>NC_090025.1:156343257-158743257 GCF_037176765.1 Anolis sagrei
GATAAAACATATATCAACAATAATTATAAAACAATTAAAACAATCCAGTTATGTTGTTGTTCATTCGTTCAGTTGTCTCCAACTCTTCGTGACCTCATGGACCAGCCCACGTCAGAGCTCCCTGTCGGCCGTCACCACCCCCAGCTCCTTCAAGGTCAGTCCAGTCACTTCAAGGATGCCATCCATCCATCTTACCCTTGGTCGACCCCTCTTCCTTTTGCCTTCCACTTTCCCCAGCATAATTGTCTTCTCTAGGCTTGGTGTCTCCTCATGATGTGGCCAAAGTACTTCAACTTTGTCTCTAGTATCCTTCCCTCCAGTGAGCAGCCGGGCTTTATTTCCTGGAGGATGGACTGGTTGGATCTTCTCGCAGTCCAAGGCACTCTCAGAACTTTCCTCCAACACCAGTTATACATCACAATTAATAAAAACCAATCTAATTGTCAACATTTGCCAAGCTCAGAATCCGTAAGTTCATTCCGCATTGTCAAATCCTATCCAATTCTAGTCATCATTGTCCTTTGTCTGTCTGCCAGATTACCCAAAGGCCTGATCCCATATCCATGTTTTTAGTTTCCTTCTAAAAGAGAGGAGGGATGTCGATGACCTAATTTCCCCGGGAAGCGAATTCCACAGGCAAGGGGCCACCACCGAGAAGGCCCTGCTCCTCGTCCCCATCAACCTCACTTGTGATAGAGGTGGGGCCGAGAGCAGGGCCTCCTCAGAAGATCTTAAACTCCGAGGCGGGACGTAGAAGGAGATGCATTCGGACAGGTACGCTGGGCCGGAGCCGTATAGGGTTTTGTAGGTCAAAACTAGCACTTTGAATTGTGCTTGGAACTGGATCAGCAGCCAGTGGAGCTGACATAACAGAGGGGTGGTATGTTCCCTGTATGACGCTCCGGTGAGTAATCTGGCCGCTGCCCGTTGGACTAATTGAAGTTTCCGAACAGTCTTCAAAGGCAACCCTACGTAGAGTGCGTTGCAGTAACCTATTCGGGATGTAACAAGAGCGTGAACCACTGTGGCCAGATCTAACTTCCCAAGGTACGGGCGCAACAGAAGAATTGATTGTTAAAGTTTTTTAAAATAGCAAAAATTATAAAGTTCTTAGAACTGAAGTGGCACTTCGTGTTCATCAAGGCTGGATGTCAGATGTAAAGTGAAGCCTCTGAAATTGGAAACTTATGAAATGTCACCAATAATGTTCAGCTCTGGTTAACAATAGAACTACTTTGGAAGTAAATGATCTTGGCCCTACTAAGGTGGACCAAAAAATAAAGGGAGAAAGGCAAAATACATAAAAGACTTCCAGAAAAGGTAAAAATGACATGAATGCTCATAAAATTTGCATATGCTAATTTATACCTATGGCCATTCCCCAAAAAATACAAACCATATCACCATAGGAGAGAGGGTAAGCAGGTTTCAAAATTACTACTTTATATTCAGACAATCAAATTAGGTATGTTAAAGGAAAAGTTGTAAATCTAAAATTAATAGGTGGACATCAGCTAGGAATTAGAGATGGGAGTGAAAACTGTTAATTTCCCAACCTCAACTGGAATTTTTGACCCTTCAGAAATGTTGGTGGGAAGAATCAACACATCTTGACATTTCCAGCAATTTTGAACACTTTACCACTGTAAAACATGCCATGACACAATGTGCATCACTTTTCACTTGCACATTGGGAGGAGGGGGAGGAATTTACTTCTTTCCAGTGCAGCACCTGAGAACATATCACTTAAATCCTAGAAAGGTTATGGACTGAGCAAGCAAACAAGGCGCACACTGGAGGAAACTGTACATAATGCTGAGATTAGTTCAGGGACTCTGTTTATGAAATTAATGCTTCACCGGACAAGTGTAAGTCACCCATTCTTCTTAAAAGTTTATCCCACTTACCTACCCACCCCTTTCAATGACATAGAGAGCAATGTCACATTTCTATTTCTAAAATTAGACAAAATAATTCTATAAAGAATAGCATTTTATGGTTTCATAAGACTTAAATGAATGATACTTTTGTTGTTTATTTAGCATTGTTGTCAAGGCATGTATGGCCCCTTGTTGAAAAGAAACACCTTTTTTCTCAGTCCAGGGGAGCTGTGTGCTCTAGGCACTCTTTCTTCTCCAATTCCTGACACCCTGCTCCATTTCTCTGCACTTTTCCAGCTTCTGCCATTAAATCCCATTTCTCACAGCTGATTCTCCTTAACATTTCATCTCTATCAAATTGTCACAGCATAAATGCATAAACAGAGAAAAATAATGTGGCTTCACACACTTTGACTTTTCTCCTCAAACTCCACATCCTGTTGTGCTTTGTTCTGTTGGACATCCATTTCCATTCCAGTAGTGTCCTTCTCAGCCGATTATAGCTGCAGGGCTTTTCAGAAAGTCCCCCTTCTAGAAAGTGATATTACCTTTCTCTCTCTCTCTGTCTCTCTCTCTTTTAAAAACTGTTTTAGCAACATGGAAAAGTTTGGAAAAGTGGTGAGGCTCACCTGAAAACTGTGTAATTTTGGGGGAGATGAAAAAGGTTTCCATGTTCCTCGACAGCTACAGGGAGAAAACGTGAATTATTGTCCTTGACATCCCTTGAGAATGAAAAAATCTAAATGTATCTTCACTAGTAAGGAGAAAGGTGTTTCAAGACAATATGAAATGAATCAAGAAGGAACCAAAAAGAGACAAGGGTGGATTTTGACAGATTGATGGCAGAGAGTGAGACGACAAGCCTAAGAGAAATGACTAAAAGAAGAAAGAATTGAATAGTGGAGTTGGGAAGGGAAACTATTTGAAGAGAAATGAACTAATGATCAGAGAAGGAACAACAAAGGCAAAGCAATGATCTGCACGTACGTGGTGAGAGTGGACATTATAAAATGAACATGTTTGGGAAGGAGGCAAGCTTGAATGAAGTACACAGGGAAGTGTTTATGTGTTGTTAGGCTCTTTATCCATTAATGTACCTGAAATGTGTTTCTAACAGCATTTGCATTGCAGATTTGGGTTTGCAAAGCAATGTGGTTAAAAATGGCAAAGCCCTTGTGGTTAAGCATCTCTAGTCTTAAGAGAAGAATATGAAATTTCTTACTAACAAGAACTAAGAAATTACCTGAGTAATTTTAGTAACAAATAATTCAGCAATTCTCAATGATTTATCATGCATATAATGATACTCTATATCATTTAAAGTACAGCCTAACTTGTTAATTATAGACACTCAAGAGACTTGCAAAGAAGTTGTTATAATGATGATGTGTCATTAATTCTACAGAAATAGTGCTATTCCAGAAAAGCACCTGCAGAGAGAAATTTAAATGCCAAGCCAACAAACAATATCTATATTTAAGCATGCTCTCTTTCAAATTAAGTGGTTTTGACCTTGACGTCCTTGCCAGTGTATAATTTCTCAAATTTTGATGGCATGTGTTGCCTGTGGCAATGAGAAGTTTCTACCATTACCCAAATCAATCATGGCATTGGGTATGCTGCACCACTTGTCGTACAACTCATTCAGAGCACAGAAACTGTGGCATAAAAAGAATAATAACATTGCAGGAAGGGATGAAAGGTCGTCTTGTCCAACTCTATACCAAAATAATTATCCACCCACAAACATGATACTAAAGATCTTACTCAATGCACATTACATAGGAAACAGAAAGGCAGTGAATTGCATAAAGGGGTAATATTACAAGAAAAGGGCAGAAAATAGTCTTTAGATAAAATCTGAATTTGTAGTAGGGGCTGTGGTGGCACAGTGGATGAAACCGCTAAGCTGCAGAACTTGCTGACCAGAAGGTCAGCGGTTCAAATCCATGGGATGGGGTGAACTTCCCAGCCTCTGCCAACCTAGCAGTTCAAAAACATGCAAATGTGAGTAGATCAATAGGTACTGCTTCAGCAGGAAGGTAACAGCCCTCCATGCAGTCATGCTGGCCACATGACCTTGGAAGTGTCTATGGACAACGCCAGCTTTTCATCTTAGAAATGGAGATGAGCACCAGCCCCCAGAGTTGGACTTGACTAGACTTAATGTCAAGGGGAACCCTTTACTTTTACCTTTACTACATATCAACCTGTTGTAGTGGCTTGAGTGTTGGAATCAGGTCTTAGAGGACCTGGATTCACATCCTCACTTAGCCATGTACACAATTTACCTTGAGTATTCATTAGATTTGCGATTTTAGTTCTTCAATGAAATGAAAATTTAAGTTCATAGTGAAAGGTAAACTGAACATCATTCTTTCTCCTGCAATCATTCTCCTGCAATTCCACCCCTATAGCTGAAATATTTTAGAAAATGCAAGTTGTTGTACATTGAATTAGTCTATGAGTATGAGGGGGGCCATGTACTCCATGGGTCCCAAAACCAAAGAAGAGTGCAACAAGTGTCATCACTGCAAGAAATGTTAGATATTTGTCTTTCTAAATGACAACTGTAAAACTGAAGAAAGTTGTGAAATTGAATCTAGCCCAGGTTCTATATAATTCATACAAGATTAACTATTCTTTCTGCTCCTATTTCTCCTTGATTTCATTTTAAAATTTCGTTCCCCAGGCTGAAATGGTAAAACTGGAAAAGTTGTAGAAGGGTGATCAAAGCATTTCAACATCACTATTTTGATCCATACTCCTTGTGCAGAACCGGCATTCATATCTATTAAATTCAGGATGTGTATTTCAGAAATTAGAACTCAGTCATGTCTCTCTTCAGAGGCTCTAATTTTCTTCCTCAATCCTCTCCAGCATCACTGTCTGAGATCGGTTTAGGCATTTCACAAAGTTATTAATGTACAAACTTTTCCGCTTGATTAGTAAGCATCTCCTGATTTGCTAGCCCAGAGATGAAACATCATTTATGAACATTTGTCTTAACTTAATCAGCTACATCCTCCCTTTACAGGATTTTACAGGCTGACTATGATAAATGAACCCATTCTTGAAGTAATTTTATGAGTCTGTATGAAGATGTTCTTTTTTTTCAGAAACAGAGGAATTCAGCTCTAAATGCTTTTAGTAGAGGAGGGATTCAATTATAAATATCTGAGTGGCCCAGCTGGAGGAGAAATTCCATGATGGACAATTGGTCACTTCTGAGACCTTGCCAGAATGTGCCAGATAAGAAGAAGGAAAACTTGGCACAAAGCTTGGAATATTCAGTTTGAACATTAATTTGTTATTGGTCTGAAATACAGAGAAAAATATCCCTATTAACAAGGACAACTGACATTGTTTAATTAATTAAGTTGTGTTGATTTTCATTAGTTACTTTTCAAACCAAACCATGGAACACAGATTAGGGCATGATGGCAGTCACTCTTTAGGCACACTTTAGGGAATTCCTTCAAAAATCAAACTGTTCAGTCACCTCTCAAATAGAGCACCCAGTGGTACAATGGGTTAAGCCCTTGTGCCAGCAGGACTGCTGACCGGAAGGTCAGTGGTTTGAATCCAGGGAGAGCAGGTTGAACTCCCTCTGTCAGCTCCAGCTCCCCATGCGGGGACATGAGAGAAGCCCCCCACCCCCCATAAGGATGGTAAATCATCAAACATCTAGGTGCCCTTGGGCAACGTCCTTGCAGACAGCAATTCTCTCACACCAGAAGCAACTTGTAGTTTCTCAAATTATTCCTGACACACACCAAAAACCCCTCTCAAATGCCAAAAACTGTTTTCACAGCAATACGGAAGGGAGCCAATAAACAGTTACAAAGATCAGTTTGTGAATCAAGGGTAGAAAATTATTAATTGGATAGTTTTTCAGTGCCTCTGAGCATATACAGACAACTTTTCAGTATCATTAAGTAGGTGGATTCTCTCCTCCCTCTCTCCACTCCTTTTAAAATCTAGAGGCATGGTCTGTGAAAATCAGTATTACTGCATATGCTTTGTATACAAGAGTCAGTGTCCTATATTCAGTTTCAGTCAACTCCATGATTCTGCAACCATCTTCCTCATCTTGAGACCTCCCCCAACAATGAACAACTTGACAAAATCTTCTTAATTTGCCACAGGAATATTAATGAGTGCTGTCAACCAGTGCACTTATCTGCTAAGTCTTGGTTTGTTTTGTGGGGGGGGGGGGGGGGGGGGAGCAGAGATAACAAAATGAGTCAGCACATAACTTGTTAAATTTAATTTGCTATTTACAAGCTCTGTTAGTGAGTGTCCACTAACCGACATATTTATTAATTAAAGCTTCTGGTCGGAAATGGTAACTAACAAAGTTCTTCATCAATTTTAAAGGGTTTATTTTTGAAGTAGTGGAGTAAAATTTCACCCTTTCCCTATTTTGCCTTTGAACAATTTGAAGACCTACTAATACAAAATAGTAGGGGAAATATCGTATATACTTATATATAGGACAACCTCATGTATAAGTCAAGGACAGATTTTGGGGCTAAAATTATGGATTTTAACATGATCCATGGATAAGCCATGGATCATTCCGCTATTAAAGGAAATGTACCTATGCTACCTCTGGCCACTGCAGCCATTTCCCCATCCAGATATTCGAAAAGACCATAAATGGCACCATGGTGGAGGGGAGGGTGATGGTTGGTGCTTCTTGTAGGTTCTCTTAGGATGGAGTAAGCTCTTGCCTTTTGCCAGCTTTCTCAGAGAAGGGAATGGTTTAGTTGTTTTAAATAAGAGTTAGTGTACAGTGCCACATTAGCTTGTGTGTGTGTGTGTATATCACATACATACATACACACACATACACCATTTTTGGGAGTTTTCCAGAAAGTGTGTTCTCTTACAGGCGTTCTCTTACAGACTCCAATAGTACTCTTTTTTGGGTCCTCAGATACAGTAGAGTCTTGCTTATCCAACCTTTGCTCATCCAACGTTCTGTATTATCCAGTGCAGTCTGCCTCCCACCCGGATCCACAGCTGTTTCAATACATTGTGATGTTTTGGTGCTAAATTCATAAATACAGTAATTACTACAAAACGTTATCGTGTATTGAACTGCCGATTTTCTGTCGATTTGTTGTAAAACATGATGTTTTGGTGCTTAATTTGTAAAATAATAGTGTAACTTGACGTTTAATAGGCTTTTCCTTAATCCTTCCTTATTATCCAACATTTTCGCTTATCCAATGTTCTGCCAGCCCGTTTATGTTGGATAAGCAAGACTCTACTGTATTATTATTTTCAATGAATATTGCAAAGACAATTCATTGTGCAAGGATTCAAATTTTGAGATTAGTTAGCAGCACCACAATAACTGACTCATAATATGACATAATAGATAGTATATATCTCACCCATTGCCCGAGTTCCATGTTCCAACCATGCCAACAGTTAGCTCCAGGAAAGGCTCACAAAACACCTATACTTAAAAACAACAAACAAACAAACAACAGAAATCAGTTTCAGAATATCACAGTCTCCCATTACTGTCTCATAGAATCCAAGACTCAAAGGACTTTTATAAAATGAAATTATTTCATTTTGAATTCCAGATAAAGGATAGACAGACTGTAAATTGCCTAAGGAATGTGAAGCATACTTTTCGGTTAAAAAGAATTTTGAGAAATTCTGCTTGTGGGTGTATTCTGTCAAAATATGTGAATAAAGATCCTGGACTTCAGAAAAATATCTACTTGTCATAAAGTTTTAAAATAAAATATATAATCTTTACTGTTCCTCTCCTGGATTGAAGAGCACTCCTGCAGCAAGAGCAAAGCTTTCTTACCACTTGGATACAAGAGCGGCACTGGATGTGTATTCCTACGAGGCTCCAGCCAATGTCTTCTTTCCTTCCTTAGCAGCCCCCACCCAGAGCTTTGAAATCTCTTCCTTCATAACATTTAATTTGATTGTGCCATTATCATTGTTGAATGCAATTCCAAGGGAACTTCTTTATTTATGTATCTTACCTTAAATACAGAACTCAGAGTGACTAACAACATTTTTACACAAACAATACAAGAACATGAAGTATAAGAACAAAATCCCAATTCCAAGTTTACCCACTGAATGGTAAACTAAAGCCAGCTGAAGGAAAATGTTACAAGGAGAAGGTCAGCAGCATATGATACATGAGACTATTTTTCCCCAGTGACAAAATATTGCAGTTTGAGTGCAGGGAAATAAAATATTGCCATCATTAAAAAAATGCTGCCTGGGGAGAAAATATCTGGATTTCACACAATAAATGAGCAACAGCAGTGCATTTATGCTTTGAGAAAACTAATCATGAAGAAAGGCCTGCAGTCATAGTTTGCACTATTGCCTGGCCTTTGTTGGTCATTTTTCTCATAATAAGACAATTGTAGCTACTAGAGCTGCTCCAGGCAAGAACCAGAGCTTTGGGTAGGTGAAAGGAAAGTGGGCAAGACTATGAGAATGGCCCACTAGTATCCTGTTACAAGTAATGTCAAGTGTGCAAGACTCCTTCTTGCAAGCTCAGAGGATCAGAGGATAGAAGATGACTTTATTGTGCTGCATGTTCATTTCTTCCATGTGGGGATGGACAATGAGCCATGGTTTCTTTTGTCAAGACTTTGTATTACTGATGAGGTTTGCCAAATAAACCTGACACAACCCATTCACCTGAACAGGCAAACTGGTGGGCTTAAAAAGATTACAGTGAAAAAAGGTTTTGTGTGAGCAATTTATTGCTTCAGTTTCAATTTAGCAAAGGGGAATTATTTACAGACTTTCTATGAAGAGGAGGAACGTAGCTTTGTTGTGAAGGCAGCTAATTAAAATGAAGTCGTTACCTACAAAACTTGTTAGCTACAACTGTGTTCACAATTTTAAAGCAACCTTAAAATGCTATCATCTTTCTTTTAAAAGCACCTTTATTTTACATTTAATGTTAAAAATTAGAATATTAAAAACCACTGGCTTGCAATACAAAACAGCCAGTTGTGAAGTCATATATTCCTGTAACAATGGCCCCCATCTATACTGCTGTAGTCTACTGGCAATGTAGACTCATATCAGCCAGTTCAAAACAGATTATCTGGATTATATGGCAGTGTTGATGGAGCCCTATAGCAATAACCATAGCTACAGCTGCACTGCAAAGGGAGTGATATTATCTCTGTACAATTACTGGAGTTTGTTGTCACTTTAATTGTCATGGCTGCATCCTACAAAGGTCAGAGGGAAGTTGATGGAGTAAAACCATTTCCCCCTGTTATTTTATTTTCTCCAACCCATGTCACCATCATGGAAACAGCCCTCGTTTATGAAATGGGAAGTGGGAAAGTGGAATAACTAGTAAAAATGGGTGAAAACGGTTTTCGTCCTTCAACTCCTCCCCCCCCCCAAATGGACTATCCTTCTCTGTCTAGCACCCCCTTGTGGCCTCCTCCCAGATAATGGAACAGTATCCAAATTTCTATATCATTAGGACGGAGCCATGACCATCATAGTCATATCAAATCTCCATAATTGTGTAGACTGGATACATACTGAGCTTGTCCAGTTGTTTCCCCAATACTCAAATAGTTAAAAGGTGTGCATTGATGCACGGAAGTCTTTTCTTCTATTATTTGGAATCTCATGCCTTGAAAGAGACTGTATCTTTGTTCTTATCTGAGATTAGTCCTATATTGTGTTGTGAAGTATTTCTATAATAGTATTGGAGAAGCTTGCCTATTTTACCCTGGTGGCCCACCCACCAAGACTGAATTCTTGTATCTAGAGACATAAACACTTGACAATTCATATCCAGTTTTCTACCACTTTTGGGATAATCCTTAAAATTCATGGGATTCTGATTAGCTACAGAAATGTCCCTCTGACAGCTCTTAGCTTATGTTTTGAAACCATTAAATTGCATCACTTTAAACATGTATTCCACCATTTCTACTGAAAGCTTATACAAATTTATATTATATTAGATATTTTAGAAAGGTCTGGATTTTTTAAATAAAAATTATATTATATTACAAATTTATATTATATTAGATATTTTAGAAAGGTCTGAATTTTTTAAATAATATTGAGAGCAGGTACTGTTCTTTCTGACTTTGAAGGAGCTGGGGGTGGTGACGGCCGACAGGGAGCTCTGGCGTGGACTGGTCCATGAGGTCACGAAGACTCGGAGACAACTGAACGAATGAACAACAACAACTGTTCTTTCTGATTGAAAAGCTACAAGTCATAGAATTAGATTGATTCATATTCATTAAGCATATAGAAAGGATTAGATTTTCACTTATGATCTGTGCTAGGCTGTTTCTGTTTAAACAAAGTGTGTTCTTGAACAAAGGTTTGGATGAAAAGTCCTACCACAGAAAATGTGAGCTAGATAAATACTCGTTTGAGGTCTTTAAAAACTTAAATTAAGACTTGAAGATTTTTCCCCTGAAATTGAATTCTCTGTAAGGAAAACCTTGTATCTCAAAACTGAAACAGAGAATTGAAGTAAATGGACATAAGCATGGATGTGTATGTGTACACACAAACATATAAGCAAATTGGAGAAAATAATTGAATTTATGAGTAACATAACTCTCCTTGGCAAATCAAAGCAGAAACACAATGATAAAGGCCATAATAATAATAAATGTAATTACTAAATACTCCCTTATTAGGACACCCGAAACTTAACGCACTTCATTCTGCTTAATGTCTAACATTTCACAATGAAAATTATATCAGAAAGATCTTCAGAATACCTATTATGTAGACACTGTGTAGTTTCTTCCAGATCATGGGCTATTCTGTCATATATTTTAGGATGGAACTAAATATAGTCCAAAGCTGTACTGAGACTACAAATGAATTAGACTTACTCTAGTCCACCAAATCTTACTAGAAGTAGTATCACTTGGCCCTACTGTCTCATGATATCTTTCTATGCACAAGGAATTCAAGGATGTCTAGTGTTAATATGATAAACTATTTTAATTAGATGAAGCAATTTTGTTGAATTTTACTCCCTTTGTTCCCAGAGCACATGCTCAACTCTCCCAACATCGAGGCTAACCCTGAGTCTAAATATGGTCTAATGATTCCAGCTAATAGCAAGAATCCCTGTTTGATGTCCTTGTTCCCAGAAAATTTGCATTTTAAGGCTGAATCTATACTACCATAGAATCCATTATCTGATCCTATATTATCTGCTTTGAGCTGTATTATATGAGTCTACCCTGACACATAATCCAGTTCAGATAAAATAATCCAGGATCAGAAACTTGGATTATATGGCAGTGTTGATGGGGCTTCAGTTGTAAATTGTCTTTTTTCAAGGTTGGCTTCCTCTACAACATGTCTAGAAGCTAAACTATGGTTAACAATGACCCCTGCATCTGACAAACATGTGTGAGTGTGTGTGTTTGTCAAATTCATAGTTTCACACATTGTGCTACTGAGGTATAATTTGAACACTTGCTAATATTATCTAGCACAATTGTGTGTTTCTGGTACACCTTTAACTCAAAGAATAAATGTCCTCTTGGCTTCTGAATCACAGTGGGACAGTATCAAAAAGTAAATAAATACCACATACTGCAAACTGTTCAGTAAAATGGGACTGAGAGGGACAGAAGGAACCAGGCAATAATCACAGTTATGAAAATAGCCCTCTATGTTTTCTTGAAATTCAGTTCTGCCCATTCCTGGCCATTGACCATTCAACCTGGGCTGCTGGAAATTGGAATTCAGCAACAGCTGGAGGGCCAAGGGTTTCTTGTCATTGTCTGAAAGCATGATAATCCCAAGAATTACAGTCAGTTTTGTTTCCATCTTAGTTTGAAAAAGACACAGTGGCAGAAATGACTCAACTGACCTAAGAAATTAATGCCACTGCTCATCTACCTTTAGGATATTTATTTAGTATGTTAATAAACACGCCTCACTGAATTTAGGTAATTGTTTTGTCTTGAGTGTTAGTTGTAAAAAAAATGAGAAGCAAAGATATATGAAACCCCCATGCTCCTCTAAATTGGTGTGAATGTAGGGGTGCACTGCATGCACATGTATGTGTAAATGCACAATGAAACATTGATTATATGATTCATTTTTTACACCAATAGAAAACAATCAGATGAGAAAATAGTGGAAATGATTGGACTTTCTATCTTCCAGTATCTCTTAGTTTATACTTTGAAAACTCCATGAAGTTATTCTAGGTGACTCTACTGTCCAATGTATTTGTTAATTTTTTTTAAGTTAATAGTGTTCTCTGTTGAAATACTGCAGTGTAAGACCCAGTGGTCTTCATGTGTTGAAGATGTTTAATAAGGTGTAATGACTTTGGGAGCTTTACTTAGAACTTATAGTGGCTTGCCTTCAAAATCACATGCAGTTATGATAATAATTTCATTATTGGTGTGATTTAGAAGATTAAAGTATCATCCTTTGGCAAAGATATATGAGTATGGCTCCTTATAATTAATCTTTTTAAAAAACTTCATTATTAAGAGATGTTTTGTAGATAAAGATGAATATGTGTTTCAGAATAATGAAAAAATGGACTAGATTGTTCCAGTTCAAATTATTATTTTTTCTTATCAGATGCTTACCGTAATTGTTTTCCCTTAAGGGTCATTTGTTTTAATCCAGGATATTGTATATAATTGGGAAACACACAGTCACATTTCAACATAAATGTGTATGTAAGTTTATAGAAACCAATGAGTTTAAGTACACTAAAGCCTCTATGTGGATGAGAGATGTAGAGTGATCATAAATGGTTACTTTTTCCAGTTAGTGGAACTAATTCTTTTTAAAAAGGGATGGGATTCAGAGCAGAACATAACAAGAAAGGTTGAAAGCAGACTTGCTAATAGATATGAGGAGACTATGTTCTATTTTTGAAATCATATCATGTTTATTACAAGATGTGAACGCCTTTGAACACATGGAAAATGCTGCATTGAACCCACGAAGTACAACTTAGACACATTTTAGAGTGTATATTCATTCACTGTCTTCAGTTCAAGATTTTCCTCATTAAAACACATCTTCTTTTCTTCATCTCATGTAGAATATAAATGCAGTAATTTAATCCAAAATGTTTATTCATGGTTCTAATATTTAACATTTCGGGTTTTTTTTTATAGCAGCTGCATTCTGTCTGAGCTATAACAAACTGATATCCACAATCTCTTGACTAAATCCAATATTAGTCCTGACTCAAATAGACCCACAGAAATCATTGTGGCTTATGAGTCCAATTCAACTGAATAAATTTATTCGAGTTATAACTAACACTACATATGGTGCTTTATCAAAATATCTACTTCTTAGTTTCTGGAGTTCCCATTCCCAAAATTGTTTTTTTTTTACTATTCTGACTTGTTATACAGGGTTAGTCAAAATGCATAGGCCAATAAGCCATTCAATTGAATGGCTTATTGGCCTATGCATTTTGACTAACCCTGTATTATGTTGCATTTTGGAGTTTTTCCCCTAGATAATTTGTTTTACAATTGTATTTTATAGTTTTATATTTTATATTTGTATTATTCTTTTCTCCTTTTTGTGTGTCTGTGTGTGTATTTTAAATTGTACACCTTTGGTAGGGCGTACTTGTTGTTGTTGTTTTACTTGTAATCCGCCGATGATAATGATGATGGTGACAAGAACTCTGCTTTAGTATCATTCAATTGCTAGCTCTTTTTAAAGCTCTAATCCCACTTACATTGGCTTCCAAATCTATATACAGTAGAGTCTTGCTTATTCAACCTTTGCTCATCCAATAATGTATCAAGCAGACAATAATGTATCAAGCAGAAAAAAATAGATTATAAGCAATGTTCGGTTATGGTAGTAGGGTGACTGGGTGGTCTGCTCACTCATCTCTTGCCTCAGAAGTCATATTTTTAAATCAATCAAGTTGTTATGGCATCTAAAGAGTAGCATGAAGTAGTATGCTTGAAGTTAATTTCTTCCTAAAAGATTAATGGCTTGTATAGAGATAATATTATGAAATATTGTCCATATTTATAAAGGACAGAATAAAATTGTCTTTCACAGAATGGTTGTTGGGCCTAAGTAAAGAAAGGTTTGGATAACCAAGGAATTCCCTTGAACAATCTTTGAAAATCTGAATTTCACTCAACCTGCACTCAGCTGTGTTTTGGATTAGGGTTTTTACATCCCCACCCACATAGAAGGTTCCTTGTCTTTTAACCCTTCTACCTTTGCAAAGCTGTCTATTTCAAATAGGGAAAGACTTTGTTGCAGTTAATTTGAATTGATTCACTTTAAAAATCATGTCATTTTTTCAGAATCAGAATTGAGAGAATTCAGTTAAGAGAGAATTTAGATGATCTTTAAAAATCCAAATATGGGCAAAGGTGAAACTGGCAGATGTTCCCAGGATAATCAACAGTAAGATATATTTGGAAACAGTGATCTCATCCATATGTGGTGTATATCCTTTACAGTCCTTGTTACTCAGAATAATCAACTTTTTCTTCCCTTTTCTTCACAAAATGTTCTGCAAGTAGGCTAAACATTTCTGCCAAGCTTACAATCCTTGAATTAGAGCAACATTCTTTATACAAAGGCTTAGAGCCACCTATTAAATGTCATAGAATTACTATTAGACCAAATTGATTTTACTTTTTACATTACACACAGCAATATGGGAAGGTAACCTGTTATCTCTTCTGACTTGAAAATTTTGAAGTACATTTTCACTTATCAAACAATGCACCAGATATCTTGTTATTATGCACACACTCCTCAAAAACAACAAATCAGCTGTATTTTCTGCTTCCCATCATTTCTTTCTGCACAGTGCTTGAAGAAAATTGGGTTATTAACTATAATAATCTAAAATATTTTTTTTTATTTTCTTCTAATGAGCTTTTCTCTATGGTATTCAATAACCACCCTCCCACTAATTTCCTATTGTAATCAGCAAATTGTTGTGCCTCCACCAAAATAGAAATGAACCTGGGAGATATTTAGGATATTTTTTGCAGTTAACGTTTTTACACATTTTTAATTCTTTTTTCAACACCAGTGTGATTAATAACTCACATTCTATCCCTGTCTCTGTATGCACTGTCCTTCCATTCAAGGCAGCTGTTTCTTTCAGGCAGTGTTTAACATCTTCTGAACTTTTTAATGCAAAGCCAGAACCGGGAATTAATGTGTTGATCGATTAACTTGTTAAAATATTAATTCAATATTTCTAGTGATTTCACCTAGTTTTCTAGATGTTGAAATTGATGCTGTAATGAAAACTACGCTTTAGTGAATTTTGTCATTAGAGTTTGTTAACTGGCCACAGCACTCCCACTGTGCCATTCAGTGAAACATGAAAGGCTGCTGCCCCAGGAGAAAAAAAAAATAGAATTGGACAAAATGGTTACATGGTTCTGTTCTTAGGCAGATTAATCCATGTGATTTCTTTTGGAAGACAGTACTCCTAGAGTACTCCTAGAGCCTAGGCCAGGTGGTTGGGCTTGTGGATCAGAACAACACTCAGATATGAGAAAAAAGTTTTTAAAAGACATAATATACGTTGAAATATTATTTGGGGTGACCTACAATGAACTCATTTACTATTCGTAGTAGTAAGTTCTTCGATAATTAAGTACAGGCAGTTCTCAAGTTACAAACAACTAACTTACAAATGAGTCATAGTTAAGAATGGGGGTGATACAACAGGAAGTAAGAGAAGTCTACTTCTAGGAAGTGAAGTTCACTCCTGAAAGAGTTATCATGAGGGAAAGCTTTATCACCAATTCTTGTTTCCACAAGCCATTTTTTTCCAAAATCCAATAATCACAGAAAGTGAGGCAAAATCTTCTGAACAGGGACAAATATAGCAAAACAAACACCACAGGGGTGTTACCCTCCTCTATGCCATACAAAGTTTGTGTGTGTGTGTGTGTGTGTGTGTGTGTGTGTGTATACACACACACACCAAAAAATGTACCTGTTCTGATTTGCATACAAATTAATTTTAAGAACAAACCTATCTTGTTCATAACTCGGGGACTGACTGTAAACAGTTTTTCTCAAACCCTTCTTCCATTTCTTTTTCTAAGGGCTCCTCCTCTATCCCTATTCTCCTTCTCTCTCTCTCTCTTCATTCTTCACATTCTGGTTTTTACCTCCTTCTCTTCTGTCTTATGCATCCCTTTCACTTTCACTCTTCTTGGCATGGGATTGGACTGGATGGCCCATGAGGTCTCTTCCAACTTTATGATTCTATGATTCTATGATACATTGGACACAGAATGGTAGGCACTAGGCATGATAGCTGCTCGATCACTAAAATCTGCAATGCCACATATTTCCTTGGTATGTTTGATTTCATCCTGCAAGCTAAAACCTGTGCTCTGCAACTGATCTTTGAAGACTACTTTTGCTGGGATTGGAAACACAGAAAGTATGCAATGATTCAGCCATGTAGAAAAATATTTTTCATATTCTCCGAGATTTGCAAAAATTTCAGGTTAACAATTCTCTACTCTCTATTCATTGACAGACTTTTGAAGCCATCTACTTATTGATGCATTGGTTTGAGTATTGGACTATGACTGCCCAGTCGTAGAAAACCTACTCAAATATTCTCAGGGGAAAACAAAGGCTATGAACAAATCCTTCCAAGAAAACCCTATGATAGATTAGTCTTAGGGTTGCTGTTAAGTCAGAAATGCCTTGAAGGCACACAACAACAAAAATCATTACCATACTTGCAGCACATTAATGCACTCTAACTGAAATAAATCACACCTTATTAACCTTTGACAAACAAGGTCTTTAAAGAGTGAGTGAAACATATGTGTTTATGGAACCATTGGGGAAAAGAGATTCAGAGGAATGGGAAACTATATTGAACTATGGGACTGAAAACTTTGGGACAGCTTACTCTAGCTTGATTTGCCATTCCCAGGCAATCATCCTGTTATAGATTTTAGTCTCTTTTACTCTCTGTTTCACACATGCATACTTTCAGGTTCTTGGTCAAAATTCATTTGTCTAGGAATAATTAAATAATCCTGATGGGCAATATTCTCTGAAGGGAATCTTTATATCTTTCAAAATTCATCACTCTCTTTCTGCATGTAATATGAAACTGAGCATGCCTAAACAATCCTGCTATGGTAAATTCCTGGATTTAACAGAATTCTTTATCATATTGCTTATTGACGAGATAATGGGTGTATCTAAATGATTCTGGTGAGCTAATGTTCCTTAACTGCAGGGCCATCAAATTTCAGTTTTGTCAGAATTCATTATCCCTCTTTAGGATGAGATGTTCACCTAGATATACAATTCAGATAGTCTCTATAAAAGCAAAAATGTAGTAGTACCTGGCAATAGAAAGGAATTTAACAGACTTTGTTTCAAGTTCAAAATTATTTTAAGAAATCATGAGCCCAGAGCAAAACCTAAATCCTTACCCCCAGTGTAGCATCTACCCATGTACTAGGTTGAGAAAGGCTGATCTATAAAATATATCAAATTATAAGCTCTAGAATAGTTACAACTCTCCTGTTTTCCCAGCTACAGGCACAGTATAAACTATAACTCTTAAAATCAGAAAGTAAGCCCATTTTCCCCTCTTCTTAAGGGAGTTGAATAGCAGTTTGATCAGATGCATAGCATCATGTTACCAAGAGGGGGAAATTGTGGGAAAGTCCACAATTTCCCCTTAGACCTCATTCCGGACTATACCTAGCCCTCCAGGCAAGCCCAGATACTCCCTTTTCCTCAGTAGCTTCTCTCAGAATGATTGCAGGAGATTGTAGAAAGTCATTTTGATAGTAGAAAACAAAGGTATTTGGACCATATGGGATATTAGGGATTTGTAGTGGTCCTGTTGAGATATATTATTTGCATTATTTATGCATTTCATTTTACTGACAATAATCGGTAAGGTTTTCATGCACACTGAGCATAGTGCCAGGTCATTCAACCCATGGGTTTTTCATTAAAGCATTTATTTATTTAGTTCTGTGAATACTGAGATGTCCTTCTTCTACTTGGATATGCCATTTTGGCTACCATTGGGTCCACTGGGGAAAAACAAAGAAATTTCTGGATTGCTGTGAGTTTTCCGGGCCACATCTATGGCAAGCATCCTCAGAGGTTGTGAGGTCCTGTATAGCCCAGAAAACTCACAGCAACCCACTGATTCTGGCCATGAAAGCCTTCAACAACACAAAGAGATTGTTATTAATATATAGCAGAGTTGGGGAACCTGAGCTCCCATGCTGACAGGGGCTACTTGTTGTTGAAACAAAAAACGTAGTACTATGTCCTTCCCTGTGTATTTGTGGGCCTCTCCAAGTCCTGCATTGCAATTCTGTGATATGCTTCTGAGCCAAATAGAGTAAAACATGGGGTTTGGTATTATGTTTTTCAGGTATACACAGAGAGTGTTGGAACATATCCTCCACAAATATGGAGGATCCTGTGGAGAGCCTAAATTTCCCCAGCCGCTGTATATTTCAATATTTTTCATATAATAGTAGATAGGCATTCATGGATACATTTGTAGCACAACTATTTTTTTAACAAAAACTCCTTCTAGATGGAACAGAGCACTCCTGGGCTTCCATATGATCTCTGCTAAAGTGACCATTTAGAGCTGGATTACAGTTTTACATTTTCACCTCTCAATTTTAAAGGCTATTTAGAGTATTACATGCTCGCCTATAAAAACTTAACCTGAAAGGCAATGTTGCCTGCAATCATATAACCCAGTGAAATAACAGGTTTTTCTTGTTCCTAATAGGTAAAACAACTTCGGTTGGAAGATGAAAATGGTGATTGAAGACTTCTTGATGCTCTTAAAACTCTAAGCTTTTCCTGTCAGCTGGAGATTTGACATTGGCTTCCACAGTATTCTTATGATAACATTACTAGCCCAGTGGGTGCTGCGTGAATATCAGAGCACTCATCTTTTTAAAGTTTTGTATAATGCAAGATATTAAAATTAAGGCTGATGTTTACCATTCAGTTCCTATACACATATTCACACACTCACAGCTAGATATTATTTCCCTTGGAAATGCTGGCTGTCTCTCGCTAGTTACCAAATGCAATCAGATAGCTCTGCGTGGGCTAGCATACCAATTAAGCCTTGTCTCTGGGTTCTCTGCCATTTCTTCCCACAGAAACTCAATAGTTTATCTTCAGATAAACAGAATCTAATGATAAGGAGGAGGAGGAGAGAGAAAAACCTTCTCGCACAGTGGAAGCAGATTCTTTTTCTTTAAAATGTTTTCTATAGGCAAACTGAAGGAGCTGAAATGGCTGGAAGAGGTAGACAGAATGAAAAGAAGATTAATGACAAAGAAGGATAAAGGGGGGAAAATTCAATTAGGATTTTGGAGCCCTGCTGCAGATTACTCAGTATTACTGTATAGTTTGCCATTCCCTAAATCTGTTGTTAGAACTGTTGACATTTGTCTTCATTATATATTAAAACAGAATAATGAAGAGGTTACCAAAATAACAGAAGCAACAGCCTGATGCTATCAGTATGAAAAAGATACTGGGGGCTGTAGGAGACTCTTCATTTTAATGATTGCTTTGTGGACTTTGGAATGGGTGCATGTTCTCAGCAGAAATAGTTGGTTTTATTCCTCCACGTCAGTGTATGCTTCTCTTCAAAAAGGGCTTTGAAATACAACCACGCAAATAAATAAATACCTGTGTTACAAGTACAAATCTGCACATTAATGAGATGGGCTTCATGGGTTTATTTAATCTTTCCGAGGCAGACATGTTTGAACTGACAACACTGGCCCAGTGGATAGGTTGAAAGAAAGGGGAGGGGGAGATACTCCCTGAAGCCATTAGCTTGTGGGGAAAAAAGCAGTTATGGTATTTTGGTGGCAGTTCAGAGTGGTCAAGTATGAAGCAGAGTCCAGATGGAAACCATCACCGCCACGTCAATCTAAGAATGAGTGAAAGCCGCCAACTAGAGGGTGCACAGATTGAATGTTTGTAATGTACTTAAAATAATGTCACTTTGTGGAAAGAAAGCATTTCCCTCAGATGCTAGAAACAAAGCCACAGTGTGTTACAGAATAAAATATTCCCTTTTTTCCAGGTTGAGTACATTAATTATTTTTAAAAATTGGTACCTGACCATTTAGCTATATCTCTCTGTTGTGTCTGGGAAATGGACACGCATGCACACAGCTCTCTATATAAGTATTTTAATTGAAATATTTTTATGCTGTAGTTTTCTCCACAAAACCTGTTAGCAGTAATCTGTGTTAGTCACTTTAGAGTAAGTCAATTCAATGAACTGAACTCAAATCAGACCCAGTTCACAGCTGGATATTGAACAGCTTTTTGGACTTCCAGCTTCCTCTGATTAGTGATGGAAGACTTATTCTGACTGTTCTAGGTTGGTGCCTTCATCTTTCTCTCCCATAGTACTGTAGGGTCCCTCTGCAGAGCAATCAGTGTTCATTCACAGATTTTTAAAGAAAGCTTTCTTAGCTAAAGAAAACCTAAAACACCCACTTTGTGCACAACTACCACTCCTTGTTTTGCCCTTTACAGCTGTGGCTTTTAAAGAAATTCTCTCCAATGTGCATCTCACAGCCTCCATTATGGCTTTTGCTCTATAGATTTTAACTGTTGTCTAAAGACATAGCTTTTTCCTTCTGAAACTTAAGGCAATGGTAAACATTAACATAGTAAGGCCCTCTTTAACATCACTGTGATTTGGAAGCATTCTTTTTCATTTGCAAGTCCATAGATCAGGAATAGATAGACTTTATTTTTATGGAGTCTACTTTGTTTTTGACCATAGCCTGCCACTCATTTGCTTAAAAAGATAAAAATGGATTTCTGGAAAGAGGAGCCTCTGAATGTGTATTCCACTCTGGAATTTGTTTTCAGTAATTTCTGGAAAAATTACTATGGTTTATAGCTCCCAACATTCCCCAGATAATATGAAGATTGGCCATGCTGACAGAGAAATTTGGATGACTTCTAATCTGAAAAGGTATTTTTCCTGAACACTGCTTCAATATCACTACTGGATTCCACATGGTAGTCCTCCCATGTACATTATGATTTTAAAAAAACTTAAAGTCAAAAACTCTTGCGATTCCATTGTATCTGAATGTATATGTGCATATATACAAGGTGTCTATGAAACATAAATTAAATGTGCATTTACATTTGGGTCCCATCTCCAAGATATCCCATTATTTACAAATATATAAATGCAGATATTGTGAAATCCCACCCAATCCAAAATCCAAAACACTTCTGGTTCCAAGCATTTCATATAAGGGATACTCAGCCTGTAATAGAGACTAATCTAACTTTTGCCTGTTACCAGCATAGATGAAGGGAAAACAGATTTACCAATTGGAGTGCTATAATCCAAGCATAAAGATACCTCATCTAAACTTACTGAAACACCCCTTGCTTGAATATGAATTGATTTTGATAAGATCATGATTTACACCAATGCATAGAATGTCTGCCCAGCATCTCCATCCGTGCAAGCCAATGCTAGTTCCTAAAGCCTGTGAGATAGTATGTTTTAATTTATCTGCTAATTGTGACAAAACTGATTCCAGACTTTGTAAGCTTGCAAAATTGCTTAACAATTTTCAATCAAAGTGACACTGAATGTGAAATTAGCCACTTTCCAGAGAGCGCGGAGGGGGGGGGGGGGGAGGAAGGGAGGGAGAAAGGGAAGGCATGAGTCAACCATGAAAAACCAATGGAATTCTAAACTGCATCAATAAGAGTTAGTGTCTAGAGATCTCATCATACTGGCCACCAAAATCACCATGCATCATGGCAAATCTAGTGATCCCACATTGTCTGGCTTCCCCCCTACCTCATCCCGCAGGGTGAAGCATCTGCTGCTCGGCTCCCCCTGTTGATCTCAATGTAACACAGGAAACTTCCTGTGTTGCCACTACAGTGGAATACACCGTTTCGCCTTCCCTTTTGCAATGGAGCTCCTCTGGAAGTGGCTCTACATCGTGGGATGAGAGCCAGTGGGCTCCATCTCAAAAGGGAAGGTGAACGAATGTATACTGCTTAAAAGTACCTCATCTGATGAGATAATAGATCAAAGGAAATAATAGTACCACTTTGTTCTGCCTTGCTCAAACCTCACCTGAAGTGCAATTTTAAAAAGATATTGACAGGTTGCAATGTGTTCAGAAAAAAACATTGTAAATGGTCAAAAATCATGCTCTATGAAGAATGACTTTGGAGGCTGGTTATCTTTAATCAGGATAAGAGGAAGTCTTATAAGAAGTGACATGATAGCCATGTTTAAATATTTTAAGATGGGGCCAGATTGTTTTCTGCTGCTCTGGAGACTAGGGCATTGTCTAAATGACCAAAATAAAGGGAACTAACCACTCAGTTGCTTCAGGGGGTCCACATGATGCATGGCTGGATTCTCAGCACAACTGCTGTATCCAGCTGTTACTCCACATTAAGGAAACATGGGAAGCTCCAGAGCGATCTTGCAGTCTCAGAGATGTGGACAGCTGGATTGGGCTAGTTCGGCCTGATCTTCTGTTCATACTACCAGAAAACCTTCTGCTACATCACAGCAAGCATCTCTCTCTCACCTGCATTTCTGGTGATGCCATTTCAGTGCACCCTCAGACCAGTTGGCTATGTGGACAGTCAAAGGGTATCAGCTGTTGCAAAGGGCTCTGTGGATGCTTCGAACCCTTTTCCATGAGCAATCTCTGCTTCATCAATCAGGAGCAATATCTCCGTTACAATGATTCATCATACTCAAAATCACTCATGAGAGGAGAGTAGAAACATCAGTCTGCTGTGTCCTCAACAACAGGAAAACATATATCCTATGCATCACTTGCAGCAGCTGATAACCAGTAAGTCAGGACTGGTGGACTTTTATGATCCCTATGTTTTCCTATACTTAGGTATTGTGAATTTACTTGTGAATGCATAATTCTGCATTATGTATTTGCTACTGCAATAGTGAATTCCAGTCCATTTAGAATAATATATAAACATTTCAAACATAAATTATAAACTGTTGATTATGGTGGTGATGAGGAGGGGGAGGGTAAGAAACACCAAAGTTCATCAGGTGCAATAGAAAATAAATCTGAATGAGGAATATGTACCTGCCTGCTGTTAACAGATGAAATCCTGTATGTAAACAATTAAGAGCAGTTTAAATCATCACATGCATTGCTGAAGTTGTTTTAATTGAGCTCTTCAGCAAATACATGTTGTAGTTAGCATATTTGTCACCAAGGCTAAAGAAGGGAAACACTGCCTAATGTGATGCAAGAGAAAACTATAATCTAAAATCAATATTGTCTTAAACACAAATTGCTCTAATTAGATTGGATCAGTAAAATGACTGATCTTCAAAGAACTGAATTAGTTTGCTGTGTGTGTTCCAGAGAATTACAAATCTCCAGAAGCATATGCTTGCATATCTCAAACTTGCAGGCTGAGTTGCAAGACCTTGTTCTACTCTCTTCTACAATGATGACTTAATGAGAACTAATTCTGATTTACAGAGGTTTCTATCAAAAGTGGATCACTATTTCTTTGGCTAGTTATTAAATGATGTAAACTATGATTTCATGATAGTCACAGGGGAAACAGTGTTTAGCCTTGCTAGTTTCTAATAGTATTTGCATACTGGAGAAAATGTACCGACTTCCATGCTACTGCTGCTGAGAACTTTAAGAGTTTTGCCTACTGGACTGTACCAGGTAATGTTTACCCAATCTTCCAGTAAAGTATGATAAGAAAAAGAACAATACTGACATATTAAATATTTGACAGGAATATCCAATATCATATTTTTGTGAATTCTTTTAGGAATTGATCTTATTTTTTGGACTAAAGAGTACATTGAAACATAGTTATCCAGAGGGCAACAGAACCTCTGAAGATGCCGGTCACAGGTGCAGACTAAACATCAGGAGAGTATGCTGTTGGAACATGGACATACAGCCCAAAAAACGCACAACAACAGTTGTCCCAATGATTTGGACATTTTAAAAAATGTGACATCACATGTCCTGGTTCAAAAGAATTATATTGAAACACATTTTAGGAAAATGCTTTTAAAAATACACATTTTAAACAGTGGGTGCATATGGTAATTAAACAAATCAGAATTATTATGAGCAAACATATGTGAAAATAAAATGGACTAAAAACAGCCTGATTTCTATTTGAAACTGATATCACATTTTAAAAGAAATGGTGGACAACAGTTCGTAAATGTATTCTTGAGTCTTCTTTTCAGGTTTTTGGTTTGATTTGGAGGTGGGTGGGTTTTATTTTATTTTTTGTCTCTTGGTTAATGGTATATCCATCTAGTTATTTAGGAGAGCACAGCACAGTGTTGATCAAAGGTACTTAGGTTGCCTATGTCAGTGTTTTACGCCACTTACAAGGACACAGAATCGTAGACCTAGGGAGGTACAAGGAAACCCAACAATTATTTAGTTCCATCGCCTATCAAAGAAGAAATCTATAGCTAACCCATAAAAGCTTCAAGAAAGGAAATTCTAACAACCTTTCCCTTGCTGATTTTTTTGATACATCTGGTGGTTGTTTGTAATTTCATTCAAAATTTCCATTCTTAAAATTTGAGATCATTGCTTCATTGGAAATGCAACAGTGTCCTATTGAGTTAGAGATGTCTTAGGCCCCTTCTACACTGCTATATAATCCAGATAATCAAAGCAGATAATCCACATTATCTGCTTTGAACTGGATTATATGAGTGTACACTGCCATATAATTCAGTTCAAAGCAGATAATCTGGATTTTATATGGCAGTGTAGAAGGGGCCTATGTGAAAGTAGGCCTATTTTCCAGTAACCAGAGTGCTCTTATCCTTTATACAACATGTATCCTAATATGTTTGAATTGTAAATAGATATTCTGAGGGATCTTTCTATCTCTTTTCTTTCAGCCTCCTTGTTCTCTCACTTCGTTGTTGTTGTTGTTGTTGTTGTTGTTGTTGTGCCTTTGTATTGTTTCCAGCCTATGACAACCCCAAGATGAACCTATCACATGGTTTTCTTGATAACATTTATTCAGAAGAGAATTCTCCCCCCCCCCCCCCTGGTGCTGAAATAGTGTTTCTTGTCCAAGGTCACGCATTGGGTTTCATGGCCAAGAAGGGTTCAAACTCTGGACTCCCGAGTTGTAAACAAACACTCAAACCATTACACCACTCTGGGTCCTTCTTTAGCCTCTACTATAAGAGAAGTTTGTATTAGCTTTATTGTAATGGAGTTCTTACAATAAAGTTGTAGTTTTGTGTCTTTACTGCTTAATCAGAATTTCTATCCACTGTACATGTGCATACTCCAAAATGGTTCAGGTCCCACCCTCTGCAGTCCCTGAAAATTTCTAACCTATCCAGTTTTCCCAATCTTTCCTCATAGATCTTTCAGGGCCTTTTACTATCTTGGTCACTCTCTTTGGTACATGCTTCAGCTTGTCAATATTCTCAAATTCAATGATCACAGCCCAACACAATGCAGTAAAACTTTGACTAGGTATCACTATTTCATGACTGAACTGTCATTGTCATTGGGGTTGTAATATGCAAATTTGAAGATGCCTTGATATTAAAACAATTTGAGGGATGTCAGTTTAGAAACAGACAAGCCTTCTTTTCTAGACATCAAAATGTATATCTAGAAAGAGTTCTGAACATTGAGTATACTAGACTTTTGCAGTATATAAAATCTTCAGCATGTTCCTGACAATGAAGGATGATATAGTTTTGGGGGAGGTGGGGAGAAGCAACGTTTCGGAGGTCATTGCATAAGCTACTCATTGATCCATCAAGTGAAGACCCAGAACAGATGAACTCCCACTGTGACAATCCCATATGCTATGGTGGTTTCCTCACAATCATACCCATTGATTGTTCAGCATGAGACAGCAGTTGCACAACAGAATCAGAACTTGGAAAGATTACATTTGGGCATACAACTCCTAGATAGTTTTACCTGAGAGATTCTAGGAGTTGTTTCAAAAACTTAAAACGATAATGTCTTCATCCAGATGAATAAATTCATGTGTGATTTCAAGTTTGGGAACAGAGTGAGTCACTCTGAGCATCCTTTTATGAAAAACTAGCTTTATCACTTTCTCCTTCTAGCTAACCTCCATTAAGTTACTGCAAGCACTGCCCAAAACTCAACAGTTTCAGACCCACTATTTCTTTATGAGTACATAATGGAACCATACACATCTGATAATCAAGCTTCAGTCAAGATCATAAGAGCCCAGACAAAATATAAGCATGACAGGAATAACAGAATATTCTTCTCTCCGTTGCTCAGGAGTAAGTCCGACCGCCTTTCAAACCATCTGTAAAATATGCCTTAAGTGTAAAAAAAAAAAGGGGGGGGGGAGAGCAGATATGAGTGACATTGAAGATTTTGGTTTGATGGAAACTCACAACTTCTTAAACTTTTGAAATATAATTAGTTTAAAGAGAAATATCATTTTGTGGGAATTCTAGTAGTCTGCTTGCTTACAGTGAGAACCTGAAACCTCAAAGCAAAGGTACCAACAGAAGATAAATTCCTAAATCAAATCTTCAATAACCACCTACACATTTGTACGGCCAAAATTAGTTTTGGTCAAATATATGGTAATCCACAAGGATATACTGCAAAAGGTCATAGTAATTATGATTAAACAAAGGATAAAACCTCAAACATCAAATGAAAGATAACCGTAGGAAAACTGTAGGTGAAACAGCAAAAGGAGTGGGTGACTCACTGGAATTGCCAAGTTGGACCTTCTTTTATTCATATTCCATTCCTTTTTAACTGAACGTACCCCATTTATTCTGGTTTTATACATCTCCAGTTGTACATGTATCTTCCAATTCCATTTTGTGAAGAATATTCACATAATTATGCACAAATGTCTATTTTTAAAATAAATATTTTGATTTAAATTAATTTCCCTGTTCTTTGAGTCCTCAACATATCTCATTTATTTTCTAGTCATTTTAATTTGTACGTTGAGCATATGAACTGTGTGGCATATTATAAGGCTAGATTCAAACAACAGTGAAACTGACATAAATGGTTGCTACTACAAAACAGGATTTTTGTGACTTTGTGATAGTTCAAAACACCATATGTAAATCCTCAGTCAGATTTATTTAATCATTATCACAGCCACATCATGGAGGGGAAAGCAAAGCTTCAGGAACTAATTCAGAACAGGATCAATGTGAATACTAGGAAGTAATCCACGCTATAAAAATATAGTGCTGTTATTCTTCTTTAACAGTCTTGCTTCCATTCAATATCATTCTGAGACTGGTAGCACTAGGCTCTCTGCCTGAGAATTTTAAAGACCCATTCCTATACTGTAAATTCTGGGATTCCATAGGATAGACCATGACAATTAAAGTACAATAACAACTTTATAATTCTGTAATGTGAATAGGCCCCAGGTTACAGTTATTAGATCTTCATTGTTCCTGCAATAAAGATAATTACCGTAGCTTTCCTCACTTTATTTATTGTGTATGCCAAATTAGGCTAGAACAGAGGTTCTCGAAGTGTACTCCACAGAGCCCTTAGATCTCTGCAAAGCAAACTGAGGGGGTCTGTGCTTCTCCCCTTCTTGCCCTTCCTCCTTCCCCTCTCCTTCTTCAAGAGTGCACAGAGGCAGCGAGGAAGTCACCAGTCAGCTGGTCACTCCCCTACTGCCCGCTTCTTCCCTTCCCCACATGCGTGGTGATGGCAGGTTGTTCCCATGGCAAGTTTGTTCCCATGAGGAAAGGGGGGATATGCATGCATGCCAAGCACAGGGTTGGATTCTAGCACTGCCTGAGCAAACAGTTCTTGTTGCCTTTCCCTGCTCTCATGCCTATTTCCCTTGCTCGGCACATGCATGAGTTCACGGGCTCTATAGCGCTCCAATGAACATTGGCATGGGCAGGCTGAAATGCAAGTGCACACAGGCACCATATGACCTCCCACCCCACCTTCTCTACACACAGGAGAAGACTGAGGAGTTTTGTGGGGGGCAGGCCAAAAGGTCAGTGAAGGAAGGAGGGCCGGAGACAATGTGTTCAGTCAGTGGCCCCTTTCCTTCTCTCTTTTCACCTCATCCCATCTTTCAGTTGTTATGTAGGCCTTCGCCTGAGAGGTGCTGTCAGTCCTTGTGTGAAAGGAATGGCTAACTAAACACACAGATGTCTATAATATGCAGTAGACAGGAAAGAGGGTGTATGGTATAGAGTAGTGTGATACTTCTCATATAGGTATTCAATTTATCCACATTTCACATAAGTATACTCTTAACATGGTAAGTGGTGTATCTCACACAATTTTACTCCGAACTTGATAAGATTCTCAAGTGTAACCAAGGTTTCAAATGAGGTTAATAATGCATACTTAACATAAAGCTATACAGATAGGTAACACTTACTCTAATTTTACAGTCCAGTAGAAGTAGTTTTGGTTCTGCAGAACAAATGAAGTCCAAAAATGGTTTTATTGCCGTCTTAAATTTGTTCTTAAGTCTTCATAGAGTCAACAAACAGATTAATGTACACATAAATGTTCAAATTCTTCATATGAGTGAAGTTGATGTGGATTTACTCTTGGATAAGTCCTTTTCCACAGGGTTGTAGTTTCAGTCCTTTATTATTGTTGTTGTTTCTGGGTGTCAGGGATGGCCAAGTAGTCTGTAGTGCGGGGTGAGTACAACTGGTTTCCCGGGTACAGGCCAGTTTCAATACTTCTTCAGGTAATCTCCCTGTTTACTTGGCTCTGCCTTTTTATCTTTTTATGCTCTTGCAGGATCTTTACATGTAGAGTTCTTTATTTGGTTGCTTGCAAATAAACCTTGGTTACACTTGAGAATCTTATCAAGTTCGGAGTAAAATTGTGTGAGATACACCACTTACCATGTTAAGAGTATACTTATGTGAAATGTGGATAAATTGAATACCTATATGAGAAGTATCACACTACTCTATACCATACACCCTCTTTCCTGTCTACTGTGAAAGGAATGGCCCCAAAGTCACACTCACCCCTCCCTCCCTTCCCTTCCCTTCCCTTCCTTCCTTCCTTTCCTCCCTCCCCTTTGGTGGTGGAGTAAGCAAGCACGCCCATGTGATCCAGAAGGCTGCAATTCCCATGCTCCTCCAGCCACCACCATGAGTCTTTTTTAATATTGTTTCCTTTATATATAATATAATCTAAAATATAAAAGAATATAAAAACATTTCTCATATATAAACATTTAATAATATATGCACATTATATATATTATATAATATACAATATACCATATAAACATTTCTTGGAGCTCCACAAGAAACTTTTGCTTCAAAAAGGGCTCCACGGCTAAAAAAGTTTGAGATCCCTTGGGCTAGAAGCAACCAGAGAATTAGCAAAATCAGTAAGCAGAAGCTAGATATGATATGACCCCTATGCAGGATATGTTCCAAGACCATGAATAATAGTGAACTCTATGTTTTGACTACAGCTAGAATTGCACTGGAAGACCTAGATGATCCAGAAACTCTTCTGGGGTGGTGATGGGGATATTTTTTGGATACTGAATCTGTCAATGAGAGTTATGCTGACTTCTTTTCTTTTCTTTTCTTCTTTGACAGAGCTCATACTTTACCTTAGCAATTAAATACCTAACACTTCTTTGCAAGATTTATTTGCATTTCTAACTTAAAGCTACAGATAATATTTCAGCTGACTGAGGATTTCTTAAAATGTAATTTTCAAAGAGGTAGCTGTGCACTGTTTTTTTTTCAGCAAAAAAAGAAAAAGACTTACAGCATTTTGAAGATTAGCAAATTTGTTATGAATGTTAAAATGCAGTATTAAAGTACAATCACTTTTGTACACTAGCTCACTAGGAGCCCCAGGTGGTGCAATGGGTTAAACTAGTGGTTCTCAACCTGTGGGTCCTCAGATGTTTTGGCCTTCAATTCTCAGAAATACTAACAGCTGATAAACTGGTTGGGATTTCTGGGAGTTATAAACCGAAACATCTGGGGACCCACAGGTTGAGATCCACTGGGTTAAACCCATAAAGGTGGCATAAGCTGGCAGGACTGCTGACCAAAAGGTTGGAGATTTGAGAGCAGGGTAAGCTCCCTTCTATCAGCTCCAGCTTTCTATGCAGGGACATGAGAGAAGCCTTCCACAGGATAGTGAAATATCTGGGAGTCCCCTGGGCAACGTCCTTGCAGATAGCCAATTCTTTCACCCCAGAAGCGACATGTAGTTTCTTCAATTCGCTCCTAACAGGAGGAAAAATAACCCAAACTTATCATGATCTTACCCCAAAATCCTGTAACTGTATATACAAATGAGGCTCCAACACTATGCATCTGATGAAGTGGGTTATAATCCATGAAAGGTCATATTAAAATAAATTGATTAGTTTATTTATTTATTTACCATATTTATATACCGCCTTTCTCAGCCCAAGGGCAACTCAGGGCAGTTTACAAACGGCACAATTCAATGCCCCCAATAACATAAGAACAATTAAAACTATTTAGCATAAATAACATCACATGAAGCAGTAAAAACCAATAAAAACACAAATCCTCAGAGTCTCATTACTAAAATCATTATCCAATTGCATTGTCCAGTTGTTCCATAGATCAGAGTTTGTTACACTGCATTTGTAAATGCTTGCTTAAAAAGCCAGGTTTTAACTTTTTTGTGAAATTTTAAGAGGGTGGGGGCCAATCTGATATCCCCAGGGAGGGCGTTCCACAGCTAATGGGACACCATTGAGAAGGTCCTGTTCCTTATTCCCACCAACTGAATCTGTGAAGAAGATGGGACTAAGAGCAGGGACTCCCCGACAATCTTAGAGTCCTAGATGGTTCATAAGGAGAGATATGTTCAGACAGGTAAGCTGGGCCAGAACTGTTTAGGGCTTTATAGGCTAAAGCCAGCACTTTGAATTGTGTCCGGTAGCAGACTGGCAGCCAGTGGAATTGGCGCAACGGAGGAGTTGTGTGCTCCCTGAGCGCTGCTCCTGTTAACAACCTGGCTGCCACCCGTTGGACCATTTGGAGCTTCCGAACAGTCTTCAAAGACAACCCCATGCAGAGAGTGTTGCAGTAGTCTATATGAGATGTAATTAGAGTGTGGACTACAGTGGCCGTCAGACTTCCCAAGGTACGGGTGCAGCTGGCACACAAGTTTTAACTGTGTGAGTGCTCCCCTGGTCACTGCCAAGACCTGGGATTCCAGGCTCAGTGATGAATCCAGGATCACGCCCAAGCTGCGAACCTGAGTCTTCGGGGGAGTGTAACCCCATCCAACATAGGCTGTTTTAAAAGTGTTGCAAGATTTCTGATCTTCGTTTTACACCTAAGCATAAACATTTATATTCAAGAAGGCTAGGATGGCTCATTCCTTCCAACCAACAGGTTTGAGGAATGATTGAAAGGGTTTTAAACACTGGCATTTTTCTGACTTCCTGTTATTCTTAATGGATCTGTTTTAATTCCATGGATAATGTAACTGCATTTCAACAAGAAGTTTTTGTGTGTTTTCACCTATGCTTCTGCATGTATTTGTATGTCTGTTTGTGTTAATATTTGTAAGCTGCCAGGATACCAAGATTTGGAGAAAAGGTGAAACAACAACAATGGTCGCCAATCCGATAATGGAACTGCCATTAACTCATTTGTGCCTCAAATACTGCAGCTTTTGTGGAAGACTTTTGGATGATATATGTCACGATATGCTACATTAGCTACTGCTGCTATCTCAGAGTTAAAACTTCATGACGCAGAGTGTCCACTTTTTGTTCTACCCAAATAAATATGATAGTCTTTAGGATGCCTCCAAAGAAAATGGAGTCCCAATTTGAAAATGTGGGGTATAAATAAAATTAATCACCAGTATTAATTAATGTTCTATTTATTGTTGCCAAGTGTAAGCCGTCCTGAGTCCCCCTTCGGGGGTAGAGAAGGAGGGGATAGAAATACTGGAAATAAATAAATAAAATACATATTCTACCCTGACCACTTTACAACTACAAATGCATCTACACTGTGAAATTAATGCAGTTTGACATAATTTTAACTGTCTAGGCCCAATGCTATGGAATCCCAAGAATTATAGTTCAACAAGTCAACAGCAGAGAAAGCAAAAGACCTTGTGAAACTACAGCTGCCATGATTCCATAGCATTGGGCCATGGCAGTTAAAGTGGTATCAAATTCCACTAATTCTACAGTCTAGATGCACCATAAGTTACATTTCCTGACTTAACTCCCCGCCCCTACCCCCCCCCCCCCCCCACCCACACACAAGCCCAAATAAAACCTATCTTAATCAGCAGTTGAATTGGGCAGAGCAGATCTACTCAGCTGCTGATTGTGATGGAAAGAAGAGGATGTTTCAATCTACTAGTCATCAAGTCTTTGACAATGAATTGTGTGAGAGGCCATGAGAAGGAGCTGGAAACATTATCCTTCCACCTCAATCTGCAGTTGAACAGGCCATTACCTACCCAGCTGTGGGCTGTTAAAGGGGATTGAAGGGGGCATTTCCATAGTTTTAGGGTAAAACTACAAACTGAATACAGAGCAGTAACAGACTATAGTTTACAAATCCATAACTGCAGAATGCCAGCGAATGACAAGCTGTCATTTTGTTGCTGTTGTGCCCAATGTCTCCTTCATTTTAAAATTTACATAACTATTTTTCACATAATGTGCAAACTATTCTACTACTAACCTTCCAATATGATTACTTTTCCAGCTAACGATGTCTGTTTGTTTTTCTACCGATCCAAAAAGGAACCAGCAGAGAAAGTTGGGATATAAATTTGAGCTTTAGTGAAAATCATAGCAGAATCTCTAAGTATCCATTCAATCTCTCTAGGGTCAGAAGAGACAAATCAATGGCAAAATATGACACTAAACCCTCATAGAAATGAGGTGAGGAGGGCAACAGTGAAACCAATTTCAAAATCGAATTGCTGCAGCGCTAAGACACACTGATAACCTGTTAATATTTCAATAAGAAAAAAGCAGAGAGACAGGGCCACTTTTCCCCATAGATTTATTTATGTCACCTTGTAAACAAGGGAATGTATATCAGTGGTTGGGCAATATTTCTTTATTTGACTGAACATATTAAACCCTAAACAGAAACTCACCAGAGAGGTAATGACAAAAGAGTATTAAAGAGGATTGTAAATGCAGCCATGATAGAGCTGGGAAATATGAGATATAGGGGAGATATAAGATGTTCAAATGGTGATTTTAGAAGTGCTCCTAGCTGGTATTTCTAAATTAAGAATTTCCATTGATCAGTCGGTGTTAGTATCAATCAGTTTTATTGTAGAACAGCAGGCTATGACTTATGGAATCTGTTCTTGGTTCTGTTTAGAATGGGATAGGTCTCTGACAACTTCTTAAAATGATACAACGAACTGCAACTGGTGTTATCTTGGGGTTAACAGAGATCATACAATTCTCTTGATCCTATAGCTTCACCTGCTTCCACTTTATTTTGGGACACTGTTTGAAGTGGGTTATGGCCAGTACTGCTTAAATGCAAACTATGTAACAGACCTTATCTTCTCTATTAGTCCTTCCAGACCCTGCAATCCAAAGAAGAAAGTCTTCTTTTAATCCTATCACCTCCACATGTATGGTTGCTGGGGACACAAGATGGGGATTTCTTAGTAGCTGCCCCTAGACATTGGATTTCCCTCCCTTGGAAGGCTATAAAGCTTCCCTCCCTGTCCTCCCATCAGCAGGCAAAAGCTTTTTTAAAACTGGTGTACTATAAGTGTAGCACACAATATACTATATTGTACAGGAGTTATAATTTTTTGACTCTCCAGATATTGTTGTATTGCAAGTCTACCTAGTGCAGCCACCATTTTGGAATGCTAGAAATTGCAATCCAACATATGGAGGGCTCATGATTCCTACACCTGATATAGTATATATATTTACAGAGAGGGGAGAATTTTCATAGAAAGGAAAGAAAACAAAGGTTAGTCCAGTGCATTACAGATATTATATACTGTGTGAAAGCACATTATTTCTTGCCAGTCCCATTGTGCAGGAGACCTGACCATGGAGCCATGGTTATTTATAGAGTTACCTTCTACCCTGATTTTGGGAAAGTCACTTGATTGAACCAGAGCCCCCATAATCTCATAGCTAGTATGAAACATCCATAATTCCCTATTCATGCCTATTAAGGCCAAAGTACAAAGCAGGGGGAGGAGGAAAAGAGAAGGCAACATTTTCTCCTTCCCAATTGACTGAAGCAAAAGCAAACTGCTACAGTCTCCCTTAGCTTGTCAGTTTTTCCAAATTAATAACTTTTGCTTAATTATACTCTAATGTTGCTTGCCCACACCCATCTCAGTTTTCATTTTTGCAAAGTTGGAGGGTATGCCATTTCTGTAAGTTTTATCTGTATTTAATCTTGTGTCTCTGTTTGCTTTGTAAAATATTATTTAGTAGTGAAAAGAACAACCGAAAGGGGATGTACTTTGTATGCAAAGCTTGTTACCATCAGGTCCTGTCTGGTCTAGAGCCAGCAATTTTCCTTAATAATAAGTGTGTAATGTGCAAAATATGCATAAAAACATGACAGTCCAATCCAAAAACAGGTGTACTTTCAATCCTTTTCTTTTTATATCTCTTTTGGCCACTGAAATTTTCTCTTGCCCCAGTCAAAACAAGGACTTATCAAATCAGTTGTGAAGAACTAACTTTTGAAAAGGGAACTGTTTGGACATTTCAGAATAGGAACTTAGCTCATTTCTTTCATTAAAAAAGAATATGAGAAGTTTCACATTGTAGACCTCCAGGCAGCCTACATGAATTTGTCAATAGATATTTAAAATATTGTTTTTGCTGCATTGTAAATCCACTGTAAAGGTCTTTTAAGAGTTTTGAGCATTGCTTTTCTGTTCAGAACTTGGAATGTTAGTTTTAAGATGGATGAATATAATGACAGATTGAAGCAACCCATCCATAACTGTGTAGTGATGCTTTAGGATGGAGGTATGGGTGACTTCAGCACATTAGTTTAGTCATTTTTCTAAAATGTAATTTTCCAGGCCCAGATTTAATGAGTGCTTTGGGGCTATGGAGAACAGTCCAGAGTGTCTCAAAGAGTTGGGACTTAGAATTCAGAAACTATGATTGCCAGCTTAATACCACACTATACCCTAAAATTTCAGGGCCAAATGAGAGCAGGGAGATGACCCTTGAGATGTCACAGGAGTAAGCCATTGCAGTGTGAAGGATCAATTAAACTATTTTTGGGAGGGGGGACTGAAACCATATGTTACCTAGCTGATTGAAGAAATAGGCATGAAGAGAATCTGGATAAACAGGCAATAGGGCAATTCAGAAGGGAAGAGAATTTTTTGCTGGCTGGACAGTTGCCACCCCCCAATGGCTTTATCTATAGCACATGTAACACAAATGAAACATTCCCAAGATCCTGTGCTGATACTGTCAGGACTTGGGCAAGAAGGAGTACCACATACTGTGAGCCCAGGCCTCCTTTCCCTGTCTTGATCAAATGGCATAAGATATCCGATTTCACTCACTCACCAATTATCTCCCAGTCTCTTCCCTCCACCTTTTACTAGTTGGTATCTACACAACACACTCAAACATCTTTGGGCTCTACCAGTAAACCTTGCATCAGTTGGAAATGGTGATTATGCATTTCCAAGATTTAATAATAATAATAATAATAATAATAATAATAATAAATGTAATAATTGATAATTTAAATAATAATTTATAGCCACTGTATACACAAAAATCCATTTCTCTTTCTTTAACTTTTGATCCTCAGATGGAGACTGTCAGTTCTCTGACAGCTGATGTCCTGAGACCTGACAAGTGTAGGAATAAAGAACAACTATGATCCTGGCTGAAATGGAGAAAACAAGGGTAGAGAAGTAGCCTGCAGTCAAGACAGAAGGCATACCAGAAAATACAACAGAGATCTGCTGGTAGACCTTGTTGCTTTAAAGGTGCAACAGAGAATGGGAATTCCCTTAGCCTCTTTCTTGCCCCACAAAATGAATGTATTCAGAAAATTCATCATGATCAACCTCATCAGACTGGGCTTACTTCAGCAGCATAGGCTGGTTCAGCTCTAGTTGATCCACTGAACATGCCAGCTCCCATCTCATGCCGCAGAGGAACTTCTGGGAGGGCTCCATGGGTCAACTAGTGTGGAGCCGGTGTATGCTGCCATGGCAGCAACATGGGAGGGAAGCTGTGAGGTCGATACTTCCTCCCATGGGATCAATTTCCTGTTAAGGGCATGGATTGATGGGGTCACCAGCTTTGCCACAATGTGTGGTGATTCCGGCAGCCCATGTGAAAAGGTCGTAAGAGTGTGCTATAGTGACATGGTTCATCATATAAGACAATTGAAGTAACATTGTGAAATAAAAGACAAGACAAGAAAATATGGAACAAAGGGCCATTTATTGACTTATTTAAGGAAGCAACAAAGAAACAGGTCATGATGGAGGCCAGGTATCACACAATGACTACCTCCTTGTCCACTTCTGGGCAAACACCTGACCCCAGGGGCAGTCCACTTAATGGCTTGCTGCCATTACTGGAAGGCCATTCCAGGGGCACTCTCTCCTGAGCCCCAGAACTCTGTAAGAGACATTGGGAAACTCCGGTCTAGTCCCAAGGGGAACAATCCGAAGGTGCCCCCAAGCCCCACAATTTGTCAGGGCCATCCTGGGTATCCCCCTTCACTGCCATATAGAGAGTGCCAAGTTGCACACCAACAATGCCCCCCCCCCCCCAGATCCTGCCACTTGAAACTTAATTAGTAGTGCCACCCAAATAAACTCATTCCTCCAATGATACAATATGGAGTAGGCGAAAAGAAAACCTTTAGGAGAGGGATGCATGCCATATGCCAGCAAATATGGAAAACACAAGAATGGCCATCAGACTGGAAAAAATCAACTTATATCCCCATACCAAAAAAGGGAAATGCGAAAGACTGCTCCAACTTCCGTACAGTGGCCCTTATTTCTCATGCCAGTAAGGTAATGCTCAAGATCCTGCAAGGAAGACTCCAGCAATACATGGAGCGAGAGTTGCCAGATGTTCAAGCTGGGTTTAGAAAAGGCAGAGGAACAAGAGACCAGATTGCCAATATCCGCTGGATAATGGAGAAAGGCAGGGAGTTTCAGAAAAACATCTATTTCTGCTTCATTGACTATTCTAAAGCCTTTGACTGTGTGGATCATAATAAATTGTGGCAAGTTCTTGGTGGGATGGGCATACCAAGCCACCTTGTCTCTCTCCTGAGGAATCTGTACAAGGACCAAGTAGCAACAGTCAGAACTGACCACGGAACAACAGACTGGTTCAAGATTGGGAAAGGCGTCCGGCAAGGCTGCATACTCTCACCCAACCTTTTTAACTTGTATGCAGAACACATCATGCGATGTGCGGGGCTGGATGAATGCAAAGCTGGGGTAAAAATTGCTGGAAGAAACATTAACAACCTCAGATATGCAGATGACACCACTTTGATAGCCAAAAGCGAGGAGGAGCTGAGGAGCCTTCTAATCAAGGTGAAAGAAGAAAGCGCAAAAGCCGGGTTGCAGCTAAACATAAAAAAAAAAACCAAGATTATGGCAACAAGAATGACTGACAACTGGAAAATAGAGGGAGAAAATGTGGAGTCCGTGACAGACTTTGTATTTCTAGGCGCAAAGATTACTACAGATGCAGACTGTGGCCAGGAAATCAGAAGACGCTTACTTCTTGGGAGGAGAGCAATGTCCAATCTCGATAAAATAGTAAAGAGTAGAGACATCAGACTGGCAACAAAGATCCGCCTAGTCAAAGCCATGGTATTCCCTGTAGTAACCTACGGATGTGAGAGCTGGACCTTAGGGAAGGCTGAGCGAAGGAAGATCGATGCTTTTGAGCTGTGGTGTTAGAGGAAAGTTCTGAATAAGCAGCTCTTGATATTATTTTTTAAAAAAACAAATAGTTAATAACACCAAAAATTAATTCTCAAGCATGCATTTCTATCTTACAGAAACAGAAATTATATATCAGTCTCAGCCTCTCATCTCCTGTGGATCAAACAAGCAGTCATGTCCAAGTTTGAAATTAGCTTTGTGGATTTTGTTTATACTTTCTCATTATGAGCAGTGTCACTGACTAGTTCAAGATAATTTGCTTGTTTTCTAGATGGGCAGAATATGTCTATTCTTGTTTACTCAAAAGTAAGTCCTGTAGTGTCGAATGGTACTTAACCTCAGGGGGAAAATTGCAACATTAAATGTTATACTAAAAGACAAAGTGTGTGGACAAATGAACATTACAGGTTAGAACACAGGCAGAAATGTCATAAAATGCACATGAGCACAGAACCTTTGTAGATCATAAAACAAGATAAAGATATGACCCTTCTTACCATGTCTGTTGTATAAGAAATCAATTCTTGGGGAGCTAGTTGTCTGGTAATTCTGTTTCCTACTAACCAATAGAATTCCAACCCTAGACTTTCAGGCATAACAAAACAAATTGTTACCATAAATAACCTCGTGAACCCTTGGAGAATTCAAGGATATGAAGTGGGCAGATACAATAATGCTGTTCACATTGCTGTTTCTGTAGGCCATAAGGTATATTTGCCCTTGAAAGGTGGCTGAACATATTCAAGACCTAAGCTGGCCTTTTTTTTAAAAAAATGGTTGCTTTTAATAAGAATCAACATAATTTGACGGTATTTTAGTCAGGTTCCATAGCTTTCTCAACAGCTTTAGCCATTAATAGATCACTTTGCTGGAAGGGGAAAAGTATATGACCATTATATATAAAGGCAAAATTGAGTCCAACATGTCATTTTCCCCAGTGAAGTACCATTGGGAAACTAAGCCATGAAGACAGTAGTAGCCTTCTAATATTGTTGCCACCAAGCAACTGATATCATTCAGAGGTATGGCGCCTATGATTGGAGTTCCATATAATGTCCATAATTAGTAGCTGTTAATAGCATGACTGTGTACAGAGGCATAATAATTTCATTATTATTGTTATGTTCATTCATCTTTGAGGGAAAAAAACCAAATTATTTAATGAGCATTCATATTCAAATCAGGGTCATCAGATATGTGGAGCACTTGATATTTAGCATTTCCACTTTTCAGTTGACCAACTCTCAGTATACCTTAACACAACAGACAGAGATATAAGAATCTATTTGCTGGCATGCATACAGGGAAAACTTCAGTTGTCATCAAATGATAACAACTAAGAAACCAACCTGTATCTATCTGACACATGTGAATCTGGGAACATTTTTAGAGTGGTTAACTCAGTTACCCAATCAATTTCAAATAAATAACCATTATTTGGAGCTGTGGGAGAAACAGAAAATAATTACGATGCTACAAAATGCTACTGCTGTTGTTTTTAATATCCATGCACTAGTCATTTCTCTGCAGCACTGCGGGGCATCTGTTTTCTGTAAATGCACCTGGCTGTTGTACCCTTTAGCAAATGCAGGGCAGCAAATGAATCAGCAAGCAAATGAACTTCATGTTTCTGAGTCATTGTTTCTCCATGGTTGGAAAAATCATGTGTTGAATTGATATTTATTACACAGAACAGAACCTCGATCAACAAAGACTTAGGCAATCTGAACAGGAGTATGATGGATAATGCCTCTAGGGACTTCTTCACACAGGCCTAAATTCGGTAGTATGCACCAATTTAGCCCGTCCACCCACCGAGTTGAACGGTTCCCGTCAGTTGAGGCTGGTGTGGCTCCATGGGTGAAGGTGGGCAGAGCCAGTGTATGCCGCCACCAAGGCAACACAGGAGGGCTCCCATGGTGCCACTGGAATCCATGGGGGGAAGGCCACACACCCCATGCACATTTACGTTCCCCCCCCCCCCATCTGATTGCTCTCAGCTGGACATGGGCATTGCGTGGCATGGAGCGCAAGATTCCTGCAGCCATGAGACTGAGAATAAGTGACAAGCAGTACCCATGCCCAACACAGACAAGCCACATATTACCCAAATTATAGTGGCCAACTGTCTTGTTTTCCCCAGATTCGCAGCTCAAATTCTCATATTCAATTTTCTATAAATGAAGATTGGGCTTTAAAGTCACACTTGATCCTGTTACTTTGAAGTTCTTAAAATAAGTTATATTCAACAAAGAAAAACACATATTTTGAAATACGCATGTCACTATTGGAACTTTGGCAAAAGAGAAACCATTTAAAAGTTCCCCCTGTTCTCCACTTATAATTACCAAGTTCTTACATTTAGAAAACCTTTTCTTTTGGACTGGCTTTCTCCTAGTCTCTTTCTGAATATTTATTTTCAGCTTCTCAATTCAGTTTTCAGACAGAAAAGCTTGCTGGTATCTGTTTACCAGGATTTTCTTTAGGTCTTACAGACCCTATTTAAAAACCCTCTTTTCTTCATGCTTCCTTATTCTCTAGCCTGACATCTCTTCTCTCTGCTCATTTCCCCCCTTCCTTTGCTTCTATTCATTAGCACACATTAATAAGGTTCTCTGAAATGAAAAAAAGCAGGAGGAGGGAGCAGAACTTTTCAGAAGAAGCAATTAAACATTGCTCTAGGTTTTCAGTGCATTCCACAGCCAATATTGACTTATTAGTTTGTCCTAGATTTCCTTGGCATGCTATGGTCAGGAATTTAACATTTTTGATCTAAGAAACATGGGTCCGTTTTCATTTTTTATTAAGAATTGTTTTAAAGAAATACCTCTCATTCTCTAACTACTTGCTTAGGCCTGATTTCATGTATTCCATAGCCTATGTACATGTAATATGTGACTTCCATGTAATTTCATGGTCTGTGTATGATAAGCTTATTGTTTCTTTGTTTTTTTGCTGTATTCTTGTTGTATATTGTTTTATTGCATTGCTGGGCTTGGCCTCATGTAAGTTGCCCCGAGTCCCCTTGGGGAGATGGTGGCAGGATATAAATAAAGTATTACTACTACTACTACTACTACTACTACTATTATTATTATTATTATTATTGACACAAAACTACAGTATGTCACAGCAAACGAAATCTATATGCTGGATTTCATATCAAAAAATGACAAGCCAAACACATTATTATTATTATTATTATTATTATTATTATTATTATTATTATGGCTCTAAAGAGAATCTTCAAGTGATAGACATTTCACACTGCTTCAGGGAATTAAGATGAGGGAATAAAACTGAAGATTAGTTGATTGAGTTACCCATATAGAACAAGACCATGTCATCATGGAACCCATATCCACTTACCTGCAACTGGGGTGGGGAAGGGTCTCTCTAGGAATTTGCTATGTGTTCCAGGTGTTCCAGAAGTTACTATAGAGTTGTATTGGATGACCTAGCAAGTTTCTAGACATGATACGTATCACCTATGGATACAGGGGTCTTACTGTATTTATTCAAGTCATTTATTTATCACCTCTTGACAATTAGGCCTCCCAACATGACATACAAGATCCAGATATGATTCTATTCTGATCTTTTCTATAGTTCAGCAGTTCTAATTAGGATCATCAGCAATAAAGCAGAACAGCAGAAGTCAGACCATCAGACCATTAACATCAAACCATAAAAATTGTTATACAATTATATCCCCTCCAAAAAAATTATCAAATTTATGTTACCTAAACAGTTGCTTCAGAATTTGTAAACATTATATAGCATCCTGTTAGTCACTTACAATATCATATTTTTGAGTTTTTTCCTATTCATATTTACTTTTGTGGCACTATTGCCCACAATGGTAAACTCCTCTCAATTTACCTTAAAATACAGCAGCTATGCAGAGGGACAGAGTTCTGCATTATTGGTGAATGAGATGCTGTTGAGTGATGAATTCATTCCATCCAAACTGATAGTGAATTGATGGGTTGAGACAGAACTCTACAGAGGTTCCTGCTTCTGGCTGATGCGCCACTGGTCAATGCCAGGAGAGGACTAGGCATGTCATCTTTCAACACCCCACTCAATACCACAGAACACTGTCTCTTAGCACAGCTAGCTGGTCCAGTCATGAAATGGAGTGCAGCCATGACATCATGGCTACTTGACTACTGTAGGACTTTTGTAAAAAACAAAAAAACAAAAACCTGATGGCTGTACTCAAAAAATGGGCAAATTTACCCATCCAATAACACTTTCATCACAGTTTGGGGATGGAGCCTGCCAGATCCCATCAAACAATGCAGAGCTACTTCCAGTGGGGCTCCATCCTCGAACTGTGGTGAAAGTGTCATAGGGCAGAGCAGTGAGAACAAGGGAGGCTTCCTATGTTCTCTTGCTAGCCATGAGGTGAGCGTGGTAGGAATCCAGGCAGAGACACTTTCCATCATGGGATGGGGAAGGTGGTGCTGCAGGCAATGCAGGATGTGGGGTGCATATCCCCCCATTGCCCACCGGATTCACCTCACTGTCTGGTGAATCCCCCCACTGTCACGCACTTTGGGCAAATCTTCCTATCCATGTAGTCAGAGACCATACTGATAAGAAAACTTGTCCCAAGTGTAAGTTTTATAAGTTCTGAATTGCACATTATGTATCTAAAATATTACTTATAAGAGTTTTTTATAGCCTAAGGCAGTATACACTTACAGCTACTAAAGAGATTGGCACAATGTTTACATATTACTACTGGAGATTTTGGTTTTATCTCTCTTGGTGGGACACCATTATTATAAGCCAACCTGCTTTTTTTAATTTTTAAACAAACTGTTTATTGACAGTGCCAAATTTCTGGAGCTATAATTTTAGTGGATTTACAGGGTGCAATGTTTTGATATCAGCAACCCAAGTGTATTCAGCACAGCAATGCTTTCAGTGACACAACCTATAATTCAGCCAACACACTGCCAGGAACCTTTTATTATACATGTTATAACACCATTCTCTGATTTGTACTGGTAAGAAGTCTCTACAAACTGTAATGAGACCTTCACCAAGCTTCCATTTGATAGAGAAAGCCCTGTGGTCTGTTGTGACTGGAAAAAAATGGTGGCAGAGCCCATGCCATTACAGCTGTCCAAAAGAGCCAAAACAGCCAAAGCCCACACAACCCTAAATAATAGTTTTGTCTGAATACTCAGTCATCCACAGATACTTATTGTTTTCAGGCATCTTGCACCTGCATAGATCTGACACAGAGAAAGAGAGAGTGCAAGAGGGAGGATTTTAAAGAAACATATGAATTCTTATCCAAGATCTTCTCAGGGTGAATCTGCACTGGCCACTTAATCTGGGACAAATCTGGAGTATTATGCTCAGGATTGACCCTGGAATGACCATGATAGCAGCCAAAGACAATGATTGAACATGCTGCAGCACTGCATTGGCATCCATATGGTCTAAGATTGCATCAACTCTACTAAATCTTGACCTCATCTTCTCTGTTGCCACTAGACCATTGCTTCCTACCAGCCTCAGAGCTCTATGTGAGCACTTTGCTGTTACCTGTTAAGTCTGCCAATGTCAGAAGTGGTCTCCTGCACATGCAAAAAAAAAGGGTGGTAAATCAATCCCCTACATCTCCCTTCAGGGATATGGTGGTGGGATATAAGAATAAAGAATAAAGTTACTCCTTACTGGTCACATGGGATTCCATACTGGCATCAGCAGGTGCAATTGTGACAATCAGATACTTTCAAAAAGTTTTGGGGCTGGTGGGGTATGGGCAATTACTTGATGCGCATCTGGATAGGGGAGTGGTCAGAATCAGAGCCAATCCAGCTATCCAGACTACTGTAAAACCCACAGATATTCCTGGGTTTCTTGCAAACATCAGAGTAGCTGACAATTTTGCCTAGAGTGCAGTTGGTTTAAGGGTAGAAAACCCAAGAAACTCACCAGAAGACACCGTATATCATGGATATAGCCAGTGTTGCAATTGAAGTGAAGCCACCTTTTCTTGTTCATGTAGATCTGCCCTTAGTCTTACCTCCATTTACACAGGCACGGGCTTCTTAGTGCTGTAATTTTCACCACTTGCTTTGATATCCAGTTGAAAGCTGGCTCAAGGTCAGGGTATAAAGACAAAACGCCCCCGCCACCACTCAAATTCAATTTCCAATGAAAATTTACCTAGGCAAGAAAGGTTCTAAATGTCACATACAGAGCATAAATGTAAACGGGACCAAAGCTGGAGCAGTTGGAAGGTAAAGGAAAGCGTTCCACCGCCTCCACACGCGCCCAGCAATGAAAGCAGGAGGAACACTAGATTTAACAGCCCTTTCAGCCTGTGAAGCAAGCTCTGGGAGAGCTGTGTGTCTCTGCCAAAAAGTAAAAAAAAACAAAGGGGAGAGGGTTGATTTTGATGGACCAGGACAAGAAGGTAGATTTTAGCAACCCAGTCTGTGTGGACTCCTTTGCAGCTTGCAGTTGGTTCTTGTGGTGCCTTCATAGGTGCTCTGGAGCCAACCAGATCTCTAATCCACATTCCTATCCAGAGTAATTGCCTGTGTGGAAGGGCTCTCAGAATTATGCCTCCAGCTATTTGTGTTCAAACAGATTTGCCAACAGTGCTAAACTGTCGTAATGCTTCAAGGGGATTAATAAATACATAAATCATAGGCCTAGATGATGCCAATGCCACCAAGACCTCTGTAATGATATCTAAAATATATGACTGCATGTACATTAGAATTTTTATAAGCTCTTACTTCTTAGTGTAATTTTCACCAATTGCTTTGATACCACTATAAATATTACCCCAGTTGAATATTAATAAAAAATTGTAATCCCATCTTGTATCCCAAATGTCCCCATCTTCATCCAGGATTAATTGGATAAAATGTCTGAACTTTTGAAAGCATGCCACGTTTGGAATTTTGGGATTGCTTTAAAAGGTCATGTTGCTTGTTACACGACAGAGACAAGAGGCATGTACAACTTTTCTAGTTTGCTTACAGAGAAATGGCCCAAATGATTTCTATGAATTGAAAAATTTAAATAAGAAATTCTTGATCTAATCAAGTAAACATTAAAATAAGATTATTAATTTTTAAGCACATGAGGTGAGCAGTGCTAAGACTCCCACACCACATGTAGGCAAAGGTAGAAGAATTCTAGTTGTTATTGTAAATGTGATTTCCAGACATCTTTGACTTATGTCAACTGTGCAAGTACAGCTGTATCAGGAACTCCAATTTTGTTTGCTTTGCACTGAATGTTTGTTGTAGTCCTAAGTTTCAGGGACTCCACAGATAGGTGGCTTCTTTTGGCTGCAATCATAGGGCAAGCCACCTGTCAATTATCGTTAGGTTCCCTGGTCCTGCCTCCCTTTTGGGTTTTGGAGGGAATAGGAGCCATTTTGGGCCAGTCCATACAGAGAAGCCTTTCATGCAGGACATAAAACCAAGAGCTCCTGTAGAAAGCTTCGTCTTCTACAACTTGGCCAGGGAGAAAGGCCCCATAGCTTGGCCGAGGATTATACAGCCTTACAGCTCCTTTGCTGAGGGACTTCAGCCAGCCATCACCGAAACTTGAACTCCTCTTTCCTCTGGAAGTCTACAAAGCTCTGCTTGGTAAGGGTCACTCGCGGAAGCCAGAAGCAGTTGGTACCGAGTGTAGGGGCTCCATGCCAACAGAGGCAAAGACAGACTGCCCAGATTAGAAGTTAAGGATTTCCCCATTAGTTAGTGTACAGTTATGAAGATAATGCCTGTTCCCCGTGGACAAGATTGAGAGAGAGCCAATAGACTGTTAAGAAAGCCTTAAAGTACCTGTTTGTTTTCAATAATAAAGAACTTTGTTGAACCTTTAAGCAATCTAAAGACTCTGTTTTAAGGAAATCCAAAGGCCTTTAATCTGAGGCAGCCCCGGCGTCCCGTTGGGCACACAGAATTTATGTCCTGTCTACAGTGTCATGTACAGCCCAGCGTGCGACAGCACATCAACCCTCTCAGAGGGCTTCCTTGGTAATACTCTCTCAGGTATTCTGTATCCTGCAGAGTTTTGCTATTACATTCCTTTTTGTCTGAGGACCTCATCATATGGGCAAAATTGCCCATCCTATGCTGCTTTCACTCCTCTTCATCCATGGAGCCCACCAGCTCCCATCCTGTGATGTACATCTAATTATGGTCTTGCTCCATGGTGTAAATGAAGAGGGAATGTCGTAAGCCACCACTCTGTCAACACCAAATGCTTCCTGTGTTGCATAAAGAACAACGGAGGGAAGGTGGGTGGTAGATTCTTCCCCACATGGGATAGAGTAAGGGGGAAGCCATGCAATGTGGGGTGTGGGGTGACAGGCACCTGTCCCTCGCTGGGTCCTGCCAGATTCTCCCCAATTCATAGTGAGTTCATTACTTAATGTGATGAGGTCCTGAGAGAGCCTGACTAACCCTAGGTCACCTAATGGGTTTCCAAGGATGATAGGGACTAAATCCTGCTGTCTTTCCTGACTATCACAGACTCATTAGATCAATGAAATGTAGCTACCTGTTGGTTCATTGTTCAACAATGGATTGAATAGTAGTTCTCTAGTGGGGACTAACCAACAAGATGCCAGCTTCTTGGAGATGTAGTCCTGTACTCAAACCATTGCACTATGCAGGCTCATTTGGTTCCAACTGGGAATTTGATCACCTCGTGTAGTTCCAGTATAACAGTCTCTCAAAAACATTATGCCTAATTTCTCAGGTTCCAAACAAGAAAATAAGCATTGATGCTTTTAAACAGAGGATGGATGGCCATCTGTCAGGGATACTTTGTGCTTTTCCTGTTTGGACTAGATGGCACATAAGGTCTTCAACTCTATGATTCTATGCTGTGAAACATCTTCCACTAACCACTATAACTTGTCCAAAGTCTGGATGGGGTTTCCTCTGTTGATGCCATGAATAGTAATGCATGTACTCCTTTATTGTTGCAGACTGTCTTGGCCTAACAGTGTTAAACTGGATGGGGGAAAATCCACCTCTTTCAACTGCAAACATAAAGCGAAAAAACAATTTCTGGCCATTTATTTTAGAAAGTCCAAAATACTTATTTTTTTAACCTCCCCACCTTAGTAATTTTTTTCTAATTAAAGTTGTTTGTTTTGAAACCTTGAGGCATTCATACTATTGAAAGCTTCTGTAGACCATTATTCCCTTATCTCTTGACATTCTCCTTTGAAAACAAGCAGGTTTAACCATAGCAATGGACTTTATTATTCATTTTACCTAATTCTTCAATAACCATGTGTGTTCTCCTTTGAGAATTACAAAGTAATACTGAAAGAGACAGAAAGATTGTAAATGTTTTGTTTGCTAAGCAAAGCAGACTGTGGCTTTCCTCTTCCACTGCGTCTGGGTCTTGTTCAGTAATAATGTTTACCCTGCCGAATGCATTCCCAAGTATAGGACTTTTTGGCACAAATTGTAGTCTTGTGTTGTTGGGTGTTATTTTAAAGAAGAGATGATAGTCCCCTAGCTTTTTTGATATCTCAGTTATGTCGGTTCCCAAATACTCTTAGAAAAGTCCTTTTTGTGGAACACAGATTCTTCTAAAAATGTTTTTACAAGTCTGCTGTTGTGATTAAGCTTGCATGGCAAATTAATTTAGGTAATGTTTTGCAGCCGTTCTCCTTTTAAAAAAGATTGTTTGAGAAATGTTAGGAATGCTAACACTGTTCGGAAATGCAAATGTGGCATTTGCTCATTTTAATGGGAAGACTCCAGCACCAGGCAACACCCAGCAAACTGCCAATTGCAGTGTGAGATGCTTTTAAAAAAGCCATCCTTTATTTCACTTGATATGCCATTTACTCTTTATTTCTACAAGCAGCTTTGCTCGGCAACCAGTACCCAAATGCCAACCCTGGGCAGGCTTTGTTTTAAGTAAAGTTTACTATTTTTCCATGTGACATTAAGCAATCCTATGCCCTTTTTTCTACAAGACTAGATTTTTAAAAAAATCTTGCCCATCTAGGATTATCAGTGCTAGAGCTATCAGTAAATATTATCCTCCAGAGAGTGTGAAAGTCAATCATGTTCATCAGACATCACATTTCCATTATTTTATATTATCACTATGGAGTTAAATGAAATGGCTCTCTCGTGGGAATAATGTAAATAAATTATACATTAAGAATCAGAAAGCCATAATCATCATTCTTGAAGATTACATGAAATGTTTGCAGCCATGGAACAAGATGAGATATTTCATTAAATTACTGTTCTGGAAACTATATCATATCACACAAGGCAAGGCTTGTGTGCATATTTCTTGGGTTGGGAGTACAATCTGATTGTTTTGAGGGCATGAATTAGTGTACAATAATGCACTTGCCAAATAATTCATTAATGACATTCCTCTCTTTTGCATTACTATGCATGAACTAAGGGAAATGAATAAAACAAAAGGCCTTTAGATTAATATTATCATCACGCCAACTATAGTTTAATGTGTTTATATGTGAAAACATAAGAATCAAAATGGGTTTGTTGCAGCTATCAGTATATTTGCCTGCTCATCCTAATATGCACTATTATTTGGAGTATACTTCAAAGTAAAGGAACATATTTATTCACAGACTTCCATATCACTTTATAATAAAAATTTGAAGCTGTTTGATATGATAACATATCTAAGTTACCTTCCTATTTGGGAAAGATGGTGGGAGGGGTGTGGAAAAGCAAAAAAAGAGGGTCAGTGTGCCACATTTCTTGGACTGGTGGTCTTGGGCACTCATTTTCAGAGTTTAGGATGGTTATTTTGTTGAACTACAATTCCCAATATCTAGAGTTACTATAGTGGCTAGGAAATTCTAGGAGTTGTAGTCTTTAAATGTAACATTACACAGTCCTGCTCAGATTTGCATAATCATTAGTAGATCTTGGGAGTAACTGGTTTTTCTAACAAATCATTCTTGTAATTTACGGTGGGGCCTTGCTTCCAGGATGCTCCATTAATACCAATATTCATGGTGTCCCTTATATAAAGTGGCAAATTGAGGTTTCCTTTTTTAAAAATTTAAAAAATATTTTAAAGTCATGGATGATTGGATCTATGGTTGAAGATCCATGAATGCAGAGTGCCAACTGTATTCCCTTTAGTACAAACAAGATGGAACAATGTTCCCTTAGCGAGAGTTGTCATTAATAACTAAATGAAGAAAATGGGGGTTTTGTCTGTTACACATGACTGGTTGTGTTCTTCTTCTGAGCCTGTGCAATGGAGGAAGGAGAAGATAAGGGTCAGATCGGTGGCTGCCTTTTCTTGCCTCTTTGTGGGATGTTGTGCAGCTAATGAGGAGCAGAGATAGAGAAGGGAGGGATGAAAAGAGGGGGATTGAGGAGGAGACACATTTCAAACATGAACTGTACTGGTGATTCAGGCTAGATGTAGTATAAAAAAACTTTACACTTTCCTCCATTCTGAACAAATGAGAGCAACTGCTGCTGCCACTAAGAGGAAAGGAATCCATGTAAATATAAAGGTCTGTGTTGCCAAAGTGGCCATACTATGGATGTGTACTTGATCTGGCTGGGTTTGTTTGAACTGTGTGAGAGAGCTGAAAGGAAAAATACACATAACTTCGTGATTTTTTTTTTGCATTTGATTCAGAACTTCTGTGATGCAATATCCAAATTAACTGTTTGGTTAAAGAGCATTTTCCACTCACTATTTGGCAGTGATGCAATAGTAACAGAAACTCATTAGTTACAAGTAACTCCACAAGCTAACCTTCTGAGCTTCAGTAACAGTAGTAGTTGGGTGATCAAAGTAAAATAATTCATTTTTAAAGCATTCTTTCAAATCCTTCTCATCAAGCATTGAAGCATACTTCTTAGGCAGTTACTGATTAAATATTGGGAAATTTGCCATTTCTCAGCTTTACCCACACATTGGTTGAATGAAGGCTAATCATCTGAGCTACTGGTTGAATGGGCTTTTCCAAACTTTACAGAGACCCTGAAAGAAACAACACATCATCATATCTTGAAGCAGTTGCACCTATAGTTTCAATATTTGCAATGTAAGCAACCACACATCACGACTGCTTAAAATGGCTATGGAAATTCAAATTCCTAATATCTATTCTATAGGCTTGGGTAACTACGGAAAAATTTGGTTCTAAACTCGTTTTGTTTTTAGGGGGGCCCTTGCGTTTCGTTTTTTTAAAGAATTCCAAATTTTCCTTTAAAAAAGTTGGAAATATACAAAATTTCGTAAAATTACGAATCGATTCGTTAATGGCGGACGCGATTGCGCAATATGCTAAAAAACCAAATGGGACAGGGGGAACTTCTGAAGCTTCCCTCTCTCTCTGTTGTTGACTGCTGGTGTGATAATTTATTTTTTATCACTGATAAAACAAACAACAACTATAAAACTTGCACCAGACATACGGAAATAATTACGAAACAATTTCGAAATAATTTTGAATCAATTACGAAACAATTACGAAACAATACGAAATAAATTGGAAAAATTGTTTTGATTTTTAATTACTCCTCACAGTAGTCCTGCATGGCTCAATATTGGATCGTAAGCTAATTTAAATACGAATTAATAACGAATTATGAAATTAACGAACAAAACCGCCCAAGCCTACTATTCTAAGGATGGGAAATGGGTATTTCAGATATTGTTGGACTACCACACCAATCCCTAACCATTTATCATGCTGGTCCAAATGGGGTTTATAATCCAAGAACATCAGGAGAAAGTCACCTCCCCACTCCTTTACCTGCCAGTGCTAATGTTATTTTCTCCCATTGCTCTCCCTCGCCCCAAACTCTGAAGGCCCTTGAAAGAGCTACCCAAGCAAGCAGCAAGCAGCATGTTTTGAGATACTTTGGCAGTGGCAGTACTACAGCTTACCTTTGTGCAATGACAATGCCACAGTACGTTCTTTGATTGGTGGCCTACAAAATTCATTAGAATAGGACTGGAGGTTACTGGTTACCGAATGGGGTTATGAATTTTGAAGAGGTACAAATACAGGAAAAATAAAGGAACATGCCAAGAGGAAGACGCTTCAAGCAAACACTTGTCACGACCACCTTCTATTTGGAAATCTATGTCCTCTATGTGAAAGACCATGTGGATCCAGAATAGGTATTCTGATCTGAATCCACAGTCATTTACAGATATTATTATTATTATTCACTCTATTTGTATCCTGCCTTTCTTTCTCAATGCCAAAGGGGACTCTAGGCAGCTTTACATATGGGAACTATTCAAAGCCTTTAAACAACAAACAGTTAAAATACATTGAGTTAAAGATTGAAACATATAAAACATTGCAATCACCATTAAAATCAATCACTATCAAGACTTTACCTCTTGAAGACAATCATACTATTGCCCAGCCATGAGTGATCATGGAAAAGTTTATTTGCATAGGACATAAGATCTCCAGCAAGTTTTGTTGATTTTGGAAGCTAAAGTATAAAAAAATGTACATTTTCCAAACTATGGGCCATTGGCATTGTTCACCTTGATTGGCCAGAGTTTCATGGAATTTTTCCAATATTACTCTAAGATACCAGAAACTGGGACCTTTATATGCAAAGCCTATTGGTTTGTAATTTCCCTGTATCCTCCTTTAGATGAAGATTTTGAAAGGCTTTTGTTGATGAAGTTTGATTCAGAAGGTTAGGTAAAGGTAAAGGTTTTCCCCTGACATGAAGTCCAGTCGTGTCTGACTCTGGGGTGTGGTGCTCATCTCAATTTCTAAAGCCGAAGAACTGGCATTGTCCGTAGACACCTTTAAGGTCATGTGGCTGGCATGACTGCATGGAGCACTGTTACCTTCCCGCCAGAGCGGTACCTATTGATCCACTCACATTTGCATATTTTTGAACTGCTAGGTTGGCAGAAGCTGGGGATGACAGCAGAAGCTCACGCCGCTCCCCAGATTCGAACCTGCAACCTTTTGGTCAGCAAGTTCAGCAGCTCAGTGCTTTAATCCACTGCGCCACCGGGGGAATCTCAGAAGGCTAAAATTATGTTAATAAAATATTATTCTTTTCCATTTTTATTCAAAACTGAGAGCAATCAGAAGAAAGATAAGTGATACCCTCTGTTTAGAGCAATTTCTTTTATAATAATTTCCTTCATCTTAATATGTTGTTTTCACTGAAGTGTGTGTAATCACTGAGTCAGTGCTTGTCTGAAACTAAAAATATTAATTGAGCTCATGTAAATCACTAAACCACACATTGAAAATGTAAATCTAGGCAACCGTTTGCCAAATCATTGGGGGATGGGGGAATGATAGGACTCATTCAGCACCTGCTATATCTAAGACTGCATTCAATTTGCATACTGAATCAAAATGACACATTTAAATATATAGTCACAGATATTGGAAGGTCTTTCAGAATCATACTGGCATATGCTTTTGTGACAATCCAACTTACGAAGTAGAATTTGAAACTGTTGGTCTCCTGCAAATGCAGAGGTATTATCAGAAATGTAGCCACAGGGGAGAGCCACCTTGTCACATGGCCACGGGCATCGGTCCACTTCATGAGGGGGTATGGGGAATTTGACACCCCATGGCCCACATCACCTCGATCCAGGTCAGGGTGATCACATGGGGGGAAGTATTGAGCATGCATAGAGTGTGCGGCTTTCCCCCATTGTTTCAATGGCAACACAGGAAGCCTCCCATTTTGCCATGGTGGCAGCATGTGCCAGCTCCACCTTCCTTCACCCACAGAGCTGCACAAGTGGCATCTGATGAGAGTTGGACAGCTCCATGGGTGACCTGAGCTAAAATTGGTACATGCTGCCAATGTTGCACATGTTGCACTGGGATTCTGGAAATTCAGATCTCAGCTCAACTGTAGAAGCTCATTATGCAACCTTGGGCAAGTCACACATTCTATAGTTGGGTGCCACAGATGGGGAAAAACCTTTCCCATTCCTGATACAGTGTGTTTACTTCACTGGTTAGACACAGAGGAGGCCCCCATCCCTAGAGATCATCATCTTAGGGCAGGCATATATTTCCATATTGAAATCTGGATCCTATTAGGGTTTTAAGTGTAATGACTCAATACCTTGAATTCAGGCCAGGAACATATCTGCAGTCTGTGCTGTTCTTTTAAGACTGGCATTACTGTCTATTTGCTATTCCTGTCATCAACTGAGCTGCTGCATTGTTTACTAACTGTAGCTTCCAAGTCTTCTTCAAGGGCAACCCTATATAAAATGCATTACCAGTAACTTCATTAGCAGGTTCCCAATGAATGGACTGTAGTAGTTAGGTTATCCAGGAAATGCTATAGCTGGTAGACCAGTCAAAGTTGGCACCAAATACACCATGGCACTGGACCTCCAGTGCCATGGTTAGATCTAGGACAACGCCCAAACTGCATACCTGGTCCTTCCTGGACAGTCCAAAAATACTTTTTACCCATTTCCCAGTCCTGAGAGCCACCAAGCTACTGAGCCTCTGTCTTATCAAGCTTATGTCATTGCTTTATCACACCACCAGATTGCACCAGACCACACATATAAGCCACTAATTACAATTCACTCTTTAGAACATTTGTGATTTTATTTATTTATTTTATTTGCTTTATTTCTATACCGCATATTTCAGCCCAGACAGGCGACTCTATGCGGTTTACATGATACAAATTATTAACAGTGTCAGTGCAATTAAAACGCAACAAGTGCGACAGACAGGATCAACAACATCAATCCACAACAGTTAACAAAACAGAACAGGACAGTTAACACACACAACATAGCGCCTCAGTGAAATCAGATCCGTTCTCATAATCCTTGTGCCATTCCTATGTTCCATTTACCGTCTACCTTGATTGATTGCACTGTTCAACCAAACGCCTGTTCATAAAGCCAGGTCTTAACCTTTTTCCGAAACGCCAGCAACGAAGGTGCCTGTCTGATGTCTGCCGGCAAAGCATTCCATAGCCGAGGGGCCACCACTGAGAAGGCCCTGTCTCTCGTCCCCGCCAAGCGCGCCTGTGACGCAGGCGGGATCGAGAGCAGGGCCTCCCCAGAATTGTATTCCCCAAAATTGTATTCTTATACAATTGTATTCTTATGTCAAGCATAAGAATACAATTGTATAAGAATACAATTGTATAAGAATACAATTCTGATTGTATTCTTATGCCAAGCAGGCATCTCAGATTTTAGAGAAACATGGGGTATAGATAAAGTTAAAACAAGAACCACCATAGCTACTTCCACTCAGAACTAATAATATTGGGACAAAAGAACCAATGGCCTGAGACAACAAAAGGCAGCTAATATATTTATCCCCTAGCCTGTTGAGCTTACTTACTTACTTAGGTGATCCCTTATTGTCTGAGTGGGATAATCTTTCAGGGTCAGTGTCCTGGCAGTGAGTCCGTGGTTGACATTCATGCCTCTTCAAATTTTACAGCACTGCTGGTCACAGCTGACCTCCAGCTGGAGTGCTCAAGGGCCAGGGTTTCCCAGTTCTCATTGTTTATGCCAGAGTTTTAAAGGTTGGCTTTGAGCCCATCTTTAAATTTCTTTTCCTGTCCTCCAACATTCCATTTTCTGTTCTTGAGTTTGGAGAAGAGCAATTGCTTTGGGAGACCGTGGTCAAGCATTCGGACAATGTGGCCAGTCCAGCGGAGATGATGGCGGAGGACCACCTCTTCAATGCTGGTGGTCTTTGCTTCTTCCAGCACGCTGACATTTGTCCACTTGTCTGCCCAAGAGATTTGCAGGATCTACAACTACTGTTGAGCTACAACTACTATCATTCATTGCCAGAATTGGCCATGATGGCTAGAGGTGATGGTTGTTGTAGTCCAAATTTGGTGAGTGAGACATGCTCAGTTAGAATTGTAGACTTAATGCTTGCTTCAGCATCTATACATAGAGAACATGTATAGAATTTGCCATCTAAGATTTATTCAATTAACTTGGCAATCTTGCCATTTTGGTAATGAATATTGTACTTGAGTCATGTGATGGTTAATGAAATGGTATGCTATTTCTACAGCAACAATGTGCTTGACAAGCCACGCTTTCGCCATATCTTTCCATTATCTAAAAATTCATTTGAAGAGTGCCTTAGCATGCTACAATAAAACCAAGAGCAAATTCAGAAGTCAGAACAAAGAAATGGGCACTGACTGTCAGGACAATGGATCTGATACAGCACGGCCGATCCATCAGAAACCGCACTGCATTGATTTCCTAGTGGAGTGGATAATAGGGGAAATGACAATAGAACAAAGGTAAAAGACAAAAGTACAAATGCCAGCAACTAAAGGTGAGGAGAATATGCTGCCTGATAAAAGAATGCCTATTAAGAGGGTCCATTGAAAAGTCCATCAGAGGACAACCAGTCTTCTTCAATGGGGAGAAAATAGCCCCAATTTCTTCTGGACACAGCTGAAGAAGTCCTTGTAATTGGTATGCAACAGTGACATGCTAACTGAGCAACAGAGGACAATTTTCCAAAACAATTTGTATGCAAATAAGAAATTAGGTGTGGAAGAAATATTTCAAGCTTTATCTTGCCCCAGACTAGCTCGAATGTCCCAAAATTTCCAAATCAGTAAATATTTTTTATCTATAAGCAATTTATAGCTGAACACAGAGCTCGATGGATCCATACATTAAATGAGTTTAGAGCTAGGTAATTGTACAAAAGAGAACATGCAACCATAATATTTAGATAGAAAAGAGCAGCTGTAACCAGATAGGATTTCCGTCTTACCCTCTGGTCCTGTGTGGTGTCACAGCACTTTGTTGTGAAATTGGAGAGGATACCATGTTGGCCTTTGCCAAAATATTATGGGCTTGCTGCGTGAATAGCCAGATATTACAAAGCTTGAGGGTTACCAGGTGGGAATGGTTCTCAATCAATCAATCAATCAATCAATCAAATGGAATGACTTAATAGTTTTAAGCATGTTGCAACTGGCCATTAGCTCATTTCTGCAATGAAAAGGGAACTTCATGCCCAAGATTGTAAACTGCAGTGAGCGTATGATTTGTAATTTAATTAACATTTAGCAGAATAATTTCTTAAAAGTGCAAAGGAACTTGAACACTAATTCATAAAGGTTATATCCCATGACACAGATGGGAGAAATGGTAGCATTTAAGTATCCATAAATGAATTGCTCAAATGCCAGGCATGTGTAAAGTGTATTTAACCCTAACACAAACCAGTTTAAGAAGAGCAGCCTAGGTCTCTAGCATTTAAAAAAGATGGAACATTTTTGGTAGCTGTAAAAATTCACAATGAGATCCTATATCTGTATGTCTAATAGTAAGTCACACTGCATGTAAGTCACTTCTAAATATTAACAAACATTTTTTTAAATTTAGTTATTTTCTGTACCTCATTTGACAGGGATGCATAAAGAAGCACCTAATATATTTGGCAGGAACATAAGGGATCTCATGATGTTGGGAAAAGGCTATCCTTCAAAGCACCAAAGTCCCAATCTTTATGCTTAGATCTTTAGATAGTTTTCCTCAAGCTTAGGAATTTTGAGAACTATAGTCTTTAAAAAAGTTTTTTTAAGTCCTGGTTTAAACTGTCACTGTGAATTTTATCTGAAACCAGATAAGTAGACAGAGAAAACAAGAGAGTCAGTTAGTGGTGTCAAACTGAATTAATTATACGGTGTAGATTCACTCTCAATTCACAAAATTGCAGCCATATTCTCTGCATCTGTGATTTCCAGGTTGTTTTCAAAGGCAGACCCATAAATAACACATGCAATGTTCCAAATGAGAGACAAAAAGAACATGGATCACTGAAGCAAGATTTGCTTGCAATCATCAGTGTAAGTGCATGCATGCCTAAAAGTCCTACTGCATTAAATGAGAGTTATTTCTCATAAATATGCACTGGATTTCACCTTAACTAATACATTACAGCAAGATTTTTGAAGCAAAAATATATTCCAATAGATGTAAGTGGACTGAGAAAGCAGTAGGGATATTCCATCTGGGTTTAGATGTGCTGGAAGACAAACTAAATTAATGAAGCAGGAGAGATAACAAGGATAGGAAGGTTTTTAGAAAATATAATCTGTTTGGAGTATTGATCCATAAATACAATATCCAGACCAAACAAAAAAAATATGTAGTAGAACAGTGAAAGCTCATGCATGTCTACTTGGGAAAAGGTTGTTTAGTAGAGATTAGTCATAGGATTTCACCCTCTCTGTTTTGCTTTGATTTCAGATACATTCTTCTTTATGTGGTACTCTTTCCTGTCCTGGAACAAATCTGAAGCAGTAAATTTAGTGATATGCAACACTTTTGTTTTGTTGGTACATTAGAATAATTAGAATTACATTCATTTCATTAATAAAGTTATGTTTTTCTGTTATTCCCACTCAAGTTTTTCCTGTAATTTGTTTCCCACCCAGTTAATTCTTTGTTAATTATGCTATCCTTTATTGGGATCTGACTTTAACATTTCAGATAGAAAAAGGTCTCAGTTTATAATCCCTTATTGTACAACATAAGCAACTGAAAGAGTCACATAACTATCCAAATTATCATTCATTCATCTACCTTATTTTATTTGTACTGTATCTTTCCCCTGAAGCTGGGATGAAAGTTGCTTTATAGCACATTAAAATACTTAACAAAAGCAAGTGAAGTATAAATAAGAAATTATATCCTTTGCCTATTCTTTAGGCAGTGTGATACAAATAATGTCATTTAGATCCAGTTAAATCTGAAAGGCTTGTCTTAATAAAAGAGGAAGAAGCTAACATAAACTCTGTATGAAAGACATAGCCATTTTCAGTGGCCACCGAAAAGGCTCAGCCAAATATACCCATGAGGTTGGATATGTTGGGCCTCTCTCTCCTTCACATCATAAAGTCAGTCAGATTCATATGGAGAAATGTTAAGTTGATATACCATGGGCCATTGGTATTCAAGAACATCCAAGTTCGGTTACAAGAACATCTCTACCTCCTTGAATACTAAAATCTGTGTATATTCAAGTTCCATTATATACAATGTTGGAGAAAAATTATGTCCCTTATATAAAATGGCAAAAACAAGATTTGCTTCTGAGACTTTTTTCTCTTTGAATATTTTCAAGCCATGAATGGCGGAATCTGTACATATGGAGGATCAACTGGATAGATATATGAAAATTGTCATAGCAAGCCAGCCTGCCCTGGCCCTCACATATCTTTTAATGTGCTTAGTCAATGCATGAAATCTTGTTGACAGTTTCCAATCTTCTTGGTAAATATTACAATTCTGAAGTAAAGTTTATTTTATGGAGGAAGGTCTACTTGAGGTCTTTTTTTACAAAGTTTTTTGCAAAAACTCCACTGAAAGCACTGGAGTTATTACAGTGAAGGAGTAGCGATGAACACTGTGGGGAAAGGGAGTGTGAGAAGGTGAATGATGCAAGGAGAAAGAAAAGTAGGTATGAGGTGAGGACCAAAGGACAAGAGTTGTTTGCCCTTACTTTCTTTTGCATTTTCTCCAATGAATCAGATGGTAGTCCCCTCGCCACCTCCTGATGCATAATTTTCTCATGCCAGGAGGACTGTAGGGAGAGGCCTGTGCTGACGGCAAACCTGTCTGGTAGGTTTTGGGGCCCAAATGGGGACCTTCAGGGTGGCTTCATGCTATCCTAATTTGACAGGATGGCACGTAGCTATTGGAAATTCCATAACCTATTGGAAATAAGTGCACCATTATCAAAAAGGTAATGATGTCACATCAATTTGGCAAACGTGAATCTCCATGAACATGTGGAGACCACCTTTTGAAAACCACTAGTCAAGAAAAGCATGACCTTGTTAGAAGTCAACTCTTTGAACAAGTGATATTCAAAAGTATTCATGTAATGGCACACAGGTAACTCAGCTGTTAATCTGAAGAACCATGCCTTTAAACAGCCAAGGATAAAGACATGCCACTACAAAAATATATTTGGTTAGCAGAGGATGGTTGTTTCTTTGAAGTAGGATTTGCAGTTCCAATTGCCAAAAAATATGCATTCCCTTAAAACTTCTTAGTTAAAATGTGCACTCAAGATACAAAACAAAGTAATCTTTAAAAATAACATCTCAGGTTTACTAACAAAGTTATTGTATATATACAGCATGCTAGTCCATAGTCCAATGTCTTTAAGCATATAGATATAGTACAAACTATATGACAAGCATCTTCGGAGGTTGTGAGGTCTATGCTTGTCATAGATGCAGGTGAAACGTCAGGAGAGAATGCTTCTAGAATATGACCATATAGTCCGAAAAACCTACAACAACCCAGTGATTCCAGCCATGAAAACCTTCGACAATACAGTTAGTGGAGGCTTGAAAGGTTGCTATTTCCAACATTCCCCCCACCCCACCCCAAGAAAGCCCAAGGTTTGGGTAGAGTGTGGGACTAGAACCCATGCAGAAGCAGGTTATTTTAACCCGTTTCCACATGAATTGTAGCTATGTCTGGAAGCACCCTGAGACTACAAATCTCCCCACAACTTTTCTGAACATTGCCTTGTAAGCTTAGAAACCAATGCTGTCAGCAAGCTTTTCCAATTTAAGTGACCCTTACATGAAATGCACTTCCAGCAGTGAGGTATAATCTGGCCCCAGGACTACATACATTTTCAGCATGATTCCATGCAACTCTGTCTATTTCAAATGTCTTTTCCATGTGATCTGGTTAGGTCTCTGTGAGAGTGTCTTTACCATTTCTAAGTAGCTGACCAAGTAGCAAAGAAAGAGTTAAAAAAGAAAGGATGGTAAAACAGAGAGGAGGAGTGGGGTCTCTTCCTTTTGGCTGTGGCGGATTTGTTAAAAAAAACTCTTAGGCAGGAGAAATGGTCTCCACCTCTGACCTAGCCTTTTAAGCATGCCTGCTAATTGGCTTTCCATGACAATGTTGGGCTCCTAGTGCTATGTTATATTTGTACAATTTTGCTATTTGTGGTATATGCCAGATTTTTTTAAAAAATGATTGCTTTATTCCATATAGAAGAGTAGAATATTAATTGTAAAGCAAATTAGCATTAATTAAAATGTGTTTCTTTTCCTGCCTGGCCCCTAGAAGACCTAGCAGGCTCCTACCTTGTACACCCATACTGCACCTTGGCATAAAAGTGTTAGAAAAATGCCCCAAATAAGTGAAAGAAGATTGTTATCTATACCAGATAGTAATTTATCTTCTAAGCTAGCTTTAATTCAGATTTTCACAATTAATTAACCATCAACCTAATCATTATACACACAAGGCATTTAAATTGATCTATGGAGAATGATGGAGGAAGAATAATGCTTTGAAGATCCATTTCAAATTAGTTATTAGATTAATGAATATTCCACAAGGGCATTTGTGTGATGACCTCTGCTGATGACTTAAGGAAAGGCATGTCTGTTTAGATAATGAGGAGACAAAGGGAGTGCGACTTATCGCAGTGAGAATGCTGTATAGAATTACAAGGATTAATCCGCACACAATGTATTCCCTTTCTTGTAGCCTGCTTGAGATAACACAGACTTGTAAGATCAATAAAAAAAGACTGGCGTTTTAAAGATTCAGCTTAATGATAACACATTTATTGTGCATGCCAGTTACTGCTGCTGTGAAGGAGTTAGCTCTGTGAATAGTTTAAAAAATCTTTTCGAATAAAGTTGATTGTGGGATTTATTGCTTTCTTCCTCAGTTCTTCCCCTTCACATTTTTGAGGCTTTAGATTTCTGAAGTATAGAAAAAATTAATTCTGTGCAATAACAATAACTATTCAGATGGAATAAAATGTAACATTGCCCCCCTCCCTATACGTTTTCTCTTTATATTAACATTATAAAAACTATTTTTTAATATGCTGAAGTGCTTTTTTAGCCTCTCTGGGTTTGTATTGTTAGAAATGAAAGATGTAAATATCAAACAATGGCAGCAGCAACAAATGGAATACCCAAGCAGACAAATCTTACTTATGTTAAATATTTGAAATGCCTAAATTGCATTTCTAATATTTTCCACTAAAGCTTCTATTGTCACTGAGGGCAACATTGTTTGTTATGTATCTTCAAGTCCATTCCAACTTATGGCAACTCTCTCATGAACCTTGTAAAAATGCAGCTCCCATGATTCCATAGCATTGCGCTAAGGCAACTAAAGCGGTGCCCAACATTCTTAAGAAAACAGGGAAATTCCAGACAAAAAACCATCAGGGTCAGCTAATCACCTCTCAACAAAGGATTTCCCCCAGGCAGTAAGAAGCCACACCTTAAAACTGCTAGGCCATTAAATGCTAATCAAGGTGGCCAATTGAAACACTCACACCTACCTCCAACAGACAAAAGTTCTTTCTCCTACCTTGGACATTCCACAGAGATATAAACCCCATTTTTCTAGTTTCCAACAGACCTCACAACCTCTGAGGATGCCTGGCATAGATGAACATGACACGTCAGGAGTGAATGCTTCTGGAACATAGCCATAAGCCCGGAAAACTTACAACAATGCAATGATTCCAGCCATGAAAGCCTTTGACAATACATTCTTAGGATATCCCAGTGAGTTTCAATGGGTGACCAGGAATTTAAACTATGAGTCGTATGTGTATAGAATTTATGTAGTTTAACACCACTAACTACCATGCCTCGATGCTATGGAATCCTGGTATTTGTAATTCATCACATTGAGAGAGGTAAGCATGGGTGACCATCCCTTTAAGAGTAGATAATCACCCCTCTTATATCATCAGCAGTCCTGTTTTGAGTTCTGCCTCCCTGTCACACTCACACATGGAAACTTAAGAACTGGCAGTACATTCATCTTATATTCATCACAAAGTCAATATTACTTTTTTGTTTTTAATCAAGAGAAACAACAATATCTGAAAACCAAGAGATCCCTTGCCCTGCGCAAAGTCACTTACATTAAAGGAGACTAACACCAATTTAAAATCACTTCTTTCCATGAGATATAATTGTTCTGCCCCAAACCCCATAGGATACAAGAGATGGTGATCCAGGTTAAAATCATTGCTTTCCATGGGAACATATTGTTTTGCATCAAACCCCACAGAATACAAGAGACTGCTGATGGTTGAGCAGTCAAACAGTCAAACACTTCTTTCCATGAGATATAATTGTTCTGCCCCAAACCCCATAGGATACAAGAGATGGTGATCCAGGTTAAAATCATTGCTTTCAATGGGATCATATTGTTTTGCATCAAACCCCACAGGATACAAGAGACTGCTGATGGTTGAGCAGTCAAACAGGACAAGAAACGTTGTTGGTTCCCATCCCACATGTTTTTCAGCTCGAAACATGGGAGTAAAGAGGTAGAAACTCTGAATACGATTGCTGGCCCATGTTCAGAGGTCCCTCCTTTCATGACCTTTCTTCCTTTTCTCAGCCATGGAACATGTGATGAGCTCTGTGCCTCTCCATGTTACAGAAGAGGTTGAAGTGTCTTACCAGGGGGAAATTTTTCAATGTGATGAGGTCGTTGCCAGAGTTTCCTCCTTTCTGTCTCTTTTCAACTATGGAAGGCTATGCATGATGGCCAGAAGTAGTTTAACTCATGTGATGAGCTCAGTGCCTCTTCATGCTTGAAAAGAGGCTGAAGTGTCTTAAGACTGGGAATTTTCTCATTCTGATAAAGTGGACAGTGAGATACCAGCACATTTTTTAAAAATATATTTTAATTAAAATTATAACCTGTTTTTCAGAATACCAGCACATTTTGACAGAAGACTGAACAATCGTGATCTGTCAAAATGTGTCTCACCAAACTACAAATCCCAGGATTTTAAAAGCTTCTAACTTCTATTATTTGAAAGCATCGAGCCGTGGTAGTTAAAGTGGTGTCGAACGGCATGAATTCTACATTGTAGATTCACACATACTTCCATGCTCAAACCACTACACCATGAATATTTCACTTGTATAAATACAAGAACAGAAATAACCCCTGTGATATATTAATAGGAATATAGTACATTATTTTATGGTGGTGAGAGTGGCTGGTATACTTGGTCATTCAGCTGTTCATATGCCAACGATTGATGAGCAACTTCAAAAGACCTTCTCTTTCTCCTAATGATTTGTTGTCTGGACATCCCTTCGAGCAAAGACCGACTTTTTGACAGGACTTCAAACAGAAGGCCATTCCCTGTAAAACAGGCTACATGGGCATCCTACCAAGAAATAAAACATATCAAGAGAGAAGTCATGATAGATTCTACTTCTTGCAATATTTCACAGTCATTCATTCACCAAGTGATAATCTTACTGTGGATGAATTTTTCATTCTGTGATGGTTACTGTCCTTAGAAGATAGACTATTTCACACTGCCATCATGTCATGATGAAAGCTGTAAAAGAATAGGTTATGACTTGTAATATGACTGACACAGTTATGTGAGTTGACCCACGTCACACTCATTCATGCTCATTTGATGTGAAATTTCTCTGCTTTAGGAATATTCATTAGGGCTTCTTTCTTTTACAAGTCGAAATACCCAGTGAAAGCAATTAAAATACATCATTTCAATGCCTGTTCACAACAGCCCTGTTAGGTAAGCTGTAGAGAGAGAATCAAAGTCTTAATAAGATTGACTCCATCGTGGGCCTGGTTCTGTTCACTTTATTAATGACTTAGATCGGGGGTCCTCAAACTAAGGCCCGGGGGCTAGATACGGCCCTCCAAGGTCATTTACCTGGCCCTCGCTCAGGGTCAACCTAAGTCTGAAATGGCTTGAAAGCACACAACAACAACAACAACAACAACAACAACAACAACAATCCTATCTCATCAGCCAAAAGCAGACTCACACTTCCCATTGAAATACTAAGTTTATATTAGTTCTTCATTTTAATTATTGTATTGTTTTTAAGTGTTTTTTGCATAGGAATTCATTCATTTTTTTTCAAATTATAATCTGGCCCTCCAACAGTTTGAGGGATTGTCACCTGACCCTCTGTTCAAAAAGTTTGAGAACCCCTGACTTAGATGAAGTGTTAGAAGGCATGATCATCAAGTTTGCAGATGACACCAAATTGGGACTGATAGGCAATACTCCAGAAGACAGGAGCAAAATTCAAAATGATCTTATTAGATTAGAGAGATGGGCCAAAACTAACAAAATGAAGTTCAACAGGGACAAATGAAAGATACTCTACTTAAGCAGAAAAAATTAAATGCGAAGATACAGAATGGGGACACCTGGCTTGATAGCAGTACATGTAAAAAGAGTCCTTGTGGACAACAAGTTAAACATGAGCCAACAATGTCATGTGGCAGTTTAAAAAGCCAATGGGATTTTGGCCTGCATAAACAGGAGTATAGTGTCTAGGTCCAGGGAAGCCATGCTACCTCTGTATTCTGCTTGGTCAGACCACACCTGGAATCACATGTGTCCAATTCTGAACACCACAATTGAAGGGAGATGTTGACAAGCTGGAATTTGTCCAGAGGAAGGCGACTAAAATGATCAAGGGTCTGGAGAACAAGCCCTAAAGAGCTGGGCATGTTTAGTCTGCAGAAGAGAAGGCTAAGAGGAGACATGTCATGTATAAATATGTGAGGGGGAGTCATAGGGAGGAGGGAGAAAGCTTGGAGACTAAGACATGGAACAATGGCTTCAAGATTTCACTTGAACATTAGGAAGAACTTCCTGACTGTGAGAGCTGTTCAGAATTGAACTCTCTGCCCTGGATTGTGGTGAAGGCTCCTTCTTTGGAGGCTTTGAAACAGAGGCTGGATAGCCATGTGTTGGGAGTGTTTTGAAGGCAATTTTCCTGCTTCTTGGCAGGGGGTTGGACTGGATGGCCAACCCCCTTTTCCAACTCTATGATTCTATGACTTCATTTAATTTTGGTTTTTATTTATGTTTTAAACATTATGGTGCTGTTTTGTTTAATTTTAAATCCTGCATTTATTGACATTTTGCAATTTTATACATGTTTTAGACATGTTTGTCTCACTTTCATTCAGTGCCTTTTCAACGCATATCACTTATTTATTTATTTATTTATTTACTTACTTACTGTATTTGTACACCGCCTTTCTCAGCCCACAGGCGATTTATGATGAGGGGTGCAGTTTATTTTGAATTTATGTTCCTCATAACCTCTAGAACAGTGGTTCTGAACCTGTGGGTCCCCACGTGTTTTGGCCAACAACTCGCAGAAATCCTGGCCAGTTTACCAGCTGTTAGGATTTCTGGGAGTTGAAGGCCAAAATATCTGGGGACCCACAGGTTCAGAACCACTGCTCTAGAAGATGTTTTGTGGATGTCCTGGAGCTAAAATTCATTTTTTCCAAATGAGTTTAGTATAGTTTTCCAAGTTTTCCTGTGACATGGATCCAGTTCCAACCCCAATCCACCACAGTTACCTACCTCCATCCTACAGCAATTCAGAAAATATATCAGGAACTTTGAATTGTGTCAGTACTTTCTTTTGTTGGTGTGGATGGCAATATGGAGTATATTCTTTTCTTTCTTTCTTTTTACAAAAAAAGGAATTCTCATTCTCATTTTTTCATAATTCACACATCAATTAATAGAATCAGTAGACACAAATGAGGATAAATTTACATATTAAGTTCAGCTGTGCTCAGATGTTTGTTAAAGAAGCAGGGAGTCAAAAAATAGAAAGTTTCAATAATAGTACTATAATAAATTATTCCATCCTAATACTCATTTTGTAATCATTAAAGTATAATGAGAATCTATCAAGAGAATTGAAAAGGACAGTATATCACAAATGCTACAAAATGTGGTTTCAATAAGACCCTTGAGGATGTAAGTGTGAAGCAAGAAAAAAATGACACTTCTTGATTTATTGGAGAGCTTTGCTTTGCTAAGTGCCTAATATTGCATTTATTATAATATATGTCCTGTCATGCATTATTGATTAAATTAAAAGTTCATCATAAATTAAATTTAATATTTAAAAAAACAAATTGAACAATTAATTTGTTTCTAATTGTTGTCAAAAGCAGCTAGTACAAAGCTAGCATCGTTATCAAATCCATACACAAAATTTAAGGCTTATTTTATTATATGCTTTTAATTTATTGCTTACATAATGGCAAAAGCAGAAAAAGTCAAGTATGCCAATGTGTGGTCCTTCAAATACTATTGCTTCACTGGAATACAACTCAGTAGAACTCTGGACCAGGCAACTCCGTATTCTAGTACAATAAAGTAAATTGTTAATGAACCATGCAAAAACTAATACCAATCAGATTCAGTGAATGGTCCATTACAAAATGCCAGCTGGAGTCCAATAGAAAGTGAAATGAGTGTTTTAACTTTTATGTTCTGCAGGAACAGAGGTCACAAGAAATTATTCTATAATGCCTTCATTTTAAATATTGCCATATCTTTTCATACTGCTGAGTTTTCATCATACAATATATGCATAATGTTATTTCACATAAACATTGCATTCAAATTCTATCTCCTCTTCATTTACTTGACTACAGGCCATATCACAATAATTTAACATATGGAACATAGACCAGCTATTGACAGAATAGCTCTATTCAGTCAGTGTGTGTGTGTGTGTGCGCGCGCGCGCTTGTATGTATGTGTGTAGAATGAACACCTGAAGAGGGATTATTCATTTTATTTATTTATTTGAGATATTTATATACTGCCCTTCTCGACCCCAAGGGGGACTCAGGGCAATTGTGAGGATGAATCCTTCTCCACTGCTGCCCTAGTCACTTTTCATGAATTGATGGGATATAATCACATTTGTAAGTAGCTATGCTCTCTATATTGTTAGAACATGGAATAACAGAGGTCTCTATAGCATCAGTTGGAGGTCATGAAGAGTCAGAAGCGACTGAATGAATAAACATCAACAATACAGCACAAAGTGCGATATAATCCACCCCGAGTACTTAGGTTCTCTGGAGCAGCAGGGGGGAGGGGGGGCGGCTACTTCAGTCTGCCAGAACCAATTGGCAACCGTCACCCAACCGTCAGCTGCCCCACCTGCCAGAAGATATTCAACAGCTAAATGAGTAGACCTACCCAGCCAGTTTTAATCATGAATTTTAAACTCATGTCCTGTGTCCACTATATTTTAATCATTGTTATGTGTATTTTAATACAGGCATTCCCCAAGTAACAAACATCCAACTCACAAACAACACAGAGTTAAGAACAGGGGTGAGACACCCTTTGGGGGTGAAAAGGGCAGGTTATAAGTACAGTTAATAAATAAATAAATTTCCCCCTAGGAAGGGAAATTCACTCCTGAAAAGTTATGAGGAAAAGATATCTCAAATGAAGCTTTGTCACCAGTCCTTGCTAATATAACAACCCAAAAATTTCAGAATCCAATTATCACAGGGACCAAAAGTGAGGTGAAATCCTCTGAAGAGGGGCACAGACAGCAAAACAAACACCAAAGGGGTGTTAACCCTTTCCTATGCTGCCCACCGCTAAGAATATATATTTTTGGCTGGAGTTGTACTTTAAAAATATACCTGTTACAATTTATATACAAATTCAGCTTAAGAACAAACTTACAGAAGCTATCTTGTTTGTAACTTGGGGACTGCCTGTAGAAATACCTTTCAATATGTGTATAATTATGTGGTTTTAGCTATGTTGTAATTCAATTCGAGGAGAGGCAGGTAAGAATTAAAATCATTCTAAAAATATATTTTAAAGTGTCTCCACAGGTAGAAATTGCTCTCTTCTCCCATTCCTAGAAGGAAGAGAGGGTGGAGGCTGGACATTGATACAGGAGGCTGATGCTAGCATTCTCATCCATGTTCCCCATTCTTCACATGTTGTTTCTATATTATGGAAATAATGACTGCAGTGAGGTTGTGCATAATCTGGACAGCCATGCTGAACTAGGAGGAAGAAGTGTCCCAGAGAAACTAAAATCAGGGACATCAGAGGGAGATTGGATGAAATGGCAAAACATGCTGTAAACACTTAATGAAAAGAGTGAAAGGTGAGACTTTGGAGATACAAAATCTTCAGAGTAGGACTAGCCATGTAAAACACTACTGAATCATGAGCCAAAGAAGGTAGCTGTGGGCAGGCAGATAGCTTGCAAATTGTATGGCAAGGAATTTGAGAGGTGTGTTAACTAGATATCTAGGTGGAAAAGGAAGAAAGAGAGGTAAGTTGGAAAGGAACCCCCAGTGGCACAATGCCGGCAGGACTGCTGACCAAAAGGTTGGTGTTTCGAATCTGGGGGTTGGGTGAGCTCCCGTCTGTCAGCTCCGGTGTCTCGTGCAAGAACATGAGAGAAGCCTCCCTCAGGATGGTGAAACGTCCTTGCAGACGATCAATTCCCTCACACCAGAAACGACTAGCAGTTTCTCAAGTTTCTCGAGTTGCTCCTTAAACACACAAAAAAGCTGGAAACAAGGATAAGGGTGGCAAGAAAATAAAAGTAGGTGTTAGAACACAAGATATTTTGTTCAAGTTTGCTGCATTTATTTTTATGCTATCTTTTTCATATTCCAAGGGAGTTTGGGAAACTACAGAGTTAAAGGGGTGATACAGGAGATCTGAAGGGAAGATTACTTTTACAGATTGATTTGGACTGCACAACTGGCATTACAAGCCAACACTTGTTTAATTACTTTGTTCAGTAGGGCTCCTTCATCTCAAAGGAGCCCAACGGTACAGAATGGTTGTGGAGACTGACCCCCTGGATACTATGGACTTGTTTATTATTGTTTAATACTATTACATTTATAAAGCCTGTCATGCTTCCAACAGATTAGTAAACATGAGAATCATGATGCCTCAAAGCACTTGTGACATACATTGTAAACTACCTGGTATCTCTTTCCTAAGAAACCCTTACAAAACTCATAGGGTCACTATAAGGCAACAAATTATTTGAAGGCATATACACACACACAGTAGCTTCAGATAAGGACATGAAGATATCCAGGTCCACACCTGCAAATGCCTTTCTGAAGTCTAGGTCTGGTCTATTCTCAATTTTGTTATATAATTTTCTGATTAGATAATAGTTGAATCGTTCTTCACAATTTTTTACAGATGTGTGTGTGTCTATGCACTAGGGTGACAAACTTCCAGCCACGAATTTAAGACAGATTTAGTCATAACAAATTTTGCACATTTTTAGTGGCATGGCATCACTCCAGCTAATGATTTTTTAAACAAAGTCCCAATTTTTCCTCCCTGTGATTAGTCTAGCTTTTTTGTTGTTGTTCATTCGTTCAGTCGTCTCCGACTCTTCGTGACCTCATGGACCAGCCCACGCCAGAGCTCCCTGTCGGCCGTCACCACCCCCAGCTCCTTCAAGGTCAGTCCAGTCACTTCAAGGATGCCATCCATCCATCTTGCTCTTGGTCGGCCCCTCTTCCTTTTACCTTCCACTTTCCCCAGCATAATTGTCTTCTCTAGGCTTTCCTGTCTCCTCATGAGGTGGCCAAAGTACTTCAACTTTGTCTCTAGTATCCTTCCCTCCAGTGAGCAGCCGGGCTTTATTTCCTGGAGGATGGACTGGTTGGATCTTCTTGCAGTCCAAGGCATTCTCAGAACTTTCCTCCAACACCACAGTTCAAAAGCATCGATCTTCCTTCGCTCAGCCTTCCCTAAGATCCAGCTCTCACATCCGTAGGTGACTACGGGGAATACCATGGCTTTGACTATGCGGATCTTTGTTGCCAGTGTGATGTCTCTACTCTTTACTATTTTATCGAGACTGGACATTGCTCTCCTCCCAAGAAGTAAGCGTCTTCTGATTTCCTGGCCACAGTCTGCATCTGCAGTAATCTTTGCACCTAGAAATACAAAGAATTTTATCAGTCCTCAAATTCTCCAAACTACCCTTTCCTACCTTTCTTAAGTGATTCCTCGTTGTCTGAGTATGATGGTCTTCCAAGTTCTTGGAAGATGCCTATGTGTGAGTATTTTTAATGTATGGAGATTGGTGCAGAGCCGATCAACACACAGTCTTCACAGAGTGAGGGTACCAACCAGTGGTGTGGCTAAAATGACAACAGTGGTTTCTCAATCTGTTGCAGCCTTCTTCCAACTTCACAGCCATTGTAGCATGCACCATGTTATCTTCTGCCTGATCCACCATTGAGGTCTTTGGATTGTGCTTGGCTTTTGCCCCTGCCCCCCCCCCCCCAGGAGTGCATGACTCCGGTGGTTACGCCTGCAGGTTCATTGGACACACAAGCTCCCTCACCACAACAAGGTGACAAGGGGAATGGATTCACAAAAAAAATGAATTGTCTTTTAGAAGGTCCCCAAGGGTGTGCAACTCACCATTTTAATAGGTTGCAGGGGCAAACTGCACTTCTCACACCTGATAAACATTTTCAAAAGCTATGCAACTTTCAAAGAGATCATGCAGGAGAGAAATAGAAAACCACACAATATATTTGCCATAAATTGGAAAAAAAACTTGATGGCAAACAACAACAATAGGACAAGATGGTAGCCATATCCCCAGCTATGTCAACTAAGCATAAAACCTTTTCCATTTAGAATGACTGGACCTCACCAATTACTAAGTGTCAAGGTGAGAAAGATCTCATTGGTGCCCTTTGAAGGAAAAGCAACAATTGCTACTTCTATCTCTCAAAACTGCACATATGTATTGGTTTCGCACAGTGTCAGATCAAGTTTGACCTTAAACCGCGAGAATCCCTTTAAAATGTTATGGGGAACATCTGACAAGAAAGAATAACAGTTTTCTAACAGATAGACATTTTATAGGAAAATATGTGCATTTAACATGGAAACCATAGCATTAAAAAGGCCACAAATAATGTGTATTCTTATGCATTATTCTGTTGACAGCAGGAATTTCTAGAGTTTTATTTCCAGGAGCTTATCAAATGTGCTTCACATTGGACATGCAACCTTTCCTGTGGCTGCATCTTCTCAGTCCTTTGAATGATTTAGTAATAGCAGTTAATGATGCAAAATGGGTTTCAATAGTGATTTTACTAGCCAAATGAATCACAGGCTGATAAGGGAAATCAGCAGCCTTCTGACGCAGACTAAATTGCTAAATGGCCAATTGAACATGTCTCAAAGGAGAAGTTAACAGTAGGGGGTAGTCAGAATAGAAAAATAGAGCAACATGTTTCCTCTACAGTCAAAAAGGTTTTAGATGCATTAAAATATGACCTCTGAGTTGTTTTCCAAAGGAAGCAATGCTACTTTCTTACAAACGAATTGACCTTTTTTTTTATTCCATACCAGCATTCAGTTTTGACATTGCTTAGTTTTGACGTTTTTTTAATAAAACAACTCCCCTTTTATACAATGTGAAAATGTCTAGATAATTATTTTCGAGCATAACCCTTAACTGAGCTCTGTAATTAGCATTATGGTTACTCTGGTCCTATATCTAACCATTGTTTAGAGGAGAAATTGAATACTTTTCTGCAGAAACAAGAAAAGAGAATCCATATCTTGTCAAAATGTAAGAGACAGTGATGCTGAAACAAAGAGAACGTGTTGCTCTTGGGGCACTCATCGTTTCATAGCGATGGTATTTGATTTTTATTTATTTATAAAGAGTGAAGACAAAGTAGATTGCTTTTCTCAACATGTTTCTTGAAAAGTGCTTTATTAGCCAAGTATGTACTATTTACTGCTGCACTGGGTAGCATTTTATGGAGCAAAACATGTTTTAAATTTTGAGTAAATTTTACCCCTGGTGACAAGTTAATACATATCTCACTAGGATATTTGCTGTGGATTGATTTATGCCAGGAGTGGACAAAAATGATAGTTGCTATATTCTGAGGTAAAACAGGAGAGAAGCATTAATCCCTCAAAAATAAACTAAGTAAGAATGAGGGGCAAAGAAGGTGTTCTACTGCAAATTTATGAGCTGCATCTTATAAAATACCATGTCATGGTAGAGGTCCATGAAAGCAATGAAGAAGAAGGAGAATACAACAGGTCACGTTATTTTTTGATATTGAGATTGGTTCTAGGGTCAGCAATAGCATAAGTCATCTTAGTTCCAATTTTGGTGAAGTTAGTGATGATAAACCAAGAATTTCATGGCATTTGAGGAGGGAAAACAGACCTTTAATGGAACTGCAAACCCTGTTGTCTGATAGGTTTAGCCAAACCTTGCTCCATACATAACCTTCTTTGAACAGACTGGGGACTATAGCTAGACAACCTGTAGTGGCTCTTCAAGTAGCTGGTTTTGAGAATGAGAACCAGTAATGTTAATTGAGTCCTGATTGAATTGTTCTTGCTGAGATGTGAAGAAGTGCTTGTGACAATTCTTGCTCTAGTGCCAAATTAACTTGATTGACCTTGATTATTAGGCATCTTCTACTTGGAGAAAGGTATATTTAACTTGCATACCTGTGGACAAAGCTTGTTAGGGGTAAGCTCTAGTAATCTCAGTAAGTAAGGGGACATCACCATCTCCCCTTGCTCCTTACTCTAGAAGTATAATGCTGTGTTGGGTGTTTCAAGAAGAACAATACTAAATGCAGGGCCTAAAAACCTAATGATTTTGAATTAATCTGTTCATATATTGCTTTTTTTCTTTTCTACGTATAACATTATGGTCCTTTTCCTGAGGAAATTTTTTGGTTAAAAACAATTCTAATCAGAAATCTAATCTTTTCCTATATCCCAACCTTCTTAAGAAGGAAAGAAGTGTCTTGGGGTGAACTCCTGTAAATCAAACCCCAAGACCAAAGCTTAAAAAAGTTATTTTTTAAATTATTGGAAATCATTTACAATACAGCAAGAGTCCTATAGCCACATAACTCATATTCATGGTTTCACTTACCCAGACCTGGGGGGGGGGGGGGGTAATCTCTCTAGGAATCTCTTAGAACAGGTATGGGCAAACCTAGACATGGGAGCCGGATGCAGCCCCTTGGGCTCTTTTCTCAGGCCCTCCTCTCTTTCACCATCCTATCCTTCCTTCTTTCTTTCCTTCTTCCTTCCTTCCCTTCCCTCTCTTCCTTACCTCATTCTCTTTCTCCTTCCATCCTTCACTTCCACCCTTTCATCCTCCCTTCCCCTCTTTCCTCCCTCCTTCACTCTCTCTTTTTCCTTCCTTTCTTCCCTTTTGTCTTTCCTTCTCTTTTTTCCTTCCTCCTTTCCTCCTGGGGAATGTGCAGCTGGGAGTAGAGAAGGTAGAGAGGGAACATGAGAACCATGTTTCAAGATTTCAAAAGGTGTCCCTTTGACAAGAAGGAAGGAGAAAACTGATTTTCTGCTGCTCTAGAGACCAGCATACAAGGGAGAAATGGTTTCAAATGGCAGGGAAAGAGATTCAACTAAAAAGATTAGGAAGAACTTCCTGAGAGTACTTCCTGAGAACTTCCTGTTGGAGAGTGGCATAGATTGCCTGGGAGTGTGGTGGTGTCCGCTTCTCTGGAGGATTTTCCACAAGAGCTGTCTATTGGGAGTGCTTTGGTTGTATCTTCCTGCATGTCAGGGGGTTGGACTGGATGGCGCTTGGGGGTCTCTTCCACCTCTAGGATTCTAGGATTCTATATTAGGAGCAGGCAATACTGGGTCTAATAGATACACTTTTTCTCTCCTGTCCACCATCTCATCCTGACCAAGACCATCTCATTCTGACCATCCGATCCTGACCCTTGTGGGATCCAAACATTTCCCATCTTTCTTTCACTTTATGCCTCCAAAAGAGAAGAGGAAGGGGAGGAAAGAGCAGGGAGGTGAGTTGCGGAGAATCCCCTCCCTCCTGGCCCACCCACCCCACTCCAGTCCATCATGCAGCTCCCAAGTTAAAATGTTTGCCCATGCCTATCTTACAACGTCTTCACACACAGTCACCAGTGACTGTGCCCTCCCTCCTTCCTCCATCATAAGGTGGGGAGGGACAGAGTGCAGTGACACCCTGTCCCCATAAGATAGGGAAAAGGGTGGCAACGCACATTGCCTTGCCACCCTTTCCCCCATCATACGAGCTACCTCAAACACACTTTTCTCCCTGTGCTTGTGGAGAAATGTGGACAAGGCCTGCTGAGCTTCATCTGATAACACTCTACAGTCCCCATCAAGGCCTGGCCAAAAGCGGCAAAATGGGGCTGTTTTAGTCTTGTGTGGAGAGGTCCTAAGTCCTCCAATGCAAGGTTTGGAGAGACCAAAATGAGATAGATAAAGGTGTCTGGTTGTATCCATGGTTTTGTGTAATAGTGGTTCAGCTGAGAACATATCAGCTATAGATATAGGAGCCTCACTGTAGTGTCATGATGTTAGGAGATGATTTGAAACCACATCACCTAGTAGGTGGATGAATGTCAACCTACAAATCTGTTAGAAGATGATCTGAACATTATTGTGAGGAGGGGAATTTGAAGAAATGGTACATAGTACTTCTTTCTGTAATGAGTCCAAGACTTTTTCACTCCAGCCTAAATTTTTTATTTTGGTTTTCTTGGACACAAAAGTACCTGGAAGCCTTAATGCAGGTGTCCTCAAACTTTTTAAACAGGGGGCCAGGTCACAGTGCTTCAAACTGTTGGAGGGCCGGATTATAATTTGGAAAAAAAACATGAATGAATTGCTATGCACACTGCACATATCTTATTTGTAGTGCAAAATCCACTATACAATAATTAAAATGAAAAACAATTTAACAAATGTAAACTTATTAGTATTTCAATTGGAAATGTGGGCCTGCTTTTGGCTGATGAGATAGAATTGTTGTTGTTATTGTTTTGTGCTTTCAAGTCGTTTCAGACTTAGGTTGACCTGAGCGAGGGCTGGATAAATGACCTTGGAGGGCTGCATCCGGCCCCCAGGCCTTAGTTTGAGGACCCCTGCCTTAATGGGTTAGATGAAGCAGAACTTGGAAGTACAGGTAATACCTGAGTTACAAACATACTAACAAACAACTCCTAGTTAGGAACAAGGTGAGACAACAGGAAGGGAGATAAATCTACCCCTAAGAAAGGAAATTTACCCCCAAAAGAGTAGTCATGGGGAAAAGTTGTTTCCTCTCTAGCTTTATCACCAATAACCCAAAATTTTCAAAATCCAATTGTCACCGAGAAAAAAAGTGAGATGAAATCTTCTGAACAGGGACACAGACAGCAAAACAATCACCACAGGGGCGTTAACTCTTCCCTATGCTATCCAAAGGTAAGGAACATATATTTTTGGATGAATGTAGCTGTTCGGACTTACATACAAATACAGCTTAAGAACAAACCTAGAGAATCTATCTTGTTTGTAATTTGGGGACTGCCTGTATGACTTTTTAGACTACAAGTCCCAGAATACCCGACCCAACTTAGCCAGTAATTTCAAAGTGTTGGTTTAAGCTAGATTGGGATCAGGATGCTTGCAAGCTGTCTACATTGTGTTGTTATTAGGAAATATACAAAACTGTGTATATTAATGCCCATTAAAGCACCTGAGATAAGACAATAAAAGTTTGCTCTGCTATAAAATCAAGCATACCTCTTTCAAGCCATGAAGTTCTTTGGTGGTTTTCTTCAGCCCAAGCGAGGGCTGTCCACTTTCCAAGTACAACATTCTGGTTTTTGAAAAATGCCTCTTGATATAGATCCTAGTAAACTCTGGGTATCTGTGTACATATTGGTGCAATCCAGTCACAAAGTCCACTGAAATAGTACATTAATGAAACTCTGGAAACATTTTTTTTTTAACCAAGTATATCCCCCTCCTTATATTAAATGATAATCTATTACAATAACAGTTATCAAGAGGAAAAAAGAATCACCATTTACTCCTTTTAAATTAAGCAACACAATTAATCACATGTTAACCTTATTACATTTCTTTTGGTTTTTCCTTTTTTCTGTTGTCAAATTTGTGCCTCAATAAGATTATGATTTTGTCACTTCCAGTTTTCGGGGTGGCAGGTAATTATTCATAATGAGGAATTTGGGCCTTGAAAATTCTGCAAACTGTGTCAATAAGATAAATAAATGAAAACATTAATTTTAATGGTGTGTTAATCAGATACCATTAGACTAGAGGTGGACAAAGTACTGTTCAAGGACCCTATGTGGCCAGTTAGTCTCACCTTTGTAGTTTCAAAGCCTCAAACAAATCTAGGCCAATTTTAAGGTGGGGTTGATTTTTAAAAAATACATTTTATTAATAACACAAAATTATTTTATACATTGTATTTTAAAAAGAGAAAGGAGTAAGGGAGGTGGGGAGAGAAAAATTGTTTTTGTTTAGGAGGGAACTCCTGAAAACATTCCCCTATCATTCAGGGATATATGCAAAAATTCTGGTGCCATCCTCCCAATGATCCCAACATCCTCACAATTCAGCCAAAATCAGTCCAAATATTTTTTTAAAAAATCTAGAAATGGTATCTTCTTGTGAAGTTTCCCACCTCTACATTAGGTGTATATTGGTCTTGAAATTACTGAATATTTATGAGTCAAATTTTCATTGCTTTTGCTTTTATCAAAAGTATATTTTATAATGATTGCTAAATACAGAGACCAGCATTCAATATAAGACCAGATCCTACATTGTGCTTGCATTGTGTCAATCTACATTAAAACATAATAAGCATAATAAAAATATATTTCAATGAATCACATCATCCATGCTGTGTGGTGATGGAGGAGATATTGTACATTTTAGCACCACCATCCCAAGAAATTGTTGGAAGTCGACCACACACTGCTCAAGTCTGTAGTCCTCAATGAGAAGCAACCAGATAGCAGTAGGCTAGGCTAATGGTCATTGGTTCTTGTTGAATATTGTCTGATGGAGCCTGAATGCTGCTGTTTTATTCTCTCATGTTTAATTATGCTTTATATGGATTGCTGTATTTTATGATGTTTTTATTTATTTTAGTGGTGATGTTTTAATGGATTGGTTGCTTTTATGTCTGTTGGATGGTGCTGAAATGCTGTGTGGTGATGGAGGAGATATTGTGCATTTTGGCACCACCATCCCAAGAAACAATATCCCTGTGAATATGGGGCCTGCACCACTAAAGTTTTGCCTGGTCTCCTCAAATATTCACAGGAAATCAAGTGGAAAAATATTGACCTTGTGTGCAAAAATATAGCAATGCTGATTTTTTAAAAATGTATTTTTATTGGATTTCATTTTTGAAAAAAAAATGTACTCTTCAAATAAAATACTTTTGGGGAGATTTTCTAGCAATCTTCCATTTACATATATATTGGTTCTCATGACACTAGAGACTGTATTTTGAATGGTTTGCCAATGCATGTATCTTCTAGATCCTACAAGCTCATTGTAGTTTTGACCTGAGATGAGAATGAAGGTGACTGAAATCACTTTCAACAGCTTTTCACCTCTTTATAAGAATTATTTTTAAATTCCTATGTAAAAGCTGGAGGGTTAAATTTGTTTTGCATGTAAAGTAAGTATCAAGAGTCTCCCTTATATTTGAAAAATGCCAACATTGATCTTTAAAACACCAGAGCTATGAGTATAGAAGCACAGTGTATTTATAAATTAATATGATTTTAATGCTGACATTACAATTAATTATTAACTAGATTCTTGAAACAAACTACCAGTTTGTGTCATGCCCTTTCTTTATTTCAGATTATCTTAATGAGGGAATAATGATACAAACTCTTCACATTTCCAGTTGCTTTTAATTAAATAAATATTTGTGGGTTGGTTTGGGGTTTTTTGTTTTGTTTTGTTTTGTTTTTACAGTCAAGGACTCTAGAAATAAGCAAAATTTGATAATTATTGCAATGTTCATAACATTCTATGATAGCAAGAGTCACAATGTCAGTTAAAGAAACATTGAGCAAGAAACTTTGAGAAATTAGTCCTACTTGGAGTATAACCATTGAAAGTAATGGAGATTAAGTCAGTGATGCCTACATTGATTTCCATGATTGGTTTATGTTGGACTGAGTCTAATGCAAGTCATGATAGGTCTTTTAAAAATAGTTGCATGGTAATCTGGAAAGGTGATGTGGGGCATTCAATGCCCTCCTGGGTTGTCTCTCCTAACAGACTTCCATGAGAAACAATTCATCCTGCTTTATTTTGGCCATCAAAGGGTTGGGTCATGGGCTTCATTAACAGCCTTATGTGGTTGTATGTGCTGAGGGCCATACTTTCCCCAATGCTTCATTAATCCATGGGCTACTGAGCAGACCAACAAAAAAAATCTGGGACTGGACTCAAGAGAGCAGTCTCATTCCTCTTTGACTGTCATCCACTTAGCAACTCTGATAGCAACAACTTGAAAGTAACTAATTATAAATAACTGTTTTAATTGGTTTAACCTTTTTGCAGTAGCAAATGTCAGACAATATTACAGTGCTTTGTAACTTAATGAGAGATGATTTCACTCTTTTTGTGTTGCAGTCTTTGTATTTTAACAACTTTACAATTGTGATGGAAGAGTAAAATCGCATGTTGGACCTCAGAGCTATTGTTTTGTACTAGTGACTTGTACATATCACACATGTTTTTAACATAATTAAAAGTAGCTATTTTCATTATGTTCAAGAAGTAGAAAAGTAAACTTTTTTTAAAAAAATGTAACTCTAAAAATAACTAGCTACATTTATGGGGTCTTAAACTCACACCTGTAATTAACTTGCGCTGAAAGTAATTTTCCACATTGTATTTTGATGTCAGGGCAAGATTGGAAAAGCTTGTACTTGGATGCCAAGCCACAAGGCTGGGTTGCCTTAGAACTGGACTTAATGACCAACATTTATATTGAACCATAAAAATACTGCTTCATTAGTACATGACATGGATATGTAAATCAAATTGAAGGATACCAAAATCTTCCAATGAAAGCCATTGATCCAAACACAGAACTGGCATTTGCTGATTTCATATTACTGTGCAAACTTAAAACCCCTGAAACACTTGACAAAATTGATGCTAAGGAAGTTACATATAAGGCACAAAAGAATGTATCTTAGATAGAAAGCATGGGAGATGTTTATCAATAAGAATGTGCCGCCTCTGTTATTATTTATTGATTACCCAAAGGATTTTGCCAAGTGCCACCCACAGTGTTCTGTTGTACTTTAATAGATATGGACATTCTGCATCATCCCATTGATTTTTCTCAATAAAATAAATCTACAACAGTGTGACGGAATAGTCATCAAAGTGCCCCATTTCCTTTAGGAAAGAACATAACAGACTTGAATTATATATTGTTACATCTTTAACCTTTACAACTGAACAGCTTGCTTGCTCTACCTGACAAAAGTTGCTCAAACATAATATATCATTTTCCTTTGTATTTTACCTTGAGGAAATGGCAAATACATGTGGGCCACGTTAGTAAAATGACACAACAAAGAGATCATCAGATGGTTTGGGGGAAGTAGTAGAAATTGGCAATTTGCTTTACTTTAAATGCCAGTGTGTTGCATATGTCATGTTCTCTTTCACTTTCTGTGTAAATGTCCAATACCTGATCCACTACTTTCCCCCATTACATTAAAAACTTCATACATCAGGGCAACTGGCAAACTTTCCTAGGAATTGCAAACACAAAGATAACTCACTGGAAGAACTCCATAAAGAATTTATTCTCTGTGGCAACAGCATTTATTTTGGAAGCATGCAGTTATTTCACCCAGTTTATCAAATACCAGTAGAGTACTTGCATAATTGAGTCAGCAGGTTTTTTTTTTACAAGGTTTCTGGTTTGGTCTGGACTAAATTTGCAGACATATTTTCATCATGCTGTGCTCCTAATGTATTGTTTCAATTGAAATAAAATTGCTTTCAGAGATTACTATCACTTGTATATGGAAACCTTGGCCAAGTCACAAACTCTCAGCTTCAGAGGGGGGTGGAGATAAATCTTCTCTGAACAAATATTGTCCCTTGATGGGTTCACCTTAAGATTGCCATAAGCTGGAAGACACTCAGCAGCAGCAGCAACAATAACAACCATAAGACAAGCATTCCATGAATCATACCATCAGACTACACATGGATGCTATGTATGCAAAGTTCCAAAGAAAGTTTGGCTGAAAAGAACAAATGAAGGTCTTGAATATAATGGTATGATTAATAAAACAGAAGGGAATTTTGAGCATTTACAGAGCAGAACTTTGCAGGTTACTTTTCCAGACTGTTTATCAAAGAACTCCCCAGACAGAATGGTCAGAACTTAATTTGAGACTTCTTGGATTGTGCTAGTTTCTTTACTGGGAATGTATTCTTTCCACTCGCTAAACAAGAATATCCATTTGAACAAGCAACTTGTGATTGATTTGTTGTTGCTGACACAGTGAATAAATTTGAGGTAGAATAAAAATTGCCTGGTAAGAATGATTCAAATATCACCTGTCTTCTTGGGTGAACAAGCATTTATTTACTTCTTTCTCTTTTTCACAACGTACTCAATGACCTTTAAGAAAATAGTAGGGAATGCACGCATGCCAACATTTAAGAAATTAAGTTCACCCAGTTTGAAAAGGAAACCAGGAATGCAAAATAACTGGTGAGGGAATCTTACTAATTCAAAGGCTATTTTTGCCTTTCAAAAGGAACCTCTTGAATAGTAGAAACATAGTGAACTTGAAACTTGATTGCAGATTTGTCAAAACAAACTTATTTGCCATTTTATGTCCCCATATTAAAGGTGTGTGAAAGACTATTTGTGTTTGTTTTCAGAAATGAAATTCATTCTGAGGCTTAAAACAGATGTCTTGTGAGCAATAATTCATAACATACCTAACTGAACACATTTTCTACTTGTCTTGAAACCCTCAGGGTGTCGTATACAAATAGTAAATATAAGATCCACTGTACCATGATTATTTCCTTTTTGATATGGTGCATAAAATAAAACTGGCCTCAGAGAACCTCAACAGGTTCCTGATTCTAGAATTGCTAACTTATAGCTGCATTGTCTTGTAACTTCATGTATTATGCATTAACTTAATATATATTCTACTTATTAGTGCTGATATTCAAAGCAATGTGCATTCAAGGATCTCATCCCACAAGTGAGGAGAAAGTGGGGGAAAGCGGCGGAAACTGTCTTACACCTTTTCCTCTTGTCTTTCCCAGTTTTCTGGGATGGCCAGTCATCCCATGACCATTCTGTGATGAGGTCCATCTTTTCTCTACTTTCTGCCTCAACAGACAACAGACAAAAACACCTTGCCACAACCACATGGAGGAGCAAAGCCAGGATCTGGTTATTGCCAAGCTGTGTAACTGTTTATTAATGTGAAGTGCAACCCCATCCACAATGGACTCCATCTAATTTAGATTAAGGGCTACTCCAGACATCCAATAACACTGGTAATTGATTACATGCCTCATAGCATTTTTCTCACCACTTCATCTAGTCATGCTATACATATCCTGAGGTTATATCTGTCTTCTTAGTCTTACCTAAGATGGTTAAATGTGGTGTGGATGGGGTTTCTTCATACATTATCAGTGTAAGTCATCAGACTGCCCACCAGTACAGATGGAAGAAAACATAAATGAATGCAGAAAATTAACTACTACGTATCCTGGTAACTTTCAACACTGTGGTTGGGGAGAAGGGGATGGATCCACACCCTTGTATTGTATTTGAAAAGCCATACATAGTTTTGAAAATTCGTGAGGAATAAACCAGGAAATAACCATTTTTGGATATTTTTTTAAAAAGAAAAGGTACAATGCTTACTAAATCCCATCTTTTTTGTAAATTTCAATGGATCCTCAGTTTCATTTTGTTTTCAGACCACTTAGCCCCTTGCAAACTATTTCATTTACTACTTTATCAAGGAGAGGCATTGAGCTCATCACATGAGTTAAACTACTGCTGATAGTCATGCATTGCCCTCTGTGGTTGAAAAGAGGCAGAAATGTCCCGAAAGGAGGGAACTCTAGCAATCAACTTCATCACATTGAACAATTTCCCCCATGTAGGAGACTTAAGCTCCTTTTCTATCATGGAGAGGCATGGAACTCATCACATGTTCCAGGGCTGAAGAGGCTGAAATGTCCTGAAAGGAGGGAACTCTAAACATAGGCCAGCAATCATGTTCAGAGCTCCTACCTCTTATCACACTTTACTTGCATCTCTACAATGGATGCAAGTAAAACAGGATGTTTCCCATCCTGTTTTATTGCCAAGTCATCAGCAGTCTCTTGATCCTATGGAGTTTGATGCAGATCAATAAGATACCATTGAAAGCAATTATTTTAACCTGGGTTACTCCCTCTTGTATCCTCTGGGATTTCATGCAGATCAATAGGATCCCATGGAAAGCAATGGTTTTAACCTGGATCAGTGCCTCTTGTGTCCTCTGGGGTCCAGAGGCAGATCAATAGGATTTAATGGAAAGCAATGGTTTTAACCGCTTTCTCTTGTATCCTCTAGGTTTTGTGTCAAAACAATTTTTCCCATTGAAAGAAGTGGTTTTAAACTGGTCTCAGTCTCCTTTAATGTAAGGGGCTTTGGGCAGGGCAAGGGATTTTTTGGTTTTTGGATATTGTTGTTTCTCCTGATTAAAAACAAAAAAGTAATATTGACTTTGTGGTTAATGTAAGATTAATGTATTGCTAGCTCTCAAGTTTCCATGTATGAGTGTGATGGAGAGACAGAACTTGAAACGGGACTGCTGACAATATAAGAGGGGTGATTCCCTACCTTAAAGGGCTGGTCACCCGTGCTTTCCCATCTCAGTGTGATGAGTTGGCTAGAGACCTATCTATTTCCTTGCATCAGAAGAAAATCAGACACAGAATTAGGTGACCTTAGCAGGCTACTGGGGTACCTTTCTAGCTCCTTCATGTTAAAAAGCAGATGAGACATTATGAACCAACACAATTCCTTTAATTTTTAGTAACTTTCCACAGTCCATCGTGGATAGCTTTTTCTCTTCCTTTCTTTTTCAGCTGATGCATCCAACGTGGCTTCTGTAGCCTTCAGAAACCACATTGGATGGGTTCTTCTGAGGGCTACAGTCCAAAAGAGTAGCTTTTTACACACTTTGGATGTATTTCTCTGATTTTTTTAAAAAAATTCTTGCTGTTCACCATCAAAAAGAAGCTGTGCAAAAGGTGTCCATGTTATCCACCCACTCCACTTAATCTTATTCGGGTATGTAATTGCTTGTCTTTTGGAATTTCACAATATAGCCTAGAGTGAATATTTGATCAGCAAAACAGATTTGGTATTTTTTAAAGTCATGTCCAGTTTGGATGTGTGATGAAAATTCTGCAGGTTATTCTATTCCTAGGGGCTCATCCACATAGTACCTTTATCTCACTAGCTCCCGATTCAAAATGGCAGGGGGCCAAACAACATCCCCTGTAAATACAGGAAGAATCTCTACAAATTGCTAAAAACGTAACATTTTCAGTTGCAAGAATATCCCAGTTCTGGCCAGAAAATGTGGATATACAAATCTCTGTATGTCCCTACACTCACAAAATAGGGGGGGGGGGGGTTATGTTGGTTTGTTCCCAGGTTATAGAGTGTAATACAGTGTTCTGGTTGCAGATGACACGATAAATAAAAATAAATAACCCAGGTTATACATGTCAGTTCCTGATTGGTTATATCCTAAAAACATGGCAATAGTTGACTAGACTTTATCCTGGCAAGAGAAACTTCATCTTCCACACATTTAATGAAGTTTGTGACACACAAACAAAGGTTTTGCTGTGTAATTAACTTTCCCCAAGTTTTTATGATAGAAGCAATGAGGAACAGACACATATAATCCAGTAATATCACCCCGTTGTTCTCAAGCACACTTGCATGACCAAACCTGTCTGGGCAGATGGCCATGTAATCTCTGAATGATGATAACAATCCTCGCTTGGAAGTGTGAGTTTCTCTTTACTAGTGTAGTCCTGACTTTGAAAGTAGTAGTCCTACTCCACAAACTTTGTTTGTGTGCCACAAACTTCATTAAACATTTGGAGGATGAAGTTTATCTTCCCAGGACAAATTTTTCACCCTCTAGTCAACTTTAGCCATCTTTTCAGGATGGTCATAGACCATAGGTCTATCACAAATAAGGTAAACAAATAAATACATGAAAGCCAGTGTAGAGATGTGTTTATTATAAAGTGTTATTTATAATGTGTTTAAACTGTATTTATAATGTTTATTATAAAGTGTTATCTATAATGTGTTTGAATCTGTATTTATGTATTACATTTGTTGCCAGGGCCTAGCTGAGAGAGATAGGTTGCCATGGTAACAAAGCCTCAGAGGAGGTGGGCGGAGCTTAAGGAAAAAAAGGTTTGAAAGCGTCAGTTAATATTGAGTCAGGAGGAAGAGACCCTGAGGAGAAGAGCAGAGTCAGTTAGGGCTCTGGGTTGTGAAGCTGTGAGAATTCAGCAGTTCTTAGAATTTGTGAATATTTCTTCAGCAAGAGAGCTGAAGGTGTTACCTTGTTAGATTGCTTAGGTTAAAGAATCTAACAGAGGTGGTTTTAAGGATCGCCAGTAAGGAAAGACTGGTGATCAGTGGTTTGTTCCGAGTATAGGGCAAACAGTGTGGACATTCACAATAGGGAACTCTGAAGTAGTGTAAGCACTTCACTAAAGAAGGAGTTTGTAGAATTGTAACATCAGAAGCCTGAATGTATCTCAAACCAGCCATTTTGTAACATCAAGCCTTGTGCCAAGTTCAAATTCTCAAAACTGCAACAATTACGTTCTGTTAACAATAAAGCTTGTTCTCTTTGTATTTCAAACCTGCCTCCTCCATTGCTTTTATGCTTAGTGCATTCCACACTACCAAAGTCACCTCATAACACAACTAAAGATAAACAGAGACATAAACCAGCGTCTCTAAACATATTGGTGGCAGCTTAATTGATATGAAAAAGAAGGTTCCTCACAGAATATTGGTGGCATTAAAGAAGATTAATACTTCCTCACATAATTTTGGTGGCATCTAGTGGGATTAAAGCTTCTTTACAGCCAGATTATTAAATACAATATAAAATATACTATTAAAATCCTATATAAATCATAAAAATGCTTTTCAGGATAAAAGCAGTGAGGAACAGATATGTATGACTCAGGAACAAAACTTGTACAAAAAATGCTCTCATTCGCATCTGTGCATTTAAAGTTTTTTTTAAAAAAATTCGGAAATTTCCAGCAGACATCCTGTGGCAGCCATTTTGCAGGCTTTGAAATCCCATAACAAAGCAACAAATCTGGACATTGCAGACAGAAATCCCGGGACAAACAGGCCTGTGTGTGGAGCTGCTCTCAGGTCCCGGGTTTTTTTGCCCCTCATGAAAAACCTACAATTTGGTGTTGTCTGGAAGCACAGCAAGTTACTGACTCATTTGTTTTGTTTAGCATGATCTTTGAATGGACAGGGAAGTTAGTTGAAATATATTGTGACTGCTAATTTGCAGATTATTTTAGAGCATTAGACAAAAAGGTGTACTTACTTAATTCTGAATGTGTTTTGTACATGTCTGGCATAGATCATAACCCAAGAGTTTTTGGTCATCACATACTTTTCAATTTGTGAACTAGATTATTAATGGATAGAAATGCTTTTCAATCACAACAAAACATTATTTTTTACCAGGCCTGTAAAAAGTTTTATTTGCTCTAATTTGTTCCCAATGAGCCTAATAGAAATGGATTAAATGGCAGGGGAAATGAGAACATAAATTTGATTTCTTTCATCCTATGTAATATTAAGGCTTGTATTCTTACTTTCTGCAATCACCTCTAGACTTGAGCAAAATTGAAAACCTTTAAATAGCCTTTCACAACCTTTTCACCATAGTAATGAAGTTTTAAGTGCTAACTGGGGATTTTTTTTCAGTTCAGAAATATTTAAACTGGAGTAGGTATTAAAATCTAATGTTTACTTCAACTCTTTTACAGTCTAATGGGTTTTTCTGACAGTTTAATTTTTAAAAGGTTGGATTTCATTTATTAATATACTATCTTCACCTTAGAATTCTTTCTTATCTAAGGGGTCTAATGGGAACCTTTCAATAAAATCTTAGCATGGTATCTGAAGAACCTAGAGAAACAGAGAAAAAGGAAAAATGCAAAGAGTTCAAGCCGCACCAAAGGAGAATTGGGGGAAAAATAATGATTTACACTCCACAGGAGGTGAAAAACAAATTAAGGATGTGGGATCCCTGTGTGCACATAATTACAAGTATGTGAGTCAGTGGACTTTGCAATTTTTCATCAGTTCAAAGGACCTTGTAGGAGATCGGGCTGTATTCAAAACTGGAAATAGCAGAGATTCCCTACTGCCTGCCCGCCTCTGTTACAGCAGATGCTAAAGGGAGTGGCATTCAGGGAGAAAATTGCAGGATGACTTTACACTTGCAGTACAAATACAGCCTACTCACACAAATATACACTGCTGGAAAACAAATGGGTGCAAGAAAACACAACATCTGTTTATACAGTATAGAATAGTTTTTAATCTGGCTGGTTCTTTTTCCCTAACATCCAATCAGCTCCTGGACATGGAACCAGAAACATGAGGATGGAAGCTGAGATCATTCTGGGCAGGTTGTGTTGACCTGTGGGAAAAGACATATAATAATAATAATAATAATAATAATAAGAAGAAGAAGAAGAAGAAGAAGAAGAAACAATTGGAAAAGCTGACATGATATGAGGATTTAAAGAGTGAACTGCAAAGACTCTGACACAAGCCAGTAAAGGTGGTCCCAGTGGTGATCGACACACTGGGTGCAGTGCCTAAAGACCTTGGCCTACACTTAAACACAATCAGCGCTGACAAAATTACCATCTGCCAGCTGCAGAAGGCGACCTTACTGGGATCTGCACATATTATTCACCAATACATCACACAGTCCTGGACACTTGGAAAGTGTCTGACGTGTGATCCAATACAACAGACAGCAGAGTGATCTTGTCTGCTGTGGAATCATCTTGTTGTGTTTCTAATAATAATAACAACAACAACAACAACAACAACAACTTTATTTTTATACCCTGCCTCCACCTCCCCGAAGGGACTCGGGTGGCTTACAAGGGACATGCCCAGCAAATACAGATTAAAAACAAGCACAAAAATACAGTCAACATCTAACAACACCAAAACATTATAATCAGACAAACATCATAAACCAATATTGTGGTTGCCAACAATAATGGGTTCGGGCTCAGGATTCCTAGAAGTGATTATACATATGTAGGAAGTCATAGAATGCTGGTGCTGTGTTCTCCTTTGTTTGTTGCCTACTTTAGGTCTGGCTAGAAATTTCAGAGGTCCATACTTTAGGTACATAGAAACAAGGACAGTTTAAATCAAACGAATTTGCAGAACCTGATTTCAAAGTTTACAAGCTTCACAATAGTAAATGTATCCAGTTTCTGTGCATTTTTACTGTTAAAACAATATCTTGAAGCTCTCTCTCTCTCTTTCCTCTTCCCCTTTCAACCATTGTTTAGCTGTTCTGAGTGTCAATGACTACAAAGCCACGGGGAAATTCTTCAAAGGTCTGGCACAATCTGGAGCCTTAGTGTGCTTTGATGAATTTAATCATATAGAGCTGGAGGTAATTGTAGTACCAGCTTCTTGGCAAAGCTGGCATTCAGTGAAAATTACAAGCTTGACAACTTCATTCACAGTGCTGACATTAAACAACATTGACGACAGCTCGTGGTTAAGTAGGGAGAAAAATCAAAATGTAGCATGTTTTAATCAAAATCAACTGGTAGCCCTGTTGAATTTGTCCTTTTTTTCTCCTTCAAGTGTTGCCACCTTTTCCACTATACATCCAGTGGGAAACATATTGCTGTCACAGGCCTCTGAACATAGTGACAGTGGTAGAATTGAGAAGAGGCATTGAATTTTGTTCATGATAGATTAGCTGGGAGATCTTTCATTTTCTAGAATACAACCTGCCACTCACCGTCTTTAGAAGACAAAAGTTTGGCTACAGCAAAAATAGAGCAGCAGACAAGAAGAAAGTGCGCTTTAATATTAGTTTTCAGTACCCAGTGGAGATCCAAAGACTGATGTTCCGAAATGAGACTTCTACAAAAAAATACACATCCACATACCTCGTTATTCAGGAAGATGGATGAATTTATTGTATATAATTAAATGTCCAAGCAGGAAAATTATATCCTTGTTATATGAGCTACGATTACCTAGTCCACCTTGGAAAATGCTTCTCCATTTTTCTGCCAGTTACTGTCATTACAATATACAAGCAACCTTGGTAGAAAATGTTCACACTAAATTAGATTTTGACCCACAAGGAAACTTGTGTTCTTGGAGAAACTAAAAGTATTTTTAATTATTACCTTGTTGGTCATTATTATAATGCCCAACTGTTTGATAGATGGCCATTTTATCAGGGTTTTTTTCATCGAGTAGTCTATCATCTCACATACACTTCCACTGAACTGGCCATGGCATTGGTTTTGCAGCATTATAACCATTATTGTATTTAGTTACCCAGTTTCAAATATATAGTAAAATAGATTATTACTATCTTAAAACATGGATGTTCCACTGTGCATTTGATTAAACAGTTCCCCAGATAATTTTGGCCCCCCAGTTATACATCTCAAGATCTAGCCCTTGCACTTTACTACTGTTCCTTGCCCATAGTTATAGTGTTCTATTTCATATTTCTATTTCATATTGTCCTTCTGCTCCTGGCTTTTGCATTTTATCCATTAGTCCTGTCCTTGCAACTGATTTGCACCAGCCCATCCACCCAAACTCAGTAATTATTATCCATGTTAGGTTATTGTTTGTTTGTTTGTTTGTTTGTTGGATGGTTGTTTATACTGTTTTTTTGATGTTGTTTTATGAATTTTACTATGTTATATTTTAAATATGTTGGTTGGGCTTGTCCCCATGTAAGCCGCGCGAAGTCCCTTCAGGGAGATGGTGGCAGGATACAAAAATAAAGTTGTTGTTGTTGTTGTTGTTGTCGTTGTCGTTGTCATTGTCGTTGTCATTGCTGTTGTTGTTGTTACTACTACTATGGCAAAAAAGAAACTTCTATTGGATACATTTTTTTTAAAAAAAATAGTACTTTCATATGTAGGTGAGGGGGCCATGGTGATGCAGTAGGTTAAATTGCTGAGCTGCAGAACTTGCTGATTGGAAGGTCAGCAGTTTGAATCCACAGATGGGGTGGGCTCCCATTGTTAGCCCCATCTTCTGCCAATCTAGTAGTTCCAAAACATGCAAATGTGAATAGATCAATAGGTACCACCTCTGTGGGAAGGTAACAGTGAACCATGCAATCATGCTGGCCACATGACCTTGGAGGTGTCTACAGACAACACCGACTCCTCAGCTTAGAAATCAAGATGAGCACCACCCCCAGAGTCAGACATGACCAGACTTAATGTCATGTGGAAACCTTTACCTTCACCTTTTATGTAAGTGAGAAAGCTCAGTGTTAAACATCCATAAACAAAACAATATATTTGCCTAAATGGAACCACAGAAAGAAGAGTACTAGTGCAAAATCAGTCTGTGGGAGGCAGGGAGAGGGAGGATTTACCATCATTTTTCATACAGAAATCTTTCTCTTTCTTTAAGTTGCTCCTAACTATAGAGAGAAAGTTTTCTTCCCTTCAAAGAACCCATCTCCCGCAATGTAATATCCAATCAAAATTGCCCCCATGACTTTTAAACTAAATAAAATTCTATCAAAATTAATCTATTCCCCATCAAATTTAGTCTTATGTTATTCTCTATGCATTAAGAAAGCTGGCATGAAAACAGAAAACAGTTTAAAACTGAGGCCTAAAATGGAACTTGTCTGGTTGAGTTGACAAACTTTTTGAAAAAGACGTCCCAACTTGATGATATAAGCCTCATCCATAAACAATGAAGGAATCATTTGAATTGGCTTGCAATGTTTTGCTGACATTATCGCTAAGACCAGATTGTAATGTATTTGTGATGAAGGATAGGTTTCCCCTTTTGATAAGAAAGGGACTAAAGATGTGTTAGACTAAACTATCACCATCCTCAGTCAGCAAACTCACAAAAGGCAATGCTGACTTGCAGAAAGTAAATTCTGTGTTTGCACCAACAGTACTTGCCAGCTGAGTCTCACAAATGCCAACCAGGAAACATAAAATTCATTTCATTATTAGTTGTAAACAGAATATGTAACATTGACCAACTAAAATGGCAAATCAATAATAAACAACATTTCCTAACTTTATCAACGGCAGTATTCATAGTCTTCCTGCACAATTGCTCGAAAAGTTACTGTACACTGAACAAAACTTCTAATTTGAATCTACAGTGTGGTAAAACACATTCTTTATTCAATGCTGAAAGCCTGCAGAATAAATCTTTATCTATTCACTTTCTGTAACTGAAAAAGAAATAGGCTGCATGATTTTTAAAATATAACAAATAGAAGAAAATGAAATCTTTTTTTCCTAGTGTTCGTTTTTTTCCTGTACTTTTAAAAAGATGTTCCCAAATGACTGACAGTAATCTTCTCTTCTTTAGAACCCAAGTTTGAATTTCAATTTTAATTAGCTTAGATGAAGACATAAACTGCAGTTTGGAACCATATAGATGCTCAATGACCACTCTCCCTCCACCCAAGGCTAAATCATTTTCTGTTCTATTTACTTGATCCATTATAGATCGCCATGCATCAATTTATTAGGAAATCAGTCATTTTGCAAAGGATTTTTGGCTGTTCTTTAAATGCAAGAATGCCTAAAAAGGCAAAAAAGCTTCGTTAATAATACACATTGTAACCATTTCTAATATCCATCTCCTTTAAATGTACAGACTCAACAGATCATGATACATATCCTGTCCCATACTTATTCCTGTTATCGGTCCCTCTATTTCTGATGTACAGATTGTAAATACTGTAGGTTAAACTTCAATATACATGCAAGATTTACTCTCTGTCTTATATATAATTAAAACCTAATGGAAATTGCTACCGTTGACATCTAAACCAAGCCTAAATCCCAGGCAACTTCCTAGAAAGGGGGAAAATGCCTACTGCATATATATACTATATCTAAGTTTTTGTACTTACTAGTGTATTTACATGGACAGAGCCAACAGAAGCAGGAAAGAAATGTAATTGACAGCTTTCTAGCTGCTCCAAGGGATATCTCAGTCATGGTATAAGAGTGGAGTATATATTGAGAAAAGATATGGAAACGACTTGTATAAAGCTCATGTAAGGGAGTAGTATTTATTTTATTTATTTACTTAGAGTATTTCTATCCTGCCTTTCTCCACATTGCAAACTCAAGGTGGCTTACAAAATAAAAACATACAAATTCCATTAATTAAAACTTGTTGACAACAATAAAAGAAGATCACGGTAAAAAAAATCCAACAATAAAACCAATAAAATTCTTACTGGTATCTTACTGGTAGTATCTAAATTAGGGGTCCTAAACTAAGGCCCGCAGGCCGGATACAGCCTTCCAAAGACATTTACCCTGCCTCCACCCTCAACTTTATATTTAGGATCAACTTAAGTCTGAAACGACTTGAAGGAAAACATTAACAACAATCCTAACTAATATGACTATTTCATCACCAAAAATAGGCCCACACTTCCCATTGAAATACTGGTTAGTTTATGTTGGCTAAAATTGTTCTTCATTTAAAATAATGTACTATTCTTTCATGACTTTTTTTTGCACTAGAAATAACATATGTGCAGAGTGCATAGGGCTTAATACATTTTTTTTCAAACTATAGTTCAGCCCCCCAACAGTCTGAGGGACCACGAACTGGTACTCTGTTTTAAAAGGACATCAGATCTTAATAGTATAGCTGCTAGTGGACCTCCAGAACATCTTAAACAGGTTTCTAGCTTGAGGGACAATTTTCAGTAAGGGAACATGAGTGGGCTGAGAGTTTATTTCATGTTAACATGACCACATGGTACCATTTCATACGAGACATCCCTAAGTGAAACTTGTTGTAACTCCCTATAAGCTAGTCAACACCAGAACAGTTTTTCTCAGGAGATGGTAGTTCTTCACAGAATGTGTGTAAGCAGAAGCTGGATGGCAAATGATCAGGGATGATCAGGAATGCTGTAGTTGTGTCTTTCACTAAACAGCATATTGCACTAAATGAGTTCCAATATCATTTCCAACTCTATGATACTATACTGACTTTTCAAAAACCAATGCTGATTGAGAATAGGATTGCCTCACCACAGACCACTGAGTTTTTCTAGAGTACTTACATGTGAAAGTTGGAATGCCATGATCTCAGCCCTGCCATTAAAAACACATGTACTGTAAAATGCATGCTTTTTTTCAGCTGGATAAAAGTAAAAACATTTAACAAATCTTCTTGTGTGCTACATGGATTTTTCACTGCAAAAGAGGAACATGTACACACCATTTTTAATATCCAGCAGGTCCTTGAAATTTTTTCTCAATCCATTAGAATGCATAGTGTGTCTTCATTACATAGAGAAAGATTTTAATGAATGAGGAAAAAGCATAGGCCTGGAAGAAAAATCCACATGAAAGAGAACAGATCCCTCTGTAAGAAAAGTCACAAATGAAAAAATACTTTGAACTACTCCTTCTATTTGATCTCCTACAATCAATTTATTTGATTATAAATTTACAAATTTCATTTATGCGAAAATAAAATATCACAGCTTGAGCTCTGAGATGTATGTTGTCCTTGCACCAGGAAAGGAAATTCTTTACGGATCTTTCATTGGCATCCTTTATCGTCACATTGATCATAAGCAATACTGTTGCTCCCCTGACACAATACTGTCTTAGAGAACACCTGAGCTGGTGGTTGGAGACATTGAAGAACCCAACAGATTTACTAAGAACCTGATTCAAATAGCTTATCTCTTTTGACATAGATATTTCAGAAAAGATTTTCATTTGGACTTTTAAAAAAGGCAATACAAGTTGGAATATTCGGCAATCTGAAGTCCTGTTATATACTTTGCTTCAGGTACATCCTTCGGCTTGTCCTTATAGTTGATAGGAGGCAGGAAACCATGAGATCAGACCCTGGAGATGACCCTTTTGTGAATGACAACCACCAGAATTATTCAAGTAATAGGATGATTTAAAGAACAGTCATTCCCAAAAAGTACAGGTTAAGTATCCCTTATCCAGAATTCCAAAATCTAACATTATCCACATGTGTGGTTGAGATAGGGATGTCTTTTTTCCCCTGATGGTTCAAGGTACACAGATTTTGTTTCATTCACAAAATATTACACATACTGTGTATAAAATTACCTTCAGATATAAAGTGTAGATAAAACATAAATGCTATGTTTGGGTCTCATCTGCAAGGTATCTCACTATCTACATAGATGTATTCTAAAATACAAAAACAATCTGAAATCCAAAACGCGTCTGGTCCCAAGCATTTTAGACAAGGGATACTCAACCTCTAAGTATTAAAATTGCTCCATCAGAGAGAGAATCTTCTTAATGGTCATGATCAGTGATTGAACATTCTGTTGGTATCAGCCTGTTGTATGTTTTATTGTTTTTGATGCCAAAGACCTTTCTATGTCCATGATTTGGGGTGGGGGGAAGAGTGATTAGTTTCAGTTTTATTGTTTGTTTCTTTTTGATAATTGTTCTTGAAATAGGACTGGAGTATGGTATGAAAATTCTTATAATAAACTAACAGAAACAAACTAATGGAAATAGGTATTCTAGGACCTTGCACGTAAGAAGTCACTCACTCAAGAAAGACACAAAGGATACAGGACCAAGATCATGGTTTATTTTATTCTAGAGTTTATAATTGAGAAGGCATAGCTCCCCTTTGAAAGCTCTTTAGCTCATCAGTTTTCACATTTTAACCAAACTGACTTTGCAATTGCTGCTGAATGGTAAGACAGCTCTGTGCTCTTTTCTTCATGTTCAAAGAAAGGGCATTCTTTGATAGAGTGGTAATTAAAGTCAGGCGAGTGACCCTCAAAATAAGAAAATGATACAGGTTATCATTCTGGTAGGTAACAAAAGAACTAGTGTTGTCTTCTCCATAGGAGCATGAAGGAACTAATAATAATACAAATTTTGGACTTTTCACAATAAACTACCTAAACCTCCTTTATATCTCTTCATTGTATGAGCCCCAAATGTTTCTTAAGTTAACCTTCCCAATGCTCCTGGATGAGTAATTTGCTAAATGAGTTTCCCACTTTTCAGCAATGGACAAGTGAAGGCCAATTAGTCAGTGTTTCCCTCTGTCGTGACTAGCTGCGTTTTTTTTAAAGTCCTTTCTAAAGGAGCATATAAAATAGCATACAAATTGTGGCATTAACATAGTTTAATTGGAACTAGTTCTCATCCTCAGAGTTGTTACCTCGGTGCCAGCTTTCATCTAATAGATCTAGCAGAATATAAATATATTTGCATCTGTTTAGCCTGCCATATTTATGATTACTGTCTGCAAATGTTGTTAGTTGTCATATTCTGGAATCTTTTCCAAAACAAAGCTTCTGGTCCAATATCTTGGTCAGAGCCAATGAAAGCTTTTTCTCTTATATCCCATTTATCCAAATCTCTGAAATCTTCTGCTGGTGGCCAGACACATCTCTCTCAACAAGCCTTTATAGGGCTAATGCTATCATTAGGTGGAATCAGAATGTAAAATCAGTCACATTTTAGTCAAAGAGAAAATTGTCAATTGCTATGAGATTTTTTTTCACATTTGGGGACTTTTTTGTTAAATGTTTCATGTGTGTGTGTAAATAGATAGAGAGAGAGAGAGAGAGAGAGAGAGAGAGAGAGAGAGATGGAGAGGGGCTGTTTTTGTGCAGAGTTCACTAAGTGAGTAACAAATGAGTAACATAGATTCCAGTACATGGGAATAGGGGAAGGATTGCTAGTCAGATGAAAACATTTCAGATGGGTGAGTTTGCACCACTAATGGAGTGCCAAAAGAGACCTTAAATAATACAGGTGGAGTATCCCTTATCCAAAATTCTAATATTCCCCCAAACCCAAAATTGTCCACAGAAGTAGCAAAAAAGTGGCATTTTTTCTTTCTAATGGTTCAATAGATGAAAAGTATGCAAACTTAGCTTCTGCACAAAATTATTTAAAATATTATTTAGAAAACTATTTATATGTATATGCAAATACAGATATTACAAAATATGAGAAAGTTCAAAATCCCAAACACTTTTGGTCCCAAGCATTTTGGATAAGGAATATTCAGTATGTAGTAGAGAGCATGATGTTGGTACCACCATTGAGTTATCTTGAATTGCTAAGAATAAGATCAAATGGACAAAAAGTTCTGAAGTGTTTCTTTATTTTTAATTAGATTTCTTACTGGTTCTACAAAAATGGCTAATAATGCTTCCCATAGCTAACTCTCCTCTCACCTTTCTGAAATAATATGTTCAGTTTAAGGCTTGTTTGTTGTTGAATCTATGAATTGGCTAGACAATGACATAAGTGCTATGAACAAGTAATCACAGTTTTTCCAACAATGAATTCACTAGGTGGCCTTTCACAAGAGTCAACCCTGCCCAAACTACATTATGCTGATAATACTACAGGGGTTTCTACCTTTTTTGTTTCAGACTGCCAACCTTTGTCCACTCACTTTTTATGTACTGTGTAATAAAATGCAATTGTATGGATGTCGAGACTGGATTCTGATTTTACTGTTGAGGCGCTAATGATTGTTATACTGATGTTAGTGAGTTATGTTATAATTGTTTTTAATTGCCCTATACTGGTTTTGTGATGTTTTGTATTGATGTTGTTCACCGCTTTGAGACGCCTGAGGGCTGAGAAAAGCAGTATAGAAAGAAAGTAAGTAAATAAATAATAAATAAATAAATACTATTTTCTAAAACAAATCTTTTTTTTAAAAAAACCAGATCCATATTGTTTCATGTATTTGTTTCATGTATTTGTTTCATCTGACACTCAAAGTACTAAGAACATGAAAACTGCCTTTTTGTCAGGCATTTTATTTTGCTATAAATATTTAATGTACTTCTGCTGACAAGCGAGAGACATTTAAGATGAGTACGATAGTGATATTATTTGCATGTAAAACACTGAAACATGAAAACAGTAGTACAGCACTTTTGTCTGATCGCTGTACCAATTTGCTGGCAAAATCCAGAATGTCTACTTCTACATTTTCTGCTATTCATATTTACAGTGAATTAGAAATGGGAACCCTGAAACAGAGCTACTGACAGATTCAAGGTCACCTAGTATTTCTGTGAATCAAGGCCTTTTCATCTCATAAGTTATTATTTCAGTTTCAACATTACCAAAATCCAACCTGACTCTTTAAAAAAGAAAATTTCATTGGCATTTCTATGAGCAAAACTTGATGTCCCTTTCCCCTTGTAATGGAAAAGAGATGGCTATTATAGGCAATTATCTGTCCCTCTCACTTCTCCACAAAGCTAATGGTCTATGACTTCCAGATCAGATCACCAAAGGAAGATTCTCCCCACCAGGAGGAAATCATGTGAATTTCCAAGATCTGGGCTTCGGAAACATGGGATACCTCCTCAGAGGAGGGCTTGAATGGAAGTTGATGCTTCTGTTGGGCTTTTGTGAGGGACTACTTCCAGTCTCTAGATCAGCGGTTCTTAACCGGTGAGCTACAGACCACCAGTGGGTCATCAAGATGAAAATCTGGTCCACAAGCCTCCTTCCTCTTTATTTATTTTATTGCCACTCCTTCCTTGTCACTGACCAGCCCTGCCCCCTTGAATAGACCACATCAGCTCTAGATTATTAAATATGGTTTTCTGTGGGTGAGCAGATGGCGACTACTGGATGGCATATGTTCTGTATCAGAAACTAGAGCTGATGTGTCTATCCAATGCAATTTTCTGAATCAGCACTCCAAATAACCAAACCTTATCTAAAGTTGACCATTACTAACATGTTGGGATTATGTTATTAATGTAAGAGCTAGGTGAGGGAGACTAGTAATTAATCCACATGAACACAGACTCTACAGACAAACCAGTTCAGCTCATTTACTGATGTAGCTTATACAAAGGGGTGTATTGCTGTGTTCCAGCAACATTTTCTCCTGATGTTTCACCTGCATCTGTGGTTGACATCAGAGAATCCTCTGAAGATGCCAGCCACAGATGTAGGCAAAACGGCAAAAGAAAATGCTGCTAAAAAATAGCCATACAGCCCAGAAACCACACAATACCCCAGTGATTCCAACCATGAAAGCTTTCAACAATACACAGTTTATATTATAATTTCCTACAGCTAGTAAATCTTCCCGAAATCATAGAATTCAAGCAAAAGGAAGACCTTTGCAGTATTCTTATTACAGGAGTATGACACAAATAGAAATCACCACTGTAAATAGACCTGTACCCTTTTCATTACATTTTTCATTTTTTCCTTAGGAATGTAAATTATCCAAAGACATTAGAACAGATCATTGCCTTTCTGCCAAAGTTTACATATAGGTAGCTCCTAGATATTCACAAAAGTATAATCTGACCCAGCTTTGCTATAATGACCTTGGGCTTTCTCAATTAATTGGAGACATTCTGGTATAACTTTCTTTTCCTGGAGAGCAACTCATTATTTTTACCAATTAGCTGCTATACCTTGTAAAATCAATTACCTCTTTGTGAGAGAATGATTTCTTTCATTTATGGATCTGTTCATAAGGTGGCTGAAACTTGGTTCAGATCTAGGAAAGGAAAAGAGGGCAATGTAGAGTTTCCAACTGTATAGTCCACTATCATATTCTGCAGCATGCTTAAGATCCTGTCTTCAACTGAGATTTCAGAGCACGTTTAGGGATTACCTATTGCTATGACATTTCTGTCAAAACATAGCTCACAGATCTAGAATCGTAAGATCTGGCAAAACAATCAGTTTTAAAAATCCGATAGTTTATTAATAGGAAGCTGTTATTTTATTATTGTTGTTTTTCTTGTCATCTTCACCAGCACTCTCACTATCTTTATCATATTTATTTCAGCATTTTCCCAAAACTAGGACTCATCAATTATGTGATATAAACCCTACCTAACCTACCTGGTATATGTACTGCCTGAAGCTGCAGTTATTGTTTCAAGGGTGTTCTTTTCAACAGCTGGGGCAGAGGGAATAAGAGGAACAAAGTCATTGAAAAAGAAATCTGAGAAGGGGGCTAGTGGTTCCATTCATTTTATTTAGCATATAAGGTGTTCAAGCTCTTTCAATTTTATTTTTTAAAATCTTTTAAAATGCTCTTTACAGCATTATATGCTCACATGGGCATTCTGGAACGTGTTATTAACCTTAAAACTTGTCTGTGACAAATCCTGCATTGCTACAAGCTGAAGGTGCTTTTTGTACAGTTTTAAAAGCTTCAGAAAAGCCTTCTTCGCCCTTGCGCCTGCTAGTCAGATGAGGATCCTTCTGAATTTTTCCCAGACACTGAATCTACCTGATTAGTGCTGTGGTTGAGGGCTCAGTTGGCCTCCCCATGTTCAAAAACTCTGGGAGGTCTGAGATCTTGTCTTACATCCTCATCACACTCACCTAAATGAGCATCCTAGGATGCTTCCAGCCTGTCTTGGGGACAGAGCCCCATGTTGGCCATCACACAACATTGTGTGACTTCTGGCTGAAGCCCCCCCCCCCCAAACCAGCTTGGAAACATCATTGGACACATCCCCCACAACACAGGAACCAGTACTAATCCTCTGCAGAATAGCAATACTTCTCATGTGTAATGTGGAAAATGTTGCTGAGAGGGAGCTGCGGACAGGGCAATGGATTTGCCCCACTGCCCCTCCCTTTTTGCCACAATGCCAGGTGAAGTGGTATATTTTCCCTGGCCTTTGTGATGAGGCCCTCAGATGTCTTGGGTTGGGTTCATAAGGCAAGAACTTAGCCAGAGATAGCAATCTACACAAACATATTCCCAAGGGTGTTTTGAGGCATGCCCATACATTTGAACCTTGGACATGAAGAAATCAATTTATGATAACATACCATCATGAAATTGTGCTGACTGGTCTACTCAAAAACCTAGCAGAGTCAACCACTCGTAAGTGCCACACCAGCTTGTACTTCCAAGATTGAAGCTAGGATCATTTACTCAATTCAAGATGAGAAATGAGAGGAGGGAACCAAGGTGAATACTAAAAGAAACAGAACAAGAATTCTATAACATCTAAAGCAATCTATTCTAAGTGAATGACTCAGTGTTTTACCTCGGGCTGCTTCTAAGCTTCCTTGACTTTTAAACTGGATAAAGACAGAAACGCAAAATAAATGCTTGAAGTAGGATTTTCCTTAAGAAATAAATAGTGGAGGGTATTTTTTTTCCTGAAGTGTAACATATGGCTTGGGGTTTTCTATTAGATTTTGCAGAAGATTTCAGAATGGTAGGTGAGAAAAAACCCTGTGAAGCATTCTTTCCTCAGCCAAGAAAGAATATCTCCCAGGCACGGTTCTATGCCAGAGTGGTTTAGGTGGCCTATAAATGTTCTCAGCTTCAACTAAGTAGTTTCTGGGCAGTTAAACACACAGTAAGAAAGGGGAAAATAGAGCCCTTGATTTTAAAATGTCAACGTATTTAACATCTTTTCTTTAAAAGCCAGCCTCTTTTTCATATTGCTAATGAGCCAGTCAATGCCACACTGTACATAATTGTATCTTTTACACATAATTTCAGGTGCTTAAGCTCTTTGATGTTAATCAGAAGGCAAAATTTGGTCTACTTTAAAGTGAATCTTGAGTTTTCTGATCTTATCAGCATAAATGGCATATTAAAAAATAATAAGTGGTCTCTGCACTGGTTTTGAAATGAGTTCTCAGCTTGCAATGTTCCTTTGTCTGAATGTTGTCAGAGCAATACAGTCTGTCCTCATTGCAAGTGGAAAATAGTAATCCCTAACTAGATTTAATGACAGAACGTAAGTTAGGATAAGAAGCTATAAAGCAAAGGGGAAAGTGATGCTGAATCTTCCCACTTGGGCTTTCCCTCAAGACCACAATTTTCTAGTTTCTTATTTCTTAGCACAGGTGAATCATGGTCCCAGTCATGAGCAAAGGATTTCAGAAGGAAAGGTATCATTGAGGAAAGTGTCCAGAACCCCCTTTCGTGAATGACTTATTTGCACAACCACTGCTTGCACTCTCCTCACTCACCAAGTCATCTAAAACACAGGTGTCTTGATAGGTCTTTGCGTCTATTAGGCTTTTTGATGCTTAGTTTTTGAGATTTGTGCAACATCTCTGACAAGATGTGTGTGTGTGTGTGTGCACATTTACATTTACTGCTAAGACTTACTGGCTCAGGAAAAAGAGATTACCAGGGAAGTCCTCACCTACGACATATCTACATGGGCACTTTAACTCAAAGTGTCTGAGAATCAGCTCCATGGCATTTGAATGATGCACAGAGGCATCTTATCTCCAACTTGGGGCATATTTGAGTAACATGATTGTGCCCCACATTAGGCAAAGTCAAAGAATGCACTGTAGTTTCCTCAAAGCTTTGGAGCAGCTCCACACTTCAGGTAGGATGAATGGCTGAGACACTTCTGAATTGGAACCCCACAAGTTTGGCCAGATTTTGTGATACATTCCCACATCAGAACTTTCCTAACAGTGCATATGGATCTGTATGGGAAGCTAAATATGCATACATACATGCACACATGCAAATACATAAAGTTTATGAAATTTATGACTTATCCTTCCATCTTAATCCTCAATTTCACCTAAAGCAGGAGGTAGACATCAAGAATACCCTCTTGACCTTCCAAGAAATACAATTATAGTGGACTAAGTACCAGCATTTAGCCCAAGGCTGCACAGATTCTGTGTCCTGCAACAGTACAGCTAGCTTGACTAGATGATTGGTCCCACTGATTGCATCTGTGAGTCTATATTATAACAGAGAAAACCAGCCAGTAGTTCATCTCCCTGGATACCTCAGTAGAATTGCTCAGAGTCACTCATTCTGAGCTGCCACTATATGACACTTTAATCGCCTAAGACATCTCAAGCAAGTCATTTTTAAAGTATTATTACTGGCCATCCATTCCAAATGTTCCTGTGTAGATGCTTCTCAACATAATATCCTAGCATTCAGATTTTGCAAAAGAAGTGCTTTTTAAGGAACAAGTTAATGCATAGCTGTAAATGCATTAACACAATATTATTCTAGCAATGTTAGTAGCCTTCCAAACACTAGAAAACAGCTGAATTAAAAAAAACAGCTGAAAAAACACAATATATACAAAATTATATGTTTACATATGATGTATATACATTTGTACATATATGTGTGCATTATTTTAATTTTTATGAAAAAACCACAATTGTTCTGAAGTGTGTGTGTGTAGACATATACATACATCTTTACTTGGTTTTCCAATATCTAACAGAATATGTATTTAGGCATCTTCCATAATAATATATTTTTATCAAACCAAATTCTTTGTTATTGCTATTGCTTGTGTTTTTGTTTTTATTGTATTGTAATTTGTTGTTTGGGCTTGGCCTCATGTAAGCCACCCCGAGTCCCTGTTGGGGAGATGGTGGCGGGGTATAAATAAACTTTATTTTTATTATTAATTGAAAATCAGCATTCCCCATCTCAATACTTCTTTACATATTTCACAGAATACATATAAATTAAAATCATCCCAAATTTCGGTTCTGGTGCAGTATGATTGCAATATCATTGAGTCACTTGTAAACAAGGTTATTTTGGCCATCTGATTTGTAGGTCACATGCACACACCCCCACCACCACTTATTTCTTCATTCCTTGAACAACTCCTACCTCCTCCACTGAAAATTAAAAGGCAAAAAAAGTATGTTTCTGGAAGTTTCACAAGCAGCAATTATCCAACAAGCAACAATGTGCACTGCACCTGCAAACAAACAAACCTTACCTCAGCATTACAACTTTCATCCAAGGATATTTTCACACACCCTTCCCCCAGCACCATTTTGTCACTCTCCTTCCCCCATCAGAGGGGGACAATGGGGCAAGGCATGTTTTGAAAGCAATTGTATACAATATTTTAAAATTTAAAACAAAGCGTACATACATTGAACCATCAGACAGTAAAAGCCACCCATATTCCAAAATTTCAGATTTTGGAATTCCAGGATTTCAACCTGTGCTTGTATTCAAATTTACTGAAATGTCATTCTAAATTGAATCTTCTCATCTGATGTTGTGTTCTTACTTCATTGATTAAAGTATTTGTGCCCACTTGGTTCTCACTGGGTGTCGAATAGCCAAGGCTGAATATCTTGCAGAAACACATTAACTATCACCTTAAAATATGTTTGTCTCCAGTTTTCTTTCTAACTTTTTGTGTTGCTTATTTGTCTCCATAATTAAGCATTGTTTTATTATACAGGGAATACTGATTATATTTGAACAGAAAGAATTGTTTTACTTGGTTATAGTGATTTGGTGTTAGTCATAGCAAATAATGTCTAGTTTCTTCTGACGTTTTATATCATGGATGGGAAAGGGGGATCATTTACAAAGCTATTTTTATGGCTCTTGAGCCTCCAGAATTCTTGGACTAGTTTGTACCCCAAAAGGTGTGGGGGGGGGGGAGAGGGGGAGAGCACATGCACATGCATTTATGTCTTATCTCCTATAAGTCTCAAGGGATGGAAATTCATCATACATATTGCAATTGTGGCACCATTGCAATGACCACAAACGCCACCTTAGAAGACAGGCAACTGCACCAAACAAAAAACTCTGAAACACTGGAGAAAAGATGTCTACCACTACTTTTTTGTTTTTAAAATAAAACCAAAAAAGTACTTTTTGGGGGTGTCTGGGTTTGGACATGCCATCTTTCAATGCCCTGGTCTGCAAAGCTTCAGAAGTTTATTGATGGCTGCAGATCAGACTTGTCTTTCTACAGCCAACATGAATACAGACAGTCCCCAAGTTATGAGCAAGATAGGTTCTTTAGGTTTGTTCTTCAGATGAATTTTTTTGTAACCTGTTACATTTTTTTCAGTATAGCTCCGTGTGTGTGTGTGTATGTGTGTGTGTGTGTGTGTGTTTGGGTAGAATAGGGAAGGGTTAACACCCTGTGGTGTTTGTATTCTGTCTGTTCCCCTGTTCAGAAAATTTCACTGTTTTCTGTCCCTGTGATTATTGGATTCTGAAAAATGTGGCTTGTTATGGAATCAAGGATTGATGATAAAGCTTCATTGGAGCACCTTTTCCCCATGATAACTTTTTCAGAATTGAATATCCCTTCCAAGGGGTAGATTTCTCTCACTTCCTGTTGGCTCACCCCCATTTGTAACAATGAGTCATTTATTAGTTGAATGTTTGTAACTTGGGGACTACCTGTATAGTTGCAGGTTAGTACAAAGTATATTTCTGTGACAGAAAAATCAAGAGTGGCCTCACAATGTCATTGGCTGTACAGCAGCATCCCACAGGTGAGGCTGCCTATACAGGTAAAGTCTGCTTGACATACATAACATGGTAGGTGTGAGTGGGTCTGACCAAGCAGAATGAGAGTGGAAGAAAACGTGCCATAAAATCTTAACATAAGCTGCTCTCCTTAATCGTAAAGCCATATCTTCTTAGGGTTGTTCCATTGTTAAATTTGCCTCAGCATATTTGATCTTTTATATCTGAGAATGAAGCAATGTCCATGAAAAGCATTAATTCAGTCCTATACGTATTTTCTTCCAGTGCGTAATGATATGCCTGGAAAGTCTCAAAACCTATAAAATGAAGAATTTTCAGTTTTTTTAAAAAAATTAAGAATGTTGTATTCTGGGAGTCAATTCTCAACTTCAATTGGCATATAAAATTGAATAAAATATTCAAGATGCTATTTTCAAACCATTGAACCATCTTTCCTATTTGAAAGACATGAGTTTAGATCCATTTTGCGTTATGAATGGTGACCCAGGAGCAATTTCACTCCCCTGTTAAAGGATTTTTAAAGCCTTCAGGCTCTGTTCAGTGAGATGATTTTTTTAAAAAAAGAAAACCCTAGTTTTGAAGCTATTCAAGGCATATTTCGAGGGGAGAAAGGATTTGGTCAAACTCAACATTTTCTATTGCAATGGTGCATTTTTTTTTAAAGTAATTCCAAAGTTAAAAATGGAAGTGAGTGACAAAAAGCCAAGGTCTGAGCAGCTTTTATAGGAGTTGTTATATATGTGATTTTTCTTTTTGCAAGAAACAGGGAACATCAATAAGAAGTTCAATCCTCCAGTGACCAGAATGCCAATGTGATTGATAAAAAATATCAGGAGCCCTTTACCTCTAGAGAACATCAGAAAACTGAGAACATCAGTGCAGTCTTTAGATGACCAGAATGCCAATGGAAATGATAAAAAATAATGGGAGCCTTTTACCTTCAAGTCAACTGGGACTCACTGTTATTACCACTTGATGGTTTTTCAGTGCACCATGTGTGAAATAATTTTGTAGTTTCACTTTAGTTCTTAGCAACTGGATGATAACTTCAGAAATACACACACAGCATGTGATCCAGCTGGCGTTCTCAGTGTTTGGTTGGGAGAACCACACTTCTGGCCAATTATTTCTACAGTTCTTCTGTTTTTGTCTTTTTGTTTTTTGTTCCTTGAAAGAAATGTGTTTAACTGGCAAACTTGGGATTGCTAAAACATTTCCCCATATGTCTGGGGGCCAAACTGATGTTAATGCCATGTGCAGTCATTAATGTTTAGTTTAACAACTGTTTATCTGTTGTAATGCACTCCTGGGAAGAGACAATTTCCACTGGAGAAGTTCTCTGAAGGAGAGATACGTTTAAACCTTCTACCACCAGCTGCTTTCCTACTGAATCTTGTTCCTTCCTCCCTTCCATGGTTATTCTCATCTCCTGTCCCCTGTGAGTCTCAAAGCATACAGTGAGAAGAAATAAAATGGTTCTAGGAAAGCATTAAGCAGCACTTTGCTTCTTTTCCTTATGTTTCTTTTTCTGCATCTCCTGGATCTCCTGGATCACCTGGATCACCTGGATCATCATCTACACTGGTGCCCTGGAAACGAGAAGCAAATTAATACTACACTGGTGACAGCAGAAAAAATGGGCTTCAGTAATTTGCGACTACATTTGAATGTATTAGTCTACACTAGGTTTCTGCAATTTAGCTGAACCACTATGTGTTTTCAGTATCCAAATTTTGGCGGACCCGCGGATCCATTTTTGCAAACCTCCTGAAAATGGCCACCATACGAAAACTATTTTTTAGTCCACAGCCAAAAAATATGGGAAAATCCGGTCATTGGTGGCAATTGGGGGGGGGGGGGGAGTTACCTGGGCTGGTATTATTTTCTGGTACTATTCTTATTGACAATAAGATTTTGAAAATATTTTCTTCCAGGCAAAGCTTCAACAAAAGGCATATCTAATATTATTTTAAGCACCAGCCAAATAAAAACAAAAGAAATGAAGACTATATATATATATATATATATATATATATATAAGCAAACAACATAGAGGACTTGATTAGATTTACAAAGGAAAGATAATAATAATAATAATAATAATAATAATAATAATAATAACTTAATTTACTTGGGGTAGCTTACATATGGCACAATGTGCCTAAAACAACCCATAAAATAAACACACAATACAATACAAGATATTTGGTATTGGTAGTAGGTACTTAGGTAGGTACTAGTAGTGGATTTTCTGAGACTGATGCTTTGCTGTTTGTTGGTACAATTCTTATTAATAATCTTTTGAAGTATATTTACTGCTGGAGGTTGGAGATAGAGGAGAGAAGATGGGTTCTGTAGTGTAGTTCTGTAGGCAATGCTTCAACAAAAGCCAAGCCTAATATTATTTTAAGCACTAGCCAAATTTAAATGAAATGTAATAAATAGAAGAAATGAAGAGCAAAGAGAAAAATATTTCAGTTAAATTAAACAGAGAGAACTTGATGAGATTGCAAAGGAAATAGATTAGGTAGTTGGTATCAGTAGGTAGGTACTTAGGTAGGTAAGTAAGTAGGTAGGTACTGGTAGTAAGTGAGGCTTTGCTGTTTGCTGAAATTCTTATTAATAATAACAATTTAAAAGTATTTTATGAAGGAGGAGAGGAAAGAAGCTAAAGAGGCTTCAGTCAAGGCTCAGAGACACCCTAATATTTTTTAAAGAAAAACACACCCATTCAAGAAATGATCTGATCCCAGGTTTTCTGTTTCTTCCAGATTATCTGGCAATGCAGACTTATATAATTCCATTTACAGCAGAAAACCTGGGATCAGATCCTGGGGTATAGGGCCTGTCTAGAAGAGCCCTAAGACTGGTGTGTGCTGTTAAAAACCAGAACAGAACAAAGCACCTGACATTATTTTGGCCAAGATCTTTGGTTTTGCCCAGCCACCAATACTACAGTGCAAATTATTTTTGAATTTAAGGATAATTCAAACATGGTTCGTTTTATGGCACTGTGGCCAATTTTCCAAGAAAATAAATCATGGCAGGGGTTGGACTAGATGGCCCATGTGGTCTCTTCCAACTCCATTATTCTATGAAACATTTCTGTGACTTAACACAAGCACATGGGTTTAGCAGTTCTCCAGTTCCTGGCCATTCTCCTTGAACTCAAAAATTCTGGGTTCTTTTGTGTTCCGCTCTAGCATGAAGATAACAGACATAAATGATGTTTATAAAATGACTACACATTTTTTAGAAGAACTTGTTCATGACAGCTAGGACATTGCTTTGGAAATAAAATTATTCATGATGCTTCTGCCAGTGACACAACATTCTATCAACAAACTGCATATCCTAGTTTAAAACAGAATTGTTAAGTCTCAGTACTTTGTGCTAACATTTTTAGGAGTTGTTATATTAAACTGCAATTTTCTATGTCTTTTAAATCTACTTCTTCTACTCAGCCTCCGCTGCTGGTGGTATCTCCCTAAAGATTCTTCCATCTGGAAGAAAGACACAAGCAGTGCTGATGTTTTTGGCTGCTTACATGTTCAGAGATATAGGCTAGGATTTAATTGATTGGCAGCTAGGGAAAACACAAGTTTCTTTATTTAAATTCAGTAATTAATATTACTGTAATGAATGGTAATTAAAGCAATTAATGTTCCCTTAGTTAAAAAAACAGGAAATAAGTTTATCAGCTGAGCTTTGATTAAAAGCCACATAATGTGATTCTTCCAGCAATTTAGAATGGTATCCCAGTATTTCAGGTTGTCCCATAGAACAAAGGTTTGACGCCAGTATAAAGAAAAGGGGGCTCCATACACAGGTGATTACTTTATGAAGGAAAAGCTAAATACTAAACAGCACAAAAGAAAAGTAACAACTAGTTAAGGTTACAATGAGAAAAGGTAAAGCTAGGCCTTTAAGAAACTGAAGCATTCAAATGTTTTGAGCTTGGTTGTTTATTAATTTTCAAATTCTTTAATTATGGCTGAGTTCTTGCATCGCAGACTGCAATGCACACATTTATGATGATGAAGCTACATCAGTGAGACAATATATAAGCATGTTAAAGGATTGCAAGGATGTGCTGTTGTGCAAGATGACCCCTTTCACAACAGGAACTCCCATCGCATATCAGAACATTGTGCAAAATGTTCCATTGAACATTGAGGACTCACATTGCACAATGAAATTATAACATGTGGAGATTTTTTTCCAGCCAGGCACAATTCTGGATTAACAGCACCCCATAGCTGTGTTGTGGACAATTACGCACCTCCTTGCACATTGCAAGTACAGCACAATGGCCATGCTGCTCACTCCGCTTGTGAAATAGCTATGACAACACTGTCCTCCTGGAAATAGCACAATTCTCAACACTGCTGTAATTGTAAGTTTGACTAAAGGATATGACTGAGATCATATGGTGTATGCTTTGTACGCTTTGTTAGCTTTAGCATCACATTATGAAGCAAACAACGTACCATTGATCGGAAACAAGATTTATCTAGAAAGCACAATTTCTGATGTTTTGCTTTGCTATTGAGCAAAAGCAAATCTGTCCCCCAATGCCCACCAGTCAAATCATGTTAAAAGAACAGAATACCATCATAAGACTTGGTGAAGCAAAATGATTTCCAGACTAATTTGAAATCCTTATCTTTAATGGATATTTCAATTTGGCTGTAACCTGAATTTGCCCCAGGAAAGGAAAATGGAGGTATATACCTATTAATTATTCCTTTGCCCTATTTAAGCTGATCGATTTTTCAGATCTCATCTGATGAGTTGAATGCCAGATCAAGCCCAAAATACATCCACACAGGGATCAGTGGTATTTTGTGGCCACCCTAATCCCCCCCCCCCCCATATGTGCAGATTCTCCAGACATTATAAAACTTTGGTGGGCTAAAAGTGGTAGACGAGTCCTCCATGTATGGTGATTTCCACCCATCTAGTCCTAAAACTGAGAGAAAGGGGAGCCTGGGGAAGCCCATCCATGTTGGCCAATGGACCAACATTTTTCATTTTTTCAGATGCGGAAAAAAATGCCCATTCAGAAAGTCTCCTATTTTCAGAAGGCATGCAAAAATGAAAATGGGGTGCTTATAAATGAAACAAGCAGAAACAAATAGCAATTCTATACAAATGCACAAGACTACCCCTAAGGGCTCTTCCAGACAGGCTCTATATCCCAGGCTCTGATCCCAGGCTTTCTGCTTTAAACTGGATTAAGTGAGTCTGCACTGTCAGATAATCTGGGATAAACAGAACACCTGGGATCAGAACCTAGGATCTAAAGCCTGTCTGGAAGGGCCCTTACTTTGAATTCTCAGCCCCCAAGAGTTTTTTAAATGAAAAATTGGGTTTGGTGTCAAAAGAAGCCCCAGTGTTCCCATAATACTTCATGAACTGCTTCCTTTTTTTAAAAAAAAAGTCTATGTTTTCAAAAAGTCTTTTTAAAATAGCTATTTAAAACTACAATTATGTATTCTCTTTTCCACAAAAAAAGGAAGGAAGGGACAAAGGAAGAAAGAATGTATTTCTGACAAAGGAAAACCACTTCTTAAGGAGACAGCTGGCCTGGCTTTAAATAAAACCTTCTTTCCTATTAAAATGAGTAGTCAGTAAAAAGCTTTCTTGTAAGGTAGCCTTTTGTATAAAATGTAGTCAGACCATTTTGTGGATAAATTCATGGATGAGCAATTGATAAAGACAATCTTGATTATCTAAATTCCCTTTGCCAGTGTTTTTTGCTTGTTGATTGCATGGCTTCTTTCCCCATCTATCTTATTCTTCTGTGTTGTTTGTTTGATAATCCCCCAGGAGTAAGAAGAGAGAAAATCAACTCTCTTATCTGTTTGGATTTACACAGGTATGCTGCTTTCTGGACTTTCAGGAGTTGTTTTGTGTGTGTTTCTGAATGGCAAGGGATTTGATGCAGGATGCATCTTCACTGACATTTTACCCCAAAGGGGCAGGGGGAAATTCATGGTGGCTGCACAATGCACAGGGCTGATTTGGTTTAATGTGGCCTTGAATTGCATTAATGAAGTCAAGGGATACTCTGGAGCATCCCCAAAACTTTGCAATTTCAGACAGGTGTAATCAGTTGTGCTGATCCCCCCTCCCCAATTCGTGTGTTGCTTTGTCACACTAGATATTGTCACTCCATGGGCTGAGCAGTGTCCAGTGCCATTTTTGTGCATAGTGGACACTACAAACACCAGATTGACAGGGGTAAGGTAAGGATAATAGGACCGAGCCAATTCTGGCCTCAACTGGCTGTGTGCCCAACATCTAGCCACTGAGCTTGCTCAGAGCTGCATTGTGCAGTCACCAGTCAGCTCCCAAGCCAGCTCAGGGCACGGAATGTCCCTGCTCTGGTTAGAATTGTAATTTCTGGCCCATAAAGATAATCTAGATAACCTTATGGTGCCTTCCAGATCCATGAGTCTATTATTCTAATTCAGTATATACCCAAATTTACTCGACTCCAGTGCACCATTGAATCTAATGCGCACTTCAATTTTCAAAACCCTGAAACCCAAAAAAGTATTTGCTGGCGAAAGTAATGCGCAATGGCAAAAAATACACTTTATTATTTGGACAAAAAGGTGAGAATTACCCTACTTAGAATTCTTTTTTTTAAATACAAAAATATGAGAGCACCAAAGCTTTTAGCAGCGAAAAGGAAAACATTGGTATGCATCTATGCTGCAGAATGAATCCACAATGCTATGGAATCCTGGGGGCTGTAGTTTGACAAGGTATTGAGACTTCTCTGCCAAAGGAGGCTGATGTCTCACCAAACTACAAATCACAGGATTGGAAAGCATTGTGTCCTGGCCATTTAATTAGAGATGAAGTCCCTCAAAGAGGACCTCCACGTGCAGCTCCTGAAGCACCTTCCCTTTTTGCTTTGGCTCAGCACTAAGATTGCTGTATGACATAAACCTCATGCACACCCTAATTTTGGCAAGGTCATTTGGTCAAAAAAAGTGAGCATTAGATTCAAGTAAATACAGTATTTTACAGCTATAGCTGTGAGTGCCAATCTGTCATAGGAGCTGTGAGGCCCCTTAATTGTAGAACCTTGGAGGATGGGGTATGTGTATAAGCAGTAACAACAACAAAGGTACTTCATGTTTATATGTGGTTAGTGTGTAGACTATTGATTAAATTCCTGCCTTGATTCAGTTTATTGATTGATAGTTGTTGCCAGTTAATCCTGGTTTTATCATTAGATATGGGTGATCTAACATATCATTCACTGGTGATGTATGATTTATGGGTGTAAATTATGGTTCTGTTTAAGTTGCTGCTCAAATTTGATTAATTTCATTAATTAAATGGGTTCACTGAAGCCTGTCAGAGGTGTTTTGTTTAACAACAGCTGATTTTAGTGCAATTAACTAAAGGTGTTTGGATTAGTTTAATTGATTATTCAGCTATTTTATTTGTTTACTGAACCAACGTTAATGTCTTGGTTTAATATAATTTTATGTCTAACTGTGGTTCATTTAGGTGCAACTGGCTGTAGTATTGAGTGAGAAGATTTTAATTTGGTTTTGTTTCAGTAATTTACTTATGGATAGAAAAGATGAAGAACCAAAGAGCACAAAAGTGAAAGCATTGATTGAAAATGTTGGAAATAAGGTTTATGAGTAGAAGAACACTCAGAAGTCTTAGAATTTAAAGCAATATTCATTTATTCAATAATAAAAAACACTGAAGGAAAAGTAAATTGTTCTGGAGAAAAATTAAATAGGTAGAAGGATTTCCAAAATCATGTGTTTTTTAAAGACTTTGAGTAAAGCCTTTGAGTAAAGTCCTGCAAACTTCCTGCACAGAGGAGTCACTTTTTAACTGTTCCATGGCCAGAAATGTACCTGCAGAACAAGAGGAATGCAGCAAGAGAGCCAGGGCATTGCCAGAGCTCCAATGGAGTACTCTTTCCTGCCTCAAACACTGGGATTTCCTTCCTGGAATTTACTCAATATGTATAGTGTTGCTCATGCTATGCATATCATTCAAATAAGAAAAAGGTCTCTGGTGAAACCTATCTCACAAAAATCTTGGGAGCACCTGCTGCTGCTTTAACTTCTATCATGTCGTATGGATCTTGAGGGACAAAAAGAAGTGGTGGAGTCAGGTATTTTGTGCACTTGCAAGCATTTGAACTAGGTTCCTACATCAGGTTGACCCCTTTCATGCACAAGTTACTCAGACAATGGTATTTTGGAGAATAGCATACTCACCATACACAATTCAGGTAAACACAATGTGAAGTTTGTTAACTCTTCTCTGAGAACAAGTGCTTTTTAGCACAGAAGATGAAGACACTAGATCCAAAAGCTTAAGGAAGCTTTGATGCAGGAAAGCCCCAAGCCAAGGTCTGGATCAAGAGCCATGGCTCTCAAACCCAGCCCAACTAAGAATCCCCCAATTGCCCCTTAACCCCTGAAGTCTTCCCCAGACTGAGGGAGGAGGCTGGCTGCAAAGCTCAGCCAGCCTCCGCCCTCCTTCCAGGAGGTTCCACAGGAACCTCCCATTATTCTTTTATTCAGGGGGAGGGGCAAATCGCTCCGCCCACCAACTTTGTTGGTGTGGAGAGTCCCATCCATGGGATGATGTGCCAGTTCAGGCTGCAGGCTCAGCATGGACTTTTGGAAAGAGAAAAGGGTTCAAGACACCAGGTTTTCAAGCCCTCATTTTACTAGGAATGACTGAAGTCTCAGAAGAGCTTTTGGCTTCTGATTTAAGACCTTTTAACAATACTTGCTCTGATACTACAACAACTCACTTAGATTGCTAATCTGAGCTCCAAGAAATCCAGTTTGGGATGAACATTCAAAGTTGCATTAATCACAGATGGCCCAAAAGCTGTGCAGTTGTAAATTGCATGTGAAAGCATATCAAAGAAACTGGGAGGGATATAGATCCTTTCCTGAAACACGAATTGGACATTTGAAGGGTATTGCTGCATTGTACAACTGGCAACATGATCCAGAGACAAGTACCTTTTAGTCCTCTAGTTCAGGATTTCTCAAACTATTTAAGCCATGAAGCCCTTTTAGAAGCAAAAGTTTCTCATGGAGCCCCAGGATGTTTATATATATTATTTAATATTATATTATATCAGTGGTTCTCAACCTTGGGTCCCCAGATGTTTTTGGCCTACAACTCCCAGAAATCCCAGCCAGTTTACCAGCTGTTAGGATTTCTGGGAGTTGAAGGCAAAAAACATCTGGGGACCCCAGGTTGAGAACCACTGTATTATATTATATTACTCTCTCTCTCTCTCTCTCTCTCTCTCTCTATATATATATATATATATATATATATATATATATCAGTCATGGGCAAACCTTTTGATGCAAAGCACCCCCAACAGATGGCCACTCAGCATTTATACAATTAATAGTAATCGGGGCAACCACAGGGGCCATCTAGTCCAACTCCCTTTTACCATGCATGAATAGCACAATTAAATCACCCACAACAGATAGCCACCCAGCCTTTGTAAAAATAATAGGAGCAACCCCAGGGGCCATCCAGTCCAACCCCCTGAGTGGTGGGAGAGAAATAAAGTTTTGCAAGCAAGGAAGGTGAAAGGATCTGAGCTGTAAGAAAGATGGTGGGGTGGGGAGACTTATGGTTGCCAGGGGGGCAAGGGAAAAAGGCTTTTGGTTGTGAGGGAGATGGGGGAGCGGAAGGAATGAAAAAAAGGAGGGAATGAGAAAAAGGAGGAGGGGGGGGGAGAAGAAACCACAGAGCCTGTCAATATGCTTCACGGAGCCTCAAGGACTCCTCAGAGCACACTTTGAGAACCACTGCTCTAGTTGTTTTGGACTGCATTTCCAATTAGCTCATGTCTACTTGCTACATTACTTAGGATAGTCCCATAAATCATTGGTATTTATATATATTCTGGTTTACTTTCCAGCAAATGATTTAATGTAAATACTTCATTTGGGTCTATGACACCCACTGGCCAGGCTGGGTGTGATTGTGAGTCGCCCAGAATGAAGCCTTCCTGAAAACACCGACACACCAAAATGATCAGAAAAAAATGTACCATTAGTAATCCTATATAGTTGAGTCCTCTAAGAAATTATCAATCAGAAGTGTACTAAACGGTCAAGTTCACCTATACATACATATACATTGAGATGTTGAAGTTGAGCCACCTCAGAAATAACAAAGTCTGCCTGTAATCTATCCTATCCTTTGAGAGTATGCCACACTGAACCCATGGAGGACACTCTTACACACACATTGTGCTGTAAGAGTGTTTATATTTAATGATGATAGAATGATAAAGGACAGAAGAAGTAATTTGCCCTCCTTGACTGCTCTGTGTGAATTTCTACACCTCAAGCATAGCAGAAGTGAACATTTTTCAATTCCTTTCAAGAGAATTACATGAGCAATCTCCTATCTTCCAACATATCTCCACAGCTTTTGCTTTTAAAGCAGTGATACTGTTGTGGTAGGAGGCCATATAGGCACCATTACATTCACTTAATAGGGTCTTAACATACATGTATTTCCCCTTTGCTTGATATATTAATTGTCACCAGCCCGACCAAAGAAGCTTTAATAAGATATGCTTGGAGCTTTAGATTTGCAATTTTCTGTGTAAAAAAATGTTGATAATAAAACTATTGGATTTCTGTTGAATGGAAACTTATCTTGTGATGAAAAAATAGGAATTTTAATAGGCTTTTATTTTTCAAAGGAGAGAGAGAAAGGGTTAGGGGAGGAGAGTTCCAGAATATAACTGATGCTTGATTTCCATATGTGGAGAGACAGAGAGTTGTTTCTTACTATCTAGAATGAAGAGGATTGGGGGGGGGGGGGGGGAGAGAGAGAGAGAGAGAGAGAGCTAAGAAACCATATCTCCCAAGTGTTTTTCTGAAATCAATATGTGGCTGAAGTGTCATTAGCATAACAACTCTACATGGAAGATTTCTCTTGCAATTTAAAATTTTTCTCCCAGAGCACTGTCTCGTTTTGTAGAAACTTTAAACAGTTTCTACTTGGCATTTTTAATTGGGGAATATGCTGTTTGCTTTCAGATGCATTTTTTCCCCTGTAACCTTGCCTTAATATGGCATGTCTTGAGCAAATGGCATTGGATATTTTCCTACCATCACCACTCTTATCACAATGGTAATGACATCACATAACTGGCCATAAAAGTGTCCCCTAGTTCTATATTCTAGCATCTTCAACTATTCCCTGCATCTATGAACTCTATGTATACTAGCAGTGGAGAGCATGAAATCTGTGTTTGGAAGGTGACAGAAGAATATTTCCTCAAAGTTTTGAACTAGTGGAACCTTGACTCCTTATTTTACTTTCCCATATTGATATCAGTCACCTTCAACATAATCTTTCATAATACAACTGGGATCTTTAAGAACTGTCTATTCTTTCCTGCAAAATGAAGACGAGGAAGAAGAGAAAGAGGAGAAGTCAACTTATTGAGGAGTAATTCTGTTGGGGCTTGTTTACATAGGTCAAAAAACCTGTACTCATCACAAATGCACAGCAAGCAGACAGAGAATTCCAGTGAGTATTCTGAGTAATAGTAGTAGTAGTTGTTGTTTAATCTGACTTTGTATCCCTTTAGGCAAAATTGGGAGATGATCCAGACTACCCTGGGGGTTCACAGAAGTTTGGGCAACTGGATCAGACCTAATTTGACGAATCTCCTGTCCAAATGGATACCACTGTGATAACCCTTTCTCTGCACTTTGTTGCCACCACTCCCTGCTGGCCATGGAACTCCATCCAAGTGCCTGCCCATCACAGATCTGCTGAGATAAGAATGGAGTGCTCACACAACCAAAAGGAAGAGGAGAGACCGACCCCCTCCTTCTTGATGGTTGCACATGTACCCAATTATGACATCATAGAAGTGACAAGCAATGGCCAGCTGATATGGAACTCCATGGTCAGCCAGAAATGGTGATGGACAAGATGACAGCTCAGCAGGGTCAATGCAGTCCATGTGGATATGTGCTGGATCCAGGTCTGCTATGGATCAGATTTCCATTGTCTGATGTAGATGAAACCTTGGTCCTAATTGCTAGTCCCAAATAAAGTGCACCTATTAAATCAACTGTAGCATGGTGAGTCAATATTGATGTAATTCTCATTTTTTCAATTGGTCTATTCTAGTTAGTACCAGCAATTAGATTTAAGTGAGAATTGGAAGGAAAGTAGTTACTTGTTCGAATGGGAAAAACGCATGTTAATTGCTAGAGATCACAGAAATATGTGAGGAAAATTACAATTTCATTTAGAGACTTGAATTTTTTGGACCAGCAAATAGTTATCCCCTGATCGTAAGTAAACACAGCAGCCAATAAAGGTTTAGCCACCTTTTACCAATAAAGAAACAGCAGGTCAAACGGATAATTATCTCAGAGTTGTGAAAGTCTTCATATGGATTTGTTGGGTAATTCTCAAAGGAGAGCAATTGCCCTCAGAGCAAGTTCAGTAGACTTTCGTCCCTGCTGCTCAGACAGCATGTCATAAAATCTGGAAAGTTTTCTTTTGGGTATGTGAAGAATGTTCCAACTTTTCTTAAATAGAAAAAGAAATTCTACTTCTTTTTATTTTGCTCAGTCTAATGGAGCATTCACAAACTGGCAGTCCTGAACAGCTCAGCTTGTCTCAACAGCACTGGATGTCAGCATTTTTACAATAGGCCGATAGCTGTAGTTGGGATTTTTCAAAGTTGTCTCCTCAGAGATGTATAAAAAGAGACTTTGATTCTCCAAGTTTTATATACATGTTTTAGATGATGAAAGACCAGAAGCTTTCTTTTATGTTTCAGCAACAACTGAGGATTCCTGTGAACTTTTCAAAATAGTAATTCTTATTAATTGTAGATGAAGGATTAAAGGAGGCTTTAAATAAGGGAAGCTAAAATGATTACTTTGCTGCCAACTATGAGTCTAGTCCATTGGGAAATTTCTCTGAGCAAGCCCCATTGAAATTAATGGGAACGACAAAGAATATGGTTCAGCACTACATGTACAGGAGACTCTCCCCATGGATTTATGGCCTATCAATGTGTATTCCCTATCTATGTTTTCTCATTTCAGTTCTCTTTTTTTAGCCCATGACATTTCTGCATTTGATAGCATCATTTCTGTCCCCATTCCCAAAGGAAACGCCTTGCTTAGTTTTGACCATGGCATTGTAGAGGTAGCCTTGAGAGAAATCAAATAGAAAACAAATTTGCAGCCACATCTCCAGCCCACTGAAAAAGATAATAAGTCAGAACATATTTTTCTCCCATTTCTCTGGGGCCTGTTTTTCTAATATTGCATTATTTGATTTGAAAAGATGGAGTTGGCTGGCATTCTTTGCTTTGAAGTGATTAGGCAGACATTTTGATCAGCTGACCCTCTGGATGCAGCCCCATGTGCTAAGGCTGCTTGGCAAAACATCAACACTTGGGAGCCAGGAGTAGTTGCTCATGCTGTATCAGTGGTGAATATGCACAGCAAGACAAATAGTTGATGTTCTCGGCTCTGACAATGCCAAATGCTTCCTTTGGAGGGCTTGCCATCAGTCACTCAGTGGGCAATCAGAATTCAAATAGCACAGAGAATCAAATAGTTTTGAAGGAGACTAGATTGTGTGAGAGTAAACCACTAGAATGGGTGTCAGTGAAGAATAGGCTCAGAATGTACTTTGTTGCTGTGTGCCTTCAAATCATTTCCGACTTATAGCAACTCAAATGTGAGTCTATCACAGGATTTTCTGGGACTGAGAGTGTGCAAGTCACCCAAAATCATCTAGTGGGTTTCCATAGGTAAAGGTTTCTCTTTGACATTAAGTCTACGCATGTCCAACTCTGGGGGGGTGGTGCTCATCTCCATTTTTAAGCTGAAGACCCAGCATTGTCCATAGATGCCCCCAAAGTAATGTGGCCAGCATGACTGCATGGAGCGCAGTTACCTTCTCACTGAAGCAGTACCTATTGATTTACTAACATGTGTATGTTTTCAAACTACTAGGTTAGCAGAAGCTGGGGGTAACAGCGGGAGCTCACCCCACTCCCCAGATTCAAACTGCTGACCTTTCAGTCAGCAAGTTCAGCAGCTCAGCAGTTTAACCCGCTGCACTACTGGGCCAAGGAGAAAATGACTGCATGGAGCGCTGTTACCTTCTCGCTGAAGCAGTACCTATTGATCTACTAACATGTGCATGTTTTCAAATTGCTAAGTTGGCAGAAGCTGGAGCTAACAATGGAAGCTCACCCCACTCCCCAGATTCAAACTGCTGACATTTCAGTCAACAAGTTCAGCAGTTCAGCAGTTTAACCCACTGCAATACTGGGCCAAGCAGAAAATCAAACCCTGGAGCCCAGAGTTATCATCCAGTACTCAAACCACTATACAATGCTGGCTCTCACAATGTATTACTTAAATCAGGCATGGGTAAACCCAGACCCACAGGCCAGATGTGGCCCCTTGGGCTCTTTCCTTTGGCACCAGCCCATGGAACAAGCCGTGTGTCCCATTCTCCTCTCTGCAAGAGGATGCAGCAACCCACCTCATTCTCCTGCTGGGGGGGGGGGGGGTCCTCCCAGTCACACCTGGATGCGCAGAGCTGTTCCAAGAGCTCTGCACAGCCACATTTCACACCCTACTCTTAGCAGGAGGGCAAGGCAAGCTGCCACATCCTCCTGCCAAGAGGAGAGCCTTGCAGGCATGCATGATAGTGCAGGGCTCTCCTGAAAGCCCCTCACAGCCACGTGTCAAGCCCTCCTCTTGGCAGGAGGGCCACGAGGAGAGCCTGTAGGCACACATGACTGTGTGAGCTCTAGCCACATGTGAAACCCTCCCCCCCATACACACCCCATCCCCTCCCTGGGCCAAATCTCATTCTCCCCGCTCCCTCTCTCTCCTGGGCCAGGCCTAGCCAGCCCACAATGCAGCCCCCATGTTAAAAGGTTTGCCCATACATAAAGAAAATGGTTGTGTGAGGGACACACAAATATGGTTTAGAACCCAGGTTAAAAAATACTTATGCTGAGATAATGTATGTTTAATCATTCCTATTTTAAGAGAAATTTTAATTAAAATGCATCTTAGAACTTTTCTTAAAACTGAAAGTGAAACACATTTATAGACAAATAGGATGAAACTAACTTTTCAGAAACCGTAAATAAAATGACACACCCTCAAAATAGATTGAAGTGCTTTCTTATAACTTCATCAAACTAGAGAATGAATCCACTTTAAATCTGGTTGCTGCCTCCTGCAGAATTCTTGGGTTTGCAGTTTAGGGAGGAGAGACTTTAACAGCCTCACTAAATTACAAACCCCAGAATTCTGCAGGAGGTAGAAACTGGATTTAAAGTGGATTCATTCTCTAGTGTGATGATTGCCTTTCCATGTATTCAGATCAGAGATATATATGAAACTACTGCAGTAGAGTCTCGCTTATCCAACATAAATGGGCTGGCAGAAAATTGGATAAGTGAAAATGTTGAATAATAAGGAGGGATTTTACAACAAATCAACAGAAAAAGCAGTTCAATACATGGAAACATTATGTAGTAATTACATAACATTACCACCAAAACATCGCAATGTATTGAAACAGCTGTGGATTTGGGCTGGAGGCAGACTGCGTTGGATAATACAGAATGTTGGATGAACGAAGGTTGGATAAGCGAGACTCTACTATACCTATGAAAGTGAAATGCATTAAGATCCCTTTTGAGGTCGGTGTAGCTCTGACTTCTACCAGGCACACAGGAAATGATATTGCAGTTGATATAAATCTCCTGATAGCATTTGTTCACCCACTAGTGACAAAGACAATTCTGAGTCAGATTAAACCTTGATTTGATCCAATATGGCAAGTCTCATATACGGTTCTTGAAGACAATAAACACCAGAATCCCAGATGAAAATAAATTTAGCCTCCCGTAGCTGTATGTGAGATGCAGGCAATTGTCACATTTCTCTAGTCTTCCCTATGCACACACACACACACACACACTTTTGATGTTTTTACGGAGGAATACATTGCAGGTGTGATTATGTAAAAAAGGAGAGATAGGGGTTGCTGTGCTTTAGTTCTCAAGAAAGAGGTTGTCTGGCAGGGCAGATGATGATTCCACGTTTGGATAAATGCCATGCAAAATCTTTGTGGTTTGGCATCAGTCTTGGTGGTAAAGTTCTGGGCTCTTTTTTTCTCCAACAGGCTTGATGCTTTCCAAACAGATGGGCATAAATATGGGCAGGCAAGAGACCATTTGTTTATCTCAGGTTTTGTTGCTGAGAAAACGATTCCCGAATGGAGACTTGAAAAATAGCTCCTAGTCCAATTCTTCTGCCACTGAGATGATGATTGAGGAGTTGTATCATTGCTAATTCAGCTAGATTAATTTTGGAAAACAAAGATCTCTCTTTCCCCACATGGGAACCTGTTTTTGTACCTTGATATAATTACTTGGAATGTTGCATAGGAGCGGAGAGAGTTAATGAGCATCCATCTCCTTCCCCTTCTTTTCAGTTCTTCATGGGATTGAGCCAAAACTGGCTTTCAAAGCCAATCTGAATTTTCACAAAAAATGACCAGTCAGGTCTGAAAAGTCACTGTTTGATCTTTTACATCCAAGGGCCTATGAAATTTTGAACAAAAAAGCGTTAAATTAGTTATGAAGCAAAAAAGGAAGTTGAGTTCAGGGGAAAGTGTCCTCTGTATCACTTAATTCTTTATTTGACATTTACACATCCCAGGTCCCATGATACTGCATACGGATATCTTTTGCTTTGGACACTTTGTCTCTTTGAATATCTCTCAAAATCTATGATGTAAGAGAAGAGTTCTTCCATTTTTGTGCTTCCTGTTTTGCAACTGAGACATCCAAAACATGCCGTTCCTTATCTTTCAACCTGCTAACAGGTTTACCATGAGATTGGAGATGCCTGTTAAAGGTCACTGAGGCCCTGTGTACTATAGGACTTCCCTTGCTCAGGGCAATAGCTTTATACTAGGGTGAATGTACAGAATCAATTGCCAGTGGGAAACTTACCACGGTATGTGTATAGCTGCTTAGGAATCAAGTTGCAGTACTCTGAATCCTATTGTTAGCTTCAAGCACAATGGGTCCATTGAATCAGCAGGGTTCACTTAAAGGTTACTCATTATTGAACGAGTGATGAAAATAATCTATTCTAGTTGGGTCTAAGCATAGGATTCAGTCCAATATTTCCATATCTAATGGTCATGAAAACCTTAATAGACTTTTACAAAAAAGGAGTTGTATAAGTATGGTCATTGTTAAGGATGCATTGAGGCTACAGATGAACTCAGATGAAGAAAAAATAAAATGAAGACTGAAATATCAAATCCTTACTTTGCATTAACATTTTCACACTTAGCTGAGAAGATAAAAGAAAGAAACCCTGAATAATAGAAATCTATGATGAAACATTAATCTCTCCTAACAAAATTTAGACTAGAGAAAACTCATATGTGGAAAAGCATGTGAATGATTAAGAAAACAAAATGTGATTGGATTTGGAGAGTGGCCCCTTGGCTCTGAAACTCCCTTCCCAGTGATGTAAGACCAGCTCCCTCCCTCCTGGCCTTCAGGAAAAAAGTGAAAACATGGCTTTGGGATCAAGCCTTTGGAGAATAATTGTAGTGCAATAGATGGATGTGGAATATGTGAAATGACTATTGGAATGGCCCCGGATTACGATTGTGGATGGCATGGTTTTAGTGAATAGTGAATGTAATGTTTTTAAATGTTTTAATGTGTGTTAATTTTAATTTTAATGTTTATTTTAAATGCATGTTGTTTTTAAGGCATCGAATCGTTGCCTACGTGTAAAGACACCTTGAGTCTCCTTCAGGGATGAGAATGACGAGTATAAATATGGTAAAATAAATCAATAAAGGCATTATGCAATGATCATAAAATTTTAGCAAGAGAATCTGACAACTGCATTATATGCCAAATCATTGACAAAGGTTTAGAATATAATAGAGAATTTAAGTGATTGTAGGTCTTTTCATTTTAATTGTAGATCAGAAATGAGATGCTCATTTTATATCTGTCCTTCTATGACCCTGTGCATATTGAATGCAGCCACATTACATCCAGTCATCACAGATTCTCCAACAAAGTGATGGTTGGAGCTTCAGGCTAGCAATGCAGCTGGAAATCAACTTTTTGCTTCCTTGGAGAATGCAAAAACTGAATACAGATTCAAGTGCCCACAGCAACCAGTGCTCCAGTCAAAAAAGTGTTACTTCATGGTGGTATGCATACACCACAGGAAATAGCTGCAGACTATTTCCTGCATTCATTACTTAGGTCTTGGAAGCTTCACTTACTAAATGCTTTCCCCTCCCCACCCCCTCCATCAGGGATTAAATTCCCCATGGCTACCTCCAACAAAATGGGAAAACTAAAAGTAGAAAATCTCCTGCATGTCACTTGCAAGGCAGAAGGAATTTCCAGAGACCACAGGTTTGTAGAGGAAGAGAATTTATGTTTTGTTGGAGAATACCCAAGAGGTGAAGTTTGAGAAAGTGGATGAGATTGGCAAAGGCAGAAACATGCCCTTGACCCTTTATGGGCAGATATGGACTGAACTGGATCTGCAAGCCTGACATTTCTTTTCGCTGTTCTGAATGCTATCAGGTTTGATTGGCATATTTTGTGGTGTTCTTCAGATCAAAGGAAAGCAACTGTGACCTAGCAGATCTTGAACTAGAATTCCTGTCATCCCTCATCTCTATCTGAATTGCCCTAGGGTGGTATACAAGTTGCAGCCCAACATCTGGAAGATTACAGTTCTCATCCTTGAGTTGGTGGCTTGGATTGCACTTGAAAAACCATATCTTTACTTTCTAATGGTAATGAGTCTTTCATTATTTCACAAGTATTTAGTGGTTTGTATAGGATTAAATATGTGAAGTTCTAAACCAGTGTTTCTCAACCTGGGAATTTGGCTCCCTGGAGGGGTCGTGAGGGGGTTTCAGAGGGGTCTCCAAAGACCATCAGAAAAAATATATTTCTGATGTCTTAGGATCCCTTTGGCAGAGAAGGCTGAAGATCGCTCTGCCTGTTCTTCTCTTCCTTTTTGGAAACAGACGGTGGACCCTCCCAGAAAAAGCCCTCCTCCACTGTGATTGGCTGGCTTCTCAGCCAACTGGAGGGCTGTATTTGAGACTTCAAGTGGAGAGGGGAGAGCTGGCATGCTTGGCACGTGGCAGTGTGGTGTGCACTTGTGGGTGATGGAGAGTGTGCAAGGTGGGAGGGAGGCTCATGCTAGTGAGTCCCTTCAAAGCATGGGGGTTCTCTGTGGGAAGTTTGGCCCAATTCTATCATTGGTGGGGTTCAGGATAAATCCCAGCAACTGCAACTACCAAATGTTAAGGTCTAATTTCCCCAAACTACACCAGGTTTCACATTTGGACATATTGAGTACCCATGCCAAGGTTGGTCCAGATCTATCATTGTTTGACTCCACAGTGCTCTCTGGATGTAGGTAAACTACAACTCCAAAACTCAAGGTCGATGCTGACCAAACCCTTGCAGTATTTTCTGTTGGTCATGGGAGTTCTGTGTGCCAAGTTTGGTTCAATTCCATCGTTGGTGGAGTTCAGAATGCTCTTTGATTGTAGGTTAACTATAAATGACAGCAACCAGAACTCCCAAGTGACAAAATCACACACACACCCCCAACCCCACCAGTATTCAGATTTGGACATATTGGGTATTTGTGCCAAATTTGGTCCAGTGAATGAAAATACATCCTGCATATCAGATATTTACATTATGATTCATAACAGTAGCAAAATTATAGTTGGGAAGTAGCAACAAAAATAATTTTATGGTTGGGGGTCACCACAACATGAAGAACTGTATTAAAGGTCACAGCATTAGGAAGGCTGAGAAACACATCCCTAACCAAATGAACAACAGAAGAGGAGCCATAATAGTTATTTGCTGGTCCGTGTATTCCGAGAAGAAGAAAAAGAACATCTGCTTTTCTGTGCAACCCATTTCAATGTATTATTAATGCAAAGATGATCTGATAAAAAAATGAAAACTTGGTAAGCTGTCAAATAAAAGAAGCAGAGCAGATCAAAAATTTATAAAAGAATATTGAGTTATTACAATCCTATTATAATCATTTTTGCTCCAGCACTTCCCCTCAATAATTTTATAGCTGAGACACTGGACTACTACTACAAGTATGTACATTGAGAGAGAAAAGAATCCCTGCCCTTTTGAGGATAGCTTTAAAAACTCTGCTTTATGCACTTCTGCTGTGTCTTAGTGTTAGACTGTCTTAAAAGAAACAGAGATAGAATCCAATAGTTTTGTTATTCTTTCCTTATATGTGACATTGCTGATTTCCATAAGAAATCACAGCTATTTCTTTCAGCCTGAATAAATCACTGCATAGAATCTATTGAAATAATTCATGTACTCTCAAAACACATGCAATTCGTTGTGAAGCAGGAAGTAGTTAAAGCCCCCTCCTTCTCTGGATTAGTTTCTCTATGCATTTTAATGTTGAAATATCAAGTTTAATGTTCTATTTTGTGAGATTCACTTTCTAGAAATAAATACCTCTTAGTTGTTCATCCTTCCAAGGAATCCCAGGAGGTGTTATACTGTACTTTCCATTATGTGGAAAATACGCTACAAATGTATCACTGATGCTACTATCAATTTTAATAACTTATAAAGTAACATTAAGAATGTTTGCATATGCAAAGGATTAACCTGAAAGATAAATCAGGGGACAAGTGGAAACAAAAGCTTGCAGTGGATTTTTTTTCAAGCATTGGAGGGGGTGAACATCTGCAGAAACATGGCACAAATATTTCATCTTTAGCCTAATACATATTGAATCACTGAATCAAAGTGCCAGAACAGTACCAGTAACAGCAGCCACCCATGCATAAGCGTAAAGAAATGCAATGAATCCCCATTTCTGAATCATGATCTATAAACTGTTGGTTTTAACTTGACATTTATTTCACGTCACTATAGATGTTTTCAGAAGTGTAAAAGAAATAAAATTACTAGGTTTCTCTGAGCTAACAGCCTGTTGTCAAGCGTGTAATGTTACAATTGCCTTGAGTGACTTCTATGAGTTATCAGTATACATCAAGCGGTGATCGTGTCAGAACTCAAAGCTAAGGAGAGTGTCCAGCTTAGCCAATGCTTTTTAAACAAACCAGAAAGGGTAAGGACATTGGACAAATTGAAGAACAAATTAATCTTACATTCTTAATTATTCCATCAAGTGTGGATATTCCAGGGCTGTATGGCTTTTCTGAGAATGAAGTATATAATAGGGGCATGCGATTTGTCAAAAACCCTCCCATTTTTGGACCGCTCCCATTCCATTTACTAGGAAGTTTCCAAAATCGGGAGGGGAAAAATACCATTTTGTGATCCATCCACTAGAAGCTCCATTTTGAACTCCAGGAAGATCCGCCTCATTGGCAACAATGCAGAAAATGACAAGGCTTCTCTTTCTGTCTATTTTGTGGCTTTGAAAATGGCCACACTTGGAGGACATATCTACAACTGCAAGCTCCCCACCCTATCCCAAGTTTCAGAATGTTTGGGTTATCCACTGACTTTTAGGAATTTTTTAAAGTTTTGACAAATAAAGGAAGAAGGCTGCTGAACTAGTGCAGGAATACACATAAGATATAAGGTAGGGCTGTGCGGAGAATAGCAGAGTCAAAAAGTTGAACTAGAAGAAAAAGGTTTTTTTGAAATTTTTCATTTGGACACCTCAGGTATAAATGCACAAACTTGCATGTTTTTTGGTGCTGTGTGGATGCTCCCCAAATTTTAAAATTGAAATTAGAGAAGGGGAAAGGAATTGGGAGATTTATATTTTTAAAATAAAATAAAATAAACAATACAAAATACACTTTGTTTGAGTTATGGAAAGATAAAATAAACTGTAAGGAGAATGAAACTGAGAACTGGATAAGAGCATTTAGGGAAATTAAACATTTAAGGATTAAGGAAAAGCAACGTAAAATATTGGTAAAATGGTATCAAACCCTACACCAACTGGCATAAATGTGGGTGAATTGGATGGTTTATCCATATGTAGTGGGACTGTGAAAAGTTACTAAATTTCTATAAAAAGATTAAGGACGAGATGGAAGAATTACTAGGGAGAAGAATCGAACTAACCAAACGATAATTCTTTACCCAACCAATTGTAGGCAGTGGGAGGAATAAAGACCAGATCGAAATTGCAAAATATATGATAGCAGCGACCCAAGCAACAGTTGTCTTAAGATGGAAAGATGAAAGGAAATGGGAATTTTTTTAAAATGGCTTGAATATTTATCAGAGTATATGATCCAAGACTACATAACTGAAAGGAAACAAAATATGTGAATCGTCATCCAAAGGAAAACTAGGAATTAAAGTAGAAAGAGCTTATAGCTAGAGCAAAAGGGTAAGAAAAATATAAGGAACTGAACCAAAAAAAATTCATAATCGAACAAACAATATAAACCATCGTTCACAGAGGGAAGGGGAAAATGAAAAGGTATAAGCAATAGATGTATAGAATTGTAAAGGAATGTAGTCAATAGAATATGTCATATGGGGTAAAAAAAATGATATATATTATTGTATGCATGAAATTGTGACAATGTTACAAATTACTTACGTCTAACCAAATAAAAAATATTTTTTAAAAGCTTAGTGTAACTGAACGCTACCAAGGAATAGTATGATAGTCTTTATTTTACAAAAAAGAGACTGTCATATACTTTTGAAATCATAAGATCTTGTGCCACTAAATTCAATAACGTGGATTTCTCTGTAAATAAAAAACAAATGCTATCAGGATGTAGCTCTCAATTAAAAGATGCAACTGCTAAAGGTCAAGGATAAAAACTGTAAGATCTATATGTCCCTTTTGTCTGATATGTGCTCTGAATATGATTATACAGCTAAACTAAAACTGAAAGTGCTGTAAAGTATTGTGTTTGGAACAGATACTGCTTTCATATATGATTTCCTTGATGTGGATTTTTTAAAGGAATCCTTTTTATTGGCTTTTAACTTTTGGTCAATGATCCTTTGTGTGAAGGTAGCTCTTAGATTTATAGTGACCATTAGCTTTACATCTGAGTTTTCAAAGCATTATCATTTGGCATTGAAGAACAGCTTATTCTAGAGGATAATCCAGTTGATATAGCATTTGGCTATGTTCCACATTTTTATATGCTTACAGTCTATCAAAATATCTGAAGTAGGAACCATATGGAATTTCACAACTTGAAGCTATAGGCCAGTAAACTATGAAAAACTATGAATGCACTTGAAATTTCCCTCTTTTGAATTTGTCTGTGTTTACTGATGCTCCATGCCATAGAATTACTAGCTTTTATGTTTGATTGTGAAAGCTGGACAATGAAGAAAGCTAACTGAGAGATCAATTCTTTTTAGAATATAACATTTCAGGAGAGTTTTATGGATTCTATAGGCTGCCAAAAAGTTCAGGAAACATATCCATAAGCAAATTCTCATTAGAAGCCAAAGTTACCAAACTGGTGCATTTAAAAAAGTGAACTGATACCCACAAAGGCACATATTAAAATAAATTAGTCTCAAAAGTGCTACATAATTTTTCATTATACCCCATCTGCCATTTTAAATTAGAAAAGATTACAATTTTCAATAAATTTGAAGACAGTAGGCAAAGAGGTGTAGCATATTATCAGTGGACTAATTCAGTGAAGGAAACAACAGTATACTGGATTTGCAACACCTGTGCAAGGCTCTCAATAACAGAGAAGTCTATCATCCATGGAATAACTACAAGTTGAAGCTGACATCAAGGCACATAAGAATCATAATATTGGTCTTCTGAGTCACTTTGTTGTTGTTGTTTATTACTTCTGTCATTTTCGACTCTATGTGACCTCAGCTCCCTGTTTGCCGTGGCCACCCCCAGATCCTTCAAGGTCAAGCCAGTAACTTCAAGGATACCATCCATCTATCTTGCCCTTGGTTGGCCCCTTTTCTTTTTTCCTTCCATTTTCCACAGCACCATTATTTTCTCCAAGCTTTCCTGTCTTCTCATTATGTGGCTAAAGTACTTCTTCCTTGCTTCTAATGTCCTTCCCTCCAGGGAGAAGCCGGGTTTTATTTCCTGGAATATGGACTGGTTTGATCTTTTTGCACTCCAAGGCACTCTCAGAATTTTCCTCAATTCAAACCTCATCAACTGGAGCCCCAGGTCCCGATGGCTTGCCAGAGGATGATTTACACACCCCTCAATAAAATTCCTGCATTATTTTATTATGGGTTTGTCAAGGTTCTTTTTCTGTTATGTTTTATGAAAACACCGAAACCTAAATATCTGTAGGAGCTGAATTTGAGAAACACTGCTGTAGATGAGAAACCTTTAACCAGTGCTCTGTCCAAGGTACTGATGAACTCTGGCTAGTTCTAGGTTGATTCTTTTCTTCAGGCCAGCTCCAAATATTGATGACTGAGATTTTATCTTCTCCAAGCTTACATTTTCATGAACATGATTTGACAATATTTGCTATCACACTATCCAATTAAGGGACAATGCACATTTAATCACTTACCTGAGAGAGCAGGTCAGAGCAAATCAGTGATAGGGTTTTATAAAGTCAGATGTCTCTGATTTGTGGTCAGTATTTGGATTTTGGTCTTTTCCTCTTTTGCTCAATTAGCAATTAAAATCCACATTATCATTTGACAAGATAATAAAGACAGCCAAGCAATCATAAGGTGAGACAGCACACTACATGTATTTCCACGACTGCAAACCCAAGGGGAAAGAGTGAAAAAACTATGAAGTGTGAAAGCTCAGGCCGACAAATTATATGTGTTAATCCTGGGAAACAGAGCAAGGCAAGTCTTAAAAAGGCAACATGCCTCAAGAATATCTCAAAGAAGAGGCAGATTGCATGTTCAGTGTATCAATTCAAAATAAACCAAGAAGCGGTGCTTAAAAACGGATCACAACCTGAAAAACGGTAGGGATCATACATGCTGTCTAACATTAAAATCCAATGTTCACTTTTTTTGGCTAAATCACCTTGCCAAAATTAGGGTGCACATTAGATTCGTGTAATGTAATAAATTTATTGCTGGGCCAAAGCAATAGGGGAAGCTGTTTCAGGAGCACCTGAAGCTCCTATTTGAGTGGTGCCATCTGTAATTTAATTGTCATTGCTCAATGCTATGTAATCCTGGGATTTGTAGTTTGGTGAGGCATCTGCACTCTTTGACAGAAAATACTCAAAGCCGTGTAAAACTACAGCCCCATGACTCCATAGCATTGAACCAAGGCTGTTAAAATGGATTCATTCTACAGCATAGATGCATCCCAAGGTGTTCTTTTCAATTGCTGAAAACTTTGGTGCTCTAAAATGTGTAGGTCATGCTCAAGCCAGTCCTGCTTCTATCCTTCTCAAAGTAAATCCAGGCACATGCATGCAGGCCTGTAGCCAGAAAAGACATTAGGAACGGGGGGATAAAATTTTTCAGTTTTTCAGCTAATCGTGAAGAGTAGATCCTTTACACAAAACAATGTAAATTCTATTAATCATTCTATATTTGTATGTTGTTGTTGTTCATTCGTTCAGTCATCTCCAACTCTTCGTGACCTCATGGACCAGCCCACGCCAGAGCTCCCTGTCGGCCATTACCACCCCCAGCTCCCTCAAGGTCAGTCCAGTCACTTCAAGGATGCCATCCATCCATCTTGCCCTTGGTCGGCCCCTCTTCCTTTTGCCTTCCACTTTCTCCAGCATAATTGTCTTCTCTAGGCTTTCCTGTCTCCTCATGATGTGGCCAAAGTACTTCAACTTTGTCTCTAGTATCTTTCCCTCCAGTGAGCAGTGGGGCTTTATTTCCTGGAGGATGGACTGGTTGGATCTTCTCGCAGTCCAAGGCACTCTCAGAACTTTCCTCCAACACCACAGCTCAAAAGCATCGATCTTCCTTCGCTCAACCTTCCCTAAGGTCCAGCTCTCACATCCGTAGGTTACTACAAAGAATACCATGGCTTTGACTAGGCGGATCTTTGTTGCCAGTCTGATGTCTCTACTCTTTACTATTTTATCGAGATTGGACATTGCTCTCCTCCCAAGAAGTAAGCGTCTTCTGATTTCCTGGCTACAGTCTGCATATTTGTATACAGATTTAATTAAATCAAATTTCTATTTTAGTTATAAAGATGGACAATCAAGAGTGCAAGTCCAGTCAGTTTTCTTACCCATTGTGCTTCTTATGTATGTTTTCAAAAGTTTAAGTGTTGAAAACAACCTTTCATTTGTAGCTGTTGACACTGGCAATGTTGCAGAAATCTGAAGAAGTTTCTTCACATTCAGAAAATAATTGTCTATCACAGACAAGATATGCTTCCAGTGCTCTGAAGCCAGTTTGAAATGGAAGTATGTGTCATCCAAGACCACCTGGAGTTGGAGGGCAACTGCTTTCTAAATAACCTTGCCCAAAATAGGGATACTAGACACTGGTCTATATTTATTGAGGTCCAGGGTATTAAGGGATGACTTCTTCAGAAGCGGTGTAACTACTTCTTTTTAAAATGAGATGGAAAATTCCCCTCCATGAAAGATGCATTCATAATTTGTTATATTACAGATCGAATTGCATCTCTTCCTTGGATGACTAGACAAAAGGGACGGGGATCAAGAAAGTGGTTTGTCCTCTTTAATAGCCCCTGTAGCTTGTCCACATCATCAGTTATCACCAATTGAAACTGATCCAGTATAAACCCACTCACAAAGTTGCTGGATGCCTCATTGTTGGTCTCTGCTCTAATAACAGTGTCTAAGTTGGCTCTTATGTAAGAGATTTTATCTGTAAAATTATAATTTTAAAGCTCTGAATTCTAGTCCTCACTGAGACACACCCTGTGTAACCTTGTTCTCTCTCTCTATCTTTCTGAACTATCTCAGAGGATTATTCAAAGGATTACGAAGTGGGGAGAGCCACGCATACTGTAAGTTCATTGGCAGTATAGACAAAAATAATGAAACTAATAAGAAAAAGAAACTAATAACTTATAGTACACGTGTGGAGAATTATGAACTGAAGACTTGCATGCTTTATGCATTCTGGTGCTGGTGACTGAAAAAACAATTCTTGTGAATAGTATAGATTTCAATGACAATCACTGAATTGATTATTTTTGCAGAAGCAAAAGCAAGAAAATCTCATACTAAAGATTAAGCTCTTCTATAATTTTTCTTTAAGTAGTACTTTGAATGTCAAAACATATCCATCTTTCCATGTGTAGTCAAACAGGACATATATTTGTATGTATCGAGGGAGGAGTAGAGTAAGGTTTTTCTACCTCACATAATATTACATTAGCTAGTCATTTATTTATCTTCTATTACACTATACTTCCAATAGCTCATCTGCAAAGGAGGACTCATTTATGAAACTGCTTTTAGCCCCCAGGCACCTTAATCTGGTCTGCAAGAGGAAGTGATTGTAAGCATCTTTTTTTTTGACATAAAACACTTTTTGTTCTTTAAGGTTTACAATACAATTTTGACTTGACATACATCGATATGCAAATGTTTATCGAGTGCACTTTCAGACACTGGGAGGATTCAGCTGTGAGATTGAACCATAATTTAGTATAGGATCCAAGAGTCCCAGGCTCATGTGCTCTCTCTCCTTCCTTCTCCTTCTCTAGTAAAACAGCATTTCACAGAGGACATCACCTCAATGTCTGAGCTGGAAAAAAATGTGTTTATTTTTATCTGTGCCTATCCAAAGATGTCAATGATTTGATCCAGAATATATGATTTGATAGAGGCATACCTGGGATTTTGATATCACAGCACACTTTTGCCAGATCAAATAGCCCCTTGGTCTCAAGGGTAGATTATTCAGTTAAGCAACCTGAATAGTTTTATTTATCCCCACCATAATATGTGAGATTTTGTATTCATCTCATTTCTTGATAATGTAACAAATAAATCAGCATTTAATTCATCCACTAATGTGATGTTTCAAATTTTATTATTTGACCTTGTAGCTCCATTATCCGAGAAAGAAGATTTCTTATTAAACTGACACTTGTCATTAAAGGGACTCTTTGCTGCAAGCTTTCTTAACTAGTTTTGATTTTCTCTAGATCCAGCCTAATCAATTTTCCTTTATAATGATGATGCTATTTATCGCCAAACCGACTAGTTATTCTTCCCCTGCCTTCAGCATCTCAAGTTCTACTTCATATGTATAGAATATTTTGATTTGATGCATTACTATAAAGAAGAAAAATGTATTTTTATTCATTTTCCTTCCATTTCCTATTAATTCATATGTGCTAGTTTTTTTTACTGTAGTATAGTTCACTTTGACCACCTATGTACTGTTAGGAACCCATGTGCAGACTAGCAAATTGAATCTATAATCCTACACACACTTGGTTGAAAGTCCCACGGGAGAGTTCTTTCAAGTAAACATGCATTAGATAATGTTGCAAAACAAACATTTTTTTACATAACATTTTAGTTGCCTTTCAGCCAAGTTGTTAAGAATGGAAATACATAGAGAGAATTTGTTGTGTTAAAACAGGAGTGGATGGCATTTCAAAGACCAGAGGTCAAGTTTGGATTGTATCACATTCCACAATGTAGTGGCTCAAGGGTACAGAGAAGAGCTGAAGAATAGTGAGCATGAACAGATATGGTTCTTGCCAGTTTGGGATATTGTCCAGCCAAGCATACAAAGTACACTTCTGTTCTATGCAATAAAGTATTAAGTCTCAAGGTAACAGCTTTCAGGCATGCAAAGCACAGTTCAGTAATACCAGTCTATTCAAGGTTGAGCCTCAATATAACAGATTCCCAGCCTGCAAGCCACAGCCAAGTTTCATGCAACTTCCCAGGTTTCAAATGTCCTCATGCCCTGTGGTAACATCAAAACACATTTGTAGAATGGGAATGCTGACTTTCCAGATATTGTTGGATTGCAGCTTCCATGATCCCTCTCTATTGGCTATGCTGGCAAGGGATGATGGAAGTTGCAGTCCAATGACATTGGGATGCTACAAGTTGCCCTCAACTAATGTAGATATAACTATGCATTTATCCCTCAACATTTGCAGGTATAACCTTTATGGATTTAATCATTAAATCCGGCAGGAAGGTAACCCTACTCCATGCAGTCATGCCAGTCACATGACCTAGGAGGCTTCTTCAGACAAACCCGGCTCTTTGGCTTAGAAATGGAGATGAGCACCACCCCTCAGAGTTGGGCACAATTACACTCAATGTCAAGGAGAAACCTTTACTAAATTTTATTAATATGTTTTCTATATAAATCTTTGGGTCCTCTGGGGAATCTGTCTGCTCAACTTCCATTGGAAGTTGACCATATAATCATGCAGGAGGATCAGAGATCTATAAAGGACAAATTATCCAGGAATTTCTAGGTTTTCCAGCACAATTCTATGGCCAGTTAGTCATCTCCGAAAAGAGAAAGATTAATAGAAAGGTATTCTCTTCGGTAAAAGAAAAAAAGTTTGGTTTTTTTATTTATGGATTTTCCATTTTCATAAGGATCCTCTGCAAGTAGATAGCCTACTGTAGATGCTTTCTGACTTATAATGGAATCATAAAAACAAATAGTAAAATATTTAAAGTATCAACATTTATTTATTAATAGTGCCAGAAGTGAATTGAGGATACAGTTTTAATTTATCAAAAAATCACAAACAAAGTTTAAAAACTTGGCATTGTACTAAATTTTCTTTGACCAGAAGCTGACCACTTGGAATGCCTTTGATGTGGCTCTAAAGAGGTCCTCCATTGTGCATGTGGCAGGGCTCAGACTGCATTGTAGTAAGTTGTCTGTGGTTTGTTCATCTCCACACTTGTATGTCGTGGATTCTACTTTCTAGTATCAAAATTAAATTAATTAAAGGAAAAAGATATCAGCAGTAGAAACAAAGCAAATGACAGAAACATCAGAAAACAATGGAGTTAGTTTAAATGTTTATCAGGATGATGCAATGGAAAATGATTTTAATGATGAGGTGCTGAGAACTGTATTTTATGAGTTTAATTGTTTATTGTTATTGTTTTTATACAGTTTATACTATATGTAATTATTTTTGATGGTATTTTATCTTGTGGGGCATTGATTGCCAAATGTAAACCCCCTTGAGTCGCCTCCGGGCCGAGAGGGGTGGTATACAAGTATAGTAAATAAATAATTAATAAATAATAAATAATAAATAAATATCAGAATCATACCTGTTAACCACCACCTTCCACAAATAGCTTCCACAGCTCTATGCTTATGGACTTCCTCCATTGTTTAAATTCTTATAGTGGGCATTGAATTTTCCCCTCAAATGGGTCCTAGTCAACAATCTAGATGGAATACTTTACATCAACTGAATTTTATGAACATTTTTCACTAATGTATGCCTGATAGCACACATGGCAATATATGAACACATTCATTGTCTCCAGTAAAGTGGTAAATAGAGCTGTTTTGATGTCTGTATCTGTAACAATACTCCCTAGTATCTAAGAAGAGGATCTTTTACTTCACTGGAATATCATGACCTTTTCAATTCCCACCAAGTGATTAGTCCGCCTTAATCTGCAGGGGAGCAGCCTGCCTTATTCATTTTTCCTCTATGTCTGTGGGGGGGGGGGGGGTTGATATCACAATTCACAACTATATTCTCATTCACACCTATATTGTATATTGCCATCTTTGTCCCACTCAGTAATAATTTTCTCTCAGACACATGAAACAGAAGTGTATTTGCAATAGATATCTCTCAAAGTAAAACCTCAGAACCTTTGAGAATTTGGTACTATTTATAGCTGCACATGGTTAGAAACAAATGCTTCTGTGGTAAGTCCCTAGTATTTTCTTTTCCTTTATTTTCTAGCTGAAGGGGGGCTTAGGGAGGGAGGGAAGGGCAAAGAGAGAAAGAGAGGAAAGTTTACATTTGACTGGAAAGCTCCAAACTGAGCACCTGAGTGGACTAGATATGCCAGGATTGCAAAGCCTTGGGATTTTTGTGACTGGTCTAATGAATCATTACTCTAGCAAGCCAATGTTCTTGCTTTCTATTTGCAGCCACATTAAATATAAATAGGTGAACTAAATACAAAATGCTGAAAAATGGTCCAATTATATACTGCAGTGAGATCGTGTCATGGCTTTCAATGATTTAATGCCCTCTGAAATAAACCATGCTTCACTGCACACACAAACACACAAGACATGATTTCTCAAGTCCAGCTATTACACATATTTAAAAGGTTATTTTTTAAAAAATAGCTGTAAGCTTAAAGAGTTTCTAAAATGCATGACGGTTTTAAAACATGGCCCTAAAAACAGGAATAGCATTATACAGTAGCAAATATATTGTTTATATGTAATTCACACATCTTTAAATGTTCATATATTTTCTCTTTTAAGGACACATTCAATTGATTAAATTATTTGTGCTTTTTTTTAAAAAAAGGCAGATATATTAATTAATCTTGTTTAAATCATCGTGGTTTTGTACTTATTCTAATGGATTCCCAGAGACCCCAATGTTTACATGTGGATTTGTGGAACCAAAGGAAGGCAGGAGTTTACTCCACACCCGGTGCAAAACAAAAGCAGGTGAAATATCAACTCCTCTCCACACCCACCCACACCCCCACCCCACCCCACCCCGGCCCTTCCTTAGTTGCCAGAAAAGAGAAGTGTTTGCCTGTGAGAAATGGCAAATTACTCAGCAGAAATTCACAACCTCCCTAATGCAAAAAGAAAATACTGTCTGCAACCAAAAAAGAAAGAAAAGCTTCACTGGATGGCCAAGTAGGGATTCAAATCCGGTCTTCTGGAATCCTTATACATCACTCAAACCACTACACTAGCAGTTCTCAAACTATGCTCCACAGAGCTCTTAGGGCTCCGTGAAGCACAGTCAGGGGCTCTGTAGGGTCCCTTCACCCCTCCCCCCACTCACTACTGCATATGAAGTTTGCTGCCTGGGGAGTCCCTCATTGCAACCACATGCCCTATGGGGCCTCCCTACAGGAAGCACCCTGGGGAGCCCCATTGCCACCGCTACCCTGGCCTGCAAGGCCTCCCTTGCATGGAAGAATGGAGTAGGACTAGATTTCCCCTGGGGTTGCTCTTATGATTGTTGTTGTTGTTGTTTATACTGACACTTTGGTTGTGCTTTTCCTGCATGGCAGAATGGGGTTGGATTGGATGGCCCATGAAGTTGCTCTTATTGTTATTTTTACTACTACTATTACAAAGGCTGGGTGGCCATCTGTTGGGGGTACTTTGATTGTGCTTTCCCTGCATGGCAGAAGGGGATTGGACTGGGGTCTTCCCCTGAAATACTTTTAAGTTTATGTTGCTTAAAATTGTTCCTGATTTTAAGTATTATTGTTCTTTCTTCCTTTTTATTGCACTAAAAATGAGATTTGTGCATATGCCTAGCAATTTGTTCATTTTTCCCCCAATTAGTTCACATAATCATTTTCCACCAATCTACCACTAGCCTGGCCCGGCCCATCTGTCAAATTTAAAAATGTGTCCAAAAGTTTCTTGGGGCCCCACAAGAAACTTTTCTTTCATAAAGGGCTCCACAGCTTGAGTTTGAGAGCCCCTGTACTACACCATGCTAGTCCCTATCCTCTTTCATAAAAATTCTGAAACAGATTTCAAACACTATAAAACATTTCAATAGAAACAATTAATGTACAAGAAAGAAAACTTAAAACAAGTAATGGCCTGCAAAAGTGTATAACAGAGGTCATAACATTCCACGCAGCAGTTCATAATGCAGGGACAGAGATTACCTTTCTCTGTGTTGCCACCAAATTGATTTTAGCCCAGATAGGTATGGATATGTATTGCATTTATAAATTAAAACAAATATTCTGAATTGCATTCAGGCCAACAAGCTGTATCTAAATTGTTAGAGAGTCATGCAAAGTAGCTGTGTGGAAGCATGCTAAGTTTTCTTTCTCTAAGAAGACTGGATGTTATGAGAGTCAATGTTATGAGACTGTTCAAAATTGGCAACAGGGGTATAGCAAAATGAGGGCATTGCTCTCTTAAATAAAATTTATATCCCCCTCAAATGAAATTTCTGACAGTTCCCAAATTGCCTTGTAGTAATTTAAAACTTCAGTTGAGCATTTAAAAATATAGTTTAGACATCCAAAGCAAAAGTGGCAGGCAAAGTTACCAAGGGATTATAACAAATATATACATTTTAGGTGGAGAAGAAAAATCAGGAAAAAAAATTAGAGAATAAAGTGGAAAAATTATAGGGGCAAAAAGCCTCAGTCTTCCCAAGAATAAGATTCCTGAGGGGCAGGAGTTGGCAATATCCAGAAAACCTTGTGAGCGATCTTCTAGGTATGCACAGTCAGTTGAGCAATCATTCCCCAGGTTTCCCTAGATTCAGTTTTCTCCTTGATTCTAGACCATTTCTGGCTTCTAGAGACTTGTTTACTACCTACCTACACTGCTTCACTTTTATCAGAGGAAAACCTTATCCAATGAAAACTGTATGCCAAATTTCATCTTAGGGACAAATAATATTTGTGGTCTCACATATTATTCATCTAAAAACTACTTCCCTGAGAAAAGTCAGAAAGTAAGGTAGTGCTTATTCTTTCTCCCATAATAGGTTTTCTTCTTGAAACTTTTCCTGTCCCCAGCCAGCTACTTTTCCCTTTACAGTGTTACAGACTGAGCTTTGTGAGATAAACAACTTAAGAATATTGGTTGGAGTAAAACCTGGTTGGATGAAATGTTTCAGTTGAATTTTTTCTAGTGCAACTTTGTCCATTTGGGGATATGGCTGTTCAAAAGAATCCTCCATCTACGGTTCAAGATTGCATCCATTTTTTGTACCTGAAGCACTTGATTGTCTTGTTTTCTAATGTAAACCAATATTTGTTTTGGTATTCCTTCATTCAGCAATTATTCATGCTAGTACTCCCACATTCATTCCTGGAGGATAGAAGATATTATTTGTGACAGTGACAACAGAACAGACATCATCAGCCACTCTTGGCTGTTGCAATGCTGTAATGTTGTAATTCTTGTCTCAGAGGTTTCATGTACAGTAAGAACCCCATATCCATGGGACATTAATTTAAAAATGAACTGTGGTTACTTGAAACCTCTGAGGATGCTTGCCATAGATGTGGAACATGGCCATACAGCCCGAAAAACTCACAGTAATCCAGTGATTCGAGCCATGAAAGCCTTCGACAACATGTTGTCATTGTTGTTCATTTACTTCCCAACTTTGTCTCTCAAGGGTTTGAGAGACAAAGGGTTAAAACTATTCAAATATATATAAAATGTATGCATACAAAAACATTGGTAAGAGAGCAAGAGTGTGAAATCATTTAAACTTAATTAAAAGACAAGCTATTGATAAATTTAGTAGAACAACACACTATTAAAAGGATGTGGCAATCAATTCCTGAAAGCATGGGAGAACAGGAATATTTTTTTTGGTTTAAAAAAAGCAATTAGAAGGGAAACAACCTTGCTTCCTAGAAAGGGAGCTTCAAAGTCTGAGAGCAGCCACTGAAAAGGTCCTCTCTTTCTTCCCACCAAGTGGGTGAACAAATACAAGACCTTTAGAAACTACTTTTTCCCAGATATTCTAAAGGGGCAGATTTTCTTCTCATATTAAACAAAATATTAATATAGCATTTTCAATGTTTGCAAATGACAACCTTCTTGTTTGTCATGTGTGTCTTGTAGTGGTACAGAGGGAGGGGCCTCTCCCAAATATATTTAGCTTGAACAGACTCACATAGGGAGATAAAAGTCATTCAAATAGTCTGGACCCAAGTCTGGACATTAATTGGAAGTGGATCTGTTACAAGGGAGTTGTGTGTTCCCTGTATTGCAGTGGTTTCCAACCTTTTTTGACCAAGGAAGTCTGACTTGGCCACGGTAGTCCATGCTCTTGTCACATCCCGCATAGATTACTGCAACGCGCTCTACGTGGGGTTGCCCGTGAAGACTGCATTCTCACTATCAGTGGCTCTCATTCCATGTATTGAAGTCAGAGTGTTCTACCTTCTCTTTTTGCAGCTACAACTAATCAGATTTATGTACACCATTTTGGGTCTGGTGCCACAGAAGAATGATGTGAATGCCTCTCTGGAGGAGGCTATCCACCGGAGTGCTTTGTATTGCTTCCATAGGTGAGAAATACCCACATAAATGTGTTTGACCATATTTCTGTGCTGCTTAGGGGTACTGTTGACAGCCTTTCCTACAGCCTGTTTTAAAACCTTGGGAAAAGCGCTGTGCAGAAATCAAAGCAGGCATTTTAGTTTCTATTTGTTATTGATGTATATGACAAATTTTTGACTCTCCGTGAAAATTTCCTTCCATGCTCACATAAATAAAAATATAAAATAAACTTAAATCTTTGCTTGTTCTAGAAGTCACCTGTCCTTTGAGTGAGGGGGAAAATGTACATTGTGGAGATTGAGAGATTGTGTATTTCCCTCTGGATGCAGGCTGATAAATATTAAAGAATGAAAGCACTCTTGATTTGTAGTGAAGGAAAGGCAACATTCCAATCTCCAGAGCCCTGTTGGATAGTTTATTTTATTTAGCAAAGAGAGTGATGAAAATTGCACTAAAGATGTCAACACTTTGGTAACCCCGAAGCATTTTGGCGTTCGCAGACTGTACAACCTGAATTGAAAGCAACAAATCCATTCCTGTGTTAGCTGTTTGCTTTAATGGGCATATTTGCAGATAGATTTTCAGAGCATATCACCTGTTTGACAAAAGGTGCATTTTTAATGGGCAGAATTGTCACTTGGGTGGAGAATACAAATGTGATTCTTAATTAGAATTTAATCGGAAGGAATGGGCAAAGGCTAGGCTCATTTGCATCTCTGAATGGTACATTTTTACACAGCTTATCACCTCTAGAAAAGCAAAGGCATCACTGTTAGATTTTAAAGGAGAACAGACAAGTGTTTTGTGAAACCAAAGATACTTTCTGGGCTCTACAATTCAGCAGTATGAAAAATTCCATGACAAATGACTCTGAACAAATACAGGAGTTTTACTGTTTACTAATTTCCAGATATTCTAAAGAGGCATCTTTCCCCACTCATCCAGAACAAAATATTCACACAGCATTTCTAATGTTTGCAAATGACAAACTTCTTGTTAGGACTAATGGTGCTATGTATTTTGGGGGAGAAGGGGAGTGATTGGGGAGATGCCTGAAGGCAGTAGGATAATGCTATTACTAATATATTCCCTTGGTTTGCTTTTTGAACTCTGTCATTCCTTGCCTTGCAGCTGTAGTTAATGAATGGTGAGATTATTCAAATGAGCCCCAAGCAAAATATTATTCTTGAATTTTTCAGGGAGCAGGCAGTAGGTAGGGCCTAAATGGCATCAGGTTCATTGGTTATGCTTAAGGGTTCACAAGTACCTTTTGTTGCCCTAGAAATATAATTGTATTCAGCCCAGCCAAGCTGATCCTCATTCGGAGCAGCTGCCAATGAGCCAGTGATAAAACAAAGGAATAGGGTAGAAGAAACAAAAGACATCAGCCTGTCACTAGTGGATGGAAAGCTAGACCTTGGTGATGTTACAGCCTTTCATATGCAGATAGCAGCATGACTTATGAAATATCCCAAACCAAGCAAGTTGATATATGCAAGTTTGAACTCATATGCTTGACTCCTGCTCTTTTACCTGGGACATTGTCTGCGGAAAATATAAAGGAAGGAAAACAGAAATTGAATGAGGTCTAGACAGACAAATGATTATTTCACAAGATTAATTTTCAGGCAAGAAAAATATGAATCGGATCTAATTTAAAACTGATAAACAGCCAATCCAATATGACAGGATTAAGAATTAACTATCTCTCCCCCCAGCCCAACTCATGGAATTTGCAAAGAGATACGCATCTTATGAATAAATATAGCAATGGAAAGTGTTTATCGATTCACACACCATTTGTTTAAATATTTGCCCCAAGGGGGCAAAAAAAGCCTATTATTATTGACAATATAAGAGCTATGGTTATATGTGCAGACAAAAAAGTACATTTAAATTGTGCCTCACGGTGAGAACACGAGCCAACCAAAGCCAGTATTTCAAAGTTAAGGCTGACATTATGTCAGACTGCATAGTGTCAGTGAAAGTGACAGCAGCTCTTTGCATTTCCAGGCATCTCGGAATTTATATCTCAATTTTAATGAAATATATTGCTGCATTTTTTTTTCCTTTTCAGACTTCATATTTCTGTTGCATTGCTTGCTCATTTAAAGTATTTAAAGTGTGTGGTGACTAACAATGATTCCTTTATTATTGCTGACATATTCAAGACCTCATCCTGTATGCTTCAATGTATATGTGCTCAATCTGGCACATGAATTATTGGTTAGACTGAAGCCAATTGGAAAGTTTTCCTACACAAGACTTAAAGGAAAGTAATACATCCCCTGCAGCAATATCCTATGCTGTTGTTGTTGAGGAATGGATGCTCACTCATTTCACTACCCCTTCCAATCTGCCAATGTCTCAGTGTGGCTCATGGTAGCCAGACCTTAGGTCACACCAATTCTCTGTCATGGTCTCTTCTTTGACAACATTGGCATCAGTTTTATGTTATTAACATAGCCTGCATCTCTGAGAGGGCATTACAAAGCAATTAGAACACTTAACTCCTTTGGCACAGCAGAAAATGAAAAGTGTCCCCTGCTATGATTTTGTCTTAAGTGCCCGTCATTGGAAAACTGACTCCCAGCAGCAAACTGTTAACTCTGTGGCAATCTCTTCCTTGCAGGAGTTTTAAATATCCTGGCTCCAGGTGGCAAGGTGCATTTTATATAACATATGTTGGTAATGGTATCCTGGGTTGTAAATTTCTCAAACGACTATACTGAGCAGAAGATCATGACAACTGCAATTGCAATAACTTGATGAAGCATATTAAAATTAGTGTTAACACAATTATGGACTGTGTGTGATTTCATATCCATATGGCAATTTATTTTAACAATTAACATCAGTCCCATCTGCTCCTTTAGAGGGAAAAATATAGTAATATAAATTAAGGTTTATGGTAATTAATATGTTTACTTGTAGAGGACAGAGGGAAGGAAGATGAAAAGACCATCATGGGGCTTTGTGAGTAGCCTCTTGTTGTATTTGATGCCACAGAGATATTTAATGGCAATATTACTACCTCCACTTTCACCTTCTCTATAAAGCATTAATAATAACTGGGTTGTTGTGTGTTTTCCAGGCTGTATGCCATGTTCTAGAAGCATCCTCTCCTGATGTTTCACCCACATCTATGGCAGGCATCCTCAGATGTTGTGAGGTTTATTTCAAGTAACCACAGTTCATATGGAAATTAATGTCCCATGGATATGGGGTTCTTACTGTAAATGAAACCTCTGAAAACACCCAATAACCCAGTGATTCCAGTTAGATTTCCACTTAAGACAATGGGTTGTAAGTGTCATAAAAGAATGGCAAATTGTTGTATGTTTAATTCACTATCTTTGTATTTACTGTTTATTGTCAGGGAAGTGAAAAATGCCTTGTGCTTGAAGTGTCAAAATATCTGGCTCCCCCCCCCCCCCCCCCGAAACTTTTTTTTCCAGGATGGATTTATTAGCAGTTCCACATCAGGTAGCCAAATATCTGCATGTGGGCATAAGCAGCAAATAATGGTTAAATAATTGTTTAAAAACCAGATTTATTAAGTGCTGCAAAACCCTGACAAGACACATATCTTTACAGTTCAGGACTTATGGTGTGAAATATTTATATTTGGCTGCAGGAAACTTGTTTTCTGTGCAGTTTTAGATTCTTTCTTTGAAGCAAGGAGAAAATATTTAAATTACACATTCTTGATTGTGAGGAAGAAATTTGTGAATCCTTATATTCCTAGTGAGAGAATCATAGATATAGAAGTGGCTGCAAGGGTATTCTAGTCCAATCTCACCAAAAGGTATCTGTCCCACCTGTATTTAAAAATCTCCAAAGATGAAGAATCCATTACTCTCCAAAGCCGTCTGTTCCACTGCCCAACAGCTCTTGCGATTGTTTGTCCTAAATGCTTGGGGCCAGAATTATTTTGATTTTTTTCCTCAGATTGCATGAAACAAAGTTTGTGTACACTGGACGATCAGAAAGCAAAGGTGTTATGATCTCAGCCACCCATGTGGACATTTTTGGTTTTTGGAGTATTTCAGATTTCAGAATTCTGGAAAAGGGATACTCAAAGTTTGAATGCATTGGATCCTAATTGTAAAGAGTGGACGGATTCTCCGTTTGCTGCTCTGTTACATCCAGCAAAACAAAAGTCATTCTTAACTTCCATAGCCATCTCTGCCCACTTTTTGAGCAATCTCATTTTTCAGACCTTGGATAAGTTACTTTTGGGTTAACAATTCTCAAAGTCTTCTAACCAGCTCAGCCATTGTTATGTTGTCTGGGAGATTTGGGGAACTAACATTCTGAAAAGTTGCTTTATATTTTCTTTCTCTCCTTCGTTTTTAGCCAAGAGTGTTTCAAGAGGCGACAATAATGTTCTGAGGGGGGTGCATCCTGACATGAATGTTCCCTCAACACTTCTAGCTCTGCATTTTATACTGAATCAAGATGGCCACTGCGGAGAGTACAGAATAATTTTTCTTGATATAGTTCTTTTTACATGGAATAATATGGATCCATATTTTGTGACTATGAAGAAGCAAGGGTAGATTTGTAAGCACCCAAAAAGAACCATTGCATATTTGATTTTTTTTTCTTGCCCTGAAGACCTTGTCTAAACAAGATGCACCTTGTTCTCTAGCTACGACAAGACAAATAGCATATTCCTCCCTCCTAACAGGTGTGCTGTTCTTTGGTTTATGTCAAAATGCATTGACAGTGCTGCAATGGAGAGCATTTGTCTTTATCTTTCCAGTAGCTGACAAGAAACATGATTACAGCTGTAAGGGTAGCAAAATAAAAAATAAAATAAAAATAAAAAATCCTGTCCAAGAGCCTTGTTATTTATCACTTGCTGAAATGGTGACCAGCTTCTACCAGGAAAGGATATTATTTGTCAAATTGCCAGCAAAAATAATTATTTCTCTTCCCTAGACAATAAGCATATCCTGCAGCCTTTCCAATCTGTGAGCTAGCTTACTTGTATATCCAGACAGGAGTAACTCAGTGTCCATCTAGAAAATGATATCGGTGTGTAGAGATCATTAGAAGAAAATGAAGACAAGGGTTCACAAAGGATACTTATTATGAGTGTCTTACAAAGAACATTTACAGTCTAGGAAATGATGAAATTTAATAAATCCCCCACCCAACTATACAAAAATAGTACCAAATCATCTCTCATCTTCCTTTTTACTGTTTTAAAAATGTCCCAAATTGTTTGCCCTCTTCCCCTTTCCCTCTTTGTGCTTCAGTTGCTGCAAACCGAGTTTTTTTTAAAAAGTATGCACTCAACTAACAGTTTTATGAGCAGAATTGCATATTTTCCAGTAGGCTCAGACAAATGCTAACTGCTGTAGTTACTCTTAGCTTGTTTGTTCTTCCCCATTTAATAACTTTTACATCTGGACCATTCTCTGATGCTACTTGGTCACAAATGTCCCTGTTGTCATTTGGGAAATGCTGGAGAGTATGTAATAAATGTAATTTTCATCAAAGAAGCGTCCTCAGGTCTGTGTAAATTCTGATTGGGAGAGGGCCTTTCCCTTACAATATAATAATAATAATAATAATAATAATAATAATAACAACAACAACAACAATACAACTGCATTTGTAATCTATCCTATCTCCTCAAGGGGACTCTGGGCGAATTCCAACATAACAACGGCAAACATTCAATGCCTTCATAAAACATACAAATACTGACATAAAATCCCAGAGAAACCCCGCATATGAAAATAACATTAAAACCTAACATCAAATTAAAGCCTAACATCAGCAAATTAAACCTAGCATCAATAAATTAAACTACACGTAGTCAAACAAAAATATATAATAACATAAAATCTAAACAAATATCCACATTAATTTACAACAGCCAACTAGAGTTCACAAAACAGTGTTGGTTGGTTGTGTAGTCAAACGATGTTCATTGGGCCAATTTCAAGATAGGTTGGTCTTTTGCTGGGCTCACAAGCTCCCGCTGCAAAAATAACAGGATGAAATCCACAAAGATATCTCTTAAGCTCAAATATCCCCATGTTTCCCCAGTTCTAGCTGGACTAATACAGATTTATGATCTCAGGGGAATTCAAGGGTGTGGTCTATCTGTCAGGATTCAAAAACTGAAAGCACATTGGCATGAATCCAGCAGGTGGCAGCAAGCTGGTTCCTATAATTTTTCTCTGAAGTGTGTAGCTTCAACCAATAACAAGGGAAGAGCTAGAGCCCAAATTTCAAGTTTATCAATACATTTCAACAATGAAAGATAAATCCTCCTATTTTGTTAGTGTAATGGGGAGGGAGAAGAGCCATATCATTTCAACCGATAGGAAAGGCAACACAAGATCCCAGTTTTTAAGGTTTCTCAAATCATCACTTTGGAAAAAAAATAGCCACAGTTACCTTTTTAACCCTCAAATATTTGGTGTATATAGTTCCTAAACATTACAACAGAGGATGGAACAATACAATGAAGCCCAACTCAAAAGTCCACAAATCATGTGATTTCAACCAGCTGGAAGTCTAGATCACTGTTCCTTACACTGTGGGTTCCCACCCCAAATGGATTCCCCTTAGCTCAATGTTGGGGTCTAAATAAATGGAAATGACAAAAAAAAAACAAAAAACACCACCCATTTACACAAATCTGTTAGCAACAACATAAAGTGCTTCAACAAAAAGGGAAATCAGCCTATTTAGCAAGCCTTGTAAATATTGATTTATTATCAGTAAACATTTGATTTTGATTCCTAATTTATATACCTCGTGTCACATAAAAATTTCTTGGGCAGAAAGGGGTCACAAGTGGAAAATTTTTAAGAAGCCTTGATCTAGATGGCTAAGTAATTCTGTCTCTGGCATTTTTTTAACAAGGTAAACTTTTGGATGTTTTTATCTATACTTGTTATGTCTATTTTTATCTGCATCTTTTAAAATTCTGTGTTGTGTCATCTTGAGACCCAGTTCTGAGAAAAAGGTGGAATATAAATCAAATAAATGAATAGATAAATACATTGCCTACTCTGCCATAAATGAGTGTGCAGGGAACTTCTGGGAAAGCCTTGTAGATTTTAGTACAGCAGATACCTAGAGTTTTCAGAGCTGATAGGACCTTAGTATTCAGCTCTGATTCTGTTATTGTCAAATTTGGCAGCAGCAATAAGAATAATAATTTGGAGAGAGGTTGAAATGTTATTATTGTACTTAACTGTATTGTTATTTTGAAATGGTTGTTAATCACATCATGCCTGATCATTACTAAACTCCATTAAGGATATGAAAAGCAATTTATTAGGCATTCCCCAAAGTCTTCCTTAAACTTTGCAGCCGTGTTTTGTTAAAATGTTGCATAAAATTAATGTAAAACTATATCATAAATATTTAAGCACTTCTGTGCTATTGCTCTACTCAGCCCTGTCTTTTGCTATAAACAGTTTGGCAAAATGTACTTTGTGGAAAAGATATAATTCAAATCTCACTGGAGGAATAAACCCAGCAAATTGGTCCCCAAATAATTTAGCAGACATCCACAAATAATCTATGGCATCATTTTGGAAAATGGCTTCTTGTATGTGACTTTTTGGGCATCATCAAACTATACTGATTAGTATAGTATTATTTTAGAAAATAAGACTTTGTACTGTACAAGGAACAAAGTTATTCCATAGTAGCCAATTTCCATGGTAAATCTGAGGGCCCTTCTATACATAACTAAAATTTGAGAGGAAGTGGGTTAAAAAAAAACTTCTTCAAGCATTTCAGTCCCCACCCCCCTCCCACAATCCCAGGCTTTCCCTTGGGGGGTGGCTAGATGCCATACCAGGTCAACCAAAGGCCGACCCAGAATGGCAACCAGCCACTCCCCAGCCTCCAATTTTCCCCTTCCCAAAACTTACCCAAGGGGCCTGCCAGCAGTGCAAGCCCCTCCTCCTGATGCTCAAAAATTTTGAGGGAGATGAGGAAAATGGGGGCTGGGTGAGGGGGTGGACACTCTCTGCTCTTTCAAGCTCCAGAACAGGAATGACTGTTCAATCCCCACAGGCCCAGAACCTTCACAGGCTTTGGCGCCTGTGTAGAAGGGCCCGGAGATTTCCTCAAGTTGGGTAGTTGTCTCATTTGTTTAGAGAATGAAGGATCTTACTCATCTGGAAGCCTCTTCCTGTATCCTGGACTTGCACTTATTCTTGTTCTCCTTGCATTCTAGTCTGCCAGTAAATGTATGCTGAAGATAAAAACCTCGAATCTTGTCCAGAACCCATTATGGTATTGTTTGCCCTTCCTATTATCATGGTGCACCGTGCCTTTTGGGCACATTATACCAGCAAATGCATTTTTCCCAACCCTGTCTTTTGGTTGATGAAAATGCAAAAGCAGGCCTCTAAACAGGAGGATCAAAAGCATAAACGGGTAGCTTCGACATTTTTGTTCCTGTGTCCACCATTCTGGGCAATCAGTAGAAGGGAAATGGGTTTTGTCACCTCATGTTTCCTTTATAATATGTGTCTGTGAAATTTGACTAGGTGACACATAAACAAGAAATCTGATTCTTTGGAGAGAGGAACATGGAACTGAAAAATTGATTTATATTACATTGGCAATGTTGTACCATGCATTACATGTTCCATCCAAAAAAGGGATATATTATCTCAGCAGTAGTTGCTATGTGGCACTTGAGATGTTGGACTTCAGTTCTCAGCATTTCCTCCTTCGGCTATGTAGACAAGCCTGTTATGGGTTGTGTCCAATGACATCTAAAGAGCCATAGGGTGATCATAATTAGTTCACTTAACACCACAGTTAATTTTACTTATATTCCTAATAAGCTGATTTGTATGTGTTTTCCTCTACAAACTACCAATTCACCTACAAACACTAACTTGTTATCTTTTCCCCTTTCCACCTTCAGAAACAGACACTGAGGACAAGTAAGCATCTTAGGACTAGTACAGAATTTCTGCTTGTCTCTCACAAATATGATGGATGACAGTGCTAGAAAGACCCAGTAAATGCCAGAAGGGCACTCTTTAATATACTCTCAATGGCAGGTCTTCAACTATAGCCAGTAATAAATAAACCTTAGCCATACAGAACAATTACAACTTCATCACTAACAGCTAGATGCAGTGCCCATTCTGGGCAACTGTTCCTGAGTTTTCAAAAGCAGCCTCTCTTGGCTAATAAAAAAAAAGATTAGCCAACCAGCAATAGACTCAGTATTACTACCCCAGGTTTATCATACAGTACAGTTGACAACACATTGAATTCACATATACCAGTACTTGTAAGAGAAGGAGCCTGCTGTGAGAAGACATTACCTGATCAATAAAAAATAAATAACTCAGATAAAAACTGTAACTGCTACCATCTTGATGCTCTAAAATGAGAGACACTATAGTGAAGTACCAAAGAAATGCAATAAAGTAGAGCAAACATAGCAATTTCATATCAAAGTGAAAGGCAGAAAGGAAGACAGAAGCTGAAGGGCTTCTAAAATGAAATGAAGAGAGAACGAATCCATCAAACCCAACTGAAGCAAGAAGTGACAAAGACTGAGTGAGCACCAAATTAGGAAACAAGGCTGAAACTAGAGAGAAAGAAAACTTACAGCCACCTACCTGTTTTCTCTCAATCTTTTATTTCATATCTCTGTCCTTGTAGGAAAGCATATTCACAAATGGCTAAAGGGGTACCTGACTTCATGTTGCTCTTTAGCATTTTAGTCAGTTGAGAGACTAGTTGGTATATTTAATTATGTAGACTACATGACCCATGAGCCAGTATTTTGGTGTGTTACATTTTTTATAGGACCCAAGGGACTATACTTTAGCTCTTTGTGCTCGCTCTAAAACAGTGATTCCCAACCTTTGGTCCTCCAGGAGTTTTGGACTTTTGCTCTCACAGTTCCTAACAGTTGGTAAGATGACTGGGACTTCTGGGAGCTGAAGTCCAAAATATCTGGAGGATCCAAAGTACCACTGCTCTAAAGCCTCTCCTAAGCAGCTGTCAGGTGCTGCAAAGGACCCCCGTTGTGGCTGCTACTGTTTACCAGTGGGAGGGAGAACAGCGGTAGGGAGAAGGCATTTCATATGAGGAAGATATAATAGTTTGGTCTCCAAGAGGAATAGAAATGAGAATGTGCACTATCTGTGAGGGCATCCTTCTTTCTTCCCTTCTCTGAGCTAACACCAACTACTACAGTAGTGGAACCTTGTCTTTAGAGCATCCTTACTTAAGAGTGGTTTGAGTTAAGAGCCGTCACTTGGCCTAGGTTTCACTTTGACATACGAGCACCATATTGAGTTAAGAGCTAGCACCAGAGAAAGTGCTCATGTGAGAGTACAGTGCTTTAGGGCTTCAAGGAAGCACCCATCATGCATCCATGCCTTGTGCTCTTTTCTACTTTGGAATATTGCTCTCCTCTTTGCTCTTGTCCACTTTGCGGAACTTTGGGTTAGTTGGTTTTGTGTGGTGTTTATTCCTGGTATGTTTGGCTTCATGAGTAAAGTATGAAGAAAATGATATTACTGGAATGAGTAAAGTATGAAGAAAATGATGTTTCTGTCCCTTCACTTTGTGCTTTGTGATTCCTTGCCATGACTTTGTGCTTCTACCCTTTTAAAGTTGATTTTTCTTTGTTATTGTTACATGTGAATGTGCATTTATACATTATTTGATATTTATGGTCCATTTTCTTATTTAAAAACATGTAACAAAAAACCACTGATAAAAAGGATATGGAACTGGAGTGTAATTTTCATAACTCACCCCATGTTATCCAAGGAATCTGATGCAGAGAAGTCAGAGTGAGAAAGGTCTCTGGCTTCACATGATAGTTCTTTTCCTTCCTGAATCTGACAAGCTAGTCAGATATGCAGCACATGGGGGAACTCATGAGATAGACCATCCACCAATTGGTGGATACTTGAGGGGCACTTCCATTCTTTGTTCTATATTGACAGGAACAAGAACGGTGTCAGAACTGTCCTTGGTTATATATGGAAGCCAGTGGACTGGAGAAGTTGGGACCTTTCTTTTTATCCCATAAATCAATATTGTTGTTGCAACTATAGTTGAAAAAAGAGTGTGTGATTTTCTCATTTAGTGTTCATTAGAAGTTGCATGCAGCAGGGTGAGCTGATGGAACTTGTCCCAGAACTGCCCCCTTTGGTTGCAGTGCCCATGAGTTTGGTGGGGTTCTCAGGCCCTTGTGGGCCCTCTCCTCAACCCCCTCTTGTCTGGCAAATAAACAACCAGTTGGAACTACCTCCCGACCAGCAATTACACCATAGCTGGTCTCTATTTCATGGAGCTAGGAAAAAGGTGTCTGTTGACTATTCCACCCCCAGAAGTCTCAGATAAACACTAAAATCATTATTGCTTAGGCAACTCTTGTATTGTGGCTTCTGGATCCATACTGACATCTTCCAAAAACATCACTGGAAGACTCTGGTTTCTATATAAATAATTGTTTATTATAAAGAACATTCACAAGGGTGTACATATAACTTTTACCTTATTACTGAATAACCACAGGTGCCTAATAACCTGGAAAAATAAGGATATGTGTTACTTGGTCACAGGACTTTATGCTCTTAATATCCCTCATTTTTAAAATTAAATGGCAAAACCAGGCTAATTCTCACATTATTTTTCTTTTACAAAATAAAGTCACATAAAACAGGAATGATCTTCAAACTCACACATGTTTTTGGTGAAGCTGCCTCTTGTTCAGTTTACTGCACTGAAACCTCAATCAGCCATCATCAAAACATATATAAGCAATGAAAAAGCAAACAAAATATTATTTTGGTGGAATTGCTTTTGCTTCTTTTTCTACTTGTTTTGTAAAGGGGTTTATCAGCCTTTCTTGAAAAACCCTCTTAATTCTATACAAATTTGTTTATGTGCCTATATCTGTCTGTTAACATTCCTTATCCAGAAAATGTTTTTCTTCATGCTCACATGGTAATAATTTCTGCTGTTGATGAATCAAATGTTTGTTCTGCTTATTGAACTTAAGCAATGGATTGGTCACAGCTGGTCTTAAAAGTTGCTTTTGTTTACCAATTGATTCTGTTGTGGGCATCGGAAGAAAGTTCCCAAATGTCGCATTCATACCACAGGCAAACATGTTTTGGGCAGGGAAAATGACTATCTCCCCATGGCCCCTTTGCCTTGACCATTAATATCAAAAGCTACCATATTTTTCAGAGAGTATGTACATACAGATAGGAAAGAGTGAAAGAAACAATCCAGAATCTGGTTCTTTTTAAACAAAATGTTGACTTCCATTCTATTTTGTAAGTCTATATTCTGAATTCAATTGTTAGTCCTCCAACTATAATAGACCCACTAAATAAATGGGGAAGGGATTCAAATATGTTTTAGTTTGGGTGACCATGCAAAGAAATCTTGCAGCACCTTTCAGGTTAATTGAAAGAAAGAAGCTGTTAACATAGGTTTTCATAGGCTTAAGTATATCAGGTCCTGCTTTCCTTTCTGACTTACAAGTCTTACTCTTGTACTTGGGAGTACTTGGTGGGGGGGGGGGGGGTAGAGTTTGGTTTCATCACCCTTTTGGTTTCAGAAACTTACAAATCTAGGCAGAAAACAAGAGTGTAGGTAGATGATGTTGGGGCTAGTCCCCTAAGGGTGGATGTAGCCTCCCAATAGAATGCTGCCTCCACAAATGATATGCCCATAATGAGGATGTTGCTTCCAGTATGAATTCTACTTTCCAATGAGATTTTCATTCCTTCTTGAACTTTCTAACATTTCAGTAACTTAAAGCTCCAGTTCAGCATTAGAACTATAATTTAGCTATCCAAAATAAAGGGACAGACAATATTACCAAGGGAATGTGAAAGAAGCAAAGTTTTCAATGTCTCATTCTCTGGAATGCTAGAAGTTAGGTATGGAACAAAAATTTCATTTGAAGGACAAAATCCTTATTTTGGAGGAACAATACCCTCCCTTGTCTTCCCCTGGTCTCCTCTATCTACACCTCAGTATATAAATTGTTGCAGAATTACACCAAAGTTAAATCAAGGATTTATGCATCCTTCCAGTGAAATAATTTAATTTGGTGAAGGTATCTATGAAACTCTTAATTTGGGTTCCTTGAGCTTCTGACCATTGATATTTTCTCCCTCTGCACTCAGGGTTGTGATGCTTTCTCCTTTCTTCTCCCCACCCCTCCCCCCTTGTTACAACCAAAAGAAATGTATTGTATAAAAGCTGGGGCATTCCTACATATGTCACACAGAACCTCATAAGGTGTTCATGTATACTAGGTGGTAGGGATGATGAAGGAAGATGACCTGAGTGTGTGATCCACTAGCCCAATCATCATCATCATCATCTTTATTTGTACCCTGCCACCATCTCCCCAACGGGGACTCACGGCGGCTTAAATGAGACCAAGTCCAACAACGCAACAACTAAATAAAATCAAAACATAGGCAACAACATAATCAATTACATAGAACATAAACTATAAGAATACTACAACCAATATAAAATTACAATAACATAAAACCATTCATGACACAGAACAGTGAGCAGGCTGCATGTACAGATTAAAATACTAAGGATGAAAACAGGGGGTGAGATAGCAGTGGAGCGAATTATTTGTGAGGGAGAAACTCTTCCGAGATGGGGTCGAGAAAAGGACCTTCATGTAAAGGGGGAGGAGGTGTGCACTAAAAACAAATATTGAGGGTGAATGGTAGTATGATTATATGATTAATCTCCAAAAGCGCAGCAGAAGAGTCAGGTTTTGATATTCTTCTAATGCTTTTAAGTAAGTGTTCCGAGGATTTTACTATTACCAGAAGCCACGAGGACTAGTTTTGGCATAAATGCTTGTTGGGCATAGCAAGCAGTATTTCTTCAGAGTGTGTTTTTCAGGATACTGGTATTTCACCAACATTGTGTTCTAGATCAGCCAAAAATTGAAATTTGCCTGTCATTGTGCTGGTGTGATGATGACATCTGTTTCTTAGCAATGGAATTGGTGTGTCAAATTACCTAAACCATGAAACTCTCCAACTAGATTAACTCATTCTATATCCATGTGCACGTTCAATATCTGCAGTCTAGTTAGCTCAAACTTTCATATGGTTCACACCTTGCCTTTTTATTGCTGCAAATGGAATAGGCATGGTGATATCGTGATATGGGCAAAAGTAAAATAACATCTAGGTGAGATGTATAACTTTTTCACCAAATTAAAATTTTGGTACTATGCACAAACAAAATTTTAATCTAGTAGTGTGGAACTGAAAATTCCACAAGGAGGATTTTTTTAAAACCTACTTTGTTGTTAAGGAGAGATGAAATCTAATTTCTTAATGACATATCTGACTCTTATCAAGCTTCAGTTAATGATAAAAGTAAATCTCAGGAACAAGCTTGACTTTGAATACCGCATCAAGCTTATCAGTGATGATATCTTTAATTATAGTAAAGCAAAATATAAGACAGTCTAATGGGAAATACAAATTGCTTGTTAAAATTATTAACTGGGTTAATGTGCTTACATTTGTTTATGTGTACAGGAATAATCTCAAATATTTGACTGCAATGGCAATATGTGTAAAGATCAATTAAAAGTCATAGAGATGAGATATTGGATTTTCAGACTGTAATAGGATTTTATGTGCACTTGTTATATTATGTTATCCATTTATAATTGAGCTTCCATCACATCATAGAATCTGTCACCTTACCAATTTGTTTTTCTATCCTCTAATGAAACTTATATTTGCTTTCAAAAATATTTTCAACTGCATAATTCCAGAAGAGCTGTGTACTACAGGGATTAGCACATACCAAATATTTACTTCTAAAGCCCCGGGCTCAATGTGAATATAATCTAATTGAGTTTTGCATGGTCTCTAGTAGACCTTTGCCTATAAATGAAGAATATAACAGAGCACTTATTTTACCTACTAAATATAAATAGGCAAAAGGTAGAGGAGGAGATTTTCAATTGGAAGCCATCTTCCATCACTCTTCTTCTGACACAACAGCACTGAAACAAGGGGTGCTGGCAGTATGTCAGGTGGATCAAGGAAAGCACTGAATCTGTTTGATCAAAGACACATACATATACTCCAAACAAGAGATAGCAAAATAGTGTAGCCCTAGAATTCATATTATTTTCCTTTCATTGGATGTAATGGGTGGAGAAATGAATAAATGACACTGGGATTGTGGCACAGCTGGCTGAGTGTCAGCTGCATTAAGATCACTCTGACCAAAAGGTCATGAGTTCGAAGCCAGCCCAGGTTGGAGTGGGTTTCCAACCACTGTGTAGCCCGTTGTTGACCTTTGCAACCTGAAAGACAGTTGCATCTGTCAAGTAGGAAAATAAGGTACCACCTTAAAAGTGTGGGGAGGCTAAAATTAACTAATTTATGAGGCCATAAAGAAGAACTCCAGCGGGGAAGCATGCGAGGAATGAGGAAGGTACTTCATCAGTGTTGCAGATGGACGATGAAAGCGACAGCTCCCCTGGCAGCCAGAAAAAAGTTAAAAAATAGCCTCTGTGTATGTCTTGTATATGTTGTACGTCAAAATTGGCATTGAATTTTTGCCATATATGTGTATATTGTAATCCACCCTGAGTCCCCTGCGGGGTGAGAAGGGCGGAATATAAAAGCTGTAAATAAATAAATAAATAAATAAGGATGAATCCACTTTCTGTCCTGAGACCTTATCAGATGCAGAGAATGAGCATTTTCTCCCTGCTTCTCTCCCATCAGAAGGGTTACTTCTGGTGGGACTCCGTGGGGCTCCATGATGGCAGCGTTGCAGCAGCAAAGCCCAGAGGATTTGAGTGCCTACCCAACTCCACATCGAAGAACAGAAGAGGAGCCAAAGAGGAAGAGAAGACAGAAAGGGAAATGTCATGAGAAGAGACTATGAGCCCCAACAGGAAGTAACAGAACTCCCTCCATTGCCCCACAATTTCCCCCGCTGTTTGGTGCCTTACCCCTGCCCATCTGATAAGGCTAGCTAAAGCTTGGCAAGGGTTTGGATTTTACTGTGATCTAACACCCCAGAAAACTGAAATAGGGGTGTAGTCATGAAAGGGGGGAGCAATGAGAGTATTTCACTCCCAGTAACAATTCTGTATGCCCCACACACAATCCTCCAAATTTGTAACATTGCAGTACCGTATATACTCGAGTATAAGCCAACCCTAATATAAGCTGAGGCACTTAATTTTACCACAAAAACATGGAAAACCTATTGACTCAAGTATAAGCCTAAGGTGAGAAATGCAGCGACTACTGGTAAATTTCAAAATAAAAATAGATATCAATAAAATTACATTAATTGAATGATTTTTAAAATATTTACCATATTTCAAAGAAAAACAGTAAAATAGCTCTGTAGGGTCAACAAAAACAATATGGTACCAACAATAAAATAATAATAATAATAATAATAATAATAATAATAATAATAATATAAAAAACTTAATTTGTATCCTGCCCTATCTCCCCATGGGGACTCAGGCCAGCTTCCAACATTGTAACAGGGAAATATTCAATGACTATATAAACAATGCAGAGCTAAATATAGATCTATAATTATATATTCTAATTTAAAATATGCACTTCCCCGGAAATGTCTGCAAATCCTCTCTCTATATATGTGCATTTTTCCTGCAATATTTACAAGCCCTATATATCTATATTCATATCTATCTAGACATGTCTATATATATTTGTGTGTGCAAATATATAGGTACCGCTATATATTTATCGATATCTATATCTATATAGAATTTGCAGAGGCTTGCAAACATGTGAGGGGAACATTCATATATAAAAATAATGTATACATATAGCTACAGATATAAAGGTACATAGAAATCTATAGCTATTTATATGTATATAGGATTTGCAAAGACCTGCAAACATATGAGGGGGGATTCATATATAAAATTAATGTGTATAGATAGATACAGATAATATATAGATACACAGGACTTGCAAAGGCTTGCAGGGGGAAATGCCTATATTTCTGCAGGAGAGATTAACAAATATTTCAGGGGGAAATGCTTTTATAAGATTAATGTATCTATATGGTTTGCAAAGACTACAGAAGAAACATGCATTTATAGCAGTAGTTCTCAACCTTTTGGGCCTCCGGGTGTTTTGAACTTCAACTTACCAGCTGTTAGGAACTGTGGAAGATGAAGTCCAAAATATCCAGAGGCCCAAAGGTTGGGGACCACTGATATATAGAAATATATTTATAAATCTAAAATCTATAGTGTTTGCAAAGGCCAGTGGACACTTCCAAGAGAACAAAAATGCACATATCAAGTTAATACATTTAGATACACAAAAAAGCCAGGAAATTGGGTGTGTTTGAAAGAGAGCCATACAAACAAGGACATGAACTATATCTCCTTTTCCTGCTTCCCTCCCTTTTGACTGGAAGAGAAACACACTGTTAAGGGAAAAAGGAGAAAAAAATCATCTGTATATCGCAAGCAATGGCATCCAGCTTCGCTACCCGGCCTAGACCCCATTATAAGCCAAGGGAAGCTTTTTCATTAGAAAAGGCTGAAAACACAGTTTATTTTCAATTGAGCATTCCGAAATACTGTTTGAGCATCCGAATAGAATGGAATAGAATAGAATAACTTTATTGTCACTGTACATTGTACATTGAAGTTAAATGCTATTAAAGGACATGGGCAAGCAAAATTACCAAACACATGCAAACACAACAAATAAAAGAGGTCTAGGTGTGAATGATTTCCACTGTCTCACTTCAGAATGCCAAAAATATCAGGACTAATGCAAAATCTCATGATAAAATGTTAGAATACTTATTTGAAGGGGCAATGGTATCATCACACACCCCCATAGTGAGTCCCCTAAAGTGCTGTTGTTGTTCATGTTGTTGTTACTATTATTATTTTCCCTGCTGCACAATAGTAATTAACAGTATCTTGAAAAATGAAAAGCTCTTTCTTTCAAGAGATACAAATGATACAACTTTCTTAATGTTTAGTTTGGTGGAACAAGACAAAAAAGAATTCTGGACAGGGAATGATAACTCCAGAGACAAAGCTTAGGAGCATTACACACTGGTTCGTATTCTTCCAGCTGGCATCTCAGTGCAAGGCTGCATGTCCTTTCATTAGGAGATAATATAACTTTTTGCTGCCCCACACTGACCCTTATTTAAGTTTTTTATATTCTTCTCAAGAAAAGAAGTTGCACCATTTGATCTCACTTTGAATATTAAGTGGTGTACTTCAAAGACAGACACGGTAGGTTTGAGCTTTTCATTTATTACATTAGTAAAGGTGTTTGAATTTCACAATGTAGGAGAGGATGAAAAATCTTCAAATGATATATATTCTGAATAAGGTATCTGGATATATATATATATATATATATATATATATATATCCACCCAGATACCTTAATCAGAATTCATCAGTGTGAAGTGATCTAATCCAGGACTGGAGTATATATTTAGCTTTGTTGTGTCAACGAAACTCTTTCAAGTTCTCTCTCTCTCTCTCTCTATATATATATATATATATATTCCCATTTCTTCACAGACAAAAAATTGCCAGGTGTCATCCTTTGAGGTACAGGATTGTGCTTGTCATTTCATAGAACAGGGTGAGAAACTGTAGCTCATAGTATGTTTTGGCCTATAAATCCCATAATCTGTTATTTTTTATTATGATGCCTAAGTGGGGAAGTAAACAGAGCCCAGTTGAAATTGCTGGAAGTTAAATTGCCGGGGTTAAAATTGCTGGAAGAAACATTAACAACCTTAGATATGCAGATGACCCCACTTTGATGGTCAAAAGCAAGGAGGAGCTGAGGAGCCTTCTAATCAAGGTGAAAGAAAAAAGTGCAAAAGCTGGGTTGGAGTTAAACATTTAAAAAACCAAGATTCTGGCAACCAGACTGATTGATAACTGGCACATAGAGGGAGAAAACGTGGAGGCAGTGACAGACTTTGTATTTCTAGGTGCAAATATTACTGCAGATGCAGACTGCAGCCAGGAAATCAGAAGACGTTTACTTCTTGGGAGGAGAGCAATGACCAATTTTGATAAAATAGTGAAGAGTAGAGACATCACACTGGCAACGACGATCCGCAGAGTTAAAGCAATAGTATTCCCCGCAGTAACCTATGGATGTGAGAGTTGGACCATAAGGAAGGCTGAGCAAAGGAAGATAGATGCTTTTGAACTGTGGTGTTGGAAGAAAGTTCTGAGAGTGCTTTGGACCACAAGAAGATCCAACCAGTCCATACTTCAGGAAATAAAGCCTGACTGCTCATTGGAGGGAAGGATATTAGAGGCAAAGATAAAGTATTTTGGCCATATCATGAGAAGATAGGAAAGCTTAGAGAAGACAATGATGCTGGGGAAAATGGAAGGAAAAAGGAAGAGGGGCCGATCAAGGGCAAGATGGATGGTTAGGTCCTTTAAGTAACTGGCTTGACTCTTAAGGAGCTGGGGGTGGCCACGGCCAACAGGGAGCTCTGGCGTGGGCTTGTCCATGAGGTCACAAAGAGTCGGAAGCAACTGAACAAATGAACAACAAAGTTGAATGATGACTTCCCCTTATGACCAAACAAATGTGCGATCCTTACAAAGCACCAAGAATGTCGCTTTGATTTTGGAGTCCTGTCATTTTGGGACTTTTCCCAGAGAGATAAATACCCCACACACATCATTTATTGCCTTTTATATCAGCCATAAAGACTTTATTTCCCAGTTAGCTTTTGGTTATATTCAAGAGTTGTTTTGTGACAATACCATTTAATTTAATTTATCTGAAACTATGGTTCTGGGTGGTTATATTTGTTACATCGGATTGATTGATTTAATGTTGTTTTTTTTAATGTTAGATATTGTTGGCTGCCCTGCTGACACTTTAATTGTATTTTGCCACCAACTTCAGTGAAAGACCCTCAAGAACCCGTGTCATACTTTGATGCTCTAATAAGGTTATAAAGCTATTAAATATATAAAAATTAAACACTTGGGTTTTTTCCCCAGAAGTACTTAGTTGTATACCATAACATTGAGTTCAGGCCCCCACCCCCAACCAGTCCTTTGAAGGATCTTGTTCTTTTACTCCTTTCCATGTCTAAAATAATAACCCATTGTCATTATTCATTTCAATGATTAAAGCAAGTAATTTATTGTATTACCTTTTTGTCATGTTTGTTACTTTTCCAGTCCTTTTTCAGAAGGGAAACTGTTAGGAAATTATAAGAGAATGACACAAAGCTTGAAACATTCCTACCGAAATGCCTATAAAATGCCCTTTAAAAGTAACTTTGGAGAGTAATTTATCTTGTTATGTTATTTCTGAAATTTGGGTTTGTTACATCCTCATTACCGGAAGAAGAAAGTAGTCACAGGTAATTGTGATATTTCAGTGGGGTGTCAGGGATCCACCATGTTGATTACAACACTGCTTCATCCTCCAACCTTTGTCAAGATCTCAGCAGGGTTCCAAGCCCTGTCAGTGCCAGTGAAAGGGAATCTAACAGGATCCAAGGTTTATGGCCGTTTGGCAACAAAAAGGCATTTTGAAACCAGCTGGCTGGAGGAAGAAGAAGCAGAAAGGGTAAGAAAGGATAAAAGCCACAGGAAGCCAGGGAGGGAGACATAAGAGACATAAGAACTACTGTGGTTCAAGAATAGAGAAGACCTATAATAAGGAAGAAGCTTAGAGAGATGAGAAAAGGAAACAGTAGTTATAAGGTAGTCAACCTGAGAGAGCCTCCAAAAATAATAGACAATCACAATAGACACTCTCATCCCCTATTCTTTATGTGTAAGGCAATTACATAAAGTCAAGGCTGATGAGTGGATTGAACAATCAAGTGATCTCATCACATTGAGGTCCAAAGAGCAGGTGATAGAGTTGGAATTCTCCAGAGGGCAACGGGGGGGGGGGGGCTGTTTTCTCAGGCCCTGCATCACCCCCTTACCCATCTAGGCCAGGTGCTTTACCAGTTTTACACTGCTAAATAGCTTCTCTGAGTTCTTTCAGCTTTAAAGGAGATGACAATTGGTGGGTTTCAAGTTCTGGCACCTTGTTAATTTTCATCTGAATTAGTTGGTGTGCTATCTGGTCTGCATTTCCATAGTTGACCAGAGAGTCACTATACAGGTGTCTCAGCAATTGCCAGGCTACTCTTGACCTTATTTATTTATTTATTTATTTATTTATTTAAAACATTTATATTCCACCCTTCTTACCCCGAAGGTGACTCAGGGCGGAATATAACATATATACGGCAAACATTCAATGCCAGAACATAATATAAACTATACTTATTATTAGTTATTATTAATTATTAGATTTTACTACAAAGTAAAGAAAGAAGCACTTTTTGGATTTTCTTCCTATTGTATCAAAACAACATGCCTTGAATTGGCTGGAGGAGACTTCCCCCTTCTTTATTACCTCAGACAGCTATATTTTATGCAGGCCCTTTATTTGATACTAGCATTCTTACCTTCTGAATGTTTAATTCCCTTTACGTTTATTGCCAAGCAAAGCCCTGCATTCATCTCCTATTTCCACTCAATGTTTTGATTCAGACATAATAGGAAACTATGGTTTTCTACTTGGAGCATGAGTTTTGGCCACAACCCTATTTCCCCTCTCTACTGCCACTTAATTGCATTCATAATGAAGATATAAAAGATTTCTGCTTTCAATATTAAATTAACTCCAGTTCCCTATGGCATCTGAACTATATTTTGTTTAACTTATGAAGCCAATCCTATCTAATATTTTAAGTATTGGATTGTGATCTGGGAGACCTTGGGCAAGTCTCTCAGCCATATAGGTAGGAAATGGCAAACCAAAAAACCTCTTGGATAGGGTTACCATAAGCCAGAGTCAACTTGAAAACAAAGAGGGAACAATGCAAAGAGAAATTATTTCATGTTTTAGTTTGAAACAAAATACAAATGAAATCCTAAATTCAAATGCTATTTTTTAAAACTAAATGTTTTCCATCTGAGATATGCAAAAGAGAAGGAGTTGTATCTCTAGTGCTGCCACGGAACCTGCAGAAGCAGTCTCCACCAGCACAAAAGTGGCAATCACTTCTCCATTCCCCCAAGCACTCTGAAAACCAGGTTGGATGGAAAACTTTCTGGAGCAGATGTTCTGTGCAGCAGTGATGAGAGCAGAAAGTCCCAACGCTACTCCAAGCATCGTGTTGGATTTAGTTCAAGGAAAGAGGAAGGGCAGCTGAGGGGGAAAAAAATAACTTCCTATTATGTCTGAAACAGATCACTGACTGGAGCCAGAAACTCCTTCTGAGTTACCTAGAAACACTTCTACTGACCAGATGCTAAGTATTGGTATTAATACTTGCTCTATATTTGTTGTGTGGTTGAACTACTGAACTATCATCTTTTGTAAAGTTGGATTGTAACTATTTTATTTGCACCCATTTTTTTCAGCTAGTTTGGGAAAAGAAATTGTCTTCCTTAAGTCTTTGACAGAACTTGACAAATCTTCATAAATATTTTTTTTGCCTTGTTTGAATGAAAGGGGTATTTCTTTTCTTTTCTTTAAAAAAAGGCAATCTTTATAAACAAAAAATGTCCATTGATTAATCATCATTAATAAAATCCCCAGCAGACATGGCATTTTTTCAAAAGATGAATAATTTGTGTATGCATGAATACTCTCACTGCATGCAAATAAATTATGTAAAAACTGTTCTCCTGGATGCTGCTGAATGGAAAATAGTAAAGAGGATATGAATTTGGCTAAAATAAACATCCAATTAAAATATGACACAATATATGCAAGTGCTTGTTCAGAAATATTCTGCCAGCACTTTCTGTTCCTATGAGATTTCTAAATGCCACAGTGAAGGAAGGATAAATGTAAATACATTTTCCCCATCTTACAAGAGTCAAAAATACTTTTTAATACACCAATGATGCTATGGAGTTTACCAAAGAATCATTTTTAGCTTGTATAATATGATTGCAAACTATGCGACCTTGCTCAAATCCCAAATCCAACAGCAGTTAGTTTCTACATGGGATAGAAATGCTAATCTGCTTGTTAAGGAAAGCTTGGAGGCATAGCAATAAGGTCATCTAGGCCAGCACTCATTAGCCCTGTTTGAGTGTTACTTACCCAACCTTTTTGAACACAGAAGCAGGTGGTCACCTACCCTTCCTCAGTCCATTCCTTTCTGTCATCACTTTCTACAGATAGAAAGGTACATGCTTGAAAAGAAGTTGTTGCACATGGAGAATCTCCATAATAACATGGAGATGTTTTAGGATTCCCTTTAGCATGACAGCCTTCATGCACACAGAAATGTATCATGTTCATGTGCATTGCTCTCCACTTGAAAAAAAAAACTAGGCACTATCCTCCTTCCAAGTTCAAGAATGTCCATTGAGTAACTTCTGAGCAGAGATCAAGAACAATACATCCCTGACCCCACCCAGATACAAGTGGGTTCGGTATCATCTAGACATGGGAGAGGGTTCCCCAGATTTGCATTTGCTCTCCTCACATTCCGCACAACAAAATACATCTTACCTTGAAAATGCACACATTTGTGAGACTTGCAATTTATTTGAAAGAAAAAAAAATGCAAAGAAAATAATGTGTAAATTTGTATTAACATTTATACATTTCCAAATATGAGCACCAAATGCATCAAATACATAGCTTGAAAATACGTGTAGAATATATAATTTCTTGTACTGGTATGGCAAGATGCTAGAATGATGGTATGAAAATGAGAAACTCAATTAGAATATATCCAATTTTGCCTACTAATGAAAAATTGTTAACAAAATATATAAAATCTTGAGGTATTATAATAAGCAAGTCTGTTTATAACAAGCAATTCTGGATAATTCAGTGCCTTCCTTTTTTGCCACATGGATTACATGAATAAGGACATCATCACATGGAGGTCCAGAAGCCTGGGGACAGTGAGGAACAGTGTGGGAAACTGTGGGACAGTGGTCACCCTTACCATTGTGGATCATGTGCTGCCATCCCATGACATTTCCATGCTGTCCCTGGCTTCCTTGCACACCACCCCCAGTGTGTTCAAGGAGGAGGCAGGTAGTCACATGACTCCTCAGAGCTCCCCCTTAGCATGCTGCCTGCACACAGCCAGCACAGAGCCCAATGGAGCCTTGCCAGAGGTAACCCTGCATCATTTGATGGGCTCCAGCAGACTCTGTTCCAGCAGCATGCCGGCAGTGCTCTAAAATGGGGAAAACAACCCATCTGATGAGGTCGATAATCAAACACTATCCATCATGCCATAAGGATCACATGATAAGTCTTACACTATCCATTTTGTCTTTGACTAAGACAAAAGTGGGAGCAAAGAGAATCTGGAATTAGTTGAAGAATTATTTCCATATGTTCATCCTTACAGTCATGTACTTTCAGTGTGGTATTTAAATTACAAAGTAATTTGATTTGATTTTATAGACTCAATTCTTGGATAGTTGTCCTTAATCTTTAGCAACACCAGCATATAGAGAGGTGGCAGTGAAACTAGCTAGCTAACGTCCTACCAGCTTGTGGGATGTGCTTCCTTCTTGGCCAGAGGAGAAAGGAACTGTATACTGGTTGTGAGGCATACACTTCTGCAAATGGAGAACAATAAGGACTCATGCCATAGCAAAAAAAAAAAAAAAGGAGAAAGAGAAAGCAATAGTGAATACCAACTGTGAAAATGGCAATAGTACCTGCGTAAGTGTGCCCCTCACCACCACCATGACCGCAAGAAACTGAGAAATCAACACCAGAATCCATCTTGACATAGAACAAGCCATTCCTTCAATCACTGTCAGGGTCTGAGGAAATATGGAGGGAAATAATCAAGAATATTATCTGTTCAGGTGATTTTCTGGTCCACCTGTCCCATAACACCTTCACAAAGGATGCTCCACAAAGGACCATTTACAGTCAGACATTGAAGAAATAGCCAGCTCTGGAAAATTACACCATGGCCTTAAGATTGCTAAGGTGCAGATGGCTATGGCTTTTAATTCAGTCACCAAGCCTACACACACCTTAGTCATCTGTGTTATTTACACACCATCCCCTAAACCACAGGGGCTATGTTCATCCTGTCACCAATCAACTGCAATCATAAACAAGTTCTAATATATTAATGTAGCCAGTTGCAAAAGATCCATATAGCCAATAGCATCTCCGAGAAATAGATACAGCACTGATCTCCCAGGAGCCTGAAATAACAGTCCAAAATATATGGAACAGCAACAACTGGGTCTATTACTTTAGTTGCAGCCAGCTAGTTGGCAATTTATAGTTTCAGAATAAATTGAAATCCACTCAGCAAGTATATATTATGCAGGACTTTGGGACATCTTGCATTACCCTGCAGCATGAAGAGAGCTGTACCAATAACTTGGAGGTGTCTATGGAGTTGTCTTAACAAATGGTTTTAGATCAGCAGACATATATTGCCATTCCTAGGTACCCTACTTTTATAAACAAGTGGGAAAGACATTTATAATAAATATCATTCTTTATTTATGAAACAATGCAGGGGCCAAAACTACTATTTGCAGTTCAGTAACTCAATATTTTTACATTTAAGTGGGGGGGGGGGGGGGGGAATCAACTTGTCACTGGAATTATGTGGTTTGTTTTATTTTTTACATTTAGCCATATTTTTATTCTACTCATTAATGTTTTGACATCATCATGATGGTTTTCCTCTACAAATTCCATTACCAGCATAACATATGAAAATAAATACTGCTGACAATCTTTTAAAAGCTTTTCTCAAAATAACATCATTTTTAAAAGGGGGACTAGTGTTTCCTCCCATTATTGTAATTGAATTCTAACTAACTATTTTAATTTAAAGGGATGTTTTGTTTAAAAGATCAATTTTTCACAAATAATGTGTTTTAGAATGAAACCTTGGTTTAGATACCTATAAAGATACATGCAAAATCAGCATTTTCTGCATAGAGAACATTACTTAAATGTGGACATTTTTTGTGCAACAAAGTTTGTTTTCTGTGAAAAAAAGAAGTGGCATTTGCACCTGGGTGGTTTGCGCTCTTGTTACATCCCGAATAGATTACTGCAACGTGCTCTACGTGGGGTTGCCTTTGAAGACTGTTTAGAAACTTCAATTAGTCCAACGGGCGGCAGCCAGATTACTCACCGGAGCGTCATACAGGGAGCATACCACCCCTCTGTTGTGTCAGCTCCACTGGCTGCCGATCCAGTTCCGGGCACAATTCAAAGTGCTGGTTTTGATCTACAAAACCCTTTACGGCTCCGGCCCAGCGTACCTGTCCGAACGTATCTCCTTCTACATCCCACCTCGGAGTTTAAGATCTGCTGAGGGGGCCCTGCTCTCGGCCCCACCTTTATCACAAGTGAGACTGGTGGGGACAGGGCCTTCTCGGTGGTGGCCCCTCACCTGTGGAATTCACTCCCCCAGGAAATTAGGACATCAACATCCCTCCTCTCCTTCAGGAAGAAGCTAAAAACCTGGATGTGGGACCAAGCGTTCGGGTAAGCTGGCAGATGGACAAAGTCAGCCAATAATGACCAGAGTAGGAAAGGACATTGACGATGCTAAATGGTTTATGGACTTGGATTGGTGAACACGGACCACAAAATGTTTATTGCTGCTAGTGTACTGTCTGATGGTTTTAATTTGTTATAACTGTGATATTATGTGGTAAATTTGTGTATTACATAGTGTATTGTATGTTGTAATTGTTAGGCATCGAATTGTGCCTTTTGTAAGCCGCCCTGAGTCCCCCCTAGGGGGTTGAGAAGGGCGGGGTAAAAGCGCTCCAAATAAATAAATAATAAATAAATTGCTTTCCATGCAGAAAATGCTATTTTCTGCATGATTTTTAAAGACTTTCTCATTGGGGGGGGGGGGGGGAATAATTGCTGAAATTATTCATTGCTACTTTCAAGATGAATTCACTAAAGAATTACATACCTAATTAGTATCCAGAACAAAATGTAGTTCTCATATAATCAGTATATTATATCATACTCGCATGTCTTCAGTGGTTTAGAACAAAATGAGAAAAACAATACAGTAAAACACTGTACAACAAAACCCTTAAAATCTGTTCTAAACCACTAAATGGAACTAAGAGTAATATTCACAATGCACTAATTAAAATGCACAGCAACTTTTATTCATGATTCCCAAAGCCAACCTTCAAAAGGTAATTATTTCATTTTATCCCTTTAAGATGACAGAGGAGTGCAGTTGATCCTCCATTCCACAGATTCAACCAATGATGGCTTGACAAAATTCCAACATACACACACAGCCTTCTAAAAAACTTTGGTTTTGGCAATATAATGTGAGGTTCGCCATTTTAAAACACTATTATATACTAAAGGACTTCAGCATTCATGGATTTGGTATCCACTAGGGCTGTGCATTTGGAGTAAAAAAAAAAAAGACCCATTTCATGTTCCAGCTTTTGGTGGGGGGCCAGATCCATTTTTTGGGTGCCTCAAAAAATCAGGAGGGCAGATATCTGTTTTTGCTCTCAGGTGCCTATCGGCCCATTATGTCAGGGGAGGGAGCTTCCCGTCCAGTCTCCCATTCCTGGCATGTGCTTTGAGGAGGCTTCTTCTTACCTGCTGTTTCTACTCTAGATGAGGCACTTGGCTGTAGGTCCTGGCAGGCACGGGTGCTCCTGCACACCACACATGCATGTTACTTGGAAAGAGAGTGCACGTGTAGTGTGCAGGCCCAGAGTGCTTGCAACTGTCAGGGCCTGCAGCTGAGTGCCTCTTACTCTAGAGTAAAAGGCACTTGACTACATGCCCTGGCAAGTACTGACACTCTTGCACACCACACACACACACACTTTCCAATGAGAGTGCTGTGTGGTGTGCAGGAGTGCATGCGCCCACACCTGCCAGGATCTGCAGCTGCATGCCTCTTACTCTGTGATGCCAAAAAGCAGACCAGAAGCCAGGACCCACTCCTGCTTGCTTTTGTGTCGAGCTGATTTCCATAGCAGGTGGAGCCTTTCTGTTCTGTGCTTACGAAGAAATGAAAAACATGAAAGAAATGAAGGAAATGGGAGAAACAAATTCCACGTACAACTCTAGTATCCACAAAGGTTCCTGGAACAAAATCCCAGCAGATACCAAGGACCCAGTATACCAGTCTACCAATTTCAGGGTCTTTCCATACCCTCAAATCACAAGTTTTGTAAGCTGCTGCAGTATTTCTGAGTATCCCCATCTCCTAAGATTTGAATCCTTGCATATTCTTCTGCTTCTACCTTACAGTTTTAATTCTATCAACAATTTCTATTATTGTGATCCAAAAATGCAGTCATCCATAAATCTTTCTGAAACCAAACAAATTAGTCACACATTATTTCTCTGGACAAGATGTAACTTCCTCTGGATTGGTCCTTATGAGTTTGGGATGTATATAATAGTGTGAACACCACTAATGGAGATCATCAACATTCACCATCTGCTATTGACAACCCACCCCAAACAAGGTGATTAAGATGAGGCGCCAGCTGTTCTGAGCATTCGAATCTATGTATCTGTGTATGTGTGTAAAATCTCAAATTTTTTAGCATTAGCACAAACATATAGAAAAAACAATAACTATCTAAAATTGTCTCAGTATAGACAATAGGGGATTTTTTTCTTTTTTTGTAAGTGTTCCAATGTATTTCATATCCTCAGCTTATGTGGAGTGAATTAATGCAGTAGCTTAAGCAAGAAGCAGTTTCCATGGTTACAATGGAGACTTTCTAAATATAGTGCCTGATGTAACCCGTTAGAGTGAGACTGTGTACAAAATTGATGTGTATTTCTGTATGAAGACTTCCTGTAGTACAGTCTTCTCAAAAGTGCCCACATCATTCAATAATACTATTTTGGAAAGGTACCCCTGCTGTGCCAAGGTTTTCTATTTCTCCAGGCCCTAGCATTTAATAATCTACAAGCTGAAAGCTCTTTGTAATTGTTATACATTGAATGCATCACAGGAATGTGCTTCCTTCATTTTTCTCTTAATTTCATGTATAAATTACACATGGAACCTTATGCCCCAGTTGTCCAAAAGAAAGAGTATAGGTTTTATAAACAAATACAGCTCAGCTCATTGCTGCTAGATTTCACCTTTGCCACCACTGCTGGATCTTCTAGAGTTTCATCTTTTCAGCGTTGACTAATATTGTGTAGAACCTTTGTATGTGCCTTAATATTGTGTAGACCTCTTGTGCTGGCCTCAGTAGTGTGTAGACCTTTGGTGCTAGCCTTAATAGACCTTTAAGCCAGCCCCTATATTGATACATACTGAATGAGAGTTTGATTGACCATCTGTGCTGCCCACCGCTGAGTTGTCACCTCCGGAAGCCCCATCCGCTTGTATACCAACCGTCTAAAGATTCCATCGGGGATCATATCAATAGTTAACTAATTTGCCATCACTTTCATCCCCATTGGAGGGTAATATATACTACCAACTTAGTATATTCCTGGTTGTCATTTGTACCAATATGGTGAGAACATAATAGAGCACTTTAGGCGCCTGCCGCCTGCTGCTAGATTGCACCAGCACTTTCGCCCCTTCCCCATCCCTCCGTGCCGCACTTTAATTATTGTCGAATAGAGCACTTTAGACCTAGCACTTTATGATTGTGCCCGAGAGCACGTAGTGTCTGCTGTTGATTAAATACTACTATAGACAGGGCCGCATTTAAAAACTTGCACTTTAAGATCTAGCCCATTGGTGTGGCTGGAACACCACCACCATCTGTATTGCTGCTATCCATGTGGTTCCCCATCCCCATTTATGTACTGTCCCTGTTACTTCTGTGTAGCGGAGGGGGCAAAAAAGGAGGTGGGTTGGAGCCTGCGAACGAAAATGGGATAGGGAGGGAGGGGGAGGGGGAGAGAGGATGTTGGCAAGAACCAAAAAATCTAACAACGAGCAAAGTAGAAAGCAATTTCTTGACTATGGATGGCGGCATGGAGGGGGGGAGGTCTTCCACTAGCCGAGGGGCCCCCATAGAGGTCGTGGTGGGAAGGAGGAGATGCGGAAAAAGGAGACCTCAAATTCGGCCTAATTCGGAACGCTTATCCATATTAACAACCCCCAATCGGTCTCCTAAGGTAAATTGGTGTAACCAGGTGAGCGGACCCTCCGGCTTGAAGGTGGTGTTGTTGAACGCCAGATCTGTCAACGGAAAAACGACCTGGATCCAGGATTTAATCCTGGAGGAGCGGGCAGATCTGGCGTGCATCACGGAGACCTGGTTGGATGAAGCTGGGGGCGTAAATCTCTCCCGGCTTTGCCCTCCAGGTTTCTCCGTGTAACACCAACCAAGAGCCGGAGGACGGGGAGGCGGGGTCGCAGTGGTCTATAGAGATTCCATCCATCTGACCAGGAGTCCCATCCCGCAGACCACAAATTTTGAATGCGTCCACCTGAGGGTGGGTGACCGGGACAGAATAGGGATTCTGCTAGTGTACCGTCCACCTCGCTGCACTACAGTCTCCCTACCTGAGATAGCGGGGGTGGTCTCGAGCCTGGCGGTGGAGTCCCAACAGCTCCTTGTGCTGGGGGACTTCAACATCCATGCCGAGGCAACCCTCACAGGAGCGGCTCAGGACTTCATGTCCGCCATGGCAACCATGGGGCTGTCCCAACGGATAACTGGCCCCACCCACTGTGCTGGACACACATTGGACTTGGTCTTCTGCCAGGGATGGGAGCAGGGTGGCGGTGTGGAGGAGCTGTCTATCTCTCCGTTGCCATGGACCGACCACTTCTTGATCAGATTTAGGCTCACTGCGCCCCCTAACCTCTGCAGAGGTGGAGGACCCATTAAGAAGGTCCGCCCCAGGAGGCTTATGGATCCGAATGGATTCCTGACGGCTCTTGGGGATTTTCCCGCCACCTCGGTAGGTGACCATGTCGAGGCCTTGGTCGCTCTCTGGAATGGGGAGATGACCAGGGCAATTGACAGGATCGCTCCGGAACGTCCCCTCTCGAGTAACCGAGCTAAACCAGCCCCTTGGTTCACTGAGGAGCTGGCAGCGATGAAGCGAAGGAAGAGGGTACTAGAGAGCGTGTGGCGCTCGGACCCAAGCGAGCCAAATCGAACACGGTTTGTGTCCTTTCTAAGGGCATATGCCGCGGCAATAAAAGCCGCAAAGAAAACTTTCTTTGCGGCTACTATTGCGTCTGCAAAGAACCGTCCGGCGGAGCTGTTTCGGATTGTCAGAGGTCTTTTAACTCCCCCTACCTCAGGTGGGAGCCCTGACAATTCGGTCACGCGCTGTGAAGCATTTGCTCGGTTCTTTGCAGACAAAGTTGCTTTGATCCGCTCTGAGCTGGACGCCACATTAAGTGCAGTCTCTGTGGATGTGACACAAGCACCTGCTTGTCCTATTTTGTTGGATTCTTTTCAGTTTGTGAAGCCCGAGGATGTGGACAAGATACTTGGAGGAATGAGGCCCACCACGTCCATCCTAGACCCCTGCCCATCCTGGCTTCTGAAGGAGGCCAGAGGGGGATTGGCCGAGTGGGTAACGGTGGTGGTGAATGCCTCCCTTCGGGAAGGCAAGATTCCAGCGAGCCTAAAACAGGCTATTATAAAGCCGCTGTTGAAGAAGCCATCACTGGACCCCACCAAATTCGAAAACTTTCGGCCTGTTTCCAATCTTCCCTACTTGGGCAAAGTCATGGAAAGCGTGGTGGCCTCACAACTCCAGGTATTCTTGAGAGACACGGATTATCTGGATCCGGCACAGTCTGGTTTCAGACCGGGACATGGTACCGAGACGGTCTTGGTCGCCTTAGTCGATGATCTGCGCCGGGAGCTAGACAGGGGGAGTGTGTCCCTGTTGGTGCTCCTGGACCTCTCAGCGGCCTTCGATACCGTCGACCACGGTATTCTTCTGGGGCGCCTTGCAGAGATGGGTCTCGGGGGCACTGCTTTGCAGTGGCTCCGGTCATTTCTGGAGGGCCGTACCCAGAAGGTGTTATTGGGGGACTCCTGTTCAACACCACAGCCTTTGACCTGTGGGGTTCCTCAGGGCTCCATCCTGTCCCCCATGCTGTTTAACATCTACATGAAGCCGCTGGGTGAGATCATCCGGAGTTTCGGGGTGCGGTGTCATCTGTACGCAGATGATGTCCAACTCTGTCACTCCTTCCCACCTGCTACTAAGGAGGCCGTCGAAGTCCTGAACCGGTGCCTGGCCGCTGTAATGGTCTGGATGAGGGCGAACAAACTGAAATTAAATCCAGACAAGACAGAGGTACTCCTGGTCAGTCGCAAGGCCGAACAGGGTATAGGGTTACAGCCTGTGCTGGACGGGGTCGCACTCCCCTTGAAGGCTCAGGTTCGCAGCTTGGGTGTGACCCTGGACTCGTCGCTGAGCCTGGATCCCCAGGTTTCAGCGGTGACCAGGGGAGCATTTGCACAGCTCAGGCTCGTGCGCCAGCTGCGCCCGTATCTTGGGAAGTCTGACTTGGCCACGGTGGTACACGCTTTGGTCACATCCCGCCTCGACTACTGCAACGCTCTCTACGTGGGGCTGCCCTTGAAAACGGCCCGGAAGCTCCAGCTAGTCCAGCGCGCGGCAGCCATGTTGTTAACAGGAGCAGGGCGTAGGGAGCACACAACGCCCCTGCTGTCCCAGCTCCACTGGCTGCCGATTTGCTACCGGGCCCAATTTAAGGTGCTGGTACTATCCTACAAAGCCCTAAACGGTTCCGGCCCAAAATACCTTGCAGACCGCATCTTGGCCTACGAGCCCACGAGGACCTTGAGATCATCTGGGGAGGCCCTTCTCTCGATCCCGTCTGCCTCACAGGCACGCCTGGCGGGGACGAGAGAGCGGGCCTTCTCGGTGGTGGCCCCCCGGCTGTGGAACGCCCTCCCTGCTGAAGTTAGACAGGCGCCCTCCCTTATGGCCTTTCGTAAGAGCCTGAAAACATGGCTCTTCGAGTTGGCCTTTAACTGAGTGCTATATCTTGGCAATGATGACCGGAATGGACCACGACTATGAGACTGACTATGACCCATGATATGACGAAGCGGATTTTTAGTATAAGTATATGTCAAGTAGTAGTAGCATGTTATGTATTGTTCTGATTACTGTAAATTGTCTTTTCTATGTTGTTGTTCACCGCCACGAGTCGCCCCCTGGGCTGAGAGTGGCGGTAAATAAGTGCAAGTAATAAATAAATAAATAAATAAATAAGATACGTGAAATCCTATTATCAGCCACTATCCATCTCCTCGGATTACAAAAGTGCTATATCTGTTTTCTTGCCACCCACCCAACTGAATGTTTGTTCTATCACAATCTCCATTTTAGAGTTATGAAAAAAGAAGAACAATTCAATTCAGGGTTGCTGTTTTTGTCATTCTTCCCTCTGCTGCAACTGCAAAAGTTCTGGTAGGCTGTATCCACACTGCAGAATTATAGCAGTTTGACACCATATCAACTGTGATGGCTCAATGCTATAGAATTCCGGTGTTTTGTGCGACATTTATATTTATTTACTTTATTTATTTACACATTTACCCTTCTCGTTCAGAAAGTCCTGATACAACAACAAAACTACAAACCCTGGGATTCCAGTGGTCAGAAGTATGACAGGTAAAGTGGTGTTTGACACCACATAACACAGTTTGACACCACTTTAACTATCATGTCTCAATGCTGTGTAATCATGACCAAACATTCGGGACAGTGCAATAAAGCAGCAATAGGAAACCTTACCAGCCAGGCCAATTAGATTTGATGTGGATGATTGAGACAGTTTTAAACAGTGTATTTTAATGCTGAGATAAATGTTTTTAATGTTTATGTGTGCATATAATGAATTCTTGTCCTGGCATTAAATGTTTTCCGTATATGCTATGCTCCACCCTGAGTCCCCTTCGGGGTGAGAAGTGCTGAATATAAATGTTTTAAATAAATTAATGAGAGCTGTAGCTTTATGAGGTTTTTAGCCTTGTCTGCCAAAGAGTGCTGGTGCCTCACAACCCACAGGATTCCATAGCATAGAGCCATGGTAGTTAAACTGGTGTCAAGCCACATTAATTCTACAGTGTAGATCGGTGTTTCCCAACCTTTGGTCCTCCAGGTGTTTTGGACTGCAACTCCCACAATTCCTAACAGCTGGTAAGTTAGCTTGGATTTCTGGGAGTTGAAATCCCAAACACCTGGAGGACCAAAGTTTGGGAAACACTGGTGCAGATGCTCCCAAAGACTTGCTCTGAAGAGCTATGCAGAGCTGAAGGGAGAAGCAGGAAATTTTCCAACTGAATCAATAAACTAACTGAACCTAGTGCCAGAACAAGCCCTATCTGCCACTATTTCTTTTTCTTGGTTCATTTGTTTTTATTTCAATGTTGTCCTCAAGATTTTCTTCTAAACCAGTAAACCACTATGAATATAGGAACCAATAGTATAAATAAACCTGCCTATCTAAACAGTTGAATCCCATAAGATTACAAGAAAACTTTTAGATGTGTCCTTCAATTTGCCTGATAACAGTCAGCTAGATAATGATGAAGTTGCATTATTTTATATGATTGACCACTTAAATGTTGCTATTTTGCCTGTTGGCTTTACTAATTAAAGGGTTATACACTCTAGCTCAGGGGTCCACAAACGTTTTAAACAGAGGGCCAGGTCACAGTCCCTCAAACTGTTGGAGGGCCGGATTATAATTTTAACAAAACATGAATGAATTCCTATGCACACTGCACAATTTTAACAAATATAAACTTATTAGCATTTCAATAGAAAGTGTGGGCCTGGTTTTGGCTGATGAGATAGAGTTGTTGCTTTTGTTGTTGTGTGCTTTCAAGTTGTTTCAGACTTAGATTGACCCTGTGCGAGGGCCGGATAAATCACCTTGGAGGGCCATATCCGGCCCCTGTTTGAGGACCCTTGCTCTAAATGTTCAGCCAATCATTACAACAACAACCTACAGTCAGACATACATGTTAAAGCATGCAGTTTGCTTTAAACCCATTCTAAATTTTCTCACATATAGGACCCTTGGAATCCAATGCACAATAATGTTGAACTAGAATTCCAGAAGGACAGAGTTTGAATCCCTGCTCAGCTATGAAAGCTCTCTCAATGATTTCATCCTTAGGCCCGTCGCAAACTAGGTTCCTGCTGGAGAAAACCTTGCTAGCAAGTCCCTGACGTCATGAGCCTGCGCCTCTCTCCCCGCCCCTTTCTCCGCCCCTTTCTCTTTGCGAGCGTGGTTTTTCCTTTGCTAGGGCAGCATTGCCCGCATTTTCTCTCAGTTGGCAGAATTCAACTGAGAGAAAATGCGGGCAATGCTGCCCTAGCACAGGAAAAACCACGCTCGCAAAGAGAAAGGGGCAGAGAAAGGGGCGGGGCGAGAGGCGGAGTCTCGTGACGTCAGGGACTTGCTAGCAAGGTTTTCTCTCGCAGGAACAGAGTTTGCGACGGGCCTTAGAAGGAGGCAATGCTGAGCTCATGCCAAAGAAACCTTACCAAAAAAACCCTCTCAACATAAGGTTACCTTAGGATCACCAGAAACAACTTGAGAACACACAAGTGCAACATCAGAATTGTAATGTAATCCTCTGCTTATCTACTTAGAGAAAAGTGTTATTGCATTACATTTTATGCTGCATTCATTTTAATCATTTGATGTCAGTAAGCCCTACATTTTCATGGGGCTTAGGGATGTACCTGAAAGAATGCCTCTCTTAGGATCTCTAAGGCCCCTTCTGCACAGCTGAACAAAATCTCACATTATCTGCTTTGAATTGGAATATATGCCTTGATATTCTGGGTTATATGGCCATTTGGAAGGGCCCTGAGTCCTCCAGGGTGATTCTCTGATCGACTTCCACTTGAACATATTAATCGAACATATGACTAATCAAATCAACCAAACTTAAACCTATAAATGTGGAGATCTGACTATACTTTTATTTTTAAGCATATTTAATCATAGGTACACTTGAATACATGGGAATAAACATCCATTTAGCCAATTAACATCCCTGTATATATAACAGGGGTGGGAAATGGTGTTCCTTCTGTTTTTAAAGTGTATCTCTAGCTATGCAGGTTAGATTTGTCAGAAGATGTAAAAGAAAAACATCTGGGTTGCCACAACTGCCTGTTCCAGTATATAAGACTATGGTGTAAAATGTTCAAACCAACCCTAAATCATTTCTGGGTTTTTTATATTATATTATTTAATCATGGATATGTCTGTGTGTATGTACTTATTTGCACATGGATTAATTCCTATTATGAAAATATCACAGTAGGAGTCCAATCAGATGATGTTTCAATAAGATGCAAGTTCTCTTCCCTCATTTTTTTTTTCTTTTGTATGATGTGTGGGAGGAAATAATCCTTGCAGTTCAGAGAAAACCATGTCCCCTCAAGAATGGATTTATAGTCTTATTCAGGACTATCTATCCCTCACTTGTTTGTGTATGTGGTTGTTTATAGGTAACACAAATGCTTTTTTCTCTGTACATATTTTGTTTTCCCATCTTTCTAATAACTCACACAGTATTGTACTTAGAGCCTTTTCAGTTTCATTCATTCTCAATCTCTCGAGAAATAACATATTTCAAAACCACTCAAGTATGCTTTTTAAAAATATGGCTCCACACTTGTTTAGAGTGTGCTTTTACAGCAGTAAATTTAAATGCTTATGACAAATATAACAGTAAAATACTCATAACAATCCATATGTAACATTTTTGCTTTGCTGCAGAAATCTCACAGTGCACCCCTTTAAAAAAAGGTTCCTGTCCAGTTTCAACCAATAGTTTTCTATGTCGGGGAAGGAATAAAATCTGCAAATCTTTAGCTTTTTCTCCCTGTACTTTCACCTGCATGACATCCTCGGAGTTGTTATTCAACTCTATATAAAAGCAAATCTTCGGGTACAAATAGCCTGAAGACTATGAAGTGACAGTGACTAAAGACTTCAATATAAGGCAGTGTATACAATCTTATAAATATTTGGTGGATTCTCCACTTCGGTATGGCTAGTGTGCCAGCACTGAAAGATCAGAAATGAAAACTATTTTCTAAGTCAATTTTTTTAAAGGCAGGGAGGGGGAGACTCTCTAGAATTACAGATATTAGAAATAGCTATTTTAGACCATTTTGTATAGGAGCTATAAAGGAATTGGTCCTTCCTTTCACTGATACTGTCACAGTTTAATGTGCTTTACGAGATGGCTTCACAATTAGCTTCAGAAAACAGCAATGCATGGATTGCATCCTCCCCCCCCCCCCTTTTAATTAATTCTGACTGTATCTTTCCAATTTAACTTAGAGTCCATCTACATAGGACACAAATGTCAATGCAGATCCAAAGTAGAATGCTTTAGATCAATGCTACATGAGTCCACACAGTCAGGCATGAAACTACCAGTGGTCATTGCTTGTCATATTCACTAAGACTAGCCAGAGTAACATGGCAGAGGAGTGGGGGGAGAAGAAATTACTCCCCTTTCTCCCCACCCTTTTCTGATTATATATTCATGCCCAGTGGTCATCACTAAGTAGTGGACAAGAAGGGGAAGTTAAATGTGATCCTGTGTCCCAAGATGCCTGAGTACAGAGAAAGCAGGATGGCCATGTGAACCAACTCAGCAACGACATGGCACTTTAATTGCCATTGTTCCATCCTATAGAATTCTGTGGTGTGTATCAGTAATGAGATACTGAGAATTCTTGACCGGAGACCTCTAGTGCCAAATTACATATAAATGCACTAGAGAAGTATTTCACAAAACTACACATTCTGAAATTCTATACAATGGAACTAAAGCTGTTGATGTGGTATCAAAATATTATAACTGTACAATGTGGAATCACACTAAGGTTGAGAGAATTACTAGGACAAACAATGGACTAGTTGCTCCCTTAGGCCTACATCTAATGTTAGGCTAACAATCTTGATACCATGCCCTCCTGCAATCCCCTTTCTGTGAATAAGATACTTCTACTAATGGAACTATAGCAGTTAGTGGATTTAAAAATTATCTCTGTCTGTCCCTTTCCACACTGTCCTATATCCCAGGATCCGATCCTGGATTATCTGCTTTAAACTGGATTATATGAGTCTCCACTGCCAGATAACCTGGGATAAACAGATAATCTGGGATTAGATCCTGGGATATAGGGGCAGTGAGGAAGGGGCCTCCGAAGCCCTTTGCACTACCCAAAGAACTGCTCCACTGAATCATAAATTTGGAAGGGGCTGCCAAGACCAGTCCTTGCAATGCCTGAAAGTTGCATATCCTACACATTTCTAAAGACCTTCCGATGTCCACCACCCTCTGATGTAGTCTATTAGTCTATCAGATACGTTTTACAGTCAAGAATGTTTAATTGGAATCTCTTTTCCTATAAATTTAATCCATTAGTTTCTGAACTAGTCTCTGGAACAGTAGAAAAAAGAGGTCATTCCATCTTCTGCATGACTCCTCTTCAGATATTGAGATATTTCTATCATATTACATCTCAGTCTTGTCTTCTGAGAGCTAAACCCCTTAAGTTGTTCCTCACAAGACTTGCTTCCTAAAATTTTCATTTCATTGATCCTCCAGACATTGACAACATCCTTCTTGAATTGTGGTACCCAAACTGGACACAGGGTTTTAGTGAGGTCTGATTAAACCATTCTAGAATAATATTATTTTCCTTGATCTTGAAACTGTACTCACAGTGATGCAGCCTAGAATTGCATTGGCTTTGTTGGCTACTGCATAACAATTTCCAGTCTCGTTTAGTTTGTTCTTTTCTAAGACTAGAAGTGCCCATCCTATATATGTGCATTTCCTACATTTGATCATGTATTTAATGTAGTAAATGAACTACATGAACTCATCAGAATCTCCCAGTCCCCTGGAGCAGTATTCAAGTAGATTATAGAAAGGGAGATCACCTTCCTTTGAGTCTCTCGACAGAGGTGTTCTGACAGGTGTATTCCACTAAATCTTGGTCCCAGACTATTAAGCATGAACTAGACAGAAGGGTATTCTGTTCCTCACATTTTTGTTATAATACATTATTATATTGCATAACGTTATGTAGCATTAGGGATGCAGTTTGTTAATTTATCCACCCCTTTGTCTATATAGTGCCATCAATGAGTATGGTGCTTTGCAGAGTGAAAGAAAGCAGGTTCTTTCTAATACATATGAAACAACAGAGGAACAAAGCTAAGAATAAATAGGGAATCATTATACGGCTGTTTTAGTTAAGCATACTCTCATGTTAGTTTGTACCTAAAGCGAACCTGTTTTCACTTCAAAGGAACAAGACTACATGCAGCTAGGGTCTATTTTCTCCAGACCATAGATATGCAGTGGATATGACAAGCTCAGATTTTAACTTGCCAATATCTTTAGCCAGAAAACCATTCCTGAGGCAGGTTCTGCCCTTACATCAATTTTGCAGTGACATTTTCTAAAAATAGACCACCAATGCTTCTGTTAAGCAGCTTCTGTCTGGAGTTAGTAGTGGCTATCCTCTATGGATTCCATGCTGCATCTTCTGCAAAGAGGAGAGAAACTTTTGATTTCTCTGCCTCCAGCTATTACATAATCTACCATCATATCAGCCAGTCAGGAAACAGAAAGTAAAAGAAATATTTTTGTGTTTATTTTCCTTACTGATATTCTGTCTGATTTGTGTTAAGAAATTAGAAATTTTGAAAAAGTATTTTCAAGTCTATTTATCTTCTTCTTTTAGGCCTGAAAATGAATTTGCTGTTAAATATCAAAAATTGAGAGGTTAATTTGTTAACACTACCACTAATCACTGAAATTGTTTAATTTGTTAAACTGGTATTTTACTAATCCATTATTTAAAACATTGATTTTCAGAACAGATTGGATACACTTCCTATGCACCGATCATCACATGGAATGGGATTACTTTGTGTTACTGCCACTGGTCCTTGACAGCCATGGAATTTACTCTCAACTTTCTGTTCTGCTCTTAACTCTAAAAATTACACTGGGTGAAAGAGTCAAAGGAAGGAACATGACTTAGACAAATAATAACTTTTATTTTATCTTCTGAAGAATGCCCTTATTAGAAGTGAATGAAGTAATCCACACATTAACTGAAAAGAAACCTCATGAAATTCAGTGGAATTTGTTTCTAAGCAAACAGCGAGCATGGACTGTTGCCCAAATGTTTTTGTTCCAAACTAATAGCTCCAGTCTTGCCACTAAGCATGTCCTCTACTAAAGCAGACAGTGAGTGCAAAGCAGATGTTGTGGGAACCTTAGGGCCATGTCTACATGGGAAAGAAACCCTATGCACTCCTAATCTGGTGCTGGCAGTCTTCCTGGTGCATTCTAACCTCCTACAAATGTCCAGAGCTTTCAGTCCTTCACCCAACTTTGTTTTGCACCAAGCAAACTTGGCAGATATTCTGAAGTATCGTTGTGGAATGCAGCCATCTGGACACCCTTCCTCTGCACTGATCAGCACATGGAAAGGGATTATGTGTGATTGCCATTGGTCCTTGACAGCCATGTTGCTGCCTGCAAACCTCTAATGATTGCAGTCACATTAGTTCAAGTCATAATTGGGGTGTTCATATGATCAACGAGAAGAGGGTTATTCTATCTCTCCCCCCCCCCCCCTTTGTTGATTGCATGGGTGCTGCCCTGGTTAGGATGAGTGGTTGGAGCTGCATACCAGGATGAGCAGTCTGGATCTGTGAGAATGAATGATTGGAACTGCAGACCAACAACTTTCATCAGCCTGCACAAGAGTGTAGTAACTGCAGAAGGAGAACCCTTAGCAGTACACTAATACCAACAAGAGGAACAAGCAGAAGCGAGCACTTCAGGGCAGGTTGCTGAAGGAATAACCACTCCTTCTAATGTGCAATTTCGCAGAGACCAAGCTCAGTTATGCAGGTCTGCCAGGTTAGCTGAGAGACAGGCTATCCACAAGCAACACCTGTGGCCTAAGCATAGAAAACTCTACCATCCGTAGTCTTGTTGCTGGTGGCAACATCTTCCTGGATGGTGTTACTATGAACTCACTATGTGACTGTCTTTGCGAACCCTGGACCAGAACTGGACTAAAGTCCTTCAGATTTTGTCTTGCAATTAGTTATACTAATATTGTCGAAGGCTTTCATGGCCGGAATCACTGGTTTGTTGTAGGTTTTTTCGGGCTGTATGGCCATGGTCTAGAGGCATTCTCTCCTGACGTTTCGCCTGCACTTTGGCAAGCATCCTCAGAGGTAGTGAGGTCTGTTGGAACTAGGCAAAGGAGTTGTTGTAGGTTTTTCCGGGCTATATGGCCATGTTCTGGAGGCAATTTTTCTCCTGACGTTTTGCCTGCATCTATGGCAAGCATCCTCAGAGGTAGTGAGATCTGTTGGAAGTGAGGCAAAAGGGTTTATATATCTGTGGAATGACCAGGGTGAGACAAAGGGCTCTTCTCTTCTGGAGCTAGGTGTGAATGTTTCAACTGACCACCTTGATTAGCATACAATGGCCTAACTGCGCCTGGGGCAAACTTTTGTTGAGAGGTAATTAGATGTCCCTGTCTGCTTCCTCTCTGTTGTTGTGCTGTTGCAGTTTTAGAGTTTTTTAATACTGGTAGCCAGATTTTGTTCATTTTCATGGTTTCCTCCTTTCTGTTGAAATTGTCCACATGCTTGTGTATTTCAATGGCTTCTCTGTGTAGTCTGACATGGTGGTTGTGAGAGTGGTCCAGCATTTCTGTGTTCTCAAATAAAATGTTGTGTCCAGGTTGGTTCATCAGGTGCTCTGCTATGGCTGATTTCTCTGGTTGAAGTAATCTGCAGTGCCTTTCATGTTTGGGTGCTGCGTTTTGTGGTCCCTATGTAGACTTGTCCACAGCTGCATGGTACACGGTAGACTCCTGCGGAGGTGAGAGGATCCCTCTTGTCCTTTGCTGAACATAGCATTTGTTGGATTTTGCCTAGTCCCAACAGACCTCACTACCTCTGAGGATGCTTGCCAAAGTGCAGGCGAAACGTCAGGAGAGAATGCCTCTAGACCATGGCCATACAGCTCAAAAAAATCTACAACAAACCAGTTATACTAATACTTACTGCCTTGTTTGACCTCGAAACATGGGCACTGACTACTGGCACTCAGATTGTGAATTTAGACTTTGCTTCAAGAACTCTCTCTGTATGATTTGAATACAGAGAGAGTTGGATTTGAATATTGACTCTCTGTGTTTGAGTATGAATGAGGCACATCATGACAGGTGCCCTGTCATGACTACAATGATCAAGCACTTGCAGAAAGCTCCTTTGCCAATGAGAATTAGTAAGAATGACATGGAGGACAAGGGGACAGGCCAGTTGGGCCAAAATTGTCTCAATCAAGTATCACAGAGGGTTTAGCCCAGTGCATTTGTTAAATCCAGAACATGATGCTCCAAACTGGCCCTGATTAAGCAAATCATGTAGACATGGGATAAGACTAAGACTGAGCCAAGTAAATTCAAAAGTGGAAGAACTGGGAATGAGACTAAAGAAAACATTTCATCTAATTATTCAAGTGCCCAGTGTCTAAGCATAAACACAATAAAAGAAAACAGAGTTCATTGTGGCTTGCTGCAAATAATAATATACAAACCCATAAAATATGATCAATAAAAGAAATAGGAAAATACCTACTGACATGGATGCTTCCATGTACAGAACTTTACAGTTATTGTAGACTTGTTTAATAAAAACAGTTGCTAAATCTATCAAATTAAAAAATTTTGACAAATGAGGGAAATCCATACCAACTAAATCTATATATGCAGAAGCATTTTAAAAAACAGCAGTTTAATCGCTGATTTTTTTCATTAATTGGTAGTGGGTTTTGTTTTGTTTTTTCCAAAGATTCCATTTGTACAATATATTCACTTTCTTGGGAGGAGACCTGGTTAAATGCTCTGTATCCTTCATGTTTTTCAAAACTATCAGATAGTCCTATCCTAAAATTAATTGTATCAACACTTAGTGCACCAAGAGAGTTCTTAACTTAAATTCACTCTGATTTCTTTCCACTATGGAGATATCACTGAAGGCATTTTTATGTATGGCAATTAATCATAATATCATCGCTCAGATACCTAAATACTTTAATCGCACTCATAATTCATGCTGAAAGGAAGCATACGAAAGCGCAGCAGCTCAGTGGAAAAAAGATTTGTGTTCTCAGCAATGTCATTTATATAGCTCTGTATGTGTGTATTAATGCAATCAACTTGCAGTATTATTCTATATTAGTTTTATTATAGCCATCTGAAAAATGTCACAAATGGACCATTTAGAAAGCTGAGTTCATGTCTTTATCTCTAGGTCAGACTACTTTGTCCCTTTTAGCTCAAAACACTAAGCTTTCTGGTATTTTCAAGGTGAATTGTATTTACACTCCTCTGCCCTGTATAACCATCACCTTAGAATTGCACTCTAGAAATGCACAATGGAGTTGAAAACTTATCCAGTCAAAGGGCAGACACAGAGTAGAATGTGAGTCACTTCTATTGAATCATGATATGGGAGGAGGTGTGTTTCATTCTTAGATTTCCCACAGAGCCCTTTGGGTTGATCCGACATTAAGACCAGTACAATATATGTTGCTGTCTAAGCTGGCCAGCTTCATGCAATAACCAGTCAAAACAAATAAACAAAATCCAGACAAATTATTCTGGCACATGGGGGGGGGGGGATCACACGTCTTCTAATGCACCACAGTAAAAATTAAATAAAATATTGGCTATTCTTCATGGCACCTAAAATCTGTTACTTAAGGAGGCTTTCTTAGGACAGAATTATTATACCAGTTAAAGTCCACCTTTAGGAGGCTATATAGTTAATATATAATATGAATTTCTTTGTTGGGAGAAATATTGTAGGGGAGCAGGAGGCTAGATTGTTATTCTCTTCTCCTCATGTGTAGAATTTAAGATACAAGGAGAAAAAATAAACTACTCTCACACAGCTGTATTGCTCACAATATTAGTGCCTCCTATCATATTCTAACCCAGTCAGGCATGTAGTGGGGGGGGGGGGGCTTGAGGGGCTTCAGCCCCCCCCCCCCCCCCCCTGAAATTCTCATGGTGGTCTGCGAGAAGGCCTTACTGGTACATTACTTAAACTGTTATCTTTATTCATATCATGATCTGATCACCATACTCAATATATCCCATATGCATGGGGGTATTGGGGTAACAATACAAAAGGTTTGCTAGGGTAGACCCTCTTTCACTCAGACTCAGCCCCCCCCCCCAAATGAAACTCAGCCCCCCTCCCACAAATCAAAATCCTAGGTACGGGCCTGAACCCAGTGTTTCTCAACCTTCCTAATGTCATGACCCCTTAATACATTTCCTCGTGTTATGGTGACCCCCAACCATAAAATTATTTTTATTGCTATTTCATAATTGTAATCTTAATGTAAATATCTGATATGTAGGATCTATTTTCATTCCCTAGACCAAATTTGGCACAAATATCCAATACGCCCAAATTTGAATACTGGTAGAGTTGGGTGGGATTGATTTTGTCATTTAGGAGTTGTAGTTGCTGGGATTTATAGTTCACCTACAATCTAAGAGTATTCTGAACCCCACCAATGATGGAATTGAACCAAACTTGACACACAGAACTCCCATGACCAACAGAAAATACCGAAAGAGTTTAGTAGGCATTGACCTTGAGTTTTGGAATTATAGTTCACCTATATCCAGAGATCACTGTAGATTCAAACAATGATGGATCTGGACCAAACTTGGCACAAATATTCAATATGCCCAAATTTGAACACTGGTGGAGTTTGGGGGAAACATACCTTGACACTTGTGAGTTGTAGTTGCTGGGATTTATATTTCACCTACAATTAAAGAGCATTCTGAACCGCATCAATGATAGAATTGGGCCAAACTTCCCACACAGAACCCTCATTCCTTGAACGGACTCACTGGCATGAGTCTTCCTCCCACCTTGCATGCTCTCCCTCACCCACACATGTGCACTACACTGCAATGCACCAAGCACACCTGCCACCTCCTCCCCACTTGGAGTCTCAGAAACAGCCCTCCCCTTGGCTGAGAGGCCAGCCAATCACAGCAGAGGAGGGCTCTTGGTTGGAGGATAGATCATGTGTTTTCAAAAAAGAAGAGAAGGGCAGGCAGGGAGGTCTTCAGTCTTCTCTGTCAAAGGGGTTCCTAAGATCATCAGAAATATATGTTTCCTGATGGTCTTTGGTGACCCTTCTGAAACTCCCTCGCAACCTCCCCAGGGGTGCCAACCCCCAGGTTGAGAAATGCTGTTCTAACCAGCAAGGACTGAAGGGATCATAAAAATACAGATTTGCATAATCATAGAGTTGAAACATACCCCAAGGGCTATCTAGTTCGATCTACTACTGGTTTAACCTGTTATAGTTTCCTTTTACATTGCCTTTTTAGTGGACACTCAAGGGCATGCCGGAGGCTCCTGGCTGCAACTTTGCCCCTCCCTGCTTATTGATTGTCTACAGGGATGTACCTGAATGCTATATAGTTGCCTTTGTGTCCCAGGGTAAGAAAAATGTCTTTATTCCTGAATAGCAGTGTAAATATGCTAGTAGAAATTTACATTCTGTCAGAAAACTGATTGGATCTCAGCCTCCCTCTGACTAATGGTAGGAATGGCACCATTGCATGCAAAATAGGAGTAGAGAAGCAAGTTTCTATTGAACCACGTTGGCAATATATGCAGGTCCTGTTAAGTCTGCTGCAGTAAATATTATAGATTGATAACACAGAAGACTGAACATATTTTACATCATGCTGCATTGGCTAAAAAGAGGTCAGGGCTATTGTACTCTTCTACCTATCACTTTCTGTAATGGGTGGATAAGAAAAAAATTAAATGAAAAATATTACAAACCATGTACAACTGATATGCTTCTACCATAAGCATTTGTAATTTTCAGGTGGTTTATTTAGCAATTTATCTCAAAATAATAACAAAGTCAAAGATCAATTAATATCTGGAGTGCAGGTCTATATACATTCTGTGTGAGTTTATTTGTGTGTGTGTGCTTGTTTTCATTTTAATCTCTAGACCTTTATCATCTTTCTTGACCTCATATTGTATTAGCTGTGCTAATTATGTACAAAATAACCCAGTCATAATAATGGAGTGATGAATTGGTAATGATAATCCTTTGAAGGCCTAAGTTCATTGTAATCAGAGGGAAGGCCAACAGCTCTGGGAAAGGGAAAGGCTTCTTGGGAATACATTTCATTTCAAATGACAAAGAACTATTAAAACCTGAACAGTTAAATGAATTGTGACAGACACAATTATGAATTGTTTCTCTTTTTAACACGCTACTCCTCACCAATAGCGAAATCATTCTGTTTATTCTTATTTATTGAAGGCGTGTATTTATTTTCCAAATAAAACTGCCTGGGGATGAAATCCAACATTGTGTGAATGAAAGACTAGGGGCCCTTCCACACAGCCCTATATCCCAGAGTGTGGACTCAGATAACCCAGTTCAAAGCAGATATTGTGGGATTTTCTGCCTTGATATTCTGGGATATAGGGCTGTGTGTAAGGGCCCTCGCTCATTAGATGGATTTGTGTACAAACTAATAGCAACAGTTTTCATTACTACCAGGAGCTAATCTTTTGAAATACTAATGGATATGAATTGCACAATTCATGTTGAGACTCAGCATTTGTCTCATGCACCTACTACTAGTAGTAGAAGGAAACGTGGTTTAGAGGACGATGAATCTCAGCAACAGCTGAAAAGGATCAGAGACTTGTTCTTAGAGACTACGGATGAGGAGGATTTTAAGGGTTTTACTCGTGAGGAAATGGAGCTGGAAGATTACAGAGGTGTAAAGAGAGTAGCCAGCAGCTCAAATAGTGATGTGGGATCTGTTGTTAAACGCCTGAGAGATGTACCTGATTGTGGGGACTTTGACAGCGAAGAGGAAGAGCTGGACTGGACTAAAGTTCAGGAAGTAATGGATGTTATGAATGCTCCCACGTCTAGCGATGAATTCCAGGGTTTTAATGATAATTGGGTTGCAGATAATACTTTGCAGGATGGAGCCCGAAGTACTGACTGGCAACAATGGCGCAGCCGGGATTCACCTGTGGAATTAGACACAGCTGAAAGTAACTCCAGCGATTCTGATGAGATTTAAGCAGCAGTTTGGGGACAGACTAATTGCAGAGTTCAAAGTGTCGCATTACCGTGTGCCTTGTGTGTAACTCCTGCCCTGAGCTCTTGTTGCAGCTTCGTGTTTCCTGATCGTGTGAACAACCCTGCCGGAACCAGACTCGTGAGTCTTCCTTGCCTTGACCCTCGGACTGCCTGACAACGCCCCTGCTTATCCCTGGAAACTTCGTCGGACCGCTCTTCATGCGGATTGCTGTTTGCTGTTTTGTTTGCCTTTGAAACGGACTAAGTTTTACTGCTGAATTCAAGCTGCCTGCTTTTGTTTAGACTGACTTTCCTTTTGCCAACAAAGACTGACTGAGACCAGTTTGTTTACATTCCTGCTGACCGCAAGCCTTCTTTGTTTACTACTCTGCCTTGAAGAGTCTCCTTTTGTTTTGTTAATAGACATTAAACACCTTCCTTTAACTCTTACATTGCCGTTTGCTTTGCTGGTCTGTCTGAGTCTTGACAATTCACTTCATAATACTATGCATTGAATTTACAACAATATATTGGTTGCAATCCAGAGCAGGGAACGAGGCCCTAAGATAACTATCCACCACACTTGACTGTGAAAAACAATCCTTTTTTATTGAAGAAAAATGGTTACAAAATAAAGGAAAAATGCAAGTCAAAAGCCACAGCAAAATCAGCAAACATGAATTTAAATGGACAAAACAAAACCCAAAGCCACACTGTAAAATACTGGAACCTGTTAGCAATCCACTAACCGTACTTGATATCCTAGAAATCTTTCAAGACAATGGCCAGGAAAACCAGGAGAACTGCCAAGGTCTTCATCACTCTGAAACGTTGCCTGAGCTGAGAAAGTCAGCCCGGCGGAAGGCACTTCAAGCCAAAGTATTGGTTCCGTGAACCACCCCTCTGCTTTGAAGCCATTGTTTGTTTTTCTCTTAATCGGGAAGACCTTCGCAAGCTGAGTGTTTTACTTCTGTCTTGCCAGATCTGGCCCCTTCTGTTCTCATTAGAGTTACCAGGTGCAAAAGGGAGTGAAAGTTCATGGCTTCCCTCTGAGACATTCTCATGAACACTGGTACTTTCATTTTCCAAATCTACAGAAGTTTCTTCCTCACTAATTTCAGGAGCATTGGCATTTTCCAAATCTACAGAAGTTTCTTCCTCATTAATTTTAGGAGCATTGGCATCAAGAGGTACACTTTCATTAGCATCAGGAGGAACAAACAGAGAATCAGGTTCAAGTTCAAACTCAGGTTGAACCCCAACAATATTGTTGCTGGGAGAACTGGCATTCTATAGAACCTCTTTAGAGGTTCTATAATATGGGGATAATATTGGTGGCATGCACTTATTTTAACCCAGGTCACACAAGGGGACAGCTGGCTCACATCAGACAATGCCGGCATGGCTCCATGAGTGAAGGAGGGTGGGGCCAGCACATCACACCGCCAGGGCAATACAGAAGGCTTCCTGTGTTACCATAGAATTAGTGGGGTGAAGCTGCCCACTCCACATGAACTCTACACATGCTCCACACTTCCCCCCATGTGATCACCCTCACCTGGATCCAGGAGATGCGGGGCAAGGGGTGCTAGATTCCCACACACACCCCGATGAAGCAGAGGGACACTGGCAGCTGTGTGACAAGGTCATAATATTGCTTCTCTTGAGAGGATGCATATGTATATTCATATTATGTATATTATTGAACTCTCTTTGGGGACATGGCTATTGGGATTGTTGTTATAAGTATCTACACTATGACACCACTGTATGGAAGTAGTTCAAGATTTCTCAGCTCATTTGGCAGTCAATTCCTCCCTTCCACTGCAAGCCAAAAAAATATATACTGCACAATACTACTTACCTTTAACTAGTATAACTAGTCCACAAAATCCTCAGATTAGTTGCTTGATGGAGTAAAATGTGGTGCTTGAAAGGGAATGTGCTGTATTTCAGGAGTGTGTGCCAGCACCCTCTAACAAATAATTCTACCTCACAACCTCTGAGGATGCTTGCCATAGATGCAGACGAAATGTCAAGAGAAAATGCTTCTAGAACATGACCACATAGCCCAAAAAACCTACAAGAACCCAGTGATTCCATGAAAGCCTTCGACAAAATAATTCTAAGTTGTGTGTGTGTGTGTGTATAGATAGATAGATAGATAGATAGATAGATAGATAGATAGATATGCCTTCAAGTCACTTATCAACTTATTCCAAATCTGTGGATTTCCTGGGGTTTTCTTAAGCAATGAATACTCACAGGTAGTTTGGTTAGATGTTTTATTGATTTATATTGACTGTTTATTATGCTACTGTTTTTAATTGTTTTTAACTGTTTTATGTTTTTGAGCATTGAATTTTGCTATTGTTTACCGCTCTGAGTTGCCCCAGGGCTGAGAAGAGCGGTATACAAATAGCAAACAAATAAATAAATAAATCCTCTAAAGGACATCCTACAGCCCCTTTGATTCATTAGCAGTCTTCCATTCAAGTAGTAAGCAGAGGTTACCCTGACCTACTGATGGGCTATGGTGCCTATAGAGTATTTAGGAACCATACTACAAATCCCAAGATTCTGAAGAATGGAGTTATTGTAGTTAAAGGAATAGCAAAGCACTGTTACCCTTCCTACTAGCCCAAAATATTTGGTAGGTCCCTAGACTTCCTGTGGAGGCTTTTCAGTGTGAGAGCTGAGAGGTGAACAGAACAGGGGAGGTGAAAGATTTGTTGTGTCAGCTGCCATCTATTCACACAAAAATGAATTTTGCCTTGAGTTTTTAATCTCTTAACTCAACAGCCTTTCCATCTGCACTGTTGCCACAACCATAAATGACCCTGAAACCCATTTTGCTTTCCTGCAGGATGCTGCAGAATGATGTGACCAGTCCCATCCCACTAGCTAGCGATGCTACAAGAAGCAGAAACAAAGATCCCTAGGGGAACCTGTCACAACTCTTCATTGCAGCTGCTCTCATGGCAGGTGGGGACTGATCACATCATTTTTCAGCACACACACATACCCCTTGGCAGCAGCACAGACCTTCATCACACCAGATGATTGACTGGCTTTTGAGGTGGGCCTGATTTCAAGGGAGCAATGGAGAGTTAAAATATAGTTATGACATCATGGCTACTTGCCAGGTGCAGGAATAGGGCTGATAAGTAATGCATTGATAAATGATCTGAGACACATTTAGCAGACCTCCATATTCTGGAGATTTCACAGATTGAAGTGCATGTGTGTCAAATCTTTGTGGAAGTTCTGCAGTTGACTGACACTGAAACCCATTTATGTGTCTTTGCATCTAATATTTGTCTCACTGTCAAAGCCATCATGATAGTTCACATCTGAGGCTACACCACTGCAATTATCCTGAAATGTCAGATTCTACCCTTTTCACACAAGTATTGCACTTCCACCTGCACTTTTTCTTTCAAGATGGATGATATGCCAGGGACCGAGCTTTGAGAGACTCTTAATATACAGTAAACTCATACCTAGCATATCAGGAAAAGGCCAAGTAATATATAACATGTAAAAGTTGTGGTGTATACAAGTATAAAGATAAGCCATGGATTAAGGTATGGCCATTTTTAAAATTCTATTATTATAAAGCAAAAAAAAAAAAACCCTGTTCCTTATATATTTGATCCAGTTTATCCTATTGGTATGAAATTTGGCATAGAGAATGATTTTTGCAAGATATACTGTATGACCATATTTCAGAAAAACATCACACACCTAACAAAGAGGTTACCCAAGACCAACTGCCAGAATTAGCCAGATTCAGAACAAGAAGTTCTCTTTTTGGAGGCTAAAACCGTCTTTAAAAGGAAAGTTTACTCCAAAATGTGTTAGTGGTCTAGAAGACACACACACATGGGGTGTGGTGGGGGTGAGAGAGAGCTGTTGTCAAATGATGTGCAGAAGCCTTCCATTCTAGGTTTTCAAGGTGTGCATCAGCACCATCAAACTGCATTGCTCAGAAAGCACAACAGAAACTGCACAGAATTATGATGGTGGGCATTGACATGCCACCATAGAATTAAGTTTCTTCCATCTCTCACAACCTGCTATAGTTTATCCTCCCATCTTTCCAGTAAATAGATATCCTGGAATCTCATAGGTTCCCACTAAGGTCCTTTTAGATTTTTTGAAACCTTTCTGAACAAATACATCTTTGCATAATAATATAATTTCAACCTCCAAAGGAAGAATTCTAAGGTACATTCTTTGGCCAAGACTAATTATTGCAACAGTTCCACAGACTGTCATTTTGTTTCCAGGTGCAATTCAAAGTACCATCTATGATCTATATCACTTTATATCAGTGGTTCCCAACCTTTGGTCCTCCAGGTGTTTTTGACTTCAGCTCCCACAATTCCTAATCCCTAGTAAGCTGGCTGGGATTTCTGGGAGTTGAAGTCCAAAACAACTAGAAGACCAAAGGTTGGGAACCAAATGCTCTATATACTTCAGGATACCTGAAGAACCATGTTTCCTCAGATGAACCTGCAGATGCTTTGAGATCTCCTGGAAAGTCCCTTTTCTCTGTACCACCACCCTCACAGGTACATCTTTGTAAAATGTGGTCTTTTAGGCCCTTAATTTTTTATTAAGATATTAATCCTTCCCTTTCCCCACTCATCCAGTCTCTTTCTGACTTTTTGGATAAGTTAGGTAAGGTAGATGTCTAATACATATGTGGTGGCTCTTACCTTTCCAGGAATCCTGTCCACATCATTAGTCTGTACTGATTGAAAAGCCAAAGTTATATCTACTGTATATGTATTAATTACAGTGTCAAATTCAGAACAGAGCCAAGAAAATGTATCTCCAAAGTGCCAGGCAAGTTTTTCAACAAACTGTTAAGGAATGTACACACTCTTTTACCAGCTGATTTCATGTGTAAATCAAACACAGGTTTTGGGACCAACATTATGACTTTAGATAAACCCTGTATATAAATAGGAGGTCATTCAATGGAGAGGGGAAAGCACCAATGACATCTCGGTGTACAGTTGCCCCTAAGCAATACTGCCATTTACTCACCCAGACATTCACAAAGGTTAGATGTTGTGCTGCAACAGAGAGAGTAGAGGGGATTGGTGCTTCTTTTAGGTTCCCCTGGAAGTGGACTAAGCCCCTGCCTTTCATCAGTCTATTTAGAAGAGAGGATGGTTTCTTTTTTATAAGAGTTAAGGTAAGTATCCATATTGGCCCATGGATAAGTCAAGCCAAATTTTGAGGGTTTATTTTTTGTTTAACATTTCTAGACTTATATATGAATATAATGTGCTGCCCATATTGCCAGAGTAGACTCAGGGTGTGTTTTATCAGACCTACTTTAGGTTTACTGACAGGATCATTCTTGCTGCTTTACTCATTTATTTATTTATTTATTAACTTTATTTGTACCCCGCTAACATCTCCCAAAGGACTCGATGTGGCTTTCAAAGGCCAAGGCCTCAATAAAACAACAATATAACAAATACACATAAACCATAAAGCAAAACAAACATTAAAGCAATAACGATAAACAGTAAAAACAGTACACCATAGCACCATTACTGCTAGCTCTCTCAAAATCCATGGAGTGGTTGGCTCCAGTGCATGAGAGGGGATAATCAGGTCCCCTGCTGTGAGAGTTTTCCAATTTCAGAGGTTGACTAGAACTTATATATAAGCAGCAGGCAAACCCCAAAGAGCCATCAGGAAGACAATGGGACCCATAGCCTTCCTTAACCACCACCTTAATTATTCTCCAATCCCTGCAAAGTTTGTAAACCCTAAGAATTCTACTAAATAGTGATTTGTCTATAACAACACAATTGTAGCCAGTTCCTCCACTCTCAGATCACCATCATCCACCCAGTTCAGAAAAATGTTCTCAGGAGTAAGTGTAGAGCCAGAAATAACTTCAGACAATTTTGTTGTCATGGCAGACATGAAGTCCAGAGTCACTCTTGACAGGACAATGCAGATAATAATGCTGAAGTTTTTATGAATTTCAATCACATAAGATATGAGAGAGTGGAATTTTTTTTACATTTGTAAAATGATTTCTCTCATGGCAAGCTGAGTTAAACTGTACAATCCTTTGAAAAGTGAAGTAGGAGAGGACATTTAATAAGGTTTTAGGGCCTCATGTCTGGTCGAACCTACACTTATGAATTTCTAAAACAATAGCTTTAAAATAAGCTAGCTGCAAATAATCAATTTTGAAGTACCATTTCTACTAAACAAAATGCAAAGTCTTCATTTGCATTTTTTAGATGTTGGGGGAAATGAGCTGTCTTCTTTTTTTTAGTGTGAAAGGTCAAAAAGCAAGACAAATCAGCAACAAAATCTCTGATGTGTCCATGTGGCATTTGGTTTTTTTGCCACCTGAAAACAATGCCGTTAGCATTGTGTCAGATATTGTAAATGAGAGCAGTTAACAAATTCTACACGCTAACTTTAGAAGTTTTGTTTTCATATCTATTCTCAGATGCATGACATTAATTCTTAGATTTCTTCTGTCATACCCACTATTCCAAACCAGTCATCCAAATCAACTAATGCCATGAGACATGGAGCTCGTAATCTGTAACTTTCTTTCCATTGCTGGCAAGCATTTTCTCAGAGTCTCTTTTTTCCAATGTAAGGGAACTATTTTATGATTGAATTCTATTGTTGCTCTGTGTACAGTTGGGCAATGAAACATTTTTTTTATCTGCATCTTCTGGGTTTCTCTTTTATTCACACAGCTTAATGGCATGATTGTGAGCCGTTCAGGGCTGTTATGCAGATGTACTTCCCAGAAAAAAATGCTGCTTCAGAATAAGCTGTTACTTTTTGTGAGCCCCACCGGCACTAGAAGACAGCTATTACAAACAACTTCCTGTGACATTTAGCTCATGGAAAATATGTTAGATGTCAAATTAACTTCTCAGTACAGGCCTAAGCAAATCAGACCCAGAACGCTTTCTTAACAAAACCTAAAAGACACCCCACGTTTTAATTAAAAACAAGTGCATAATTGTGCTGACTTTACTCAAGAGAGTTTCTTTATGAAATAATATAAAGTGATCTCTTTTCACTTCTGACAAGATAAATAAAAGTTGATCGGTTTCTCCATACACTGATCATTTTGAGGAAAATACATTGTAATTGAGGTTGACAAAGTTTCTGATTGATGAGATGCAAGATATTGAAGACGTTTTCGAAATGTGTTGACTTTACCTTTTCTTCATACATTTCTTTCTGGTGAAAGAGAGTGAATTAACTTCCCACCCAGGGTATTCATCAGTCTAAAGCATATTAAAAGGAATTGCCAGATTGGGTCATGAGCATTAAAGAGAGCCATCTGTTAGAGAAAGATCTGAGTGATAGCCTATAGGTAGTCCTTGCCAACACAAGGAGGGCAAAAAGATCAATGGGAAGAACTAGAGAGTCTAGGGGATTGTCTTTGGCTTTTTCAGCAGCAAACTCATACATTTTTTAGTTCATCACATGGCAGGAAAACAAGTACAACATTAATTGGCACCATAAGAAAAAAGTTCACACCGCATTTTGCAGTCTCTGGGTAGAAAGGCTTTCCCAGCCATCCAATTTTTTTAGTGGCACATCTTCAGCTTTTCCTTTTGCAATTTATTTATTTAAAGCAAATATGATCTGGAAATACTAAAAATGCAGTATTCAAAGTAGTCTTATGAACAATATTGTACCAGAGGGGGGAAAACAAAGTTGTTAGCTCAGATATAATACCTTTTGTCTTATGGGACTCTAATAGAAATTTTGAGTGAGATTTTTTGTTGCTAACTCTTAGCATATAAAAAATGACAATGTAAAGGAGGTATAGAAATATTTGAATCCATTCATTCAGTGCAATTTATTTTAATGTTCAGTACCACGAAAGGCAATATGATATAGTAGTTTGAGCATTGGACTGCAGCACTAGAGATCAGACTTTGCCATAGAAACACACTGGGTGACCTTGAGCAAATCAGAGAAAGAAGAAGGCAACCCCCCTCTGAAAAAAATCTTGCCAATAAAATTCCATGATAGGGTCACCATGAGTCAGAAATGACTTGAAGGCATAAAATAACAACAACTCCTTGCATCTTTATATGATGTGGATGATAAGGGGAGGTAGCTAGAAAATACACACCCCAATGCCCACTGCATCCACAGGAAAAACAAGTTGGGAAAAGGTGATCAGTGTATGGACTTTGCAGTGCAGAAATATGGGAGGAACATATGCAGCACTTATGTAAACAGTGCTACCGATGGAAAATCTGGATAAAGGAACTGGATATGGCACTCTCAGGAAAGTAAACAAACAAACACCTTGTCACTCCGTTTCCAAGAAGAATTCGCTTTCCCCTTTTTGTTTTTGAACTGGAAGATGAGCTCCATTGCTAATTCCCATCCGATGGGCTACTACAGTTCAGCACATTTCTCCAAATGGGGTAAGAAATTTCTATAGGTAACCTATAGCCCCATGCCCCACATCACTTCCCCCTTATCCCATCCCACGGGGGGAAGCATCTGCTGCCTAGTCCCCCCCCCCCCCCCCGCTCCCTCAGTTGATCCTAATCCTACACAGGAAGCCTCCCATGTTGCTTCCACAGAGGCATACACCAGTTCCTTTGCCAGGGAGCCCCGCCAGAAGTAGATGTATATTGTGGGATGGGAGCCAACAGACTCTATGGTAAAACTGTAGAGAAACCAGCATACACCACTGAATTCAGAGTGTCTGATGAGGGTGTTAATTGATGTAGCAGTTTAATCATTGTTCTATGACTCTGAAGACCAAGATTTGAATGGGTGATCTTGGGCATGTCACACTTATTCAACCTCAGAGAAAGATAAGGGCAAAATTCCTCTGAACAAACTTTGCCATGAACATACCATGATGAATTTGTCATAATTCAAAAACTATTTAAAGGCACATGACAATAACACTGTCATGCAGGACCAGGAATCAAACATCACTTTAATTCAGGACCTCCATAGGGTTTGGACTGCAATACGCTCTACCTTCACTAACATAGTCAGTGCAGATGAGCATTTCCTCTCCAACAACATCTGGTGGGTCACATATTCTACACTACTGATTTAGTCCAATCAAAATTAATAGAAAATTTAGCAATATCAATGAAACTATAGCATGGTAATGTCTGGATACACCACATGCTTTGCATAATTTTCTCTGTTATCTCGAAGAAATATCCCTTTGAATATAGTACATTCTACCTATAATTGTTGTAAAAATAAACAAGTCTATTAGTTTATTTAGTTTATTTAAAACTCCTTGATTACCCTTTTAGGTAATCAAGGAGTTTTACTTGTTTGTCTCATTCAGTAGTAGATTAATGCATTTGAGGAAGCAGAGTTTGTTCCACCATACACTAGATACTGCTTTTTTGAGAGTTGGCAAAATGTAGCCCATGGGATGCATGTAAGGACCATTTGTGCCCCCAACAGTAAAAATATGTTCCCCCCAAATGCCCTCTAGGGCAAAAAGGAGCATTTTTATCATATCTATGCCTCCCCCGGGTTACATTAGTCCCAGGAGCTGCCTTCAGATAGGATAACCTGTCTTAGTTAATAGACTAAGAGATTAAATCTATTTTTCCATAATAGTGATGCTTGCTTCAACTAATGAAGTTCTAGAAGCATTTTGTAACTTCAGATGAAGAAGCCAAATTTAATTGCCTCTCTGCGGTCTTTGTTTCCACTTTGGGTAGGGGAGATGAGATCACTTTTCAGCCAAACTTAATTGCTTCCCTGTTGCCTTTGTTTCCACTTTGAGGAAGGGGAATGAGATCACTTTTCATTTATACGCATCCAAAGCAGAATGTAGATGTCAAAACCAAAGGACTTTTCCACTACCCAATTATAGCACTAGGAGTCTTCTTAATTGCCATCTTTGTACCTTATGGCAGGGCTTCTTAAACTTTTTTCACTCATTACCCCTTTCTACCTGAGAAACTTTTAGGCAACCCCAGGTATATAGGTATAAAAATGAAACATTTACTGATAAATCAGCATTTGCTAGGCTTGCTAAAGAGCTGATTTTCCTTTTTATGAAGTACAGCTCAAGCATTTTCTGTAGAGTCCACTGTAATCACTACACATAGTGGCTAACAGATTTATGTAAATGTCTAAGGGTCTCATCACAAAGGCCACTTGAAGCAGGAGAGGGGCAGTGGGGCAAATCTGTCACCCCGTGCAAAGCTCCTTCTCAACTACTCTTTCTCAGTCACATGGGGGAAGCGTCACTCTCCCAGCAAGACCCCGTGCTGGCTCCATTGTTGCGAGGAAAGCATCTGGCGATGCTTTTACCCTAGTTAGGGGCAGGGACTCTGCCAGAAGTCGCAAGACATCGTGTGATGGCCAGTGTGGGGCTCCATCCATTAGACGGGATGAAAACATTCTAGGATGCTAAATTCCCCCCCCCCTCCATCCGATGAGGTCCTAAAACAGTCATTAGGTTCAGTACCCTTTAACTGTAGCCAATTTTTTCATGACTCCAACACTGAGGATCCCATTTGAGGTCAAGATGCACAATTTCAGAAGCAGTGTCTTACAGGACCCTAGGGTTTGCAGTCCTAAATGCAGTCATGCAGTCCTAAAGCTCTCTAGCTGAGAATACCCCTTTCCAAACTGCAAATCTCAGGATTCCATAGAGTATAGCTGTTGCAGTTAAAGTAGAATCACAGTATTATCACTGTGTAATGTGAAAGGTCTTCAAGATACCATTACTGTAATTTATTTGTGTATATGTGTATCTAATTAGAAGTCCGAGAAGCACTGAAAGCTAGCATGAAAGATTTTACTCCTTTTGTTTGATTCAGTAAAGGCATTATTACAGGATGGAGTTTGGATCTTATTTGTGTGTTTTATAGGCAACACAGCTGCCCTTACATCATTTCCTAATGGAAACAACTTGAGATTTAAAGAGCTCTAATGTAAGAGATGTCTCCATCTCTAGGTATTAAATTGTATTGAAACAAAAACTTATAAATCACCCTTTCAATATACATAAAGTACATTTCATACATGCAGTGAGAAATCAGCACTTATGCTTTGGACTATTCATCCCCAAGAATTTAACATGTGGGCAGGCCCGTAGCCAGGATTTCATTTCCGGGGGGGGGGGGGGGGGCTGATTTTTTTTTCAGGGGGGTTTTTGGGGAGGCTGAGTTTCGGGGGGGGGGCTGAGTCTGAGTGAAAGAGGGTCTAGCCTAGCAAACCTTTTGTATCATTACCCCAATACCCCCATGCATATGGGATATATTGAGTATGGTGATCAGATCATGATATGAATAAACATAACAGTTTAAATAATGCACCAATAAAGCCTGCTTGTGGGTGCTTCCTTTGGTTGACATAACTCAAAAGTTATGGGGGGCACTAGGTGCCATTTTTATTGTAATTTCTGCCTCCACTTTCCTCTCCAGCAGGCTGTACCGGCATATCCAACACAATCAGAAGTGACATCACACCACTTCTGGTTTCAAAACCAGCTAATTTTCAGCCATTTTTCTGCCTATCCCACCAATGTTATGGGGAATTTTGCAACAGTGTTTACCCATTTTGAGACATTTTTCAACTGAAAAATCACCCTCAAATATTTAAATTGAGGACTGTGGCCTTCAGGGACCACACTTTTGGGGCTCAATGATTGCATATCAAGGATCTACACTCCTCCATCCCCTCCAACAGAACTGATCAAACATTTAAGGGATATTTCATGACAAGTAATCATTTCCTCAAATGTGTCAAACAAGAATATCTGCAAATACCAGGGTTTTAGCAGCCTCAATATTTGTTTTGTTTGTTGGTTTGAATCTATAATTACAGTGCTCAGCCGACAATATTGAATGAGCTCTCTAGCCATGCTTGTAGTTTACGTCATATGGAATGACAGGAATGAGAGAAGTCTATATTCACCCTTTCGAAGTCATATGGCTGGATTCCTCCTCCATCTGGATGTTTGGCATAATGGAGGAATGAATTGGGTTTTGACTGCTGCCAGTTTTTGTTAAAACAAATTGAGGACAAACCACCCATGTGTCAGATAAACTGTGGGTTTGGCTGTCTTTTCTTTCCATATGACACTTGTACCATCTGCTCTTCATTTTTGAACAGGGAGGGCTTGGGCCATCTAAGTGCCTCTGTTTTGTTTTGTTTTGTTTTGTTTTTCTATTCATTTTGCTCCAAACTAGAGCATATCTATGCAGTTTGTAAGCAAATAATATTTATTCCAATCAGTTTAATTTTTTTAAAAGAGTAAGAGAGAGAGAGAGTTACACATGAGAAAACAACATATTTCCCCATATGTAATTCCCTGCATGCAATTTTCCATAATATACAGTCAGCCTCCACTGAAGGATAGAAGTACATGACTCAATGGAAGCAGCAAAAGCATGAATATTTCTACTCTCGAACACACACACAAATGTACTTTCACTACTTGGGTGGCTGAAACCAGTTGCATGTGCATTTCCCATGTGCACTCATACTCACTGAAATGGGTGGAGGGAAAAGGATAGGTTGTGGGAGTGGCAAGAGGAAGGGTGCATGCAGTCCCTCACTCACTCACTTGCTCAGGCAGATGGGGAAGTGAGAAGAGAGAAAGCATACATGTTCCCTTGAGCACTCACCTCATTTGCTGAGGTGAGTTAGGTGGGTGAGGGAGGATGGGACATGGGATCAGGAGAGCTGAGGGTGGGTAGTGCATGGATCTCCAGAGTGGGTGGAGAAAGAGGAGTGATGGTGGTAGTGGGAGGCCAGCAAGGCCAGCAGGGAGGGGCTGCCATGGTTGATCTTAAAACACTCTCCTTATCTACCTCAGAGATCTACACACCACCCATCCTCCCTTCACCTGCACCCCATCCCTAGAGAGTGAGTGAGTGAACACATGCATTATCTTACTTTCCTGAACCCCTATCTCAAGTATGGTGGATGGGGCTCTTCCACAGATAATGCTGAAAGATTTTCTAGCATCTGTCTAGTTTCTGTATGTGCAACGGGAACAGGGTGCCATCTTATTATTCACCCCGGGAAACACAATGTCTTTGGACTCTCCTATCTGAGTGGAAATGCCCACAGACAAACACAACATAAGAAGTGGCACTAAATGCAAAGAAGTGGGAATGGTTCAGGGACCATCCCATAGAACAGAAGTGCCAAATTCTTATGGTCAAAATGAGAGAAATATTTTAAACTTCAGTGTTGGGAAGTGGAATTTAAGTTTTTAATCATCCATTAGTTTAATTAAACCATAGTGCCATTTACAGTTACAAAAACTTCAAATTATAACATAATGAACAAGTAAAGAGGAAACTGCACAAAACCTATACTCAGTTCTAGAAGACGATTTTTTAAACCTGGAAAAGAAAATATTTCCTTTTGCAAGTTCATTTTTACAGGGCCACACAGTTCTAGGCTATGCTGACTAGCATGGTGGAAACTGTAAGTCCAGCATATTCAAAAGGTTACAAATTGAGAAAAGTTGGACTGTTCCAAAATCTTTATATTCAGTACAGCAGGAGGATGACATGCTCATGAACACATACCAAGTGCCATTCCCTCCGGAATTGATCAGCTAATCTTGGAGGAGAGTGTTTCTGGGTCGACAGCTAGGCCTACCAGACAAACCCTCCTGTCACAACTCCTTTGATGTGACAATGAAACACTGAAGTCTATGAAGCTGTGCTGTATTTTAAAGGTTTTGTACAAAGGATTTCTTGTATTTAATCACTGCACACGTCTTTACTTTTAAAAACCCTCAATGATTAATGTGTTCCTTTTCTTCTTGATAGTTGATAAACAACTATAACTATGTTAAACAATTTGCCTGCAAAGAAAGATTTTATTTAGGCCTGTGAAGTTAGTTGAAAGTCTTAGAACATGAAATGTATATCAAGTTCAAAATAGGTGAATTACTCTCTAAATAAGTGTTGGCAGCTCTTTATCTTTTCCTTGTTTTCCATATTTAATTCCAACACTGAAGGCTAGAAGATACATCATTCCTCCCTATCCACCCCCCTCTCTCTGGCTCACACTGGGTGAAATGTTTTGAATTAATTATGCTAAATTATTAATAGCCCATGATGTGAAACATTGCAGGATTTGAGGGAACTAGTATATGATAATTTTGTGGTTTTCATCTCCTTAAAGTAGTACAGGGGAAACTTATAGATCTACCATGCAAGAATTAAACTAAGTGTCTTCTAAGAATTAAAGCATATGGGTGGAATGCAGTATCAGACTTACATTTACTTAAGTGGACATGAGTAGATGTATGTGTGCAGAAATTAGAATTTAGCAGGTGTGCAACATCTGTATGCAGTAAGAGGCTGCCACGATGTTATTACATCAGAAAGCCAGCCAAGAAACCATTGCAAGTCAATCCCAAACCATATCTGAAGCAATGTGCATTGGTCCTGATGCACCATGAGTACCAATATATATTGGGCATTCACAATGCATATCCATATAAGGGACTGTCAGTGTGTATCAGTGGTGTCCAAAGCATATTGGACACTATCTAGAGAATGCTAATGTACACCAGGAGGTACCATTACTTCAATATACATTTCTGTATTCACAAGGAATAATAATAACAATACTTTATTTTTACCTGCCCTATCTCCACAGGCGGACTCAGGGCGGTTTACAACAACAACAAAAAGGTAAACATTCAATGCCAGAATATCATAATAGACAGATCAAATCATAAACAATAAAATAAACAACATTGGGATATACATATAAAACAACTAAAAATAACTAAATTGAAATTTAGGTATAGAAATAGACATTGAGACACATTTAACTAATAAGTCTAATAATAATAAACAGTTAAAACATTAAAAGCATAGGCAATTTGTGGCAAGCCAGCAGGGTTGAGGTAGTATCTGAGTAAGAATGTTAATATGACTGTTTAGTTAATAATATTGTTTTAAATTGATTTTAACCTAATGTTTTTACCTATTATGTAATTGTCATGTTTTACTATGTTCTGTTTGTGTGGGCATCGAATTGTTGCCGACTGTAAGCCGCCCTGAGTCCCCCTTCAGGGGTTGAGAAGAGCGGGGTTCAAATATTGGAAATAATAATAAATAAATAAATAATAAAGCTAATTCTCCTTCTCCTCATAAAGTTCTATAGTGCCTCCAGTATATGGCTAAGTATGGGTAAATTCAGGCAATGTAGGTCAAGGTATAGAATCATGGCTAAGGACCCATCCAGATAGGCCCATATCCCAGGACCTGTCTGGGTTTCTACCGGGAGTGTCCAAATGACACCTCCAGTAAAAACAAATTAATTTGAAACAAAGCAGGGTTTACCTGCTTTGTTCCAAATTAATTAGATACCCCATTAGATACCCTGAAAGGTCTGGGTCTCATGGGATATTGGGCCTCTGGGGACTCATCCTCGTGTAGTCCCATTTGCTACCTCACACCTTTTAGGTTTCTGGAGCCCAAAGGTGTGGGATAGTGCCCACCCCCTCTCCCCAAGCCCCCAAAACAACCCTTAATATATTTTTTAAAAACTTACTGGGACACCAGTGGTGGTCCTTCTGTCCTCCTGGCACATAGAAATTATACACTAGGAGACAGCGGGGTGGGGAAGGGGCAAAATCTAGACACCCTGCCCGAGAAAGCCTGGTTTTTTTGGGGGGGGGGTTGGTTTTTTTGATGGGGTGGATTTAAACTTAAGCTGAAGCAGGTTTTTTTAACTCCTGTTTGGAAGTGCCCTTATTTTCATGTCCCCAGTCCCAGAAAAAATTACCTTCCTTAGAAGACAGATTACTTATGGCAGTTGGTTTAGCCTGATAAACAGCTAGGTGCTCCTCCAATTCAGCAAGAAGGGGAGCTGTAGGAGAGATTCCAAGCCCTCATGAGACAAGATGACTTGGGCATGTGGTGCAGAGCTACTCATACAGCGAAAGACTATGTAACCACAGCTCTTTAAATACTATCAGGCAATTGGGCATAGACTGAGCTGTTGTCAAAAGCAGGGAACCTTCCCCCTATCTTGCTAATGGAAGCAAAATTTCAAATTATCTCTTGATAACTTGACTCTGCTGCTGGACATCTTGGATGTATCTTGGACTATTCACTGACCCCTCTACTTGGATTTTGTTCTGGCTTACATCATCTTTACCTCGGACTGTTTGTTATCAGACACCTTTCATGCTTCAGCTTCTGAGCTTAATTCTGGCTAAGTGTTAAGAGTAAGACACCTATGTGTATTAAAATGTCAAGATGTACAGTCATGTTTTTTATATATAGAAAGTTGCAACTTAAACAATAATCTCCAGTCTGCTTATGCATAGTGCCCATATTCCCAGGATTCCATTTTTTTCATGCCAATGAGCTAAACGTCAGTAGTATGTGTTCTGTTCAAAGAATGTATAAAAATGCAAAGGGAATCTTAAAAATAAATATGACAGTAAAACTGTGAACAGGATATGTTTTTGTCTTGTATCTAAGGGCTTTGATTCATTTTTAGGTAAAAATTAATTATTATACTGAAAGCTGCAGAACTGACAACACCTTGTGACACAGGTGTGATCTGGCATGTGATGCTTTTAGCACAAAACTGGCCAAGGTTTCATATTTAGAATTCCGGTACTTTTAATAGTTGGAAGGAGGATTTTAAATTGTGTTTAAATCTCTGCTCTGCACCTGCTGACAACCTACAAGCTGCACCTGTTGACAATCCATCTTCTACACAACTATAAGAGGTTACAAGCACCTTAATGTGGAAATGCTGAACATCTGTTTTAGCAGCTCTTGCTAATACACACATCAGCTGCATCTCCACACACACAGCAGTATTAACTTTTTCCTTATGCAGAGACACACAAAAGGAGCATATGAATTGACCTTATATTTAAGACACCCAAATAACTTTAAAAAGAAAATAAATCAGCTTGGGAAAATTACTTTTTTGGACAAGATATCATAGAACCTCCTTAGTCAGTAATGAGCACGCATGCTGTTTTTCATTATAGTTGTGTGTATTGCAAAACCTTTCTTCCGGAAATGCCTGCCTTCAAACAGAATCAACATTCTCAAAAGCAATCTGCATTTTTTCATACCTCTAAGACAATTAAGAGCCCAGCAGTTTAGGAAAACTATGTATTAAATCGGGGATGGAAAACTGACAAAGGATAAAGGGCCATACTAGATAAATGCCCCTGAGACATTGAGGGCTGGAGGGCTACAACTCTCTATCAGAGTATCTACAAACAATTGGCCTCCAAACAACTTGTGCCATCGCGCCTGGGGGCTATAACTCTTAGTGAAAGAGGCATGGATGTGACATCTTTCCCCAGGGGATTGCTTCTTGCCCTCCCATAGGAAACTGGAACTCCCAAAGACCAAAACAAAACAGATAATTCGAAATGGTATTTATTGTTCACAATGAGTTATCTTTCTCAGGCATAAGCTTGATGTTTCAACAGGGATAAAGGAAATATACTTTACAATCTCTGAAGTCCAAGGAGTTTGCAGCTGAGAAGCTTTTCCTGTTTCCTCTTTCCTCAATGGCTGTGAATATCGGAATAAACACAACCCCAGTCCAATGGCCTATGTTGAAGGGACAAGACCTTCCTCTGGTGCCAAAAGAACCAGTTTGAAGGCGCTTGGGTCTCCTCAATGTTGTCCAGGACGATCTGGACATAAAGCATGAGTCCCAAGGGGAAAAAAAACCTTAGAATTGGTGCTGAGAGGTAATTTAAGCAGGGTCTTTTAGAGTCAAGTCTCTTACTCACATCCATCTGAAAGAAACTCTGATGGGAGAATGAAAAAGGGAAGCACTCCCCCCCCCTCCAGGAAGAGGTGGAGCCAAACAATTGAGCTTGAGGAAGCAATTCAACTGGTGCAAACAACATTGATTGGCAGCTACAAATAACCAATCAATCCAACTATACATAAGAAGGGTAAAAAGGCAGGATTAAGCATGACACAACAGTTTAAATCTTGCAACTAACAGTTCTACACATAGGTGGCGCCACTCGCGCCATCACACGTCTTTCGACCATGGGTTCTCCATATTTTTGGTCTCCTGGGTTATTTAAGGCCCAAGAGAGACCCTCTTTTGCAACAGAAATGCATCCTCTAGGTTGTTGTATTGCTGATATTGAGTTTGAAGGAAAAAGCTGATTGTACTCTCAGGGTCCATTCATTTACAGTGTTTGGTCCATGCACATTTAACTGGCCAGTGTGTGATGGCTGTCCACAGGAGCAGCAGCAAAGTCACTTTTTCTACCACAAGCACTGAATGAACACATATTCCAGGCATACAGGGAGAAACCCCTACTCCAACTGCTTTCTAGCATATTTCCATTTTAAATTCTAAACTTCTTGATGTTAAAATTCAGAGTTATGGAATTCTAGCTGCTAACTTGATTGGTGATGATGGTGGTGAAGGTCATCATAATCACTAACACTGTAGTGAAGTGAAAACTGGAGAAGGAATCTATACTGTGTAGAGGAAAGAGTTGGGTTTTTTACCTGTTGCATGACAAACAACATCTGCTAGAATTTCCTCTTATAAAAATGCAAGAGTGCAGTCCAGTTTTCTCTCCTGCAATCCTGACCATTACCACCAAAGGGAGTGCTTTTAACAAAACCATTGCTAAATTAAAATAAAGATATCTTTAAGGGCACCTTAAATGTTAAAAAGGCCCTGTTCCTGCTTACCAGAATTTCTAGTTCACATTGTACAAGGAGATGCAGTTAGGTCCCTCTATGACACTCATCTGAGCAGTTTCAGTATCACAAAGGACTCTAGAGAGCTATTCTGGCTTGTTTAGCTTCAATTCCCAGTCTTGTGGCTTAGGAACAAGACGTGGGCTATTCTGAAGCTGGTCCACCTCCTGGTCATTTAAGGCAGGGTAGGATACCCAAGTGGACTTTTTCACACCCACCAAACCTTTTTTTGTGGTGAATTCTGGACATTGGTCCCAATGTTGGTCAGCTATCAGTTTAAAAAACAGGGAAGAATTTTACCCATAAGCAGTACTGGCACTATGTTCATGGGAATTGTACTGCTCCCATTTGGTTGTTATTAATTCATGTCTTCTTTTGCCACAGGTTTTAAAGTATGAGAGTATTGTTGGCATTGGTCAGAAGCTACTTATGGTAAAGCAGATAAGACCACCTACTTTCCAAGGTGGGATGTTCTCCATAAGGAACCTCAGAGTGATCACTAGGGATTTGCACCTTCTCCTACGTGCACACACACCCCAACCATTCCCTGCAGTATCCGAGGAGCTGGCCTAAGGGGATATTGACCATCAAACAGGCCAGCCAATAATGGCAATCTTGCTCTATATACAATGCAAGGCTGCATTCAGTGAAACTGGGCGTTTTAACCCCATTTAAAATGTTGTTGACTGGTTCAGAGGTTTTAGTGTTGAACTGTGAGCCTGGATTTGATTTTTACTCAGCTATGGAAACCCACTGGGTAAAATTGAGCAAGTCACATGCTCTCAACCCCCGGAAAGGGGCTCCATAGATCAGAAATGACTTGAAGGTGCATAATAACAACCACTACACTTCTTATGGCTAACAGTACCAGTGATATTTGCCCCAGATCTCCTGGACTACAATCCATTTTCATCTGATGAAAGGAACTTCACTCTCTAAAAGCCCAATATAACTTGCTAGCTTTGAATATAAAGTTAAAACTCTTCCTTGTTTTTGTAGAGCAGGATAAGCACACAAAAAAGTACTGGGGAGCCAACAGAGCCATTTCCTATGATCAAACAAAGGACTTAAGTCAAAGTACTCACCACCTACACCATAGGTGAGACTACTCAAGTAAGTTTATTTTTGCCTCTCTTGTTTAATTAATTTGGCCGCTAGTCACTTAATGACAGCAGGGTTTTGTTAGCTTGTTTACTTCAGAACCGCTTGCCATCTTTGATTAAGCTCCATGTGGATTTATGACTATGTTCACTCCATGCTTTCCTGACCTTTAAGGCACAGCTGATAAAAATCAAAGGTCATGGATTCCAAAAAGTACTGATTCTAACAATAATTTCAGGCAGTGCTCCCTGTAAAGAGCTGCTGCGTTTCCTTTTATATCTCTTTCCCTCCCCTTCTGCTGCTACCGCTGCTGCTTCCTCCTGCTGTTTCAGGCGAGGATGGAAATTAACATGAATAAAATTAATGGTTTAATTTTGCAGGAGAAAGAAGTGGGCTCACAGTGCTCGGCTAGGGAAAAGGGCTTTTGTCTTTGTTGATGACCTAAACATGTCTGCCAAGGAGAAAGATGGTGCCCGGCCTCCCATTGAACCGCCGAGGCAATGGATTGACCACGGCTACAGGTTTGACAGGTGCAATAAATATTAATTAGTGTGCTTGTCTACAGAGAAGGAATGGTGTACACTGTTTCTGTGAAGCGTTAAATTGTAGTGTTAGTCTTTATAATACTTCATCTTCTCCGTCACAACAGGAGAACATTTTGAGTTACACAATTCCCTGTATAGGAAAAGGAATAAATGTTTATATGGTGCAGTGAAGTACAGAAATATATAGGCAAGCCTGAAGTGGCAAGTGATATGGCATACAGTGTGTTTATTGAGAAAACACAGTGATGTTTAAAGCCCTGCAGAAGTGAAGGGGGGTACACCTAGTTCTGAACTGACTGTCGGCTCCCGGTTGTTAAGAGCTAAAATAAAAACCTTGGTCCTTGGAAAAAAATTGATTTGGTCAAATGAAAATCCATCTGAAATGCTTTTCTAACAAATAACCAGTGCGTGGAATTATAGATGGCATTTTGGAGAATATGCATTTTTTGTTGGCTAAAGATTATATCTCCGCTGAGAGTTTTGTGCCTTAAGAGCAGACCTAGAGCTACCAATTAGTGCTGTGAAATCTAATTTAGAATAGACGTGCAAAGGCAAACAACACAATAGTCAGAGGAGCTCCACTGTTAAGTGCAAACAGTGGCCAAATAAAGCAGAGGTAGATTTCTGTATGTGCATGTCTTCATTTACCTGAAGCATGAGCAAAGAAACTAACAGCAACTTATCAAGGCAATGAAAATTAAATGATGTGCTTTCTGCATCCTTTACTGGTAATGGTTAATAATTAAATGCTCCCTCAGGAACTCATTTGATGGAGGATCATTAGATTTAGTTATGTGCTGATTATCTTGGCTCTTTAAAGGAATATATGCATTGAGAAGCACAGGAATGCTATTTGTGGCCTGCTTGGGTTTCCTGAAATAGACTGCAATACATAATGACTAGTTCTGACCTCTAATTGAAGAAGTGAGAGGCAAAGTGTGATCTCCAGATTTTAGACTGCAATACCCAGCATCCCTCATCATTGATTATGCTGGTTAGGGCTGGTGAGGATTATAATGCAACACATGGAGATATATACATTACATGCTCCACTTTTTGAGTCAGGAGAGTGACAAGAACCACTTTATTAAACAATGTAGTTATTATAATTATTTCTTAAACAATTTATATCCCACTTCATATAAAACTCATGGTTGTGTACAGTTAAATTACTTCATAGTTTATAATAGTTTAAAATATTTGAAACTTAGGCAATTTACAAAGAATACAAATATTTTAAAAGAGTAAAAGCAAATTAATCCATTTAACACTTAAAACAAGACAATTTAAAACATCCTTCTGAAGAAAACTTTGCCAGCCATTTCTGCCATTTAAAACCCTTGGACCACTTATTCCAGAGCTGGTTGCAGAGGCCTTTTCAAAGCCTTGAGTCAAAGAAATTCAGAGAGTTTTCGCAGCTGAAGACTTCTCTGAACTAAAGAAAAAACAAGGCGACTATTTCACAGCTCATTTGACCCACGTTTTCCAAACACCAACCAAACTCGTAATTGTTACCAGAATTATTTGGATTATTACCAATGTGTGAAGATTATGAAAGCCAAAGAAAAGGACATTGCAGTATGTGAGTGGTACCACAGGGTTTTCAAGTCCCTATGTCCAATTTCTTGGGTAAAGCGCTGGGATGAGCAGCGTAAATAGGGAACTTTCGGTGGCAAGATATGAATCTCCCACTCCCCTTCATCTAAACTGGAGATACCCTTGGAAAGCCTCACAATGGCTATTCTTACAACCCCATATAGATTGATCAATCAAACTGTGAATTGTTTCAGCATATTGAATTATTCAGATATGTTTGTGAACTTATTTTTAAAAACCTATCAATAAAAAATAATAAGAAAAACAACCCCACTTAAATCAACTTAAAACATTGACAACCATTCACGGATGGTATGCTCTATGGGGAAAAAATCACATAGATGGTGTCACTAGTTATCAGTATGGATAATTCTCAAGGAAGGATAAGCAAATTGTGTTCCATACAAGGTAGGGCTAGCAGTGGTTATGAAACTTGAAAGAAGATAGATGGAACCTCCATCTTCCAATGCAGTGTATCCAGTGCTGGTGCTCTCAGAGCATTAGCTCTCTGAAGGGACATGAAAACATGATTTATTGGTTATTACTGTATTTTCATTAACCAGAATGTGAAGATGCATCTGTGAGATTTCTGCATCTAAGGTACTATGCATCTTGCCCTAGTAATGTTACTTGCTGTTAAAATTTCTCAGACTGGCCTTGAATGTAGCTAAGAATATGTAGTATTGATACCAAAATACAGTATGAACCCCTTATCTTTGGTCTTTGGCTACCCATGATCCAAAGCATGTTTCACCACAGAGGTGTTTGTGGGCCTCTTTAGGTTCTCCAGCACAATTCCATGATATTCTTCCAGGCCAAGCATATTATAGAATATTTCTAGGTAATCGAGAGATGTTCACATACAAAGTGTAAGCACATTTTCCAAACGCATGGGGGGAAAACCCTACTCCAGTTGTCTTCTGACATCTTTCTATTTGAGGTTCTTGGCTTTTTTTATGTTAAACATTAATGGGTATGGCATTTCAGCGGCACTCTTTGTTGGTGGAGGTAGTCATCATCATCACGACCACTACAGTAGTGGCTCCCTATTATCCACAGTTTCAGGTTTCAGGTAGGTTTTGGATATGAGGGTCATACTGTAATCTGAAGGTTCACTGACTATGCTCAGGTTGCTTCTGGGTTTCCCAAAAGTCTTGTTCATAGTCTTTCCAAGCTACTTTTCATAGTCTGCCCAGGCTGTCTGAAACAAAAAAAAATTAAAGGTTGCCCCTTTCCTACTCCATGCAGAGATGTTAGATGGAATGGCAATTCCATCTCATTATTGGCATTGGAATCATGTCCTAAACTTACATCTGACATGTTTAGGAGACCAATGACAATTTATGTGGCTGGGAGAAACAGCTGTAGAGTCCAGCAAAAAAAAAAAAAGCCAAGAAAGTAACACTGCTGTCCCCCAATAATTGCCTACCTTATAGTACAGCCCAATCTGACTCTGTTGAAGACTGTGTTCTTCTGCAGTTGGAGCCTTCATCAAACCCAACTGGACATTCCTTGTGGTCTTATAGTCTACCTAAAAGTAACTTCCATTGTCAGCAATCAAACCAAGTATCCTACAAAGCAGAGGTATCAATGCCCAAACAGTCTTGACAAAATAATTTTCCTTTATTTTTTTTTATTTTCTTGAGTGGTAAGAACTCTGCTGATGTGGACATGTAGGACTACTATTCAATCCTGTATCATTAAGTGTATTGTTTTGTTTTTATACTTTTAAAAATGTAATAAAAATTAATATAATAATTTGTGTTTTACTCATTTATTATCCATTTTAGCTTTTTGTTGTTTCAGCGTTTTTGTAAGCCACCCTGGGTCCCATGCTTAGAGAAAGAAAGGAAAATAATTTCTGGCAAGTTTCTTCCAAACCTGAAGATAGTTTGGAATTTCTTGTGACTATAAAGGAGAATCTGAACTTTTGAACAATTGAAGCCTGAAGCCTGATATAATTAATAAGAATAACACATGCCTTGTATTATATAAATAATGGGGAAAATGTGGAAGGCCTTGTAAAAAGCAGGAGTCAGACTGTCATCTACCTGTTGGATATACTGAGTCAGACTGAATATCTAGCTTCAGAAACTTCCCTTAAACTCTTTAACTTTCAAAGAACAACAAATTCTTTATAGCAACGAAGACAAATCATCTTGTATTGAGTGTCACTATTTCAGAAAAATATTCCTGCTTCCAAAACTGCTGCCAAGCAAGAGTTATTGGAATTGCAGAAGTGCTTAGATCAGTACTCACTATCTTGAAAAGCAGCATTAACTAAAAAAACAATCATGCAAATTGTTTTTCATAACTTTACCCTACAAATATTTTTGGGGGGAGGCTTTCAGATTTCTTCATGGCAAAGAAGACTAATCTTCTAGTATGAAAGCTAATGTTTCAGAAAAATATCTGCAATCCATGACACCATCATCACTAAATGCTATTTTTGAGAGGACCATAACCTCAGTAATACAAATTTTAAAAATCACATATATTATGAGATGGCCTGAACAAAATTTCCTTGCAGAAAGACAGCAGGTAGATGGCAATCTAAGATTCCTTTCCAAAATTTGTGTTTTATTTGCTAAAATATGGAATGTTTTTCTCAATCATAAGAGATAAACATGATAAGATTTCTATGACTGGATCATCGAGATTATACAGACAGTATTTATCTTATACTAATCTTATGATTTAAAATTTTAATTCCCTACATGAGTCTTCTTCATTTACCTGACATTCTGATGCCTGCTTCTTTATTTCTTTTTTAAAGAGAAATTCATTTACTTATATCTGTATATAATTTCTTTGCGTAGATCTATTTGTTGCTCAGAGAACACTCTTGCCTCAAAATAGTGAGGTGTGGCTCACTATTTTGCATGAACCAAATTTGCTTGGACCACAAAATACTGAAGCTCAGGATTATTTATCTCCTTGTACATGAATTCACTCTCTAAAAGGTCATGCATTTAGTCTGCTAGGTTCATAAGTCAGCAAATATCAAATTGAGACAGACCCTTGCAACTATATACCAGCAGTCCTCAAGTTATGAATGCTATAGGATTCATAACTTGAGGACTGCTGGTATATAGGATTGTTCTTAAGTTGAATTGGTTTGTGAGAACAGGTACATTTTTAAGTGTAACTCCAGCCATATGTAATTCCAGCCATAAGGAAATACCACAGGGGTGTTAACCCTCCCCTATCCTAGTCAAGGTGCATATATATATATATATATATATATATATATGCCTTGACTAGGATAGGGGAGGGTTAACTCCCCTGTGTTATTTCCTTTGCTGTCTGTGTGCCTATTCAGAAGATTTCACCTCACTTTCTGTTCCTGTGAGAACTGGATTTTGAAAAAATTGTCTGGTTATGAAACAAAGATTGGCAATAAAGCTTCATTAGACAGCCACCAGAGGTGCTCTGCTTCATAGAGGGGCATGGGGAACCTAGGGCCACACACCTCGCATCACCTGGCCCCAGCTGAGGCCAATCAGATGGAGGGAGGCATGGGCATTTGTGGTGCGTGCAGCTTCCCCCTATGTATTTCAATGGCAACACAGGAACCCTTCGGGTATGTGCTGGCTCTGCTCTCCTTCACCCACAGAGCTGTATCAGTGTCATGTGATGGGACCAGCTGGCTCAGTGGGTCACCAGGGCTAAATCAATGCATGCCACCAAATTTAGCCCAGTGTGATGAAGTCATGTGAGTTGTTTGTAAGTCAGATGTTTGTAACTTGGGCACTACCTGCATAGAAATAATAAAGCCTATGGTTCCCTAACTTAAAGAAACTTCCCTAACTTTTAGTCTAAGCAGAGAATGCCTAAAACTTCTCCATCAAGTATGAATCCAAAAGTTAATATTCTTGGCTTTTCCTTTTCAAATATGAGTTTACTCTAAGCATTAATTATATATAAAAAAAATTAAAGAGAACTAATTTCTTTTTTGGATTAAAAGTAAGTATTCATTTCCATTATCTTCTGTATCATGTCAAAACACTGCAGGGTCAAAATAAACCTGTGTTTGCATAGTACATTTGTTGGTAGCTAATATTAGAATATCCTAAAAGGATGCATAAAATAGGGCAAAGGAGGCACGTGAAACTGTACCCTAAAGGAACAAAGATCCAACATTAGTTTCTAACAAGAGAATGATCTGTCAGCATCACACAGGAGAGTACATGAGCAAAGTGGTAAAATGTGATTACACTGAACTTTATGATGCTTCTGAGTCTAAAGTATACTGTCCTAAAGATTGAACACATCTGCTAGGTATCTGGATAGCTGTGAGAGAGCACATTTAAACATTTGAGCAATTGGGCATGTACACCAAATAAAGGAAAGAAAGGGACCGTTAAGTAGATAAAGAGATGTCATAGTGTGGTCCCACTGCTCAATAGGAAAAAAATGCTAAACGATCTGTGAAGTACAGGTGTAAGCTGTGGCACTGTTATTGAAAATCAACAAACTCCTTTTTTCCCCTGAGGAAATCTGGTAACAGGAGTTATTCTGGAAGAGAAAATAGTGTCAGATATACTACCTATACCAATAATGTAGATAGTGAGAGAAATGGCACATGATATGCTGTTCCAAGAGGCTTCACAAATGAAAAGTGTTAGCGTGATGCCAAACAATATTAAGAATGTGGCCAAAAGGATGTGGCCAAGCAACAAGAAGGCAAAAGGTAATTATGGGGAAGTAGACATGAAACTACTATCTTAAAAATAGAAACCTTAGAATGTATGTGCTGAGTTTCGGAAAGCAAGGAAGGGGGATAGTTTCTTTTTAAAAATTACAACTTGTGTGTACATCAGTGGCAGACTGGTCAGGGTGTTGCCCAATGGCAAGTGGGGCCCCTTAAACATTACACAATATGTTAATAATGTTAAAGACCTTTTAGTTCCTGAAAATATAATAGAAGTTCCAATAAAATTACTATATGCAACTAATATGTACATTGTATTACTATTTTAATTTTAAAAATCATTTTTGATGTTACTTTATATTTAAGAATATAATAAATAACTGAACAATAATTCTAATTCAGGGTATGTTAAGACTTGGTTCTTTAATACATCTATTAAAAATTAAATGATACCCCCATAGTTATCTGCCACTGATTGAATACAGATTGAATAATATATACAGACTGAATAATACATACAATATTGCATGGTACAATATTGTGAAATTAAAATGTGTTTCTCAGACCCTGCTCAGCGCAGTCTTCTCTTAGATCCATGGTTACTGAATGAGTTGTGTGTCAATTAATATCCATCCCTCTGCCCAATGTGTACTACAGATCAAGGCAAATCTGTATTAAGACACAGTTTGATCCCCTGACTTAATTAATTCAAACTGTGATTTCCCTTAACCAAATTAAATTGAAAACTGTTGAACTAGCAGAAGTAAACACATGATATCTTGATATGTCACAGATGTTGGCAGCAAGAAAACTTTTTGTGTCTCATTCTTTGGAACCATTGTAAAGAGGAGCTACCATCTGACAACTTCTTTGATTCCCAGTGAATGAAACTAAGCATCTAATAACTTAATTATATACCTGTTCGATCTTCACATCTTAAGACCTTGTTTTATTTTAGCTTCATTTAATAGCATAGACTTCTGCTTCTTCTTGTTGATGGGTAGCCAAGAGAACTACATTATTCCGAGAATTTATCTGGTGCCAGAATACCTGACCAATGAATATAAATTGGAGTGTACTAAAATATATATACTGTAGCGTGGTAGAAGGCTTGTGGTTGTCTTATGGGTTTGTTAAAACCAAAAGTGGCACCAATACGCTCCCTCCATGCCATGCTGTCCATGGATGAAAATCAATCAAATGTCTGCACAACAGTTATGCATTTTGGCAGCATATAAAAAGGCACGATAGAGGTTGATTTATTATTTTCTCCACAGTGGCACTGATCACAAGATTATAAAGTTAAATTTATGTATATCGTATTTTGAAAATTACTAGAACCAACTGTGTGGGCTGTTTATGGCTGATTTGTTAAAGAGAAAATCTGTAACTGAGGCACAGAATCAAAAAGTGTTGCCGAGCTATACTCAGCTTACTTTGATGGCAAGGAAACATATGTAATAGTTTTCTTTGACTTTCAGGGCTTTCATTTTTCTTCTTAGTCTCCCTCATCTAAAATACTCACGAAAAAGTTAGCAGGGGGTAAATGTCAAGATGATGTGATTCTTGCAGTAATGTGGAACCTTTCTTTACTAAAGACAAATTATGACAAAGACACATAGTGATGGCTCACATTGGACAACAGCTTGATGCTGGAGGGAATACAAAGGAGAACAAATGAAATGCAGCACTTGTGAAGGAGCAAAACAGCTACTAGGATGGAGAAACTAAAAACAAGGGTAGCATAGTTTTACAAAGAGATATCTATATACACTGAACAGGGTCCTCCATCTCCACTTCTTCTTGTATGTAAAATACAAGGTCTCTTATTCTAAGACAAGCACCTGTAGTTCAGACCCATCAAGCCTAAGGGCCAATTCATGCAACCAAAGAGCATATAGTGGTCTCCAGAGTACAATTATTAAAGTCTGTATGTTTTGGATCTCTATCCATAACCAGCCAATTCTGTGCTGTAGGCTCTTAACTTTTGACTTGTCAACAAAACATTTTTCAAGCAATTGCTAATAGGTGTCAAGTATGGAGTGCTTGTGAGTGACTACAGTTAAACTAAGGAAGTTCTTGTATGAAGCTGTGTCAGAGGCTCCCTAGACATGAATGAAAAACTTATAATCACATGACATCATCATAAATTCAGTACAAACCAATCTTCAGTCACATTGAAGCAGTAGTTTATTACAGTAGTCAAATCCCATTTTAAACTGCTCAGTGCACATGCAACCAATTTTCCAAAATCATTTCAGCCATTCAGTAGTGTGAAGCAGCTAATACAGCGATTTTGGGCCAGTGATATGGACACACTGTGGGAATTCCTTCTCTGCACTGCAAAGCCTTTCTCCCAGTTGCTTCCTGTGAACTTCACAGCTCCATAGTCGCAACAAACCACTGATATTTATTTTCCATTTTGATGAAATGTTTCCTTTTCTTTCAAAGCAAAACCGTTTTGCACAACTTCTTACTCAAGCATGGCTTTGTATTGCTCAAAAAGTTTCAAAGTCAAAACTACATCTTCCCCTTGCAAATTAAACACAATAGGAATTGCCTTTTAATTGCAAAATGCTCGTTTATATTTTAATTAATACCTTAAGTGTTCAGGTGAATAGTGCTTCAGTACTTCGAAAACCTGTAGGTACAGAGGTACAAATATCTGATCCTCTGAAAACTCAAGAGCTTCGCAATTCTCATAGAAAAAAAGAGGGGATACATATGACGATAGAATACAGGGATTGGGAAGAGTTACATTCCTGCAGCTGCAGTAAAGTAAAAGTGCTTTGAGCTTTTTCAAAACATGCTTGAAAAAGCTTTCTGCTCTAAGTGGAGGGACTAGGCAGTAGAGTTGTGTGTGGAATTCGTTACTCCCATTTCCTTAAAATTTTTGGTAATTTAAGTACTTCGGGAGCATGTAACAAGAAGGCCAATCCTGGAACGAAAATAAGCTTCACATGAAAGCAAGTGGGAGCTGATTCCAGCTCCAAGCCTGCTTTTCAGCATCACAGATTAATCTTTTTTATTAATCCCCCATCAAACAAAAAGTAAAGTCTCATTATCTGAAAACTACTCTCCTCATCCAAGAGGTCATCACTCTTCCTTATGTACAAGTAGGAAGCCTCCTTAAAGTGCCTTCGAAAAAGTGCATGGCTGGTGTGATGTTGTTGTACTCCAAAGCAGGATTCCCTCTGACTCCCAACATCACATGCTTGAGTTAAAATAACAAGCAGTTTATTGAAGATATTAAAAGCCAAAGCAATAAAAGAACTATTCTTGAAATCAACATTCCTTTGTTTATATCTAGATTCCGTACTTGGCACTATATATCTACTTTGTTTCCCAAACAGATATGAACAGATTTTTCCTTCGTTTTGGTTTCTCTACTAGCTTCTGCTGTAATCTGACTGAGCACCTTAGTTTCTGATTTGTTTGACCCTGCTGGCTAAAAGCCGCTCTTCTGTTTGAGGCTTCATTAAAATCTGCCCCTGGAGATAACTGACCCTGGGACTGCAGCTCAGAGCTTCTCACAGGCTCAAGACCTTAAGGTTCCCTTTGTAGCAACATAGGCTTGTCTAAGCCATCAACTGAACTGCATTCAGGCCCCACATTCCTAAAACTAGACCCAGGAAACAGATCATCATCCTCGTTCTCTTCAGGAACATCTTCATGAACAGCATCCCCATTCCCATCAGAGGAATCAACTTGAATATAAACAACATTGTAATTCCCATCATCCAAAGCAACCTGATCATTAGACACAACATTGTAATTCCCATTATCCAAAGCAGCCTGATCATTAGACACAATTACAGGCTGAACAGGCTGACACTCAACAGGTGTAGCCCAGGAGAGAAAGTGTTCATGCCTGCCTGCAGCCAAGCGCCTCCTCTAGAGTAAGAAACAGAACTTGCCTCCTAGCCTTGGAAAGAGGGGGGGGGGTGTGCAGTGTGTAGGCCCAGAAATGCTTGCCAGTGCCTGGAGCCAAGCACCTCCTCTAGAGTAGAAATAATAGATTTCCTTAAAGTATGCAGGAAGGGAAACCTGGGAAGCCCCTCCCCCATAATGGGCCGATAGAAAACTCATATTTTGGCACCCCAGAGCGAAAACAGATATCTGACCTCCAGATTTCAGGAGGCTCTCAAAACACGGATCAGTGCCCCCACCGAAAGCCGAGTTATGAAACAAGTCAAAGTTTACCTTGAATGCACGACCCTATTAGGCAGGTGTACTCCAGTCTCAAGCAAGATGGGTTTGTGACAGCAGGATATGTTTTAGGAGCTTTGTGTAAGAACATTCTAAGCTGTTTCAAAAATATCTTATTAAAGACTTTTTAATAATGTAAATCTGTTCAACCTTCAATGAAAATGTTACTGCTTCCTGCTGTTTGTGATATAGATTCCATTTGGGGTGAGAAAGTTTGAAAAGAAATGAAAAGTGTTTATTGGGATTTGATTGTTAATATATGTATTTAAACTAACACTTTCCCAAAGCCATGTGAAAATTAACATGTTTTAGTGCTACTATATCATTTAGCTACTAAATTAGAAGTGTTAATACATTTGTATCAAAACACAGTATACATATGTCTACAACATATAGAACAGGGATTTGTGGACTTTTCTAGTAGCAATTGTATACTCAGAGTTTAGTTTTCTTGAAAGTTTTTATTCAGTGGGTCAAGGTTTCCAAAATTGTTTTTAATCTTGACGCACAGTTGGCCTGAGACAGTGCTTAACATGTGCCGGAGTGCTAACTGACCTCTCTGCTGCAGTTACCATCAGTGGAAGTATGAAAAGATATGCAGACTTACACTGCATATGAAAATAAGCTAGAAAAGATGAGTTCATGAATCTTATTTGAAAGGATTAGTGGTTCCAAAACAACATCTCTAAGGTTAGCCAAATGAATTGCTTTTCGATATTTCACATCTTCAGACAAGTCTGTTGTGACATCAACATGATACCCTTCAGTATATGACTTGCATGTTTCTTCAGTCTGGTTTTCAGTTATCTTGTAATTCTACAAAACAACACATTTCTCATCTAAACCTTTCACAGTTTCCTGGTTGGATACTTTTTTAGAAAAATAAAATATCAAACATATGATGTGCAAAGTGTGCAAACAAATTCAGTCATAATATAGTATTCAAAAATGAGAAATGGGATCAATTTACTTTTACCTTCTAGGGTGCTAGGGCATCTCTGTACTTTGGATTGGGTAAAAGCCTCATTAGTTTGTCCCCTAATAATAATGGTTGTGTATCCAATGACCAGCTTTCACCTAGTTTAAGTCTCTACATGATGATTTTGAAGGAAGCCCAGATTAAACAAATTGCCTTAAGAGGTGCAGAGTTTATTTTCTTCTGTTGAAATGTTCTCTTTCTGTCTTAATGCAATGGAAAAGCACATGTGGATTCGTTCCATTATGTTCTAGTCACAGACCAAATAAAAAGAGGTAGCACACACCTATATGCTCATTTTCTCCATGTCTGCCATTTTGATAGATAGAACTGTAGGAAATACAGTAGAGTCTCACTTATCCAACTTTCGCTCATCCAACATTCTGTATTATCCAACACAGTCTGCCTCCTGCCTGGATCCACAGCTGTTTCAATACATTGCAATGTTTTGGTGCTAGATTCATAAATCCAGTAATTACTACATAATGTTACCATGTATTGAACTGCTTTTTCTGTTGATTTGTTTTGACATATTTTGGTGCTAAATTTGTAAAATCATAATGCAATTTGATGTTTAACAGACTTTTCCTTAATCCCTCCTTATTATCCAACATTTTCGCTTATCCAACGTTCTGCTGGCCCATTTATGTTGGATAAGTGAGACTGTACTTTATTTCACCAATGTGAACTAAACTCTATCAAGTGTGTTGCAGAATCTATATATAGACTCTGAGATACTACCCACACACACACACATATAGACTAGAGTGTAGAAACATAAGATATATATAGGAATGTGATAAATCTACCTTGACAACAACTCTGGAACTACTATGCTCTAGTAGTTTTGGTATAGATCTCAAGGTATACATAGCATATTGCAATGGCAGATCACTTTAATAAATATTGGTGCTTATACCAGACGTGAATATGTTGAGATTTAATAACAGACATTATAGCCACTATCTGGTCAGATGAGATACCAATTTTATTTTATTACTTTTTTTTTTACTATCGATGTCTTCAGAGATCTGGACCCATATTCTTGGTGTGTTCAGTTTCTATTCTTATAAGTTGCTGATTATTTTCCCTGACTTCTTTTCATGGGACAGGGGTTACAGGCTTAAATCATTGAAACTTTGGAGGTTGTTAGCTGACATTTCCTCCATCACACAGCTAATTGAATGATTCCACTTTCCTTTATCAATAGAGAGTTCTCGAGGGAAGCAACAAATAATTTCAACAATTTCTTCTCACTGCAAGAAAGGCATCAAAACTGGATTTTTGGAAGCCTATTCATAATTCGGGACTTACTCTGTGGAAAATGGGCATGTGGTTGTTTTGTGAAAAAGGCGGAATGCTGCATTTAAAAAAGCATTTTTGCATGGAAAATAATATTTCAATGCAGAAATATTAATTCCTGTGCAGAAAACCATGTTTTCTGTGTAAATTAACCACATGCATATTTAACATAATCCCTAATTACAACACTTTCTGCACATAAAAATGTTTTCTGTGCTGAAATTAATTGTCTGCCTTGAAATCTTATGTCCCAGGGAGAAAATGATATTCACTGTGGGGAAAAAACATGCTGTTTTCTATTAGTCTCCTTGTGGGGAGAAAAATGGAGTAGAAATAAACATAAACATAATGATGATGATGATGACGATGACAACGACAACGACAACGACAACGACAACAACAACTGCAACACATGTGAATTTTTCACCAAAATTTTTCCTCCTCAGTCCCAGGTTCTTCTCCATCAGAACTTCTCAGCATTTGAAATATATATTTTTGGCAATTTTCCCCAATAATTTTGAATACTTTTTTATCCCTAGTGTTTAACAGCAGCTTTGTGAGATTTCAGGTCAGCTCTCCTCCCTGGATACATTTCTGAGATTCTTATGCACAGTTACCATAATTCTATGCGTAGTCGTCACAGATAGTTGCCCCATTGGTTGGAAATTATAGTCCAAAAAAATAACTCTTCAAAGTTTGAGCCTTTTACAGATTTCCTATCTGTTTCTCTGAATTGTCAGTCTTTAGAACAAAAAAAATGTACCTGATAGTAGTATATATTGGAAAAAATAGTTTTTCCAGAAATATTTTTAGGATAGGTATTGGTAGTAGTCCAACTGTTTTTTGTTTTTTTTTTGAGACATATTTTATTTACTAACATAGTCATGCTAAATCCAACATTCAAAGCATAATTTAATAGGATCAATATGGTTTGGATTTTTTTCAAAAAGAAATCAAACACAAGAAGATATCATAGTTGGGAACAGGAGCTTTTTAATCTTGCAGAATTAAAATGCTATGATTCAACTTATCTAATTCTAGGATAAGTAGTTTAGAAGAGCTATGGATATTTTTTTAAACACAGAGCTCTGAAGACCAGACAACAACCTCCAGGTTTCCATAGGGTACAGTCATGACAAATAAAGTGGAACTGTAGTGCTATAATTGCCTGGTGTGAGAGCCAAAAAACAAAAGTGCCATTGCTCTTTCAACAGCAATATGTGAAAAGCTCACCCTTCTTTTTCCCAATATAAACCAATTATTTTGTCCTTATTTTAAGGGTAAGTCCTAGCCTTATTATTCATCCCAATGCATTACCCATACAAGGATATTATGTCTTCTATGAGATCTAAAAGAGGGTACATGTGATAGTGCTATCGTTATGAGATGGTGGTGGTATTTGTAGTTCAATATATAAACTCCTTTTTAAAACCATTCATGTTTTCTATGTAAAAATCAAAGTAATTTGACTCTAGTCAAGGACATAATCATGGTTGTAACTATGGTCCCCCCTGGTGGTAGAAAACAAGAAGTAATTTCTGAGCCATTCGAATGCAACCTAACTAGATCCTTATATTAGCAGTACCACAGAAATCATATACTAGTCTTTCACAATCCACTTATATGCAAAATTAGGGTACTGGAAGCACTGCAAAAACAAGACTAGAATCTTGTTTCTTTGTATATGAAGTAATTTCGATTGATTCCAAGTGAAAAAAGTGTTTAGGACAACAGTTTGGGGTTTGTAATCTTATTTACCATTATTTCGGATTAAGCACCTTTGAACACAGTGAGAGATTTCTGATTAAATATGCAATGAACTGAGCTACTTGCATTTTCACAAACATAGAGTTATTTCATACGTTCTGTGGGGTAGACAAGATTGCCACATAACACCTGAAGGCTAATAGTACAGTGGTTCATCTGGATGATGAAACATTAGATCGGTTCTTAATTCAAAATTAGGAAACACTGTATGAACACCAAGCACATAGTAGCTGCACACAATAACATCCTGCAGAAATTTACTGGCAGTTCATGGGGTGCAGACCCAAAATTAATAAGAACATCAGCTCTGGCTTAGTCCTAATTAACTGCTGAGTATGTCTGCCCAGTTTGGCACAAGTCTGTCCATGCAAAGCAGGTGAATATAGCACAGAACGAAACATGCAGAATAATCACAGGATGTCTTAAACATACACCTGTTGATAAATTCTACAAGCTAGCTGGCATCCCCCCCCCCCCCCAGTGTGAGATGGGAAGTTGCTGTTAACTGTGAGAGAAAGAAGTTTGAACACTATGAAAGTCATCCTTTGCATGGCTATCAGCCTCCTCCCAGTAGACTCAAATCAAGAAAAAGCTTAAAGAATTACCACTCTTAATGTTCCCCAAGCAACAGCAACAGCATCCCTCTGGGCAGCAAAACCTGGAAATCCCAATTGGATGGCACTCCACGAGGGTCTGCCTCCAGGGCAAACCAAGAATGGTCAACTTGGAAGTCGCTGAACAGACTCAGAAGTGGAGTGGGCAAATTAAAAGACAACCTGGCAAAATGGCACTACCTAGAAGAATCCTTCACCTTGTGTGACTGTGGAGCAGAACAAACACAATGCCCTGCCTCATGCACAGAGAAAGAATTGTTTAAAGCTACAGACAATGCAGTTGATGTTGCCTGTTTTTGGTCGAAAATTATTTACCTGCTTGTGTTCCCTCTATTTTTATTGGTTTTATACTTATTTACGCAATGCTTTTGACACAAAATAAAAATAAATAAGTTCAAAATCCAAAAATCAAAATTACTTTTTAATGTTAAAAACCATTAACAAACGTTTGACATAAGCTTGTATATTTAGGAACATCTGCATCTCCCTTTCTCCTAGAAATTGAATACTGTACACACAACTCAGGTCAGCAGCTCTGGAAGATTATTCAGTCACAAGACAACCGAGTCTGATAAGGATCTGTCTTGATTTCACATGGGGGAAAAAAGAATTATTAAGGCTGGGGTGAAGACTAATGAGGAGACATATTCATACTAAGGAACTTTTTTTTCACCAAGAAAGAAAAATTAAAGTTGTAGTAAAATTACAGGATTTTAAGAAACTTACCCAAAAAAAATGGGGTTTTGAATTTTTCACCAAAATGGTACAAAGTGTGAAAATTAGATAGAAAAATCAGTTCTACATTAATATTGACTCAGTATGAACAAGTATGCACTAAAAAAAGAAATGAATGACCTTATATTACCCAAAGTCATTAATTATTCTGCTCAATTGTGCCAAGCATTTTTCCTGAGTTTGCTAATCGCATTTCTTTCCATGCTGAAGAAAATTCTGAAAGATGCAAAAAAAACCCACCTCAAAAAAAGAATCAATTAAAACACTGCCAACTCCCCAACAACAACAAAAATTGGCTCATAAATGCTCACTGAAATTGAACTGAAGCCGGTGGGAAATCAACCCAAAGTAGAAATCAGTACAATAATAAACAGTTAACAAAGTTTGTTAGGGTTGACTGTGCCAAAGTTGCAGCACCAAATACCTCTGTTACAAGAGTGTGCAGACATTTGCCAAACTAGACGGGAATGATTTGGTCATGTTCAGGAGAGCACCAAATAAGGGTGACCAAATTTGAGCCTATACAGTTAAGAAGATTCCTTAACAAATAGATTCAGAGGTACATAGAGACAGCATGTCTCAAAAAATGATAATTTCTTCCCAAGCAGTTCATACAGGGAAAGCTCTAGGGTAGAAAGTGCAGTTGTATAGTTCTGACAGCTCCATCTTCTAATCAAAGTGATGGTTTTACAAACTCTCTACAGTTCCTGTGCTTTGGGGAAGAAAATGGAGATTAATATGTCACAGGCTGACCCACTGTTCAGTACTTTTTCAATAGTTCTTTGTCTCAGGAGCAGGAAATTTTATGTTTGTGTGGAAAGTTTGTGGAACTTGGTAGAGATTAGTATTGGATACTTGTATGGAAAATATTGACTTCTCAAGTATGCCTGGCCCTGCCAGTGGAGGAACCATGCCTATCATATCTGTATTACATTTTGAATTACAGAAAGCAAAAAAATTCTAAATTCTTCTAAATCCATCATCTAAATCACTGGTGAAAAGGTTAAGGAAGTAACTGAAAAAGCCAGATTGCTGCTGTACATTAAGGAGTCAAAAATAATTGACATATAAGATTTATTTAGCTTTAAAGGTGATGGTACATTGTTATAAATTTTGTATACTTTGGTGTAGTCACAAATTGAAAAGAAGACTAGCAAACAAAACCAAAGCATACTAAGTGGAAGGTCAGCCATGACGGAACTTAAGGATCTTACATGTAAAAAAAATATGATCAAATGCCAAAGTTGGGATCATCTAAACCATAGCATTTCTGTGTATGTGTGTGAGAGCTGTACAATGAAGATATCTGACAAGAAAAAAACTCAGTTGAAATTTGGTGCTGGTGGAGAAATACATGGAGAGGAGAACCACCAAAAATGGTCTGAGAACAAATCAAGCTTGAAGTCTAATTAAAATCTCAAATGACTAAACTGTGGTTACAAAGCTTTGGAGGTTTTATGAAAAAGCATGATCTATTAGAAAAGATAATAATGCTGGGAAAATGTTGTATTATTATTATGTATCAAAAGAATTGCATAAATAAGCATAAAACTGATAAAATAAAGGAAGCACAAGTGGCTAAATAATTTTAGACCAAAAACGGGCAACAGCAAGTTCATTGTCTGTAGCTTTAAACAATTCCTCCTCTGTACATAAGTCAGGGCATTGTGGGCAAGCATACAGGTGTGAAGTTGTTTGTTCTGCTCCACAGTCACACAAGGTGGAGGATTCTTCTAGGTAGTGCCATTTTGCCAGGTTGTCTTTTGATCTGCCCACCCCACTTCTAAGTCTGTTCAAGGACTTCCAAGTTGCCCCTTCTTGGTTTGCCCCTGGAGGCGGACCCTCGTGGGGGGTCATCCAGTTGGAATTGCCTGATTTTGTTGGCCAGAGGGATACTTTTGCTGTTGCTGGGGGAGTCTACTGGGAGGAGGCTGATAGCCATGCAGAGGATGACTTTCACAGTGTTCAACCTTATTTTTCTCACACTTAGCAGCAACTTCACATCACACACCGGGGGGGGGGGGGGGGGTGGATGCCAGCCATCTTATAGAGTTTATCAACATGTGTAGGTTTGAGGTTTGAGACATCCTGTGATTATGTGATTGTGGAAAAGGTGAAGTCAAGTAATGGGTGGAAGGCAAATAATAATAGGTGGACATTATAGACGGATTGCCTGGTTAAAGGAAGTCTCACCTCTGCATCTGCAATACCAGAGCATGACTGTTGACAACCATATGAGTAGCTTTGATGTATTATTATATTTTTCTTAAAAGTAACTTTTCAAGTGCTTTTTTTCATGTCAGGAGCAACTTGAGAAACTGTAAGTCACTTGCAGTGTGAGAGAATTGGCTGTCTGCATAGATGTTATCCAGGAGACGCGCAGATGTATGATGTTTTAGTATCATTGTGGGAGGCTTCTCTCATGTCCCCACATGGGGAGCTGGAACTGACAGAGGGAGCTCAACTCACTCATCTTAGATTTCAACTGCTGACCTATTGGTCAGCAGTCCTGCCGGCACAAGGGTTTAACCTATTGTTCCACCGGGGGCTTCTCAAGCATTGATTCTGAAATTTGTTGGTCTTTGTGCCATTTTTAAAGCATCTTTTAAAATATAGTATTTTTGACAATAGATTCCCAGCCAACACACCTGTCAATGTCTTTTCTTTCTAAATATTTCCAAAAATAAGAGTACTTTCCTACTACTTTGAACACATCAGGTAAAATAAATGAGTTAATAGTTAAGGTTTACCTCTAGTAGAGAATAGCATTTCTTTTTTAAAAAATACTATAATATAAAATGTTGTATTATAGAATATCTGTATATCTTCAATTTTTTGCAATCTAGTTACAACTTTGTTAACAGAATGGTTTAATAATGAGGTACTTTATCACCATGTCATAACATAATGAAAAGGGCAAACCAACAGCACACTTATTTGGCCTATGCTCTATCAATTTGAATACAGGGATTAGACAATTTGGCTATTTAATCAATTCTAGGGAACCATGGCTGTTTTCTTCCATTACTTAATACTGTTATTTAATATTCATACTAATATATATTAAAGGCTTTCAAAATAAGGCTTTGCAAGTAAAATAGAAACATAGTTAAATGGTTCGCATTTCTTATATACATTTTGGGGATATTAATTCAGGATAACCAGAAACAGCTGAACATTTCAATCATTTTAAAGTTTTATTTGTTCACATAAGAAAACCTTAATTTTTTTTAACTTCAACAAATGTTAAAATATAAGCTATGCTGAAATTTGAAACACAGCTAGATCTGGAACTGTAGCCTTTCACATTTGAATTTTCACAAACTTGGCACCAGCACTCAATACGCCCAAATATGAACACAGATGGAGTTTGGGGGGGGGGGGGGGGGAAGACCTTGACATTTGTGAGTTGAAGTCACTGGGATTCACAGTTCACCTACAATCAAAGAGCATTCTGAACCCCACAAATGACAGAATCGGGGCAAACTTCCCACACAGAACTCCCATGACCAACAGAAAATACTTAAGGCCATCCAATCCAACTCCCTTCATCAGGGCAAGAAAAAGTAATCAAAGTCCTTCTGACAAAGAGCCACCCAGCTACAAATATAGATAGATCGTTAGATAGATTGGAAGTTGTAGTTTCTGGGATTTATAGTTCACCTACAATCAAATAGCATGATAGAATTGAACCAACTGGGGCATATAGGACTCCCATGACCATCAGAAAATACTAGAAGGGTTTGGTGAGCATTGACCTTGAGTTTGGGAGTTGTAGTTCACCTACATCCAGAGACTACCATGGACTCAGACAATGGTGGATCTGGACCAAACTTGGCATGAATATTCCATATGCCCAAATATGAACACAGATGGAGATTGGGGGAAATAGACCTTGACATTTGGGAGTTGTAGTTACTGGGATTCATAGTTCACCTACAATCAAAGAGTGTTCTGAACCCCACCAACGACAGAATTGGGCCAAACTTCCCACACAGAACCCCCATGACCAACAGAAAATACTGTGTTTTCTGGTCTCTGGTAACCCATCTGACACCCCCTCACAACACCCCACCCCCCAGGGGTCCCAAACCCAATGTTGAGAAATGCTGCCTTAAGGCCATCCAGTCCAACTCCCTTCACCAGGGTAAGAAAACATAAAGCCCTCCTGACAAAGAGCCATCCAGCCACAGATATAGATAAATATATAAGATTCAAACACACACACATGTTTAAGACAGATATAGTACCATAGATTTGAAAAGGACCCCTAAAGAAGGACAATTATATGTTGCATGTTCCAGAGTAGGAAAACCAGACAATCTTTACATCAGCACTGACAAAGACACAAGAAATACTGTTTACCCATGAGGATAGAGAAATTACATATATTAGAAACCAACACTTTCTCATTACTTTATTTTCCAGTTCACTAGACTGGGCCATAGCAATGCGTGGCAGGGGACAGCTAGTATTATATATATATATATGCTTCTTTTAAAAAGAATTGTCAGAAACACAGACACTCAACAGATGCTTATAACAGGTGGTTCCACATACCAATATGATATGTTTCAACAATTTCTTATCACAAATGAAGCCTAGGGCAAGAAACAGCATTTGACTGAACAAATTACATTCTGTTTTATGCCAACATTATAAATAGACTTACATGTTAACATATCAGGTAATAGATCTTATCAAATTCAGATATAAGTATGATTTTTTTTCTAACTCTATATATGTGATGTTCATGTATTCAGGATATTAATGGGTAACTTCCTTGACAGATATAAGATGTTGATTTATCAGAATATTTGTACAATACAAGGATAGGAATATTATGGCTCTCCAGATGTTGAAAATTAGAAACATCGGAGGTACATTTCAGACAGAAATAAGTATGGTCGAAAACAAAGATGGCAAGGACCTAATAGAAGCTGAAGAGATCAAGAGAAGGTGGCGAGATTATACAGAAGAGCAATGACCAATCTCGATAAAATAATGAAGAGTGGAGACATCACACTGGTAACAAAGACCCACATAGCTAAAGCAGTGGTATTCCCCGTAGTAACCTATGGATGTGAGAGCTGGATCATAAGGAAGGCTGAGCAAAGGAAGATAGATGCTTCTGAACTGTGGTGTTGGTAGAAAATTCTGAGAGTGCCTTGGACAGCAGGAAGCCAATCCGTATTCCAGGAAAGAAAACCTGACTGCTTACCGGAGGGAAGGATATTAAAGACAAAATGAAATACTTTAGCTACATAATGAGAAGACACAAAAGCTTGGAGAAGATAATGATGCTGGGGGCAATGGAAGGAAAAAGGAAGAGGGGCTGACCAAGGGCAAGATGGATGGATGTTATCCTTGAAGTGACTGGCTTGACCTTGAAGAAGCTGGAGGTGGCAATAGCCAACAGGGAGCTCTGGTGTGGGCTGGTCCATGAGGTCACGAAGAGTTGGAAATGACTGAACAAATGTACAACAGCCAGATGTTGTTGGATTGCATTTCCCATTTTGCTTTACGTTAATGAAAATTGCAGTCCAACTACATTTTGGAAGGTACACATTTTCCCCGCCCAGTAGAGCTGAAGTGATATTAGCAAAAAAAAAAAAAAAAAACCAAAAGAATACTGTGCAAACGACTGTTTGCTCACATGTCTGCACTATCCCTTTCATGTAATGATTGGCAGGAAAAACGAAATGCAAAGATACAGAATGGGGGATGCCTGGCTCGAGAGCAGTACATGTGAAAAAGATCTTGGAGTCCTCGTGGACAACAAGTTAAACATGAGCCAACAATGTGATGTGGCGGCAAAAAAAGCCAATGGGATTTTGGCCTGCATCAAGAGGAGCATAGTGTCTAGATCTAGAGAAGTAATGTTACCCCTCTATTCTGCTTTGGTTAGACCACACCTGGAATATTGTGTCCAATTCTGGGCACCACAATTCAAGAGAGATATTGACAAGCTGGAATGTGTCCAGAGGAGAGCAACTAAAATGATAAAAGGTCTGGAGAACAAACCCTATGAGGAGCGGCTTAAGGAGCTGGGCATGTTTAGCCTGAAGAAGAGAAGGCTGAGAGGGGATATGATAGCCATGTATAAATATGTGAGAGGAAGCCACAGGGAGGAGGGAGCAAGCTTGTTTTCTGCTTCCTTGGAGACTAGGACGCGGAACAATGGCTTCAAACTGCAATAGAGGAGATTCCATCTGAACATGAAAAGAACTTCCTGACTGTGAGAGCCGTTCAGCAGTGGAACTCTCTGCCCCGGAGTGTGGTGGCTCCTTCTTTGGAAGCTTTTAAACAGAGGCTGGATGGCCATCTGTCAGGGGTGATTTAAATGCAATATTCCTGCTTCTTGGCAGGGGGTTGGACTGGATGGTCCATGAGGTCTCTTCCAACTCTTTGATTCTATGATTCTAGGATTCTAGGATTCTAGGATTTTATGTATTTTTCCAATAAGAAATGTATCAAGTTTCATCCAAACTTGATACATTTCTTATCCAGCTATCCAATATGCTGAAATCATTTGAAGAATAGCAGCACCTTTAAATTTCAGACTAAAATCTGGGACAAATTCACTATACTACTTGAAGCCCCTGTCTCCAAATTTTTCATCTACATACTAATGCCATTTTGTGTGTGCTATAAATTAATATCAGATTATCAAATCCTTGAATTTAATTGTCAAAGATTTATTCAGAGGAAAATGAAAGCGTGTAACTTGCCCAATATCACCCAGTGGGTTTTTGTGGCTGAATGTGGATTTGAACCCTAGTCTACTGATGTCCTGGTATAGCATTCAAACTTCTATATCTTACTGACTGACAATTTCTTGCTGTGATTCTATCATTTTTCAGTATTCTAGATTAAACATGTGTTGAGATGCAATCCTTTAACAAAATCATTGAGATCAGAGTGTTCAATATTTTGGATTACAGTACATAAAATATGTAATGCAGTATCTTGAAGACTGTACCTGAGTTTAAATATGAAATTCATTTATGTTTCATATACACCTTATGAAAGATGTTATTTTACACTTACAATATTTTAAAGAATTTTGTGCATAAAACAATGTTGTGTGCACTGAATCATCAGAAAGCAAAGGGTCACTATCTCTATTGGACAATTTTGGAGCATTGTGGATTTCAGCATTTTGGATAAAGGATGCTCAATCTGTATATGCCTAGGATGAAACACCATTTTGAACAGTGGTTTCCAACCTGTGGCTGTGGACCATCAGTGGTCTGCAAGAACTGAAATATGGTCAACCATTACTACACTGTTACAACAAGAGTGATTGGTCTCATGAAACCCTCTTATAGTGCCAAGGCTTATTAAATATGGTTTTCTGTGAGCGAGCAGATGGCGACTACTGGATGGCATATGTTCTGTATCAGAAACTAGAGCTGGTGTGGTCTATCCAATGCAATTTTCTGAATCAGCACCCGAGATAACCAAACTGAATCTAAAGTTGGCCAAAAACCGATTCGTAACCCTTTTGGTACTAATGTTGGTGAGTGGTCCCTGGTCAAAGTGGTCCCTGGTCAAAAAAAAAAGGTTGGGAACTACTGATTTAGAACAATGTGACTTACATTCAAGAAGATATGAATAAAGGGTTACCTGTATCATGTGTTTTTCATTCTGTTTTTTTGTTGTTGTTTGTTTTTTTGCTTTTCATGAAACCTCCAGAAAGAAAAAAATAAGTCTATCTAGGCAGTTTGCAACAAATAACAAATTTTTACTTAGTTTGCTAAAGACTGATAATGCCTTGACAGCATGACATTTCTCCCCATATGTATAGCATAGGGAGCTGTAAGTTTCAGAGAGAAGAATGTTGCTCCTGAGATGCAAGAAGTGACAAGAACATAATTTACACTCCTTAACATTCCTGGAGATAACAATCATAACTGTGTTATATGCAGACACAGTGAATTAACTGTGTACTGTCCTCTTCAGCACAATGCAACATCCTTCCTCTATCTCTGCCTTTGACCTCAGAAAAGCAATGATTACCCAGATAGAAACCTGCATAAGTTAAAACCTTGCAATTGTCAGTTATTATATGTGGAGCCTACATTGAATATTGTACATTTCATTGTCAAGGTTCAACACTGCAGACAGAAGCTCATCAACCAGGATATATTTTTTTTAAAAAGGAACCAGTGTCAGCAAACTATAACTTCCAGAAGTTGGTGATGTCAGTCTATTGTAGTAATAAATAAAGGGATAAGGCAGATGAAGAGACAAATGGTAAAGAGAGTAAAACAATACAATTCACAAACAAGCTAAATCCCTCATTTGAAAACAAATGCCCTCATTCAGGAATACAGGGGAGGCTCCCAGGGTAACATTTACTCTTAGGGGTTCAGCTGCAGTTCATAAACAAGTAAAGCCTCTGGAGTCTCTGGCAGCCTTGTACTCAGTCTGGTCCCATCTGCGATTCTATTTATCAAAGCAAATTCTCCCTCCAAAAGTGTTTGCAAATAATATCATTTTGATTACTGGCACTTTTTCCATACAATAATTATTTGCAAAGTTTAATTTCCCCATATTATTTGAACAGGCATACTATTTGTCTCAACAGTTATGATAATGCATACACGCATACAAATCCTTTGAATCTTTTGGATTTTCTTCTTAAATTGTCATCTGCTGTTGCTGAAAGAAAGTGCATTGGCAGGGATTTCAGGTCCATGATCATTTGAGGTTTTTTCCCCAGATTTTGTAATTTACTGGGTGTGTATTAAAAACCCATTTCTTTTTCTGTTGATAATAAGAAGTTTAATATTTTATCAGATGTTTATATTTGAAATGCATGCTTACTCACACCTGGTAGAGTATTCTCTTAGGTCTAGATTGCCAAGTGAATGCGATTTCAGACTATTCCTCTCTCAGTCCATGCCTTCCACCACTAGCCACTGTATAAAGACTATAAGCAAAAATCTCTTGGGGAGTTATGCCTGCAAGAAATAGAACTGAGCAGTTTTGCAGCATTTGTATTCAGCAAAGGGATGCTGCTATGCTACATGCTACAACATAGAGGAGCCGACAAAGTGACCATTGCACATTAAGCCTCTTTGCAATCCATTAACTGGGTTCCTTAATGCATCTTCCACATAGTTAAGCATATGTAAAGTTGATGTAATGTAGACCATGATAGAGAATTCCAGCAGTGATTTTATTTGGACTTCACAATCTTCACATTGAAACCCAAGTCCTACCATTAGGCATAGGAGCCACCGGTTATGCAGCAGGTTAAACTGCAGATCTGCTGAACTTGCTGACTGAAAGGTCAGCAGTTTGAATCTGGGGAACAGGGTGAGCTTCTGCTGTTAGCCCCAGTTTCTGCCAACCTAGTAGTTAGAAAACATGCGAATGTGAGTAGATCAATAGGTACCGCTCCAGCGGGAAGGTAACCGTCCTCCATGCGGTCATGCTAGCCACATGTCCTTGGAGGCGTCTACAGACAATGCCAGCTCCTCAGCTTAGAAATGGAGATGAGCACCACCACCCAGAGTCAGACATGACTTGACTTAATGTCAAGGGGAAACCTTTACCTTTACCATCATACAGGATAAAACAGCTTGATTCAGGTGGAAGATGTTGACATATTAATAAAAGAAACTAAACTGTCATTTTTTCATTTATCATACATTTTTATCAACACAGAAGTCATAGGATGCATCTACATTGTTGAATTAATGCAGTTTGACACTACTTTAACTACAATGGCTGAATGTTATATGGGAGTGGACATTTGCCAACGTATTTAGCTTCTCTGCCAAAAAGTGTTGGTGTCCCCTAAATCCAAAAAATTCCATAGCATTGATCAATAGCAGTTTAAGTGGTGTCAAATTGTATTAATTCTGTAATATAGATGGACCTTGACTCAGACAAGTCCTGTAGAAGTGACTGCTAGCAGTTCTCTAAGACTTCAGACATGATCTTGTATTGGCTCTAACTGGAAATGATTGGGATTGAATGTACAGCTATCTAAATGCAAAGCATGTGTTCTGCCATTCATCTACAGCCCCTCACCTTTCTGTTTCCCATTTCTGTTTCTCTTACATGAATAGCAACTGTGAGCCTTTGTTCCTTTGGCCAATGGATAGTTCTTTTCATCGGTTCCTGCAGTCCCAGAGTGACAAATGTGTTTTTTTTTCCTGGCAGGAAAGGGGGAAGTAAGTCAATGGATAAAAAGATATTTGTCTTCCCCTTGCCATGTTACGCTCCTGCACACATGCACATAAAGGTAGGTAATTTAAAGCTTCATGTGGTATAAAATATAATTACTTCCTAGAGGAGTAAAAGTGAGGTTTCTCAATCCAATTAACAGGTATATACACACACAATCCCCATGACCCAGGCAACCAAAAAGATGTTCTAACTTGCCAGTCCAACAGTTAGGACTGTGAACCTGAGGATGTTTTATGAAATCCTGTCAAACAATATCTAAGACGAGAAGTGACCTCTAGTTCCCCATTCTCTAAAGAGCAGCTGGTTGATGAGATTTTAAGTTTCATAAAAAGAGATCTTCATGTACTCTGTGAGATTGGGACCATGCCATAGAGAAACATATCTTGATCTAATCATATTAGAAAAGTATATAACTGCATAAGTCATCTTCTGTTTTAAAAATTGAAATTGTTAACCATTACAATTTTTCCCTCCATTCTTGTTGCTGTAGTTATTATTTAATCAAGGGATCATTCTCGCCTTTTACATGGACTATAACTTTTTGGAATCATCATTCAAAAGAAACATTCACAAAAAGATGGAAGTTTAAGTTTGAATGATTGTATCAGTCTCCTCAACAGCCCAAGGATAGAAAAATGTCAGGTTCCCTTTATCTACAACAGAGAGGGCTTTTTTGTTCTTTTTTATTATTTTTTTAGAAACCATACATCTCTGTGATCCAGCTACTGTCAAATTCTAGTATTGAATAACTGAATTTCTTCAGTGTTTGAAATTTAAGTATGTAGACACCTGCTGGTAAACTTAAGTTTCAATGTGACACTTTGAAACTTCAATATAAAAAGAGTGATTCTTTATAATGCATATGATTGTCTTATTTTCCTAATTTGAATGTCGTTTATATTCCTCCAAAGAGCTTTGAAGCTGGCCATAGCGACATGCAGACCAAGATTTAGTGACAATTTCTTCCTACACATTCTACATCTGATTAGCCTGTGACCCTAATGGATTATTCAGAGGTCAGATAGGAAACATTAACAGTGTGAACAATCTCAGCATATAGATTTCTGTTTTTTCTTTGTGAAAGACATAGATCTGAGCAAAGAGACAAAAAGAGAGCCAATGCAACGGCATGGAAAAAAACAAGAAAAAAAGCTTTTCTGAGTTGCAAACCAAAGGTATCGTTTTAGACATAATTGTCAGACAATATCAAAAGCATATTCTGCTTATGGAGAGACGAGTGTGGAGTGGGACAGTTATATCTTTTGTGTAGTTCAGACAGTTGGTGATCCCAATGTAATTGCTATGTTTGTCTTTCATATAGCCTACTCTTTCTGCTCCCAGTGTGGAATACATCTCACAACGCTAAAACAGTGGATTTGGCTCTTAATGAGACATACCACATTATCACAGGATTTCTACATTTGACACCATTGGAGAAATTATACTGTTTATCCGGTATTGCATCACCTGACATCCGCTAGAAAGTAGCAGCCAATAATGAAAGGACCAAGGCAGTGACATCTCCAGACCATCCCCTGTTCAGCCAGCACACCAATGCCTTAAATCAAGAGATACTCGCAGGAACACCAAAAGTGGCAGGCTAAAACCCGGAACTTCAAACCATGGCTGATATCGAAGGAGACACTCCCCCCTGGGCACACAGAAAACTGGGTGACTTGGAAGGCACTGAACAGACTGTGCTCTGGCACAATGAGATGCAGAGCCCACCTTAGAAATGGGGCCACAAAGTGGAGTCAACAACATGCAAACGTGGAAAAGAGCAAACCACAGACCACCTATTACAATGCAGTCTGAGCCCTGCCACATGCACAATGCAGGACCTTCTGATAGCAACACCAGAGGCACTACAAGTGGCCAGCTACTGGCCAAACAACATTTAGTATAATGCCAAATTTTTAACTTTGTGCATTTAAATATATATATATATATATATTACAACTGTATCCTTTGTTCGCTTCTGATACCAGTCACATAAGAAAGGACATAAACACTTGCCTTATCATGTTTTAGGGTTTTAGGGTTTTTCTCAACTGGGCAAAGTTGACATTCTTTTATGGTGCTAGCACCTGGGGTTTGTTGCCTCTTAACACTCTTCCAGATTGTTTTTCAGATTGTTGACAAATTCACACAACTCAAATCACATGCTTATGCAAATAGCTGGATTCATGAATTTGCAGGGCAGCTACCTTTTTTTTTCTGAAATGGGGCCAGTGACATGAAGTTTGTGTGTGTGTGTGTGTCAGGAGTGACTTGAGAAACTGCAAGTTGCTTCTGATGTTAGTGAGTTAACCTGGAAAGCTGATGGAACGCTTTTGAAGTTATTATGAACCAGTGAGCATAGTTTACTATGATAAAACATCATATAGCTATACTATTTATTTATTGTATCAGAAGCAAATCAAGGGTACAGGTGTAATGCATTTTTAAAATCACAGAGTTTAAAAACTTGGCATTATACTAAATGTCCTTTGACCAGTAGCTGGCCACTTGCAGTGTCTCTGGTGTTGCTGTAAGAAGGTCCTCCACTGTGCATGTGGCAGGTCTCAGACTACATTGTAATAGGTGAGCTGTGGTTTGCTCTTCTCCACACTCTTATGTTGTGGACTCCATTTTGTGGCCCCATTTCTTAAGATTGGCTCTGCATCTCATGGTGACAGAGCGCAGCCTGTTCAGTGCCTTCCAAGTCACCCAGTTTTCTATGTGCCCGGGAGGGGGGGGGGGTCTCTCAATCGGTATCAGCCATGGGTTGAGGTACCAGGTTTTAGCCTGCCAATTTTAGACTCTCACTTGCAGAGGTGTTCCTGTGAGTATCTCTGTAGATTTTAGAAAACTATTTCTTGATTTGAGGTGTTGGCATGCTGGCTGATATCCAAATAGGGGATGGGACAGAGATGTCACTGCCTTGGTCCTTTCAAACAATACATCAGTATAATTATATGCGACCAGAAGCGACTTGCAACATACAGCTATACTTATGTCGATGTATTGTTTGTGTCAGCTCAGACATCAAACAGGTGGTGTCAGACACATGGCTTCAGACATTGCAAGAAGCTCCAAGAAATGTATTTGTTGCATTTCTGCATTTCCTATTTCCCTTGCTAAGTCCAAACAGTCCTTGCATGGGGAAAACATCAATTTTAAGGATATATACAGGCACCATAAAGGAAGAACAGACAATGAAAATACAAAATAACTACAAATCCACATATTGGCACTTTTTTTAAAACTTCCAAAGCTGATAGTTCCTGAGCAAATACAATATTACATTCAGCTGTCTCCTTGATAAAGGATGTGAGAAACACTGCCTGGGACTTGTCAAATGAATGTCTTATCGAAGATCACAATTACATGAAACCCAGTGTTTCTACATCAAGTCAGTTTTGAGCTATGACTCTTGCAATGACTATTGTTTGAAAGCTGTTACTTGAAACTTTTTAATAATAAAATGTAACCAGTCTATCTGAGGGGTTCACATATTTGGTCTTGTACCAAATTAATCCTTTGACCATCACAAGTGCCTCAAAGCTCTTTCACTCTTGTAAAAATGTTTTGAAAACCCACAGATTTAATACATCTATTCTATATTAAATCTAACTTTGATTTGCCATGAAATGATACAAGTGGCTAAACCTGCATTTTTCTCTCTAAATTTTTAAAGATTTTCAGACATGCTTTTTGCTTTAAGAGACCAAGCTTCCTAGCCATCACTCATGTAATTATTATATGCACCATTGATTCTGAAAGATTCATATTCTCTGCTTATATTTTTATTGATTGGATAAGGGCAATTTTCTTGAAAGTAGAACAAGTACCTCAAGGTATTAAAAGAGCAGAAAGAAATTAATGTGACTTATAGATATACTAAATCCTTTGGGTCTTCTGAGACTGGGTTTTAGACAGCTAAGAGAGGAAACTTTTCTTCCATACTGTAAATGAAAAAAAAAAGCAAGCCATTGATTTAGTCATTTTAGATCATTTTTGTAGTTTTATAATGTTTTGGAAGAACTGTTTTGCCTTCTAATGAGACCAAAATATAATCAAGTTAATGAAAATCTGCCTTCCAAAGGTACAGTTTACAGTGCTGAGGAAAAAAATGTTAATCTTAAATTAGAAATGAGCATTCCAGAACTGATGTCTGAAAACATAATTACACTTTGTGGGTCCATAAGTGATTATCATATAACCTGTTCTGAAGCAGAAATAATCATCCTTTCATTTACTCGGTAATGATTTAGCATTGTATAAATGGGACACCATATTGAACTTGCCACAATATGTATTAATTTAATTGGCAAGCAGTTGGCTGTGTACATGAGTGAAAATTACTTCTTTTTTATACTTGCTTGAAAGAAGGACCAGATTGGTTCACAGGAAATCAGTGCTCCTTCATATAAAGAAGACAGAATGTGAAGCTGATGTCAATCAGAATTATTTTTTTATCTTTTCAAAATGAACATCATCATGAATGCACACACATATGTGCTTTTCATGTAAGAAAAAAACATAATGTTTAAAGGTTATTTTAGAGACGGAAAGGGCTTGGAATGTTATTTGGGAAGGGGAACTATATTCCATTTCCCATTCAGAAGGCGCTTCCAGACAGCTCTTTAACCTGGAAACATTCACGTTTTAAAAATGTGATGTTCCTGGGCCTTCATCCACACACTCTCCAGAAAGCACGTGCTTTCTGGGGTGAGTGTCTGGATGTGTTCCCAGAACTTTCCACTCTAACCCCGCCCCCCAAAAAAGCCCCTTTTGAAAGTAAAAGAACTTCCTGACCCCCATTAGAGTGGTGCCAGAGCTCTCCTGGCATATCATTCCTATGTGCCAGGAGAGCTCTGGCACCACTCTAATGGAGGCCAAGTAAGTTCTTTTACTTTTAAAGGGGGTTTTGGGGAGGGGTTTAGTATTCTTGTGGTTTTCCGGGCTAATTTAACCCAGAAACTGTGGAACTACTGTCTGGACAGCCCCCTCAAAAGCCCAGAACTTTTGAGGGAGCAGTCCAGACTCAGAAGTAGTGGGTTTATCCTGCACCTTCCAAGAAGGCACAGAATAAACCCACTAACATATTAATTCTCCACAACGCAGGGGTTTCCTGGTTTGTGGCGAATTAATTCATGTTTCTCTGGGACAGCCCCCTTTTAATTGCAGGAACTCCCATGTTAAAGGGGCTGTCTGGATGGGCCCTGACATTTGTATCCAAATAGTAACTGTCTCCTCCCCCGATCCCAAACTAGATATCTGGACCACTGTTTTTCAAAGTTAACTTGTGGAATTTTTGTTGACTTCCAAAATGTGAATGACAACATCTGACATGACATGATTCTAGATTCAGACCTCCAGATATTTTAAGCTTCAGTCCCAGATGCTCCACCCAGTAAGATCAATGGAAGGCGTAATTGCAACAACAAAGTGAAAGGCCAAAGGATATACACTACTCTCCTGTATGGACAAGACTGGAAAACTAATTATGAGACAACCACTTACTTTATTTCATTATTTATTGGTCTGGAGCCCTCAGTGGTGCAATGGATTAAACTCTTGTGCTGGCACGACCGCTGACCGAAAGGTCGGTGATCGAATCCAGGGAGAAGGTGAGCTCCCTTCTGCCTACTTCAGCTTCCCATGCAGCCTACCTAGTATCTACCTGCTATATGTTAGGAAACATAGATTTATAAGTATACCACCAAAATGGAAATCATTCAGGGAAAGTTGGTGGAAGACATGGAGACATTTTGGAAGAAACCTTAAAATTGTCTCTGGAATGTTCAAAATATTTTGTTTTCTTATGCAAGGCATACCTGATTTAAGTTGTTTCATTTCACACATAAAAGGAGTAAAGGTTTCACCTTGACATTAAGTCCAGTTGTGTTCAACTCTGAGGGCTGATGCTCATCTCAATTTGTAAGTCGAAGAGCTGGTGTTATCCTTAGATGCCTTCAAGGTCAGGTGGCCAACATGATTGCATGGAGCACTGTTATCTTCCTGACAAAGTAGTACCTATTGATTTACTCATATTTGCATGTTTTCAAACTGCTAGGTTGGCAGAAGCTGGGGCTAACAGCAGGAGCTCACACAACTCCCCAGCCACACAACCACTAACCTTTTGGTTGGCAAGTTCAGCAGCTCAGTGGTTTAACCCACTGCACCACCATATTGTTACTTTTGAGTGAAAGGTTTGCTGGAATGTGTTGAATAATTCTTCTTTACAGGGTAGGATCCTCTTCATTTCTGGTGTCAATTTTTTTAAACTATATTTTCAAGCCTTGGATAATCAAATGCATGGATGCATAACCCATGGATATGGAGGATCAACTGTTTAGGACATACACAGAACTAGATTAAATAACAAATAGCTGAAATACACATCAAATGTGACAGCAATAGTTGTCTTTTAAACTTTGTGAAATCAGTAGACGCTCTTACCTGAATAATTAGATTTGCTAACTGGGGCTGAAATCCTGCACATATTTAGGAAAATGACGTCAGTGACCTTTAAACAACTGAACGGCTTGATTGCAACCTAGATTTCAATAAAGTAACATTTCAGGAACAGCACGGAAATAAAAACAGATGATAACTGAAACATCTGCTGTCTGCTCCACTTTGAATGTGGGCTGAACCCAAAGAAGTGAGCTAATAGCCTTTTCTTCCCTCTTTTTTATTTCTATTGTCAAATCTCTTCTTCAGCAAGCCTTCATCTTTCCGTGGGCCTGTTGCTTCCTTACACACAATTAACATTTCTGTTCTCACAGCTTGCCACTAACTGGTAGTCATTGAATTTGCACATCTGGTTTGGAATTCGACCTTTTCATTTCTTACGTTAAGCAACTGTACTCATTTTTTAAGAAGGTCAACTAAGTAATTCTCTTGATTGGTCCATCTGTGTGTAACATCCTCCTAATTGATATGTATATGTAATGTATTTGTCCCTCTGCTGTAGTAATCTCTCTAGAGTTTTTTCATTAGGTCCAAGCTAGCAAAAATTTTGCAGAAGAAGACGGGACAGGACCTCCTGTCATCTTAGATTTGGATGTGCAGAGTGAAGGGAGACACTTCTTAAGGCACTGCAATGCATGAAGCAACATTGGAACCTCTTGGGAAGCAAGACTTTGCCAGTGTAGTCCACGCTCTCATTACATCTCAAATAGAGTACTGCAACATGTTCTACATGGGGTTGCCTTTGGAAACTCCAAATAGTCCAATGGGTGGCAGCCAGATTTCTTACTGAAGTGGAGTACAGGGAGTGAGCTCCGCTGGCTGCCAATTTGCTACCGGGCACAATTCAAAGTGCTGGCTTTGGCCTATAAAGCCCTAAATTGTTCTGGCCCAACTTATCTATCTGGTTGCATTTCCCTTTATAAGCCAACAAGAGCTTTAAGATCAGCTGGGGAGGCTCTGCTCTCAGTCCCACCCTGGTGGGGATGGGAGACAGGGCCTTCTCAGTGGTGGCCCCTCAGCTGTGGAACTCCCTCCCTAGTGACATCAGGCAGGCCCCATGCCTCCTTGTCTTTAGAAAAAAGCTTAAGACCTTGCTGTGTATGCAGACATTTGGCAAATAGGATATTACGGAATTAAACAGCCTGAATAATGACTATGGATTTTGGAAAATGACTATGGATAGGTATGAGATCAAGACTCAGCACTTTCTATGGTTTTAATTGTTTATGTGCTTTAATTTCTCACGTGTTTCAACTGGATTTTTTTATATATATAATTTGATGGTGTGTTTTATCGTTACTGAATTTTGTCAGAGTTTGTAAGCCGCCTTGAGTCCCCAGCAGGGTGAGAAAGACAGGGTAGAAATGAAGTAAATAAATAAATAATACAGCTTCTTGCTTAAACCAATGTTGCACACCCTAATTATTAATGATGAAATGAGGAATGATAATGCACTCGTGGATTTCAGCTCCTTTGTATATTTTATTTGGTTCCATTTTTGTTCCATTTACATCACTGGCCTTAGGGATCATTCCCAGTTTTGCACCATGTTGCTGAACAGCTAGATATTGTGGCCAGTACTGTGCATGAAGACAGCTCCCTACATGTCTCTTTCCACTCTGCTTCATTGTGTTTTTTTATTTCTTCTTTTTTTGCCCCCCCCCCTTTTTCCACTTAGAAAAGTCACAGCTTCTTCCATTTGAGTTGCTGCACTGAAGTAGCCTTCTTTTAAAACAGCATGACACAGTTCAATGTCTAGAATGGGCTGCAGAGCTAGAACTGCCAAAAATTTGTTTTTAATTTTCTCCACAGGATAGAACAATGTATAACTTCTCTGCGGAGTCACTGTCTTGGGGAAAAGAAGGAATGGAATAAAAGACATTTTTGGCTAAAACTGAACAAAAGATAGAATTGAGCGTGCACACACACAAAAGATCTTCCCAGCTGCTTTGCCTTTATTCTCAGGCTGCAAATTTATATCAAGAGAAGTCTAGTTAGGACAAAGAATAAGCCCCGGGTAGCAGTACTGAGCTATACTAACATTTGGAGCTGCCTGTGCTGGATTTAGTGAGTTTGGTCCCATCCTTTACTAGAAATATTACAGCAAAAGAAAGAAAGAAAGAAAGAAAGAAAGAAAGAAAGAAAGAAAGAAAATGTCAAGTCTGCATGGTTCAAGAAAGTTTGATACTATGATGTTTTGATTCCATTTTTGATGTTGAAAATTCCTCGTAGCTATTATCAAAGTTTGTCAGTCACCACACCCCAACGCAGCTCCAGGTTTGTGAGTTTAGCATTTCAGTTTGCTTCTCAGAAACAGAGCCTGTGTGTAAATTCTACACCTCCAACAAAATGTTTCCAATGGAGTTAAGGGGTGTTTAAAGTAATATGTCCCTCATTCCATGCCATAATTTATAGGCATTGAGCAAGGACAGGGTACTAACAATCACAACATTTTGGTTGACTGCTATGGCAAGCTCTAAAACAATATTTTTCTACTTTAGAGTTGTCAGGAATCAGAAGGAGCCTCCGGTGGCACAATGGGTTAAACCCTTGTGCCAAAAAGATTGCTGACCAGTGGTTCAAATCCAGGAAGAGCAGGTTGAGCTTCTTCTGTCAGTTCCAGCTCTCCATGTGGAGACATGAGAGAAGCCTCCCACAAGGATGGTAAAACATCAGACATCCGGGCATCCTCTGGGCAACATTCTTGCAGATGGCCAATTCTTTCACATCAGAAGCGACTTGCAATTTCTCAAGTCGCCCCTAACACAAACACACACAAAAAGAATCAGAAGTTAACACAAAATGTCACCTTAAAAAACAGCTCAAAAATACACATCAGGAAAAAAGTGCCAAATTAATTTTGTTCATAGGGGTCACTTTAACAATTCTGCTGCAGACTAATTGAATGCTAGGTGTAGATATTTTTGGCTAAACATTTAAGTTGTAATCATTAGCACTGCAGAAAATTTCCATATGCCATTGTTCAGGTGGATATGAAGTCCTCATAATTGTTCCTGTAGGATTTGATGTAAGTTGTTGGCAAGGATATGATTCCATTATAGAATATTTTCAAAGACATCCTGAAGCAATTACTTCAGTTGGTTGCAGTGGTTCACCTTTTATTAGGAATACCTGAAAATGAGAAGAGCTGGAAAATTCTCAGGATGCTATATGGCAGTAAAAAAAAAAAAGCATTTCTGTTATTGTCATTTTTGAAACTTTTCCCTAATACCTTGAGTACTTGGTGGTGGGGAAGAGTCAAGCTAAATAATGCCGCTGATAAAAATAATAATAAACTTTATTTCTACCCTGCTACTATCTCCCCGATGGGGACTCAGAGCGGCTTACATGGGGCCAAGCCTGGACAACATAATACAGCAATAAAATCAAAACATATACAGCAAACAACAACATCATCAAAATAACATTAAAAGAAAAAAATCATAAGATAAACATTCCAATAAACACAATCACAGTAAGGATGACAATGGGAGGGTCACATATTCAGGATAAAAACAGTTAACAAACTATAATGAGATAAAATAGGAGTGGAGCATTTATATGGAACTCATAAAACACACAGAGTTGTGAGGCTAAGCATTGTATTTGAAGGGCACAAACTCCATTCTTGTATAGTCAACATAATATTTGGTCTTTCTCTATGTTTTGTAAAGTTTAAAGTTGAAATAAACTATAATCAGTATTCTGAATACATCCAGTGTTGTTTTGTGCACTGGACCTCATCTCTGAAAAATAGGGTTCAAATTCCTTCTTAACCATAAAATCTCCCTGGGTGATCTTGGGCATGTCACATAGCATTAGCCTCATTTTAAGGTCATCATCAGTCAGAAACTACTTGAAGGCACACAAAAGTACAGAACCTGAAAACAGTGAGTTGGGATCTAGTTTCTGACTTCAACAGAAGGGATTTGGTTATACAAGTGGATTTCCTTGAATCTTCTAGGACCCTTTTCCATACACTACAGCTTGCCTCAATCAGAAAAGTCACTTTCTATGGGACTGGAGGGATCCTGTGGGGAGAAACAGGTGAGAAAACCATTTAGCTCCAGCCCAGTTGTATGCATCTGTGTATCCAACCCACATACTTATAAAAGCTATCACAATATGCATAGTTTGCCCACAAGTAAGGTCCTGGCTGCCTCCTTCATGCAATTATCATTATATATCACAGGATCACCAAGGATTTGTTAAATGTCAGGCAATGAAATTAAAATGTCATTGTAAAGTACAGAGGCCAGAAAAGACTGGATATCACTCACCTACATTATTCCATGATTATGACTAGGTTTTCCTTACTCTGAGGAAAATTAAGCAGAGAAGAGTATTAATTTGTAGAGCTAATGCCCTTGGTATGTAACATTTAGATGACTCCTAAAGGGCCCTACTGGCAGAATAGGCCAATTGAGCTCATTGGAGGTAAGATTGCTCTTAATTTTGCTGGAGTGAAATCAACTGGTAGAAATGTATTTACAGTAATCATGTGGAGGACATAGCAAATATATGGAGACAAGATGGCAACCACCTGTTTCACCCATAATACTGAACAGGTTACAATATTCTATTATACATAATTATTGCAAAGCATCTCTTTCAACTCTTATTATATATACATCGCCTAAAATACAATGAAAACAGGAATTCTGCTGGACATGGAGCAATGTGCAGCCAGGTTTGGATAAGTGATCACAAGGATACATTTGCTTAGCAAAAGAACATAGTTTAGCATCAGGGAACATCAGGGGATTTAGACTGCCTAAAGAACGACTACTACGTTTTCAAAGTAAATTGAAAGAAAGTAGTCATTTTTTGCAGAGACCCTCTGAATATGCCAGCCACAGATGCGGTGAAATGTCAGGAGAAAATGCTGCTAGAACATGGCCATACAGCCCAGAAACCACAAAACACTCTAGTCATTTTGTTTTTTGCTCCAGCTTTGGACTTCTATTGCTGGTCAACTTACACTGTTGCTTCTGCCTGACCACGAGTGTATCTGCACTACACAATTATAGTAATTTAATACCACTTAGTTTGTCATGGCATTGTCTCACATTGTAATTCAATGAAGAACTAAGAAATCTCAATTAGAATGTTCTGGAGGACTAGCTATTTCTTTTTTCTAATTTGCCAAGGACCTATAAATATGCTTTAGATGAGCATTGAATAGTCATAGATCATCACTTCGATTAGAATTGTGATGTACTCCCCTCAGCTACAATGTCTGAGGAATTCTGAATACGTGTCTGCACTACTGAATTAAAATGACTTAACCTTCGATTAGAAGGTCTTCTCAGGGTACCTTCATGCCTTCTAATTTTATCTTAAAGCTACAGATCCTAGGATTCATTGGATGGATCCCTGGCAAATGCTATGAAACTGTTATAACAATGTAGTATCATTTAAAATTTTCAAAGATGGGAAACCTTTTCCGCATGTCAGTTGTTGGGTCCAGTTTTAGAAACAGAAGCCACATCCCTTTGCAGGAAAAGTTACTCCGGGGAGGCAACTGCTATGTATTTTTCAGATCTGGGAAACTTTATTGTTTTGAACTCCAACTCTAAGGACTTCATCGCACACAATAAAATCAGTATTTCTATAGATTTAAGAAACGGCAACCCACTGTGCCCTTCACATGAAACAAGCCTCAACTGTGGAGGAGAGGTATTTTGCCATTTCTAAAGTTGGTTTGTCCAGCAGTTCCTAAGCTGATTGGCAATCAACTTACTTTTAAAATTCCCCACATAGAGACAGGCAGAATGGCCTATTTCCCCTTGTAATATTAATCCCTGTTGCCTCCTTTTGTTGTCTGCTTGTAAATAAAACAATGACGCTGTGTTCGGAAGGAGCCAAAATGCCCATTCCCCAGATTGCCAATGCAGTGGCTTGGGGAATGGGTTGATTTAAAACCACTTCCTATGATCTCCAATGCAAAGGCTTTGGGAAAGATGAGGGTTAATTTAAAACCACTTCCTACGATCCAGGATTATTTTTATTTTAAAATCCTGGAGAGACAATGGGAGAAAATCTCAGTGCAAATGACCCCAGGGAAAGTGCTGCCTTAGGAAAGGTGCCTCTGTTTCATTCAAGAGTCTTGAGTGCAAATGACCCCAGAGCCACCTTAAGAAAAGTGCTTCTATATTGTCAAAGGCTTTCATGGCCGGAATCACTGGGTTGTTGTAGGTTTTTTGGGCTGTACAGACATGTTCTAGAAGCATTCTCTCCTGATGTTTCACCTGCTTTTATGGCAGGCATCTTCAGAACCTCTGAGGATGCCTGCCACAGAGTCAGGCAAAATGTCAGGAGAGGATGTTTCTAAAAGATGGCCATACAGCCCAAAAAATCTACAACAACCCAAAGGTGCTTCTGTTTCAATGAAAGGGGCTTGAATGCAAACAATCCCAGGGAAAGTGCTGCCTTTACAAAGGTGCGTCTGTTTCAGTGGAAGTGTCTTGAAGACAGTGGTGCCTTAAAGGATGCTTGTTTTTAAAAGTGTGCTACTATTATTGAAATAGAAGGAGTCATCGTCTGCCTATGTGACTTGAATTAAGCGGATGATTTAGTTAGAAGCTGGAGGTGATCTTAGTGTGATGAGATTGAGTAAATTCTTCATCTTCTTTATAGACAGAACCCATGAAACTCCACTCTTTCTCCCATTTTCTCCAGCTCAGTGTGATGAAATCCTAAGACAATAACCCATGCTAACATCGGCAATCACCATGCTGGCTACAGGTTCTAAGGATTATAGTAAAACAAGCTTTTGCATGCTCTTGGGGGGGAGGGGTTTGAGTGCACAACACAATTTTATATATTATCTCAATCATTCCATCAACCTTAACCCTGAAGGAGATCAGTTTGCTTGTAAGACTATAAACAGGCACAGTTAGGCGGTTTAGATGTCTCCAGTAAGATTTCCAAATGTGTGGAATATCCATTCCTGAGAAAGGTATAGCTGTTGACTATCTGTTCATCCTCATAGCTATTAAAGATCCAGCAGCACTATGAAGTGGGAAAGTAGCAAAAAAGAAATCATTTATTGTTGAAGGCTTTCATGGCTAGAATCACTGGGTTGTTATAGGTTTTTTGGGGCTATATGGCAATGGTCTAGAAGCATTTTCTCCTGACGTTTTGCCCGCATCTATGGCAAGCATCCTCAGAGATTTTGAGGTCATATAGCCTGGAAAAGACTACAACAACCCAAAGAGGTCATGCTTGATGAAATAGTTTGGGCTAACACTCCTACATTAAATGGAAAGAATATAAGAAAACTCCAACATTTGTCTAAAATAAGGAGATGAAAGGAGTTATTCTGCATAGGGAATTAGCGAATGGCGTTGGTGTTCTGTGCTTTTGCAATTCACCATATAATTTGTATATTTTACCAATTTGTACACAGGTATTTTACACAAATGAACACATGGCTGGCTAGAATATGACAATCTAAATAGACAGAAACTCTAAGAGTGCAGAGATTAGTTAGAAAAAGTGAGGGAATGGAAAAGACTAGCAATGAAAATTAAGAATTGTGGGTTGAAAAAAAAGTGTGTTCAAAGGGAAATACAAAAATCTGGGGCTTTACTTTTTGTTTTACCCAGATAGCATAGTGTTAAATGTGTGCTATGGGAGAAAGGAAAGGACTTGTGAGAAAGAAAACAATTGGGAGAAAAAATAGAGACATACTGTAATATACCGGTTTCAATAGTATGAACCCAGGCACATTTTTCTAATTTTTAATGAGTAATTCTTTACATCTTAGTTAATTCTAAATCATATAAATGGCTTAGAACTGCTTTCCTTTCTTCCACCCCTTTCTTTGTTTCTTTCTCTTGGGCTTATTTCTATTATCCATTTGGGTGTTTTATACCAGCATTCTGCATTTTCATAATGGTTGGGTCTATTCACTGCTTTCTTCCCAGGACATTTTCTGTACAAATATATTTACAATGCAGGCATGCTGGTGTGTCTTTTGGATTTTACATGCCTGTTTAAAATTTAAATGCTCCTTAGATATCTTCAAATAACATTGGTGGGCAGGAAATTTACATTTCTCCCCATTGAAGTTGCCACATTATCCCATAGCCTGCAGTGGTGAGTACCACACACTAAGTACAGAGAGATTGTATGCACTTGTAGTTGACGTGTGAGAAGAGAAGAGATAGGTAAGGTTAGTGCGGATCTGTTTTTTTACTGAGAGCAGATGCTTTTGTCTGAAAGTTCAAAAGATATGAAGCTGAGGTAATCAACAAGCTCCCTAATCCCCTTCATTACCTGCATTTCAGCTTAGCAGCTCTGGCTGTTTTCCTTTCCTTGTTGTTAGTTAGAGAAGGGAGTCATCTGCAGGCTGTGAGCTTGACAGCTTGGTAAGATGACACCAGCCCCCATGCTTCTTCCAAGTCAGTATTCAAAAATCATGCACAGCTCACTGCTGGAAAGCAGATGTCCACCATTGCTGAAAGTCAATTTTTAAAAGTATCTTTTCCTATCCTTCCAATTGACAAGCTTCAAATGAAAGCAATGGAAATAAACTACATTGGAAAGACATATCATAAATAAACCTCACACTGTGCTCAGTAGAGTTTATTTTAAAGTGTGCACATACAATTCCATCTAAGAAATTACTAGTCTTCCTGAACAATGAGACCAAACAATATAGAAGATGAGAGACTGGACAGGAAAAAATTCAATTGAGCCAAGAAGCACCCTTCTCTCCATACTTTCACACATGCATTAAAATTGTCAATACACACCATCCCGAGCCACAAGGGAAAACTGAAATATCACCCAGTTGAATAAACCAACCAACCAACCCCCCATTTTTCTCCCAATCTCAACCTTCCTCCACTTCTCAGTTTCAAACTGCAGCAGAAGAATGTAATCACACATGGAAATGTGGTGGAAAAACATCAGTACAGTAGAGTTTCACTTATCCAACCTTCACTAATCCAACTTTCTGTATTAGCCAACACAGTCTGCCTCCTGCCCAAATCCACAGCTGTTTGAATGCATTGAGATGTTTTGGTGTTAAATTAGTAAATACAGTAGTTACTACATAACGTTACCATGTAGAGAACTGCTTTTTCTGTAGATTTGTTGCTAAACATGAAGTTTTGGTGCTTAATTTGTAAAATCATAACGTAATTTGATGTTTAATAGGCTTTTCCTTAATCCCTCCTTATTATCCAGCATTTTTGCTTATCCGATGTTCTGCCGGCCAAATTATGTTCGATAAGCAAGACTCTACTGTATCAGTATTCAAGTATAATGCAACTGCAGGAAAGACATGCTGTTATGCGGTATGCTCCATCCAAATGTGCTTTTATACTGCTTAATTCCACTTATTCAGCCTTGTGTGATAACACCCTCAATCTCCATCATATCCTATGATCTATCATCACATTAAAAAGTCATACTTTTGGAGATATGTCTTCTTGGCCATTATCCATTCTCTCTCTCTCTCTTTTTCTGTGTGTGTGAGAGGGGAGGGGGGATGGAGGAAGAATCATGATATTGGAAGAAAGTACAACTGCTATCCTGCCTTTCAGAGACACCCCCCCCCCATACACACACACACATCCCCCACCAATCTCTCTTTTACTATAGCTACTACCTTGCTCCAACATGCTCAGTTTCTTTTGACCGCTGAAGATAGAAGAATGGCACAGAAAGGCAGGAAGACACAGAGCTTCTCAACAAAGTCTAGGTAACTCCCAAGTGTGTCTGAAGGCCCTACCACATAACCATATACCCAAAATATCAAGGTATCCACAGTAACTGTTGTGAACTGGATAATCTGAATCCACAATATCATATAACCCACTTCAATGTGGATTTTATACAGCTATTTTCATAGCAGCATCCCTATCATTCTCTATGTTTGTATGTTGACCGCTTCAAGGTCAATAGGCAAGTCTCTTTCCTAGTGAACATGATAATCAAGGCTCTCCACACCAGCAAGAAGTGCATTAAAGGATCCATCTGAATGAAAACCCAATGAGATGACCCATTAATTTCAATGAGTATACTGTGGGTGACTAAATTTAATCCAACCCACTAAATACTATTTTTAAAATGTTTTAGAGGACAAAAAGGGGTTCATAGCATTTATAGGGTCTTCAAGGAAAGGAACCAGTTAGATTTCCTTGGAGAAGGAATCTGATGCTTTATAGTGACATTGCTAAAAGGGTTTCCTGTTTCCTGCCAATCTAATTTTTACTAATGATCTGCCAAAAAGGTACATTTAAAATTTCAGATAGGGATTCTTTTGTTTCATGTGAACTTTTGCAAGCAAATAATATTCCAGTGTCCATTCCTAGCTTCTCTTAACTACATAATAATGGAATAATCCAGATTTCCATTCTGTTTGTACATCTTTGACTCTTTATTTAATTTCAAAAGAAAGGGTTTTAAATACATCAGCTGTATTTCAATATTTGAGAATTAGTCAAAATGCAAATATAATGGTAAGCCTTTAATGAGATGTATCTCGCTCATTTTCTCCACATTAACTCTGCTTCAGAGATTCTTCTGGCATCAACAATACGTTGGTAATCTCCTCCAAAATTCTTAATTCATTTATCTTAGGATCTGGTGGCCCATAGATTGTTAATTATTGGATTCATTCTTGCAAGCCCAAGTCTTTAGCTAAGGCAAATTGTGTTAAGTTATACTGCCCTTTATACCATAAGTGCCTTGTGTCAAGAAACTGAAATAAAATGAACAATGAGATTATTTTCTATATGGACAGTTCCTCACTCTGACTATCAGAGGTTGGAAAATTTCTTCTGGGGAGGGGGTAATAATAATAATAATAATAATAATAATAATAACTTTATTTTTATACTCCTCCTCCATCTCCCCAAAGGGACTTGGGGTGGCTTACAACGGGACAAGCCCAGAGAGCACAGAGTTAAAATCATAACACAATAAAATAAAAACAAAACAAAACCAAATAGAAACATGTCACCATAAAACATAACATTAGGGGTAAAGAGTAAAAGAAGCAAAAGTGTCAAGAGTGGTAACAAGAGGAGAAAGCAACTTACTTTTTGAATGTATTGCTTTGATCGAGAACAGGTGGTTGTCCAAGCTGCATCTGCCGTAATGGTTTGAGGGTCCCTCAAATATAACTGTTCAAGATGTAGGCAGCTCAGAGTCACCATTTGCCACTGCTGCTGCTTCTCTGCTTAAGTGCAGATTTAGGACCTCATCCCATGGAGGGGAGAAGTGGGTAAAAGCAGAAGGAGCCATCTTATTTTGTTCCCTGCTGTCGAAATCCATATTCAGGAATGGCAGCCATCCCACATCCTTTCCTCAGCTTCTCTCCAACTTTTGGCATCTCCTGGTGTTGGGAGTTGGGTAGTACCCAACTCCAGAACATGCAGTCTCCACTCTGTTTCCCTATGCTTCCACAATGGAGAATCATGGGCTATTTGTGATGCTATTCGTGGGACTCCATTTCGGCAGTGCAGAGAAACGAAGGGAAGACCGCATGGGATCAAGTCCAATGTCAAACTGCTCACATCTCCCACTATAGCTAACTGGGGAAAATGTGGCCTATAGGCCACATACAGCTCTTTTTCTCACTGCTGGCTGACCATTTCTGGAAAGTATAGTCTACAAAGATAACTTTTTCCAAGCTCAGTTAATAATGGACTGAGTTATATATCCATGACACATGTCTAGTCTCGCACATGTTGAGAAGAGACATGTTAGCCATGTATAAATATTTGAAGGGATAACATAAGGAAGAGGGAGAAGGTGTCTTTTTTGCTGCCCTGGTGACTAGGACTCAGAGCAATGGGTTCAAATTCCACCTGAACATTAGGAAGAACTTCCTGACTGTAAGAGCTGCTCAATAGTGGAACTCATTGCCTTAGAGTGTGGTGGAAGCTCCTTCTCTGGAGGCTTTTAAACAAAGACTGGATGTCCATCTGTCAGGAGTATTTTGATTGTGCTTTTCCTGCATGGCAGGGGGTTGGACTATTTGCCGATGTGGTCTCTTCCAATTCTATGAATCAATGTACTACACTGCTCCCCAAATCCAAACAGAGTTTTGCTATACAGGAGACCTGAGTGCTCAGAACAGCATTCAAGGAGCATCAAGTCCATTCTGAAAAAGCAGAGTAGCTGTTTGAGGTTTGGGGCTAAGATTTGGGAAGATCAGGACTTGAATGTCCACTCAGCCATGGAACCCCACTGAGTGACCTTGGAAAAACCACATCTTCTCAGATACAGAGGAAGGCAATGGCAGAATAAATCTTTTCCAGAAAACATTATTATAGGGTTGCAAGACGTGAGAGTGGACTTGAAGACAGGTAGCAACAAAACGCTAAAATGTTAATCAGAAAGAATTGTAACAATATAGGTATTTAACATTTGAGGTACAGAGATCTAACCCTTTTTTCCACTAATTTCAGTATATTATATTGTGTCAGCTCATGGCAGTTGTTCCCAATGAAGACACAGGACTGCACTCTGGTATCAAAGAGAAACTTTACTGCTGGAAACATAGACATGTGGAAAGCTGAGATTGACCAGCAGCTGCTGGTCACTCCTTATATACACTCCCCCTCAATTGAAAGTATTATTCCCGCCAAGCCAAAACCCCGCGCAATGTTCCCACCACACTGTGAGCCGTTGACTTCCAAGGTCGACAGCTGCAGAGTCCTTATCAATGTCCTATGTCAGGACCCCAGTTTTCAGCGCCAAAACCGAGGGCCTGGAAACTGGATCCTGACAATATTGTATATTATAACATACATCATCCTGCAATTCTCAGGCCTAGTGCTTTCTATCAACATGCAGCATCTGAATGTGTAGTTGTAAACACTCAGGACTTAGAAGAAAATCTTTCCTCTATTTGGAAGAAAACCCTTCCTCTGTTTTATTTGATAATATACCAACAGATGCTGAAAGTTTTACTGGAAGTACTTGAGAAATTACATTTGTGGCATGCTCTTCTATTTTTCATTGTAAACTGTAAACCTTCAAAATGGATGCCAGGCTCCTTGTATCTTTAGCATTTAATTTTGATGCACCATCATTTGCAGTTCTGCTCTGAATGTTTTAAAAAGACCTGGTACTGTTTAGTATCAGGTGATTGGCTTTAATGAATTAGCAACTTCACAACTTCTGTGTGCTTCCCTGTGGAATAGGAGCAATTAAAAAGTTGTGCTAATTTGGCTCCTTAGTAGAAGGCATTTATTGGAAGGAAGGAAGCCTCTACATTAGGTTCCATCAGCAACAAACAAATCACCTTAATTGGCTGCATAATGAAAGGATGTTTTCATAGGAACTGTACTTATAGAGTTTGTGGTCAAACTATGTCTGTAAGGGGTTTGTTTTGTTTTTTTGTAAAATAAGTTGCAATTCAGCAGGTGGCTGAGTTTAGATCTTGATGACAAAACATTTAATTGAATAATATTCAGGAGAGACTGTGTAGTTGTTACAATTTCTGCTTCTACTTTTGAAGTCACTTGTGGTATAACATTAGGCATCTTTTTCTGTGTTCCTTTAAGAAATGCTTATAGGTCCCCTATCGAGACACAGATGCCTTAAAGGGCCACACACAGTATAAGTTCCAAAGTAAAGTTTATTGCAACAAAAACAGAAGCTCAAAAACACTTAACCTTCAGTGTCTCTGGTCAAAACTCAAAAAACTAACCAAACTTGGTTCAAAAAGCAAATGGAAATATAATCCGGATTAACCATAGAAAAAATCCGGATTAAAGCACGGTACTTAGCAGCAAACAAACAGCGCTGCACTCAAACAGTTAACAGCAAGCAGAAACCGCAGGAAGAGAAACCGAAGCCTGCCCAAGTCCAGAAGTCGTCGTAGAAGTAATCCAAAGAAGCATCGTTTCCAAGTCCATCAAGCATCGTCATCAAGTCAGTCCAAGATTCAGGAAGGGAGAAATCCACACTCACAAGAAGTCAATCCAAGTCGAAACACACAGGAACAGGAACTCCAGGCTGCAGAACCTGGACCCAAAGCCCAACACGCAGCGACAAATCCACACGATACACAAGCGTACCCGACATTTCAGAGCCTACTTTTATCTTACACATCATCATCAGAAGATGAGCTGACTTTCGTCCCATCATTACTTCTTACAGCTGTTCTTGTCTCCACACATGAACTCCTGTTTCCATCCCTCCAACTCCTCCATCTTCTGTCAAGACTTCTGTCAAGACTTAGATTCCCCCCAAGACCTGTTACCTGTTTGCCAATACTCATTACCGGAGAAACCCATAAATGTGTCACTAGACGTTGGCTCTGCACATACATCTTGTACCTCTTTAACCTTAGTCCAGACCAATGTGTCATCTCCATCCTCATCACTTCCAGACCCATCACTCCCAGACAAACCCATAAATGATTCATCTTCTGTGGGAGCAGTAAGTATATCCTGGATCCTCTTCCTCTCATGCTCTTCACCCAATTCCTGCTCCCGAGTGACCCTCTTTGTACCTCTATTTCCATCCACTGTATCTCCTTCCTCCCCCTCACTCATTGACCCTGCGTCTCCAGAAAACCCTTTGAATGAGTCTTCGTCAGTAGGCGCCATAAATATATCCCTTTTCCTTTATTGTTCTTCATCTGACTCCTGCTCATGAGTACCCCTTTTCCCTCTTCTGGCACCCATACTACTGCTTGCAACATTACTTACAGGCTCTACTACAACACCCCCACTGTTTAAATTTTAAACTGCAGGGATTCCATTTTGAATCTTTGATAAATCAATGCAAGGAGGATAATCTAAGCCAAGCTTTTGTAGGTAAATTTCCTTTTTTGGATACTGTCACCATGTGCAAGAGTTTAAGTCAAGTCTTTGGTGGATTGGGTCCATGAATAATTTGGCATTTCAAAACTCTACACTATTTTGTTCACTAAAGACATTTGTAGTTCTTGCAGTTAAGTTGGAAACACTGAAAACAAATGTTGTGAAACATTGAAGGAATATGAAAAATCTCAAAAGGTGTCCCATAAGGCTTAGGCAAAGTCTTCAGAAAACTCAGAAAGGTGTTTCTTCTATGACGCCATTGCCATCACACTTATGTGTCAATGGTTAGTTGCTGAACTTACCTAATTATATTTTTATTTAATTAATTTATACTCCATCCTGTCTTCAAAATCTCCAGTTGATATCCATGTTCAGTCATGTCCAGCTCTGGAGGGGTGGTGCTCATCTCCATTTCTAAGCCAAAAAGCCAGCATTGTCCATAGACACCTCCAAGGTCATGTGGCTGGCATGACTGCATGAAGCACCGTTACCTTCCCACCAAAGCAGTACCTATTGATCTACTCACATTTGCATGTTTTCTTTAAAAAAAAAATCAGTATATGCCACAACATCCTCTCACACAGAACTATTAAAGAGGCAAAGATGTAACTGTGAAAAATCAGCCATCATTGTTATATGGCATCCAGAACATGCTGCAGACTAGTAATTGTGAAGACATCACCAAGGAGAAATTAATTTGAAATAAGTAAAAAAGATTTTCTCGGGATGAGTATAGAACTAGTTTGTATGCAAAAAAGGTCTGAAACCCATTACTTTTTGGCAGCTATGAGATTTTGGTAAAGTGAGTTTGCTTGTGACTAAAGATATAACCAGAGAGCATTGCCACAGGGAAAGAGAATGTACTTTATACTCCCTCTTCCCTCACAGATACACCATTATTATTTTTTTAAAGTATTCTTGTCAAGTTTTCTGAGTCATGTTACTGGGGTAAAAAGTCTGGCCTATTACATATGCTATACCTGTTTAAACAACACACACACACACAAACTCTTCGGTTTCCAGGGCAATCAATACAGCACCTTTCAATGTCGCCATTTTCAATTGATTTTCTTAATCTATATTATTCGTAACCTATCACTGTGGTATCTAAAATCTAAATGCTACTCTCATTTGTTCAGCTGCTTTCATTTGACCTTGGCACTCTGATGTATGGGATTTTCTCACCCTTTTAAAAAGAAGCCCTTTCATAAAGCCTCTACAAAGCCTTCACTTGTTTACCAGAATATGTCTCTCATAACAACCATTCTCTGTCTTCTCTACCTTTTTCTTCTCAGTTGTTCTTAATGTAATTTTTTCTCCCTGTTAGTTCTTGACAATACAGACCTTGGGCTTAATGTTCAATACAAGGAAATTGGCAAAGGGCTATTTCATTAGGAAATTTCTTTTAGAGTTTTTCACGGTACATGGAAAGGCAGCATCAAATGGAACTAGGATACTTTTGAAAAAAATGCTTCCAATAAACTGGGCAAATTGAATATTGGATATAGCTCCTGCTCCTTAAGTCGTTGTGTGGACAAAGGAATTTCAGCATGTGCTTCTTGCCACATAACTAGAGATCCATTCACATGGCACTATTGTTCCACTTTAAATCCTATGGCAACATCCAATAGAAGCTGGGCTTTGTAGTTTGCTAATGCGCTAGAGCATTCTGCTTGAAAAGTCTAAATTCTACCCCCCAATCTGTAAATCTCAGAACCCCATAGCAGAGAATCATGGAATTTTAAGTACAAGAATAGTGCCATAAATGTGTAGTGTCACTGGGCCATAGGTAACCAGCAACGCCTGCTGAAATTCCCTCTTGTACACAACCACTAAAGGTACAGAGCCCTCTCACATTTTAGCTCTTGCAGCATTTGCTCCCCTTCATTGCTGAAAACACATGAGTAGTTTCTCTAAGCTTACAACTGTGTTCTCCAATAAATATACTCAAGCTCTTCCTAAAATCCTCTCCAATCCTCTCAGCTATGAAACACCCTTCCTGGGGACATTAGAACGGCCCCCTCCCTCTTAACATTTCGGAAAAGAGTCAAGACTTGGTTGCATGAACAAGTGTTTGAAAATGCAAGGTAAATGACATAGGAATTGGAACGACTAGACAATGAGATTGGACAACATTTTTATTAGGAGACGTAATTGATGTATGTTTTTAATACTATTGTTGTGGTTTTATATTACGTGTTCATGCTTTTAGATGTTTTATGGTCTATTGGGCATCAAATCATTGCCCCTGTAAACCGCCCTGAGTCGCCTGAGGGCTGTGAAGGTGGTATACAAATACAGTAAATAAATAAATAAATAGCCCCAGAAGCATTTGTCTCCATATTTTCAACTCCCAAAATGCCAAGTGGGTCCCTGGAGCATGACATTTGACCTTAATTTATTATTTGTTTATTTAAAACATTTAATATTTTGCCCTTCTCACCCCGAAGGAGACTCAGGGCGGAGCACAATATACAACAGCAAACATTCAATGCCAGGACATAAATCGATTATACACATACATAAACATTAAAATCATTTATCTTAACATTAAAGCCACTGTTTAAAACAGTCTCAATCATCCACATAGAATCAAGTTGGCATGGTAAGGTTTCATATTGCTGCCTTATTGCGTTGTCCCAAAAGTTTGGTTCCACAGCCAAGTTTTTACCATCCTTCTAAAAGACAAGAGGGAGGGGGCTGATTTAATCTCACAAGGAAGGGAGTTCCATAGCTGAGGAGCAATCACTGAGAAGGCCCTCTCTCTCATCCCTGTCAATCATGCCTGTGACAGTGGTGGGACAGAGAGCAGGCCCTCCCCAGAGCATCTTAATCTACGCAATGGTGCATAGAGGGAGATACAAAATTTCACTTCTTCTCCCTATTTTAGTTCGCAAATTGCAGTTTCTGGAAATCAGAAAGACCCATTTGATTACTTCTTACTTCTAAAAACTAGTTTTGGGAGAATAAAAGAGGGGAGAGGATCAGGTGCCCAGGCAATGTAAAGAAGGTTTGTGAGAGGCCACCATAAATGATGCCCAGTCCTTGAGTGAATTCCACACACTGAAATACTGTAACCTTTTTCAAGTTTCTGAACCATCATAGGCTACTGTTTCTGCTTGATTTGGCCACAATTCAGTCCATACCAGTGAGTGAACCTATGCCTTTAGGAAAAGAAGCTGCATTGCAATTGAAGATTCCCCGCCCCCCTTTTGTAACCTTCACAAATGCATTCCTTAGCTCCTACGTAGTGGAAAGCTGATTGCTTAAGGTAAACACACATACTGCGCATGAGTCATTAGAAAAAGTACACATGATTTATAAGAAATCAGGTGATTCTTGGGAAACAAAAGAAAGTTTAAGAAAATGTATAAAAGAACAGGCACAAGCCAGTTGGGGGGCATGACGGTTTTGTTTGTTTTGCAGCAACAGCTCGACCTTTCTGGCCAGAGAAAATAAAAACTGTTTGACTTTACTGACCCTATAGTCTGCTTACCTTAATCTTCCAATCCCTCTACGAAATCCACTACTAGTAAGCTATTTTTGGTGGTGGCAAGTCTGAAAAGAAAGGATATGGAAAGTTGTGTCATGTCTGACCTGGACAACGAAAATCAGGATTTTCATTTCCTTCTAGGGAATTTCAGTCATTGAATGAATGAGAAAGGAGAAGGATAATGCTTTGCATGCCCTCAATAGAAGGCCTGGTGATTTGCCATGATCAGGGAGACCAAGAAGTTAACAGGAAACATAAAGAAAGTTATAATTATGGAAATATGTTAGTCCTGTTTTCTCTCCTCAAGTTACAAAAACACTAAGAACGGGGATTACATTCCCAGTCCTACATCCGTAGTTATATACACTGAATAGAAACCTGAATAAATTATCACCATAAAATGTCTTTCCTACAGCTTTTCCGGGTGTTCCTTATTTTTTCCTGATCTCTTAGTTCTGTAACAACTGGGAAATTCTCCTGATAGTATTTGAGACAAGTTTTAGAATACAGTTTTATCAATCTGTAGCTATATTGTCTCTGTTCTTGACAGGGGAAAAATGTTTACCTCAGTAAATTCAACAAACGTCATTCAGAAACAACACAGGGGAAAAGAATATGCAGTATCTACATGCATTTTAAAAGAAAATCACTGCTCTGCCTGTGGCAAATATAATGAGATTTGCAATGCCATTTGTGAAGTTTCTGGACAGCGAAAATACCCTTTAACAAATGTATTTGATACTGGAAAGCATTTCTTGATCCAGCAAGCTACAAATACAAAATATTTCATTCTGTTTATCCTTTTTAAAAATCTTTAAGCACCTCCTCAGGTTATTGCAGTGAAGATTTTATTTTCTGTTAGGCTAGGTGAGATTCTTCTGTTGATAGCAATGAGTTTATTCAGCCACACAGAGTGACCATTTTGTCTGCATAACCAATTAAAATCAAAGCACCTGATGGATGTCACAGATACCAGTCACCGAAATGTGGCATGGCCTCACCCTTTTAATCTCTTTTCTAAGAAGAGGGGGGGAAATGTAGTGGTAAAGAGATTTTGTTTTTCCAATTACCAGGTTCTTTTTAAAGAGAAGATAAGAACTCTTTGAACCTTTTCTATTTCCAACCATGAAGAGTTGGCAATAAATTTGGGGGGGGGGGGCAGCTTTTTGATTTAAGAGTCAGATCTCCATATTCTCAACACAGAGCAATGCTGAGTAAAAAAAATAAATGTGAAAAGCTAATGTTGATCTATCAATGCTATATTGTATTGAAGTTGCATTGATGAAGTCTCTAGTACCAGTTGGCTGACCTGCTTCATGATAATTCCAGCTATTAAGAGAACAAAGCTTCCAAGGGTTTATGGTCATGGCAACTTCTGTGAGGGGAGGAAAGTTGCCCCTTTGACTAAGAATTAAACTTCAGTCGCCTCAAAATCAAAATTAATTTGGTAGGACAAGCTGAAGGCTTATTTATTTATTTTATATCAAAAGCATTGCATACATAAGTATAAAACTGATAAAAAATAGAAGGAGCACAAGTGGCTAAATAATTTTTGACCAAAACCGGACAACAGCAACCACATTGCCTGTAGCTTTAAACAATTCTTTCTCTGTACATGAGGCAGGGCATTGTGGAAAAGCATACAGGTGCAGAGCTGTTTGTTCTGTTCCACAGTCACACAAGGTGGAGGATTCTTTTCGGTAGTCCCATTTTGCCAGGTTGTCTTTTGATATGCCCACTCCACTTTTAAGTCTGTTCAGGGACTTCCAAGTTGACCATTCTTGGTTTGCCCCTGGAGGCAGACCCTCGTGGGAGGCCATCCAATTGGGATTTTGTGGTTTAGCTGCCCAGAGGGATGTTCTTGCTGTTGCTGGGAGGACATTAAGAGGAGTGGTGGTTCTCATAAAGCTTTTCCTTGATTTGAGTCTACTGGGAGGAGGCTGATAGCAATGCAGTGGGTGGCTTTCACAGTGTTCAATCTTATTCCTCTCAAAGTTAGCAGCAACTTTCCATTACACATCAAGGGAGACAATGCCAGCAATGTGTAGAGTCTATTGACAGGTGTAGGTTTGAGACACCCTTTGATTATTCTGCATGTTTCATTCAGTGCTATGTTCACCTGCTTCACATGAACAGACTTGAAGACTAGGAAGGGGTTTTCCAAACTAAGAAGTTTGTTTGAATGGATGAAGACAGAGGAAGAATATTAAAAGTATTGAGGAAGATGTACCATTGTATTGTGTTTTTCCCCTTTATAATAGGCAATGATAATCAATAGTTAGATGGGAGAGCATTTTCCTATCATTTTCATTATTTTCAAGATAACATTTTGTGCGCCGCATTATAAAATATTCAAAGACAAAGCTATTGCATTTTTCTAATTCTGCTGTACCCATCCAACCACTCAAGTGAAAATTTGATTAAAAGTTTCCCTTCCTGTTAACTTGATGGAACTCAATACTCTTGCTGGATTTTTGGAAAGGTAGAAAAGTAATTCTGTGGGATTAATCATAGCAACACACATTCTTACTTGAAATGAAATGGAAGCAGTGAGTGACAGCAAGAAACAGAGTACCCTCTTGTGGATAACTGCCATTCCACTGTAAAGTTTTGACTGATCTTGTATAAAGAATTGATAGGCAGGTGCCCTGAAACTCTGCTGAGATGAGTTTGTCCTTCGTACATCTTATCTTGAACGAAAACTGCTCACAAAAAGAGCCAAGACATGACTAGACTGGCAAACCTGGAAGCTGCCATTTTACAAGAAAAAAAGATTACTTCTGAAGGAGAAACATGTAAATGCGCTGCTCATCTCACAAGGAAATACGCTATTATTCATCTGCATTTTGTGTTTATGGAAATTCTGGATTTGAATTCATAGACATTCACATTTATATAAGCACAAGACTTTTAAATTGCACTTCCCATAATTATTGATAAAGTATCAGGTAGCAAAGTATATATGTGTTGTTGTTGTTTTACTAATCCTCTTATCTGGCAACAAAAGTATAAACGCAAATATGTATACATACTTTCTGTTATATAGAAATAAAAATGATGACACATATAGCTAGCAGAACATTAGCAGAAACTTCCTGAATAGAACTAAGAAGATATTTTATTATAGCTGAAATACTGCAAGAAAATTACTAAAAATCACAGAATCTCAAAACCAGATTCATAGATCCTTCAGAAATCTGATTAAAACTGGTAGTTAATACATGATAGTTAATTCATGAAATTCTATTTCTAGCAAATAGGAAAGATGTGCATTGATTGTTCTATTCAGGGAAATAATTCCACAACTACAGGGCAATGGTTGTAAAGGCCCTGCTCTTTGCTCCAAATATTCTAACTTTATGATACACAGTTTCTTGCTAAGTAGGAAAGTTATAACATCTGTAATAAACCTTGCTTATGGAGGATATGAAAATAATATGTAGCATATTTAGTAAGACATTATAGAACTCCTTCATCCAACTAAACTCTTCAGATTCACACACAAATTATATAGATACTAATTACGTAAAACTATGAAAAATGTACAGAAATAATCTATGCAGTCATTTAAGAACTTATTTGTTACTGTTATTTAATGGGACCAACAATTATTTTATTGGTTCACCACTTGAAAAAAGGTGCTATTCATGGTACGTTGTGTTTACATTTTCACAATATTTTCTGACATATGGAAATTTGGCAGTTGCTAACAAAACTGAGTTGGTATGGTGTGTATGTGCACTAGAAGCAATTGCCTCACTTTGTTAATAGCAGAGCCAGTCCAGTAGCAGTTAAGAGGAAAAGATGAGTTAGATTCGTAGGCTCTTCTATCCCTCAAGCCAAATGGAAGAAGAGCATGTAATATTTCCTTATCATGCTGATATGTGATGTAGGTCATCCTTTTTCCCCCTTTTCCATTTATGGAAGTGCAGTTGGGAGAGAATGTCTTGCTGAAGGCAACCTGAGATAACCATGACTATTGGACCATTAATGGATCTTTTTAGGTCTACATTCCCTTACTCGAACCATAACCACATTTTAGGTTTACCCTAAAGATGAATATACAGAGGTAGAAGCAGATAAGTAAGAAATGTATGAGGTTCTTGAAGAAATTGGGGCTAAAGTTATGCTGCTATAACATTTAATTTTTTCAGATGGCTTAGGAGATGTAATAGTAAATTGAATTCAATATTAATCATAATATTCACAATTAGAATTAGAAGAAAAATCGTTGTTACTACATTTGATTGGATTTTCCTATAAATCAATACAGAAAAACTAAATTAGCTGTCATAAAGTATACAATGAAATCTGTTTTCTTTTTGTTTTTAAGCCTGATTTGCTCTTATTTCAGTTCAGAATTATTTCTCATGATGATAGAGATGTGTCTAAATTTATCAATGACATACAGAGCGAGAGATATCCTGAACCAAGCAGGAAGGGTAGTACTCCAGAATTTTATTATGTTTTCAGAATGCTACCTCGAGACTCATATTAGGTAAATTCCAACAAGTAAGCAGTTTCTTGTAATCCCCCAGTAACAAAAGTAAAATTACATAAACAGTATGTGTCTGTTGATGTATAGCAACAAGCTATAAAGAATAGATTTATTCCTTGTCAGACAAGGAATTCTTAAAGTTGATTTGCCAACATTACAACAGAAACCTAATAAAGAATGGCTTCACTTTATCTATGGTATAACTTTGTTTTTGTTTCTTTCTTTTTTAAAAAAAATCTTACAACACTGTGAATGAAAATTATTGCATTGTTCAAATGTGGGCTCATGCTATGCCTCATATGGGTATTAAGATAACAATGAAGTGGATTAAAGGAGACTATTGTCTTTATCAGAGGCCAGCTGCTTCAGGATATAGATAAAGAGGTACTATTTAAATTTTTATGCTAATTATACTTGTTGATTGCACAAGATCTTAGATGCCATGGTAGTGCCTCACCAAAGAATCCTGCCATCTATGAAGATATTTACTTGTGGGGCTAAAAGCACTTTCATTAGTATACAGTCCATTGTCTGGACTCTGGAGACAGGCCCGTAGCCAGGATTTCGTTTTGGGGGGGGGCTAAAAAATTTTCAGGGGGGGTTTCGGGGGGGGCTGAGTTTCGGGGGGGGCTGAGTCTGAGTGAAAGAGGGTCTAACCTAGCAAATCTTTTGTATCATTACCCCAATACCCCCATACATATGGGATATATTGAGAATGGTGATCAAATCATGATATTAATAAACATAACAGTTTAAATAATGCACCAGTAAGGGCTTTTCGCGAACCACCATGAGAATTTCGGGGGGGGGCTGAAGCCCCCCGAGCCCCCCCCCCCCCCCCCCCCCGGCTACATGCCTGTCTGGAGAATAAAGTGACTCTCAAGAACACACAAACTGACTAAAGTTCTTTCAAAATATTTCTGTATGACTAGATTACTTACTCTTTGGTGCTACAACTCTCAAGATTCCTCAACCATTATGTAACTGTAGTCCAAAAAGTAATTATGTATTGTCAAAGGCTTTCATGGCCAGAATCACTGGGTTGTTGTAGGTTTTTCAGGCCATGTTCTAGAAGCATTCTCTCCTGATGTTTCACCTGCATCTATAGAAAGCATCCTCAGAGGTTGTGAGGTCTGTTGGAAACTAGGAAAATTGGGTTTATATATCTGTGGAATGTCCAGGGTGGGAGAAAAAACTCTTGTCTGTTGAAGCTAGGTGTGAATGTTTCAATGTTTCAATTGGCCACCTTGATTAGCATTTGATGGCCTGACAGTTTTTAGGTGTGGCTTGTTACTGCCTGAGGGAATCCTTTGTTGAAAGGTAATCACCTTTCAACAAAGGATTCCCTCAGGCAGTAACAAGCCACACCTAACAACTGTCAGGCCATCAAATGCTAATCAAGGTGGCTAATCAGCTGTCCCTGATTGTTTCTTGTCTAGAATTCCCCTGTGTTGAGTGTTGTACTGTTATAATTTTAGAGTTTTTAAATATTTATTATATATTATTTATTTGTGATATTTGTATACCACCCTTCTCAACCCTGAAAGGGACTCAGGGCAGCTCACAGTGTTGGCAACAATTCAATGCCATCAATAAAAACAGTATAAAACATTAAAATTGACCCTCCCCTAATAAAACATTAAACATTATTAAACACATCACATAAAATAACATCACCTATCACACAGAGACATAGCCATTAATACTGGTAGCCAGATTTTGTTCATTTTCATGGTTTCTTCCTTTCTGTTGAAAAGTAGCTTTTTCAATTAAGAATACCTCATCATTTAGTTCACCTATTTCATAGCAGTAAACTCAAAGTAAAAAAAAACCCCTCTCTTGTTGCCACTAGAGCATTCCCATTTTGCTCTTTGAATCTGGGCGAGACATTTTGCTACATGAGGCATTGCAGGAAGGAGTGTATTCACCTCTTATTCAGCCAGTCACGGTACATTGAACCCAAAGTCAGCCACATTATTTTGACTTATGAGATAGAAATACCACAGGCAAACCTTCACTTCCTAGTTGTAAAATAATTAGTACATTACTGAACTAACAACCTAATGCCCTATCATGACAACAAATTATGCTACCTAAAGTTGCTACGTTACTCTGCCTAACGATAGAGCTGGCCCTGACTCCCACTAAAGCCAGAGACTTTTGAAACTTTTATTAGTGATTCTATGGTAGAATAAGTGGGTGTAAACAACAAAACTGCATGTAGATCCTGTGAAAAATACTGCAGCCCAGGAATGCACAGCATAATTCAAGGAAATAAGGAATGGGAGGGGGAAATTCAATAAAAGTTTTACAAAAGATGTAGGTATTGGAGAAGCAATTGAGTTGACTAAGTGTTCAAAGGACCTTGAGGCAATAGAGGGTGAAGGATGAAGGTCTCGTGCTGGTAGATCCCAAAGATAACAGACAAAAGATAAGGTGCGAACAAGTCAGAAGATGCTTTGAGTTCAAAGAAAGAAAGTTTCTATTGGATGCTTAGCCAAAAGCTACATTGTCACTGAAGACAGTAGGAGGGCATTTTAAAGTGGTTGAAGAAGCTGCAGTGGTGAACAAAGGGAGCTGGACTACTGTGACCTCTGGCAATGAAGGAAATTGTACCATTTTTCCCGAGAAAAGAAGATTGCCAGATTCTGTGTCCTGAGTGGTACCAAGATTAATTATTGTTGAACATAGCAGTGAACCAGCAGGGCATTCTGCGGACAAAGGCTATTCTCAGAATCAGCTACAGGAAGGTTCTTCGGGAAACAGCAAGTTCTAATTGTTCCACTGTGGAAATGTACAGTGAAATGGCAGCATTTTCAGAAACAAATGTGAAGAAATAAGGCCTTTAAGAGAAGTTGTTTCTGATTTTAATGCCTCTTTTTTTTTTATGTCTACATCTCAGATAAGAACTGCTCTGGCCCATAAATGGTCTTTAAATTGGAAATACTTCACGGTAAACACATTGCCAAGTGCTCGTAGATGAAATAAATATAAAACTACGAAAACTTGAAAAGACTTCTTTATTGCTTTTAAAGGTCCTTTTCACAGCATGCATGACTGGTAGCTTGCACACAAATCCCGTGCTGTACGGTGATGAAAAGGGGTGGGATGGAAGTAACAAAATAAATCAGCACAAACAAAGCTTTAATTACCATAGTTATTTACCAAGTAATGTCTTTCACATTTTGTTTAACAGGTGTCTTGTTCAAAATTTCCTTCGTAATTATCTGCTTGCTGGAAGACTGCACTAAATGTCAAAATATCTCTACAGACTCATAAAATGTAGCCAGTGTGAGCAACATCTTTATATATAACTGATTAAAACCTGTGTGGCAACCTTCCAGAATTTTGCTGTGCACCAGGTGTATCAAAACATGTTCCAGAAATGTTTTTGCTGGGCATTATGGATAAAGAACTAGATCATAAATATGGATTACTTCTTCAGTACATGACAACAGCAGCAATATCGTTGTTTTCTCAAACTTGGAAACAGATTGAAGTACCAATGATGAAAGAATGAAAAACAATCCTTAAGCTGGGGTGGGAGAGATGACAAGGAAGACAAGAGCTAGAGCCCTACTGTGTTTTAATATGTCTTTTTTCCTTTTCTTTTATTTCCTTCTTTTATATACCATATATATTATTTTGATTGTATAGTGTATTCTATTGTCAATGCAACCAATCCATCAAAATGTGTTCACAAACATGTTAAAAACATTATAGAAAAGAACTGCAACAACTGAATATCCACAAGTGCTTTTTTTGCACTGGTGTGGTCTAAGAAGGTAGCTGGTTAAATACATTTATAGATAAACCAATCAAACTGAAAGACCTCAGCCAAAATATATATATAAGGTTAATCAGAAATTGTCATTTATATTCAAGGAGTTGTAAACTGCGTGACAGAATGTCTATTCAGTTTTCCAAAAGACCTTTTTCTCTTATCTCCGCAAATGTCTTTGTGTTAGTACTGGAACTCTCCAGCTCATGGTTCTGAAACATCAAAGATGCTGCTTGCTGGACAACCATATCACATTAGCTTTTTACTGAGGAACTTGTATATAAAGTAGGTTGACAATATGTTCAATCATTTATTTGTAGAATGGGTCAGATAGCCTACACACTATTGTAGCACCAGTAAAATTGAGAGTGCTCCTAAAATATATCAACCACTCACCATTTGGAAAGTTACTTTTGTAAAAAGAAAAAGCTTAGTTATACACCCATGCCCCCCTCCCACGCCAAAGAGTTACGACTAAAATTGTAATTTGAAAACCCAAATCCTTACAACATTACAATCATTATGTCAAGTTTATTCTATGCTTAGACCATAGGTCTTTCACATATAAGGCAAATAGGTAAATACATGAAAACCAGATTATTAAATGCAATATAAAATACACAATTAAAATCCTAAAAAATCATTAAAATGCAACATATATCGATAGTGAGATGCACCCTTAAAATACTACATACTGCATGGACTGGCACCTGCATAATTAAAAACTAGGCAAAACCAAATGGATACAGCGTTACTAAAACTACATAAACAGCCACTATTAGTTAAAAGCATTCCCAGCACAGTTAACTCCAATATCAGAAATTAGTTTTGCCCGGATTTTCTGTGCAACCAGGGCAAAAAGAGACACCTTGTGTGTAACCACAGGGTTAGTGTCAGCCAAAAGATAGAAAATCTTTTCTGACACAGTGTTGGTTTGAAGGAGATGAAGAATAGGCCCCAGGACTTTAGTTCTTGGCTCAGAGTACAGTGGGCAGGAAAACAAATAGTGAGGCAAATCCTCAATTTCTGAGGCCCTGCAAACGCATAGACGAAGAGCTAGAGGGGTGCCAGTGTACCTGCCATCAATCACCGCATACTTTGAAAATGAAGGGCTATGAAGGCTTGCCTAAGTTTTGGAAAAGTGAGCCTAGTCAGGTAGATAGCCCTATAATGGTCAAGTTTGTACAGTTTGAACCAGTGGGAAAATCTGGAGTTATTAATAGCCTGCCTATACATCGCTTCTCAGCCTTTTGGCTAAGATCAAGTGTAGTATCTGTTCTTATCAATCATTATGTAATGTAGTTATTGGGGAAATAATTAATTACAAATTACTAGAGATGTACAACTTGTTACTTCCATACTCTGCAACCACTCCGTGGGTCATTGCAAAGAAATACAGATAGCAGGCAGGAATTAGGGGTGTGCAAAACAGAAATCCATTCTGCTTTTGTTTTTAATTTTGGGTGCACTGCCCCCGGGTCCTGTTTACAGGAGAATTTTTCCCAAAACAGAAATGGAACTCCAGATCCCAAATTATGAATCCAAATGCCCCCCCCAATCACCCCAAATTTTCCCAAAAACAATGAAAAAGGAACAAAAACAGAACGGATTTCTACCATTTGCACACTCCTAGTGGGAATGGTTGAAGGTTTGTCTACATTACTTACTTTTTCATTGAAGGCTATCTGATAGCTGTGCACCTAAAACACAGGTTGAAAATCAATTTCATAAAATAAGGGGCATTACATGGAACTCTTTGCACTTCTCCATATAAATTGTCATTAATTATTGCTTTGGTTTGCACTTTTCTTTTTCAGGCTGCAAAGCACTGCATACTTTAGAGATATCTTCAGCGAAAGAAGGTATATTAGCTAAGAGTTTTCAGCTTCATTTAATCTGGCCATGATACATTAGCTGGAGAGATAATAGATTTATTCTCTTCCTCCTTATGCTGCCCATTAGTAGTAACTGTCCAAGAACACCAGGGGATATAAAAGGTCTTAATTCAAGCACACCAAAATTAATAAAACTGTCAGTTTGAAAGAGTAAAAGTTAGTTTTCAAAAGAAAAATAAAGCTATTAAAAAGAGCAAATTTAGCAAAACAATCAGCATTGGTAAGATCCTTGTGGAATATTTATAGGGTTCTGAACATATGGGTAAGTCGTGCTGTTTTAAATTCTCAAGCAAACGGTGGATAGCTTGAGGAACAAAAGATCAAAGAAACTAGTTCACAATAAAAACAAAAGAAGCTTTATTTATTTACAAGGCTTTACCTAACTGCAGCTGCTCCCTGTCAGTCAACCTCATTAAAAATCTCTAATTCTTGACTGGGTCTTGGTATGTTTTGAATAAAGAACTGAGAATTCAAACCAGTTCGATTGTGACAAACCACACCTTAAGCTAAACTATATAGTAGACGACCGTTATGTAGGTTTCAACATTCGGATCCTTCCAAATTAACATGCTCCTGAGGATGCATGCATGCTGCATACTTATAACAATCTGATATCCCTTTAATTGTCGTGGCTCCATCCTATGGCATTTTGTAATCTGTTGATATTCCCAGGTAGATAGCTCAAGTACAATAGTTGGGGGGATTGTACTAAAACTCTCTAGCAGAGAATTCTATCATACTACAAACTCTGTATTCCATCAGATGGAGCCACAGCAGTTAATATTTCTATAGTATGGCTATAAAAGGTGTGCAATTTAGAAAAAAACTGTGCCATTTTTGGTGTCCAGTTTTTGGCTGTCCCCATTCGATTTTTAGGGAATTTACCAAATTCAGAAGGAGCTTCTGTTTTTCATGCTGGAAAGATTTGGCCATTGGCACCAATTGAGAAACTTTGAAGGCTCATTTCTCCATCATTTTTAGGCCTATCAACACATTGCTGCATTTATAGACCATATCTTCTACTTCAAGCCTGCCAAGTTTCAGAATGTTTTACCACTCCACTAATTTTTTGGAATTTTAAAAAGTTTTTACCATATTATTGTGTATTAGTGATATGTTGATTTTTCGTTATTGCTTTATTGTAAATTGTCTTTTATATGTTGTACACCGCCGTGAGTCGCCCTAGGGCTGAGAACGGCGGTCAACAAATGCAGCAAATAAATAAATAAATAAATAACATTTTTAAGCCACAAGAGCGGGTTCTGGGAATTGAAGTCCCAAGCACATACTACAAGAGGGGAGGAGAATGGATGGACACAATCAACAAGTCCTCTGACTGGTTGAGAAAGAAAGTGAGAAACAGACACAGAGAGAAACCTCAACTCCCATCATACCCCAGGAGGGAGCACAAGACTACTTCAATGCTTGCACTTCACAATTATTTATTATTTATTATTTACTATCTTTATACGCTGCCCTTCTCACCCTGAGGGGAATTCAGAGAGTCCGTAAACATAGGCAACAATTCAATGCCATAAAAAAAACATGAAATTAAAACAAACATTTACATTTTATTTAAAGTGCTTCTCAGAAAGCAAGTTCACATTTGCCTCAAGCAGGCACAGTGGGGAGGGCCTTCTTGAAGGGATGGAGGAGGATGCTGGAGAAGCAAACAAAGGGGAAAGCACAGCTTTCCTGATTAATGAGGCTGCCCTGCCCACATGCCGCCACTGCTGCCACTGCTGCCTCCACCTCAGATAGAGTACCACGCAGCCCCTTTGGCCCCCATTATTAGCCTTCATTCACCGAAAAAATCTGACTGCTACAATCTGTACTGGCTAAGGCTTCAGCTACCCCACACCAGGCTTGTTTTCATGTATTCGGCAACTGAATACGCCAAATCATTCCAATCCAGTACATGAAAACGAAAACATACACACCCCTAATGGCTAAACCCCAAGTCAGATGTTTAGTTGCACACAGTAAAACCAGATGGATGATTTTCAGTTGAACCCAAAAAGCATAGAAATCAGCATATCTTCATGCATGTAAGCAGATAAAGCATTCTACCCTATTGAAGCAATACTTCCTTTTGAAGGTTATTCTAACTCTTCAAGTTTGTTCTTCTAAATGTTTCAAAATTCTAGATTTATGTTAATGATTTTGAAGAACTTGGATGTTGAAGCCTACATGATGGCAACCTACTATATGGTTTAGCTTAAGGTGTGTTTTAAGAAAACAAACTATTTTTTATTCCAGCATGAGCTTTTATGGCTACAGAGCCACTTCTTCACATGCAATTGTTGTTGTTTGCCTTTAGGCTGTTTCCAACCCATGTTGTTGTTCATTCGTTCAGTCGTCTCCGACTCTTCGTGACCTCATGGACCAGCCTACGCCAGAGCTCCCTGTCGGCCGTCACCACCCCCAGCTCCCTCAAGGTCAGTCCAGTCACTTCAAGGATGCCATCCATCCATCTTGCCCTTGGTCGGCCCCTCTTCTTTTTGCCTTCCACTTTCCCCAGCATAATTGTCTTCTCTAGGCTTTGCTGTCTCCTCATGATGTGGCCAAAGTACTTCAACTTTGTCTCTAGTATCTTTCCCTCCAGTGAGCAGTCGGGCTTTATTTCCTGGAGGATGGACTGGTTGGATCTTCTCGCAGTCCAAGGCACTCTCAGCACTTTCCTCCAACACCACAGCTCAAAAGCATCGATCTTCCTTCGCTCAGCCTTCCCTAAGGTCCAGCTCTCACATCCGTAGGTTACTACAGGGAATACCATGGCTTTGACTAGGCGGATCTTTGTTGCCAGTCTGATGTCTCTACTCTTCACTATTTTATCGAGACTGGACATTGCTCTCCTCCCAAGAAGTAAGCGTCTTCTGATTTCCTGGCCACAGTCTGCATCTGCAGTAATCTTTGCACCTAGAAATACAAAGTCTGTCACGGCCTCCACGGTTTCTCCCTCTATTTTCCAGTTGTCAATCATTCTTGTTGCCATAATCTTGGTTTTTTTGACGTTTAGCTGCAACCCGGCTTTTGCGCTTTCTTCTTTCACCTTGATTAGAAGGCTCCTCAGCTCCTCCTCGCTTTCGGCCATCAGAGTGGTGTCATCTGCATATCTGAGGTTGTTAATGTTTCTTCCAGCAATTTTCACCCCAGCTTTGCATTCATCCAGCCCCGCACATCGCATGATGTGTTCTGCATACAAGTTAAAAAGGTTAGGTGAGAGTATGCAGCCTTGCCGTACACCTTTCCCAATCTTGAACCAGTCTGTTGTTCCGTGGTCAGTTCTGACTGTTGCTACTTGGTCCTTGTACAGATTCCTCAGGAGAGAGACAAGGTGGCTTGGTATGCCCATCGCACCAAGAACTTGCCACAATTTATTATGATCCACACAGTCAAAGGCTTTAGAATAGTCAATGAAGCAGAAGTAGATGTTTTTCTGAAACTCCCTGCCTTTCTCCATTATCCAGCGGATATTGGCAATCTGTTCTCTCGTTCCTCTGCCTTTTCTAAATCCAGCTTGAACATCTGGCAACTCTCGCTCCATGTATTGCTGGAGTCTTCCTTGCAGGATCTTGAGCATTACCTTACTGGCATGAGAAATAAGGGCCACTGTACGGAAGTTTGAACAGTCTTTTGCATTTCCCTTTTTTGGTATGGGGATATAGGTTGATTTTTTCCAGTCTGATGGCCATTCTTGTGTTTTCCATATTTGCTGGCATATGGCATGCATCACCTTGACAGCATCATCTTTTAAGATTTTAAACAGTTCAGCTGGGATCCCGTCGTCTCCTGCTGCCTTGTTGTTAGCAATGCTTCTTAAGGCCCATTCAACCTCACTCCTCAGGATGTCTGGTTCTAATTCATTCACCACACCGTCAAAGCTATCCTCGATATTGTTATCCTTCCTATACAGATCTTCTGTATAGTCTCGCCACCTTCTCTTGATCTCTTCAGCTTCTGTTAGGTCCCTGCCATCTTTGTTTCTTATCATACCAATTTTTGCCTGAAATTTACCTCCAATGTTTCTAATTTTCTGGAAGAGGTCTCTTGTCCTTCCTATTCTGTTGTCTTCTTCCACTTCCATGCATTGCTTATTTAAAAATAATTCCTTATCTCTTCTGTCTAACCTCTGGAATTGCGCATTTAACTGGGCATATCTCCCCTTTTCACTGTTTCTTTTTTCTTTCCTCCTTTCTTGGGCTACTTCCAGTGTCTCAGCAGACAACCACTTTGCCTTCTTGGTTTTCTTTTTCTTTGGAACGTACTTTGTTGCCGCCTCCTGAACAATGTCGCGGACTTCTGTCCATAGATCTTCTGGGACTCTGTTTACTAAATCTAGTCCTTCAAATCTGTTCTTCACTTCCACTGTATATTCGCTAGGAATGTTAGTGAGATCATATCTAACTGGTCTGTGTATTTTCCCTGATCTCTTTAGTTTTATTCTAAATTGGGCAATAAGAAGTTCGTGATCTGAGCTACAGTCAGCCCCAGGTCTTGTTTTCACCGACTGGATGGATGTCCGCCACCTTTGGCTGCAAAGGATGTAGTCAATCTGATTTCGGTGTTGACCATCTGGTGAGGTCCATGTATAAAGCCGTCTTTTAGGTTGTTGGAAGAGAGTATTTGTTATACACAGCGAGTTTTCCTGGCAGAATTCTATCAGCCTGCGTCCCGCTTCATTTTGTTCTCCCAGACCATGCTTGCCTGTGATCCCAGTTGTCATTTGACTTCCCACCTTGGCATTCCAGTCTCCTGTAATGAAAATAATGTCTCTTTTTGGTGTATTATCCAGTAGGTCCTGCAGATCCTCATAGAACTGATCTACTTCTGCTTCTTCAGCAGCTGTGGTTGGGGCATATATTTGGATCACTGTGATCCAAATATACGCCCCAACCCATGGCAACCCCAAAACAACCCCATCACATGGTCTTCTTGACAACATTTATTCATAGGGGATTTTGCCTTCATTATCATCTGATTAGAGAGTGGAACATACCCAGCATTCATTGGGCCTTCATGACCAAGCAGAGACTCACCCCCAATCTCCAGAGTCACAGTCCAATACTCAGATCACTATATCATGTTGGCTCTATAGACCTGTACTCCAGAGGAGTATTCAGGGATATTGAAGCCTTGGATAAGAAATCATATTTATATAGTTGTGGGAGTGGGTTAATAACGCTTAACTGGACAGACATTAGCAGGAAAGGTACCCTCTATTTCAAGTGGGATAACCCATTGAGGGAATAACATCTCATGCTCAGACCATGACCTGCAAGTGATTAGCAGGTGTGTAATTTACCAGATCTAAAATGGGCCCATTTGCAAAAGATGTTATTATACTGGCTTCAATCAACATGTAAGAATTCAGCCATCACATAAGGACTTAAAGATATTGCATGCTTTTGTGTTCATTTCATATTTGAATGAAGAACTCAATGGTTGTTCAAAGATTTATTTTCCATAGAAATGGGGGGAGGGAACTGAAGCTGGAAGGCTTCTATTGCATACATGGAAACATGTCTCTTTCCAGGTGTGTGTGTGAGCATGTTTGAAGGGTAGCAATTCCCATCAGATATAGTTCACACAGATAATAGTGAAAAGAATCATCAGAGGTGCACGCCAAACTCTTCAGAAGGGCTATGCTTTCTCAATCTTGGCTCAAATGTATTTATATGGCTAACATTGTATGTTCATAGTTAACAACAACTTATTCTATTAAGCAGTGCTTTTTAATCTAGAACTGAGGCTTGCTGTTTACTTAAAAAGCTGTTCCTGGGGGTTTAGGAGGCTTTACATCTTATGCTACAGCTTTGGGGAAAGGTTAATCTGTGAAAACCAGGCATATATGCCATTATGCAAGTGGCAATGCCTTGAGCTTACACTAAGGCATCACTGCATCCAAGTTAATATTTTCAAAGAGAATCTTCAGCGTTCCCCAAAACTAACACTGGGAGAAACCAGACAATGTGCTTTGCGCAAGAATCTGGACTGCCCTTATAAATAAAAAAGAGCTTGAGTGTATGAATTTCAAATCTTTTTTCCCTAGCTTCTTTTATTACATTTTTTAGCAAGGCATAACAGAAAGGATTTGTTCTTATTTCATTTTCACCGTCTCTTAAACTTCACAATTTCCCCTGTCAGGGCAACATGAAAAATCGTTATAAGATTAAATAATGACAGATAATACGGTAGCTGTCATTGTCCTCTCTTCCTAACATATGATATAAAATTCATTCTCTCTTATGATTGTGGAAAACCTGCATTTTTCAAAACTTCTGGCCAGTTTATTATATTGAAAAGAACTTTTTTTTTTCTCCAATGGAGTTACGTTTTCTTATTTCTCTGATGAATCTTGAGGTAAATGTGCTGTTCCTCACTTGAATTCCACTTCTATCCTGTTTAATGGGGATGCTGTTAATTTTGTAAACATTGATATAGACCACCTGTTAACACATTTCCAAGATAGTTCTTCTTGAATAAGGGTATTAAATCTACAAATGTGGCCCTAATTGGAGGCAACTATGGGCTTTCTTGGGGGAATGAGTGTGAAACCTGAAGACACAGCATTATGGGAATTTTAAAGGAGCCTTTTCATTCATTATTATTTGAAACACAACAAGATGAGTCCACAGCACACTCTCTGCTGGCTGTTGAATTGGACACTTCCCAAGTGTCTAGGACTGTGTGATGTATCAGTGAATAATGCATGCAGATCCCAGTAAGGTGCCCTTTTGCAGCTGGCAGCTGGTAATTTTGTCAGCACTGTTTGTGTTTAAGTGCAGGCCAAGGTCTTTAGGCACTGCATCCAGTGTGCCAATCACCACTGGGAAGACCTTTACTGGTTTGTGCCAGAGTCTTTGAAGTTCAATTTTTAAATCCTCACATCGTGTCAGCTTTTCCAGTTGTTTCTCTGCAATCCTGCTGTCACCTGGGATTGCAACATCGATGATCCATACTTTGTTTTTTAACATGATTGTGAGGTCAGGAGTATTATGCTCCAAAACCCTGTCTGTCTGAATCCGGAAGTCCCAGAGGAGTTTGGTGTGTAACCTTTTCCGGCTTGTGATCCCACAGTTCTTTGTCGCAGGCAGATAGTATTTGTGGCACAAGTTCCAATGAATCATCTGAGCAATGGTGTTATGCTTCTGTTTGTAGTCTGTCTGCGCAATCTTCTTACAGCAGCTGAGGATAAGATCTATTGCTTCATCTGCTTTCTTGCAGAGTCTACATTTGGGATCTGTTGTCAACTTTTCAATTCTGGCTTTGATGGCATTGGTTTGAATGGCTTGTTCTTGGGCTGCCAGAATCAGGCCCTCCCTTGTCTCCTTTTTCAGAGTTCCATTTGTGAGCCACAACCATGTTATTTCTTTGTCAATTTGGCTCTCAATTTTTCCCAGGAACTGTCCATGGAGAGCCTTCTTTTGCTAGTTTTCTCTTCTGCTCTGGATTGTGTTTTTACGGTATTCGCTCTTTGTCTTTTGCACTTTAAGCAGTTTACTACTATTGACTTCCCTCAATGTTGGTTCTTGACTGCCTTTCACATAATCTGCCAATGCATGTTTCTCTTCTTCTACCATTTGTTTCACTTGCAGAAACCCTCTGCCTCCTGATTTTCTGGGCAGGTAAAGTCTGTCGACATCACTACGTGGGTGTAATGCGTAGTGGATTGTCATCGGTTTTCTTGTTTTTCTGTCCAGATCATCCAACTCTGCTTGTGTCCAGTTCACAACCCCAGCAGTGTATCTAATGATGGGGATGGCCCAGGTGTTGATAGCCTTGATCATATTTCCGCCATTTAATTTGCTCTTCAAAACCTTTCTGACTCTTTGGATATATTCTTTGCTGACCACATTTTTCACTTGCCTATGCTTGATATTGTCCAGCTGTAGTATGCCCAGATATTTATATTCTTCAGGCTGATTGCACTTTATGGTTTATCCGTTTGGCATCTCTATACCCTCGCTATGTGTAATTTTCCCTTTCTTTAATGCCACTGTGGCATATTTGTCTACTGTAGCCAACTGGGATAAATCACTGACCACTCACCACTATTTCTTCTTCTTCATCATCATCATCATCATCATCATCATCATTATTATTAAACTACATTTATACCCTGCTCTTCTTACCCCAATGGGGGACAGGGCAGCTTACAGACCATGGCATAAAATGCCACATTACACATGTAATAATAAACATGGCATATTAATTTAAACAATTAGTATATCAATTTAAACATACAGTAATAAACATGACTTATGAATTGAACAATTAAAATCTAAATATAATTAAAAAGCTTAAAACTAAACATTCAGTCCCAACCGAAGTGGGCTGATGACATATTGATCAAACAATCAATTAAACAATTCAAATATAAATATAATAAAACAGTTTAAAAGTAAACATATTCCAAGCTTCATGCTAACAACAATGTAATTTAGGAAAGGAAAGGAAAGGAAAGGAAAGGAAAGGAAAGGAAAGGAAAGGAAAGGAAAGGAAAGGGATGATGCAAGGTTTTACAAAGTCCTTGGGATGTTTCTTTTAAAGGGAATTAGAATAATACAATCATAGAGTTGGAAGAGACCTTGTGGGCCATCTAGTCCAACCCCCAGCCAAGAAGCAGGAAAATTGCATTAACAGTTACTTTTCTCGTTCGTGTCATCAACAAATAGTTCATTCGTTGTCAGTTACTGTAGCCAACCGGGATAAATGACTGAACACTCACCACTAACAAGTTACGGTGAATATTGTGCTCTCAAAAATATAGAAAATACAGGAGGATGCTTTGCTTCACCCAAGCAGACAAATATGTTGCATCCTGGCAGCACTTTTTGCACCCCTCACCTATGCTCTCACAAACAGACAGTGTACTCATATAATGCAGTTTAAATTAATTGAATTGCATTATATGAGTCTGGACTAGCCATATGATGCAGTTTCAAACTGCATTGTAAGGCAGTGTAGATGGGGCATGACTCCCTTTCTGGTGGCAGCTCCCTCCCTTGGGGGCACTCTTCTGCTGCTGAGTGACACTTCACAAAACAAGAGCAGCCACACATCTGACCTTGCTCTTCACCCACCTTTTGTTCAGCTTGCATCAAAACACACTCAACACATTCTCCAACATTCCACAAAATAAAACCAGGACAAATGCATCCAGGCAATATCAGATGTGATAACGGACAAACATTATTAATCAGAAAGTACAGAAAAGGTAGGAGAGGCTGCAACAGTTTTCTTTTCCCTGAACCTCCCCTCCTCCCAGTGATGAGTTGAGTGTTAAATTACTCATACATTTTGAACTCAGTGTCCAGGGACTGAAGTAAACTTATGACAAAGTAGGAAAGTGAAAGGAGGATAGAGAAACTGGGACACCAGAAGAAGTGGAATGGTAGAGGATTCAATTGGGACTGCTCCTGCCAAATTGCAAAATTTGGGGGGTTATGTACACAGGAGTAGCAAGAAATCCTATTTATGTTCCATTGAGAAGTAGTTATAATTACAGACCTTCCTTTTAGGGCTCAATTGTTAACACTACTCCTCTTTGTTATTAGATGTAACCAGTTACTAAATCAAATAATTTACAATGTTGCTCCCTATTTCTTTTTACATCTTTATATATGCTGAGCATAATCAAAAGAATATGGGCCATGCTTAAGTTTTCTTGGGGCCCCTCCACACAGACCTATATCCCAGAATATCAAGGCAGGAAATCCCACATTATCTGAGTGTGGATTCAGATAACCCAATTCAAAGCAGATGTTGTGGGATTTTCTGCCTTCATATTCTGGGATATAGGGCTGTGTGGAAGGGCCCTTGAAATAATGAAACTTAATGTGAAGAGATGTTGGGTCAACACCCTGCTTTCTTGTCCCACTGCGCAAACTGCAGCCATATGATTAGCCAGAAGAACAGTAAGCTGTAATGTCTCCCCAACCACTGAAGTAGCTGAGATAAATCTTCTTACCTAGGGGCCCTTCCACAGAATTATATAACCCAGAATATCACGGCAGAAAATCCCACAATATCTGCTTTGAACTGGTTTATCTGAGTCCACACTGCCATATATTCCAGTTCAAAGCAGAAAATGTGGGATTTTTTTTCAGCTGTGTAGAAGGGGCCCTAGACAGGTTTGCTTGCATAATAACAAATAAAAAGCCTGCAGTTTGGAGTGAAATTTTGTCTGCAGAATTATAGTCCTTGTTGCCAATGGCTTCATACTGGCAGTTAGCTAGTTTCTGATTCCATTGAGATTTCTTCCAATTAAGATCGTAATTTTTCTGTAGAAAGGTTAACATTAGAAAAGAGTAAGAATTTTGTTTCAGTTCATTGTCATCAAGAATTTGCCAACATCTACAAGTTTCCATTTACCTGGATGGGAAGAATGTTAAAAATGCAGATGTCAGGTGTAGTCGATTTCAAAATATGAAACAATTAAGTGATCCAGGCCTTGTTGCTATAAAACCTAACTCTTGAATCTCTAGAATGGAAACCTTACATATTCTATTATGTTGTCACTTCTTTTCTCACCAATGTCTCCTAATCTTTCAAGTTTCTATGGCCAGCACCTATGGTCATCTCTCTGCAAGGTATAGTTCTACCTTCTGATTTTGATGGATTAAAATTTAATGAGAATATTTTCCAAATCTTAGGTGGAAATGAGAAATACTAAAACTTACAGATTTTTTTTCATAGTCAAGAAAGAGAGAATTTGCAAAATCAAGAGGAATTGATGGATCCCTCTGTCACCAATTAACATAAGGAAAGAAAATAAATGGATTGTTTAGAGCAGGAGTAAAGAACCTTTATTGAAGCGAATACTGTGTTTCCTCAGGCACACTCTTTGGACGTGTGTAAAGCAACAATTTCTCTCATTTCATTACCCCTTTCTGAGTCGCACTTTCTTAATCCTTCATTGCTAACCAGTGGATTGACAGGGCAGGGTAAGGCTGGTAATCTGTTGAAATAATTGCTTTCAGAAGACTTAGGCACATATCCCTAAGGCTAGACTCCCACTTCTTGGTAGCTTAAGAAAGAATAGTTTTCCAAACTTAGGTTTCATGTGTCTTGATGACTCTACAGGTTTGATGTCTGGTGTAACCAAAGCAATTCATAACTTGGAAATGTCTTGAGGCTTTTACCTGCTAAGGTTTCAGGACAACACTTGTTTTTAAATTCAAAAAAATACATTTCTATTAGATTCATAGAGATGCTGGCTTGGACCGTGGCTGTATTTACAAGGCAACAACGACATATGGACTAAAACTGAGGCAATACAGAGCAGATTAATGCCATAATATTGCAGCAAGATGATACACTAATATGTGGATTTTCCCATGATTTTTTTAATCAAAAGATTTCTATCCAATTCCTACATCTTTTCTGCCAAGAAAGCCTGTCTTTCTAGCAAGCAAAAGTAGTTATAAAGACAGCTAATGTCAAGGTCTTTGAGTCTATAAACAAGCCACAGTAATTGTTTAATTATTGTTTTGCAATTGAAAATTTGAAAGCACTGCTCATAGTGGAGCTCTGCTTTGAATTCCCCAGTTATGTGAACAGCAGTGTAATTCTTTTCTAAGTTTCTTCATGAAGGGAACAATGAGTAATTCTCGCAATTTTCTTCACTTTGTGACAAAGTATTTGAAAATATCATAGTTTTTAGAATCCATTTGCAAATCCAGGCTTTTCTGTATAAAATTTACACATGGTTTCGTTGTGCAGAAAACAGCCTTTTCAGTACATGATTTAGAATGTTTGCCCAGAACACATTTCTACACAGAAATATTTTTGCAGAATAATTTGATTCCATGCAAATCAAGAGTGCATGGATTTTACACAAAGTCCAAAATTCCAGCATTTTCTGCATATGAAATAGTGCCTTCTGAATATATAAAGGTTTTTTCCTGTGCAACACAATGTACAAACTTTGCATAAAGTAACTTCTGAATCCCAAAGATTCTTGTCAGTCAATAATTCTTAGTATTTTTGACCATTTGTGAATATAAAAATATTCACAAATGGTCAAAAATACTAAGAATATTCTTTCAATCCTCCTTCATGAAGGAAGTAGATTATCAGAAATCACTTAGAGCTTAGGTGGGGAATTTCAAAACCTGGTGCTGAATTTGGCCTTCCCAGGTTTCCATTTGGACTTCTGGTGCTCTTCAGCTGATCAAACCCCTTGAACTATGACATCATAATTTAGTAGCTTCCTAATTTTGTTCTGCCACCCCCTCTAAAAGAGTGAAATTACCAAATATGCTATTATTTTGTTCCCTCCCTTTTACTGCTGGCCACAGTCATCTCTGCAATGTACGCCACAAGAACTTCTCTGCAATCTAATTCAGTCAGCAGGTTCACCATTCTGGGCTTTTCAGTGGTTGCACCCACTTTATGAAATGGTCTTAAATAGAGAATTGTCAGGTCCTAACAATGAAAGAAAACAATTAACTATAAGTTTTACTAGATATTCAATAAACTTTAGCCCAGTGTTTTTATAATTCATTCAGAGATCATTTTAAATATTATTATTGTATTATTGTCTTTCTTGTCTTGAGCTTCTCTTTGAAGAAATAGGAAGTATATACATAAAGAAACAAATGTTCAAGGCCAAGGCAAAGGAAGTCAGTAGGTATGTATATTGCTGTGCAGGCATGTAGCCGGGAGGGGGGGGGGCTTGAGGGGCTTCAGCCCCCCCCCCCCTGAAATTCTCATGGTGGTTCGCGAAAAGGCCTTACTGGTGCATTATTTAAACTGTTATGTTTATTCATATCATGATCTAGGCTAGACCCTCTTTCACTCAGACTCAGCCCCCCCCCGAAACTCAGCCCCCCCGAACCCCCCCCCTGAAAAAAAATCAGCCCCCCCCCCCCCGAAACGAAATCCTGGCTACGGGCCTGTTGCTGTGTGAATGGCCACTAGAGTCTAAGCTCTCATCCTGTGATATCCTGCTAAAGGCATCTTTTGAATTTAGATGTAGCAGCAACTCCAAGCTTGTGCTAGATTCAGTTCCAAAAACTGCTATGAGCTTTATTGGTATTGAATTGGTACTTCAAGCGTAGGCAGGGAAATACTGGAATTTTTTAGTTGCATCCCAACTGAATTAGACCTCTGAGCAGTAAATTCTATCTGGTTCATCCTAGAGGTCCCTTGACTAACAGTTTCCTTGAATTTTGGTGAACTCTTGGTGCAGATGTAACAACTGGAAGATGGATTCTCACGTTTATATAGGGCATCACTAAACAAAGGAAACTGAACTGCACAAGTGTGCCTATTACCCATCCTAATAGATATGAGAACAACAGAAGCAAGTCATTAACAAGAAAGTTTCCTTCTGTTCTCTGTTCCCAGCCACTTCTATGACCTTGGGCTAGCAGGGCCTACTGAACATAAAATAACCCTTTTTATATGTTTGCACAGCCATTAACATTTAGCTAGAATGCTGATAAGGATTCTAGAGGCAATGGGCAAATTCCAAATGGGTGCGTTTTTTTCCTTTTCCCAATGATCATTTGGTAGATGACTGCACTCATTGATCCTGCAAAAGGTTTGCCTTATGTTAGAGAACAATGCATAAGACTCAACATTAAAATGTTTTATAAAATACAAGTAGTACTTTTCCAAGTCTAGGCATTTTTACACATTCTCTTACAACAGTGCCAGTGCGCTTGAAATTAATGCAACAAGCTCTTAAACACCATTTAATGGCTTTTATTATAAAGATCACTTGGTTACTTATACAGCAAAGTAATTAAAGAAGGCATGCACTTCATTCCTGTTCAGAAAACAATTGAAAGAGATTACATATATGCTTAATCATGAAAAGTCAAAAGAAGAAAATCCTTAAGAAATAAAAATACTCATACTTTTTCCTGGCACCCTAATGGAAATCTGAATGACTTTTGTTATCTGCAAAGGCAGTCTGCATCTAAAATAAAACAAAACAGAATTCATGTTGCCAGTCCAAAAGATGCTGTTTTAACAATGTTGAATACTGCTGTGAACAGACTGAACAAAAATATTTTTTCTGCAGTAAATATAGAGTTGCTACTAGAATGCTATGTGCATTGGAATTATGTTTATCACAGTAACAAGGCACCATAGGGGGGATACAAGTTGAATACCCTTTATTTGAAATGCTTTGAGACATAAATATTTTGGATCTTCTCAGATTTTGGAATGCATACATTTGCATATATGTATGTAATGAAACATTTTAGAGATAGGTTATAAGTCTCTTAATAAATTTGTTTCATATACCTTACAAACAAATCATTGTCCATGCATAGGAGACAACTGAAATATCAATGGGAAGTTCAAGTCAGTCTATCCCCCTTGTTTACTCTAGGGAATGTTTGAATAGGACTAGCATTTTATTATTACCCATATAATCCAATCTAACCAAAGAAATAATGTCCCACAAAGATTCCTGAGCTACAGCATTCACACAAAGGAAACCTTCAGTGTTTTCCTAATTCCGTTCATGGAGGGAGGAACACCTGTTCTGAAAATCTATTGCTGACAAAAAGATGGACCTTACAATCTAAGTACCATTTGCTCCCAACCCAGCAAAATAACGAGTCAACACAACTATGGGCAAATTTATTGAACAGTTTCTATGTGAACTGCCAATCAATTTAAGGGCATGAACTTGGTGTGTAATGAAACCAAGGCAGTGGCTATCCAAGACCTGCTCCTCATCTATCAAGGGCAAGACACCGTGGTCCCTGGCTGCAACAAACTGTTGATTCCAGGGCGACCATTCAGGGAAACAGATGGATAATTCCATCCCAAATCCAGAGGATATTGTGACCAGAACTTTCCCTGCTCAAGGCCATTATTGTTGACCCTCACCTCAATTCTTTCAACAGCAGATGAGGGTTCCCGTTCATGGCCTACACCACAACAGGGTGCCTAAGGTGCACACCAAGATGTAAACCTATCCCTGTTTTTCTGCATGATCACATGTTTAAAGCCCAGTCACCCAATTTGCCTTGGACTGAACAATGTAGGGTAGGCGGAAAAAAAACTCTAGAACTCCTACTCGATCCCATTGGTGACCTTTAAAGTATGCTGTTAAAGGGCAGGAGGGTGGATCAAAACTGAACTCAGGAATGCAGAGCAGGGCGGGGAATGTGACAATGCTGACCCTGCCCCCCTTCAAGTTCCAGCCGGGGCTATTTTACAGCTTTCCCTTTGCTGGAAGGGAGCAAAGTGCCCCCCCCCTCATTTTGAGAGGGGGAAGCAACTTACTAGAGATTGGAGTCTTGCTGCTTTCCAGATGTTATTGAACTGTAACTTATAGCATAGTCAGTGGTAAATGCTGGGAGTTGTACTGGAACAATGGCTGGAATCTTGCATGGGGAGACATACATCTGAAATGTAGTTACATTTCTGTAGCTATGTCAGTGCTATCCTCTCAAGCCCACCTTCTAAGAAATGCAGCCCCTTCTACCATGTGGCTATTTTTGTTGTTGAAAAGCAAAGGGCTTGGTAGGAAAAGATAGTTATTTTACTGGACATGCTGCAACAGGCAAAATCCAAGAACTTAAGAAGACTCCTTAGAAGGTCCCTGCATATTTTGTCTTTCCAGAACATCCAGATATGAGAAAATAGCATTTCAACTGATTCCTATGCTCTCCAACAACTTGGAACTGGGGCTGTGTCATTTAAAAGGTGGATTGGGGGATTTTAGTCATTGCATGCTCAGTAAAGAACTGCTATATCCCTGACTGCATACCCACTAACTCCCTTTTTCTACTGCCAAGGTGTGTGTGTGGGGGGGGGGGGGGGTAGTAAATTCGAGGTTCTAAGAGTTGATGTTCAAACTCTAGATCACTATGCATCTGGAACCTTACAAGGAAGAGATATGCTGAGAAGGTGACTAGACAAGACTTGTTTCCCCCTTTCTTCCATTCTTCTTGCCTGTCATCCACTTAAAATTGTGCCCAATCAAATTGGCTGTTTTGGGGCTTCATACATACAAGGGCCATTAACCTACTTAGTTTAAAGAGCAAAATCATGATGTAAGACATGCACATACATGATCTGAACACTTGCAAAAGGAAAGCTGACACATGCACTGCTGTTCACAGAGAGGATTTCCTTTTGCATATAATTCTGTTTTCCATATTGATTGATGTGGCATCAAGAATGGGATTGCTCAGTTTGGTTTCCATCGTGGTGCTGTTGTAAAGTAAGCAAATATCAATTATGTATATTGCATAGTTTGCTGTAAAGGCAATGGAACAAGATGTCCAAATCCATCCAATTTTCTGCTAAACCTTAATGGCCTGAACTTTCCCATATACTAGTTCACAGACAGAGCTCTTATAATATGTTAAAAATGAAAAATTAGAAATGGAAGTGCAATGTCCTAACAGTGTGTTGTTGCCATGCTACGTGCGCAGCCACACATTTTATTGCAATCATAATTTTTGTAAACTGCATCAGGCTTCATCAAAGGCTGTCCCCTCAGGTTAAGCAGGCTGCATAAAAATATCTCCTGTATTTTTTTAAAAAAAACTTCCCTTATCTTTTGTTTGAATGGGAATCGAGTTGGCTTAAGTCTCATTTTTAAAGATATTAACACTTTTTTTTCTTAATTTGCTTCCCTTTTTCAAGTGTGACCTTTTGTATGGGGTCCTTTTCCACTCTTTTCTTTCATGTCCTTTTCATGTTTCCTCTCCTTTGTTTCACCCACAACTCCATCCTTCCTAAGAGCGTTTACTGTCATTTCAGCCTTTCATTTCCCAGCTTTTACTTTACCATAGAAATTAACATTGAAAAAGGAGAGAGAGCTTTGACAGAAAAGAAGTTATAACATTGAAAAGAAAGTTGAAGGATCGTAAACAAGAAAATAAAATAAAAGAAAGATTATATGTTAAGGTTCTATTTCTCATCTTTGTGGCTCAAAAAAGAAACATTTTGTTGTTGCCATTGTTTAACCTGCATAGAAATACATTTTTTTCAGTATAATAAAAAATATCCTGAAAATGTGCTGCTTCTTACAGTGAGGCAGTGTGCTAAAATCCCTAATGTGCTATATGGGAATTTATTTTTAAGATCCGGAAAAGAGGGCAGATGCACCTGCCTCAAGACTACCATGGCAAAGTACCAAACCCTTGGTGACTAATTCAATTTGTTTTCCTGAAGCTGACTCACTATTATATAACATGAAGCATTATTGTCTAAATCTGTTAATGCTGATTTATAGACAGATTGACTCTTTTGTATAAAGATGCCTAAAAGCTGCTACCTCTTTTATAAATCAGCATTACCTGAGAGAGTCTGTTTTCAGTGGAGGAGATAGATGTAGCTAATCAATATAAGGAATTTGATTGATAGTTGTTCCTGTTACCATTAACCAAGCGTATCTATAGACATGCCATCTCTCCCTCTCCATACTTTCCTCTTCCCTTTTACAGCTAAGGATTTGAATTAGAGACTCTAAACTATGAAATTGATCTTTCCCAGGTGTGAGCAATTTATTTTCTTAAGATCGATCCTGCAAAGTGTTCTATGACCTCATTGCTAACGGATGCTGAGTACCTGGAGACATGCTTGGAGGAGGACAAGGCTCCCTCTAACAACCAATTGTTGGTAGTAGGCTTCATATGAGCAGTCAGATGTACTTTCTTTTAAAAGTGCATTCATTTGTGTTTCGTTTAAATTAGGAATCAGCAGCTCTCAGATCCCAGGCTAGATACAAACCCTTTGGGAAGATGAAAGCTGACCCATGCATTGTTGGTATCATTTTCTACTTGATTCAAGTTCCTTACCTCCTTCAAGTAGGAAATAAAAGAGAGGGGAAACAAGGTTGGCTGTACAAATTATAAGAAGAAGGAAGGAGGCCTCTTGATAAGCTAACAAGAAAAAGTAGGTTTTGTGTTGATTGGCCTTCATCATCCCTGCTCTAGACCAACTTTGTGATCTCAATGTTTAAATGCACCTTTGAGAGGCTTCTGATCTACATTGTTAAAATGAGTACTTATAGTTCCAATGCCTTTTTAGAATAAATCATCAGGAGGATGGAAACCCCGGTGGCACAATGAGTTAAACCCTTGTGCTGGCAGGACTGAAGACCGACAGGTCAGAGGTTTAGATCCATGAAGAGCGTGGATGAGCTTCATCTCCCCATGTGGGGACATGAGAGAAGCAAGGATGGTAAAACATCAAAACATCCGGGCATCCCCTGGGCAATGTCCTTGTGGACGGCCAATTTTCTCACACTAGAAGCGACTTGCAGTTTCTCAAGTCACTCCTGACACACACAAAAATGAGGATGTTTTGAGTTATTAATTAATTAATTCATCTGATCTTCCACAAACCACAGAACAAGCATGATGTTCCTCATGACAGCTTTATTTGTCTGCTTGTGATTGCTTCCACTGAATAATATATAGCTGTCTTATTACAGCACTAAGGAATATGTGGCCTTCCAGAGTCCATAGAAATGCAACTTCTACTAGCCCTAGTAAACTGAGGTGAATGGAAGGGTGATTTGAAACTGAATGAGATCTGGAGAGCTATATGGTCTGGAGAGCTATATGGAGAGCTGCTCTTCTTCAGCAGCTGTGTAACAGATAGATATCAATAGGTGGATATGATCGATAATAAAAACTTGGTGAAAGTGACAGATAACTAGAAACTGGAGATGTCTGCTGTGCACAGAGTCACCGTTAAAAATGTGGGGATTGCATGGAGCACATGAGCCACTCACATGAATGCTGTTATACCTATCTTGCAGATGCAACATGGAAATCATATACTTTTGGGAACAGGGTACTCTATTTTCTGTTGATATTGGTGCTCTCTCAAGAGTGGGCCATGTTTGATGTTCATGCTGAAAGCTACACCATGACTAAAGTTCTCAACCACACATAACCTGCTGTTTTCAGCCTATTTCATTATTTTATCAGCCAAAAATGATCTCAACATGTAAGAGAAGCTTGCCTCTTCCATCATTTCTGCCAGAGTACTAAACTATTTTCAGTTTTTATGTTGATTGCCTCAGCTGTTTCAGCCCTCAATAACTGCTCTGAAAATTCTTTTATATCTGTGCTACACACGTTATCATTTCCGATTCATCTAAAAAGCCATTTACACCTATTCTTATTCTCTTTATAACCCATTCTCATACCCAGCTGTTCTTTTCTCCTTTCTGCTCAGTTCTTTCCTTTGAAGCTCACATACTGAAGGGTGTTTTTTATGCACTTGAAAGAAGTAGGTATGCTGCTTAAAACATTTAAGAGAAATCTTGCTATCTCCCCATGTAGGTGCCTATGAAACTGTTTGCTCAATAAAAAGAAATCTTTGGACAGTGTTATTGAAAACAAGCTTCTTGTCTTTGTTCAGGGTCATTTACTCCTTCGTGCCTTTGAGCCAAGCAAAGAAACAGACCTGGAATTAAAAGAATCTGTATCTAGTCATCTCATTTCCACATATCTTAGGTTTGTTTTTTGTTTTTTTTAATGTCAGGAGCGACTAGAGAAACTGCAAGTTGCTTCTGGTGTGAGAGAATTGGCTGTCTGCAAGGACATTGCCCAGATGTTTTTGATGTTTTACCATCCTTATGGGAGGCTTCTCTCATGTCCCTGTATGAGGAGCTGGAGCTGACAGAGGGTGCTCATCCGCACTCTCCCCAGATTCGAACCTGCGACCTGTCAGTCTTCAGTCCTGTCAGCACAAGGGTTTAACCCGTTGTGCCACCAGGGGCTCCTACTTATCTTACATGCTGACATGGGTTCCATGTTAATGTGGTTTTTGTCCGAAGTCATCCAAGATACTACATTTATTGTGAGGAAGGGCTATATAACATTTAAAGAAGTCTAAAACATAGGGTGCATCTACACTGTAGAATCCATGCAGTTTGACATCACTTTAACTGGGAGTTATTGTTTGGTGAGGCACCAGTACTCTTTGTCAGAGAAGGTTAAAGGCATTGGGAAACTATAACTGCAGTCATACTGTAGACATGCTCATAAAGGAGGTTCACCACCGACCGCACTGCCATGAAAGTCACTAATCACAAGATCCTCCTGAATTTCATAGAAACTATGAACAGTCCAGCTGGTTATAGTGTTTCAAGGAATAGGTTTTTTCTGTGTGTTTATGAGCAATTGATAAATAGGTTTTCTCCTTATAAAAATATTACTTTCTGGTTTCAAATAGGCGAAGAAGTACGATAAGAATGGTAATCCTATATTTCCTTTCCTACCTTTTTTATTCAAAAAGTAATAAACTATCAGCTATGACATCATCTGTGCCTGCTCCTTATCTAACAATTCTCAATTGTTTAGTGAGTAATTCAATTAATGTCATCTCCAAACCTGCATATGCGATGGAGTTCCATTTTCATTCACTGTTAAGATTGTTAATAGTTTAATGTTATTTGAATAGTTGTCTTTTGTATGTTGTAATTATATTGCTTTCATTTTAATTTCTAAATTGCCTTGGGTTCCAGCTTTTTGGGGTAAGGGAAGGTATAAAATGAATAATAATGTCAGAAATCCAATTGGGCACTTACATCTTCATAAGCAGACCTACATCTGCAAGCACTCGGCAGTTCTGTAATATGTCTATATCCAATAAAGGGCTGCTGTTATGTTACTACATGGGGAACATATTGAGAGCAATCCACAACAGCAACAACATCAGGATTATTGTGCACTTACTAGGGAGCGATGACACACATTGATAGAGCCCAATCCACATTAGGACACTCTTATAGTGTCCCCATTATACATTCGTTATTTCTTGGTGTCTCTCCTACACAGCTAAGTATACATAAAGTTATATAATGTGTCCCATGTTAGCGTACTCTGACCAATAGTGTACTGGCCAGGGTGTCAGCTTGACCAATGACAAGTGCACCCTCTTAAACATTAAATAACATGTTGAAAATGTTAATGACCTTTTTTAGCTTGAAAATATAATAGAGGTTCAAATATTATTACTGTATGCAACTAAAATTTACATTGTATTACTATTTTTAATAAAAAATAATATCATTTTGTGATGATACTTTATATTTAAGAATATAAAAAATAACTCTAAAAATAATTCTGATTTGGGTTATGTGAGGCCGACACATTGTGTGTGTGTGTGTGTGTGTGTGTGCATGTGCGTGTGTGTGTGTCAGGAGCAACTTGAGAAACTGCAAGTCGCTTCTGGTGTGAGAGAATTGGCTGCCTCCAAGGACGTTGCCCAGGGGACACTTGGATGTTTTACCATCCTGTGGGAGGCTTCTCTCATGTCCCTCATTATTTATTTATTTATTTATTTATTTATTTATTTATTTATTTATTTGTATACCGCTTTTCTCAGCCATTCAGCGACTCAGAGCGGTTAACAACAAACATTGGCAAAAATTCAATGCAAACATCATACAGCCATTTAAAAGACAATTAACACAATAATACACTAAGCAAATAACATCAATAACCATCAATAAACATCAATAGAAAACTCACTAGCGTCTCATAACTAAAATCATAATCCAAGTTCGTCATCCGTTGTTCCGATTCCTATGATTCATTGTAATTCATTGCACTGCCTATTCAAACGCCTGTTCAAATAACCAGGTTTTCACTTTCTTCTGAAATGCCATTAATGAAGGAGCTGATCTGATGTCTGTGGGTAGGGTGTTCCACAGCCGAGGGGCCACCACCAGGTAGGCCCTGTCCCTTGTCCCCACCAACTGCACCTGAGTTGCAGACAGGATCGAGAGCAGGGCCTCCCCAGAAGATCTTAAAGTCCTGGTGGGTTCATGGGAAGCTGTAGCTGGCAGATGGGACCTCACCCCACTCCCCAGATTCAAGCTGCTGACCTTTCATTCAGCATTCCTGCTGGACAAGGGTTTAACCCGCTGTGCCACTGGGGACTCATACATTATATAGACTCGGCTCTTTTGTTGATGGGCTCCATTTAGCAACCAACATTTTTAGATCCAGTCAATTACTGATTCTGTCAATAATACCATTAGTCAACATAGCATCCAAGTCAAAGATTGCAGCCATCTAGCATGAGGTATAACACAAAACAGTGTATGAAAAACAGAAGAAGAAAAAGCTACAGCAGGACTGAGGCATTTCATATTGCACCTATGAGAAAATGAGATCTGAATTTGTTTTCTGTTACTTTCTAAGCAACTTTGGTTCTTCTTAAATAAAAAAAAAAACAGAGTCACAAAGATAACGCAAGAAAATTGTGTTTGGTAAAGCCCTATTCTGAACCTCTCGCCCCACATGAAACTAACCTTGTAACTTGGAATGAAGGAAATGTCAAAAGAACAGATACCCGAAGCGCCTGCCTGGCCAGTCTTATTGGGTTAAACTAACTTTTTGTTGCTATGCACGTATCTTTACAATAAATGTGCCCCCCCCCCCAAGATCTTTGGAAATTAGCCCCAAAGATATTATCTTTAGTCAGAACATAGTGGGTAAAAGACACTAACATAAATTTCTATAAAGATATAAGCCAAGATGATGAGTTCTGAAGATCTGATGTTTATTAAAGTGTTTATTGGAGCCTAGTGGTCCAGTAACAAATGATACAATAAAACAAACTGAGTTATTTCCAATAAACAAAACTACACACCACTAGAATATTTGATCTATTTTTTAAAATCCTCTGATTTTGTGACCTTCTGAAACCTTTCTCCACATTTGAATTAGCACTGTACTGCTGGAGGATATTGAGCCATTCAGCAGGGGAATAAGTAGCCAGATGCCTTCCTACAATATAGTAATAGTTAAATTGTCAGTATCCGTTGTTACCCATAGGCAATCAGTGGGATTTGTAAATTCAATAGAAATGCTACTTTTCTGAAAAACAACCACAAAGTCTGGTTGTGTTTGTCTCTAGCTACAAAATAAATGTCTTATTTTCTACAAAAAGCAGGTATCAAAGCTCAGGTTCACACAAAAGCCGTGGTCTAAGAGCCCTGGGTGTTTAGATATATAAGGAGAAACTGGTCCATTTGAGAAAATGGCCTCCTTTCCTTTGCTATTACTTCATGTCCTCCAAAGCTTTAATGCTGAAGACAAGTTCTAAAATAGAATTCTATTTTCCAAGATCCACAGTATCCAGAACTACCTCAATACAGCAATGCCTGGGTTTAGTGCAATGTTTCTCAACCTTCCTAATGCCATGACCCCTTAATATAGTTCCTCGTGTTGTGGTGACTCCCAACCATAAACAATTGTGTTGCTCTTTCATAACTGTAATGTTGCTACTGTTATGAATCATAATGTAAATACGTGATCTTCAGGATGTATTTTCATTCACCAGACCAAATTTGGCACAAACACCCGATACACCAAAAATCGAATACTGGTGGAGTTGGGGGAGATAGATTTTGTCATTTGGGAATTGTAGGGATTACTGTGATTGATAGTTCAGAAACAATCAAAGAACATTCTGAACTCCACCAGCAATAGAAGTGAACCAAACTTGGAACCCAAAACTTCCATGACCAACAGAAAGGGTTTGGTGGGCATTCACCTTGAATTTTGGAGTTGTAGTTCACCTACATCCAGAGAGCACTGTGGACTCAAACAGTGATGGATCTGGAGCAAACTTGGCACGAATCCTCAATATGCACAAATTGAACACTGGTGGAGTTTGGAGAAAATAGACCTTGACATAATTGCTGGAATTTATAGTTCACCTACAATCAAAGAGCAGTCTGAACCCCCCAACGATAGAATTGGGCCAAACTTCCCACACAGAACCCCCGTGATCAACAAAAAAATTGTTTTTGATGATCTTTGGTGACCCCTCTGACACTCCTCTCGTGATCCCCCTCTCCCAGGGTCCTGACCCCCAGGTTCAGAAATGCTGGTGTAGTAGTTTGGGGCAGGGGAAACTCTCCCATGCATACTCTGCAGTATATTTGAAGCCGAAGGCTTTGAACATGGAGAACTAAGAGGGACCCCAGAAACAAAATGAGGCAGATAAAGCAAAAACAACAGTAGTAAAATGGTAGGTGCTTAAAAAATCCAATTCCCGATCCATTCTAAGGGATCTATGGGTCGTGCAGCTAAGCTAAAAATGGATTAATACACATACACATATACATGGATTTTTTCACCCTCTGATATGGAGAATAGTTGAAATAAGACAGGAAATCAGGTTCTGGATAAAAGGACTTTGGAGATTTCTGCTGCTCTGGTTTCTATAGGAGTTTTTTTTATCATCTTTTTGGGGATCTTTCCCTTTTGTCTAGAATTCCTACCATTGCTTTGCCTGCACTGGAAATTTCCCTTCTTGCTTTGCCTTTGCCCATCTTCAAATCTCTCTGTGTGCTTTTCCACTCCACCTGTATTTATTCCTATTTCTAATTTGGGATCTGTCTCCAGGAGTGAAAAATACACCTCTGAATGGGACCTGAATGTTGTCCTAGGTTTAAAAAAAGGTGGGGGGGGGGGGCTCCATGTGCTTGAAGTGATGTTTGCAAAAGGCCAGATATGAACAGGAACTTTCTGGAAATGGCTTCAAATGACTCTTAAATGGTCCTCTGAGCAAACCATGGAGTTGCCACTGTGCACCTGTGTCCTATTTTGAGCCAATTTCCCAAGATATGTAAGCACGGATTGCTCTCCTAAATGCTACAATATGCCATTTCCTTCTTTCTCAGCAGGGGTGGGGTGGGTCATTCATAGGAAAGTTCCAGTTTGTACTTCCAAGTTGGCCAAGGCCTGCTTGCAAGACATACTTACTGAGCATAGCTCATAACATATGCTCATTTCTGTAAATCAGAAGGGCTAATCTCTGCTATAACTGCAGAGCACCTCACTGGAAAGATTTTCTAGATAACTTCATGTTCTACAGGGCAAAATGTCTGCTACCTAGAGTGCCAGAAAGTTCCCATTTCTATGTTGTGCCATAAAGAAGTGTATATGATACAGCTATGACAGTATTGTAGATCAACAATGCCATCATAGCATAGTGACTAACCATTATCAAGGAGAATTGTTCAAAAAGAATAAGGCTACTATAAATGTAACTCTGGACTTACTCAATTTTCAGATTGCTTGGGGAATGTCCATGCAGCTAGGACAATGATGGAAATAACCTAACTAAAATTATGTGAGCCAGTATGGTGTAGTGGTTTGAGTGGTTTGTAGGCCTGGGGATCCAGAAGACCAAGTTCAGAACCCTGGTCAGCCGTGGACACCCAATGGGTAAGTCATACTCTCTGAGCCTCAGAGAAAGGCAAAGGCAAGCCCCCTCCAAACAAATCAAGAATATCCTGCAATAATTTGCCTTATCATAAGTTGGAAATCACTTGAAAGCATGTAACAATGCAAAAATTAACATCAATGAAGTCATTAATTAAGTTGGAAATTTTCTAACAAATTTCTAAAGGATCAACTTACTTGAAAGTTTTTAATACCTACAGACATAAGGAATTGATTTAACTTGATTTTCTGGTAAACTTTAGCATGAAGTTAATTACAGGATTAAGTTACTAATTGAGTTATTGATTAATTCAATGAGAGAATGCTAATTAATCAATAGTTTTGGCCTTTTCCAATGGTTGTTTATTCACAGCCTAGTTCTCCTGAATTTTCACAAAACAACTTTTGTTGAGGAGATTATAAAATTTCTGAACAGGAGAGAAAAGAGAAGGGGCAAAATCCCTGTGCTGGATTTTCTGGTGGTGGCCTGAACAGTGAAAACAAGTACTCTATATTACAAATAAAGAGTATCTCTAATGCATGTTAACCCTACCAGTTTTATAGTTTAGTAAACTAATAGCAATATAAATTTTTAGTTTATTTAGTTGTACTTTTTGTTTGTGTTTTACCTTTTGTTAATCTTTTTTCTGGGAGAAGTATTATTTTTAATAAACTTGCATAAAGAAAATAGTCATATTAGGCTTGTAGGAAAAATGGAAGGGGGCAATCATACATCTTGATGCTGGCCAAGGATCAAGTCATAGTGGCCCTATAAATCTAAGACCTTTAATTAAGAGCAGTTCGAAGGAGGTGAATTTTATTGAGATCTTTTGAAACAAGCAGTCTCCGTAATTAAACCATTCCTTCACTCCATCTCATGGCTAAAACTAATATATACAAATTACTGGCATCGGGAATTTGTTTTTATCTTCCATATGCTGAAATTTTACCATACAGCAATAAATGAAGGTAGAAAACAAAAATAATTAACTTGCCCTCTTTGTTAGAAAAGTTCTAACTTAATTTATGGCCTTAATTTATTAGCAGTTAATTAATTAGATAGTTTCTATCTTTTCTCCAGTTTTGGAGCAGCATGTTTTTGCAGTCGTATTCTGCCTGTGGGCCTCAAACAGGCATCTGGGTGCCTACTAAAAACAGGTAATGGGATCAAGGAGACCTCTGATCTCACCCAGAACAGTTCACAAAGGCATGTCATGCCTTCCAACGACATAGCAGATTCCATAATTATTAAAATATTGAATATTTTTAAAGTTGTGTGGGAATATGAAACTACAAAAACAACTATTACCACTGCAATAACTTAGAATATTTTCCAACTGTTCTGATTTTGTTAAGGTTTTCAGAACAACTAGCAGTTCATGGAAATCCAAATAAATGTCTATGTTCTTTTGTCTGTTTTCATTTTCACAGAAATTTCATCCTCTGGTCTATTGTTTGAATTCAGTTCCACTGAAATCTCATTCCCCTAGTCAGTATTTCATTAACTTCTAATCTGAATTTGTCTTTTGATATAATTGATTAAATTGGATGTGTCCATTTGCCTCTAGTGGGTATCCAAAAGCCAGAGTGGTTAACTATTACTTTACAAATGCCGTGTGTTATAGCAACAATTCATAAAAGGGTTTCTTTGTGCTGCTGGTTGTAGTGTGGCCCATAAAATGTTGCTTGGCTAGATGCTATTTTTGTGTCTTTTGCTGTCTCACATGATTTACTGATTTTCTGGTAAAGAAGATACTCACTGAATATAAAGGTGGTCCGCATATCAAAAAGAAGGTGGAATTGAGTTCTTTGGTTCTTGTAATAGTTGAGTCTTTAAGTTATCTATCACTATCATTATGGTTGTTTTTATTCCAGCACATCTATTTTCTTTTCCTGTGCTTCTCTTGCTGGTGCATTCATTTTAACACCAATTTGCTGCTGGCTTTCAGAAAGTGTGTGGCCTTCCTTCTATGGTAGATGGATTATTATGAGATGGACTTCAAATTTGTTTAGTGTGTGAAAGAGAGAGAAGTGACCTGAGTGAGTGGACATATGTCAAAAGAAAAATCAAGTCAAGCAAGGAGGTTGAAAATTATGACAGGAGTTGAAGGTGAACTTATATTAGAAACAATGAGGCTTTTAGAACCAGCTGATGGATTCAAAACAGGAGATATTTACAACCATAGAGACAGGCTACGAAATTTATGCTAATGGCTACATTTTTATAAGGGTCACAGAAAAAAGGCAATGGGGTGAGTTTCTTTTTGCAATGTTGTGATCATTTCTGTTAGTGGCTGTAAACCAAAGAAAGAAGATTGCATCCAAAGAAAGGTTTTGTTGTTATAATTCGACATTAGCAATTCTTTGGAGGGGAGGAAGCTTCCTGAGATTTTGATCAGATAAATTGGCAGTTCATTAGCAATTTCCAAATTTCAGATAGCTGTCATTACGAATACCTCCTTAGTGCAGGAAGGGCTTTGAAGCTGAGCATAGACCACTGAAGACTATGACAAGGTTGCTAAGGTAACGGTTATGTCCTAAGATTCTTTTTATGCATCAAACTTTCATCTTTCTAATTTTTTATGGGCAAGGCATAGTGAGATGAATGTTAAAATGCAACAGAAAAAAAGAAGTCTGAGATATCTTCAAATGACAGATATGCGTTTGTAGTGTGCAATTTAAATACTCTGATTAAAAACCCCAAAGCATTTTCTCATGAGCAGAGTTTTTGGAATCATGAGAGATTCCACAATCATGTCTTAAAACTTGGGATAGACTTTTGATTCCTTGACTATGGTTTGCCATTCCAATGTTGTGGAATGTGTTTCTGAATCTTCTTAAAGTAACAGTTTTCCTCTCCCCAAGAAATGGGGAGAGAAAAAACATTTGTCTGCCTCACACGAGGCAGGGAGGAGTTCTGGAGGAACCCTCCAGAACATCCGGGGGCGTGGCCTGCTAGCACAGGCCAGGCCCTCCCAGGCTCATTCCGTGCCTGGAAGTTGGAGAGAGAGGTTGCAGAGAAGAGCGAAGACAAGAAGTCTGAAGAGGTTCAGCAAAGAAGAGAAGAAAAGAGGTTAAGGGGATAAGAAGAGCATCTACAGGTCTGTACAGGGGTCCTGGGGGAGGGAGGCTTCACCCACCCACCCCCCTCCCGGACGAAGGCTGGGCCCTTCAGGGCCCTTCACAGAGGCCTTGGTTATGGCAAACAAGGGCACATGTGGCCAGGGGCCTGGAGCTGGGCGGCTTGGCATGCGGCTAGCTCGCAGCGTCAATTTTGGGCGCCGTCCGGGCCGTTGATGGAGGCCATTGTGGGAGATGGGGCGGCCGCCATTTTAGGATAGGCCCAATTTCGTTTGCCACATGGGGCAAAATGAAAGTGAAAGTTATTTCAATTACTTTATTTTGGGCCGGATGCGTGTTATATGTAGTAGGTATGATGTTAAATATACACAGGTAATAGGGGAGTTATACCCTTGGCTACAGAGGTTGCTGACCTAAGGTCGATAGTTCTTATTTGGGAGCAGAGCGAGCTCCCGATGTTAGCCACAGCTCCCAAAAAATGGATCAGGGAGAGAGCTCCTGCTGTTAGATCCAGCTTTTGATACCAAAAAAAAAATGGATCAGGGAGAGAGCTCCTGCTGTTAGATCCAGCTTCTGATACCAAAAAATTAAAATAAAAATAAAATAAAAATTATTAGTTTAAATAGGATCAGAGGGGGAGCTCCTGCTGTTTGATCCAGCTTCTGATACAAAAAAAAATGGATCAGGGAGAGAGCTCCTGCTGTTAGATCCAGCTTTTGATACCAAATAAAATAAAATAAAAATTATTATTTTAAATAGGATCAGAGGGGGAGCTCCTGCTGTTTGATCCAGCTTCTGATACCAATAATAATAATAATAAAATAAAATAAAAATTATTATTTTAAATAGGATCAGAGGGGGAGCTCCTGCTGTTTGATCCAGCTTCTGATACCAAAATAAATAAATAAATAAATAAATATTATTATTTTAAATAGGATCAGAGGGGGAGCTCCTGCTGTTAGATCCAGCTTCTGATACCAAAAAATAAAAATTATTATTTTAAATAGGATCAGAGGGTGAGCTCCTGCTGTTTAATCCAGCTTCTGATACCAAAAAAAAAAAAATGGATCAGGGAGAGAGCTCCTGCTCTTAGATCCAGCAATGAAGTCAAATGGGAAGGGATCAATAAGCCCTGTCGCGGGCCCTGGCCATAAGTATTGCAAGCTCCCGATGGGAGCCTTAACTTATGTGACCTCCCAATGGTACAGTCTTTGCCAGTTGCTACAGGTGAGCTCCCTTGGTTAGCCCCAAATTAGGTTGGCCTTACAGTCGGCCTGTATACTCAAAAAGGAAAATGACTAGAGCAATAAGCCCAGTGGCAGGCCTGGGTTGGTATAGGGGGTCGAGCTCCCGCGGTTAGCCTCTACTTATGTAAACCTTATAGTGGGACTAATTGCAAATGTGAGTAGATCAATAGGCCCCAACGATAGGCTCTGGCTACTGGGGTGCGGGTGAGCTCCGGTTGTCAGCCCCAACTTGTGATAACCTCACAGCAAGACTCAATGCAAATGGGAGTAGATCAATAGGCCCAATGGTAGGCTCCGGCTACTTGGGTGCGGGGCGAGCTCCTGATGTCAGCTCCAACTTGTGATAACCTTACAGCAAGACTCAATGCAAACGTGTTGCCCTATATGTTTAGATATATATAAGGGACAAAGTCTTCGTCAATGTATTATACTGGCGCTATATACTTATTGACACAGTCACTGGTTATTTTTCTTTCAGGATGGCGCCGAAGAAGAATGTGGGCGGCCCTAAAGGATTACAGGGCCAAGGCCTTGTTTAAATATCAAAATATAATATATGGGGCATATGTCAACTACACTGGTCAGGCGTGGCTTGTTTACGATAGCCGCTTTCATTCTGAGGCTGCCATGATGCCTAACAAGCGATGGGACCTCATCGACAGTCAATTGTGGATGGAGGTAATGAATACAACCAGAGCAGTTTCTGGTGAGAAGGCCGATAGCGGCCATACTATACAAAACACTAAAGAGAGTCAACCCTTTCGACAGGGAGGCCCAGCACAACAGCTGCAAAGACAAAAGGGTATGTGCTGGGAATACGCGGCCCAGGGGGCTTGCGCCCGCGAGGACTGTAATTATCAGTATGGGGCATATGTCAACTACACTGGTCAGGCGTGGCTGGTTTACGATAGTCGCTTTCGTTCTGAGGCCGCCACGATGCCTAACAAGAGATGGGACCTCATTGACAGTCAATTGTGGATGGAAGTAATGAATACAACCAGAGCAGTCTCTGGTGAGAAGGCTGATAGCGGCCACACTATACAGAACGATACGGGGAGTCAGCCCTTTTGGCAGGGAGTCCCAGCACAACAGCCGCAAAGACAGAAGAGTATGTGCTGGGAATACGCGGCCCAGGGAGCTTGCGCCCGCGAAGACTGTAAATATCAGCACGCCTGTACAATATGCCAGGGTAACCACGCAACCAATAGTTGTTACAAGGGAAAACCCACAAGAATTGGGCCAAGAGGCGCTCAGTTCAATAGTAAAAACCCAGGACAGGTGAATGTTCAAAGGGGGCCCCAGCCCAATCAAGGCGGGTCCGCTTAGTTGCTGGCCGGAAAGATAGCCTTACAGAGCTGCAGCAAATTACTTGCTTCGCGGCTTTAGGAGGGTTTTCAGATCCCGGCCCGTGGGCCACGTTCCCCCCCCCCCCACCTTTTCTAGCACCAATTTAAAAATCGGTTATAGGCCTAGAAGCTGGGGTCATGAAAAAGATATATAAGGAGATTAAGGAAGGCAGGGTTTTGGGCTTTGGTGCGTTAATAGGGCCACAGTACGGTCGTTAACGCTCGGGACTTAAGCAACTATGGCCCAGCCTGTGCACATCATATTATGAACAGGTTTTATATCATGCGGCGGCGTGGACTGCATGTTTTGCAGCTACGCGTGAGTGAATTGGTGACATTAGCCAATAACGATACCTCACACCGCGCACTTTTGGTTTCCGACTTCAAAGTTTTTCAAGATAGTGTGGAAATCAGAATTAGAACTTCCAAAACAGACCAGAAGTTACGTACGGTCCGTTTCAGCCTAGTTATCATTATCGTCACAGGCCACGCAGGGCTGGCACATAGAAGAAGGGTCCGGGTCTGCGGACAGTTATGTCTTCTGGGCAGTGAGAGAGGCCCACAAGACTGCCTATGGCCAGCACTTGGGTCTCTCTTCCACAGCAACGGTGGAACGGAGAGGCACGAGAAGCCTGCGTTGGGACGGTTTGTGCCCTTTGTTGTTTGATGCCGGGAGTGGTTTTCCTCCTGATGTGTTGGTTATCCACCTCGGTGGTAACGATTTGGGCCTGTTAACAGGCAAAGCCCTCTTTCTGCAAGCACGGGCGGACATTTGAAGGATTTGGTGGTCATGGCCCAGGGTGCACGTCGTTTGGTCTGCTATCATACCTCGTCGCAAGTGCAGAGGCGACGTGGGAAGGCTTGAGGAAGCCAGAAAACGAGTGACACAGGCCATGTGATTATCATACCTCGTCGCAAGTGCAGAGGCGACATGGGAAGGCTTGAGGAAGCCAGAAAACGAGTGACTCAGGCCATGTGATTATCATACCTCGTCGCAAGTGCAGAGGCGACGTGGGAAGGCTTGAGAGAGCCATGAAACGAGTGACTCGGGACATGTGATTGTTCTGATCCATCAGAGGGGTCGTTACATTGAGCACCCAAACAGCACTCGTGACGACGAGAGGTTGTATCGGGGTTTTGGAGTACATCTTTTGGAATTGGGCAACCAATGGTTTCGGCTAGATTTACAGGAAGGTATTTTAGGGGTGTTGGAGGAATTGGTGGGGGATGGGGGCGAAATGGACATTTGCCCCCAATCCGTGGCGTAAATAGATAGGGAAATTCCTTTAGTCGGTGTGCACCTAGGGCACCCCTTTAAGGGGTGAAAGGCCCTTAAGTTAAACACTCACCTACAGTTTAAAGGGGTGAGGTGTAGTTAATGGCCTTTAATGGGAAGGAGTCTCGATACAAGAGCTCTGAAAGAGACTCCTCATTCCTTTCCCTTGATGGTGATACGGTTTGATTACCGAAACCCAGGTGCTTCGCCCGGAAATTGTTATTACGGGTAGTGATACTACCTGGGTTAGGTTACACCAGTTCCTTACACCCTTGAGTTAAGTTAAGAACTTAAATAGGTAACGTTAAATAAAAGTTGCCCAATTTGAATCCAAAGCATTGGTGTTGTGTCTTTTATTCTCGTGTGTTTCTTCGTGGGTTGGCAGACAACAGTTTTCCTCTCCCCAAGAAATGGGGAGAGAAAAAACATTTGTCTGCCTCACACGAGGCAGGGAGGAGTTCTGGAGGAACCCTCCAGAACATCCGGGGGCGTGGCCTGCTAGCACAGGCCAGGCCCTCCCAGGCTCATTCCGTGCCTGGAAGTTGGCCCACCACTCCCGCCCATTAACAGTATATCTTGCGGTTGCCTGCGGAACCGGGTAGGAATTTTTTCCTCTTCTTGTTTTATAGGGGGGGGGTTTTGCCTACCCTATACTGTTTAGGGGCTAGATAGAGGAAGTGGGCTACGCTTTAAATAGGCCAGGCGTAAATAGATAGGGAAATTCCTTTAGTCGGTGTGCACCTAGGGCACCCCTTTAAGGGGTGAAAGGCCCTTAAGTTAAACACTCACCTACAGTTTAAAGGGGTGAGGTGTAGTTAATGGCCTTTAATGGGAAGGAGTCTCGATACAAGAGCTCTGAAAGAGACTCCTCATTCCTTTCCCTTGATGGTGATACGGTTTGATTACCGAAACCCAGGTGCTTCGCCCGGAAATTGTTATTACGGGTAGTGATACTACCTGGGTTAGGTTACACCAGTTCCTTACACCCTTGAGTTAAGTTAAGAACTTAAATAGGTAACGTTAAATAAAAGTTGCCCAATTTGAATCCAAAGCATTGGTGTTGTGTCTTTTATTCTCGTGTGTTTCTTCGTGGGTTGGCAGACAAAAGTTAAGGTGGAAATATGTCCCCAAAAGCAAGGAAATTTGGATCGCATATCAGTTCCCTCCTACTTGGCTTCTACAAACATCTTATTGGCCTTCACAACATCTATCATTTGATCTATTTTACACCTAATCTATTATCTATTATTATGTTTATGTATTAAAATATATATCTACTGTCTTTTAGGACATCCCTGATCTCCGTAATTATAAATGCTAACATTACCATAAATTAGAATTTTGTGTGGAATTTGTTTCTCCTTCATTTCTTTCTTGTCTTTAATTTTCTTGGGAGCATGAAACAGGAAAGCCCCTCCAGCTACGGAAATCAGCTCAATATGAAAGCAAGCAGGAGTGGGTCCCAGCTCCTGACCTGCTTTTTGGCATCACAGAGTAAGAGGCACTTAGCTGTAGGCCCTGGCAGGCAGGGGTGCTCCTGCACACCATACACGCACTCTTCTTGGAAAGAGAGTGCATGTATGGCATGCAGGTGCATCCGCTCCTTTCAGGGTCTGCAGCCAAGTGCCTCTTACTCTAGAGTGGGAACTGCTTGGCTGCAGGCCCTGGCAGGCGTGGGCGCTTTCTGGGCCTGCATGCCACACACACACACACACTTTCCAAGGAGTGCGTGTGTGTGGTAAGCAGGAGCGTCTGCACCTGCCAAGTACCTGCAGCTGAGATCCTCCTCTAGAGTAGAAACATCAAGTAAGATGAAGACAAAGGCTCTTTAAAAGTGCACCGGGAAGGGGAGCAAGGGTGGGAAGCCTCCCCGCACTCCATAATGGGATGATAGAAAATCTTTCAGCACTTCAGAGCAAAAACAAATATCTGCCCTCCCAATTTTGGGAGGCTTCCAAAAACCAGACTGGGACCCCCCGTGAAAGCCGGGATATGAAACGGGTCAGGGTTTACCCTCAATGCACAACCCTACCACATATCCCATGTCTCAGTGAGACAATCTGCAAATCCTTTGAAAATTGTTGTTTTTCAGGTACTACTTTGTGCACAAATATATAAAAATACGGTATACATAGAGTGAGAGAGAGAGTTCGCACATTGTATTTATTTATTTGCCGATAACTTTTTGCATTTTTCTAAAAGGCTTTCCCCCCGAGGCTTCCTAGAAATTCAGGTATAAGTATGACCAGATCTACTGAAGCACAGCCCACCTCTAAGTTTAAGGGGCACTACTAGTTAACCGCAGCTCTTTATATAAACCTCACGACATCAGGGAAAAGGAAAACTTTGGTCAAGCTTTCAAAGACAAATTCCTGTCTCTTCTAATGTTTAGACAGAGTCAAATACACCTCTCTGTTCAAGGTCTCACACTATCGAAATGGCCTGCACCAGAAATCCGTTTATCTACCTCCAAACAGTGTGCTATACCTGCTGGGATTTCAGCCTTTGTTTCCAGGGAGCTAAGCTGTTTCAAAGCAGATACTTGGCACACTAAACCTTCCCCTCTGGCTTCATTCATTATACAGAGGAACCAGTTCGAGTGAACTCCAACCTCTAGTGACCTTCCTCTGGTGAAGAAGAACACACTCCCTGAATTCATTCAGTGCAGCTGCAAGTCACTGCATAATTGACCTTTTAAAAAGTTCAAATATATTTTAAGTGCTAACTGTAATAACATGTTAAAGTACCCATTTTCCTCTTACAGATACTTTTGCAGTTTTCACAACGATTGAGTACTCATGGAGCTACAGTGCCTTTTAAAAATTCAATTTCATGGATATGTGTCAAGCTGAAATACTTTTAAAACATATATGGGGGGGGGGGGTTAATAAGAAGTCTACATTATATCTAAAAGAACAATTTTCAGCAAATAGATCCCCTGCTCAAATGGCCCACCAACAGGGTGTTATAAATAGCTCAAATCCTCTTTTTCTGAGAGTAGAGCAAAATACCAAGAGCACAGTCATGTTCGTGTTGTGTTTTTAGTGATGGGATAATGGATGTTGTTTCTAAAACTGTTTATCATCACATACAAAGGTTGACGGATTCATTAATGGCTTTGATACCCAGGAGGCAGCATAGAAAATGGAGTTTCAAGGAAGTGAACATTTATTTTTCGAGTATTGGATCTGAATTACTATCTACCACTGCCACTAGTTAATTAAAGGAAATAACACCTATCTTCATCACTACGAGTTTGCTTGGAGCAAGAAAGAGAGACAGTTGTATGGCACAAGTATTCACAGACTACTCCAGTATGAGGAGCAGCATGATTGATGTATAGGATTGATTTATGAGCTAGCTCCTTATTCAACAATTGATTCAATTGATCTACTTTAATTGAGACTTATTCATAGAATTTGAGCCATTATGTTCATACTTTGCAGTAAATGTGTATTCACATTGTATTTGCAAGAAACCATCCAGCTGAGCTGTTTTGAGTGGCCAGTATGTAATGATCAACTATTACATACTGGTCCTCAAGGAGAAATTCCTGACCATTCGGCAGTCCGATGTGAAGAATTTGCAAGGCACTATGCAGATATGTTGGCTCAGATCCGTTCCAACTTGGGTGCTGTTATTGATACAGTTCAGCCTGTGCTGGATGGGGTCACAATCCCCCTGAAGACACAGGTTCCCAGTCTGGAGGTCCTCCTGGACTCGGCACTGAACATGGAGGCCCAGATATCTACAGTGGCTGGGAGGGGCTTTGCACAATTAAAACTTGGGCACCAACTGCGCCCATTCCTTGAGAAGTCAGATCTGGCCATTGTGGTCCATACCTTAGTTACATCCCACCTGGAATACTGTAATATGCTCTATGTGGGGCTGCCTCTGAAGAGTGCTTGGAAGCTTCAGCTGGTCCAAAGAGCTGCAGCCAGGTGCTCACTGGGGCTGGCTACATAGAAGGGACAACCCCCCTGTTGCAGCAGCTCCACTGGCTGCCAATCTGTTTCTGGGCACAATTCAAAGTTCTGGTTATGACATTTAAAGCCTTAGACAGTTTAGGTCCAGGCTATTTGGCCCACTGCACCCCCTTGTATGAACCTGCCCATGCCCTGAGAGGCCCTTCTCTCGGTCCTACCCCCATCTCAAGCTCAGTTGATGGGAACGAGACAGCAGGCCTTCACGATGGCTACCCCACAACTCTGGAACTCCCTGCCCATGGAAGCTAGAATGACCCCCTCCCTGCTGTCCATCCAGCAGCAGACTAAAACCTTTCTATTCAGGCAGGCTTTTAAAGATGAAGGTTTTTAAGATCAATTCAGGGGGTGCTGTGGTTTTAGCTTTGAATGTGCATCTAATATGTTTGAATGGTTTTAATTGTGAATCTTGTAATATGGTTTATATTTAATTCTGTTTTAATATTTGTATATTCATATATTTTAAATGCTGTGCTAAGGTTTTTATGTTAACCTGCTTTGAGTTCCCTTTGGGGGAGATAAACTGGGGTATATTATTATTATTATTATTATTATTATTATTATTATTAAAGATTGAACTGCAAAGACTCTGGCACAAGCCAGCAAAGGTGGTCCCAGTGGTGATCAGCACACTGGGTGTATGCCTAAAGACCTTGGCCTACACTTAAACACAATCTGCACTGACAAAATTAGCATCTGTCAGCTGCAAAAGGCCACCCTACTCGGATATGCAGGCATTATTCGCCGAGACATCACACAGTCCTAGACACTTGGGAAGTGTCCAAGTGTGATTCAATACAACAGCCAGCAGAGTAATCTTGTTTGCTGTGTACTAATCTTTTTGTGTTTCTAATAATAATAATAATAATAATAATAATAATAATAATAAATGGCTAATTTTTGTCTAAGATTTCCCACAATGTTTATGTTACCACAAAAAGAGATAATCCTGAATAAGTAGCCCTTTCTCACTTGAGTCTTTTCAGCATATACTTCTGCTGTGGGATACATTACAATTTTAATTCAGTCTCTCTGAATAATCAGATTGGCATGCGATAGCTGAGATCTGAAAACACAGTAAACTTCAGTTACTCTTCACTTTTGGAATTACTACTATGTTCTTGCCAGCTTTTGTCTTGTAGTTATAAGGACTAGAAACTTATATTACTATATCCAGCTATAAACATTCAAGTTTCTATGACTACTCTGTTCACCAATGCTACTTCCACTTTTGTAGTGAAATCTGAAATGTTTCCAATCACAGTTGATGTTTTAGTCTTTAAAGGGCTCCTGGTCTTTCTGCTGTTTTTGCTGTCACTGATTAAAGTGTCTACCCTTCTGAAAATCAGTCCATATGGCAGCTACCTTGGCTGTGTATAACTGAGATAAACACCTTGGCTCTGCCATCATTCAGGTTGAATTTAAATGATCATGAGCCAGGCTGGAATGGACTGAAAGCTAAGCAGGTGTCACCTGTCACCAAAGAGCTTGTCTCCTACGGCTTCTGACTATGAATCAATACCAGCCTCCTTCTAACTTTACTGAGACAATACACCTCAAAAAGGTAGGATTAAACGTATGTCCTTAAACCCACGGGTGCATTATATCAGCATAGGCAGTACAAGTAATGGTGGCAGAAGCAAAAAAAAAAAAAAGGCACAGTAGCCATGAAAGATATCTGGCATTGGAGAAAGAGGTTGCCTGGAATTGACTATTTTGTGTGCCTTCCCTCAGTGCCATTTCACATCCATGGAAAATGTGCAACTCCTAGCTTAATGCACCCATGCACCTCTGGAGACCTTCCTCTGCAAATCTTATCAAAATGGCAGCATGAAGTGGCACTGCATCTCTTCCTGTCACCAATTTGAGCATTGCTGCAGGAAAACAAAACAGGATATTTGTCATAGGGTTGTGGAATGCTTGCGAGAGTAATTTTTTTTTGACGTTTTCATGCAAAATTGCCTGAAATTCATGCTGAAGCTTTTAAATGGGGAGCTCCGAGGAACTAGTGAGATTTTCAGGTTCTATACAAATGATGCTCAGGGGCTGCATTTTGTCCAATCTGGCTTTATTGAGTCACTCCAACTTCAATCTGCTTCTTCCTCTTGTCCTACTGCCTTCCATTTTATCAAGAATGTATCTTTTCCAATGTATTGTGTTGTTTCCAGACATATCCAAAGTACAATAACTTCAGTTTAGCTTTCTTTGCTTCTAATTTGACTTTAGGCTTGATTATCTCTAGTGCACACATATTTATCTTTTTGGAAGTCCAGAATATCCTCATACCTTTTCTCCAGCACAGCGTTTTAATGAATTCATGTTCCTGGTTGCTTTCACATTTATGTGTAAATCAAAAATACTACAGCATGGATGATTCTGACTTTGATATTTAAATGAGAAATTACTATAACAATAAGAAGGTGGTTCTAGAGTTTAGTCTCTAGAACATTATTGGTGATTTACTTGCACAGGTAGATTGATTTTACTTCAGAGATTTTTGTGCTACAATGAGAACATATGAAATGTCTGAAAAGATTTTAAACATGGAGCAAGAAGATGAAGCTAATGTGTTTGTTCTGCTGCTTCAAACATTAGGCCAGCAACAAGGAAGGAGATTCCACCTAAACATTAGGAAGAATTTTCAGCTGATAAGACCTGATCAACAGCTGATCAATTGGAATGCTTCGAATGATGCTTCATTCTCCATATTTAAACAGTGCTTGGATAGCTGTCTTTATCATGCATTATGCTAGATGGTAGAGGTGGACAATTTGGTCAAAAGGCATGCTGTTTCAGGGCCCATTGTCAGCTGACCCCTCAATCTGTTTACCAGGAAGTTTCTTGAATGAGGAGGGATGTTTATGTTTTCATTCGGCAAAGATTCAGCCTATTGGCTACAATGGGAAATTTTAAAGGCTCAAACTTTAGTCTAAGGCCTATCTGCATAAAACCTACCTTAGTTTTAGACCCCATTTATACAGGCCTGCCAAGTTTCAAAACAATTCACCAATACACTGATTTTTAGAATTATTTTAAGTTTTAACCATAATATTTTTAAAAATAAAATGGAGGAGAAGCCTAGAAAAATTTCAAAAAAGAAATAGAGGGATGCTGTTTTTGCTGGGGAGGGAGAAAAGAAAAGATGCAGCAAATCCCTGCCTCAGGAATGCAGACTTAACTCTTTCCTCTCCAGAAACCAATAAAATCCAGCTCCCTTAATGCATTTTGCCGGGCTTTGCGGCTCCCACCTCCCCATTCTGTTTTTGTATGGTATACAAAATGGCCCACTTAATATTACAAATAATTTTCATTCTAACTGATTTGAGCTCAAGTCTACTAAATGGCCCTTGCATTCTCTTAAAACAAGTATGAGTCTCATAGTAATAATATGGCATTCATCACCTTTAATTTCATTTATATAACAATTACTGAGTTATAAATATATATCACTATATTTTCCCAAAATCTGTCTGCAAAACATTTACCAAATAATTACAATACATAAAAAGTATGTTGTTCTATTTTAAATTCAATATCTTTTTATTCAATGCACTTAAATCTATATTGTATGACAAAAAATTATATTGCAGTCATTTAAAATGGTGGTATCAAAATGTCAGGTGGTTGAAAGTTGCTTATACAAATTTAGCAATTCTGGAGGGACTACTAAAGAAAAAGACAGAGAACGACATTCTCTGAGAAATCCATGCAAAACAAGTGGGTCCTACTGGACCAGTTGTCCAGGAAACTCTGAGAGAAGAATGCTGCGGGAAAACATTGAACTGACAAAGCAAATGATTTATAATCTCTGATTTTCATAAAAGATGAGAACCTAGAGCTAGCTGTAATGGGCCACTGGGCTAAACTGTAGTACCAATTTATTTCCATAATCACAGGCAGTAAAGCCCTTCAACAGAAAACAACATTATGTCTTTGAAAGGAAAGATGGACATCTTTAAAATAGGTAGGATTTAACAGCTGGTTGCTTTTCTTTTTGCTTTGTAAATTACTCTGTAAAATAAATGTTTGGATCTGTTCACTTGCATCAACACTGGGCATGATCACGCAAGAATTTATAAGTAGAATGGCATATAGTTTGAATAATGAAAGACCCACTGGTTTGATTCAAATGCTCACTCTAACAGACATGTTGGAATAGCATAACATTCATATCAATTATATAGCATCCTTTGAGGTGCAAAGTACTTCATATCTATCACAATTTCAATATATTTCAGTCCAGAAGACTTATCTCCACATACATGAACAGAATTATAGCCCAATTATTTCATCTAAGAAGTAAAATGGGGACCATAAAGATTATACTAGGAAGGCAAATGAAGAATAAGGAGTCCAGAAGTGCTGAGCTTTGAACTGACTTCTAGGCTTTCACATTTCTATTACACAAGAGAAAGATAAATCTGTTTTGTTTAGTTGAATTTTTAAAGTCTATCTTTTCATAAAAAAAAAACAAATTTAAGACAATTAACAAAAACCCCAAATATCAAGAGTTAGGAAGACACTTTCAACATATGGTATTTTAAACCTATTTCAGGACTCTGGACAAGGCTCCCAGCAATGATTCAGAATTCAGAAGACTAAGGAATACTGTTAGCAATCTTTCAGCTAAGACTGTGATTCCTAAACTGGCCCTCAGGTGTTTTAGACTTTGACTCCCAGAATGACCTCAGCCAGTATGGCCAACCGTTGGGAATTCTGGGCACTGAAGTGAATAACATCTGGAAAAATAAATTTTGTAAACCACTGAACTAAGACAAAAGAAGTTGCTTTAGTGCTAAAGTGAAACAACTGTCATCAAATACCTTTCATAAGCAGTCAAGGGTAGAGCTTCCTCATGTTGTACCTACCAAGCTGATAGACTAGTTCCACTGACTTCTTTTAGGAAGTAGGGTTCCATGTTGTGGAGACTTCTTGGGAGGATTCTCAGACACATTTGCAATCTGCAATCCTGTCTTCAGAGTCTGGTGATTGATCTTCCACTTCAGTGATCCAGGAATGACGTGCAGATCCTGTTTCCATTCAGGGAAATTTGGAGAGTTAACCATTAAGATATCGGCATCTGAAGACTCTTTGTTTTGGGTTATGACCACAATGTGTTATAGCACATGCAGCCCAATTTTATACAGATGTACCCATAATCAAGTCCAATTGTCCCGTGAGTCTTAGGAGGCTAATGGCCGGTGTTTCCCAGATAAATATTTCCCTTATAACATTAATGTGGCATATGCAAGGGAGAATCACTATTGAGAGAACAAGTTTAATCCTTCCCTCCTCGCCATTAGTTTTGAGGAACAATTGCCCCTCTTACAGAATTCTTCCCCTAATCCATATTGTAGAGATGGCTTTCCATGGGAAAAAAATCTCAGTAACCATTGGAAGGCTTACACTCTCCTGCCTCAGGAAGAGTTCTATGTGTCTGTATTGTCCCAGTAAGCTTCAAGGTTGAGGGGCTCATGTGATGCCTTGTTTGCTCCTTCCCTCTCCACTCCCAAGCAAGTGTGTATGTTGAATGCCACCCAGCTATAGCAATACAGTCCCTTTTACGTGCCACTGCTGCTCTTTTCATTTTTAGAACTGAGATACTTGTGTGCTCATGTTCACAGAATACTCAAGGGATGATAGACATGATTATGACAGAAATTCAGATGAAGTAGATATATGAAATGTATCTAATATCTTACATTTTTTCTATGATTGTAGTACACACTTTGAAACTTCATTCATTTTTATTATCTATTATTAAACAGCTCGGCTTACAATGAGCCAGCCCAAGAACATACACAAAGAAAAACATGGCCTCTGCTTCAATATACTCACAAGCTCAAGAAGGAAAGAAATGGCATAAAGAGAAGCTGGTGTTTTATATATTATTCACATTCAGAAGAACCAGAAGTTTCCTTTCCAATGATACAACTTTTTCATAGATTAGGCTAAACTTTTTTTCTTTCACAAACAAAAGTATATCTATATTTCAAAATGATTTCATATTGTCAGTGGATGCCAGCAATAATAACTGACTCTGTTCTTTTTGTGTTGGAGCCTTGAACAAACAGCTGACAGATTTCCGTTGCCTTTAAGCAGCAAGCTGCCTCCCAATAAATATTGCTTTCCTGACTACAAATTAGGTTTCTGTAAACATGCATAGAGACTAGCATGCCACATTGCACAGAGTTCTTTCAAGAACCTTTTCAGGAGCCCTCTTTAGGCATTTGAAAAGTGTGCAGATTTTATATGTGAGAACAGGGAGTAGAGACAAGCACAATCTCTTTCCAAAAAAGTACAAAAGGTCCAAAATACCGCAGCCAGACTGTTGACAGGAGCTGATTGCAGAGATCATATAATTCTTCTGTAGGTAAAGGTAAAGGTTTCCTCTTGACATTAAGTCTAGTTGTATCTGACTCTAGGGTTTGGTTCTCATCTCCATTTCTAAGCCAAAGAGCCGGCATTGTCCATAGATACCTCCAAGGTCATGTGGCCAACATGACTGCATGGAGTACTGTTACCTTCTTGCTGGAGTGGTACCTATCAATCTACTCACTTTTGCATTTTTTAAACTGCTAGGTTGGCAGAAGCTGGGGCTAACAGTGGGAGCTCATGCTGCTCCCCAGATTTGGACTGTGACCCTTTGGTCAGCAAGTTCAGCAGCTCAGCAGTTTACCCCACTGTGCCACCGGGGGCTCTTATTCTTCAGTATTTACTTGTTCATTTTGGGACCCATTTCAAAGTTCTGCTTATATTCTGTAAAGCCCTACTTCCACTGACAATATGAAACAACATATCTCCCTATATCACTAAAATCTTCAGAGGAGTGCTTTCTCTCAAACCCACAACCATCACAGACATGTTTTTGAGGGAAAGCCTTCAGGGTGACTGCTGAGACCATGCAGATCTCCCCATAAGTAGGCTAGGTTGGCCCCTTCTCTTTCCAAAGGAACCCAAAGACTTTTGACTTGTCCAATCTTTTAATTGTAAAAATGGCCACTGCAGTAGTTAATTTAACTTGAGTATGTTGGATTTTTAACATCATTTTTATTATTTAACATTTTTGTTTTCTTGCAAATTAAAGCTTTAATGTGTTTTTTTAAATTTTGTATTATGCCTTATTTTAACTGACTCTGTTTTAACATTTACTGTTTTTCACATATAAATTAATTGTATTTTTTACTTTTGCCCTAACAGTATTTTTTTTAATTCAATTGTGATTTTTTAAAGCTGTACCTTGCTTTGTGACAGCCAACATGGTGTAGTGGTCTGAACATTGGACTGGAGACCAGGGTGCAAATCACACCCGTCCAAGAAAACGCATTGAGTAACCTTGGATAAGTCTTGCTCTCAGCCTCAGAGGAAGGCAAAGGTAAAAACAAACCCCCATCTGAAAAAATCTTACCAAGGAAAACCAGTGACAGGGTCATTTTCGGTTTGCCATGAGTTGGAAGCAAAGTGAAAGTACTCAATAACAAATACTGCCTTGGAGCCTGTGTTGGGAGAAAGTCAAGATATTAAATAAGTAAACAAACAAATAATTATTTTGAAAACAATATTATTTTGAAATGTTCTTACCTCTTAGATATTGTCATGTACCCCAGCCCTCAAAAAATCAATATGCTAATCACAGATATCTTTTAGACAGGAAGTATGGACTAAACATTTGTCCAACTTTTAATACCACAACTTATCTTCAGGTGACTGCAGTCTAAGGCTTCAAACATTTGCTGTCACTCCCAGAATAGCTTCTTTCTATGCATCCTTTCATACAATACTTCCTTGCATCAATTCACACAATACATACACCTCCTCCTCCTCTCCTTTAGAAAATATTTTCTGTATCTAACAGATTTCCTATTCACTGCCTCCTAATGAAGTATGCACAAAGCCCCATTCCTTTGTCAACACTCTGAAGTCTCTGGAGCACAACTGAGGGGCTTTGTCAATCACTCTTTCTTCTCATGTGCCATGACTTGCATGTATAGATTAGCAGCATTTGATTACTGGCTCACATGTAATGCCTTTAAACAAATTTCAGTGCTTTTTGCATAATAATCAACCAGAAGGAACCTTTAAAATCAACTAGGTCTATTTCTAACTTCTACAAAGGTATTTTCAGAATTTCATGAGTTTACATTTTAGTTTTTATTTCTGAACCTCCATCCTTTTGAATTTGACGGCACTAAAATTTCAATCTGAGGAAAAACGCCTGATCGATAAATAGATTCCTGAGGTCTTTCATTCACATGACTCAATGCCTCTATGATACTTGCTTTTAGCATCCAATATTTAATACAATTATTCCTTAAGATCTGCAACTAATTCTGCCTTTAAATTGAATTTTGCTTTTCCTTTATAGTTCTGTGGCACTCCTTTTCATCTCAAGCTTTTATTAATGCTATAGTTATCTTTCTTCTGAGCTGCACTCATCTCTGCCTTCCTCAAATTAGGTGAAGTGACATGGTCACCTCAGAAGGTATAAGCTGAAGTCAGGGAGTGCTGGCAATCTGCTGTTGTTATGAAAGTTATTTCATATTACTGTTTGATTGTTGTTTAAGTAACAAACAGTTGAGTATATCATGTCATCTGCTTGGTTCTGCCTAATTTAGTCTGCTACCCTTGGGTCTAATGAAGGATGTAGCCTCTCACTGATGCAGAAATGAGGTTCTGAACATGGAATGGGTAGTATCTTGTCCTTCACTTCAAACAGTAAAAAAAGAAGCTTAGACTATCTTTGGTTTTGGGACTGTCTAATTTTGAATCCAGATAGAAGAATACTTATAGCATGCTTATCTATTTGGCATAGGGCTGATGATCTTCTCTATCAAAGAAACAATGTGTTCTCCCTCTTGTGAGAAGCAGGTCATCATAAAAATTGATGCCCTGGAACTCTCCCATCATTCACATAAACCTACTTTCTTCCTTGATTCCACAGCTAGGCAACAGTCACCAAAAGGTCTATCTTACATGTTGCAGCCAAACTGGTATTAGCAAGCATTAAGGACTCAGGGAAAGTCCTCTATACGGTGATTCATTATATCATCAATATTTGTAATGCTGTTATCACCATAACTAACGAGATGTCAATTATGTACTAAACTCCATATGCATATATCCAATTGACATTCTGGTATATACCCATTTTATAGAAATGTGTCATATTTGTCTTGGGTTACTGCTGCAGGTACCATCAGTTCACAGAGTAGAAAAGGGAAAGTGGTAAAGGAAGTATAGAAGAAGAAGAAGAAGAAGAAGAAGAAGAAGAAGAAGAAGAAGAAGAAGAAGAAGAAGAAGAACAACAACAACAACAACAACAACAACAACAACTTTATTATTGTATCCCACCACCATCTTCCCAAAGGGACTCGGGGCAACTTACACAAGGCACAAAGTGCCTAAAACAAGATATGACATAAAGCACAATACAAAATACAATTGAATAAAACATATGAATATAAAACAACTACATAAAACTCAGAATAAAACATCTGCCAGTGGTGATAGCTAATGTAAACATGGTCAGGCTGTAAACAATAGGGCCAGGGAATGAGAAGAATAGAGAGCTGTAACGATGGGATGAGGGCATGGGATAAAGTGCAAGGCTGCACAACAAAATCATGGAGCAACTAGAGACTAGGAGTTCTCAAAAGCTTGTTTGAATAGCCAGGTCTTCAGGTCTCTATGGAAGGAGGACAGTGTGAGGGACTATCTAATCTCCCTGGGGAGGGTGTTCCAGAGCCAGGGGGCCCACCACTGAGAAGGCCCTCTCCCTTGTCCCCACCAACCGCACTTAAGATTGTGGTGAGACCATGAGGAGGGCCTCCCAGGCAGATCTTAGAACCTGTGTTGGTTCATAGGGAGCGATGCGGTCATGAAGATATGCAGGACTTGAACCTTTTAAAGCTTTATTGGGTCCAAAATTGAGCCCAAAAAGTTATCGGCAGCCAATGGAGTTGCTTTGGTAGGGGCCTAGTGTGCTCCCTATAACTAGCTCCAGTTAGTAGCCTGGCTGCCGATCTTTGCACCAATTGTAGTTTCTGAGCCATCTTCAAGGGCTGCTCTAAGTAGAGTGCATTGCAGTAATCCATTCTACATGTAACTAAGGTGTGGACCACTATAGCCAAATCAGACTTTTTGAGCTGATGCATAAGCTTTAACCCTCCCGGCCACTGCCAACACCTGAGCTTCAAGCATCAACGCTGAGTCCAGGAGGACCCCCAGACTGTGGACTTGTATCCTCAGGGGGAGTGTAACCCCTTCGAGCACAGGTAGCCAACCTATATCCCAATCTGCCTCACAACTGACCTGGAGGACCTCTGTCTTGTCAGGATTAAGCTTCAGCTTCTTAGCCCTCTTCCAGTCCATCACAGCTACCAGGCACTGGTCCAGGATCCAGGGGGCTTCCTTGGAGTTCTATGGAAAGGAGTAATGGACTTGTGTGTCATCTGCATACAGAATGCACTGAACTGCAAAACTCTGGATGATCTCATCCAAGAGCATGGGATTTGTTGCATTGCATTATATGTTGTATGTATTATATGCATTATATGTGTTGTGTTTTGGGGGGCAGCATTAGTCTTGATGTAGTGAGGCAACAAATGCTGGAAAGCATCAGCAAAAAGTTGGTGAAAATTGCTCTATATCACACAGCCTGCTCTGCCCCTAAAGCAAGACTTCAAGTATGGTGAAAAATGATGCTATGGTGTCAGCTGAAGAAAGATTCAAGTTCTATAAAAGGTAACAGACTGCCCATGAAAGGCCCTCGAGAGAGAGAGAGAGAAAGTGTACAAACTGATGGGACAATTGGAAAGTACAAACTGATGGGACAATTGGAAAGTAAGAGTTCCCCAGATTCATAACTTTCTGCCAGCAGTTATAAATTAATCACTTTCTCATTTACTCTTGACTTCCACTAAAGACGCTGTGCCCCTTGAGTGTAAAATTACTTCTGAGGGTATAATACGTTTCAGATGTATTAATCAAAGAATGGTCTGTTTTACCTCATCTGCACTATAATCAAATTGAAAACATATTAGTTTGCTTTCTTCTAGGTATTTGATTTCTTATCTCCATCAGTCTGCAGTACACCTGAGATGTCTTTTCCAACCTTCTCCTCTTCTTCTCTGTGTCTTCCATTTTTCTTAGCTTTGGACTTTTCAGGGTGGTCCTAATTATCTTTCTGTTGATCCTCTAACCCAGAGATGGGGATCATTCAGGCCTCCAGATAATATTAGATTGAAACCTCCAGAATTCTTCACCATTAACTGTGCAGGCTAAGTCTGCTGGGATCACAGTTCAACAACATCCAGAAGGCTGCAGGGGTCCCATTCCGACTCCAACACATGTAATATTTCTTCCTTCAAAATGATGGCACAGGCAACTGACGTGTGGAGCAAACATTGTGTTATCTCTTAATCCAAATAATCTTGCCTAAGAACAGGATTGTTGGATTCCAATTCTCATCAGCCCCATCAAACATACCCAGTGGTCAAAAGTGATATAAGTTGGAAGGCAACAGGTTCTCCAACACTGCTGCAATATCCCAGCTCAAGAGTATTTGAGCATGTAAGAAATCAGTTTGTGTGTATGTGTGTGAACGGTAAAATGAGATGCACAAAGTTGATTGGCTGGGCAATGCCCGGGGTACTGGCTGAACCTGGGGCTTTTGGATACTGTTACATTTTTCAGGCTTGAGCTATGCAGGTGAAAAACAGAGAGAAACAGTTTGGAGTGTGCTCTTGCTTCATGAGCTGCTGGTTGAAAGAGTTTATCCACACAGTCAAAGAAAGACCATTTTAAATTTCTCATGAAAGGACATTACATGAGTCGATGTAACTGATCACATGATTGTACATATGTTGTTCTGAGTTACGAAGAGTAAACTACTTGTTCTTTACTGTTCATCTGTGTGGCATATTTTCTTTGTCCGGCAAGGCAGTGTGTGGGCTGATCAAACACGAACTATGCATCATTTTCATTTCATCACAAAGTGATCACCAGCCCAATAACTAATCATAATCTTTCTTTTCAACACACCAATATCTGTTCACATTTGTACTAAAACTAGATGAGGAGGGAATAATCTCATACTGAGCATTCTTGTCTCTTCGTTCCTAAAATGTTAAAAATAGCAGATGTACCAGCAGCCCATGGCCTGGGTAAAGGGAAGTTTCATCCATCTGTGATGACACAAAACACCTCACTCCAACTCATGCCAGAGGCCACCAGTGAACATGTGTCTGGAAGTGACTACATGGCAAGGACTGGCAAATCAATAGCTGTTCTCGAAGTAATGCCATAAAAATCATGCTAGACTGATCCTGCCGGGATAATAAGACAGCTTCACAAATATACACAGCAAAACAAATATTTAAAGACTGGATGCCAAAGAGCTGCACATCACTACAATTCCACTCTTCTGAAACTAGATGAAATCCAGAGGTTGCTATGGCGGCCGGGTTTTTTGGCAGTTAATTTATACCATCCTTATAATCAGGGCATTCTGCAGCCACTTTGTGTGAGAAGAAAAACATCCATTACAGACAAAGTGATGCTTGTGGTTCTATTAGCAGATGTAACAGTGCAAATAAAACCAAGTCTCATACTATTAGGGAGAGGAAGCTTTTTTAAATCATTTGTTTATGGGAAGAAAGACTGTTTATTACTTTCTTGTAAGTGAAAATCCTAACACAAAAGCTGGGGTTTCAGATGAAACATTTTCTTTCTCCCCTACCTCGTACACGCTCTTGTATGATAAAGGGCTAGGATGAGCAATTCTTCTTCCTTTACTTGGACCAACTTGCCAGGTGAGTTCTGTGTGCCAAGTTGGTTCCATTCCATTATTGGTGGAGTTCAGAAGGGTCTTTGATTGTAAGTTAACTATAAATGACAGCAACTACAACTCCCAAATGACAAAATCAATATTCCACCCCACCCCACCCCACCAGTATTCAAACTTGGGTATATTCAGTATTAGTGTCAAATTTGGCCCAGTGAATGAAAATACATCTTGCATATCAGATATTTACATTACAATGCATAACAGTAGCAAAATTTTAGTTATGAAGTAGCAATGAAAATAATGTTATGGTCTGGCAACCCCACAACATGAGGAACAGTATTAAGAGGTTGCGGCATTAAGAAGGCTGAGAACCACTGCTCTAGATACCTTGGGTCTAAGTCTCATAGCAAACTTTCACAGCTAAAATAAGAAGTTTACGTTATGAAATGAAGCAAGCAGACAGATGGTTTAAACTTAGATAAGATATACATTTTTGTACTTACAGTTCAGTCCTAAATTCAATTTTTCAGCTATACAACCAGAAGTCTATGCCTCGGGGCAATGATTTCCCCACATGCCACCTTCCCATAGATCAACCCACATTGTTTATCTCATAGAATTGTACAAGCAGAGAAAAGGACCAAAAAAGGGAAAAACAACTCAAGATGCCTAACCTGCCCTAAACTTTAGAAGAATAAAATATAACTGTAATAATGGCAGAATGCCATTATTATGCTATATGCTGTGTGATATTTTGTTAATAATGGCAGAATGCAATTATAACAAAATATCACACAGCATATAGCATAAGTCATATATAGCATATTCCAAGTGTCTATTTAAAATATTTTACTGGGTCATTCAGTACCGATATTTATGACATTCATGCATATTTTATTCTGACATATCATTTTTAAAGGAAAATTAAAAATACAGATTCACAGCATGTCTTGATACAAAAAAAACCAACTGAAACATTGTTTAAAGAGCAAAATTGATCTTAAAATGGAAACCCATTTAGACTCAACTATAATACGGGTTATTGGGTGGCTGTCTCAAAATTATTCATTGAAAAAACTTGCCTTCTATCTTGCTACCAATATCAAGAAATTGTTCAATGACTAAAATATTGCTGCATAGCAATGACAGGTCCCTGAATTCAAATAGAAATGCTAATGAATGTGTTTTTTCCAGTTATACTCCAATGCAGCTTATTAGATAGCAGGCTCAGCAGCCCATTGTTTTTACATATTTTTTTTGTTCCTTCTCTTTTCCCCACCCGCCCCATTTCAGTGAGGAGGTGTACACAAGGCAGATAAAATAAACAGAAGACGGTCAGACTATGGAAGTATTGCTGTTGTCACTGGGAAGTATCCTAGAGGACGAACAAGCTATTGACATTCTCTCTCTTAAAGCAAGAAAGAGTCCTTAGAGATTCATGAGAAACAAGCAATGACAACAGAGAGCATGAAACAAATTGATGGAATCAAAGATGGCTAAGATGGCTACAGACTTGTAAATAACTTCTTACACTTTTGCAGTTATGTTTAGAATTGAATGGCTTGGTTTTGCAAATTGATAGAGAAATCCAAGTTTATTTAATCTCTTTTTCCGTGAAAGGGGACATCTTACATCTTGGATATGTCATCCTTTCAGCCTGTCAACTCTAGCCTCGTTCCTTTCCCTTTTCCACAATTTGCCCTTTCTCTGAAGAAATCAAGAAATAAAGTTAGTCAGCTCTCAGTAAAGCAGCACAATACTGAACAACATGGTCAATGTGGATGGAAAAGATACCCCAAAGTTCAAAGGAAATACTGTATTGCAAATTTCCAGGGGAGTTGATTATACACAAGTATGGCCTTTCATAGTGGAATTCTTTCTACCCCTTCCAACTTTATTGACTTTTCAAAACAAAACTGAAAACTAAGAAGTAACCTCCTCCACCCAACCATCTTCCTGTTTTCTGATTATGATGTTACAAGGCTATTTGGAGTATAAAAGCTCCATGTTGAAATTCTTCACCTGGTGCCTGGATCACTACTATTATGAGACAGATCTTGAAGCTCCTAAGATAATTCCTTAGTGATATGGCAGTGGCTTATCAAGAATTTTGAAAACATTGATCCTGTGTGTGACCATGTGTGTGACCATTATGCAAAAGGTAAATCCTATGTTAAGTGTAACTTAAAAATAAACTAAAATAAACATGCCAATAATAATAATAATAATAATAATAATAATAATAATAATCTTTTATTATACCCCATCCACCATCTCCCCAATGGGGACTCAGGGTGGCGAACATGAGGCCGAGTCCTTATAAAAATACTACACAACACAGCAAAATACAGAATACAAAAAACAAAATGCATCAGAAAATAAATTACAATAACAAAATGAAATAATAAAGCAAATTCACATGATATAAAATCTAATAGGATGGGCAGGCCAAATGGACAAGATAAAATGATAAAACCCTGAGTGAGGTAAGAATAGAAAATATGTAAATGAAGGGGGCTCAAGAAAATGAAACAGTGGGGCAAGGCTTTCAGTTTAGAATAACATACCCCTATTATACAAAAAACTATTATACAAAAAAACTCTATGGTATGACAAAAATGATCAAAGTCCTGGAAGTTAGGCCTTTCGAGGAATAGCTTAAGGTATGTTTTAGTCTGAAGAAGAGAAAGTTGAGCAGGGACATCATAGCCATGTTCAAATATTTGAAAGGATGTCATATTGAGGGCAAGCTTGTTTTCTGTTGCTCTAAAGACTAGGACACAGAGCAATTGATTCAAACTGCAGGAAAAGCAATTCCACATAAACATTAGGAGGAATTTCCTGATGGTTGGAGCTGTTCAACAGTGGGATATGCTGCCCCTGGGTGTGGTGAAGTCTCCTTCTCTGGGAGAGACTGGATCTAGTAGGAGTGCTTTGATTGACTGTTCCTTCTTGGCAGTGGGTTGGACTGGATGACTCTTGTTGATCTCTCTTCCCATTCTGTGATTCTATGACCATACTTGGAATAACAAGTAGATGTTTGATCATAACACCATGAAGATAGGGACCTGAATTTTATTGTTTATCCTGATTAGGGTACTGCAATTGAATCAGTTAGATTTACCTATGTGTTGGCTCACTACTCAACAAATTGAATGCGACTACTCTAATAGGACAAACCAATGTGAATCCAGCCATATCAGAGCCAGGATGCTGAGTAGGACATCAAAGTGACCAAGCAACTGGACAAACATTTATATGATAAATGTTTAGAGTGGCTTAGCTCAGAAAGAAGTAATTAAAGGAGGCATGGCATAGAGATGTATAAAATATTCTGTAGTAAGGACAAAATCGACAAGGGAAAGCTTTTATCTTCCTTTCATACTACTAGAATCCAAGGTCACCCATTGAAACTGAATGCTTAGAGATTCAAGATAGATAAAAGACTTCCTCACAGAGCACATACCTGAATTCATTGCCACAACATGTAGCTGTGGATGCTAACTTGACTTGCTGTGAAATGAAATTAGATAAATTTACAGTGGATTAATGGCTATTAGTTGAGATGGCTACTAGAAGTAGTCACCTTAACTAATAATGTCACTTCTAATATTAGAGGCAATATGCCTCTAAGTGTCCGTTGCTGGAAACCATGAAACAGTGAGTAAAGTTGCATTCCTTTTATGCTACTGGATTCCTCATGGGCAATTGATTGGCTTCAGTGTGCCTTTGGTTTTTTATATGTTCTTAATAATCTTGCTGGCTGAGGCGTTATGAGAGCTGAAGTATCAAAAGGTAACTTTTCTAAACTTTTGTTTTTATATGACTTGGGTTCTAGGATCTTTTCACATGATCACTGAATGTATGACACACACACACAATTTGATCTTTGGATAATAGCCTCCACCCAGCCAGCAGTTTTTCAGTATTGGTAATGCAGTATTCCATCAATAAGCAATGGAATATATTTATTTACCCTTTTTTTGTAGGAGCCCATGGTGGCGCAGTGGGTTAAACCCTTTTGCCAGCAGGACTGAAGACCATCATGTCACGGGTTTGAATCCAGGGAGAGCACAGATGAGCTTCCTCTATCAGCTCCTGCTCCCCGTGCAGGGACATAAGAGAAGCAAGGATGGCAAAACATCAAAACATCTGGGCGTCCCCTGGGAAATGTCCTTGCAGACGGCCAACTCTCTCACACCAGAAGCGACTTGCAGTTTCTCAAGTCGCTCCTGACACGACAAAAAAACCCCTTTTTTGTAAACCAAAAACCTGCTAGGTGTTGCAGACACGAGCATGCACATAAAAACACAGCGTGGAAGTATGGAAACCCTACTGTAATGTTAATTGATACTGCTAATCTCTTCTTGCTACTTGCTTTAACTTTTTCTTGCTAAATTGAATAAGATGTATATGTTTCTAGATAGGTCATATTTAAGATATGTTTGTCTCAGAAGTTGTGAAGTGGAGGGAGAGCACTGTCGAGACATCCAAATGGGAGTTTTTTCTAGTTGAGGGCCAGAGCCAGAACTAAAAACAACAGAAAGAAAACAACCCATAGATGCTGAACCTGTTTCTAGATGCTGAATTGTGTGTTATTTTTATGACCTATCTCATGGAGAACAGATTCCTAAAATTTGCCTCCCTAAATTGGCCTGTTGCCCTCAGGCATGATAAAAGATACTATCCTATCCCAAGTGCTGAGGAAAGATTTGACAGGCTGTCCAGTAATTTTGTGTATGGCAGAGAGTATGTCGTCTTGTCTTGGGCCAGTGCTGGTCATAGAAAGGATTAATTTTTCTGTTGTCGCCATAATTACAGAGAAGAAACAAAGTTGTATTGTGTGGGCTAGGGTTAGTTTATCCTTTCTGCTCCATTGGTGCTCAAGAATTATTTCACAAAGGATTTATTTTATCATTCAAATTTCAAGGTTAACATTTGCTCTTATTAATGACTTCAAATTCACAGCCCTTCAAACCAATCAATTATCACAATAATCCCAGAAACAAAAGATGCATATTTAAACACATTCTCTGGATGGAAATCAGAGAATCCTGTGAGGCATCAAGAAAAGCACATTAACATTCACCTCTGTGCTTTTCTCGGTTGCTCTATACTAAAAAAGAGAAGATTTGTTTTCTTGCATTATCTTGGAGACCATGTGTCAATCTCATTCTGAAAAAGAGAAATTGCTCTTTTCATTTCAGATCTATGTGGGTTTTCAGAAGGACAAAGGCCTCATAAACAATGACAAATGATACTTCCAGCTTGGGGAGGGGGCTGTTTGGAGATTTCTCCTCCTAATCCTGCCCTTACCTGCAGGAAAGATAGATGGGAAGGTAAATTCTGCGATTTCCTATTCATCGCTATGCTCCCAACACCTTCCTACAATCTCAGATATCACTTTTATTTCATGGTTGTGTTATTAATACATAATTGCCCTTTTTATTTTCCTTTCTCAGTTCTTGCCTTGCAGTATATGGGGGGAGGGTGTACTTAAATTTCAAGTACCAAGACCTGCTATTAGGAGCAAAAGAAAAATGTTTTAGATTAAAGATTGTACAAACATTCAAGTACCATTATAGTAAGCTCCATTTAGGAGGCAATGTAGCACATTCTATATTTCTGACTTGCTTCATTACTTAAAAATAAGTAGCAATTATTAGTTATAATACTACCATTTTGAGGCCCGGTTTTGCAGTTAGTGCTGGAATTTAGTATCATTTCAGATAATTTTCTCCTTGACATTTTGCCCTACTCGTTTAATATTGATCAACATAGACAGATTGCAGTCCCTGCTTTCTACAGGCTATAACAAAGGAAGAAAGCTGAGAAATGGCACAGTGTGTTCAGCCCAACTGTGCTGTGCTTTATTGTCAAATGAGACCTACCTCAGAGGCTACAGTATCCTCGAAGGTTTATTTCAGTCATTTTGCCCAAAATGAATTACTTAAAGATGTAGAAAATCTCCACTAAAAGATACAATAGCGTTTAAACTGTTTGGCCATAAGTGTAGCCTCAGTTCCAAATATACTTATCTCTGAAAAGAGACTTAGAATGAAATGTCATTATCTTCAATAGCTGCAATTTTAACATATGTTAGCCCAGCTGTGAATGAAAAGGCCAGTTTTCTCATCTGTCTATGAGTTTCTCTATCTCTGTGCTGGGAGCTAGATAAAAACGAATGTTATTTATCATGTGGCCACTATCTCTCTGTTGTGCTCTTGTACTATATTTATTTCTTTGCGCTGAGTTTCATTTGCTTGCTGGGTAACAGCCTTAAAGCCCAAGGCATGGAACTGGAACCAAATTCTCAGTGTTCAGTATTGCCTTCTCTTTTCTTACCCAGGAAAAGCAGGATGAGCGGAATACAGTCCTACATTCAACATTCAATCTTACAGTGATCGAGCCCTTGCAAGTATGCCGTTGTAGCACCAGGGTGCTGAAGAATTCATCTCACTGCAGTTCATTTTACAGGACCTCCTTCATATGAAAAGGGTGATCTAGGATAGCCAGAAGTCTAATGAGACAGTAGATCAGGGCACCCTTTGACATTACACAATTATAGCACCATGATTCTATGAGACTATTTCTTAGGCAAGGAAAATTCAGAAGTGCTTTTACCAGTTCCTTCCTCTGAAATACTGTAGAGTCTTGCTTATCCAAACATAAATGGACCGGCAAAACATTGAAAGTGAAAATGTTGGATAATAAGGAGGAATTAAGGAAAAGCCTATTAAACGTCAAATTAAGTTATGAATTAAGCACCTAAACATCATGTTTTACAACAAATCAACAGAAAAAAACAGTTCAGTATATGGTAAAGTTATGTACTAATTACTGTTTTAACAAATTTAGCACTGAAACATTGCAATGTATTGAAACTGCTGTGGATCCGGGTGGGAAGGCAGACTGCATTGGATAATACAGAACGTTGGATAAGTGAAGGTTGGATAAGCAAGACTCTACTGAGCTACATACAGCACCTGATATTCATCGACAGTCACCCATCCAAGTTCTAGCCTATTTAGCTGTCAACTGATAAAGTGTATTATCAGATTGAGGACTATACCATGGTGGAGGAGGGGAGAAGTGTCATTTTACCATAGCATTATGTCCCATAGTGTTATAAAGGACATCCTTTCATTTCTCATTCCTCTTCACATGTTGTCTTTCCTTGCCAGTTTTACAGAAATTATCCATTTTCAGATTTAGCCCATGAGCCATTCTAGTCCCCGCCCACTCAATTTTTAAAAGAAAAAAACCCTGGAGAAAGAGCTTATGGGATGCTTGATATTTCCCCTAGCCCCCATTATGGTGGTGCACCAGGAGAACGGGGAGAGGAATGATTTTCTTCCTTACCCCACCCCCTTCTCCTGGTGGATCATTTCTATACACCAGGAGGACTCTGGCACCAGGGTAATGGTGGCTGGGTAAATTATTTATTTTTAAGGGATTTAAGGGGTTTTAGGGAAGGGGTTAGGTTGTCTGGGTGTTCTCCAAAAGGTTCCGAGAGCACATCTAAACACCCAACACTGAAAGCACGGGCTTTCAAGCTGTTGTGGGGACAGAAGGCTGCCCTGACCTGGTTTGGCGCAGACTTCTTTCCTGTCTGGAACCAGCCTGGGGCTTCTGAGAACTAAAGTCCAAAACATCTGGAGGGCTGTGTTGAATATGCACGGAGGGGAGAGAAAGAAAAACAATTATTATGATAAGAACTTAAGCTAGAGATAGGCAGGTAAATTTAGGATGCTATATGCCAAGGGGAAGAGAGAAGATTGCTATGGCAGAGGAAGAAAGTGAAGTCACTCTGTGAACACATTAAATCTAGGTAAAAAGAAGACAGATCAGATCAGACAAAGAGCAGAGTCTCTGGGTGACCTTATCAATCTGTCTCCACCAGACTGTTCTTGGCACATAGTCCTTTGCACCGCACACAGCTCCTGTACTTCACTTCCAACAAAGCAAAGGTTTCCCACTCTTGCCCCAGAGCATGCTGCCTTTGGAGATCAGAATGACAACATGTGAGCACACCTAGCCTACTAACTCAACCAGCTGAACAATGCTTTTTTCATTTGCTTGAGGATCGGCAGCACTGACATTATAGAACTAGGAAGGGCAAGCTGCTAAAACTGTATATCTATTTGCATTTAAGGAAATAATTATTATTTCTGATTTACTATTTTCTTTTGGTCTGCCTATGTAACACTCCTCTTATTTTCTCATAGCCCCAGGAAAACATTTTCAAAAATAATACCTGAATCATCCTCATCATTACTGTTATTGTTTGGATACATCATTATTATCTTTCTCACTTCATCTTCTCCCTATTCTACCCCACGTACATTCTAGTTTTTCTGAACAATTTTAAAAAGCCATTGTTTGCTAAAGGTACAGCTACATTTGTGCTCTTCCATTTAGTAAACAATGCTTGAATATCACCTGCTGGGCTGCATCCCAAATCTCTGTCTTTTTATCTCACTTTTTGCACTGCTAAGTGCCCCTTAGTCATTTTGTGAAGTTTGAATTCCCAAGCATTGAAATCCATTTCTCTTCTTCACCCTGCTAAGAACCCCTGTTGCCATTTTTCTCTGAGAATTCATTGTTTTGGTTTTAAAAGGTTTCTCTGGCAGTGACTGCTCTGCCCGAGAGTTTTATTTGAAACTGACCCCGATCTTCAGTCACAACAGAGCAACAGCGAATGTTTTAAGGTCCAGAGACTAGGGAATACGGGAGATAACAACTTGAAACTAGAAAGAAATCATAAGGAGCTGCACACCGCAAGTCACATTTCCCTGTCAATGTGTCCCTGCCTGGTGATTTGCTTCTTCTTGTATCGTTGCAATGACCTTTTCCTTCTATGACTTGTTTGATAGTTGTGCCCATCATTATGTCAGTTACGATGTGAGCATTTGTGCACTGGAAAAGAAGATAAGCTAAGAAAATATGCATTGTAGCAAAGCATATGACTTTGACAAACATACATGGCACACTGTCTTCCCTTCCAGAGTACAGATCCCAAATGAACACGCTCCATTTATATTGCTCCATTCCTTCTCTGTTTCTTGGGTGTGTCAGAAAATTCAGCCTAGCCTGTTTCCTCCACACATACACATATGCACACACAACATACTAGTCCCTCCCCCACTATAATGGCAGCATCTCTGTAAGTAAAAAATGGCCATCTGATAAATGATCATTCTTTATCTTGAGTAGACAACTTGCAATCTTCCAAATGTTCTTGCAGCTCCCACCAGCCCTAGGAAGGATAGGGGCCTCATTACAAAGGCCAGAAGAAGCACCCCACTTAACCCGGCTTCAGGGAGAAAAGAGAAGGGAAGTGGGGCAAATCTGTCACCCCTCATACAGCTCCCTCTCAGCAATGCTTTCTCCTTCATATGGGGGAAGGTTTGTCCTTTCACAGAGGACCCAAGCCAGCACAACATGGGAAACCTCCCATTTTGTAGGGGAGGCCTCTGGCGATGCTTTCACCCCATTTGATGGCCAGCGTGGGGCCCCATCCAGAAGACAGGGTGGAAGTGTACTAGGACACTTTTAAGTGAGTGTGATGAGATTGTAAGATAGGGAGCGTGAGTGATCATATAAGAGAATGCTGGGGGTGTCAAGAGGCATGATAAGAGAAGGAGGTGTGTATGAATCACTCTGAGCATCTCTCTTCCACCTACCTTGCACCATTTACAAAAACTAACACAATACAGAACTATATCCACATATGGATGAAAATTTGGATAGCGAGCACTAATGGACCTGCTGCTCCTCCAAACCTTCACACCCCTGTTGGAAAATATCAGCGTATAGCATGTGAACTGCCAATTACTATTCCATTTTATTTGCCAATTAAACATTGCTTTTATTAAAGCTGTGACCCCATTTCACTAGTAAAAGCAACAAGAAGTAAGCTTTGAATTAAGGGAGAACATAGAAAAACTGGTGCTACAAGTGCATTTTAAGGGGGAAATCACAAATTAGATCTGGAAAAGGTATCGAAATAAAACATTTTCCATCTAAACAAACAAGCAAATAAGTGAAGGATGGCAATTGCAGGCTGAATTTCTAGCAGTGCTACTGTTTCAACAAGATAATAGCCAACCAATAACAAAACAAGAAACTTTCATTCTAGCAGCAAGCTCCAAGAGAGAAGGAAATGACTTGCTTAGCTAGCCATTTCCTCGTGTTTCAACTGAGAAAGTAATACATATAGAAAGTAATTTATTTTTGAAAGTTGAATACAGATTTTGGAGAACTTAGAAACAGAAGTTCATTTAGGACAGTTGTCTGTCTCTTTGTTGTTTGTGGTATCACTGGTGGGTCCAGTCTCAGTGGGATAGTGAATCTGCTCTGGATTTTAGTGTGAACTCAAAAAGAACTCTTGGGGTTAGTAAACACTGGGCAGCAATTTTAAAGGGTCTATTCCATCTTCTTTCCAGAAATAAAGTGAGTTGACTACTTCCAGTACAGAAGGGACAAAATACTACTAGCTACTTAATCACACTAGAGAATGAATCCACTTTAAATCTGGTTGCTGCCTCCTGCAGAATTCTGGGGTTTGTCATTTCGGAGGAGCTTTTATCGACCTCACTAAACTACGAACCCCAGAATTTTGAAGAAGGTAGAAACTGGGTTTAAAGTGGATTTAAAGTGATATTTTGTGAGGACTGGTATTTTGTGAGGACCCATGGTATTTTTTACTTTCTATGTTACCCTGTTACCATCAGATTTGTGGAAAGCATTGCAACATGGACAACAGGACAATGTCTTCAAAATTCAGCTCTTGTGTTTTGCCAAATGTTATACATGGAATTGAGAGGCAGAGCAGGATTTAAAAAAACTTCTCTGCTGTTTTTCTCAAATGTTTAGGACCAACCCTGCCTCTTCCTGTCTTATGTTGCCTAGCAAATACTAAGGCATTCAAACCAGTGTTTAAATTGCCTGGTTTGGCTTTTGAGCAGCTGGTTCCGTTGTTTTTGGCTGATTTTAAGCTTCAGCAGTGGTTTGTTTTTTGTCGGGGTTTTTTGTAGTTTAACTTATTTTAATGACGTGTTGTTATTTTGTGTGAAAACTTTTAAATGATATGGGCTGCCTTTCATACTGCTTCTGCTTTGAAAGGGTAGGATATAAATTCCCTAAACAAATAAGCCACACAATACCTCCATCAACCTCACTGCATGAAGTATCGCTGTTTCTAATGACATTTTTTGCACAAGTCATTTTTTGTTTGCTACCAACAGGTATCTAATATACAACATGAGTTTAAAATAGCTCGTTGTATCTAAGGCTTTAGGAAAGGGTGAAATCCAACACGCTGCTGTTCCATTGAAGTATTTCTCTCTGGATTTAATGGAAGGGAGGCATGCAGGCACAACTCTGTAACAGATACAATGGGTATAGTTCTTCTGGTTTAAAAAAAATGGAGGATGCCATTTTTAAACTAGTGGGTGATTTCATTATCCTATGGCATGTTCCATTAGCAGACAAATCAAACACCTTTCATGTAGAGTTACAGATAGCAAAAACTAGCAAGTGCAAGAGTGCCCTGCTGAATTCTCAGTGGGGCCTGTGGAATTGAATTGTTTAGAAATAAATGCCAAGTACTTAATGTCTTACAGAATTATAGATTTTAGAAGACTACTTAATACGGAAAAAACATTTAGGGCAGTTGCTGCTAGATTTTCTACACATACAAAACATCACAGAATTGGGGGAAAGGGGATAACATTTTTGCAAGGGAAGCGGATTAACAATTTTGCGTTTTCTGTAAACAGATTTTATATGTCTTACCAGTTACACGTGCATTAAGTCAATTTAAAGCTAAAGGGCATCAATACACGAATCAGCTATCAGGCTTTTTTATCTGAACAGAACTGGAACAGCAAAGCAGACTTAAGCAAGATGGGAGAACTGCAAAGGTTGTGGTTCATTTCCCTAATACCAAAGTAACTTCCAGCTGAATTACCTTCCCATTTGTTTCCATTTCATGAAAGCAGGTTGCCGTCATCAGTGAAACAAACCAAAATGACTGCTTCAGGTGCCAGTTCTGCAAGAAAACTAAAGAAGGGGTATGTGTTTGTAGTGGTTCTGAGAGTGGTGTAGTTCAGGGCTTCTTAAACTTTTCCACTCACAATCCCTTTTGGCCCAACAAATTTTTATGTGACCCCCAGGTATATAGCTATATAAAATAGGCATAAAAATCAAACATTTACTGATAACAAATCAGCACTTCCAAGGCTTGCTAAATAGGCTGATTTTCTTTCTGTGGAGTCCACTGTAAACACTGCACAACAGATTCTTGTAAATGTCTCAAATGGTCACTAAAGATCTTATCATACTGATGTTTGCCCCTTTGTTTTTTTCCATTTTCTGGAGTCCCACTGGGTGAAATGAAATCCCACCGGGAGGCCTTCTGCTGGCCACCCATTGTACTCCATGTTGCCAGTGTGCTACAGTCTTCTCAGAGTCGGGCAACATCCAACTCCTGCTTCCAAAAAAGCAGGGGAAGCAAGGGAAAGCTAAAAGAAAATGGGGAAAGGTTGTAGGATAGCTGGCCATCCCCAAAGACTGACCCTGCCCAAAGAAAACAGAATAAGATTTCCCCCTACCTTTCCCTCCACTTTCCCCTGCCTGTCTAATGAAGTTCTAGGCGACATTCAGAAAACTTTTACTGTTGCCAAAATGTGTTGGACCCCAACATTGAGCTAAAGGGACTCCACTTGGGGTCAGGCCCACAGCTAAAAGAACAGTGCTCTGGGCCCTTCCTGTGGACACTGGTCCACCTTCAGATGGTTCTGCTACATAATAAAGTTGGGCTGAAATTAATTATGTTTTCAGTGAGAAGCCTGACAATAAGATTTCTGCCTTAATGCTGTCAAATCCTCAATTCTGAGGATTCTTCTCCCATTCTGACTATAATGGAATTTGACTTTAAGCTGCAAGGTGTGTACACAAAAGGAAAGTGCACAGTGTGTTACAGCAGCAAACACTGCATGAAGAAAAATCACATCCCATTACACAATCCACATTTTCCTTTTAAGAAGCCCTGGGTGATAAGGAGAGAGCTAAAGGACAAAATCAATACATATTACATGTTACAATTTTTGAAAATATTCTACATTTTGGTCCATGATGACAGCTTTCCTACACAAATGTACCTGATGAAATAAGGTTGTTTGCAGTGAATACTAACACTATAGTAAATTCTTTGGCTTTCATGAAAAGCATAAAAAACAGAGGACAGATGCCAATTTCCCCCCTAAGAATAATTACATATTAAAACCTGATTGAATAGAAATGTCTTTGCTTGCCAGAAAAAGGAAGATAGGGAGGAGAACAGCCTAAATTCCCATGGAAGAAAGTTCCAGAGGATTGGAACAACCACTGAGAAGTTTCTCCTTATCTTTCTCTTATTCTCTCATGTCTTCACCAAGCAAGTCAGTGATGGTGGCAGGACCATGAGAAAGACATTCCCTAGAGATCTTAGTTTGGGGTGTAATGTATGTAACATCAGCAACAACATAAGACCTCTAGATATTGAGGCTCTTGTAGCATTTGCTCTCGTCCCATTACTGATAATCCAAGTTTGTTACCAGTCCATATTTATGAAATTTCTACCCTGCCTTTCACCATCCCGGAGGGGATTCAAGGGGGCTTACACATAGACAACTATTTGATGCCACAAAACAATGTACAATTAAAATAAACATTTAAATAGGATTACAAAATACATAAAAACAATTGTCCTTAAAAATTAGGACAATATCTTCACAATTAGTCACGTAATCCTCAAGCGTAACCCAGACTGTTTCGATAGTCATTGCACATCATTCCATATCTATCTATTGCACAAGTTCTCAAAAGGCTTGGTTTCAGAACCACATTTTCACTCTCTTACAGGTTGGGAGGGAGGGGGCTGATTTATATATCTGATCTAATATCCCTGAGGTGGAAATTCCAAAGCCAAGGGGCCACCACTGAGATGGCCCTGTCTCTCGTCCCCACCAATCATGCCTGCAAAGGAGATGGGACCAAGAGGAGGACCTCCCCTGATGATCTTAAACTCCAAGAAGATTCATCGGGGGAGATCTGTTTCAGGTATGAAAAGTGGGGAGGGGCATTGCTTTCTGGTTCTTCACCTCAGGCACAAAATGTTGTGGGTTGGCCCTGTGTAAAAGTCTCATTACACACAAGCTCCAACTGACATTGGAAGGCATACCATCATGAAGCTCCCACAGAAGGATGTCCACACAAGAGGAACCTGCATTGTGCGCCATTAGTTTATTTGCAGACATTCAACTAAACATGTTGGATGGTGCTTGGGACTTGAGACTACACATTTGAAACTGCTCTACTGATTTCAAATATTTATTGTAACCTGTGAAAGGACCTTCTTTGAGGTCACAACTATATGGTAGGTTCAGAGTTTACAATATCCTTACAATGGTAACCTGTAGCTTTTTATCATTGGGGGCAAAATTCACAAAACACTTTGCTATTCATGTCAGATTTATATCTGAAATGGTTCCAGAGTGAATTCCACATAGCCCTATGGAGTTTGGTGAATTAAGTTTCAAATGTTTTGTGTTTTTTTTTACTTCAAACCCACAAATCTCAGATGAGTTTCATGGGTTGGAACCTCAATAAAAGAGAAGCATTCAGCACAATTAGCAAACAAAGACTTCTTTCTCTTCGTGTTTGAAAGTAAAAAACCACACCACCAGCAAGACCTCATATTAATTATAAATTGTGTTGAATCTTCCTAGACATTTTTAATAAACCTATACCTGTCCAATAGGCTAAATTACAACAGATCACACATGAGATTGTCAGAGGGTTTTTTTTTCCTTTGAAAGCTATTGATTAGAGTCAGAATAGCTGGACTAGTTGCCCCAAAACAATCAATAATATCGACCATGATGCAATCAAAGTAAATCATGTCCATGATGCACTTAGTTTAAAAATTGCTGCAATTATCTGAAGAACTAATAATTGAGTGGGGGTGGTTGATAAGAATGAAAACCCTGTTTGGCAAACATCTTTCAAGATTTATTATCCACATCCGTTTCTCTTTAACTGGCTCTCTCATTGACTTACCTGTCACAATTAATGGGATTACTGGTCACCTTTCTGGTTTAAAGACTTATACTAAATACCTAATTGAGTCCATCCAGACAAACAATGACAGTTAGCCCATCATTTAGTATTCTGGCAACTTCTTCATAGTGGTTCTAAGGATTTCATTTACCAGGGTTGGGTACAGTGCAAATTGTGCAGCCCTCACTCTTACGCTGTTCTTTAAATATTGTCATTTCCACCACTTTAACCATAAATCTGGCAGCAGAGCTAACATGTTTTCAGCTTTATATTTTCATACCCCTTCATAAGAACTCAGAAGCCTTGCCTGGAAAAATGTTTTTTAAAAATGGTTTGTTACGTTAGTCGGTATAAGACCCTTCCCCCAAAACAACTTGATACCTTTATCATTGCAAAAAAAATATGTACAGACAGTCCCTGAGTTAGAAACATCAGACATCAGCATAATTCATAGTTAAAAACAGGACTGAGATAACAGGAAGTGAGATAAATCTACCCCTAGGAAGGGAAATTCACTCCTGGAAGACTCATCATGAAGAAAAGGTGTCTCCGCTGAAACTTTCTTACCAATCCTTGTTTCCACAACCAGCCAAATTTTTCAAAATCCAATTATCTCTGGGACAGAAAGTGAGGTGAAATCTTCTGAACAGGGGCATAGACAGCAAAATAAACACTACATGGGGTGTAAACCCTTTCCTGTGCTATCCAAAGCTTAAAAATATACATTTTGGCTGAAGTTCCACTTTAAAAATGTACCTGTTGAAAAATAATCAAAATGCCCCCATATGTTTATTGAAAAATCAACAAAAGCTGAGTTACATACTATTTGTTGTCAGGACTACATGATTTTACAAAGGCATTACATTTCAAATGGTCTGTACTATTATGTCCATTACATTTGCCTGCCTGCTCCCATAAGTTGTCTAATAAAAATATTAGGTAGATAAAGGTTTTCCCCTGACATTAATTCCAGTTGTGTCCAACTCTGGAGGGTTGGTGCTCATCTCCATTTCTAAGCCAAAGAGCCGAGCGCCATTGTTTTCAAACTGCTAGGTTGGCAGAAGCTGGGGCTGACAGCAGAAGCTCATGTCGCTTTCCAGATTTGAGCCTGTGACCTTTCGGTCAACAAGTTTAGCATCTCAGCAGTTTAACACACAGGGGGCTCCAATAAAAAATATTTCATCATGGTTATTCGCATTGTCTTCCCTGGAAAATTGACCTTGGTACCATCTTTCCTCAGTTCCTTCCTCGCTAATTTCCATTTGTTTATCAGCCCAGATGCATAGCAAACTTCCTTCGCTGTTCTCACAATCTAATAGTATTCTAACTCCCATCTTATATTCAGCTTACACATGTTTATATTTTGCAGTAGTCATACATCCAATGTCTTATATTAGCACTCTAACAAATACTTTCCCTTAACGTTGATGTTTATGACAGGACCACAATGGGAGTCTTGACACTTCAGGTTCTTTGTTGCTATAATTTCCAGTGAGGTAGCTCTACTAATCTTTTCCAGCTTAAAAAAGAAAATAATTTAGAGCTCCTTCAGAAGGCCAATAACCCCAGTAAATATCAAACTATTATGGTCACAAATTACACACATTGTAGAAGCTGTTCCCATCACCACATTCAGTTATGTCATAAATTATTCCCGCTGGAGATGTGGCCAATGGTAATGTGAACAGAGTTTCTTTCCTCCCCATCCTCCCCCATGAGATAACCAATGCTGCAGGAGGAACCAACAAAATGGATTTTGACAAAATGGAAAACTCCCCCTGTTGATATTAGAAGTTCCTGTGATTTTTTTTAAAAACTCATCTTCTGCCTGGGCTTCAAAACCCTCAGCTGATCTCAGAAATGTACAGGAAACAAACCAGGATAGGAGACAAATGTATATTTAAAAAATCTATAGATATATAATTCCTAAAGTTTTTTTACCAGATTTATTTTAGCCTGACTGGCAACTGGATCCATAATAAAACACATGACAAAACAAATGTTAATTCTGATGTACCACAGTACTCCTTATCTTTTCCCTTTTTGTTGATGTAGTTCTTTAGGCATTGCCTCTTAATAAAATCGTTATGTTCATAAGTAATGTTGGAGGACAGGAAAAGAGATTTAAAGATGGGTCTAAAGCCAACATTAAAAACTGTGGCATAGATACCAAGAACTAGGAAGCCCTGGCATTAAAACTTGTGTGCTAGCTGCGCCCATATCTTGGGAGGTCTGACTTGGCCACAGTGGTCCATGCTCTGGTTACAACCCGAATAGACTACTGCAATGTACTCTACATGGGGTTGCCTCTGAAGACTGCTTAGAAGCTTCAACTAATCCAACGCTCGGTGGCCAGATTGCTCACGGGAGTGGGGTACAGGGCTTATACAACTCCCTTGCTACTCCAGCTCCACTGGCTGCCTATTAGCTTCCAGGCTCGATTCAAAGTGCTAGTGTTAACCTATAAATCCCTAAATGGTTCCGGACCAGTTTACCTTTCTGAACTTATCTCACCTTACAAACCATCTAGGACCTTGAGATCATCCGGGGAGGCCCTGCTCTTGGTCCCACCACCATTGCATTTGGTGGGGATGAGAGACAGGACCTTCCCCGTGGTAGCTCCTCTGGTGTGGAACTCCCCCCCCCCCCATGAGGTTAGATCTTCCCCCTCCCCCCTGACCTTCCAGAAAAAACTTAAATCCCTGTTATGGGATCAAGTGTTCACAGAATAGTTGCTTTACTTGTAAAGACAAGTTTTCAATGGACCATACTTGGACTGCTTTGGACAATAATTTTAATTGTAGTGATTTTAATTTGGCAAGTGGATTTTAATGTATATTTATAACAGTTTTAATTGTGTGGATGTACTTATTATGAGTCACCCACAGAATGAGAAGAGTGGTATATAAATGTGGTAAGTAAATAAATAAATAAATTGTATATTATGTTTGGCATTGAATTGTTCCCTTTTTGGGAAGCCATTCTTAGTCCCTCCTTGGAGGTCGAGAAGGACAGGGTACAAATGTTTTAAAATAAATAAATAAATAACGGGATGTCAGCTGTGACCAGTAGGCTGCAGAATTTGAATAGGCATAAATAGAGGGAGAAAGGGAGAAATGTGCCAAGAAGAAAGCACATCAAGCCAACCCTGACCGGGACCACTTTCCACCTGAAAACCGATGTCCTCACTGCAGGAGAGCAGGTGGATCAAGAACAGGGCTCCACAGCTACCTACAGACCCACTGCCAACACACTACACTTGGACGACCGTCATCCTCGGGCTACGAGGGATTGCCTAAATAAGTAAGTAAGTTCATTATATCAGTTTGTGAAAATTCTATAGTTTTTTTTTACTGGACTTCTAGGACACGGTCCAAAGAAATAGCTCTGCTTGCCCAATGAGGCTTCACGTGTGTATTTCTCAGATGGCTTAGTTGTCATCACATCATATGGCAGACTGGTCTTCAGTCATGTTTCAGAAGCAGTATATGATCTGGCATAAAGATCTCCTCCTCAGGGGGAAAAAGCCTATTTGACTCAAACTTGAATATAGGTTTCTTGAATTGTGCCATTTTCCTCTACTAAAGCTGGAATCCTATACCCATTTACTGGGCAATAAACCTCAATGAACTCAATAAGACTTACTTCTGGGGGAAAGAGAGAGATGAGAATAAGATTGTACTCTAACTCTCCATTTCCATCCACAGTGATATCATTCCTTCTCAGCTTCCTGCTATTTCTGAACATTGTACGTGCTGTTTTAGCTTTGCAATTATTCTTGCCAGAGGCTTGTTTTACAGGACCGCACATCTGTGATCTTCCTAGTCAGTGGCATTTTCACTCTTTTGAAGAAAGAGTCCAAAGCTAATCACCTTGCTGTGGTCATTTGCCGCTTCCATCCCAAATGTACTTCATTTGTCTCTCACGGCTGCTTGAACGTCTCTTCAGATTTGTAAAGTGTCAGGGTTTGCGATAGGCTGTAAGCATGCATGTTTGCCTTTCCCTCTTAAACTGACATTTTGTTTTAGTGTTCCTGGCAAATGTGATTGCTATCGCACAGAGAACCGACAGTAAAGAAAACTAAGTAGCAATCAGAACTCCCGTGAAATAAAAAAAAAGTAATGCAGTTAAGCACTATAAATAGGAAATAGAAAGAAAGAAAATCAAATCTTCCTTTCTGCTCCTTTCTTAGTCAAAATCCAATGATATCTCTTCTTTTTATCATATTTCTATATTTACAGCAGTGAGAAAGTTATACTGACTCTCACTGGTGGAGTGGATATCAGGAACCTTGTGGCAGATGCAATGGTCAAAGAGAGAAATATAATATAACCTCTTTATCCGTGGATTAGGAGCCCCCTGTGCCGGCAGGACTTAAGACCAACAGGTTGCAGGTTCAAATCCAGGGAGTGCGCAGATTAGCTCCCTCTGTCAGCTCCAGCTCCTCATGCGAGGACATGAGAGAAGCCTCCCACAAGGATGGTAACACATCAAAACATCTGGGCATCCCCTGGGCAACATCCTTGCAGACGGCCAATTCTCTCACACCAGAAGCGACTTGCAGTTTTCTCAAGTCGCTTCTGACACAACAAAAAAAATCCATGATTTCACTAGTTCCCAAAAATATCCCTCTTGAAGTATGTGTGGACCTTTTTAAGTCCTTCCATGTGCTTCTATGGTATGCTTCTGATCTTAGTATAGTCAAAATATTGGCTTCACTCTTATCCTTGATTTCAGATATACACAGTGAGTCCTGGAATGTATTCTATGCAGAACCAGGAGTTGTAGTACATGCAAATAGGGGGGTGGAAATACATGCTTTAGAACAGCGACCAATCCTGCCTCCTTCCCTTAGCTCCCCGATTAATGTGGGATCTCAATGTCCAAACCCCATTTTCCATTGGCCACCATTTTTTGCCTTTCTATATTTATTATCGTGTCGGGGCAATGGGTTAAACAGCTATGCTGCAGAACCTGCTGATGGAAGGTTGCCGATTCAAATTTGTGGGACGGAGTGAGCTCCCATTTGTTAGTCGCAGCTTCTGCCAACCTAGCAGTTTGAAAACATGCAAATGTAAGTAGATCAATAGGTACAATTTTGGCGGAAAAGTAACAGCACTCCATGCAGTCATTCTGGCCACATTACCTTGGAGGCGTCTATGGACAATGCCCGCTCTTTGACTTACAAATGGAGTTGAGCACCATCCCCCATAGTCAGACTCAACTAGACTTAATGTCAAGGGGAAACTTTTACCTTTACCTTTTATATTTATTACTGTTAATTTTCCGCACCATATGATCTCTCCTCCTCTTCACTCTAGCTGTACTTTGCCCCTGTTGCCATCTTAGCAAAAGCTGTAGAGATCATACCTTCATAGAGCCATCCTGTTTGGGGAGCATGGACTCTATTTCCTGGATGTTACATTGCTGTACAGCAAAGAGTGCATGGTTTTGTAGACAGAGATATTGGGAAAACAGTGTCACCTGCTTATCAGTCTCTCATTTTTTTTAACTTTCCTGCTACAACTGAAAGTGACAGCAGCAGCAGCAGCTGCGGCAGTCTGGCCACTGTTTGCATCCTTCACAATCTATCTAAATAAAAATGTAATGTTCGTTTGTGGGATTAACATAACTCAAAAACCGCTGGGTGAATTGACACCAAATTTGGACACAACACACCTATCAGGCCAACGAGTGACCATCACTCATAAAAACACTGAAAAACATAGCAGAAGAGAATTAAAAAGCCAAAAAATATATAATATATATTAAAATGCATGCGCAAAACCACATATATATACGCAAACACACATTTGTCTGCCAACCCCCCAAATGAAGACACCACACAAAGTCATGGGTTTAAAATTGGGCAACTTTATTAACTGTTACCTAATTAAATCTAACACTCAAAACCATCATCAGACTAGCATGAACGTGCAGTGAATAAGGCCGAGGTGGTGTCCATTCCCGGCCTACCCCCCTCGGCTCAAAGGGCGAAGCACCCGATTCCCAGGTGACGTAAACCTGGGTAACCTTATTAGCAAAATGTGTTGGGGGAATCTTCCTCAAGGATATTGAGGTAAGACCCTCCCAATTTAAAGCCAATTATCTTGTTCACTTTGGATAGTGTAACAATCGGTGATGTTTTACATTGATGGCGTTTTATCCCCCCGCAGGGGGTGCTTTGGGTGCACACCAAAATGAATGTTTCCTTTCCTAGCTGTTTTTCCGTTTAACCTATTTAAAAACACCATCAAACCCAATCTGCCCCTCAGGTAACAGTATAGGGTAGGCGAAAAACCCCCCTGGAACACAGGAGGGGAAAAAATTCCTACCCGGCTCTCTAAAGCAACCACAATTATACTGTTAATGGGCAGGATGAGGTGGGTAGACGTCAAGGAGAAGACTGGAGGGAGGCTAATCTTCTCCAGTCTCCTCCCCCCAAAGTAGTTCCGGCTGGAACTACTTTGGGTTGGACTATCTTCTCTGGTGGGAGGAGACAAAGCCTTTTTCCCCTCTCCATCTTTGTTTGGGTCAGGGAAAAAGTGTTGTCTGCCAACCCCCCAAATGAAGACACCACACAAAGTCATGGGTTTAAAATTGGGCAACTTTATTAACTGTTACCTAATTAAATCTAACACTCAAAACCATCATCAGACTAGCATGAACGTGCAGTGAATAAGGCCGAGGTGGTGTCCATTCCCGGCCTACCCCCCTCGGCTCAAAGGGCGAAGCACCCGATTCCCAGGTGACGTAAACCTGGGTAACCTTATTAGCAAAATGTGTTGGGGGAATCTTCCTCAAGGATATTGAGGTAAGACCCTCCCAATTTAAAGCCAATTATCTTGTTCACTTTGGATAGTGTAACAATCGGTGATGTTTTACATTGATGGCGTTTTATCCCCCCGCAGGGGGTGCTTTGGGTGCACACCAAAATGAATGTTTCCTTTCCTAGCTGTTTTTCCGCCACCGGATGCGGGCAAGTGTCCACTTTGTCCCATCCCCCCACTCCTTAAAAACAGCTCCTAAACCTGCTAGCCTGCTTGAGAAAGTTGCCCACCCATGACAGTAAACTTGACTTATACCTTGATGTGGAAGACACGATTGTGTCCAGTGTTGTTACTAATAACATCATGTATGTGTGAATACGGGCTCATACTGAGCCACACCTATATTGGCCGTTTCTCATCTACTGTGCGGCCCTGAGACAGTGTGTAACATCATGATATCTATTGGTCACATTTGCAGGAAAAACTTTTGTCCAATCGACCAGGGCTGCTCTTTCCCAAAGGCCCGATCAACAATCCTTGATGGCGGTGGTGATGCAGATCAAGTGTTGAATATGAACCGGACATATCTCTGTCTCACCGCCTTTACGACTCAACGGGTCGTCTATCCATGTGCCAACCGGCTGAATCTGCCAAAACTCAGAAAACAGATCAAACATAGGGAAGGGGGCGAAATGCCCCTCTTCCCTGCACATAATGCCACCCATGGTGAACTTGTGCTGGTGCCGCCTCGGGGCACCCCTGTATCATGCACCCTGCAGGTGCCTCAGTTGTGTGCAGACCTCCCAGATTACCTTCTGGGCATATTATAAACAGCACTGACTATAGCCACGACTATTTCGGCTTCCAGTGTAAACAACGCCAACCTCTGGCCCCACTTGTGCCGCATTGGCATAATTATTAATGCTCCAAGGCCTTGTTTTGGCGTGTCTGGCTCAACCCCCGGTGGTTATACGTGGTGGCCTAACTTGACTTATTACTTTGCTTTCTGAAGACCCCGCCTTAAATCATTTTGAGCCTTTATATAATCATCGCCAGCAGTAGTGCCCGTTCGTGATGATCTCGGGAGAGGATAATAGCCTGATATAATGTTTGAGCTTTAACTGCATTGCTGGCTATAAGGAAAACCAAACGGTCCTCGGAAAGCTATTTAATTTTTATGTATAGTCAACACTAGCCCAACCCTTCTCTAGCTTATTATAACTGTAGTTGAACGGGAACAAACTTCATGATCGTTACCACCCTCCGCTGCGCGTCCAGCGTGGCACGCTGTTTCTGAAACCTCCTTGGCTAGTCTCTATAACATGGTATGCATTTATACCTTGATATGTGAATGGACATGGCTGTTATAAAAGTAAGATATCTCTCCAGTGTTGTCGCAATGTAGCCCGAATCAATTCATTGACAGGGTCTTGAAAAGTATTGGAGCGTTACGCACAGGCCATTTAGGCCATGTCACTTGGATTGACCGTGGGGCCTAATGACTCAATTCAGGTTTATTACCTGAACCTGAGTTAATCCTCATAGTTCGCCAATCATGACTCTAGGGGTGTCCAAATTTCGAGATCTACTTAACAAGACTAGCGATTTATACTGAATTGTGTCTCTGGTCTTATCTTGCTGAGTTTATTAACTGTTCTAGCTTTCGTTGTGGAACTCTTTCTTTAACCAACCCAATAGGTATAAACTGGCACCCTAGTTATTGGGGGCCTGATAAACTTAAAACAGTAACGGCCTACAGCATGAGTAAATGGTGACCGTCTAACCACTGTATATTAGAAGCCCACACCTCCTAATGGAATCTGCTCAAACTGGGTTATTTGCCTTTATAACTCCACTAAACAGTTGTAATGATAACTAAGTAAACTTTTCATATTATTATTGTTTTAAACTTTGGTGGACCTTAACCTTACTCATAAGCTATCATCACCATTTCCACCCCAGTACGGGGATAGCGCTGACCTCCAAAGCTGTCCATCCACTATATCCCAGCGCAGTGAGGGATCACCTGCAGCCTTTTGTCGGAACAGCTTATCGTATCTGAGCCAGACGTCCCCGGGGAAACTAAAGTATGCTTCCCGAATGATGTCAAGATATTTAAAAAGTGACTGCGCCCGTGTCGGGTAATGATGTATAAGCACACTGGCGTAAATCATAAAGCAATTAAACCAATTGGCCCAGCATGGATCAATCCTCCCTGCGCATGGTATCCTATCGCGTAGAGAATCGCCACTTCCGGCCTGCGTCCCTTTTTGACGCCCGTAATATAAGGTGAATAACTCGACATATTCATTATTCAAAATAGCACGTACTGCTTCCTGTGTTAAATGTGCACCCAGAGGTGCCGGGGTAGACCCTTGTAACTGCGGGACTAACTTAGGGGGTCTCTCCAACGCTAGGTTGGTCTTATCCATGTCAACCGCCGCCTCGCTTGACGAGGCCGTTGTTTGGGTGTCATTATACGAAACGCCTGGGCCATCACCCAGTATGTGTAAACTAGTGGTAGCTAAGCCTTTTTGTTCCATTTTTTGTGTCGACCCACCCTCCCTAGGGTCTGAGTGCAAATCAACATTACCTACTGAAGTAATTGAGGTCTCACAAGGCATAGGTATCATCTGACCCACACTGACAGATAAGTCCCCCGAAGCAGGTAATGGCGATGCTGATGGTAACGTTGACATTCCCGCGGAATACAGCTGGGCAACACCCGGTTGAGGCAGGCCTGGATATTGTTCAGGCTCCCACTCACCACCGGATACTAGAGAGAAATTACAAGAGAAGGGAGGTTCAGGTAAGGCCTCGCTTACATTTTGAGATGAATGTAAGACATGTTCGGGAGGCACGCTGGCTGTCTTTGCTTCAACTGCTTCAATTCGGGCCAATAGTGCCTGGAATACTTCCTTTGACGTTTTGTCTTCTGGAGCCGCAGTGGCGTGCAGCTGGCACCGCCTTCCCTGCCTCCCTCTAGCAGGACCCTTGCCCTTAGGGCCACCAATATTCTTTCTAGGTAGCATCCTGAAACATAATATCAACGAATGGTAAATCAGTTATTGTAAATTTTAGTGTATCATTTCGTTCCTTATGTAACTTTAATATCTTTAACATTTTATTCTTATCAACCATATAATATTTGACTGGCTGTGTTAGCCGATTAGTTATAAGGTGTCTGTTCTTTATCTATTTAACTAATGGTTATTATAGATCCGCAGTGTAGCTGTGTAAGATGGCCCTGTTGTAAACTGATGTATATATATATATTGGTAATTTAACATTGTGAGCCTTAAGTCACTGGACATCTGTTGGGACGGCGCAGCCAACCGTGATGGGCCAAGGCAGACATCTCCAGCTCAACTCCTGCCCAGTTAGAGGCAAGCATGTCAGCTATGTAGCCTAAAATAGAACTGCAAGATCTAGAGACGCTTGCTGGAACCCCCGCAAGCAAGAGTCCAAAAGTGGCAGGCTCCGAAGTAGGAACTTAGCCCATGGCTGATATCAGATGAGAAAAGTTCCCTTGAGCACAAAGAGAATTGGGTGACTTGGAAGGCACTGAACAGACTGTGGTCCGGCACCACGAGCCACGCCCACATAAAACATGCGATGATAGGAGAAAAAACCCAACCTTAGGCCACTGACTAACATGAAGCCCACATCTTGCCATAATGGACAATGTAATATCTCAGTGGGGCAACGCAAAAAGGCGCTCCAATTGGCCAGCGATTGGCCAGAGGACATTAATCAGCTATCACTCTCAGAATGTATTTCGACTGCTTGATTTGCTCCGTTAGAATGTAATATGCTTGTCCCCTTTTCCTGGCATGACCTATAGTGTGGGCTGGGAATATAACCCTATGTCGGTGACGCCTATATATATATATATATATATATATATATATACATACATATATGACCCAATAAGCCCTATGAATAGCGGCAAAGCTGGGTAAGTTTAGCCTGAAGAAGAGAAAGATAAATGAAACGTCTGAACATGAGGAAGAACTTTCTGACTGTAAGAGCCGTTCAGCAGCGGAACTCTCCGTCCTGGAGTGTGGTGCCGGCTCCATCTTTGGAAACTTTTAAACAGAGGCTGGATGGCCACTGCCAAGGGTGCTTTGAATGCAATATTCCGCTTCTTGGCAAAATGGTGTTGGACTGGATGGCCCATGAGGTCTCCTCCAACCCTTTGATTCTATGATTGTTTGATTATTTGATTGTACTTGATTCTAATCATATATAATCCTGTAATAGGAAGCACCAGTGAGGGAGCAACTTGTTTAATCTATATAGGGATTATGATGTGGAACAAGGTTTCAGAGCACCAGACAGAGCATTCTATTTTTATTTATTTTTATTTATTTATTTATTTTAATATTTTTTATATGTGTTCCACGGTGGAACTCTCCGCTGCAGCGTGCGGCAGCCTTGTTTTCATGGAGGAGGAAGAGCAACGATGCAGGGGTGGTGGTGATAAATGATGCAGCAATAGCGTGCCATTACTGTCCGGCCTGTAGAGGCAAAAAGATGGGCTCAATAATGCCCTCACCTCCTGAGAAGCCAAGATGGCCGCCGATTACCAGGGGAAACACACCAAACAATGACCCACAAAATGGCTACTTGCCATGAGGTGAAGTCAAAATGGCCGCCAGCCATGAGGTGCAGCCAAAATGGCTGCTATCCATGTGGCAAGACCAATCTCTTCTTTCTTTCATTATGCCTCTAGTGTATGCCATATGCATAATTGGACCCAAATTAAACAATAATGCAAACTCAACATGTAGACCATTATAGGTAAGGAAATCCCCTGACAATTTGCAAGCCAAAAAGCCAGCACTGTCCACAGACACCTCCAAGGCTATGTGGCCGGCATGACTGCATGAAGCGCTGTTATAGCCATATACACCATTATAGCCCGGTGAAAAGTCCCTTGAGGAAATTCCATCTGAACATGAAGAAGAACCTCCTGCCTGTGAGAGCCGTTCAGCAGGGGAACTCTCCGCCCTGGAGTGTAGTGGAGGCTCCTTCTTTGGAAGCTTTTAAACAGAGGCTGGATAGCCATCTGTCAGGGTGATTTCAATGCAATATTCCTGCTTCTTGGCAGAATGGGGGTTGGATTGGATGGCCCATGAGGTCTCTTCCAACTTTTGATTTTAGTCTAGGAAACGGCCGATAGCCTAGGGATCCCAGGGAAGCGGTTGGTGACCCAAGCAGGGGGCCCAGGGCCGACGCCGCTCCCCAGACTGCGCCGAGGAAGACTTAAGTGAGGCGGAAACACAACTGCCTATGCACTCCCGCCATCAGCGCCAATCGGCGCTCTCCCTGCACGCGCCCCCAAACACTGCTGGGAACCAGGGGCCTCTCCAACCCTTCAGTGCATGAGGCTGTTGGCATAAAAGCCCCCAAGTGGGAACCCCCAAAAACTGGCAGCCAGGAGTGGGCCCGCCACCTCCCAGCGCCACCCCAGCGAGAATGCACGCAAACGTAAGGAGCTCCTGAGCGGTCCACAGGGCCAGGAGGACAAAGGCCTCCCCGCCCTCGCCAGGCCCTCAGCCCAGCACTGCCAGGAACGCTGGGCAAACTATAAACTCTTGGGCCACGGGAGCACGAGGCCAAGGGCCTCGCTGCCCCCGCAGGCCCAACTTACCGACCTTGAGACTGCGACCGTCCTCCTAGACGTCAAGGAGAAGACTGGAGGGAGGCTAATCTTCTCCAGTCTCCTCCCCCCAAAGTAGTTCCGGCTGGAACTACTTTGGGTTGGACTATCTTCTCTGGTGGGAGGAGACAAAGCCTTTTTCCCCTCTCCATCTTTGTTTGGGTCAGGGAAAAAGTGATATACACACATATATAAATATATACACACATATATACACATACAAAACACGTATACACAAACTGGGCTATAGCAATGCATGGCAGGGGATGGCTACTATCTCATAATTAAAGTTACCTCACAGCATGTAGAGTCTTGTTGTTGATTTTGTTGTAGTGGTATTGATTTCAACTTTTTGGAATCCTATGAATGAGAATCCTCATTATTATCAGTCCTGCTGATATCTTGAAAACTCAGGGCTGCTGCTTCCTTAAATTAAAATAGTGGGGAAAATTGGAGAAAATTCTGCAAGGCACTTCTTTTCCTAGGACATTTGTTTAAAAAAATCTTAGAACTTGTCACATAAAAGAACTTTCTATAAATTGTGGCTCAGTATACCGGTAATTGGAATTCTTTAGGATTCAGCTCCTTGCTCAGATCTTTAAATTATGCAGGCTGATTGTGAATTCATATTTTAATCTAATGGAGATGCTTTTTACATAACTTCTTTTACACAAGATCTATACTGGAGCAGGGGGTGATGGTGCTACAGGGAGTCTCCTTGTGGAGAGTAAAAGTGGGGTATTGATGATGATGATGATGATTATGGTAATAATAATAATAATAAACAAGAAAACTAATGACAATCCACTACTCATTACACCCATGTAGTGATGTCGACAGGCTTTACCTGCCCAGAAAATCAGGAGGCAGAGGGCTTCTGCAAGTGAAACAAACGGTAGAAGAAGAGAAACATGCACTGGCAGATTATGTGAAAGGCAGTCAAGAACCAACATTGAGGGAAGTCAATACTAAAAAAACTGCTTAAAGTGCAAAAGACAAAGAGCAAATACTGTAAAAACACAATCCAGAGCAGAAGAGAAAACTGGCAAAAAAAAGGCTCTCCATGGACAGTTCCTGGGAAAAATTGAGAGCCAAATTGACAAGAAACAACATTGCTGTGGCTCACAAATTGAACTCTGAAAAAGGAGATGGAGGGTCTGATTCTGGCAGCCCAAGAACAAGCCATTCGAACCAATGCCATCAAAGCCAGAATTGAAAAGTCGACAACAGATCCCAAATGTAGACTCTGCAAGGAAGCAGATGAAACAATAGATCACATCCTCAGCTGCTGCAAGAAGATTGTGCAGGCAGACTACAAGCAGAGGCATAACACCGTTGCTCAGATGATTCATTGGAACTTGTGCCACAAATATCATCTGCCTGCAACAAAGAACTGAATCACAAGCCAGAAAAAGTTACAGAGAATGAACACGCCAAACTACTCTGGGACGTCCGAATTCAGACAGACAGAGTTCTGAAGCACAACACTCCTGACTTTACAATCGTGTTAAAAAACAAAGTATGGATCGTCGATGTCGCAATCCCAGGTGACATCAGGATTGCAGAGAAACAACTGGAAAAGCTGACACTATATGAGAATTTAAAGATCGAACTGCAAAGACTCTGGCACAAGCCAGTAAAGGTGGTTCCAGTGGTGATCACCACACTGGGTGCAGTGCCTAAAGACCTTGGCCTGCACTTAAACACAATCGGCGCTAACAAAATTACCAGCTGCCAGCTGCAGAAGGCCACCTTACTGGGATCTGCACGCATTATTCACTGATACATCACACAGTCCTAGACACTGTCTGCTGTGGACTTACCTTGTTGTGTTTCAAATAATAATAATAATAATAATAATAATAATAATAATAATATGTTCAGCTCTGAATAAGAGATGGAACTAGTTCTATGACTAACCCAGCATTCCATTATCACTCCATTTTCAGGTGACAGATGAGGAGTACCCTGCTGACTTCCCTGTAATTCCAGTAAATGTCCAGTAAATGTTTCAGGTTATCATGACTTATAGCAGTGGTTTACACTCCCAGTTTTTGCTTCTGGTTTGTTGCTAGTTGTAGCAGAATTTACTTGCTACCCAAATATACACATTTCTCTTCACAAAACAAACCTGAGACATGTCTCAACATTTTCAAAATGTAGTTGTTCTATTAGGTTAAAAAATAGCCTCTGACATGTTTGGCCTGTGAATATTCTTCTGGCCTTCTTCAGGGGCTAGTTAATGTAGCTGTTACTAGACCGTTAACTCTGGATGCATTTACTGAACATCTTTTTGAATTCCTGAAGACATGTCTCTAGTAAATTCCATTGGATGGTCCTCAGTTTCTGTTTCTTCCAAATGCTTGGATTCCATAGGATGCTGCTATGGCTATCACAGTGTAATGATAATACTTTAAATGTGTAGCATGAAAGGGACCTGAAAAAGTGTTGCAAGGGAGATGATCTCTTGTGCTATCTTCCCTTTGGGCAGCAAGGGAATCCATGGAGACTATAGAGACCATTGTGAATATTTTCTAACCCGCCCCCTCCATTTTCCATAAATCATAATGATAATGGTCAAGAGAATATGGACCTCATCCCATGAGGGGGGGGTGGGAAAAAGTGGAGGGAACCACCTTGTTTTGTTCCCTACCATCGAGGTCCCATACCTTTATGTCTTCAGGGATAGAATCATAGAATCATAGAGTTGGAATACAGCTCTTGGACCATCCAATCCAATCCCCTGCCAAGAAGCAGGAAAATCACATTGAAAGCACCCCCAAAAGATAGCCATCCAGCCTTTGTTTAAAAGCCTCCAAAAAAGGAGCTTCCACCACACTCCCATCCCATGTTTCCCTGCCTTTCCCCACGTCCATTTATCTTCTCCTGACTCCAAAACACTCTCTTTACTCTGTTTCCCTGCACTGCTGCAACCACTGGAAGTGGCCTTTCATCATGTGATGGCCTCCATGGGACTCCATTTTGGCAGGGGAGCTAAACAGAGCAAAGACTGCTTGGGATGAAGTCCTATGTAAGAGAAATTTCAGCTAAGCACTACTCGTAATATCAGAAATCTGAGGAAAAACATCTGAAGTCTGGGGATGTATGTTACATGACATAAGATGTCACAACCACAACTTGGAAATGTTTATTTTCAAATAAATAAATTAGTTACTATGAGCTCATATTTAATCCCAGGCAACTGCTACATTAGAATTGCATATAATACCTTCCCTTGTTCCTGTGTTCAGTGTTTGACACTATAATATCATATCCCAGTAGTTGTCTAAAAAGGTAAGTTTTTCAAGCTCTTTCAAACTTTGGCACTCAGCAGGTAATCAAAATGAGGTTGAACAAGAAAGAAAGAAAATGTGAGACAGGTATGAATGAAATCCATCCCTTCTCATGCATTTCACTACATAAACCTTTTGATTATGATGGGGCAAATACTGTGATTGAAGATGCTATTCACCTATATGCTAGAAAAATTAAATAGGTAGTGCAGATGTTCAGTCATTTTGCTAACAAAAAGAAGCATTTTAGTGTTTTCATACCCATTCCTCAACAGTGCGTAAGTGCTACCCTCATATCTGATATGAGACAAAATGGCTTGTGTCTTTCCCAAGCAAAATGGGTATCTTCGAAGTTGTCCAAAACCTTGACATCTTTCATTTTACACATTATAATGTATAGGTAAAGTGAAAACTTACCATCCTTTAAACAATTGTTGCTTTTTTATGTAAGAAGAAGATAAAAAAATTGAATGGTGTGATAAAAAGAAGACAGATGACCAGCAGAAAGCTGACTCCTCGTTTAAGAAGACATGCGGAGGTGGAAGACCAATTTGCTACACAATTAAACCGACATTCGGGAACAGCAAAAGCCATGTCACATGCTTCATGTCAGAGCTAAAGATGGTGCCTCTTGATCAGAGGAGATATCAGTTCTCGGCATATATATATGGTCTAAAGATATATATTTTAAGAAAAAAATAGATACATCCTCATGAGTTTGGCTGAACTGAGCACAAGAAAATCAGCTTACCCTGCTTTCCTGCCACGTCTCTGATTTTGAAGAGAAAAACCTCCATGTCCTTTCTCTGATGGCTACATCCTGTCAGTGAACTCTGTAATTGAAAAGGCCACAAAGGGTTCGTGCTGTTTAGATAGAGAAAGGCCCCAGGCCCCCAAAGTTGCCCAGGTCTTATTAAACCTAATGGAACTTGTGGGTGTTCGCTGTCTTTCAGGTCGTAACAACAGCTTTTTCATTCCCAGAGCTTCTGGTGAAAAGCATATTGAAAATAAATAATTGTGATATGAAGGAAATGCATTTCCATTTTGGGAATGGATTTCTGCTGTGTTTGTTTAGTCATCATTAAGGTAAACCATATGGTTTTGTTGATGTTTGAGGTATGAATCCCATAAACAAATAAAGTCATAGTTTACTGGATTTGTAGCAGTTACCTATTTAGTATTCTCCTAAATAATTCCTCTAAATGTGCAAACCACTTTCCTAAATTAAAAAAAAACAGCACTGGGAATCTAAACTTAGCAATTTTATGTTGTCCTGTACAGGTTATTCGGTGTCCAGTGTTAAAAATAACCCTAGGCCCCAGTCCTACATGGATTTAACTTGAAAATACATCCCACTGAACTCGCAGTAAGTACTTCTGAGAAAAGTTATTATAATTGGGTTGTTGTAGGTTTTAGGGCTATATGGTCATGTTCTAGAAGCATTCTCTCCTCACAACCTCTGAGGATGCCTGCGATAGATGCAGGCAAAATGTCAGGAGAGAATGCTTCTGGAACATGGACATACAGCCCAGAAAACTCACAACAATCCAGTGATCCCAGCCATGAAAGCCTTTGACAATAAGTTATTATAATTGTGCTGTTAGTTACTAGTTAGTGAAGAAACCAAATAACAATCCTTGTAAGCAAGCTAATCAAATGAGTTTCATATTCAAAACTCAATGTTTATTCATTAGTAAACCAATATCCCAATACTGGCAAGGAAATTTCAACTCTAGTTTCCAATTAAGTGGTCTTTAATAACAATATTGGATTGTCTAATTCATTTTATTTAAACCCAACGCTCTGCAGAACACACACACACATTTCTTATTTTCTTCCTGTATTTTATTAATCCATCTCAGTAATTTTTGTAACAACAATACAAAAGACAGGAAACAACTTAGAAAGATACTCTTATCTAATCGCAATTCATTTTAACAGTGTTCAGAAAACCATGAATTTGTTTGATGGATGCATAACATCTCTATGACTCCCTGTCTCAGAAGTACTGGAAGTCTGTAGCAAGGATTCCCATAATTGCACCTCCAAAAAGAATTGCAATAGGTAGCAACAAATTTAATTTATCATCAGTCTTATAGAAGTAGACTGGACATCATCTGCACAACAACACAATGTGTCATTGGAAATGGATTGATCTGAGGTGTCCAAATGACATTCTAGGTTAATCCGCTTCAGCCTGGAATAAACTAGATTATCTAGGTTTGTTCCAGGTTTTAAAAATACCTGCAAAGGTCTGGATCTTCCTGAAAGATCTGAAACTTTGCAAGTATGGAGGCAACGGGGACTATATCCTGGGGTCACCCGGGGAGAAGGGATGGCAGGGCCAGCCTCCTCTCCCTAACCCCCCCCCCCCCATTTTAAGGTAAAGGTAAAGGTTTCCCCATGACATTGACGGCGGGCGCCGCTGGTAGCCCCGCCTTTACATTAGTATGAACTGCAGCAGGGAGTTCCGCAGTTCCTGGGCCAAGCTTTTGAGGCCAATAGATGAAATGCGCCCCAGCCGCTAGCTCCAAGACCAGGAATGCCTGCAACATTCAGCTAACTTCCCCTCTCCTTTACTTTGTATCTTTCCCTAATGAAGTGCTTGTAACTTGAAACTTTCTATCTCTCCGCATGTCACTTTTGTATCCCTTCTTGACTCAAAACTCCAAAACACCTCAATAAACCCCTTCCTGGACTCCGGAGGGCCGTGAGCCCGCGGGGGGCGCCTCCAGGCACCCCCCCGGACCCCGAATCTGCGTTCAATCAGACAGTGGATACGGAAACCGCCATTACAAACCTCGCTATCCACGAAAACACTTAACATGGCGAATCGCCGCCGTTCCAATTTTATATTTTTCAATGACTAATTCCAAGCCTAACTGCCATCTCCCTTTCTTCGTTTTGGGCTGCTCCACCCGAGGAAAAATTAGTTTTGCTTTGAGTATTTCTGTCTTGCAGAGAAACAGCTGATTGTCAGTTGGCTGGGTTTTCCGCCTCTCCGCGGCAGTGCTCGCTCTACATTGATCCTGGCCGCCTGGGACCTGCGGCAGCCGGCCGCAGGAGCCCCAGGGAGGGGGCCAGACGGGTCCCGGGTTTCGTTTGGGAGATGCAGTTTTCTAAAGGACATTGCCCCACTCTCCACCATTTGTGAATTCCTTGCGGACCTCTTTGCCCTCACTGATTGACTTGGTGCCCTATCGTCATGAACTTCCTCCACGGACTCTGAACCAGGCCTCTTGGAGAGAATAGTCTCCGCCTGTGCGTGCGCCCTTGCCAAGAAGATCATACTTCAAACAGAAATGAATTGCTTTTATCAATTGTTATTGCCTCTAATAAACTTTGCTGGGTTGGGATGGGGATCCCTTTTATGAGATTTATGAAGAATGTATATGATATGTATAATATGAAATCTATGAGATGTACCCTTGCCCTTTTTCCTACTTTTCTCCTCTGAACTTTACCCTACTGAGAAAGGATGTGACCTGAGGTTACAGCGGAGGAAATCCAATTTCCTCAAAATAACCCCATTCATATTGACATTTTGCATGGATCAGGGTTGACAATTATCTCAAGGTTTGTTTTCAGAGTCAGAGAAACAAGCCAGAGATGGGTCAACCGAAACCCGGAAAACGGACTGATTAAATCAATCATGGTATTTGTGTAAGCTCCTTTGTGATTAAGGGTCCCCTTGTCTACAGAGTTTTGAGATCCAAATGCCACCAATAGCCCCTTTTCATGTCTATACACATCTGCAATCAAAAATCAGGAAATCCTTTGTTTCTCCCGTCTGCCACCCTGCCGTGTAAGAACAAAGACTCTCAATCAGCTGGCGGACGCCTCCCAGGCGTTCCGCCCCCTCTGAGCTGTCAGACCACGTCCCGCCTCCTGGCCGCTGATTGGACCATCTTCGGAGGCGCTCTAAGAGCTCTGATTGGCTCCCTGGAGGCGACAGCGCCCGGCGATTGGAGGGGAGGCGGGACAAGCGGCCAAGCCTCCTCCCAGCTGTTCCAGAGCCAGCCAATCAGGGCGGAGAAAACTGACAGAAGGCGGGCGGGAGTTTCAAACCGGGTTTTCTTTGTTTTACTTGTATAAATATGCCTGAAAATCACTGTACTGTATGCTTATGGTGGAATTATCCCTGTAACGCATCCTTTTCAGCTGAATCGCAGAAATAAATGCTTCGGTCGCTGATACCTCTTCAAGCCTCTGGTGAGATTAATTCTTAGTGTTTTTGCATCTTTGGATTGGCGCTCGCTGGCTGCTCACCAAGGTCAAAGACCCCCTTGGCGGTCTTCTGGGGCCTTCCTCGCTGGGAAAGCCCCCCAAAAGGAGCTCGATATCAACATTAAGTCTAATTGTGTCCAACTCTGGGTTATGGTGCTCATATCCATTTCTAAGCCAAAGAGCTGGCGTTGTCCATAGACACTTCCAATGTCATGTGGCTGGCATTACTGCATGGAGCACTGTTACCTTCCCACCAAAGCAATACCTATTGATCTACTCACATTTGCATGTTTTCGAATTGCTAGGTTGGCAAAAGCTGGGGCTAACAGCAGGAGCTCATCCCACTCCTCAAATTCGAACCACTGACCTTTCAGTCAGCAAGTTCAGCAGCTCAGTGGTTTAACCTGCTGCGCCACCAGGTGGTCTCATTTAACCCTTTATTTTTAAGGGCGCCAAACAACGACTCCATACAAGGACATGAGGTTTGCCATACCTTCCTGGGGGCTGCAAAATGAAACTAAGGAAGGGAGAATTCCCCCCCCCCCCCCCCGGTCTCCAAAGCTCTTTAATTTAATTTTCCAGCCCCAGGAAAGGACCCTGAGATACCAGGTTCAACAGATTCCGATTTGTAAGAGAGATTGTTTTTTAACCAATTGAAACTGTTGCAATAGGCTAGCACAAGTGGGCATAAATATATGGAAAACTGCTATTTCTAATGGAGTGACAGGGGTAACTCATTTACAGTGATCCTAAGAGAAACCTGTTATGGGATTTTCTTGGCAAGATTTGTTCAGAGAGGGTTTGCCCTTGCCTTTCCCTGACATCTAGAGAGTGTGACATGCCTTAATTGAACTGGATGGCCCTTGTAATTTCTTCCAACTCTATGATTCTATGGTAAGATCACTCCATGGGTCTCCATGGCCGAGAAGAGATTCAAACTCTGATCTCCCAGAGTTGAAATCCAGCACTCAAACTTCTCTATCATGTTGGTTCTCTCCCAGAGTTTACACAAGTACAGTTTTACTATGTGATATCTATCCTTCAAAAGCTTTCAACCTAATGAGATATGACTCGTGGTATTATGCAGTGGAATCAGGAACCACCTCGTACATTTGCATCTCATCTTCTTTTCAAAGAGCTCTGGGCAACATGCATAGTTCTCTCACTTCCCAGTTTCATTCACATGACAATCCTGACAAGGATGGCTTGAGATACAATGAATGGCTCATGACTGAATGATGATTACACTATGTTACAAAATTTAAAATATTTTCTGTTCCTGGTTTGGAAGTGTTATTTCCTGTTTAATTGTAAAGTACTTACTATTAAAGTAGTTGTTATACTCCAGAAACTTTGCATTTGTGGCTGCCACAAACTATGTTGAATTGGTTGACACTCTATGAGAGAGATATTCATTGAAAAACTATTGCAGAATGTCCCACAAAAAAAGTTTGCAGTTTAATAAACTTTTTCCATTCTTTTATGATAGAACCAATTAGGAAATGACATTTATAACCCAGGAAAAAATCTTGTTACATAGTATTATTCAAACCTGGGTATTTCTTATCAAAGTCCAATAGTCAAATCTAATACATCACTGTGACTTTTCATATTGTTATCAGGAATAAGCAAGAAGGCATTTGACCTAAACAATAATGGTGTAAAATAGACCTCATACCTGATTTTCTCCAAGAATCCTTAATCACTTGCTCAAAAAAGACAATGAGTGCTGGCAGCTAGTTCACCAATAGCTTTATATCTAATTCAGCTACATGTAGGAAAGCTTTCTCATTGGGACTTACTCCTACAAATATATGCATAGAATTTAAGTGACTGCTGTATGTTAGAATGATATCTGACCCCACATATTTTCCACTGTCCCATTCCCTTAATTCTGCCTGCTACTGGAGTGAATTCCTTCAAACTCTTTGTAAAGTGGAATTTGGCCCCTGCCTCCCAAAAGACCCTCCAGCCCTGATGTTAACCAGGAGGACTGCTCTCACACAAAGACTCATGGTAGTTTATAGGCCCAGTAAACAGATACTGAGCCCTTGATGGTCCAACCAACTTTCATGGAATGTCATAAACTATCAGAATGAATGTGTCCTCCATTTCTGTCATTCCCATAACTTCCCACTGCTTCTGTCTTTTTTCCATATTACAGAAAAAAATACTAAGGGAAAATAATTTGTGTATAAGCGTTTGGGGCTGGTAGTGCAGGAAGCTGTCTCTCCACTGATATGATGGCCAGAATCCTATTGTTCATCCCAATTTGAGTAGACCTACTAAATTATTTGGATTTACTTATACAATATCTTTTTTTAATTAAATTTTATTTCGAAAAGATAATACACCAACCATATATGTTGCAAAAATATACACATACACAAACAAACACACATACACAAACAACCCTCCATACAGTTACCCCTCCACCCACCCGCAGTGCTACCCACCACCTTGACTTCCGTCCCTAATCCACGCAGGATTTATGCACGACTTATTTAACCCTCTATACTTCTCAGTGTTTTATTGAGAATTTTCTACATCCCCACCCATGCTGCTACCCATTCCCTGGTATTGGTATCTGTTAACCTTTCTGGTAACCAGTGGTAGTATAGGTAAGGAATGGAGTGGACTGAGGAGTCCCGGAAGTAATATAGCATGGTTTGAAGCTATGAATGTAGACTGCGTCATGGAGGAGGGAGGGTGTTCCATTGGCCGGGGAGCCCCCATAGAAGTCGTGGTGGGGAGGGGGAGATACGGGAAAGGGAGACCTTTAATTCGGCCTAGGGAACGTGGATCAACATTAGTAATTCCAAAGCGGTCTCCTGATGTGGGAAGTTGGTGTAACCAGGAAGGCGGTCCGGGTTGAAGGTGGTGCTGTTGAACGCCAGATCTGTCAATGGTAAAACAGCTTTCATCCAGGATTTGATCCTGGATGAACGGGCAGATCTGGCGTGCATCACGGAGACCTGGCTGGATGAAGCTGGAGGAGTGAACTTGACCCAGCTTTGTCCACCAGGTTTCTCTGTGCAGCACCAACCGAGATCCGGAGGGCGGGGAGGCAGGGTTGCAGTGGTCTATAGAGATTCCATTCGTCTGACCAGGGGCCCCATCCCGCAGTCAACAAAATTTGAATGCGTCCACCTAAGGGTGGGTGACCGGGACAGTTTAGGGATTCTGTTAGTGTACCGTCCACCTCGCTGCACTACAGACTCCCTGACTGAGCTAGCGGGAGTGGTCTCGGACCTGGCATTGGAGTCCCAACAGCTACTTGTGCTGGGGGACTTCAATGTCCACGCCGAGGCCATCTTATCGGGAGCGGCTCAGGACTTCATGTCTGCCATGGCAACCATGGGGCTGTCCCAACAGGTATCTGGCCCCACCCACAGTGCTGGACACACATTGGACTTGGTTTTCTGTCAGGGATAGGAGGAAGGTGGCGGTGTTGAGGAGTTATCCATCTCTCCGTTGCCATGGACCGACCACCACCTGGTCAGCTTTAGACTCACTGCACCCCCTAACCTCCGCAGAGGTGGAGGACCCATTAAGTTGGTCCGCCCCAGGAGGCTTATGGATCCGGATGGATTCCTGACGGCTCTTGGGGAATTTCCCGCCTCCTCGGTTGGTGATCCTGTCGATGCCCTGGTCGCTCTCTGGAATGGGGAGATGGCTAGGGCAATAGACACGATCGCCCCAGAACGTCCCCTCTCGAGTAGCCGAACTAAACCAGCTCCTTGGTTTACTGAGGAGCTGGCAGCGTTGAAGCGAAAGAAGAGGGTACCAGAGAGCGTGTGGCGTTCGGATCCGAGTGAGCCAAATCGAACACGGTTTGTGTCCTTTTTAAGGGCATACGCCGCGGCAATAAAAGCCGCAAAGAAGACCTTCTTTGCGGCCACTATTGCGTCTGCAAAGAACCGTCCGGCTGAATTGTTCCGAGTTGTCAGAGGCCTGTTAAAACCCACCATGCAGGATGGGTGCCCTGATGACTCGGCAGCTCGCTGTGAAGCCTTTGCTCAGTTCTTTGCAGACAAAGTCGCTTTGATCCGCTCTGGTCTGGATACCATATTAACGGCAGTCTCTGAGGATGTAACACGAGCATCTGCTTGTCCGGTTTTGATGGATTCATTTCAATTGGTTCAATCCGAGGATGTGGACAAGGTGCTTGGAGGAATGAGAGCTACCACATGCATCCTAGACCCCTGCCCATCCTGGCTTCTGAAGAAGGCCAGAGGGGGATTGGCCGAGTGGGTGAAGGTGGTGGTTAATGCCTCCCTTCGGGAAGGCATATTTCCAGCCAGCTTAAAGCAAGCTGTGATAAAACCGCTGTTGAAAAAACCATCACTGGACCCCACTCAATTCGTCAACTATCGGCCTGTTTCCAATCTCCCCTTCTTGGGCAAAGTCCTGGAACGTGTGGTGGCCTCACAACTCCAGGGGAGCATTCGCACAGTTAAAACTCGTGCGCCAACTGCGCCCGTACCTTGGGAAGTCTGACTTGGCCACGGTAGTCCACGCTCTGGTTACATCCCGTTTAGACTACTGCAACGCTCTCTACGTGGGGTTGCCTTTGAAGACGGCTCGGAAGCTCCAATTAGTCCAACAGCCATGATACTAACTGGAGCAGAGCGCAGGGAGCACACAACTCCCCTGCTGCACCAGCTCCACTGGCTGCCGATTTGCTACCGGGCTCAATTCAAAGTGCTGGCGTTGGCTTTTAAAGCCCTAAACGGTTCTGGCCCAACCTACCTATCCGAACGTATCTCGGCCTATCAGCCCACCAGGACCCTAAGATCTTCTGGGGAGGCCTTGCTCTCTATCCCGCCTGCTTCACAGGTGTGGCTGGCGGGGATGAGAGACAGGGCCTTTTCTGTGGTGGCCCCTCGGCTCTGGAACGCCCTTCCCACGGAGGTTAGATCAGCCTCCTTGCTGATGGTATTCCGAAGAAGACTAAAAACTTGGATGTTCAAGCAGGCATTTGGTTAATTCGGTGCAATGAATGTGTTGATTACGGATTGGTAATATGGATGATGAAATTGGACCAGGATTTTAGTTAGGAGATGTATTGGATTGTGATTTACGTGTAATATTGTGTATTATGTTTTTATGGTTTTAATTGTATACTGTGCACTGTATATTTTGTTGTAAACCGCGTTGAGTCGCCAGTTAGGCTGAGAAACGGCGGTATACAAGGACAGTAAATAAATAAATAATTCAATAAATTCCTCTTGTTTTTATTTCTTTAGCTCTCCCGTCAAGTATGCTAAGGCCAGCTTCCAGTTTCTTTCAAATATTTCATTATTTTCATAGTTCAAATTGCTTGAAATCTTAGCCATCTGTGCATACTCCCACAATTTATCCTTCCAATCTTTGATGCTTAATGTTTTCTCCCCTTTCCAATGTTTGGCAATTGTAATGCGTGCAGCCGCAAAGCTGTACAAACAGATTTCTCTCTCTGGTTGTTCTAAACTGTCTCTGAATATCCCTAATAGGCACATCCCTGGGTTTTTTTTTACTTTGTTGTAAATCATTTTATTTGTTTCCTTTATTATTCTTTTCCAATAGATCTGCACCAGTTCGCACGACCACCATACGTGAAAGAAAGTCCCTTTCTTTCTTTTGCACCTCCAACAGGATCCTGTTTGTGAATTGTCCATTTTGGCTAGGAGGGCTGGAGTTATGTAGCATCTGTAGAACATTTTATATACATTATCTCTAATTGAAGCTGCCACTGTAAATTTAAATCCATTGTTCCACGGGTTTTCCCAGATGTCCAAATCTATGCTTCTCCCTAAATCTTTTGCCCATGAGATCATGGGGGTTTTAACACAATTATCTTCCAAATTATAGTGTAGAATATATTTGTATAATCTGGCTATTAAGCCTTTCCCCCCTTTATCTAATATAGTTTCCAGATCTGATTTTTTTTTGAAGCAAATCCCCTCTTCATGTCTTTTTTGAATCTTTCGTATAATTGATGATATCGGAACCACTCTTTAATACCCAATTCGTCTTTTCCCCTCAGTGCCCATTGGCCATTGGACCAGATAAGTAGTTCCCCATATGTTCTGACATCATCCTTGCAGATGGGTCTCCCAATGGCTTCTATTGGCCTCAGCCACAGGGGTGTTTTGGGTTCCATCCCTAATTTGTATCTTTTCCAAACATCTTATACAATCTCGATAAAATAGTGAAGAGTAGAGACATCACACTGGCAACGAAGCTCTGCATAGTTAAAGCAATGGTATTCCCCGTAGTAACATATGAATGTGAGAGCTGGACCATAAGGAAGGCTGAGCGAAGGAAGATAGATGCTTTTGAACTGTGGTGTTGGAGAAAAATGCTAAGAGTGCCTTGGACTGCAAGAAGATTAAACCATTCCATACTCAGGAAATAGTGCCCAACTGTAAAACTTAAGTGTTTGAATTGTCTTTCCTTTTTTCAGACCCTAGTCAATTGCACTGGTCATTCTTTTGTTTCACAAGAAAATGTAAGGTTACGCTGAGACTTTTTGGTTGATTTTTTTCATACACCTTCTGCTTCATGGAGTTTTAAAAGTGATATGTGAAGCAAGAAAATGTGCTTGTCAGCCTCCCTTTCAAGATGTGATGAAAATAGGCACATCACAGGCTCAGTTATCGCAACAGTCACTTCTGATTTGTTCATGTGTGTGCCAGGCTAGTGCCATACCCCTTTGTTCAATTCCCCCCCCCCCCCCCCCGCAAACTCGGCTTTAATCAAAATGGGAAGTTCACCCATCTTTAATGGCTGAAGAGGGTTGTTTTTGCTATATAGTGCAGGACATTTTTAAAAATCAGGAGAGTCACTTGTGCTCATTGATTATAATGACTGAGAGCAGGGCATATGCTGTAGCTGCATTTGCCTATGAGCTGAAGAGTTGATTTGTTTGGAGAAGATGCCCTGTGTGAGCACTCTTCCTTTGAACTTCAGCCATGTGTATCGGCATGAACAAGAGTAGATTTTTCTGAAGATGATCGTGTTTATCAGGGAGGCTTCATAAGTGGCAACAACTATAGCTATCTTTAATTTTAATTTTAATTTTTTTTAGATGGATTGCTGAAGTGTTTGGAGCACCATAATGGCTGGATGAGCTGCGGGTTGAACAGAACACTCCACCTGCAATAATGCAAGTACTTCAGTTGCTATAGTATCTTTCCACTTGTGAAAAAATGGCTAATGTGTCAACAACATCCTTTGACAAGCTCATGTGATCCCTTTAGGAGAGTTTTCCATAGCATCAAACTAAGAGGACAAAAGAGTGGCAAGGTTAAGAAGACACTGTAATAAATAATAAATCAACTTTATTTTTAACTCACCCTTTCTCCCCAGAGGGACTCAAGGCAGCTTCCAAAAAGTATCTCTTCCTCTTTCTGGAACAATAACAGGGTGAAATTACATTTCTTCATTACACATTCAATATACTGTATGCAACCTGGTGGCGCAGTGGATTAAACCACTGAGCTGCTGAACTTGCTAACCGAAAGGTTGCAGGTTCGAATCTGGGGAGTGGTGTGAGCTCCTGCTGTTAGCCCCAGCTTATGCCAACCTAGGAGTTTGAAAACATGCAAATGTGAGTAGATCAATAGGTACCATTCCAGCAGAAAGGTAACAGCACTCAATGCAGTCATACCAGCCACATGTCCTTGGAGGTGTCTACGGACAATGTCGGCTATTCAGCTTCGAAATGGAGATGAGCACCAACCCCCAGAGTTGGACACGACTGGACTTAATGTCAGGGGAAACCCTTTACCTTTATTATATTGTATGTATGTAAAATAATAACATTGTCACTAGCAGAAGAATCCAGAGAACTAGCTCTAGCTATTCTTTTCTACAATGTAAATATATGAGTTTCTCAACACCAGTGGCTTTTACTGGTGGAAGGATAATAATAAAACTTTATTTATATTCCGCTCTATCTCCCCAGATGGACAGATGGATACCTGTTGTGGATGAGGATTGTCCAGTTAACTTGTGTTCCCTGAGTTGCCATGAGATGGGTAGACTGGGAGGGGAATTCTAAGCAATTATTTTTCCCCAAAATGCCAATTATTTCTTTATGAAAGTGTGATTGCCCATTACTGTCCATGAAATAATTTAAAAGTCAGTTTGTGACATTTGTCTGGAGTCAGAAATATAGACTGCAGATTTTTTAATTATGGCAGGGAACATGTTGGTAGTATAGTGGGAACCAGAAAGGTAATTTCTTTTCCCCTCCTTTCCTTTTCAATTCTTTAATAGCAGTATAGTTTATAGCACCATAACCCTCTTTCATTTAAGCAATATTTCATTAATATGCTAATATTAAAAAATAGCAGGGAAGGCATTTTAGTATTAATTAAAAGACTGATTAAAAAAATTAATGGGATTGTAAAATTGTACCACTGTAAAGATTATCATAAAGATGTGGTGAACTGTGATAAGTCCACTTGCATGATACGTAACTACCCAAATTTTTAAAATGCACACACCTCTTTTTAAAAAAACCGAAAAGTAGTACTGAAGACATCTGAATGTATGGAGATTGTACTCTCTCTCTCTCTTCTTGTTTTACAAAGACAGGTTTTCCGCAATAAGAAGAAAAGAAGGAAGAACGCTTGAAATCAACATTATTTCCACCATGGACAGCTCATGGACCAAATTAGGAGTACCTCCCTTTGCCACTTGAGGTGAAAGGCAACTTCCACTTGGTCCGTGAGCCAAAACTGTTCATATCTTGTAATAAATGAGATTGTGTCATTTCATGTGAAATCACACATGAGATTCCACGTGAAATACCTACTGGGAGGAATTGACAGTCAAAGAAGACAAAGCTTTATTGGTTCTTTACCCAACCACAGATGTTAACAATAGAAAACATGGCAATGTAAAATATGCAAGGTTCTTTCATATCTTAATCTTAGTGCAGCAAGATCAGTTATATTTCCACAATATTCTTCTTGGATAATGTCAAATTCCATTCTATTTTGTTTTGTTAAAATCAACAAAGCTTCAGATTGTTGTTGTTAATGCATCAAGTATAAATCCAAGACTTTCGGACACTTCTACTACATTGGAAAAACTTACTACCAGACTTACAAACTGCTAGAAATTTTGGGAAGTTTTAGTTTCAGATGTCAGAAAGTGTATAAGAACTGTTTTAAAGAAAGTTTTTAACTACAATGATTTGCTAATTCTTGACGATATAAATATAATCCTGTACTGAAAAGAAAAAGTTATTATCTGGCCATAATATATATCAATTTAAGAAGTTGTAATACCGGTTGCTATTGGCACCCCTTTTTCCCTTGGTCTCACCTGTTTTGGGAGTCTAGAGAGATAAGACTCCACTAGCTCAATTGTGAAGAAGCGGCACTGTTCATATTGTTACAGACATTTTGCATATTTCAAAACTCATATTTACATATCCCATTAGAATAGTAGGGATGCCAGCATTTTTATTCAGCCAGACCTTTATAACCTAATCTGTTCCTGTCAGGGCATTACTTTTAAATCTGGGATTAAATTGAAAAATTTTCAGCAAAATAAGATGAGACCAATAAGATGCAACATAACGTCTATGATCCTATATTTTGCTTATGTAATGTAAATCTATGCTTCCATAGTTATATGATGGTTGCCTTATACCTTCTGTTGAAGACCAACATTGTACCTACCAATTGTCCCATTGTGTAATGAGGATTGCCCAGTATCTATTTCCACAAACAGTGAATAAAGTGGTACAATGAAAATACTAGAAATAGTTATGTACCATCCAAGAATCCTCTTTGTTAGTCCTAATTAAAATATTCATCTAATCAGTCATTAAACAGCGAGACAATGTTGTTGTTGAGTGCCTTCAAGTCATTTCAAACATATGGCAACCCTGTCACAGTATCCTCTGGGTAAGATTTCTTCAGAGGAGAAATTATCTTCCTTTGAGGCTGAGAAAATATGGTTTGCCCAAAGTCCTCCAGTGGCTTTCTATATTTGAGTGGGGATTTGAACCCTGGTTTCCAGAGTCCTTGTCCAATATTCAACCACAATTGATTCAAAGGCTCTGCTGCAGTTAAGACAGTTTGATCTTCCTTAGTTGAGTCCACGACTTTGTAGCCATCGGTACGTCAGCAAAGTACATCGTAGTTTTTGTGTCTGGAGCAGCATCCTTCAACTTCAAGAGCTGAGAACAATGCAGCTCATGTGAAGGCTATTCTGAATGTTTCCCTACCAACCTTACAGCCGTGACTTAGCTCTGTACAATTTCTTTCCCCATGCTCAGAGCCCACCTCAGAAAAAGTCATTTTGGGAGGGCGGAAACATCCAGGCAGCTTTGATGAGGGCTTTAAACAAGTCAGGTGAAGACTTTCTCCACTGCTATGAAGAGTGGCAGTAATGATGGAATTGCTATATTCAGTCAAAAGGATCCTATTTTGAAGGAGATAAACTGTAATTCCATGAATGTTCAATAAAATAAAGAAATAAATTATTTTGAGGTATACATGACTACCAATAATTCTGCCCATATTTTTCTACTTGCATGACCATTTTAATTCCTGACTTAATTCTGGCAACATAACAATGTCTCTTTTTCTCTTTTTGGGTACAGACCATTTCAAACTATAATTTATAATAGAAGTTCTCTCTTGGTGACCAGGAAATTGGTAGTGGGGATGCTGAATCTTTCAATTAGAATAGTTTTAGCGATGTGTGTTCAAAATGGCTTTTACTGATCCAGCATCTTGGGAGGAAGGATCCAGATTCCATGCAAAATGCTGAAATACTAGACTAAGGGTGCAGTGCCCTCAAGTGGAGAAACTTTTCTCTCTTTTCAGCCAGGAACAGAAAAAAGTGACCATTTATTTCATGCATGCATTGAGAACCTAGATATTTGTGTGAGATACCATATTGCAGAGCAAGTCCTGTTGTTGCTACTGCTGTTATTTTTTGTAATAAACATCCTGTTGCCTCTACATAGAGAGTTGTTTCTGACAGATCAAGTAGCTCTGACAATCTATTTGTGGAATCATCAATAAGGCTTCCCACCTCACAGTTAACTAAGATATTTTCTTTAAAATGGAATTCAGTTGATTCATCCTCCTTCGGGCTCATATAATTATAAATAACACAGGCAGATTGTTAAAATGAAAGATAAGGATATATTAAATTCTTAATATCCTGCTTCAAATAATTTTGTATTGCTTGGGACATGGTAAATAGTGGTCACAGAGCTAATTCATGTTTGTATTTAACAGTTTCTATTGTAAATCCTCACTTTGACATCTTCACTACACATGAGCTCCATATTCTTCCAGGAGCTCCTTAAATTAATCTTTCTTAGACCAGACTTCCTTAGGATCAAATTCCACAATTAGTTTCTGTCTTTTGTTCCTCTCATCTGCCTCATACAGACCCTTTCTGGATGATCTCAAAAGGCAGCAGGAAGTTTATTTGAAGACAGGCAGAATCATGGTTTTACCAGAGGATTGAAATATAAACATAAATACAGGAATGGAGACATAAGGATGAAAAGACTAAAGGAGAATGCTATCCAGAGAGGATACTTCCTAGAGCAGTCCAAATCTATGTTGTGTCTGTATAAAGCTTCAAGTCTCAGATTTATATTGCTAACCATACCTTTAGCTTGCCAGACAATGATACTAAAAGTATAATTCAAGATATATAAGAATTTATGGCTGAAAATCAAACATTTTCTTAATGAAATTGTGTTCATAATCATCTCCTTAGTCTGGATATTTGGAACATCACATTCTTTAGAACTATTTGATCAGCACAGTGTCTACGCAGAAGTATTGTGTATACTTATGTATATGTATAGGAATTTTAATTAAAAATTGACACCTCAAAACTGGATCAAATTACCCACGGTAAGAACTGTACTTCTGTCCAAAAAGAAACCATCTTTGAGTAAAGTGATAAAAGGCAAGAACTTAGTCCATCTTGGAGAATCTAAAAGAAACAGAAACTCCTCAGTTCTCTCCATTTGTCTTTCTTAGTCTAGGAAAATGGTGGCCGTGGTGGCCAGTGATGACTATCTGTTGTAGCTTAGCAGTCAGGGGCTGATGGGTCCACTGATGATTCAGAAGGGATGTAGGATTTTCTGGGGTTCAAAGTGGTGCCAGTTCAGGCCAGGTTCAAGTGTTGAAGATTTCAGGCCAGGGAAATGAAAATGCCTCAGACAGAGCCGAGCTCCAAGATCAGTCACAAGAGACAGAAACAACATCATTAGATAAGGGGTCGAGTGAAGAAGAATTAAGTGAAACAGAAAACTCTCAAGGGAAGGCACCTGGTGTTATGGAGATAAACAAAAATCTTCACTTATGGACTAGGTCAGAGAATTGGATCCGTAGGTCTGAGAGACTTTGTGGGGAAAAGATAGAGAAAATTATTGGGAAAATACATGGTTTTATGACTGTTTATTGACAGCCAGTGTTTACCTTATAATCAGTTCAGGCAATGTTGGCTTTCGAGTTAGAAGCAAGGCCTGGTTCTCTTGTCAAGTCACATCTTGGTTTTGGATTCAAGTATCTTGGAAGTTTTATATTCTTGTTTTATGAGTTTTGCTCAAGTTTTTCTAAGAATTCCTTTGCTTATGGATTTATGCTGAACTTGTGATTCCTGGACTGTATTACCGTTAGAGTTTTATGAGACGTTTGGATTTGTATGTGATTATTACCTATTGCTAAATCTTTTTGAATTATTCCCTTCTTTCTTATTTCTTGCATTTTCATATATTTTATGTGCTTTTACAATAAACTTTTTGCTTATACTCAGGACTTTTGTATGGTCCTGTGGTCATAGGTAGCTCCAGGCATGGAGTGCAACACTATCCATCTGAGATGGCACTGCCACTTTCCCCTCTCTGCAAAATGTCCTTTGACATATCCATGGGTTAGATCAAGATTCATAATTTTGGCTCCAAAACCTGCCATTGACTTATACATGCATATATATGGTAAATCCCATGGTGTTCAAAAAGGCCAATCCCCAGTATTTAAAATTGCAGCCAACTAGGCTAAATGCCATGAGTATCATAGGTTGAACAATTACGGGAGTAAACAAAAATATGTTTTCTCATAAAAAATAGTATGCCACTTCACTTCATGTTCTAGATATTGGGGCAGGGAGGACAACTGAATTATAGAAGTTTATAAGTAGATATATTGGTAGGATCTGTATGTTCTCATAATTAAAATAAGTGGTGGTAATGGGATAATGTAAGGTCTAACTGGTGCATTAAAATCAAGGTGAACAGAATGTACTCTCCTTTTGACAGGTGTAAATCCCCCAAATGGCAAGTAATTGGACCAACACATTACTTTTTTTCCCCTAGAGTCAGATGTCAAGAACAAATGGAGCCTTTGGTACTTAGGAGAGCACATCAATGCTAAGAGGACTATAAACATTTATTCTGAATACATACAGCAGCAATGTTATAGAAGGGGGAAAGACAAAAAATAGAATTGTGAGAATTTAAATATCTTTATTTTATTCCACTTTTCTCCCAATATGTGATCCAAGTTTACTTTTGATGAGACCATTTATGATGAGACTCTACTTTTAAAGAGAGCTTGGAAACTTGGGGTTTTTTAAGTAATTTATTTCTGTTACTTGTTACAGGATTTGAAAAGTCACCCATTGTTCTTCTTCATTACAACAGTGAAAAAATGTTATGTTACTTTTTGTATCATTCAGTGCTTTTCTATTACTTTCCATTAATTTATAGGGTAGGAGATTATAGGACTAGAAGGTAGTACAAAACTTGTAATACTTCTTTAAAAATACCCTTGAAAGTGACATTGAAAGGTAACTAAAAACCAAACTCATTACTCCAAAATTAACTTACATTACTCATTATATGACTTTTGTTAAACTTCCTAAACTGATAAATAGTTCAGGCAGCACCACTATTTCTAACTTATAACTTTCAAGCTCTACTTAAATGACAAAAGAAGCAGGATAAAATCAAGGTGAATTTTTCTCTTTCTCCCAGCAGAGTGTGAAATCAACCCTTTGATAAAGTTGAAATTACAATACCTAAGTAATGAACTAACAATGTTTAAATATAGACCTGTAGCCTATTTAATTTAATCTTCTACTGTAGAAAAGCAAGTTTTTGCTAGATTACATTTTTTTTGTTAGTTGGGAGTTGTAGTTTTATGACTCCTAACTTTAGCTTTCTCTGCAAAAGAGTGCTGGTGACTCACAAACTAAAAATCCCATTATTCTATAGCATTGACCCATGGCAGTGAAAGTATATCAAACTTCTTTAATTCTGCAATGTCGATGTACCCAGTGTATGGAAAAGGTATTTCATCCCCTGTCATTGTTCTGTAATATGATAAGGATACACATAGGTAGGTGCATTTTGACTTGGCAAGGTAACACTTGGGGACTTCAAGTGATTAGTTTCAGGAAAACATTGCAGGAAGAGTGTGTGTATGTATGTATGCATTATTCTGGGCCTGGGTTGACCCACAAACCATCACCACCCTGCCCACTGATGTGGCAGGAAGGTGTCCTGACTGCCCAGTGATGTCAAATTTGGTTCAGACTCTGGCCACAACATGAGTCCTGCCAGTCAGCACTCACTTGCAGTGACAATGGCTGGGATTATGAGGAAAGGGGGAGAGGAAAGATCGACACAGAGAACTGGAGGCGGCAGTAAGTGCCATCCCAAAAAACACTGGATGTCAGAATAAACAGTTGCAGCCAATTCCATCTTGTCACTGGCCCAACTGCTTACAAGAATCCAAAATCATGGCTTGCCCCACATTACCCTGAATCAGCTCCATGCACACATAGTTTGGCCACCACAGAGCTGCTTAAGGGGCTCTTCATGGTAGGCCAGTGTAGATGTGCCTGGAGAAGGTATCAAACCAAAGAGGGGGAAAGCTTCAATTTCTCTGAAGTTTCCAACTTCAAGACCCACTGGAGATTCTTTCAACCCTTCCTTAGGTAATTTGGAGACTACTATCGGTTTAAAAGAATTGATTTGGAAGATACAACTAAACTTCTGCTAAAATGAGATGTTGGGGGAAAGCACACTATGAGTGAAGTAGCCATCTCAGGCAACAATTGCTGCAAAGCAGCAAAATGGACCCAAAGCTGTTCTTTCTGTGCTGCTTGGACAATCCCCCAAAGTAAAAAATAGAGCTATATCCCCCAAACTAGCTACTGCCTTTGGGGTGTAGTGAATGCCATTCTGTTTCAAGTATTCAACTGATAATCCAGGCAGCTTCTGAATGTCTTATGGAGAAATAGGCACCAATTGTATTTTCCTTCAGCAAAATGTTTGGGACTGTTCTGACCAGCCATGACATAAACATAAAATAAAGTGATATTTGTGCCTTGAATAAAGTTATTTAGCCATTAATTTAGGCATTCTCATTTTGTTCTGTAAAGCACTCTAGGTAAATTTGTTGTGCAAAAAAACAAACTCCTGTTTCTTTTCCTTTCTTGAGTAGTAAAACCCTCTCCACAGGCTTTCCAACCAGCTTCAGAATGACAGTACTGACTTATTATCCATATGACTTCTGTTTCCTGCTTTTTATAAAGATGGCAAAGCAGAGACCGTAGATGCGAACCGCCACCAATTACTGAGCCTGTCAGGATTCAGCAACAGATAAAATTAATTCCAAATTTTAAACAATCTGCAGAAAACTGAACACAATTATGTAAGAAATTAAGTTATACAGTTGCCATGACCTTTAATCAATCATCCAACTGTTAATGTTAATTTTGTGATCTAAAAATCATAGTTCTATTTGCATTTTAATGGCTCTTAAATGAGTGTCATCAAGAAGAAATAAAGGCAGCCTAGCCTTTGGATGCCAAATTCTTTCTCCTTAATGTGATGCAGGAGATTAGGAAACTCAGCTCGGAAAAGGTTTTTGTTTCAACCTGCAGCAGACATATGGAGCAAGCTCCACAAAGGGAAAAATAAAGCCATTCTATGCAAAATATCATGGTTGTACTGTTATTATAAATAAACCGGAATTGCAAAAAGAGAGGAAGCTATAATGGCATCATCATTACCCACATGCTAACACAAAAACTGCAGCATAGCTTTTTAATGACTTTTCCACTTGAATATACCTTTCAAAGTGCAGCTACAATCCAGGGAAAGTTAGAGAACTCAAGTTTTGTAGATTTCTCAGAGCTCTGAAAAGTTACATTTTTACTACAACCTAAAGAATCCCCTAATCAGGGCAACCTCTTAAAATCATGCTAGTTGAAGGAACTGTAGTCCCAAAATGGATTTTCCTGAACTCTAGCTTTTTTTCAGTAGACTTGTACTCTGGACATATCCTGAGTGTTCATGACTCACTAGGAAAGACAATAATGCTTAGTAAAGTGGAAGGTAGTAGGAAAAAGGAAGACCACAGTACACAAAAACATTGATTCAGCCAAGAAAGCCATGACCCTGAGTTTTCAAGATCTGAGACTGGGAATTATAACTGCGGATCTTGGAGGTCTCTCATTCACAGGGTCACCCCACGGCAAAGCTGACGTGACAACAAATAACAATGTCTCACTTTTTCTGGATTATGTATTAGCAGGATTCGTTCAACCTTAACTTCTTTTTCTTGATCAAGAGCTCAATTCACAAAATAAACAATGTATTTTATTTATTTATTTAAATTGTAAAACTATTTTGTATCACCTCCCATCCCACAAATGTTCCCAAGACGATAAACAAATATGAACAGTACAAAGATAAGCACTTTTAAAAACACATCCAAATATTCTTTTAAACCCCCTAAAAGCAGTTCAAAAGCAATCCCAGAATCCTGTTTTGAAATGGTTAAACAGTTAAAGCAGCCTTTTCAGACACTGAATGTCATGTGTAACAGCATAGCACAACCTTAAAAGAGATGGGGACAGCCTAACTTCCTTGTATAGGGAGTTCCACAGTTGAGGTGCTGCTATAGAGAAGTGCCTGGTATGTGTGACCACAAGCACTAGATTGTTTTTAGGGATTGTGATGTATAATGGATTGTTTTAATTGTTTTAATTACTGTTTATATGTTTTATTTTTTACCTTGTTATTGTGCCGGCATCAAATTGTGCCTTTTTGTAAGCCGCCCTGAGTCCCCCCTCGGGGGTTGAGAAGGGCGGGGTAGAAGTGCGAGAAATAAATAAATAAACTGAACTTCACAAAGTGTTAAGAGTCCTGCCAGAAGTTGCCCTCCATCAAGTGATGAGCTCCATAGGACTCTGTTCCAACAGCAGGGAGAAGACGCTCCTCTTATTGCATCTGATGAGATCTATAGTGTCTGACTGATAGATAACTAAGGCTCAGAACATTGTGTCCAGATCTGCTTTCTGTATTAAAGGACTCAACTGGTGCACCAGACGAAGCTGGGCAAAGACACTTCTGGCTAACACGGCAACCTGGCTTTTCAGGAGAAGTACTGGGTCTATAAGCAACCCCAAGCTAGGAACATGATCTTTCAGAAAAAGAAGAACCCCACTCAGAATTGTATGAGATACCAGTTCCAAGTTAGTTTTCCTACTGACTAACAGCACTTATGTTTTGTCTGCATTAAGCCTTGGTCTATTCAACTACAGCCTCCTTGACGTCAGTTGTAACGTTGTAAAGGAAAGATAGAGCTGAGTATTAACAGCATATTGGATTAGTCTCCCAAAGACTTTAATGCAGATGTTTAAAAGCATAGGGGACCAGCATAGGTGTCTATAAGCACCCCCAAGCTACAAACCTGATATTTCGGAAGATACCAACCCAATCCAGAATTAAAGCATAGGGGACAATACTGTCCACTGTGGAACTCCACAGTCTAATGGACTAAAGGATGAACAACAGTCCCTCAACATCACCCTCTGGGAATGTTCAGCCAAGAAAGGCCAGAATCACTGCAAAGCAATGCTGCCAAGTCCCCAAGGGATTGAGGGTATCAAATGCTGTCAAAAGATCCAGGAGGACCAATAGGGACTCACCCCATAACCAGGCCTGAACCTAGATTGTAATGGGTCCAAGTAATCTGTTGCATTCAAGAAATCCTGGAGTTGGGTGTGATCCTGGACTCCTCGCTAAGCTTGGATCCCCAGGTCTCGGCGGTATCCAGGGGAGCATTTGCACAACTCAAACTTGTGCGCCAGCTGCGCCCGTACCTTGGGAAGTCGGACTTGGCCACGGTGGTCCACGCTCTGGTTACATCCCGGATTGATTACTGCAACGCGCTCTACGTGGGGTTGCCCTTGAAGACGGCCCGGAAGCTTCAGATGGTCCAGCGCTCGGCAGCCAGGTTGCTAACAGGAGCGGCACTCAGGGAGCACACCACTCCTCTGCTGAGCCAGCTCCACTGGCTGCCAATCCGCTACCGGGCTCAATTCAAGGTGCTGGCCTTGGCCTATAAAGCCCTAAACGGTTCTGGCCCCGCTTACCTCTCCGAACGCATTTCCACCTATGAACCGACTAGAACATTAAAATCGTCTGGGGAGGCCCTGCTCTCGATCCCGCCCGCGTCACAGGTGCGCTTGGCGGGGACGAGAGACAGGGCCTTCTCAGTGGTGGCCCCTCGGCTATGGAATGCCTTGCCAGCAGACATCAGACAGGCACCTTCGTTGCTGGCGTTTCGGAGAATGGTCAAGACCTGGCTTTACGAACAAGCGTTTGGCTAGGCAATGCAACTAATTAAGGAAGACGGTAATTGAACATAGGAACGGCACAATGACTATGAGAATGGATCTGACTTTAACGGAGGCATTATATATGTTGTTTGTGGATTTGTCTTGTCTGATGTTAACTGTTGTGGAACGACGTTGCTGTCCCTGTTGTTGTATTGCTGTGTTTTAAAATTGCACTGTAAACCGCATTGAGTCGCCTGTCAAGGGCTGAAAATGCGGTATAAAAGTGAAGCAAATAAATAAATAATAATAAATTGTATTGCTATCATTCACTCTATGACAGAGGTGGGCACATGAATGCATGTTACAAAAGAACTCAGTAAATACTTCCATATTTTCATTTAGTGGGTTTTGTCTGTATCAGGATGAACAACCTGTCAAGGACCTTATTCACGTGCAAATAGCAGATTACTGGATGAAATACTGATAATGGATGGGGCTGCACCCAGCTATAGGCAGAGACTGAGTCAAAAGTGGGTATCTTACCTATTTCCTCTTTTTGCCACATGTTGTCTCTACCCCATATTACTTATTTATCTAGTGGGCTACCAGGAAGAAGGCACACTTTTCCCAGAGGGGACTTGTGGGCTTACAATCTGGCTAAGGAGATGAAATAAAAGTCAATGGTCATAAACACGGCAAGAGTCACAAGCTGTCCACAAATCTTACCAGTTTCAGGTATGACAACATGTAATACATGTAAGTGTCTTCCCACAATGAACCAGTTGAAAGGAAAGGTAGTTTAAAAATGGCATAAAAACATTGAGATACATACACACCGTGGATCTTTGTGCATTAGGCTGCTTGTAATGGTAAGGATAATAAGCTCTATTGTGCTATCATTATATAAGCATTAACAGTGGCATATTTCAAAGGCAGAGACCCTTAATATTGTAACACTAATTCAAGCCCTGATTAAATTGGATCCTCATTATCATGTTATTGATAATGGATGATTACTTCTTTACTATTTAATAAGGTGAAATGCTTATTGTAAGGCTCTTGATGGCATTACTTTCAATTATAATTATTTTGCTTTATTAACATATATACCTAGGTCTCTTGCATGCTGATTTATTTGCATTCAGAGTGCATAACACTGATTAAAATGTTACATTCTTACTAAAACTTCCTTAAGCTCCCTTGGAGAGATACCCTCTATGAATTCTCTTCAGCTAATATAGAAGGTCTTTGAGTACATGTTCAGAAAGCAAAGTAGTAAAAGCATTTCACTCACTGAAAGTCTTCAGAAACGGCAAAAGAGAGGCAGAGAGGAAAAATGCATCTGCTGGTAGGTAGACCATGAGCAGGATTCTGAAGTTTCATTTCATAGAAAATTTAATAATCCTGATGAAAGGAAATTGAGCTTGATAAATGACCTGTGCTTCCCCACAAACAATGATGAGTTCATTGTCTAATGAACTGACTTAATTTGAATTCACACAGCAACAGTTCTTTTCTTCCTCCAAGCTGAGAACCTCTGCATTTTAATTCATCCAAAAAGTACCAGGTGGAAGGCATTTTAATGGGTCTCACTGTCTAAAATTAATAAACCATAGTGCAGAAGAAAAATTATAGCAAGCCATAGGAAGAAGTGAAATAACATTTCTACATCATATCATTGGTGGTAAATCTTTTGCTTTTGAAAGTCCTCTTTGGGGGAAGGCAAACACGTGTAATTCTTTTTTCCTCAGCACTTCTACATTTTAGGAAATTGTCACAATTCAGTCAATTGCTATGGGTTTCAAGGACCTTTAAGGACTTCCAAGGTGCCCCCATTGAACTGAAAGAAGGGAATACAAGCTCATAGTTCTATGAAAATGTTGCTTCACATACATAGATCAGACCTGCCTACTAAAATGAACAGCTGAAACATGCAAAACATATCTGAAAGTATACAAAACTTTGGATCAGAGAAAGGTTAGTTTATTTATAATGGTTATTTCTAAACCACTTCGAGTCTCTTGTTGGGAGATGGATCAAGGTATAAAGTATTATTATTACTAATAAAGTATTATTAGTAGTGGTAGTGGTGGTGGTGGTGGTGGTGGTAGTAGCTGTTGTTGTTGTGTGATATTAAGACTTGCTACAGCAGACTACAATTGTTTGGGATGTTTTAAACAAACGGAAATACATTACATGGATACTGCAGGCTCATTTGTTTGTAAGTGAAACAACTATTATATGCTATTATGACTCTTATTTGATAAAAAGTTTATTTTGTGGTAAATAATACAATATTGATATATCGGACAAGTGAATTCTTATTGTTGTTAGTGTGTACTTTTGAGTCCTTTCTAAACTATGGCAACCCTAAAGTTTCTAGGCAAGTTTATTTTTGATTAATTTAGAATCAGGTTGCTTTTCCCTTCCTCTGATGCTGAGAGAGAATGACTCACCCAAGGTCACTCAACAGGTTTCCATGGATGAGCAGTGCTCAAACCACTGTTGTCCAAAAGCCCAGATGCCATAGTTGGAGCCCACCAAAACAGGGACTTGGGTGGATGATCTCCTGGTATCCTCACATGACATCAGGAACAGGAAAGCTTAATCTGGCTACCCTCTTTCTCACCAACATCACAATGGGCATAGATTAGTAAATTCCTCACCAGTCAGCCACCAGGCTGGGCACAATAGACTGAAATGCCAATAATAAATCAAGTCAGGAGTTGATTATTCAGGGACATAATAAATCCCATCTAAGACTAAACTCATCATCACAGCCCAGCTCCCCATTGTCCCATTGAGGGGGACCAGGAAATCGCATCACCTAAAGATCATTCCACCGAGATAGCCCATCAGGGACCATTGTCATAGAGCAATACCAATTTTCCTTGCCTGGAAAGGTCTCTGCCAGCAGAAGGGAGATGGGCACAGCATAGCAACAAATTCAGTTACTCTCCAATAGAGCTTTATTAAAGTTGCCGCCATACACTATCTGCCAATCACAGCTGTAAAACAATAAATGTACATAAAACCTATGAGAAAATGAATTGTAACTTTGTCCCAATCAGAACAAAGTCTATTATTTTGAAAGTCCATAAAATACTGATGGAAGACCTGTCAAATTTGGGACTCCCTCCCTTCCACACACACACACACATCCAGCATCTTTCTTTGATCAACGAAGCAAAGAAGGTAACCTCTGATCCTACCCTCATCTCTGTGTGTCTTGATTGGGAACCATTGGAGCCAGCATGCCAGGAATGAGACCAGGGTTCAGGACAACATCACTACACCATGCAGCTCTCAATTTACTAATACCATGCTCAGTAGAAGTGGAACATATGTTTTGCATCTCTTGGCACTACTGAAAAAGGTTGCTATTTGAAATCATGTAGACAAGAACTACTGTTAGCCATGATACTGAGCTAGATAGCTAGGGATGATACTGAGCTAGATAGCCCAATAATCTAACTCAATATAAGTCAGAAAACTAACATGAATGTGATGTTCCATGTTCCCTGTGGCTCCTCTTTGGGGAAAGAGTGGGCTAAGACGCAGAACAAGCAACAAACACATCTTGATTATTGTCTGAGATTTTCGAAGGCCACAGTGTATCCTAAAGGAGCCAACAGGAAATAGACTCAGTAAATGGAACACTCTCATACATTTGCTCTAAATAATGCAGTCTATGATATTTTAATTGTTACCTCTAAAATCTTTTTAGTGTACAAGATTGTGTTTTGCAGAAATAGTTTTGGTATTTCTTTCCCCCTTTACAGGATATGAATACTTGTTGATTCATAATCAGGCAGCTTATGAAACAGAACATGAGTCACTTAGGAGATTTCCAAACTTCTGGCTGTCATTAAGGGAAGCTCAGGAGATAAACAGAGGTTGAAATGGTCCAATTCAAGCACAGCAGTATAAATAAGAATGAAATGGTTGTTTTCCTGGAGGACAGCAAAAGGAAACTGCTTGCTTGATTCCACTTACGGAAATTGAATTGCCCTTTTAAAGTTTAGTCATAGACAGGAGCATAATGATGGCATTTCATGAAATGAATTCAGTGCTCTCACAGAACAAATTTCCCCTCCAATTCTCCCAGGATTTCACATCTTTACTATTCTTCCTTTCCATTAAATGGAGTTTTCTAGAGTTCTATGCATGTGGAAAGGTGAGATGAATTTGGGTGATCTATCAGAAGTCCTTCTCTTCAGGGGTGGTGAATTGATTGGTTATGAAAAGTATGGGTTGTGACCATGATGATAAATGCCACAGAACATTTGCAACATATCTCTGCTATTAGACCGATACTACTTAACATAAAGTACCAAATGACATGTTAGGATAAAAATTATTCAAGAATAAAGGTAGGGATGGATTGTCTCTCATAGTGTTGTAGTGCTTCACTGTATTGTATAAAACGGATAACACTGAAAAGAGGGTGCGTACTACAGTAGCTCAGGACACAATTCTCCAAACATGATGGCTTTATACAAATAAAATGCATCCTTTGCATGCTCCAGGTATAAGGCCTTCTACCATATGGCATTTGTTGTAAAAAGGAATGAGTTTAGCTGTGGTACTAAGCCCATATTCTATACTGCTGGAAAACAGTCTGTTTGTTCCAGTAGTGGCTGGTGGCTTCTATTTTAAGGTGTTACGAATCTGCTCTAGGTTTTATTTCAGATTTTAAATGAGTTAGTCAAGATGATGAACAATTTTTACATTAGAAGTCAATATTTTGGATAGATTCTTTAAGGTTTGGAACAAAATCCAGAGCATATTTATTACACTCGTGACAAAGAAGCTACATCCATCACTGGTGACCCAGAATCATTTGACCAGGAACTAATACAGCACATAGGAAAACAGCCAGATAGACTATGGCAGGACAACACTATGATGAACTTTCGATCCTGAAACACTTGAGTTGGGGGAGCAACTCAAGGGGAACAACAAAAACCAGACTAGAAGTTCTGCATGAATGGCTTGTTTAAATAAAAAAAAAGCAATTTGTGGGTTAATTATTATCTCATAGAAGATGAAGTGAAGCAATGACAAGGAAGGAAACTGAGCAGTGATACATCAGTATTTATAATAGAGAGGTAGGGTTGGAACAATGGAAACAAGGGGAAGGAATAAGAAACACTTTTCTTCTTCTCCTATTTCATGACATGAAAATGGGTGGAACGCCCATCGGTCATAGCAAGGATTTAACAAGTATGAAATATAAGATGCAGAAATAGTACCCCAAAGTTAAGGCTACCAGGAATCCACTAACCCTACTAAACCCATTCTTCTGAAACTACACTGTTTTATAATCTACCTATACATTTTTAAAATAAGTCTACTTTTAATGGCAGTGCAGTTGTGAAATCTTGATATATCTTGTTGTTGTCAGGATTTCTGCATGTAAGATATTACAAAAGCTTTTATTTCAAAGTCCATGTAGTTCCTGTGCTTTATTTTTAAAAGTTGAAAACATGTGACATATTCCATTAAAGGAAAAACATATGAGCAAAGTCCTTGCTGCAAAAACGAAGTATTGATTTGTTTTCTAAAAAGGTTGGATGCTGAATGCAAAGACTCGCTTATGTCTGACTTTATCATTTTAAATCTTTGTTATCTTGGGATCTCATCACATTGTACTTTGACTCTGCCCTAGGACTCTTCCAGGACAAAGCCTGCTGAAGCCCATCACATGGCACAGGGCTACCTCCTGGAAGTATCCTTGGATGGAGCTCTGGCGGTACTAGGCTTTTGGAGCCGTGATGGTACAAGGCTTAGGATGGAGCTGTGGTGGTACTAGGCTTTTCCCTTCTGCAGCCCTTATTCTATACTGCTGAAAAACAGTTTGTTTGTTCCAGTAGTAGCTGGTGGCTTCTATTTTAAGATATTACGAATCTGCTCTAGGTTTTATTCCAGACTTTAAATGAGTTAGTCAAGATGATGAACCTATTTTGCAGTAGGAGTCAATATCTTGGAAAGACTCTTTAAGATTTGGAACAAAATCCCATGTTCTTATTTATTAGAACGGGGCAAGCATGGGGGGGGGGGGCAGGAAGTGATACTTTCCCCCATGTGATGGGAAAAGCAGCCATGCCGGCAAGGCAGGGTGCGAGGCCACAGTTTCCCCTGCTGCCCGCCAGATACACCACACTGTCTGGTGAATCCCCCCACTTTTTGGACCTAAATGTGATGAGATCCTTAGTCACTGTTAGAATTCTGGGTGGTAGTTGTCTGTTCTGTTCTGTGCTTGTTTTATGATGGCTTTATACAAATAAAGCTTCTTGTTCTCTGAAGCTCAGCGGTCTTAACACCAGTTATTATTAGAGGTGAGAAAGAAGTGGTCGTACCTGGCTATAGCTGTAATTGTTACCATTATACTTAAGTGTTCATATTTTTACTGTAGAAATGTTATTTCCTATAAAATGCTCTTTCCCTCCATTTCCACTCACTTGAGTTCCCCTTTGTGAGGCCTAACTGTGTGTGATAGAGAGGCCAAAGTCATGAAGCCCTAAGATATATACTCTCATCATTTGGTTTTAGTCTTGCTCTCTGGGCTTTCTATACTAGCAGTAGTGTAATGGGCATTTTCATACTACACAATTTATAGCACTATGATTCCATTTTAGTTGTCCTGGTGACAAACAATCCTATCATGAAAGTTGTAGTTTAGGGAGGAGTTGTTATTTAGAATTCTCTGCCAGACAGCTTAAGTGCTTCATCAAATTCTAAAACCCAAAATTCCATACATGGGATGTAATGTGGAATATAGCACTATATTTGTATACTTTGAAAGGACTTCAAGTTTATATCTTCTGCTCTGTCATGGTGATGCAGGTCAGGCAGACATAACTGTTTTCTCATTTTTGCTTTCCTTGGAAGAAAAGTCTGGGGCCAGTGATGGGACTTTGTAAGAATGAGCTAAAGGCATTGAGCAGGAGATTAAATTCTGATATACTCAGGGAGGGACAACACTGTGCTCACTGTGAGGTTTATTTTTTTCATTGTTGTCTGTATCAGAGATTTTGCACATATTCAATACTGGGTCCTGTTCATTTCTGTAAGCTGCACAAAACATGAAAAGGTGTTGTTTACTCTATTTACATTGAATTGATAATTCTGCACTTGATGTGTGTGCTCAGCTCATTTTAGATGCAAAGCCTCATCAGAATGAAGGCTTCCTACTTTCACTCTGTCCAGACCAGAGAATAAATTATTTTCTATAATCAAACCCTCTAGAACAGTGGTTCTCAACCTCCCTAATGCTGCAACCTCTGAATACAGTTCATCATGTTGTGATGACCCCCTAACCATACAATTATTTTCATTATTACTTCATAACTGTAATTTTGCTACCATTATAAATTATAATGTAAATATGTGATATGAATAATGTATTTTCATTGTTACAAATTGAACATAATTAAAGCATAGTGATTAATCACAATATGTAATTATATATTGTGAAATATTTATTTAAGATGTGGAAGGGCCACAGGAATCATCTTGTCCTATTCCCAACCTCCTAGGCAGCTGTAATAAAATCCCACATTATCTGCTTTGAACTGGAATATTTGGCAGTGTGGACTCAGATAACCCCGTTTACAGAAAATATTGTGGGATTTTCTGCCTTGGTATTCTGAGAAGAGAATTATCAATAGAAAAAGGAGATATAGAGGGGGAAAGAGACAAGAAGGGAGAGAAGGGGTAGAAAGGAAGAAAGGAAGAAAGAGAGAGGAGGGGGAGGAAGATGGTAAGAAAGAAAAGGGATAGAAAAGTGAAGGAGAAAGGAAGGGAAAGAAGAAGGCAAGATAAAGAAAGAAGGAAAAGGAGAAGGGAAGGAGGAGAAAGACGACTGTAGACGGCTCGGAAACTTCAATTGGTCCAGCGGGCAGCAGCTAGGATGCTAACTGGAGCTCATTATCAAGAGAGGTCTACCCCTCTGTTTAAGGAGCTCCACTGGCTGCCATTTATTTTCCGAGCCCAATTCAAGGTGCAGGTGCTCACCTACAAAGCCCTGAACGGTTTGGGACCACCCTACCTGCGTGACCGCATCTCCATCTACGAACCCACACGCTCGCTACGGTCATCTGGGGAGGCCCTGCTCATGATCCCACCTACGTCGCAAGCGCGCTTGGTGGGGACACGGGACAGGGCTTTCTCTGTGGCGGCCCCCCGACTTTGGAATGCCCTTCCAAAAGAGCTTCGTCAGGCCCCTACTCTAGCAGTTTTCAGAAGGAACCTAAAAACGTGGCTGTTCCGATGTGCCTTTCCAGATTAGGAATCCCCATCCCAAGTCCTAGAAGCACTTTAGCACAACCAATGTTGCTGCACACCGCACTTTTAATCCTACGTTCCTCCTGCCATCTCAGCACTTTTAACCCTGTACCCCATTGCGCCGGCCGAACCAGTTTTAATAGTGTCTTGATGTATTGATGTATTGTCATTGTGGTTATTTTGCTTAATTGTTTTGATTTGCTTTGTTTATTGTTGTGTTATGTTTTTATTGTATTGTGTTTTGAGGCTTCGGCCCGTGTAAGCCGCATCGAGTCCTTCGGGAGATGCTAGCGGGGTACAAATAAAGTTAATAATAAATAATAATAATAATAAAGGAGGGGAGAAGAAAAGAAAGAAATATAAAAAGGAGAGGAGGAGAGAGAGACAGAGAAAGGAAGAAAGAGAGAAGGGAGAAAGACAGAGGGGGAAGAAGAGAAAAAGAAAAAGAAAAGACAGGAATAGAACAAGAGAGACAGAGAGAAGAGAAAGTGAGAGAAAGGGAAAGAAAGAAAAAGAGAGGGGAAAGAGGGAGATAAGGAAAGGGGGAAGGAAAAAGAAGAAGGGGAGGAGGATCCCCTTTTTAGACCTGAACCAGAGCCTTCTGAGCAAACCCAGAGGAGGAAAGGTAGGTCTTAGGCCCAATGGTTTTAGGCAACCCCTGCGAAAGGGACGTTCGACCCTCAAAGGGGTTGCGACCCACAGGTTGAGAACCGCTGCTCTAGAATCTCATCTACTGGCTAAGCAATTCTGTCAGCTGCTGTCTTCAAAAACTATTTTCTCCACTTTACTAGATAACATTTTATCCCTCTTTCACTCTATTCAACATTCACGGCAGCCTGTGAGGGTGCTGCCTGTTGCAGCGGGTGAGCCTTTCATTGTGAAACAACTTCATCTCATGGTTTGATAAAATTTTATGTTTCACATTACTGTTAGTCCTAAAGAAAAGAAGTTGTGGAAAGCTGAAGGGCAAACACACATCTTCTGCTATTTTGAGAACACATCTGTTCCAAGTGAATAGAATTTTCTCTGTGATTTAGGTCCAAAATCCCCCATCTGTCACATCTTTCCCCATTAGCTCTAGCAAAGCAAGGAGTCCATCACCTCTGTTTTTGTCAGTCCAATTCATATGCATGGAAAATACAATATTAAGCTGTGCAAATGGAAAAGGCCATCCTGTTTTACTAATAACAATGTGTGGTTGTTTTTAAGTGTATGAGGAAAAAAATATTTTGAAAGATGATGCAGCATACATTATTCTGAAGTTCCCAGCATTTATATCCACAACTGAGAGACCAATTGACTGTAGCAAGGAAAACGATGATTCTAACTCACTGGAAAATATTGGTGGCATACCCAGTACAAAATACATATATCCTATATTGCTATGCATCACGATGCTTTTGTTCCTCTTTAACTATTTTGTGAAACTGTTTCTAATGAAATCTTGGCTTAGATATCTTTTTATCCTGTAAATGTTAAGTTGTGCTTTTCTTACTCATTGAGGTTTCCCCTAATAGCTTAATTTTCACTTGCATTAAAACATGTTTCACTTTATGTTTTGCCAATATAGTAAACATCTGTGGATTTTTATATACTAAGAAAAGGACATACATATGGCATCTATTTTTACTCGGCAGTCAAGCATTTTAAATTCTTCCCTTAAGTGTTCTTCCACATTTTGTAAGATTTCCAGGGAAACATTTTTTCTCTATAAGCTTCAAGCTTAAGGGCATCTATGGTTTTATGTATATTAAGCAGAAATTCTAGCACACATAAGCTTGTGGCTTACAGAGCTCTTGTCAATAGCTTTTTCACAAAGTCTGTAATTTCCTTTGTCCACAATCCAGAACCAACTTATACAGCCTGTGTTCAGGAAATCTAAAATCTCAGGCTTGAAAAATTGTACCTCTTGGGTCAGTGACTTTGTGTTGCCAAGTTTACATTCAGAAACTGGGAAGGAGGGTGTGGTCAGTGAAATAGGAATTGAGGAGCCCACAGGTTTTAGCAAAATGGCTGTGTTGTCAAAGACTTTCATGGCCAGAATCACTGGGTTGCTGTGAGTTTACCGGGCTGTATGGCCACGTTCCAGAAGCATTCTCTCCTGGCGTTTCACCCACCTCTATGGCAGGTTTCCTTAGAGGTTGTGAGATCTGTTGGAAACTAGACAAGTGAGGTCTGTAGAATGTCCAGGGTGGTCAACTGCAGCATTCACATTTGCCTCAAACAGACAAGAGCTATTTCCTCCACCCTGGATATTCCACAGATATATAAACACCAATTGCCTAAGTTTCCAACAGACCTCACAACCTCTGAGGATGCCTGCCATAGATATGGGCAAAATATCAGGAAAGAATGCTTCTGGATCATGGCCATGCAGCCCAAAAACATCACAGCAACCCAATTGAAATATTATTTATTAGTTGGATTATATCTTTCTTACAATGAGCTCAAAGCAGCACACAAAGTCCTTCTCCTTTCCATTTTTATCTCACAATAAACTGCGAGGTTGCTCAGTCTGAGGGGCGATGACTAACCCAGAGTCATCCAGTGAGTTTCATGACTCCATGTATCAGAAACATAAAGAAATTCTTTTCCAAGGGTAATTACAACAACCAAACAGAAAATTAATAAATGCAGAATAAAATCAATGTAAGCTCACTTAACTGTCTAGAAATATGAAAATTAATACCAACACTTGATTAGAATCTCTCTGAATAACAATAAAAAATAACGCAAAGATAAGAATATAATAAACTGAATGTGTTTCAACCGTAAGGGTATCAGCAACTATCGTTTCTGCCAAAGATATACAGAACTTTGTAGACAATTTATGTGAATTCAATTTCTATTTAAGAGTGTGATAATGTAAGAGCATAAGATAGGCATTGCTGGATGAGAGCAAAGGCTAGTCTGTGGATACAGTATCTCATAGTTGTCTGTAGGAAGACCCACAGCTTATCCACATATTGACACACTATGTTCCAATGCACAACCAACCTGTGGACTTCTATGTGTACAAGTGTATGGCATCTTACTCACAGTGCATTTTCCGTCCATCTTCATGATTCTAAATTGAATCGAATAGGATTTGCATAACCAGCTCAGTGATAGTAAGGTTTAACTCATTTGCAGTCTCAGTTTTTCTATGTCGTATATCAGAACTGCAGGTGCACATTTTGATGAAAAACAGAGTACCACTGAGTTTTCATTGTAAACTCAAGAAAGAATATGATCTCACTTTTAGCAGGTATTAAAAATCACCTAGGCTGCCAGCCTTAACAAAACTGCTGTGATCAACTAGGGCAATTTATGCCAGCAAGAGTGTCATCCTGTCCTCATTAGCAAAGCACTTCTTCACTCTGCAGGACTCCTGATCTATTTCTTCTGGTATCTTGGGGAAAAGGAGCGCTGTTTTTCTGAACAATTTTTTCTTCAATGCTCCTAAGCACTTCATCATAGTGTGGAAGAGGTGTTGTTGTTCCTTTGACACAAAAGAAAATGCTAATGATGTAAAACAACTAAAGGGGGAACAAGATCAGGGGCACCAGACCCATTTGGCCTTGGTTCTGAGTTGAGGCAACCCATCTGATGGATACACGTCAATTGATTCTACTGATTAAATACATCTAGAAAAAGGAGGAGGGGACAAAGTCCATGAAAGAGAAGTTGAGACAATCTTCCACTTTCCTATTCTATAGTCATATAGTCCCCTGTACTTTAGGTATGGCTACATTACTAATGGCAAGCCTCAATGAGAATTATGAGAGGTGTAGTCCACAACATTGGGGGGGGGGGGGGTTGTAAGACTGCCCTTAAAAAAATGCAGTTCATGATGTGGATGATGGGTTACCACTGTAGCTATTCCATTCTGTAGTGGTTTTCACAGAGGATATTGGTAATTTCAGCCTTGTTTTCAGGGAGAAGTTTATTTATCATGTCAGAAGCAAATTGAAGGTACATTTATAATGTATTAAACACACAAACAAAGTTAATAAGCTTGGCATTATACTAAATGTCCTCTGACCAATAGCTAGCCACTCGGAATGCCTCTGGTGGTGCTGTGAGAAGGTCCTCCACTGTGCATGTGGCAGGGCTCAGGCTGCATTGTAGTAAGTAGTCTGTGGTTTGCTCTTCTCCACACTCACATGTTGTGGACACCACTTTGTGGCCCCATTTCTGAAGATTGATTCTGCATCACATGGTGTCAGAGTGCAGTCTGTTCAGCACCTTCCAAGTCACCCAGTCCTCTGTATGCCCAGAGAAGTGAGTTAGTCATATTAGAAGAGAATGTCCAGAGATGAGTAAATATCAATGGATTTCTTTCACAGCATTCTAGAGATATAAGGAGAGAGTATTAAAAAAGGTTATAAAAGTAGTTCCAGATGACTGAAACAACAAAAGAAAACAACTCAACTTGGTCACACTGTATAAATACTTCCTAATTCTAAGGTCTAAATCATAGAATCATTGAGTTGAAAGAAACCTTGTGGGCCATCCAGTCCAACCCGCTGCCAAGAAGCAGGAAAATCACATTCAAAGCATCCCTGACAGATGACCATCCAGCCTCTGTTCAAAAGCCTCCAAAGAAGGAGCCTCCACCACACTCTGGAGCAGAGAGTTCCACTGCTGAACAACTCTCACTGTTAGGAAGTTATTCCTAATGTTCAGATGGGATCTCCTTCCCTGTAGTTTGAAGCCATTGTTCCATGTCCTAGTCTCCAGGGCAGCAGAAAATAAGCTTGCTCCCTCCTCCCTATGACTTCCCCTCAAATATTTATACATGGCCATAATGTCTCCTTTCAGCCTTCTCTTCTGCAGGCTAAACATGCCCAGATATTTAAACTGCTCCTCATAGGGCTTGTTTTCCAGATCCTTGACCGTTTTAGTTGCCGTCCTCTCCAATAATCTCCAATATTTCACAGATTTAAAGCAGGATATGCGAGGCCCAGCAACAGCAAAGTGTCGTCAAGGTGGCAGAAATCATTCATGGGGAAGAACACAAGAACTAGGCAAAGCTACAGCAGTTTACTTTTGCCTTAGCCTTCTGGAAAGGGCAAATTTCCACCCTCTCTTGTCCTCTCCCCCACCAAGTCTGTCCTGTTTTGTCCCAGAAACAGCCTTACAACAAAGATTAAAGCAACTAAAAAAAGCTTTATTTCCGCAAAATGATAATACTCTTAATAAACAGCAGGGAAAAAAACAGAAGGAAAATCCCAAAAGCAAACAAAAGTCTCACAGCAGACATCAAACCAAAGTCTTTGGTCAAAAGTCTTTATGAGGCATTTCCTAGAACTGCAAACAAGGAGCACAGAAGCACTGAGTAGAATAGTTGCTGCCAGCATTGACCCCTTGCTTTGCTGCTGATTTAAAGCCCTCAGTTCCCAGCACAAGTGTTCCTAGGGTGAGATCTGATTGCTCCTTGCAACAATTCTAGCTGACTTTATCCTTTGTTCTTTTGCCCTTCAACATACCTGAAAGATAGGAACTGGCAGTATGTTTTCCTGGCCCTCTTCTTCCTCCTCAACACATGGCCCCAAATCCCCAACTCCTATATCATCAGCCTCCTGTTCTACCCCCTCCTCCTCAGAAGAGGAGTATACAACAAAGTAAATTGAAAGCAAACTACATTTTCATTTGAACTCAGTTTATGGAAGACAATAAGCTGAAGACAGAGGAAGAAAGTGGAAGGAGAGAAGAGAAACTGAGACATTTGGGAAACATCTAGAAAAGTTGGGTGATGGAGGATTAAACAGCCCGATCCCTGTTGAGAACAGAAAGTAGGATTCAGTCCAAAGACATTTCTGCTATCTGTGCTTCTTGCTGTATTTGATCAACTTGCTAGCAACATATGAACTGACTTTTCTCTTGCAGAATTTGTATAGATACAAAATGACCTTACTCTTGCCCTGATTTTGACTTCATGGGGCACACTGTAATCCAATTACAAAGATATGCCTTTTCAGCAACCTCATGACACTTCCACGTAGACTATAGCTCTGCATGCAATCCCTACCTACTAGCATGAATTAGCATGAAAAGGGGCAAAGTAAACCTTGGCAAGTAGCCATGAAAAGCAGAAAAGGTGGGGGGCAAGCTGCTGGATCTATGGCAGCACAGCTGCTTACCAACTAGAGTGGTTTTGAGAGATCAAAAGGCTGTAGCATTGCTGAAGACCTTGGTCCTTTCGTTCATCTCCGCATCAAGGGAGGCTGACTGGCTTCTGACAGTAGTACTGCACTTTCAACCTCTGCTTCCACACATAAGAGGTTTAGAAGGAGATATTACTGCCAATGATGATGGCATTCTGCTGCTGTGGAAACAGCTAATCTTTATTACTCAGAGAGAAAGAGAGAGGGAGCGAGAAAGATTAAATAGCATTTTCTCAAATGTTATACATCTCTGCACGTTATTTGAAGCAGAGCTGATATACATAAAGGAGAAGCGCCTGCCTGCATAATTATCTCCTACAGAGATCATTGTCCAGAAATATCTCTTGAACTTTCCCTTGATGCATTGAAAAACTGAGATCTCAGAAGCGGTTTGGCAGGATGCTCTGGCATTCCCTTTATGAGAGCATTCAAAGCAACATTTAGAATATTGTGTAGTATTGTGGGCATTATGAAGCTTGGATCTTGTCCTAGGGCCATGGTAATTGGGATCTTTGGCCAATTTGTTGTGATATTTAGGAAATGTAAAGATCGTCTCATGTGAATACTTTGCAGAAACTCTAATGGGTTCTTCCCCAACTCTACCTCATTAGTCTATATCAGCTGTATTTAGAGGAATGTGTTGTTGAAGGCTTTCATGGCCAGAATCACTGGGTTGCTGTGAGTTTTCCAGGCTGTATGGCCATGTGCCAGAAGCATTCTCTCCTGACGTTTCACCCACATCTTTTGCAGGCATCCTCGGAGATTGAGGAGTCTGTTGGAAACTAAGTAAGTGAGATTTATATATCTGTAGAATGTTCAAGGTGGAGGAAAAAACTCCTGTCTGCTACAGGTACCTGTGAATGTTGCAATTTAATACCTTGATTAGCATTTAATGGCCTGCAGTTTCAAGGTCAGGCTGGTTACTGCCTGGGGGAATCCTTTGTTGGAAGGTGTAAGCTGGCCCTGATTGATTCTTGTCTGGAATTCCCTTGTTTTTTGAGTCTTGCTCTTTATTTACTGCTCTGATTTTAGAGAGTTTTTTAATACTGGAAGCCAGATTTTGTTCATTTTCATGGTTCCTTCCGTTCCCTTGAAATTGTCCACATGCTTGTGGATTTCAATGGCTTCTCTGTAGTTGTTAGAGTGGTCCAGCCGTTCTGTTTTCTCAAATAATATGCTGTGTCCAGGTTGGTTCAACAGGTGCTCTGCTATGGCTCACTTCTCTGGTGAAATTAGTCTGCTGTGCCTTTCATGTTCCTTGATTCGTGTCTGGGCAATGCTGCATTTGGTGGTCCCTATGTAGACTTGTCCACAGCTGCATGGTATATGGTAGACTCCTGCAGAGGTGGGAGTCTTGTCCTTTGCTGAATCTTAGCATTTGTTATATTTTCTTAGTGGCTCTGTAGTTTATAGGTTGTGTTTCTTCATCAGCTTCCCTATGTGGTCATTGGTTCCCTTACTGTATGGTAAAAACACTTTTCCTCTGGGTAGATCTTTGTCTTTACTCTCGTGGCTTGTTCTTGGTTTTGCAGCTCTTCTGATGTCTGTGGTGGAGTATCCATTGGCATGTAGAGCCCAGTTAGGTGATTCAGTTCACCTTGGAGGAATGCTTAGGGGTTCTCAACAATTAATGCTCAAAATGATTAATGGTGAACTTGCCTCATTGATAGGCAGTTTGGTTACCACTGATGATCTGCTACTGCAATGTATAACAGCCAAAGGGTGTGGGCAGTAGTTTGGGCACATCTTTAATTCACATAGACTGATGATGAACAGCTCTGGACTTTAGTCCCTTGACACATCCTGTGAGCCTGAGAACGTTATCCTGTGCAATCAACAAAGGCCCCATGGCAGATTTGCACTGCGTTGATATTGACAGGCTTCCCTCAAGATTGAAGAATGGCAACTTGCATTATGTATACACAATCAGTAATCTGGCATGCCACTGCCACTGCAATTTTTTCCAATGCTCTTTTTAAACAGCTTTTCACTTCTTGCAAACCCCACTTCCTCCTTTTCTCAAGAAGCAAAAGGTGCATCATCACTGTTGTATCACATCAATTCACTTCTCGGCCCTTCTCCCCACATGTGGAGTTTCCAAGTGAAATAAGGGAGATGCTCCTCTCCTTTTAAGAGTTGTACAAAAGAGGGACTTTTAACAAATGTTGTTTGTAAAGGAAAGAACACTGAAATTCCCTCTTCTCACAATTAAAGCAAGCAGAGCACTGTTCTCACTTTGTAATCCAACATCTCTGGGTACCCTTTACAGTTAATTGTCATTTGTTGTACTTTCTCAATATAATTTACTTTCTGGAAAAGTGGGGATTCTATATCTATACTCCTGCTTATTTTACAATGGTTCTCTGTACATGAAATGCAGTTTCTACTGTTATGCTATTTTGAATGTGGAAAAACAAACTAGTCTCCAGATCAGCAGCTTATCCTCTTACAGAATAGAGAATAGAGTCAAAGCCTCACTGGGAGACTGTCTCCTTAATATATCTGAGCTAAATTTCCATGTCACAAAAAAGATAAATGTCTAAAAAGTGTGGCACCGACATGAAAAGTTTGGAAAGCTCTGCTCTAGGGAACAAGATATTCTGCAACATGAACAATGTTGTAGAATATCTTATTCCCTAGAGGAGAGCTTTCCAAACTTTTCATGTTACTGACACACTTTTTACACATGCATTCTTTCACAACATGGTGAGACCCTTAGAAGAGACTCATACAATTAATATGATATAATATAATATAATATAATATAATATAATACATCACAATATAATAATACTATACTATAACAATTATAATATAATACATTATAGTTTAATATAACCTTTACTGTATAAATAAGATTTGGATTTTTCCCTCTACTCTTAAGTACTACAGTTGATTCTTGTGTAGTTTCCTCTATAGTTGCTCCATGGGGTTAATCACAAACATCATTGTCAACATATTTTGTTTTCTTAATTATAAACTTATCCATTTTAGTAGCAATTACTGCAACACAATCAACAAATTGTGCAAATAATAAAAATTATAACAGTACCTACACCTGAACACCAGCACTCAACATCTGTAGTGATTAAACCTCTCTGGGGGTCTTTAAACAGGCTGGATGGTCATCCATGGGGCTTTGATTGTGCGTTCCTGCCTAGCTGAAGGGAGTTGGACTAGAGTCCCTTTGGGTGGGGGGGTCTCTTCCAACCTTAGTGATGTATAGACTGCCTGGGAATCCAGTGAAGTCTCCTCCTCTGGAGCTTTTTGAACTAAGACTCAATGGCTGTCTGTTAGGAGCACTTTGACAGTGTCTACCTGCCTGACTGAAGGGGTTGGACTCAATGCCCTCTGAGGGCTTCTTTCAACTCTGCACTCCCTTGTCCCCACATCCAGCAGAGAAAGGGCTTAGGTTTCACCTGGTTAATATGCTAAATTTCTGCTAGCTATATGAAAGCATACAGAATACTATCATAAAAAGTGGTAGTAATCCTATTTCAAAGAAAGAGAGAAATGCCTGCACTCTTCCTCTTTCCACATAAAGGTATGTGTTATAACTAGTAGCATATCATTTTTAAAAGGCTTTGAGAAACAGCCTCATCGGGTTCACGCATGTTGGTATTATACATATTTTAGGAACCTGGTATCACTCACGTGTATTTTAGGAACCTGGGCACTTTTGCAGTGTAGTGTTTCCAAATAATACACTTTCTGTGCTTTCCTGTCAAAGGGGAGGTGTATTTTTAAAGCCCCCCCCCCAAGTGATAACTGAATAAACAAGTATTAGATGCATTTTCAAAGCATTCTTACTGACATATTTGGCCCAGTTAGATACCATCTTGACAATTCACTGTTTTCTCCACCATAAAAAATAATTACCCCTGTTACTACATGAATTTACCATGAATTGCAATTTTCAGACTTAGTTTCCCCATATGGTTGCCAAGACTATAGCTAGTTCCACAGTAAAGACCAGATCTAGGTAAGTATTACTGCACATAGCAGCTTTACTCAGACCTAATCATATTATGCTGCTGAAAAGTAGAATTCCACGTGAAAGCCTGCCACCCAGTGGCATCACTTTCGACAATATAGTAATAATATATTCTAAAACAGGCCCCGATCTTCTGATTGATTCTTCAGTGTTGATCAGAAAGAAAGGCATTGACATAAGCATAATTCTAGACTTCTCCAAGAACAATGTGATACCTTTTAAAAGAAATGTAAATAGTAGTACCTTTCTAAAAAACTATGTACAAATTGATGTGTTTCAGGTTTTGCTTCAAATCACATAACCTTATAGAGTAGTAATGCCAATATATCCACAGGTGCCAGAAATGTGTGTGCTGACAGTGGTTGCTGTTGGCATTCAGGTTAGTACATGTATGAGCATACTTTTTTGGCTTGGGGCTTCATTGCAGGCCCAGGTGAGAGGGCTGGGCCAGGAGAGGGGGGGATTCACACACTGGATGGGGTGGGCCCACAAGGGGTAGGCCCTGGGAGAGGGTGGGGCCAGGAGAGGGCAGGGCGGGGCCTGGGTTATCCTCAGGTTGTCCTCCCAGCATAGGGACAGGGCTGTTTGCCCAATCCTTATGCCAGGAGGAAGGACATGCAGTGACTGACCCAATCCTCCTCCCCTGATCCTCAGGCTGTCCTTTTGTCCTTATTCCAGGAGGAGGGCAATAAAGGCAGCAGCTGTGAATGCTCTGGAGGGCTCTCAGCTGCCACATGCCTTCCTTGACCTGTGCTCCCAGCATAAGGATGGGGTCGCTTACACTATCCTTATGCCAGGAGGAGGGCAAGACACGGTGGCTGAGATCACTCCAGAGGGCTCTCAGTTGCTGCATGCCTTCCTCCCCCATCTTCTTGGCATAAGGGCACAGCGGGCCTCTGTGTCCTTATGCCAAGAGAACAGAGAAAATGAGGAGGACCTGAGGTATGAGCCTAGGGCAGTGGTTCTCAACCTATGGGTCCCCAGATGTTTTAGCTTTCAACTCCCAGAAATCCTAACAGCTGGTAAACTGGCTGGGATCTGGGAGTTGTAGGCCAAAACACCTGAGGACCCACAGGTTGAGAACCACTGGCCTAGGGGGTCGCATCTTAGTTTGCCCATGCTTGGGTTAGTAGGTTGGTGGATCCAGCCAAGGTTTTAGTTTGAACTCCAGAGGAGCTATCCAAGGTGGTGAGCAGAATTAGTGAGAAGGACTTAGCATTTTGTGTTATTAAAATTCAAGTTAAAGTCCTGACAGAAACCACTGCCATACTGTCACAGAAGCCACAAACCACCAGGGTGTGTTATTTTCTTGCCAGGAAAAAATGTCACTTACAAAGACATTCTCAGATTACTTCCCTTGATAGAAACATTGAATGTAAATGAAATTAAGTTAGATTCTATCACCAAATATTCAAAATCCCTCAGCCAGACTGACAGGCGGACTATTGACAATGCCAAACCAAATTATAGCCAAAAAAAAATTATGCTTCTTGTGAAAGCATAATAAGTCCTGATGTCTACACATTTCTTTCCAGCAGGATTTATGTTTCAGAAATGCTTTACAAAAGTCACTTTCCACAAACCAAAAGCTGGCCACCATTAGAATTGCCACTTCAAAAACAGTTGCTTTTAGTGATAACAGTGAAGGGATTTTGAATGGCTTTTTATTTTACAAAAAAATGGCTAAGGGTTTGAATTTTTAACTTATGAAAACTTTGAAGTCATGATTGGGAAAACAATGTTTTCATTATAATAAGAGTCAACTTCAAAGTCAGGCTGGAGGGTGGGACGTTGCTAAAATCCAAAGAACAGGATCTAGATTCTTGGAAATTGATTTTAAATCATTGGAAATTTTGGTTTTCAAAATGGGGAGGAACAAACTATGGAGTGCTAAAGCAAAACAGCCCCAAATGAAAGGTGCAGAATCATGAAAGGAAGTAAAATTATGTAGACTTGAACCTTTTAAAATATCAAGCACTAGGCAACCATTTGTTTGTTTGCTTGTTGTGTTTTCAAGTTGTTTCTGACTTGTGGAAACACTGGGTTTTCTGAGTGTGACTTGCCCAAGGTCACCCAATGGGTTTCTGTAGCTGAATGGGAATTCAAACTTTGGTCTCCAGTCCAGTGCTCAAACCACTATGTCCTGATAGCTCATTTACACTACACAGTTATAGTACTTTGATTCCAATCAAACTGTCCAGGTTGCACCTTATAGAACAATGGGGTTTGCTGATTTGTGAGACATTAGAGACCTTGGGGAGAAATTTCTAAATACAAAACTGCAAGTATAACTGCACTACAATACTACAAATCCCACACTGCAGGTCCCAGAATTCTATTGGAAGGAACCATATCATTTTAAGTGGAATCATAGCACTATGTAGTGTAAAAGGACACTAATATTATGCCTATTTAACTGTAAGGGAGACATTTATAGACAGTCTAATCCTATGCACTGAGTTTATGAGTGAGCTGCAAGTTCCAAAGTTTCCCCCTATATTGTTACTGCGCTTTTTTGAATAGAGATTACCAATGGTAAACGTTTTGTATTGTGAGCCAACCATTGTTAAAGATAATTACTGGTACATTAGCCCATGGCCACTTTCAAATAAATCATTAGCACAACTGAAATCATCAATATAAATTTTGATGTGATTCATTTGCATCCTCATAAACTTGCCTGGAAGCTCCAGTATTAAAATTTCCATTTTTCCAATTGAAAAGCTTGAGGAAAAAAACAAGTTGCTCTGAGTTTTTGTGTAAATAAATGACAAAACACCATTAAATACAGCAAAGTTTTATGCATGGGAGTATGTTTCTGTTAACTGGACCAATATTTAATTGATGAATCTGTAACAGATTTCTAATCTGTCCCTTTTGGAAAAAGCACGCAATAGTGCAAGCATATAAAATACAACAAATTACATAAGCAAAATAACACAGTATGCCTCCAACATGTACTACCATGTACTACCTATACTACCAAACTGGATAAAGTTCTCTGTTTTGCTTCCAAAAATGTGCACAGAGTGAAGTCCACAGGCTAAATATCTCAATCACCATCACTGTTCATATATTTTGAAGTAAAAACTTATTGTTTCAGTTTGATTGTATTTTCTACATTTCTGCAGCCATTGTCTATGAATTAAACAACACTTCAAATGAAAAAAAATATTGGCATGCCTAAATACCATAAGGGCAGCACATCTGCCTGATCTTGAAAGCTAAGAAGGGTCAGCACTGGCTAATATTTGAATGGGAGACCACCAATGAATATCAGGTGCTATAATTCAGAGGGAAGATCTGGCAAAACCACCTCTGACCTCCTTGCCTGAGAAAAACCTATGAAATTCATGGGGTTGCCATATGTCGACAGTCAAGGTGAAGACACAAACACACATTGTTAACATAGATTATACAGAAGGACAGCATCACGAAAATGGAGGACAAAACAAGGAAACGAACAAACAATTTACTTCTAATGAGAAGGCTATGGCACTCTTTAGATGTTTACTGTTATGACTCTTCACCTTTAACACATCTGAATAGAAACTGATAGGAACAACTTGATAGCGTGGGTGGTCACTTTACTTTTGCAGGCCGATGGTTTGAGTAAAGGGTATGCTTCATTTTGCTATTGCAGATTTCCCCCTGAAGGGATTATGGCCACTGGAGTTCATCATAGTACTTTTTCACTCCCATCTGCCAGCCAGAAGACTCCTAACATGAATCTGAATTATCAATACTTCAGATATAGTTTAGATACTCTCCTCACATTTCCAAATTTGTCATAAAAGGGTGACACAAAGCACATTCAATAGCCAAAGCAGTTGCGTGCGTGTACACTGGCTCTGAATCCAACTGGAACCAATTCCAAGGGACGGAAGAGTGCCGCAAACTGTCTGAAGGCCAGCTGTTCACTGTGGTCTGCATCTCACCAGTTGCTGGCAAAGCCCAAAACACAAAGGGTGCTCACAACAGAAGTCCAGGCCACTGTAAGTGTTGAGATGACTATCTGCAAGCGAAGTGGCTAACACAATGATGACCTGAGGAAAAGGCTTTTTGAAATACTTTTTTTCTGGAGCACCATGCTCATGACAATAGATTTTTATGATCTGGCTGAGTTGATTATTGTCCACATTATGTCACCGGACCAATTCCTCTGCCAAGAAAGCTCCTGCAGCTGGAGAGATAGGGGCAAGATTTGTCTTTGGCACATACATTATTTATCTCATCCCACAGTCGCTTTGTTCTCAAGTTATCTAAAATGTCATTGGGACACTTTGTCACGGCTCTCTTCTCCAGTGTGTTTGCAAATCCCTCCTAGCTTGGTGCTGTCTGCAACTTCAACTGATGTACAATTTAATTATTCCCCTGCAACATTTATGAAGCTATTAAAGCAGGCAGGAGCCAATTAAGGAAGGGAAATACGGTTTAGGAGAATATAGAGACTGGTGCTGTTTCAATGTCATCCTTTGATATTCTCCCTTGGAGGACTGCTGGGAAAATGTGCTATTTGAAAATAACTACAAAAAGACAACTAGTCATTCTCGCTGCTTCCTGAGGTACTTCTCCAAGAAGTCTTGATTTATGCTGCCTCTGTCCCTAACCATTAATGTATGTTTATGCTTAATTAGCCCCCAATCAAACTTTTCAACTTTCTTGCCCAAATCACATTAAAAGGTAATTGAAAATACTCCTCGGGTTTCACCTTGCTGTTGGTTTCTTCTCTATCCCCTCATATGGTTATTTATATTTTTAAGAACTCTTTCTCCCCATCTCAGAACTTTTACTACTGCTAACTCAGGTACCACTATATTAAGAAGAGAAAGAAATAGTTTTCATTTGCATTCATTCATCCACATGGCATGAGGGTTGCCAGCCTTTTGTACAGGTTCTCGTGCCTTTAGCATCAATCTGGGAAGTAATGGTGTCATATGTAAATCTTTAACATCATGCTGAGAAAGAAACTTTTTTCTAAGTTTCCATCCTCTTATAGTGCTATCAAAGACAAATAAAGGAATATCAACAAATATGCTATAGTGTAGAGCCTCCCACAGATCCCTTATCGACATGGCATGCATATTGAAGAGAATTACAAGCTATGGACAACAAATGGTATACTGATTTATGGCAGCCTGGCAAAATTGGCTGTCTTGATATAAACCTGTCCAGATGCAAAGATCTTCAAGAGAGGTTCTCTTAAGAATATGGCAGATGCTCCCTTGGAAGGCATGTGGATGAAGTGATTCTCTTATGTAGACGGCATTCTCCATTTCTATGATTTATTTATGTATGTATTTGACAATACAACCTTGTTAGTCAGGAATTTTGGATATGACATTTGTTTATTGGTTGACTCATACATTTATGGCAAATGAAATGATACTTGTTCAGGCCTTGGTGGTGGGGTTATGTGTTTGTAAAATATTCATTGTTTTGCATTCTGATTACACTATAAGTTGTTAATGTATATAAATAAAAGTGTGTGTGTGTGTGTTAAATATTTATATTTTTACCCTGCTTTTCTCCCACACCAAGGCGGGACTCAAAGAAGCTAAAAATACAATAAGAACATGTTATTGTTGTTTATTCATTCACTTGCTTCTGACTCTTTGTGACCTCATGGACCAGCCCACGGCAGAGCTCCCTGTTGTCCATCGTCAACCCCAGCTCCTTCAAGGTCAAGCCAGTCACTTCAAAGATAACATCCATCCATCCATCCATCCACTTTGCCTTTGGTCAGCCTCTCTTTCTTTTTCCTTCAATTTTCCTCAGCATCATTATCTTCTCCAAGCTTTCCTCTCTTCTCATTATGTGGCCAAAGTTCTTCTTCTTTGCCTCTAATAGCCTTCCCTCCAGTGAGCAGTTGAGCTTTATTTCCTGGAGTATAGACTAGTTTGATCTTCTCATGGTTCAAGGCACTCTCAAAATTTTCCTCCAACACCACAGTTCAAAAGTATCTATCTTCCTTCACTCAGCCTTCCTTATTGTCCAGCTCGCACATTCATAAGTTACTACGGGGAATACCATTGCTTTAACTATGTGAATCTTCATTTCCATTGTGATGTCTCTACTATTAACTACTTTATTGAGATTGGTCATTGTTCTCCTCCCATTAGCTTTCAATGGGGAAAGAAGCTAAACAGAGGAGCAGTCTCTATCAGTTCCTTTCCAGACACACACTCTACTATAGTGGTTCTCAACCTGTGGGTCCCCAGATATATTGGCCTTCAACTTCCAGAAATCCTAACAGCTGGTGAACTGGCAGGGATTTCTGGAAGTTGTAGGCAAAAACACCTGGGGGCCCACAGGTTGAGAACCACTGCTCTGCTAGCATGATGTAGAATTTAACCCTATGTTTTCAGATGAGAACCTTTCCCAACCCTTATCAGGCAAGATGGTGATTGAACCTGGAGCAAGTCATATGTAAGGCATGTGATTTCTGCCAGTGCCTCCCAAGGGTTAAATAGCTCCATGAGTAGCTTCAAGAAAAAGATGAATCAGAACTACAGAAATGTGCATGTTTCTGCATTCCAAATGTCATAGAGAATGTCATAGGTCCCATCACTGTCAGCCAGATCACAGTTCTTTTTCTAAAGTGCCAGGATTTATCAGTGGAATGCAGCTTTTGCTCAAGGCTATTATGTGAGCCCTGACACAAGTTCCGTTGCAACTCCAGCACAGCCAATTGTGTCAGAAACAGCAACTATATCTTTCCATTTCAATCTCAGTACTATTCTAAGAAGCAAAACATCCCAAAGCCAAATATTTGGAGCTGAGACTAAGTGCTCAGTATTCCCACCATGGCTTTTACTGTATAATCAAGTCTTGTTCATGAAAGTTTACATGACATCCAGACATCATTGTCTTTAGTTTCCTGTATTTGCTATCATTTCTTCTTTCTTTTTTCTTCCCAGAGTAAGAAGGGAAGAAAATTCACAAAGGAGAATTTGCTGGAGAACGTTGTTTTGTTGTGTGAAAGTCTTTTGAATGGAGGCATACAAAGAGAACAGACTACACAGCACAGAATAAGGGCTGCTACCATATGGAAGGCTCATAGAACTACTAATCAAAAGACAGTATGCAGTTATTCTTTCTTCCTCTCCTCAATGGGATTTCTCTGGTAAGAAAGAAAGACAGAAATCATTGTATGAATAGAGGTTGCTGTGAGTTTTCCAGGCTATATGGCCATGTTCCAGAAGCATTCTCTCCTGATGTTTTGCCCAAATCGATGGCAGGCATCCTCAGAGGTTGTGAGATCTGTTGGAGACTAGGCAATTGGGGTTTACATATCTGTGGAATGTCCAGGGTGGGAAAAAGAACTATTGTCTGTTTGAGGCAAGTGTGGATGTTGCAACTGGCCACCTTGATTAGCATTGAATGGCCTTGCAGCTTCCTGCCTGTGGGAATCCTTTGTTGGGTGATGTTAATTGTATGAATATATAGGAGGATTACAAATGGAAGATGACAGGGTCTGGGACCCATGTAACATACCTTGTGCAGTCATCCCTGTGCAGGGTGACAACACAATAACCGTCAATTTTAGAAGTATCTAAGATCATGTCAGAGTTCTATAATGTCCAACTGTTCTGATTCGGTCAGGACGATCCTAATTAATCCCAGTTTCCTAGCTTCTTTTAAAATGTCCCATTTTTTTCTCTCCTCTTGTTACTTCATCACACTAGAGAAAAAATCCACTTAAAATCCAGTTTCTGCCTCCTGCAGAATGCTGGGGTTAGTAGTTTAAAGAGGAGCATTTAACAGCCTTACTAAACTACACGGCCTCACTAAACTTGATATTGATAGAATGTTTACAAAATTAAAGGTTATTAGTTTAAGATTCTAGTAAAATGCTAAGCGTACTACTTCAGCTGAAAGCAGTAATCTTTTAAAGTTCGTCTGATCTCAACCTGGCAAATCTAAGCACCTGCTTAACTTTTCCACTTGCATTGATGAATTTCAGAAGTGATTAACATTAGCTGGAATATTTTTTCAATGTCATATTTTAAGCCAATAGGTTACCAGCAGCTTCTAGTCTCATTAGAGAAGGTAGTTCCACGTACCCTTTTAGAGTGAGGTACACATGCACATACTGTTTGGACTACAGGCCACTCGTACAACACATTATATTAGGTTTGACAAAGTGTGGTCTTCCACATACTGCTAGATTACAACTCCCAGCAGCCCTAGCTCAAACAGTTTATGATTTTCAATGGAAAGCAATTGCTTGAGAACTTTTGCCAGGATTTTAATAACTTCCACCCTATCATCAATCTGAATCTGGAACGATCTATACAACACTAAGAGGTGAAGAAACAAGTCAAGAAAATCATTTGAATACCCACGACAGATCAAAAACATAAAATGACATAAAATGTCTAGTGCTTACTCTAGTCCCCTGCTGAGACCATTTAAACACAACATCAACAAGCAGCAACCAATTCTAGAAAATAATGCATCCTCTCACAAGCTCTGGGAAGTAGGACTTTATTGGGCTACAGACAGCCTCCTACTACTCACAACAGGATACATAAAATGAATGGTAAGACTGGGACAAGACCCTACCACAAATCAAGATGCCAATTCTGTCTCGACATCTATTCTGGGAGCAATATTACAGGTGCCAGGTGCCGTTGTTCTGGGTGATGTTACTGGCTTCTATAATATTGCTCAGTTGTGCCTTTAGGAGCCCCCATGGCACAATGGGTTAAACCATTGTGCTAGCAGGACTGCAGACCGACAGGTTGCAGGGTGAAATCTGGCGAGAGCATGGATTAGTGTATTGTCGAAGGCTTTCATGGCCGGAATCACTCAGTTCTTGTGGGTTTTTTCGGGCTATATGGCCATGTTCTAGAGGCATTTCTCCTGACGTTTCGCCTGCATCTATGGCAGGCATCCTCAGAGGCTCACCCTCTGAGGATGCCTGCCATAGATGCAGGCGAAACGTCAGGAGAAATGCCTCTAGAACATGGCCATATAGCCCGAAAAAACCCACAAGAACTGAGCATGGATTAGCTTCGTCTATCAACTCCAGCTCCCCATGGGGAGACATCCGGGCAACGTCCTTGCAGACAGCCAATTCTCTCACACCAGAAGTGACTTGCGGTTTTTCAAGTCGCTCTTGACATGGAAAAAAAAGTTCTGCCATTACTTGTTCTCCTTCCAGTATGATATATGCCATTCAGTGCCAGCAATGCCCATCTACATTGGACAAATGGAACAGTCTCTGCACAGGAAGATTAATGGACACAAATCTAACATTAAATATGATAGTGCCCAAAAACCAGTTGGAGAACTTTTCAACCTTCCTGGATGTATAGAAAGGAATTTACAAGTCACAGTTCTTGAACAAGGATATAATAAAGAAATACTAGAAAAAGAAACAATTGAATTGACAAATGTCATCCCATTAGAAGAGGGGTGAACAAAGAATGAATTTGTGGCATGCTACGTATATTGAAGCAAGAGTCCTCACTACTGCACATATAACAAAAGGAATTTTCTCAGAGACAATTTTGAGTGCAGGGAAACTGACTTTTACTGAGCAGATTTATTGATTTCCCAGATGACTGCTGTAAACATCCAGCTCTTTGAAATTGTAGGGCAAGGGACTTCAAGACCCTATTACATTCTATCCCATTCTCACAAATGTGTGAATATGCTTAGTATTAGAGGCCTTCATACTACACAGTACTGCATCCAAAGAAATTAATTCATATCCACAAAAGCTCATTCCAAAATAAAATCAGTTGGTTTCAAAAATGATGGCACTTTCCCCTCCTCCCCCCTCTCTCTATATCAGTGTTTCTCAATATTCCTAATGCCGCGATCCTTTAATACAGTTCCTCATGTTGTGTTCACCCCCAACCATAAAATTATTTTAGTTGCAACTTCATAACTGTAATTTTGCTACTGTTATGAATCGCAGTGTAAATATCTGATATGTTGGATGTATTTTCATTCACTGGACCAAATTTGGCACAAATAGCCAATATGCCCATATTTGAATACTAGTGGGGTTAGGGAGCGGGGATTGATTTTGTCATTTGAGAGCTGTAGTTGCTGGAATTTATAGTTAACCTACAATCAAAGAGCATTCTGAACTCCAACCCCTCATGACCCCCCCCCCCCCGGCTTCCTGACCCCAGGTTGAGAAATACCTGATTGAGGCATAGTTTGCCCACAAAGCTTTATCAAAGTAATCACACACCCCACCCCCAAGTGAATCTCAATATCTTTGGAACCTGGTATATACTGTAGTTCTTCAGTTGTAAGATACATTCTTTTCCTATATAAACATCTCTAAAATTAGGTGCATTTTGGTGGTGATGATACTGAAATTATAGTGCATCTTACAATTGAAGAAATAACAGATAAGTCCAATATACTTGGTGCAGGTTCCCTTGGCCTTATAAACTGAGTATTACAATTTTGTTCACAGACCTTTGCCTGTAATACCACTTTTCTGGTTTCTGAAAATCTTCAGTTGAAAAATGTCAATCCCCGGGGAACAAAGAGGACGCAAGAATACAAAGATTGTGTGTAGAACACAATAGATATTTCTCACATGAAAAATTCAAAGAAGCAGTTGGAATTCCTTCCTAAGTACTCCTCTGAACAGGTGGAAAGATTATAAGGCAAGCAATGCAGATAATTATTCGCATACCTTCTTTTATCAAAGAATTAAAACTAGAATACAATTAAAACATCAAAAACCTCAGGGATTTGATAGCTTGGCAGTCCCTTTGCCATGCTTTACTCAAAAGAGCCTTATAAGAAATGTGTATCTCCAATCCAATCTTCTTGGCTTCTTTCTCATGCATTAATTCCCCACATAATATTAGCAGCACAGCTGCTTCCTTTGCTCCAAAGAAAATCTGCCAGGTGTTGAAAAGAGTGAGTTGGCAAGAGGGCAATGCTGCGACAATGCCAATTTCTAAAGAAGCTCCCTTGCGGAGGGAAGAAAATTGTTATATTCACTCCAACTTATTGAAAATGCACTCTGTGGAGGAGACACGGGGATGCAAACTCTGGACAGGCCTTAATATATTTATTCCCAGTTCAGATGGAGCAAATCCTATTGTTCACATTTAAAAACAAATTACCGAGACCATCAACCGTGAGGACTGAGAATTATAGCAAAAGATAATGAAACAGCCGCTACATTAAAATCAGATAGACAGATAGATATAAGGGTAGATGTCCCCCGAAACAAGGTTTTAAAAAGCCTCACACTTTCTTTTTGAACACTTCATCTGACTTGTCCAAAGAAAAGCAGGCAGGCAGACATTTTGTATGGAGAAGAGTACTACTTAGCTATGATGCTTGCTCCATCTACTGGTTTTAAGTATACCCACACAAAGCACATTTATTTAACTGCTGCCTTCAGACCGAAAAAGTAGCAGCTCCATTTTGATATCTGGTTCGGTGGAGAAAGCAATGGAGTCGAGAATCATTTTTGTGCAAATATTGGAAAATCCCCAAATGGTGCACTGGAGCATTTCAGAGCACTTTTCTCTCCCATCACTTCTGTCAAAGAGGTCCTTTTATCTGAAGAAGAAAAAATGATAAATCAAACCAAATCAAAAGACACCTGCCATATTGTCCCTGCCTGCTGGAGGCAGAACAAAAACTCTCTAGGCTCAGAGCCAGGTTCGCTCTTCATGATTGACGTGTTTTGGTCTCTTTTGCCATGCCGAGGGAAAAGCCAATAAGAGTGTTGTGATCCTGTTAGAGAGCCATCATGGTCCTCCTCGCAAGCACATCTGTCTTGTGTATTGTGAACAATGCTTTCATTCATCCACAAATTACTTTGACAATAGCCGATGCTCAAATAATATTTATTTTCACGCTGAATATAATCTTTTCATGAGGTATGGGCTGGGGCATATCAATCAACCTTACATTTTGAATCTGTCCATATTTGCACAATGAAAGTAGCAGCTAATTGAATATATTGCTCTCCAAGGTACCTAAAGTCTTTTTCATACATTTTGCAAAGGTGAATGTGAGGTTGCCATAAAATTGCCACTCAGTGAGGAACTATAGTCAGTTATGTTTTTTTATTTGTATTTATTTATTTATACCTCTGCGTTATGACTTTTAAAACCTTATTAAAACTTTAATGTTTGTACTCCATTTCTTGATGAAATGCATCTGAAGAAACTTCTGACAAAGTGACTGTTCTTATTCTTATTCTATAACAATTTATTGTTTTTATAGTGTCACAAGTGTTGTTGTTTTTCTTATCCATTCTACTATTGTAATTTGAAGCATTTAGAATCAACAGAGAATCAAAGAAACCTAGAGATCAGAGGGACCACAAAAGCCATATACTTTAACCCCTTGCCATGCAAACCAGCCTGAGAGGCGGCCATTCAGCCTCTCCTTAAAGACCTCCAAAGAAGAATCTACCTACCTCTGTTTCATTTGCAAATATGTTTTCTCCTAGAATCTAGCATACAAATTTGCATTTTATTTAAGGATATCTGAAAAACTATTTCTCTACACCAGGTATGGGCAAACCCAGACCCGGGGGTCGGGTGTGTCCCCTTGAGCTATTTTTTCAGGCCCTCCTCTCTCTCATTATCCTATTCTTCCTTCCTTCTCTCTTTCTTCCTTCCCTTCCCTCCCCCTTCATTTTTGTCTTGTTTCCTTTTCTCTTTCCTTCATCCTTCCCTTCCTTCCATCCATCCTTCTCTTCATCCCTTTCTTCCTTCCTTCCCTCTTTCCTCCCTCCTTCCCTCTCTCCCTCTTTCTCCTTCCATCCTTCCCTTCCTCCCTTTCATCCTTCCTCCCTCCCTTTTCTCTTTCCTTCCCCCTCCTCTTCCTTCCATCCATCACCCCCAAGTTAGAAAGTTTGCCCATGTCTGCTCTACACAGATCATGCTGGAGTTTGTTATATCACTATCAACAGCTCAAGAGAAACTACTGGCAGGTACTATTTGTCACTTGACTGTAGAAAACCACAAAGTAACCCATTCTTCACAAGTTCAAAATCATTGCCAAAAAGCAATTCACAGAAAATAACCACTAATCTATCTATCTATCTATCTATCCACACAATAAAAGTGAAAATGTGTATGTGTGTATGTGGCTGGGGTGTCCACTTACACAGACAAGCTCCGGCCTCCAGCTATAGCTCCTACTACTCAGGAGACACCAATGACCCTCCCTCCAATGACTCGGCAGGTTATAGTGAGCTCCATGAACATGTCCAAGAGCCCTGCCAATGTCCTCCACAAACACCATACTGCCCACCACCCAAGTGAAGGCTTTCCTACGGGTACAATTTCATCCTAGATTTTATGTTTTCCTCCACCACAGACATCCCAGTGATTCACCAACAATGGACCTGGAACTAACTTGGCTCACAGAGGCCCCATGACCAAGAAAAACATTGAAGGTCTTTGGAGGGATTTATAGGAATTGTAGTTCACCCACATCCAGAGCGCATTATGAACCAAATGATGATAGATCTGAACTAACTTGGCTTGTTGTTGTTCATTCGTTCAGTCGTCTCCGACTCTTCGTGACCTCATGGACCAGCCCACGCCAGAGCTCCCTGTCGGCCGTCACCACCCCCAGCTCCTTCAAGGTCAGTCCAGTCACTTCAAGGATGCCATCCATCCATCTTGCCCTTGGTCGGCCCCTCTTCCTTTTGCCTTCCACTTTCCCCAGCATAATTGTCTTCTCTAGGCTTTCCTGTCTCCTCATGATGTGGCCAAAGTACTTCAACTTTGTCTCTAGTATCTTTCCCTCCAGTGAGCAGTTGGGCTTCATTTCCTGGAGGATGGACTGGTTGGATCTTCTTGCAGTCCAAGGCACTCTCAGGACTTTCCTCCAACACCACAGCTCAAAAGCATCGATCTTCCTTCGCTCAGCCTTCCCTAAGGTCCAGCTCTCACATCCGTAGGTTACTACAGGGAATACCATGGCTTTGACTAGGCGGATCTTTGTTGCCAGTCTGATGTCTCTTTACTATTTTATCGAGACTGGACATTGCTCTCCTCCCAAGAAGTAAGCGTCTTCTGATTTCCTGGCTACAGTCTGCATCTGCAGTAATCTTTGCACCTAGAAATACAAAGTCTGTCACGGCCTGCACGGTTTCTCCCTCTATTTTCCAGTTGTCAATCATTCTTGTTGCCATAATCTTGGTTTTTTTGACTTTTAGCTGCAACCCGGCTTTTGCGCTTTCTTCTTTCACCTTGATTAGAAGGCTCCTCAGCTCCTCCTCGCTTTCGGCCATCAGAGTGGTGTCATCTGCATATCTGAGGTTGTTAACGTTTCTTCCAGCAATTTTTAACCCAGCTTTGCATTCATCCAGCCCCACACATCGCATGATGTGTTCTGCATACATGTTAAAAAGGTTGGGTGAGAGTATGCAGCCTTGCCGTACGCCTTTCCCAATCTTGAACCAGTCTGTTGTTCCGTGGTCAGTTCCTACTGTTGCTACTTGGTCCTTGTACAGATTCCTCAGGAGAGAGACCAGGTGGCTTGGGATGCCCATCCCACTAAGAACTTGCCACAATTTATTATGATCCACACAGTCAAAGGCTTTAGAATAGTCAATGAAGCAGAAATAGATGTTTTTCTGAAACTCCCTGCCTTTCTCCATTATCCAGCGGATATTGGCAATCTGGTCTCTCGTTCCTCTGCCTTTTCTAAACCCAGCTTGAACATCTGGCAATTCTCGCTCCATGTATTACCTTACTGGCATGAGAAATAAGGGCCACTGTACGGAAGTTGGAGCAGTCTTTCGCATTTCCCTTTTTTGGTATGGGGATATAAGTTGATTTTTTCCAGTCTGATGGCCATTCTTGTGTTTTCCATATCTGCTGGCATATGGCATGCATCACTTTGACAGCATCATCTTTTAAGATTTTAAACAGTTCAGCTGGGATCCCGTCGTCCCCTGCTGCCTTGTTGTTAGCAATGCTTCTTAAGGCCCATTCAACCTCACTCCTCAGGATGTCTGGTTCTAATTCATTCACCACACCGTCAAAACTATCCTCAATATTATTATCCTTCCTATACAGATCTTCTGTATAGACTCGCCACCTTCTCTTGATCTCTTCAGCTTCTGTTAGGTCCCAACTAACTTGGCATGTATACCCAATACTCTCAAATTTGAATACTGGTGGGTTTTGAGGGGAATTGGCTAGGACATTTTGAAGTTGTAGGTACTGGGATTTATAGTTCACCTGCAATCAAAGAGCACTCTGAACTCCACCAAAAACGGAATTGGACCAAATTAGTAACACAGTGTCCCCTTGACCAGCAAAAAAATACTGGAAGTCTTTGGGGGGAAATTCACCTTGATTTGGGGGAGTTGTATTTCACCTAAATCCAGAGAGCACTGTGAACCCAAACACCAGTGGATCTGACCAAACTTGGCACACATACCTCTTGTTATGCCGAAATTTGATTACTGGAGGGGTTTGGAGGGAACTGACCCTCCTTTCTGACCTTACCGTCACACTAGAGAAAAAATCCACATAAATTCCGGTTTCTGCCTCCTGCAGAATTCTGGGATTTTTAGTTTAGGGAGGTTCCTTTAACAGCCTCACTAAACTACAAACCCCAGAATTCTGCAGGAGGCAGAAACTGGATTTTAAGTGGATTTTTTCTCAAGTTGATTAAGTAGTGAGAGTTGTAGTTTTCACCCACAACCAGAGAAAATGTAACCTCCACTGATGATGGGCCTGGACCAAACCTGGCACAGAGAACCTCCATGACTAACTCAACCTACTGGAGGGATTTGAGGGGACTGATTCACCATAGTATTTTTACTACATTGGGCTTCCAACAATGATGGGGCCTTCAAAATGTCTCACTGTAGAGCTTCCTCATAGACTTCTTGCTGCCACCATGTTTTACGTTACATTATTTCATATTTTACCCTGTTGTTATATTTTCTAGTTGTATGTTTATTTTTTGCCTTTTCAGATTGTGCATGTAAGTTTTCCCCTGCTCTCTGGAGACCAACATAAATAGTACATGAGATTACTCTGCCCACTGAGTGCCCACTTTCTAAGCTGCTGGGTTATAAGGTTCTGCCCTACACTTTATGTCAGGGAAGTCTTATGAGGGAAAATAACTTGCTCCAATCTTTCCATCTTGTTTCACCAAATGAACAGTAACAGCAAAACTAATTTGGCAGATCAAACCCTCCTGAGTTCTAACTAAAAGCCCTAATTCAGTTCAGAAAGTGGACACTGCCCGCCCACTCTCGAATTATAATCCCTCCAGACTTGAGATCTTTCAAAGCTAATACTTTTTGAAAAATTATCTTTGTCAATCAGGATTTATTACATAGTTAGATACTTAAGAGGCTTCTGAGCATCACATGATTCATTTTTATTCCCTTCAGACAATGTTATGTTATAGTGAATCTCTAAATCCTCTTTAGATACCTATTCAGTTGTAAAAGTTATTGACATTTTAATATACATCCAGAGCTCAGTGTCAGACTGAAAGATCTTATGAAAAATAGTAGCTATTTCCCTTTGTTGTCCTGTCCAAAGCCATTCTCTTCTTAATAAGGTTTCTATGATACAAGAAGTTAATATAATCATTTAGTCAAAGATGTTGGAGATTCAAAGGCTTAATGTGGACTAAGTTTTGAAATTCTAGCCAATATATGTAGTTATTTCCAGTTAGGATTTCTGGAGAAAACTACCATTCTGTTTCAAATTTTTGGATAAAAAATCCAGATCTTGGAAAGTTTACAATCATAGTTCTAAAGTAGTGTTTACTCTTAAAGCTACTTTATAATTAATTATTTAATTGGGTTGCTGTGAGTTTTCCGGGCTGTATAGCCATGTTCCAGAAGAGAGACAAGAAGCAGAGATTACTCTTAAGGCCCGTCGCAAACTCTGTTCCTGCGGGAGGAAAATTGCTAGCAAGTCCCTGACGTCACGAGACTCCGCCTCTCGCCCCGCCCCTTTCTCTGCCCCTTTCTCCATGCGAGCGTGGTTTTTCCTGTGCTAGGGCAGCATTGCCCGCATTTTCTCTCAGTTGGCAGAATTCAACTGAGAGAAAATGCGGGCAATGCTGCCCTAGCAAAGGAAAAACCACGCTCGCAAAGAGAAAGGGGCGGAGAAAGGGACGGGGAGAGAGGCGCAGGCTCATGACGTCAGGGACTTGCTAGCAAGGGTTTCTCCAGCAGGAACCTAGTTTGCGACGGGCCTAAGATTCATCTAAGGCTCTCCTTCACTGCCATATAATCCAGATAATCCAGATTATCAAATCAGATATCAAATCAGATAATCTAGATTATTTGCTTTGAACTCGATTATATGAGTCAACACTGCCATATAATCCAGTTCAAAGCAGATAATATGGATTTTATATGGCAGTGCAAATGGGGCCTAAGAAATATACGGTATGTTTGAAAGGCAGTTGTTGATTAGGAATAATTTTGTGCTGCCACTGGTGAATTTAATCATAGGGTTTTCCTAGGCAAGGAATACTCAGAGCTGGTTTTGCCATTTTCTTCCTCTGAAATACAGCCCTCAGCACCAGGTATTTGTCGGCAGCCCCCCCCCCCCATCCAAGTTCTAACCAGACCTGACCCTGCTTAGCCCTCAAGATCAAGAAGGATCTTTCCTTCAGGGTATAGAAGTAAGCAAACAGCTGTGTACAAATTTAGATTTGCATGTAGACCAGGCATGAGCAAACTTGGGCCCTCCAGATGTCTTGGACTTCAACTCCCACAATTCCCAACACTCTTGGGGCCTTTCCTTTTCCCCCTCAACCACTTAAGCAGCTCGGGGGGGGGGGGGGGGGAAGGAAAGGGTGTTGGGAATTGTGGGAGTTGAAGTCCAAAACACCTGGAGGGCCCAAGTTTGCCCATACCTGATGTAGACTGATTTGAGCACCAAAGGAACAAGATAAAGTTTCCAGCTGCATACAGCTCTTTTGGAGTCTTTTGAGCAAGATTTCGCCTTCTTCATCCAAAACAGGTTTCTGGCATTATGAAAGCTTATATCACTCTGGCAGAAGTGTTCACACATACTGGGAGCCAGGTGTTCCTATGTATCTGAAACTGTGAATTCATTATCATTTGAAACTTTGCAGAGAGTGTTGTATTGAACTACTAAGCTTTCTCTCACCTCCACCATTTGCTGCTATTTTTAAAACAGTTCCACATGAGGCTGAAAACCCAACTTTGGTTTCTCCCTATTATTTCACTTTGTTTGACTTTGAAGGATCACTGTTCAGAAACTCCTTCAGTGCAAGTACCAAAGAGCAGCAAATTTATATATACAATTTATTTACTTCTTTAGGTTCAAATGAGTGCTACAGGTTACATGTTTATGTGTAACACATGTCCCCAGAACAACCCTAGGTGCTTATGTACAGAAGCAATAAAACATTATCATGGCCAGGTGGAGAAGGAGCTGTGTTTTTACTTTAGTGATCCACTTAGCGAGAAATGCCCATTCCCTATAATGGTGACATTCCCAGGATAAATAATGACAATGCAATGCTATGAATGATGTGCATTTTGGCTCAAAGACATATCCTGCTGTGTTCCCTTGTGAATCTGTGTTGGATTTGGAGCCTTTCTTCACCCATAAGCTTGAATGGCAGACAGTGAAGAAAGTGGCAGATTGTAGGGAGCAACGACACTAGGAATGATGTGAGAGGGCAATTCTCTGATGATGAAATAGAGCCATTTGAGGCAGCCATGGATATTGAGATCCTGGCCGCGGATAGCAAAACTAGAAGTGCGGGTTCCCGTTAAGCACGTGGCCAGTACCAGCAGTGGTCTGCCTGTGGATCCATGCACCTAGCAAGACGAAGCTAAACCCAATGTTTCCCAATCAATAAATCTCACCAGTTGAAGAAGCCACTGGGATAATAATATATTCAATCCTGCTGCAAAGGATAACAGCTTGCAGTAAGCCGCAAAAGGAAGCTAAGGTGCTTCATACAGGCAAAACCAGACATTTTACACATTCAAATCCTTTGTATTTCCCACTCCCACCCCAGCTGGAGCCGGCTTTGCCGTGATTGGAGGAGCTGGCTTGATGTCATGGCTAGCTGGGAGGATTCTCCTTGAGAGGTGGAACTGCGGCACCCATCAGCCAATCAGAGAGCGTTCTCTGCTTCCAGTGCAGATTTCCACTCTCCAATGGCTGACAGTGGGCAGGATGGCAGTTTCATACAAAGAAGACATAGTTTTATGATAGGATTACATTGTCCCCACACTAGGATAAACAAAGAGGGGCCATCAGGTTCCATGTGGGTTATTGTCTTGGTGATAATTTTAATGAATCACAGTCAAGCATGTTTGGCGACTCTGCACCAATGTCTATTGTCTTTCATATCAGGATACTGTTCAAAGTGATAGGATTATTGAATCCATTCCTGGGAAAGAGGAAAAGTCATTGTGAAATATGGGGCAAGTCATTCTAACATCAGGGAAGAAAATGCCAGGTAATAAATGTCCAGGTGGTTGCACAAAGGGTGAGCAGTCAAACACCAGATCCTGTTGTCCCTTGTACAGCCGGATCTATGGCACAAATAGAGATGGAATGGCCTTAGGGGTGATCAGCGTTTGAGTCCTTTTGTAGTAGATGATGACCAGGAAAATCACTTTTTAAAAATTGTTTTTATTATATATATATATATATTTAGAGAGAGAGAGAGAGAGAGAGAGAAGCATATGATCTTCAAAATTCAGCAGTCAAAATACAAGTATTTTTCTCCAATCCCACCACCACCACATCCCCATCTCCCCCCCCCCCCCACCGCCCAGGAACAGTTTACTACTTATGCTATACTTATTACAATTGTTCAGTCATGAAGATAGTCTTATTTAACTCCTTATATCTATCTTACCCCTTTATTCTGGAAATGAGACCCTTCTATTTTGCCTCCCAGGTCCTTCTGATTTGGAAAATCACTTGAGGGAATTCCCAGATCAAGAGGTGCTGGTGAAATATTACCAAGGTCTTGCTGGGTGGCTTCATGCGCCAAAGTTTTATGAAACATAAAATATTACATTACATGCACACAAGGAGTCCATGGATACCGAGGGGGACCCTGCAAATGGAAGCCAATGCATCCATGGGAGGGGGGGCAAGAGTCAACTTGGGGTTAGTTGGCGTTAATTAGGTGGGCTTCTGAGGGAGGGAAAGAAGAGAGCCCCGTTCTGGGGGAGGCAGGGATCCTGGCACCGAGCGGAGTAGTGAAAAAGCGAGAGAAAGGCACAGGAGGCAAAAGGATACAAATACTGAAGATATAAGGATAACACACCATGGTGCATGTTTATTAAGAGGGTTATTTTGTAATAAAGGGAGATGAATCTGGCTAGAAAGTATCCAAGGCGCTTGCTGGCTGCTGCTGAGTTCCTTCATTCCTTTGAACGTTTGCATAACTGATCAACAGAACTTCAGCCTCCCGCTGCCTGTGGAACTCTCCTCTGCGGTACCAGTCTTATTAATTTACTAGCCATCCCCTGCCATGCGTTGCTCTGGCCCGGTCTGGTGATCTGGGAAATAAAGTAATAAGAAAGTGTTGGTTTCTAATATATGTAATTTCTTTATGCTTGTGGGTAAACAGTATTTCTTCTTGTTTCTTTGTCAGTGTTGATGTGGAGATTGTCTGGTTTGCCTACTCTGGAATATGCAACATATTCAAATCTATGATACTATATCTGTGTGTATGAATCATCTCTCTCTATATATATCTATGGCTGGATGGCTCTTTGTCAGGAGAGCTTTGGTTATGTTTTCTTTCCCTGGTGAAGGGAGTTGGACTGGATGGCCTTAAGGCAGCATTTCTCAACCTAGAACGGGGGTTATGAGGGGGTGTCAGAAGGGTCACCAAAGACCATCAGGAAACACAATATTTTCTGTTGGTCATGTGGGTTCTGTGTGGAAAGTTTGCCCAATTCTATCATTGGTGGGTTCAGAATGCTCTTTGATTGTAGGTGAACTATAAATATCAGCAACTACAACTCCCAAATGTCAAGGTCTATTTCCCCCAAACTCCACCAGTGTGCACATATGGGCATATGGAGTATTCGTGCCAAGTTTGGTCCAGATCTATCGTTGTTTGAGTCCACAGTGGTCTCTGGGTATAGGTAAACTATAACTCCAAAACTTAAGATCAATGCCCACCAAACCCTTCTAGTGCTTTCTGTTGGTCTGGGGAGTCCTGTGTGCCAAGTTTGGTTCAATTCCAGCGTTAGTGGAGTTCAGAATGCTCTTTGATTGTAGGTGAACTATAAATCCCAGCAACTACAACTCCCAAATGAAAAAAAATCAATTTTTGAGTGATGGTCACTCATTGCTTAGGCGTATTCTGTCCAAATTTGGTGTCAATTGGTCCAGTGGCTTTTGAGTTATGTTAATCCCACAAATGGACATTACATTTTTATTTCTATAGATTCTGACTGGGAAGAGGGGTTTCAGTGCTCAACATCAATGAGCTGTTATTCAGCTGTGTCTCGGGGTGCATCTTATTATTTATTTATTTAGGGTTTTTATATCCTGTCCTATCTCAACCTCCACAGAGGGACTTAGGACAGCTAACAAATCGGCACCCATGGCACCCACATCAAAACATGAACATACAATTTAACAACAATATAATAAAACAGCAATATAAGCAGTATAAACAGTATAAAACCATATGAACAATACAAAAGCAGTATAAAAACAGACAACAAACAGTCAGCGGTCACTGATTTAAACATTATCCAGAGGCAGTCCATCAGTTCTATATAGGTCAACACGTTAGCAAGTCAGACTACTCTCCAAAAGCCTGATCCCATAGCCAGGAGTTTACTTGTTTCCAGAAGGACAAGAGGGATGCAGCCAATCTAATTTCACTCGGGAGGGAGTTCCATAGCCGACGGACCACCACAGAAAAGGCCCTGTCCCTTGTCCCCACCAAATGCGATTGCGACCAAGGGGAGGACAATGAGCAGGGTCTCCTCAGATTATCTTAGGGCCCTAGGTGGAGCGTAACAGGAGATACATTCAGACAAGTAAACTGGGCCAGAACCATTAAGGGCTTTATAGGCCAAAGCCAGCGCTTTGAATTGTACTGGCTTAGAATTAATGAAGTTTGACAATACTTTAACACCCATGATTCAAGGTTATAGAATCCTGGGATTTGTAGTTTGAGGAGATACCAGCACTCTTTGGTTCAAAAAAAAGCATTGGCTCGTGGCAGTTAAAGTGGTGTCAAACTGCATTGGTTCTACAGTGTGGAGGCACCCCTGCAGCCGACAAAGCCCAGGAATTCCAACATAGTGTGAAAGATCTCTCAATAAATGCTAGTGATGTTTTCTGTTTTCTGCAATGGCTGCCTGGGATGCAGTCATTGTAGTGTATGTAACAGGATGATGCCAAGAGTCTCTTAATAAATGCTAATGATCGCTAATGATCGGCTCGGTTTTCTGCAATGGCTGTCTTATCTGATTTCGCAGCTATTGTGTTCCCTTGTAGGATTCTCTGAATGCGGCTAGGTGGAGCTAATGCAAACAGTCCTATAAGCTTGTTTACTCTGAATTTAAGATCCAAATGTAGAGCCGCCATCTGCCACTAGAGGGAGCCAGTACTGCGGTCAAGAGAAGGCACAGGTTCCTTTTTGTATACAATCAGTGTGCTGCTAAAATGAAAAAGCAGGTCTGAAATGGTTTTTTACGCCAGACTCTCAAAAGCACAGCCTTGTGATGGAGTCAGGATATTAACTTCATAACTGCTTTTCTACTGGTGCGTGTCTCAGGGTTAGTCACCCAGGAAATTGACTTCTCCTGCATACAGCTCCTTTTTTGGCCTGCCAGGAGCAGGTGCCTGACCTCAGTTCACCCTTTCCTCTTGCTGACTTGACTTGCTTCTCTAATTTCGGTGATAAAAAAATAATCCCTGGCAAGATGATATATCAACCTGCAGTAATTTTGGCCCCCGTTGAGTCTTTTCGCAAGACAGAAGTGTGTTTTGCCTATCCTCCTGGCTTGTGGTAGTTTGCCATCAGTTTGGAAAACTATATAAAATCCAAACTAGGACAGTTAAAGTGGTATCAAACTGCAGTAGCTCTACAGTGTAGATCAGGCATGGGCAAGCTTCGTCCCTCCAGGTGCTTTGGACTTCAATTCCCACAATTGTGGGAGTTGAAGTCCAAAACACCTGGAGGGACAAAGCTTGCCTATGCTTGGTGTAGAAGCATCCCCTTGCAACGATGACCTAATCCTATATAGAGCCAGCTTCAAGATTAAAGATCTCATCGAAGCCCAAAAACTCAGAGAGGTCCTCCTTGTTCATGAGTTTTATATAGCCTTGCCTCCTATACTACACATTTCAGCCACATATTCTTTTCATTTATTATTCTGTTCATTTATATGCCACTTCCTTCTCTTACGCTCAACTATGGCTGGATCTACACTGCCATGTAATCCAACTTTTGAATCTATAGGAGTCTACACTGCCATATAATCCAGTTCTAGGCAGATCATCTGGATTTAGAAACCGGATTACATGGCAGTGTAGATGAGTTGGGCTTAGAGCAGGACAGGCAGTTGTCAGACATGCTCACAGCAGGAGAGCCCCATAACATCTATACATCTGCACTGACCATTTAAGATGATTTCAAACCAATATTGAAAAAAATGGTTTTGCTATGCAGATGTTTACATAGGAAATCCTGGAACCAGTTTGAGACTCGAATGGTGATTATACAAACCACAGAGCACTGATGTGCATTAAGAGCTTTCTTTTGAATACATTCATGGGTGTTATCTAGCTGCCGCTTCTAGATCTGTCGCAGTCTGGCTTTAGGTCAGCCTGAAACAGCCTTAGTCACCTTAGTAGATGATCTACGCAGGGAACTGGGCAGGGGGACGGTGTCCTTGTTGGTTCTCTTGGACCTTTCAGCAGCTTTCGATACTGTTCTGAGATGCCTCGCAGAAATGGGGCTTGGAGGCACTGTCTTACAGTGGCTCCAGTCCTTCCTGGAGGGCTGTTCTCAGAAAGTGTTGTTGGGGGACACCTACTGGGCCCCACAGTCTTTGTCCTGTGGGGTCCCACAGGGTTCGGTATTGACCCCATTTTGGTTACCATCTACATGAAACTGCTGGAAGAGATCATCTGGAGTTTTGAAGTTCAATGCCATCTGTTTGACTCAATGCCATCTGTACGACTCTATCACTCATTTCCATCTACTACTAAGAAGGCTGTTCAGTTCCTGAATGGGTTGGTGCTTGGCAGCTGTGACGATCTGGATGAGACCGAACAAATTGAAATTGAATCCAGACAAGATGGAGGTACTCCTGGTCAATCGAAAGGCCGAACAGGGTATAGGGTTATAGCCTGTACGTGATGGGGTTGTGCTCTCCCTGAAGATGCAAGTTTGCAGTTTGGGAGTGATCCTGGATTCATTGCTGAGCCTGGATCCCCAAGTTTTGACAGTGGCCGGGAGAGCTTTCGCACAATTAAAACTTGTGCGCCAATTGCGCCTGTACCTTGAGAAGCCAGACTTGGCCTCGGTGGCCCATGCTCTCATTATATCCGGAATAGACTACTGCAGTGCGCTCTACATGGACCAGGAAAATAAGACTCTGATGGTAAATAGAAGGTCAGCTGTTGTCCTCCTTTTTGCCTTGTTTTTTTTTTTTGCTAGTGTTCTATTTTGAAATGATTATATGACTAGTCAAATAAATAAATTATTACATGGGGTTGCCTTTGAAAACTGTTTGGAAGCTTGAAGTGGTCCAACCAGATTCTTCCTTGGTGCAGGGTACATACAACCCCACTGTTACATCAGCTCCACTGGCTGCCAGTCTGCTACTGAGCACAATTCAAAGTGCTGGCTTTAGCCTATAAAGCCCTAAATGGTTCTAGTCCAGCTTACTTATCCAAATGCATCTCTCCTATGAACCATCACAGAGGTTAAGATCATCTGGGGAGGCTTGCTCTCGATCCTGCTTCCTTCACAGGTGTGGTTGGTGGCGACAAGAGACAGGGCCTTCTCAGTGGTGGGACTCCCTCTCCAATGAAATCAGATCAGCTCCCTGCCTCCTGTCTTTCAGAAACAAAGTGAAGACATGGATGTGGGACCAAGCCTTTGGACAATAATCTGCAATGCAATAAGTAACTATGGGAGTGTGCAATTTATGATTAGAATGGCTCCTGGAATATGCCTTTAGACTGCATGGTTTTTAAGTAACTGGTTTTAAGATTATGATGTTTTAATTATGGATTTTAATGTATATGTGTTGTTTTTATCCTATGTATGTATATGTGGCATCAAATTGTACCTTTTTGTGAGCCACCCTAGGTCCCCTTTGAGGTGAAAAGGAAAAGATATAAATGCAGTAAATGAAATGAAATAAAATAAATAAAATAGTCGCCACAGTTTGAAGCTGGCTTCTCTCTATGGAGTTTGTTTCTAAAACAAACCCTTTAAAAAATGAGGCATAGTTGGCAGCACATTGTTGGCTAGGAGTAGCAAATCAGGCACAGATCAAAACTGTCAAAATGTATCAAATCACTTACATACAAGGCCTGGAAAACTGCATATAGCAAAGAATGCCAATTCCCACTGGAGACCCCTGCCACTGGAAAACATGGATTTTGATGTGATATTTAAAAACAAAAGCAAAGGTGTTTTGGTAATTGGAGAAGATCCACAAAGGTCAGTTTTTGGATATATTGAAGTTTGAATGTCAATAAAGACTTCATTTTAAAAAACAACTTGCTACTCTTTTGTGTTTTAGAAATACCAACATATACAGCTATTGAGTTGCTGTGAGTATTCTGGGCTGCATGGCCATGTTCCAGAAGCATTTGCTCCTGACATTTCGCCCACATGTATGGCAGGCATCCTCAGAGTTTGTGAGGTCTGTTGGAAACTAAGAAAATTGGGTTTACATATCTGTGGGATGCCCAGGGTGGGAGAAAGAACTCTTGTCTGTCTTGGAGACAAGTGTGTATGTTGCAATTGGCCACCTTGATTAGCATTGAATGGCCTTGCAGCTTTAAAGCTGTGCTGCTTCCTGTCTAGAGGAATCCTTTGTTAGGAGGTGCTAATCAAGGTGGCCAATTGCAATGTTGGACTATGATTGTGGATGATGTGGTTTATAGTAGTAATTGTAATGTTTTAAATGTTTTAATGTTTTCTAATCTTGTTTTTAAATTTGTAATTGAAATGGTTATTTAATTGTATATTGGATGTATATTTGTTTTTTAAGGCATTGAATTATTGCCTATGCTGTAAGCTGCCTTGAGTCCCTTTCGGGGTCAAGAATGGCGGGATATAAATATAGTAAATAAAATAAATCAGTCAATAAATAACCTGTCTCTAACAGACAAGAGTTCTTTCTCCCACTCTGGACATTCCACAGATATATAAATTTTACTTGCCTAGTTTCCAAAAGACCTCAAAATCTCTGAGGATGCCTGCCATAGATGTGGGAGAAATGTCAGGAGAGCATGCTTATGGAACATGGCCATACAGCCCGAAAAACTCACAGCAACCCAGTGATTCCAGCCATGAAAACCTTTGACAACGTATTATATTACCGTGCATTTCTGAAATACAGCTGTGTGTGATCTCAATATATAGAGGGTCAGTGTTGCACCATTTTAAAAAATACAGATCTTGCTTTATACAATTGATTACTATCTGATATTCACATATATCTCTATCTACTACTACTGCTACTATCTACTACTACTATCACCACCTTCTGCTCTGGCCAGAGTGAAGAGAGAGGGGGCTACAGTTTAAGGCAGTTCCATCTTATCTCCTGTGCTTTACTAATAATATAATATAATATATGGTATATACATGTAATATTTATAATATTACAATGTAATACATTATAATACTACTACTAATAATAATAATATAATAGTATAATTATATATATTATATTACATGTAATATTACTAATAATATTAAAATATAATGGTGTAGTACAATATAGTAATATATAATAATGATATTGTATTATGCTAATAATTTAATATATTGTGTGTGTGTATATATGTGTGTGTGTGTGTGTGTGTGTATGTATGTATATATATAGAGAGAGAGAGAGAGAGTGAGAGAGAGTAAGCCACTCTGTGTCCCCTTCAGGGTGAGAAGGGCGGCATATAAATGTCGTAAATCTATATAAATAAAAATGTAATGTTCATTTGTGGGATTAACCTAACTCAAAACCCACTGGACGAATTGGCACCAAATTTGGACACAAGACACCTACTAACCCAAGGAGTGACCATCACTCAAAAAATGATTTTGTCATTTGGGAGTTGTAGTTGCTGGGATTTATAGTTCAACTACAATCAAAATGCATTCTGAACTCCACCAATGATGGAATTGAACCAAACATGGCACACAGGACTCCCCAGAGCAACAGAAAGCACTAGAAGGGTTTGGTGGGCATTGACCTTGGCTTTGGGAGTTGTAGTTCACCTACATCCAGAGAGCACTGTGGGCTCAAACAATGATGGATCTGGACCAAACTTGACACGAATACTTAATATGCCCAAATGTGAAAACAGATGGAGTTTGGGGGAAATAGACCTTGACATTTGGGAGTTGTAGTTGCTGGGATTTATAGTTCATCTACAATCACAGAGCATTCTGATCCCGACCAACGATAGAATTGGGCCAAACATCCCACACAGAACCCCCATGTGGGCCACAGCAACATTAGACTAGCACCCATGTTGGCAGTCTTTAGGAAGACCTTGAAGACCTGGCTATTCTGATGTGCCTTTCCGGATTAGGATAACCTCCAGCACTATGTCCCAGAAGCACTTTATTAGAGTTTAAGACTCTCTGCACATTGCACTTGCCCAGAAATCCAACATACCACCTGCCACACCCAGCACTTTTTAACCTATACCCATCACTGGCCCGGCCCTGGTTTTATTGCGTAATGATGTAATGTTTTGTTATTGCTTATGTTTTTAATTTGCTTTGAATTGTATTGTTATTGTTTTGCTGTTGTTGTGTTGAGGCCTTAGCCTTTGTAAGCTGCATCGAGTCCTTTGGGAGATGCTAGCGGGGTACAAATAAAGTTTAATAATAATAAAAATAATAATAACAAGTCGCTCTGAGTCCTCTACGGGGTGAGAAGGGCAGCATATAAATGTCGTAAATAAATATCTATATACATACATACATACATACATACCCTGGAAACTTATTTGTGAAAAATAGCTGTGCGTGTCCACACTATAAAGGGGTTTAGTATTTCACCCTTTTCTAAATACAGATTTTGCTTCCTATTCTCAATTTATTTTTGTTATCAGACATACTTTTTTTTAAGAACCTAAACTTAATGGAAAACATAGAAATGGGCTATATATGTATGTAAGAATTTTTTAATACATTGGGTGTTCTGGAAAATAAGTGTATTTTAACATTATTATTATTATTATTATTATTATTATTATTATTATTATTATACTACATTTATACCCCACCCTTCTCACCCCAGTGGAGGACTCAGGGAGGCTTACAATCCATGGCATACAATGCCACAATTACATATATAATAATAATAATTTTATTTATCGTGTCATCCGCAACCAGAACATTGTATTACATTTCTAACAGAACAAAACAAACAAACAGATTAAAAAAAACAACACAAATTTTGCAAACTTGGTAGCTGATTAAATGTCCTTTGACCAGTATCTGGCCACTTGGAGTGCCTCTGGTGTTGCCGCAAGGAGGTCCTCCATTGTGCATGTAGCAGGGCTCAGGGTGCATTGCAGCAGGTGGTCAGTGGTTTGTTCTTCTCCGCACTCGCATGCCGCGGATTCCACTTTGTAGCCCCATTTCTTAAGATTGGCTCTGCATCTCGTGGTGCCACAGCACAGTCTGTTCAGTGCCTTCCAAGTTGCCCAGTCTTCTGTGTGCCCAGGGGGGAGTCTCTCATCTGGTATCACCCATGGATTGAGGTGCTGGGTTTGAGCCTGCCACTTTTGAACTCTCGCTTGCTGAGGTGTTCCAGCGAGTGTCTCTGTAGATCTAAGAAAACTATTTCTTGATTTAAGTCGTTGACGTGCTGGCTGATACCCAAACAAGGGATGAGCTGGAGATGTCTCTGCCTTGGTCCTTTCACTATTGGCTGCAACTTCCCGGTGGATGTCAGGTGGTGCAATACCGGCTAAGCAATGTAATTTCTCCAATAATAATAATAATAATAATAATAATAATAATAATAATAATATAATACACATATAATAATAAACATATGAATTTAAACAATTAACATAACAATTTAAACATACAATAATAAACATGAGATAATAATTCTAAAATAAATACAATAACAAGCTTAGAAGTAATTCAAATAGAAATACAATTTAAAAAGCTTAAAAGTAAACATACAATAATTCAAATATAAATACAAAAAAGAGCTTAAAACATTGAATCCCAACCAAAGTGGGCTGATGGAAAAACATCAACTGTTGTATGCCACTTCCCCACAAAAAAATAAAATATAGCAAGTGTTCAGAAAGCTTTCCAGCATTTTAAACTATAGTAGTAGTGCTTTGGGACCCTGTCTGAAATATGAGACATAGAATCATAGAATCAAAGAGTTGGAAGAGACCTCATGGGCCATCCAGTCCAACCCCATTCTGCCAAGAAGCAGGAATATTGCATTCAAATCACCCCTGACAGATGGCCATCCAGCCTCTGCTTAAAAGCTTCCAAAGAAGGAGCCTCCACCACACTCCGGGGCAGAGAGTACCACTGCTGAACGGCTCTCACAGTCAGGAAGTTTTTCCTCATGTTCAGATGGAATCTCTTGTAGTTTGAAGCCATTGTTCCGTGTCCTAGTCTCCAGGGAAGGAGAAAACAAGCTGGCTTCCTCTCACATATTTATACATGGCTATCATATCCCCTCTCAGCCTTCTCTTCTTCAGGCTAAACATGCCCAGCTCCTTAAGCCGCTCCTCATAGGGCTTGTTCTCCAGACCTTTTATCATTTTAGTCGCTCTCCTCTGAGTTGACTTTCATGCTTGATTGAAAGGGAATATGGTTTTCCCTTTTTATAAGTAATATTTTTCAAGGTTTTATGTAGAAAACGTATTAAAGTAAGATCCTTTATTTAGGAGAGAAAAAATTTGGCTTCTCCCCGTCGGGGAATCGAACCCCGGTCTCCCGCGTGACAGGCGGGGATACTTACCACTATACTAACGAGGAACTGCTTGAGAAAGCCCCCTCTGTAGAGCTCAAGTAGTGCAAGGGAAGACATGTGGTTCAAAAAGCCAAAAGAGGATTGGCTGACGGGAATGTCCAGTGGTTTCTGAATAGAGGTAAAGTGGAAGGTCTGGAAGGACAAATGAGGAGCCTAGCAAATTACCTGGATCCATGAGACAACAACAACTACTGCTTTTTCTCAGACGGAGGGCTTTTCTGGGGACTAAAGGAGTTGCAAACAGTCAGAGGGCTTTGAAAGGTTAGGTTAAGAGCAACAAAGGAGGAAGGGAAGCCCCACAATCGCTTCCTTTCCAAAGAGAGGCTTTCGAAAGGGAAACGCCTGAGTTCTGAGCAGAGATCCAAATGAATCTACGAGGCCTGAGGAGACTATCCCGTCTTTCATTTGTGCTGCTGCACTTTTCCCGCGCTTTCCCCGCTTTTCAAATCGGTTCAACCGCGTTCCTCCGCGAGTTCTATAGCTCTGCTCACCTCAAATTCCCAGGACCTCGTGGCGCAACGGTAGCGCGTCTGACTCCAGATCAGAAGGCTGCGTGTTCGAATCACGTCGGGGTCAATTCAATTTTTTCCCCCACCTTTGTGTAAAATAATGTGTACCTTGGCCTCCTTCTCTGGAATTGTATCCTGTGAATTCTTTTGTATGTGTATCATTACTTTACTATTAATTATAGCATAAGTATATTTGCCTCCTTCTCTGGAATTGTATCCTGTGAATTCCTCAACATACAAAAAAAAAAGGTCACTATTTGTAATGATATATTTAGTTGTAAACTAATTTCAGTCTGGCAAAAAGTACCAAAGTTTTGGGTGGTTCATCTACACCAGGTATGGGGAAACTTGGGCCCTCCAGGTGTTTTGGACTTCAACTCCCACAATTCCTAACAGCCTACCGGCTGTTAGGAATTGTGGGAGTTGAAGTCCAAAACACCTGGAGGGCCCAAGTTTGCCCATGCATGATCTACACTGTATAATTAATGCAGTTTGGCACCACTTTATCTCCCATGGCTCAATACTCTTTGATCATGGGATTTGTAGTTTTGCAAGGTCTTACACCTTCTCTGCCTCACCAAACTACAAACCCCAGAATCCCATGTTTTTAATGTTTACTAGCCATCCCCTGCCACGCGTTGCTGTGGCCCAGTCTGTGTATATGTGTTTTGTGTGTATATATATTTGTGTATATTTTTGTATATGTGTATATATGTAGTTTTGTGATTGCATTGTAATGTAATTTTTTGAAATGGCTTTTTAACTCCCTTCTGCTATGTTTTTCACTGGGTTTTTTTTTTTTTGAGTGATGGTCACTCATTGGCCTGAGAGCCGTATTGTGTCCAAATTTGATGTCATTTCGTCCAGTGGTTTTCATCCAGTGGTTTTTGAGTTATGTTAATCCCACATATGAACATTACATTTTATAGATGTATGCGTATAGGAATTCTTATCCCAGCATTGAATGTTTGCCGTATATATGCTGTGCTCTGCCCTGAGTCCCCTTCGGGGTGAGAAGGGCAAAATAGAAATGTTTTAAATAAATAAATAAAATATTAAATCCACAGCGTAGATGCAGACAGAGACATTCATTCAATGTGTCGCCCCATGTGCTCCTTGTGCTTTAGCAGGGCACTTTCCAACCTGTTTCTGGGAGTGGGCCAAGTGGTAGCACATGTGGGCCAAGCACAAGTATGTGCTTCAGCTGTCATGACATCTGTTAACCCCAAGATCAAATGCACATGTTACAGCGCCTGACTGGTTCCTACAAGATCCATGTGAAGTGGTGTATTTGTATGGCCAAATAATGAAAGGACCAAGGCAGTGATATCTCCAGCCCATACCATTTGGATATCAGCCAGCATGCCAACGACTTAAATCAAAAAGTTTTCTAAGATCTACAGAGACACTCGCTGGAACACCTCAGCAAGCCAGAGTCCAAAAGTGGCAAGTTAAAACCCAGAACCTCAATCAATGGCAGATAATAATAATAATAATAATAACAACAACAACAATAATAACAATAACAACAACAACTTTATTTTTATACCCCGCCAACCATCTCCCCAAGGAGACTCGGGGCAGCTTACAAGGGACAAGCCCAACAATTACAGATAAAACACAATCAAATTAAATGTTCTAGAGGCATTTCTCCTGACGTTTCGCCTGCATCTATGGCAAGCTTCCTGAGGTGAGGTCTGCTGGAGCTGGGAAAAAAGGGGTTTATATATCTGTGGAATGACCAGGGTGAGACAAAAGGCTTTTGTAAGTTGGGCTGGGTGTGAATCTTTCAACTGACCACCTTGATTAGCATACAATGGGCTGACTGTGCCTGGAGCAAACTCTTCTTGAAGGGTGATTAGATGTCCCTGCCTGTTTTTCTCCCTGCTGTTTTTGCTGTTGCAATTTTAGAATTTTTTAATACTGGTAGCCAGATTTTGTTCATTTTCATGGTTTCTTCCTTTCTGTTGAAATTGTCCACATGTTTGTGGATTTCAATGGCTTCTCTGTGTAGTCTGACATGGTGGTTGTGAGAGTGGTCCAGCATTTTTGTGTTCTCAAATAAAATGCTGTGTCCAGGTTGGTTCATCAGGTGCTCTGCTATGGCTGATTTCTCTGGTTGCAGTAGTCTGCAGTGCCTTTCATGTTCCTGGATTCTTGTTTGGGCGCTGCGTTTGGTGGTCCCTATGTAGACTTGTCCACAGCTGCATGGTATACGGTAGACTCCTGCAGAGGTGAGAGGATCCCTCTTGTCCTTTGCTGAACGTAGCATTTGTTGGATTTTCTTGGTGGGTTTGTAGATTGTTTGTATGTTGTGTTTCCTCATCAGCTTCCCTATGCGGTCAGTGGTTCCCTTGATGTATGGCAGGAACACTTTTCCTCTGGGTGGATCTTCATCTTGACTCTCGTGGCTTGTTCTTGGTCTTGCAGCTCTTCTGATGTCTGAGGTGGAGTATCCATTGGCCTGGAGAGCCCAGTTGAGGTGGTTCAGTTCATCTTGGAGGAGGTGGGGTTCGCAGATTCTTTTTGCACGGTCTGCCAAGGCTTTGATGGTGCTTCTTTTTTGACTTGGGTGATGGTTGGAGTTTTTATGTAGATATCTATCTCTGTGTGTGGGTTTTCTGTAAACGGTGTGACCCAATTGTTGATCTGGTTTGCGGATGACTAAGACATCTAGAAAAGGCAGTCTTCCTTCTTTTTCTTTTTCCATAGTGAACTGGATGTTAGAGTGGATGCTGTTAAGATGTTCCAGGAACCTGTTGAGTTCTTCTTCTCCATGGCTCCAAATGGTGAAAGTGTCATCCACATATCTGAACCATATAGTGGGCTTTTTGGTTGCTGTTTCAAGAGCTTGTTTTTCAAATTGTTCCATGTAGAAATTAGCTATGACTGGGCTGAGAGGGCTCCCCATAGCTACTCCATCTTTCTGTTCGTAGAATTCATTGTCCCACTGAAAATAGCTGGTGGTGAGGCAATGGTGAAACAGCGCCGTGATGTCTTCTGGGAACCTCTGGTTGATGAGTGCCATGGTGTCTGCAACTGGGACCATGGTAAATAGAGACACCACATTGAAGCTGATCAGTTTGTCATGTGTATTTAGCTTGAGATTGCTGATTTTTTCAATGAAGTGGGCTGATGAGCTAACAGTAGTGAAATTTTGAAAGTTTAGTTAGAGTTCTGAAATTTTCACCACCCAAATTTTAGAAACAAAGCACCAGCATCCCCTAGTTTTGTAAGTACTTTGGAACCATTTAGAACCATGGATTGCACATGCCTAGTACCTGTTCCAACTTACATACAAATTCAACTTAAGAACAAACCTATTGAACCTATCTTATTTGTAACTTGGGGACTACCTGTATATCTATATACACAGCAGCAATAGTTTAATGGTCCCTCAAATGTTTGTTGTTTAAAGAGCTACAAACATGTGTGCATAGGTCCCTCTGTCCAAGATTTAGGAGTCTTGGTTTTTTCCCCAATTTCAGATCATGTGGAGATATCTGGATCCAGATTTTAAGGAGCCCAGGGCAAGCTTCCCTAGATAATGTTCTTACCCACAGAAATTGAAGGCATGGTAATTGCTTGGACAACTAAGGCTGTGAGGTGAGTTATGTTCAGACTTTGCTAGACGTTCCACTAAAAATGTTATAAATGTGATCCCATTGCTGGCCTGCCCCCTTCCTGTGATAAACTTCCACCCTGCAATTAACCGGGGGGGGGGGGGCTGTCAATAGCCGCCAATCATGCCATGTTCAGGTCACCATCATGGTGGAATGGGGCCATTTTGCTTCTGTTCTGCCAGATGTATTTGGGAGTTTTTTTATGAACTATACTTGCAATTGTGACATTACTTTAAAATATTTTGAAAGAATTACAGCGCAGCAGAAGCTTGCTTCTTAATTATATTAATAATTTTCTCTGTGCAAAATTTCAGACATTCTTGAACCATCAAGTCTGACACATCTTTCTGGAATGTACAATTGGGAAATATTCCTGGTGTGATGTACGTCCATGGAGTCATCATCAAGTTTCTATCGATCCAACTTTTAAAGTACATGAAACACTAGACCACTGTCTCTCTGAGATAGTGAATGGATCCAGCTTCTGCCATCAAGTCTGGAATGCAAGACCAACTGGAGACAAAAGACCACTGTATGAAATGGGGCTCCTTTAAGAGCAACTGTAATCTTGCTGACAACTGCATTAGTCATGATAATTATGAAGGGATATCTATAAAACTAAGATTCATCAGAAAGACAAGGAAAGTAAATTATTTACCACTGATTGCCAATTCAGTCCAAAGGACAAAGTATTGGTTATTACCTTTAAAGCCCTAGATCACAGCTTTCAAAACTGTGTGTCACAATACCGTAGTGTGATGGCTGCAATGTGTAGGTATGTCACACAAACGTCATGAGAAATGACAAAAGTCCTGGAAATGTATGTTATTATCTTACAAATCTTATATTTTAAAAAGATAGAAATAAAAGGTTTTAATGAGCTATGTTGTGGCCCCATACATTTTGACATTACAATGTATGTATCTGTATATCTTATAAGGGGTAGATTTAACCTCCAGTTAAATTGCTATTAAAAATTAATGACTAGTAAAACTGAATGACTTTGTAAATGAAGTATGCCTAAAAACTGTGCCACCAACATAGAATGTTTGGAAAATTGTGCCCTAGATGGTTTGAGTCCAGGTTACCTCTAGGATTGCCTTCTCTTGTATGATCCACTCTGCACACTCAGAGAAAAACTGAAAGCAAATCGGATATATCAACTATTTGTGTACATTGACCCTTAATCCAGTCTGACATATTTATAATGAGGTGTGGTCATGGGCACATCTACATTGACCACTTAGATTGGAAAAGGCCTGGATCAGCTCTGTTGTAGCCAAACACCATATGGAACTGATCCAGGGTAATGTGGGGCCAGGCCACCTTAAGACAGTCTTGAGCCAAGGAAACCAAAGTTAGAGATTGTCACTCTGGTTGACATTACTGCAGGCAGCAGCCGGCAGTTAGGGCTAATGTCATGGCTAGAGATTTCTGCAATATCGAGGAAGGATGACTGTCTAGTGGATTTTAACACCTCTGAGGTATCATTTTAGTCCGTTGCTTCGGGAAGATTATGACCAAACAATTTCCTCAATGAGAGAGTGGTGGTGATTTTGATACAAGATGACAAGAAGACCATGAATGTGTTGCTTCAGGAAATTAGGCAACTTATAATAGTGAAAGAAAAACAGTTAAAGGTGATGATTCTGGAGTGTTCAAAGACAAATATAAGAGTTTTCATATACCAGCTGTTCATTCTCTTGAATCGTGTAACTAATATTTCAATGTTAAGAACATTTTTCATATACTGTAAAACAGTTTCAAAAACACACTTTACATCTTGTTGGTTGCTCAGTTTTACACGCGTAGAATGCAGTGCAATTCTCATTGTCCATCCATTGTTTATATACCCTTGCTTTGTGTTACATAATCAAAAACAGGCTGCCGGCACATTTTCCAGATTTGCTTTCAGCTAGTCCAGGGAGCTTGTTGAGCAAGTTACTTTGTGTATGTTGACAGCAACTAGGCACTTTGAGTGGACAACCCAGGCTGGAAATGTCAGATTACAAAAGAAAAATGCTGACTTTCAAAAACATATCAATCTCACACCAAAGTTAACCCCCCCCCCCCCCCAGGACATTGTAGTTTTCCTTTAAGGAGTGTCTAGGGTGAACAAAGGATCTTCCTTCCCTCGTCTTCTCCAACCCTTTAATGAATCAATTTCTGTAGATCCAGAATCTCTTCGTGTTTCATATTTTGAAATGTGAGTATTTGTATGTACATGAGATACCTTGAGAGTTGGGAACCAAGTGTAAAAAAAATCCATTCATGACATATATACACTTTGTACACACAGCCTATCGTGTCAGACACGAGTTAAGGGTACAGTTAAAATGCATTTAAAAACACAAAGTTAAAAAAAATAACTTCCTATTATGCTAAATGTCCTTTGACCAGGAGCTGGCCACTTGGAGTGTTGTGAGAAGGTCCTCCATTGTGCATGTGGCAGGGCTCAGGTTGTATTGTAGTAGGTGGTCTGTGGTTTGCTCTTCTCCACACTCTTATGTTGTGGACTCCACTTTGTGGCCCCATTTCTTAAGGTTAGTTCTGCATCTTGTGGTGCCAGAGCACCGCAGCCTGTTCAGCGCCCTCCAGGTCATCCACTCTTCTGTGTGTCCAGGAGGGAGTTTCTTATCTAGTCTCAGCCACTGATTGAGGAGCTGGGATTTAGCCTGCCACCTCTAGACTCTCGCTTGCTGAGGTATTCCTGCAAGTCTCCCTGTAGATCTTAGGAAGTTGTTTCTTAATTTAAGGTGTTGGCGTGCTGGCTGATATCCAAACAGTGGATGGGTCAAAGATGTCAATGCCTTGGTCCTTTCAGTGCTGGCTGCTACTTCCCAGCGGATGTCAGGTGGTGCAATACCAGCTAAACAGTGTAATTTCTCCAGTGGTGTGGGGGGTAGACATCCTGTTAAGGTGGAACTACAAAATGGAAGTTGGGGAAGTTACCAGTACTCATGGGATAGGGGGCAGTATGGGGTTAGGGAGGGGCTTGGCAAGGGTGGCGGGTGGTGATTGGATGTTTGGGTGGCAGGGGATGATTGGATGTTTATTAAACTGCACCACAACTTTGAACCAATGATTTTGTTCCGGGGCGGTCCTAAACCGAACCCCTTTGACTGTATAAAAAGGCCACATGGCTTGAGGCCTGTGTCGTTTCCACCAGGCGCCATGTTGCGTAGGAGGCGACCCAGGCAGCTGCTTGACTTCTAAGTAAACTGCTTTCTTGAAAGAACCTGACTGCCTGTCTTGTTGTTCCTGCGCCTGCCGATTTGCAGCCTAGGAAAAAGATCATCCACTTCATTTTTGGTGACCCCGACGTGATTACTTTGAAGGGCCGATAACAACAAGGCAGGCCCTGTTGGCAGGCCGATTGCTGGTCCGGGACCGGGACTGGAGGCAACCACCGTGAGCCGAGAAGAAGGGGGCCCCCGACCGCCGCATAACCGGTTGCGGTGCTTCCCTCTTTGGGCCGGGCCCGAACCAGGACAATCGCAGTCGAAAAGTTCGCAAGAAACCAGTCCAGGGAGGATCCAGGTGGAAAGTCCAGGGGCAGAGGTTGTTCCGATGTCTTCAGAAATCTGGCAAGTATAGTGGTCAAGTTAGACACTAGGGAACACACACATAGGGCCGGTACCGGGGGAAAAGGAAGGGTGATCACTAAGTTTCCCTGAGGGAGGGAAAAGGGAGGAAGGACTGAAAACCTTGCGGTTCCTGAAGTACGCCGTTGAGTGTCCGGGTGCTCAGGCCAAGGTGGAAGGTCCGCGTAGGAACCATGGGTGGGGGAGGTTCAAAAAAGGACACCCCATTAGGATGCATGTTGAGGAATTTTGACAAATTTGTGGCGGCTTCAAGTCAGGCCGATCCAGAGGATTTTAAGGACTATAGGTTGAGGAATTTATGCACTAATGAGTGGCCGACTTTTCCATTTGGGTGGCCAGAAGAAGGAACTTGGGATATAAAAAAGATTAGGCAGGTCGAGGCCTATTGTGCTGAACATCATCCGGATCAGCTCATCTACATAGATGCGTGGGGTACTGTAGTGACTCAGAATCCGGACTGGGTGCAGCAGTGTAAGAAGCTTAGGTGTATGGCTATACGCAAAAAGGGAGGCCGAAAACCAGCCAAGATCTTGGAGGCAGATACAGAAGAAGAATGGCCCCAGGCGGTTCGAAGGAGGATCCCGGCGGGACTTCCAGGTCCTCCACCTCCACCTACGGCCCCTCCGGCGGCCTACAACTTGTCCCCAGGACAGTCAGTAGTTGCAGAATTTGATCCCCTTGCTCCGCCAAATATGGGTCCGCCGCCTTTGCCACCTTATGATAGCACTCCCTTGAGGCCTACTCCATCTGGGCCTCATGGGGACCTCTCTAAAGAATTGCAGAAGTATGTGAATCGGAGACTGCCCAGTGATGCAAGCCCGGCTCTTACACGAGCAAGGGAGGCTTTGAAAAAAGGAATAGGCGCAGATATGCCTATTGGGGACTTATTGGGAGAATTCCCGATAAGGGAAGTCTACGCCTTAGGACAAAATGACGCAGTCCAATCCCTCTTTCAGGTGGTCCCATTTACTAGCAGTGATCTCTTGAATTGGAAGAATTCCACACCTCCTTACTCAGAACAGCTGATGGCAATGGCAAATCTCCTAGAGACAATAATGTCCACCCATAATCCCACTTGGAAGGACTGCAAACAACTTTTGCAGGTCCTCTTCACTAACGAAGAAAGGAGGCAGATTTTAAATCAGGCAAGCCTAATTGCCCAAGAGGTAGAGGGGAGGCCGGCCGCTACTGACGTGGCCGAATGGGGACGTCAGCAGTTTCCCCAAGAGGTAGACCCGCAGTGGAACTACCAGGAGGTAGCACATCGCCAGAGGTTGAGTGTTTTCCAGGGGATTTTGGTGAAGGCCGTAAGGCGAGGGCCCCCGAGACCAGCCAACATTTTAAAAATCCAGGGGATACGCCAGGAGAAGTCTGAATCGCCCACAGCATTTCTTGAAAGGTTAGAAGAAGCATATAGAAAATACAGTCCATACAATCTGGACGATGATAATGGGAAACGTGCGATACAACAGTCATTCATTACTCAGGCAGCGGATGACATTAGAAGGAAGATACAGAAACAGCCAGGGTTCATAGGTAAATCTATGACTGAACTCCTGGCCATAGCGGACCAAGTCTATATGGCCAGAGATCAAGTCGAGGAGGAGAAAAGAAAGAAGGACAGGAAAGAAGAGTACAAGGTTTTGGTTAATATGATGGAGAAGCCTGAGGCGCCCAGGGGGCGGGGGCGTGGGAGAGGCAGAGTACGGTTGGACTGGAACCAGTGTGCCAGATGTAAGAAATATGGGCACTGGAAGGGAGAATGCAGGGGACAGGAGGTAGAGGGACCAGTCCAGAAGGATATGGGGGGTCGAGGAAGAGGTAGAGGGAATGGTCGAGGAAGGGGACGCGGAAGCTACGTCCCATTCCCCAGGAAGGAGATAGCGGCCGCCATAGTCTCAGAAGAGAATCAGTGGGTGGACATGGAGGAAGAGGAGGAGGAATGAAGCGGCCAGGCTCTTGTACTGCTGGATCCCGGGGAGCCGATGGTCAAGGTTAAAATCGGGAACCAGCAATTGGATTTTCTTGTAGATACTGGGGCAGAACGGACAGTGGTAAACCAAATGGTGAGCCCCCCCACAGATTACACCACTCGAGTGGTGGGTCTTTCTGGAAAGATGCAGAGGTGTCCGTTTCTGCAGGAAAGGACCTGTAACCTAGCAGGTCATGAAGTAAAGCATAGACTGTTGTACCACCCAGATTGCCCAGTGTCCCTATTGGGAAGGGACATTTTGAGTAAGCTCCAAGCGCAGATTCAGTTTTTAGAAGGGGGCCAGATGGAATTGACTTTGCCAATGGAAGAGGAATGGAGACTGATGATTGCAAAGGAGGGGAACCCCGGAGGCGACTCCGGTATACAAGAGTGGCCATGGGATAGGACCCCAACGGTCTGGGCCGAGGACAATCCACCTGGGCTGGCAAAGAACGTACCCCCCGTGGTAGTGGAAGTTAGGAGAGGAATGGGACCCGTTAGAAAACCCCAATACCCTGTGAGTAGGGAAGCATCATTAGGAATACAAAAGCACTTAGATCGCTTGATTCAACATAAGATTATAGTACCTTGCAGTTCTCCGTGGAACACTCCTCTTCTTCCAATTAAAAAACCCGGGGTGCCGGGGGAATACTGCCCAGTTCAAGATCTAAGGGCAGTTAATCAAGCTACAGTCCTATTGACACCAGTAGTACCAAACCCATATATTATGATGAGTTTGATCCCACCATGGACTGTCTGCTTTTCAGTATTGGATTTAAAAGATGCGTTTTTTTTTTTGCATCCGGTTGGCTCCAGTGTCACAACCAATTTTCGCCTTTCAATGGGACTCGCAGCAGGCAGGTCAGAGGGCCCAATTTACCTGGACTCGTTTGCCGCAGGGCTTTCAGAACAGTCCGACGATTTTTGGGCAGGCATTGGCCAAGGATTTGGAGGACTTTGAAATTCCGGCCACAGAGGGGGTGTGGCTCCAGTACGTAGATGACCTTCTGATCGCCTGTCGCAGTAAGGAGGGTTGTCGACACTATACTTTGAGGATGTTGGAAGCCTTAGAGGAGAAGGGCTATAAGGTTTCGAAGAGGAAAGCTCAACTCTGCCAGACAAGAGTAAAATATTTGGGGTTCGAGATAGCAGATGGACATCGTACGTTAGGAACAGAAAGGAAGGAAGTGATATGTGCCATTCCCACCCCCACCACTAGGCGACAGGTGCGAGAATTTTTGGGATCTACAGGGTACTGTCGTCAGTGGATCCCTGGGTATGCCGCAATTGCCAAACCTCTATATCAGGCTACGAGAGGGGGAAGAGAAGACGCATTCAAATGGACCCCGGGGTGCCAGGAGGCGTTCGAGAGACTGAAGGAGGCTTTGATGACTTCGCCGTCCCTCGGACTGCCAGATGTGGAAAAACCCTTTGTCCTATTCGTCTCTGAAAAGGATGGAGTGGCTATGGGTGTCCTTACACAGAAATTAGGATCTTGGCAGCGGCCAGTAGCATATTTGTCTAAGCAGTTAGATACAGTGGCCCAAGGGTTGCCCCCTTGCCTAAGGGCGGTGGCGGCAACCGTCGACTTGATCAAGGAAGCTAGTAAACTGACCGTAGGACAGCCGCTGACCGTAAGGGTACCACACCATGTTAAGGCATTACTAGATACAAAGGGACCTCGATGGCTCACGAACGAGAGATTGACTAAGTACGAGGGGGTCCTGTGTAATAATCCAATGGTGACCCTTGAGACCTGTGCCTCCCTAAACCCGGCCACCCTGTTACCTGTCCCAGGGGATGAAACAACTCACCAATGCACTCAAGTGATGGAACAGGTATATTCCAGCCGGCCAGACTTAAAGGATGTGCCGTTGTCTAAAGTAGACTTGACCCTATACACTGATGGTAGCAGCTTCATTGAGAGTGGTGAGAGGCGAGCAGGATACGCTGTTGTCCAGGAGGGAGGGGAGGTCCTGGAAGCAGAGCCTCTACCTCCGGGGACCTCAGCTCAAAAAGCGGAGCTTGTGGCCTTGACCCGAGCTCTACAGTTGGCGAAAGGAAAGCGGGTCAATGTCTACACAGATTCCAAGTATGCATTCACCACACTGCATGCCCACGGGGCATTGTACAAGGAGCGGGGACTCCTAACGTCGGCTGGAAAGGGCGTAAAGTATGCGGGTGAGATTGTAGCTCTCCTGGAGGCGGTCTGGGATCCGGATCGGGTAGCGGTGATGCACTGTAAGGGCCACCAAAGAGGGGAAGATGCGGTTACAAGAGGAAATCGCCAGGCGGATTTGGCCGCAAAGGAAGCCGCTCGGCAGGGTGCTGTACAAGGAAGGGTGGCAGTATGTAGAACCGATACTTCCCCTTTAGAAAGATTTCAATACACAAAGGAGGAGGAGGAGTGGGCTCTCACAGAAGGAGGACAATGGGAAGATTCAGTGATCGTGATGCCAGATCACCGTGTCTATGTTCCTAAAAACATGGCATGGCACATAGTACAACAGGCACATCATACCACACACTTAGGAAAAGGTGCCCTAGCGAAACTCCTCGAGAGACAGCTATACATCAACGGGCTACACAGTCTGTCCAGGGCAGCCGCCATGAGATGTTGGACATGTGCCAAAAACAATCCAAGAGAAGGACCTTTGCAACCTCCTGGGATCCAGCATACTGGGGGAACCCCTTTCGAGGCACTGGTTGTTGACTTTACGGAGATGTCCTCTCATCGGGGGCTCCGATACCTGCTGGTGTTTGTAGATACTTATACCGGGTGGGTAGAGGCCTACCCCACCCGAACTGAAAAGGCTGTCGAGGTGTCCAGGGCACTCCTAAGAGACATTATTCCTCGATTTGGAATACCCCTGCAGATTGGCTCAGATAATGGCCCAGCTTTTGTCCATAAAACCATACAGGGATTGGCCGTCCTATTAGGAACAAAGTGGAAATTGCATTGCGCGTATAGACCTCAATCATCAGCTAAGGTTGAAAGGATGAATAGGACTTTAAAGTCAGCAATTTCCAAAATTTGCCAAGACACTGGGCTACAATGGCCATTCGCCCTGCCAATGGCATTGCTAACAGTCAGGTGTACTCCGCACCGGAGGACAGGACTGTCTCCTTATGAAAGGCTGTATGGGAGACCTCCACTCAATTTGAGAAACATTTTAATGCAAGGGGCAGAGGCCCATGTAGTAGGAGAAGAGCAAACGGAGGGACAGTTACGAGCTTTGGGAAAGCAATTGGAAAAGTTAGCTCAATATGTTGCAGATCTCCATCCTCCTTATCCTACCACACCTCTGCATTGTTTTTCACCAGGTGACGAGATTTTAGTAAAGGAATGGAAGATTGACCCTTTGGGGCCAAAGTGGAGAGGGCCATATATGGTGATATTGTCAACCCCAACCGCAGTAAAAGTTAGGGAGATTAAACCCTGGATTCATTATACCCGCATAAAGCAAGCCCCACCTACGTGGAGGGTAGGAGGAACCGATCCGAGTGGATTAAGACTCAGGATTGTCCGGCAACACCCTAAGGGGACAACAAGGCCATGAAGCTGACCCCTTCGGGAACAACAGAACGCCGTTGGTCAAGTATGTCCCAGCGTGGCCCACTGAAAGCATTCTCTTGGAGTTGGTGGAAAAATGTCTTCATGGGAAGGAGGGAGACTAGAGGGCCGGTGGGACAGAGAACGGTGTTTGGGTTTATAGTGTTGTTTAGCATGTTTGTACCGACCCTTGGGAATTGGTTTACTCTTCATGCCAGCGAAATGTTCAAGGTACATGGGAAAAATGTGACACTGATTTATGAGCACCCCCAGAGGGTAGGGGATTTTGCCTTTCTCCCTGATGTGTTTAATGAACCCCAACCAGTCTTGGACGACTTATACCGAATAAACAATAATCAGCCCCCAGGGCTATTTACTAATATTTCCAATAGGGCGGGAAACGATAGGAGTACACTGATTAGATTCCGAAAAGCCACCAGAGGTTTGTGTTTCTGTTTTGGCACAAAAGAAAAACAACCAAGTTTTGCCAGGGGGATACAAAGGATTTTTGATGAAATGGGGAACTATAGTGCCTGTAGAGATCGTTTCTTTCTCCATGGTACATACAATTACTCATACCTTAATGACACTAATAATCTCTCGGATTTTCTAAATGAGTCCGAATGGAAAGAGATATATCCAAATTTTCAATACACTTCCCAAGTAAGAATCTTTCCGGACCCTATAAATGTATGGTGGATAAGAGATCCCAACTTATGGTTTTTCTTTGATAAATGGGCTACTAAATACCATCCTGGGAAATATCAGTGTGCCGGCATTGGATACCTGACTTTCCCAGTCCGGGTTCTACACCTCACAGGAAAGATATCCACCGGACCCCGAGCACGGAAAAAGAGGACAACTTACCAAACAGGGCCCCTAGGGGCAGGGTGCTCGGACGAGGTTATAATAGGACAAGGTTTGTCCTACTCAGAGGGGGCAAGGGTGATTGGAGGATTACTCACTGGGACTCTGACGCTCGGGTCCTATCCAGGGATCATCTCTCAGGAAAATAGGAGGAGTATTTTAGGCCTCACCTGTAGATTGGAGAAGAGTGTGAACGCCACTGGGGAGATTGTAAGGGCCTTACAGACTGAAGTTGAAGAGTTAAGCCAGATGATTATGCAGCAAAAGGTAGCTCTAGACTATTTGCTGGCTGCAAAAGGAGGTTTCTGTAAGATGGTGGGGCCCCAGTGCATAGTTAGGTTCCATAACCTGAACTCTACCATTAAGGATGATCTTGAAACGTTACACAACTTAATAAATGACAATGTAAAAGAAGATCTGAGATGGTCCCCCTTCTCGTGGTTAACCGATTGGTTGCCCTCAGGAACATGGATAAAAGAAATATTGATGATTTTTATGCTAGGCTTGTTTGTATTTTTCATCGTACTATGTTGTTCTCCCATAGTTATGCAAATGTGTACCAAGTATATGATTCAGACCCCAACGGTGGAAAAAGTTGCTATGTTTCAACCCAGTAAGACTTGGAGGGATCCATAAAATGTTTATATTGTTTTACTCAAATGATAATGTCATTTTCACATTTGTAGAATTGTTAAGATGGTTGTTTGATATTTCATTGTGGTCTACTGGAAGCTTTTCCAATTTCCCTAGAAAATTGGACTTCCGAGGTCGGACGGGTTTTTGAAAAAAAAAGGGGGGGGAATAAGGTGGAACTACAAAATGGAAGTTGGGGAAGTTACCAGTACTCATGGGATAGGGGGCAGTATGGGGTTAGGGAGGGGCTTGGCAAGGGTGGCAGGTGGTGATTGGATGTTTGGGTGGCAGGGGATGATTGGATGTTTATTAAACTGCACCACAACTTTGAACCAATGATTTTGTTCCGGGGCGGTCCTAAACCGAACCCCTTTGACTGTATAAAAAGGCCACATGGCTTGAGGCCTGTATCGTTTCCACCAGGCGCCATGTTGCGTAGGAGGCGACCCAGGCAGCTGCTTGACTTCTAAGTAAACTGCTTTCTTGAAAGAACCTGACTGCCTGTCTTGTTGTTCCTGCGCCCGCCGATTTGCAGCCTAGGAAAAAGATCATCCACTTCACTGTGATAATGCGGCATGTCTCATTAAGAGCCACATCCACTGTTTTAATGTGGTGAGATGTTTTCCACACTGGCATGCATATTCATCAGCAGAGTAGCAAAGCGCAAGGGCAGATGTCTTCACTCTGTCTGGTTGTGATCCACAGGTTGTGTCAGTCAGCTTTCATATAATATTATTTCTCTCACCCACTTTTTTTATAGCCAATCAGTGCTTCTTGTAGGTTAGAGCACAGTCCAGAGTGACTCCCAGGTATTTTGGTGTGCTGCAATGCTCCAGTGGGATTCCTTCCCAGGTAATCCTCAGGGCTCGAGATGCTTGTCTGTTCTTAAGGTGAAAAGCACACGTCTGCATTTTAGATGGATAAGGAATCAGCTGGTTTTCCCAATAATAGGCAGTAAGAGCACTTAAAGCAGTGTTTTTCAACCTGGGGGTTGCCAAAGACTATCAGAAAACAGTCCAGTACTGTTTCAGTAGTGCAGCGTTTCTCAACCTGAAGGTCAGGACCCCTGGGGGGGTTGTGAGGAGGTTTCAGAGGGGTTGCAAGACACCATCAGAAAACATATATTTCTTTTTTTTTTTTTTTAAAAAAGCTTTTTATTGAATTATATCATAGGTAAGTAAAGAATGGAACATCAAAAGTGAGAACAATTTTTGGATAGAAAAGCTTAGAAAAAGAGAGAAATTGGTAAAGAGAATGATTAAAGAAGGAAAAAAAGAAAATAAAGTAAGAAAAAAGGTTACATAAATGGTTTGACTTCCTTCTATTCTTCGGTGGCTGTAGAATTGTAATAGTTAGCCTTCCGAACGGGCAAAATGCAAAATCAGTCTAAGCATCCCTGTAATTTTTAATCTTCTTGTGAGTATTATTTTAGTCATATTAAGTCAATATTTAATTGCTTAAAGTAGTTTTTAACCAGGCCCCAGTTTATTTGTTTGTTTGGAAGTCCTTGGTTGGGAGTAATCCAGTAAGTAAACTTGTCCATGTTCATTACCTCCAAAACTTTCTTCAACCAGTCCTCTTTTTTAGGAAGAAAACATATATTTCTGATGGTCTTAGAAACCCCTTTGGCAGAGAAGGCTGAAGATCTCTCCGCCTGTCCTTTTCTTCCTTTCTAGAAAAAGCCGGGGAATCCTTCCACCAAAAGCCCTCTCCTGTGATTGACTGGCCTCTCAGCCAAGGGGAGGGCTGTTTCTGAGACTACAAGCAGGGGAGGGGAAAGCAGGCGTTCTCAGCACATGGCAGCGTGGTGTGCACTGTGGATGAGGGAGAGCGTTCGAGGCTGGAGGGAGGCTTGCACCAGCAAGTCTCTTCAAGGCATGGGAGTTCTGTGGAGGAAGTTTGTCCCAATTCTATCGTTGGTGGAGTTCAGAATGCTCTTTGATTGTAGGTGAACTATAAAACCCAGCAACTACAACTCCCAAATGTCTCTTTTCCCCATCTCCGCTAGTGTTCACATTTTGGCATATTGAGTATTTGTGCCAAGTTCGGTCCAGGTCTAGCATTGTTTGAGTCCACAGTGCTCTCTGGATGTAGGTGAACTACAATTCCAAAACTCAAGGTCAATGCCCACCAAATCCTTCCAATATTTTCTGTTGGTCATAGGAGTTCTGTGTGCCAAGATTGTTTCATTCCATTGTTGGTGGAGTTCAGAATGCTCTTTGATTGTAGGTTAATTATAAATCCCAGCAATTGCAACTCCCAACTGACAAAATCAAACCCCACCAGTTTTCAAATATGGGCATACTGGGTATTTGTGTCAAACTTGGTTCAGTGAATGAAAATACATTCTGCATAACAGATATTTACATTACAATTCATAACAGTAGCAAAAGTAGTTATGAAGTTGCAACTAAAATGATGTTGTGGTTGTGGGTCACCACAACAAGATGAACTGTATTAAGGGGTTGCATCTTAATGAACCTCTTGAGTGGTCAATATTTTCAAAAAGAGAAGTAGATAATCTCAATTTAGTCATAGCACATGTATATTTTGTTGAGATAAATCTATTAGGAAGGTCGAGAAACACTGGAGCAGGCAGAGTATGCATCCCATCTGAAATCCTGTGGTTGCCTCCCTTAGAATTCTGTTATGAAGTAGCAATGACAATAATTTTATGGTTGGGGATCACCACAACATGAGGAACTCTATTAAGGGGTCGTGGCATTAGGAAGGTTGAGAAACACTGACCTAAAACTTCAGAGAGCTTCTGTTCAACCATTAGCCTAAAGGTAATTTTATACATTATGCAGATGACACCACTTTGATAGCCGAAAGCGAGAAGGAGCCGAGGAGCCTTCTAATCAAGGTGAAAGAAGAAAGTGCAAAAGCTGGGTTGCAGTTAAACATAAAAAAACCCAAGATGATGGCAACAAGAATGATTGACAACTGGGAAATAGAGGAAGAAAATGTGGAGGCAGTGACAGACTTTGTATTTCTAGGTGCAAAGATTACTGCAGACGCAGACTGCAGCCAGGAAATCAGGAGACACTTACTTCTTGGGAGGAGAGCAATGTCCAATCTTGATAAAATAGTGAAGAGTAGTGACATCACATTGGCAACAAAGATCTGCATAGTTAAAACCATGGTATTCCCCGTAGTAAGCTACGGATGTGAGAGCTGGACCATAAGGAAGGCTGAGCAAAGGAAGATAGATGCTTTTGAACTGTGGTGTTGGAGAAAAGTTCTGAGAGTGCCTTAGACTGCGAGAAGCTCCAACCAGTCCATACTTCAAGAAATAAAGCCTGACTGCTCATTGGAGGGAAGAATAGTAGAGGCCAAGATGAAGTACTTTGGCCACATCATGAGAAGGAAGGAAAGCTTAGAGAAGACAATGAAGCTGGGGAAAATGGAAGGAAAAAGGAAGAGGGGCCGACCAAGGGCAAGATGGATGGATAGTATCCTTGAAGTGACTGGATTGACCTTGAAGGAGCTGGGGGTGGTGACAGCCAACAGGGAGCTCTGGCATGGGCTGGTCCATGAAGTCATGAATAGTCGGAAACGACTGAACAAATGAATTTTATACATATTTTAAATAATTTTGTGCATGAAACAATTCTTGTGTTCACTGAACCATAAGAAAGCAGAAGTGTCAGCCATCCATGTAGACGGAGTACGGATAAAGGCTGCTCAATTTGTTAGGTTAGCTTTGGTTAAGTTAGGTTAGCTTTGGTTAGGTTAGCGTAGCTTTGGTTATGTTTTAGGTTAGCTTTGGTTAGCTTAGCTTGGGTTAGGTCTGGTTAGCTTAGCTTTGGTTAGGTTTGTGTTCACTGAACCATCAGAAAGCAGAAGTGTCAGCCATCCATGTAGACGGAGTACGGATAAAGGCTGCTCAACTTGTATCTGGGTTGATTTCCCTCTCAGAAGTGCGCATTAGGCGAAGTGGATAATATCCACGGGAGTTTTTCACATAACACGTGTGCGTTTTGTCTCTTCCATAGCGCGCTTTTGTTTTGTTATTGTCCTTTGTGGCGAGAGATTAATTGCGCTTAAAAACCCTCTTTTAACATCAATGAAAAAGGGTCCTCCCCGGCCGAGCACCCACTCCCGCTTTGGAGCCTTGAGGGAGGCTGTTGTGGTGGTGGTGGTGGTGGTTGCCCGGGGCGCCTCTTCCTCTCCCGCCTGAGTCGAATTTAAAACTGCGTGACCAGAGCTCGCGCAAGGTACGGATTGATTGTGACGCGGCCCAGTGCGCGCGCGCGCACACACAAACAAGGCGAGCGGCTCTCCTCTCGGCGACGCAACCAATCCCAGGGCCGCTTCTCGCGCGCGGCAGCCAATCGCGGCGCACGTTATTGGCGGGCAGGCGAAGCCGTCCGTTGTGTGTTCTGTGTGAGCGTTAGGCGAGGGGGGCCGACCCTTCGCGAGGTTTCCTTTCTCTCCTTCCGCCCCTCCTCTCTTCCTGTCTCTCCCTCCCTCCCTCCCTGGGTGCACTCTTTGTTGGCGGGCCCTTCTCTCTCCGAGCCTGACGATGCCCGAGTTCCTGAGCGACCCGTCGGTGCTCACCAAGGAGAAGCTCAAGAGCGAGCTGATCGCCAACAACGTGAGTCTCCCCGGCGGAGAGCAGCGCAAGGACGTCTATGTGCAGCTCTACCTCCAGCACCTCACCGCCCGCAACGCCCCGGGGCCCCCCGCTCAGCCAGACTTCTCCAGCGACGAGGAGCGGGAGCGCGCCCCGGCCGCCAGGAACAGAGGAGGAGGAGGAGGGGGCGCGGCTGCAGCCTCCGCAGGCCGGGTAAGAAGCGACCCCCACCTCCCGCTTTCCCCGGAGCCCCCCTTCCTTCCCCAAGCGCTGAGGGGGCGGCGGAGTTTTCCCGCTTTTCTCACAGAGGGGGCGGCGCCATGTTTGGTCACTTGAGGGGAAGGCAAGGGAAGAGGAAGGGCCTCCCTCAGCCTCACTCGGGAGGCACCGTTTAATGCCTTTCAAACTCCCACAAAAGCGCGCGGAAGAAAAGCCCTTCGTGTGCCTCTGCGGTTTGGGATATTGCAGACATGGGCCAACTTGGGGTGTTTTGTACTCCAACTCCCACCATTCCTAACAGCCTCAGGCCCCTTCCTTTCCCCCCTCAGCCGCTTTGGAATGTTGAGGCTGGCCAATCAGAAGCCACACACAAATTAGTAGGTCGAGATAGCTCATACTTGGGCCCTCCCTTCAGGTGTTTTGGACTTCCATTCCCATCATTCCTAACAGCCTCAGGCCCCTTCTTTTTCTCCCTCAGCCGGACTTCCACTCCCATCATTCCTAACAGCCTCACGCCCCTTCTTTTTTCCCCTAAGCCGGACTTCCACTCCCATCATTCCTAACAGCCTCACGCCCCTTCTTTTCCCCCCTCAGCCGCTTAAGCGACTGAGGGGGAAAAAGAAGGGGCCTGAGGCTGTTAGGAATGATGGGAATGGAAGTCCAAAACACCTGGAGGGAAGGCCCAAGTTGGCCCATGCCTGATCTGCATCAGGGCCTCAAGTTGGTCCCAGGGTTTCCACCTGTGCACACAGAAGCCACTTTCTTCAATAAGTGTTTGAAGCAGCATTAAACGGTCAATGAAGATGGTGGGTCCTCCACTCGCTGCCTGCCTCCTCCTCCTCCTCTTACAGGCGTGTCCACAAGTCCCGCTCAGAAACGTTGAACTTGGTGGGCGTCCTGCCAGCCAGCGTCAGGCAGTTTCACTTCTGCAAATCTGCAGGAAGGCGTGCTGCCCTTGGCCTTCTGCCCGAGCGATAGTCTCGCCAGCCTCAGGAGACCTCCCGAGTAAATCTACTTCCAACTCCCACAATTCCAGCCAAAGTTTGTCCATGCCTGATCCACACTATAGAGCAGGCATGGGCAAACTTCAGTCCTCCAGGTGTTTTGCACTGAAACTCCCACAAATTCCTAAAAGCTTACCTACCGGCTGTTAAGAATTTGTGGGAGTTGAAGTCCAAAACACCCGGAGCACCAAAGTTTGCCCATGCCTGCTTTAGAGTGGCTCAGTGTTATGAAAACAGTAGGTTTGTAGTCTTCTCAGGCCAAGAATGTAGGCACCTCACCAAATGGCAACTCCCAGGATTCCATAGCAGTTAAAGTGGTCTCAAATTGCATTTTTTCTGCAGTGTGATGCACTCCTTATTTGTCAGGAGTGGGGATTGCTTCCAAGTACCCTGTTATTGTACTGTGAGTAATTCTGGAGGCCAGACTTTGTCTCCTCTGCTTTATAAACCCACCAGGTGACCTTAAGCGAATCACACACTCTCAGCCCTAGGAAATCCTTTGGCCCTCCGCCTGGGAGACAGGCTCGCCTTGGATCCTTGCGCTGCTGGGGAAAGCCTGTCAGGAGGCGGCTCGCGTTGCGGATCTGAAACACCAAGTGCATCAACACCAGGCATGGGCACACTTTAACCCTCCAGGTGTTTTGGACTTCCAACTCCCACAATTCCAGCCAAAGTTTGCCCATGCCTGATCAGTACTAGGGCATGCTTGCTGTAGAGTGGCTCAATGTTATGAAATAATGGAGATTGTAGTTTTACAATAGCTTTATCTTTCTCAGCCCAAGAGTGGGGACCTCACCAAACGGCAACTCCCAGGATTCCATAGCAGTTAAAGTGCTCTCAATTTTTTCTGCAGTGTGATGCATTCCCTGTTAGGCAGGAGTGGAGATTGCTTCCAGTACCTTGCTGTAGTGCTGTGAGCAACTCTGGAAGCCAGTTTCGACTGCCTGCGCCTTTTTAGAAACCCACTGAGTGACCTTGAGCAAGTCACACACTCACAGCCCTAGGAATAATTGGGAAGTGATTGAGGATGCACAACAACATACCTACTTCTTTCAAGCTCCTCTTTTGCTGTTCTCTCTATGGGTGCATAAATGGCATCCTGTCTCTATATAACTCCTTTAAAACACGCTTAAATTATGTTTCAATCCATCTGAAGGAGCCCCCAGTGGTTTTGGCCTTCAACTCCCAGAAACCACAGCTGGTTTACCAGCTGTTAGGATTTCTGGGAGTTGGAGGCCAAAACATCTGGGGACCCACAGGTTGAGAACCACTGGGTTAAAACCTTGTGCTGGCAGGACTGTTGACCAATAGGTCAGCAGTTCGAATCCAGAGAGAGCAGGTTGAGCTCCCTTTATCAGCTCCAGCTCCCCATGCTGAGTGATGCCTCCCGCAAGGATGATAAAACACCAAATATTCAGGCGTCCCCTGGGCAACGTCCTTGCAGATGCCCAATTCTCTCACACCAGAAGCGTCTTGCTGTTTCTCAAGTCGTTCCTGGCATGAAAAAAATCAATTTGAAATACTTCTAAATTTAAAAGGCACAATATGGTTTTCAGTTTTCTTTGGTATACTGTTTTTATTGTTGCTGCAAGGTACATTATTTTGATTTACTTTGAGTAAATGAAATGGAAGGAAGGTACTTGTTTTTCTTGCTAAACAGTAACACTTTCCTTTGTTGTGTATCATATTGAATCATAATTTACTTAGTTACAAAGTACTTGGTTGCAAGCATTGTCCCTCCCAGAATAAGCTATCTGTATGTCTTTTCAGGATTTGAAAGTTGTCAAACCCGCTTGTTTTACGTGTCAAAAGTTCAGTTTCATTGCATGTTTAGTTTTGGAAAACTGAACAGTGTAGTGTTTAAATATAAGAATATTAGTTGATTTCTTGGGCTCATCAAAGGTGGCCAGAAGATTTTCATATTTGTTTGAAGAACTGTGCTGAAAAGTTATGGTTTAGCTACTTAGTGAAACCTATGATGAAAGCATTTGATCAAACAGAAATGTTACTGAGGAACAACCCACAAATATATCTGTTATTACGTATCTAGGGCAGGATTCCAAAGTTCTCTTTTTTAGTTAGTTCCATTAGCTGCTTCCCCCCCCCCCAAAAAAAAAAACAAAACCTCACATTAAAATCCTGGCAACATGTCAGTTTAGACGAAGCATTTGCCAAGAGAATTCCTGGTGTCTGAGACTTGATCAATTTTCTAGAAATGTTCAAGGAGATCGCCAGTAGCTTCTTTCAGAAATAAAAGGAGTTTAGCAGCGCCTTTGAGACTAACATATTTCAGCATGAGTTTTCATAAGATTTCAGCCCACTTCAGATGCACAAAATCAGTACAAAATTACTGTAATGTCACAGGTATTGAAGCAGATACGTAATGATGCAAGTAGTGGCATAGGCAACACTCCATTATAAAGAAGCATCCTAGGCTTTGGTAGTCAGGATTTATGTTTTGTAGAAATAGCACTTTGATATATCTTGAGATGTGAAAGTTGCAGTCCTTTGTGGTTACATGGGAATAATTCCTACGATACTTAAATTATTTCTCAATATTTGTTATATAATAATTTATCCTCTGATTATCCAGTGGCTACTATATGATATACAGCAAAAGTGGTAAAATGTCATTGAAGACAGTCAAAGTAATTATAATAAATAGGCGTGTTTTGGATGTATTCCACAGAAACTTTGCTTTATACTTGTGGTATCTGAAGATAGGCTGTCTGCATTATTGCTTATAATGAAACTTGATAACTTGAATAAAATGTGGAATACACTACCTGTATAATGTTTAGATAAGATAACGGTCTGTGTTTTCTGTATGGACTTGTATAGCGGGGAAACGAAAATTCCAAAAACCACTTATTTTAGGGTGTGATAAAGAGTGGCATTCTCCTCTGAGTTTCAAATCTGCTTAAATTAATTGCAGCTGGCCCTCTGTATCAACAGATTTAATAATCCATCACTCAAAAATGTTGTTTTAAAACAATCTAAAAGGCAAACCATGATTTTGCTGTGTTATATAAGGGACACAATTTTCCTTATACCATTGTATATAATAGGATTTCAGCATCCACATATTTTGGCATTCATTTTGGGTGGAGTCCTAAAACCAAATTCCGTAGATTAGGGGTTGGCTCTATGTCTATTTTCTTTACAGAACTGTTTTTCATTCTTTTTTTAAACGAAAAAGTGCATTTTTAAAAAATTGAAACATTATTGAGGCACAACATAGAAGCGAAAAAATTATGCATTATCTTCCTCCCAGTCCTCCTACTGGTTCATACCTTTAGTCTGTATGAAGGTATTTAATGCAGCCACACATGTAGAGTTATGACAGAAAAGAGTTTCTGGGCTTTATAGATAGAATGATACCATTAATGTTGTAGTCATTTCATCTGCTGTTTTGACAAGATAACATCAGATAATTTGAGAGTCAGAGCAACAGGAATAGGCAGAGCTAGTTATCTGGACTGTGTCTCAGATTATTTTTGAAAGTGCATATTTGCTGCTGTGTAGATACATTGAGAATTCTTTCCCTGCCCTTGTTTGGGAGTGCAGTTGAGAAACAGCACTGCCCCCACCCAGAAAACAACAAAGCATTTTCTGAAATGCAGTTCTCTGGTTTGCAGGCGGATGGAGCTCTTTTTCTGGTCTCAATTGGAGGAATGTGGTGTGTATGTGTGTGAGAGAGGGAACATTCCCCCCCCCCCCCCAGTTAACATCCAACTTACAGGGCACATAATTAAGGGGGGGGGGGGGTAAGACAACAGAAAGTGAGAGAAATCTACCCATAAAGAAATTCACTCCTGGAAGTGTTATGGGGAAAAGGTGTCTCCACCGAAGCTTAATCACCAATCCTTGTTTCCACAACAAGCCACATTTTCCAAATTCAGTTATCACGGGGACAGAAAGTGAGGTGAACAGGGGCACAGACAGCAAAACAAACACCAGGGGTGCTAACCCATCCCTATGCTATCCAAAGCGTGTGTGTGTGTGTGAGAGAGAGTGAGACAGACAGACAGACTGGAGTTATACTGTAAAATGTTCTGATTTACATACAAATTCAACTTAAGAGCAAACTTACATAACCTGTATTGTTGGATACTTGAGGATTGCTTGTATACAGGATAGAACAGATGTTCCTAAACATTTTGCGTTTTGTCTCACACAAAACAATGGTTTTATTTATTTACTAAATAAATGTCCAGATAATTTTTGAAAAAAAAAAAACCCAAAAGGTAAAAGGTTGAGGAACTTTGCACTTTTTGATCAATGACTCAAAGTTTTCTAGTTAGTAGTGCAAATATTATAATGCAGGGAATGACTCCTTTGTCTTTCCTTTTTTTACTTGAGTCTTAATTGTACTCAGATTCTTCGTCTCCTGAGCAGCAATGGATACACACTGGAGGGCAGTTTTAGAAAATCCGTTTTTTCTTTCTTTTTCTGTTTTGTTTCTTTGCTTCAAGGAAATTTGGTGTTCATCTATATGTATTATCAATGAAATATGATGCCGATGAAAATGTATTTTATAAATTGAATGTGACTTCATAGTTTAACTTCAGAAAAAAAATGGTTTTTGTGTTCTTTTTCCAAATCTTGCTGAGATTGTTTCATTGTTTTAGTGAGCAGATGACCTGGTTGTTGGTTGCCTCGCTAGCTAGTAGGTTGGCAACATGTTGGGGTAGTTTAAAATCAACCTAAGTTTCTAATAATGTAATCTAAGAAGAATAGATTGCAATAGTCTATATCAGGGGTCCTCAAACTAAGGCCTGGGGACCGGACAGAGCCCTCCAAGGTCATTTACCCGGTCCTCGCTCAGGTCAGCCTAAGTCTGAAACGACTTGAAAGCACACGATAACAAAAACAACAACAATCCTATCTCATCAGCCAAAAGCAGGCCCACACTTCCCATTGAAATACTAATAAGTTTATATTCATTAAAATTGTTTATCATTTTAATTATTGTATTGTTTTTAAGTTGTTGGGTTTTTTGCACTACAAATAAGATATGTGCAGTGTGCATAGGATTTGATGTTTTTTTCACATTATAATCCCGCACTCCAACAGTTTGAGGGACTGCGACCTGGCCCTCTGTTTAAAAAGTGTGAGGACCCCTGGTCTATATGTTAGGGTTTCTAGGTTACACTTCAAAATAAGATGAACTCTTGGCCAAATAAGGTGTCATTGTGGTTGCACCATATGCCCTATTCTTTCTCCAAAGGCCTTGAAAGCATTTCCATCCAACATTTCTGTATTATCAATTCATTGAGGCTTCAAGAAAGAACCTGCCCCCTTTCTTCAAGAAATGCACTGCTCTACTATAGGAAAAGCTCTGGTCTGCTGTCTTTGTTGCCCCCTTCTGGCTCATGCATGCAAGCATTCTAGCTTGTTTCCTAAGGGCACTGCTTAGTTTTGCATTTTTTAAATTCTATGCTGCAATAGCTAATTTAAATACAAATGCAAGGTTTACCACAAATGCAAGGGGTTAACAATACAATTCATAAGTAAAATTATGCTCAACACTTCTGACCATAGTGTAAAAATGGCAAATAGGGTGTCACAAGGTTCTTTCACAGACCCAGTGTTTGAGATCTTTGTAATTGGGTTTGCATCAAATTTGCAAATAGGTAAGATTTCAGAAGACAAAATTGGGATTCAGAATGACCTTATCAGGTTAGATAAATGGGCAAAAAGAGACAAAATATTTTAACAGGGGTAAATGTAAAGTTCTGTAACTTGAAAGAAATAATCAAATGTGACTTGTCATTACCACCACTTGGCTGAATACTGTTGTGTTTCTAGCTACAATTTACATTGCAGTTTATGACTTAAATCCATATACCTTTTGGAAGCACACTGGTTGCTTTCTTGCATTTTCACTCATGAGTGTGACATGATTCTTGATCACTGCCCACCCATAAATGGAATTGTTGCAGGGCTTGTGAGTGAGAGCCTTCTCAGACTATAGGCTCGAAATGCAAACTTGTTTGAATTGATTGGATGTTATCAATTCCTTTTATTATTGTTTTTGAATGTATAAGTTTTGTGTTACATACTTGGTTTTTAAACTATTTTATTGTCGATGACCACTTTGATAACAATTTTTGTCATAAAGTTAAGCAATACATTTGGTTTGCTGATGATTTAGTAGACATCAGAGAACAATTTCAAACCCACTTAATTGCTTCTGCATTTTTACATTCCCTAGTTCACTTGAAACTGGCTTCTCCCACAGGAATACCTTCTCCATAATGAGATAGAGAACTGGGGTGCCAAATAATTAAGCCCCTTTCCTCAACTTTTCACAGTGTATTGGTCCCGCCTATGGACACAGGAGTAATCTTCCCATAGACATGTGTTTTGATGAGACAGAAATGCAAGAAAGCAACCAGAAATAGGAATATAATTAACATTTTAATAGTACAGAACTATTTTAAATCATACAGGATGGAAAAAGTATTTTGCCTAGTTATTGTACTAGTGATACTCATGCTGGACTACTTTAATGCAATTTTCATGGCTGTTTTAAAACAAATTTTAAATGCAGAAAAGAATGCAACTACTTTTACTATTGATATGGGGCAATACATTCAGAATGTATGAGTTTCAGTGTTTCAACTTTGAACAGATTTTTGCCATGTTAAACTTGTACAAGTTCTTCACCTGTACCTGCTTGTCTACAGTACATATACACCAGTTGAGACTCTTCTTTAGCCACCTTCAGTGCTGAATTAGCTGGATAATCCATATGAGAGAGCATTTCTATATTGGTCATAGATCTCAGCAGTGAGTGCCTAAAGAAGCCCACCTGTCTTTGGGGTTTTTTTTTTTTTTGCTGCAAATGAATCTTACATTTTACGGTCAGACTGTGTGTTTGGTATATTCTTTTTTATTTGGGGGAGTGGAGGTATACTGTTAGTAATGGTTTAAGAAAGATGTCAGAGATGGATTTTGCAGAAGGAGCTGATGAGAGAGAGAGAAAGATATGAAAGAAAGGTGAAGAGAGACTTCAGAATTTGTGTAGGGATAAAAGTGCAGGAACGCTCCTTGTTCCTCATTTTGTTTCAATAGCCCAGTTAAAGGAATACATTAGGTACATTTTTTAAAAAACCCATTGCATTTGTTCCCCAATTTTCTCCCAAGATGGGTTCCAAGGTCATTTGCAATAACAGTAAAAAGATTTAGCTACCTTAATTTAAATAGCTTAGTAATAACAATATATTTAAAAAAAAACATTAACAGTTAAAACCTTTCAAATATAATTATTGGCTAAAGAATAAAACACAACATGACACTTTTTGCACACACTCTACAGCTCCATAATTAAAATCTAAAGGCCTACCAGAAAAAGCCTATCTTCATCTGCCAGCAGAAAGGGGTGGGTGGATACTGGATTTTCTACAGAATAGAGATTATTGAGAGTAGCCGTTGAGTTGCTAATGTGAAGGTGGTGGTTTTTATTTACTGATATATTCATATTTTTAACAACTTAATTCCACAGTACTAGTAAATCTTTGCTTCTCTTACCCTTCACAGAAAGTAACAAAGAAGACAGACAAACCAAGAACAGAAGAACAGGATGATATAGATGTAACAGAACTCAGCAATGAAGAACTCAAAAATCAGCTTCTGAAACATGGTTTAAATCCAGGTCCAATTGTTGGTAGGTTGATATTCTGAAACGTTACATAACCGAGTACTAAGAATGGGATTAAGATATTTCTATTTTAGTCTTTTTAGTAAGATATGTGTATACTTTAAACATTTGCTATTCTGATGGTTATATAAAATGTTTTACATAGTGTACTTTAAGCTTGAATATATTTACTTCCATGCAATGAATCACACTGACCCCTGTATTAGCACTACATTGTGCATTATTAACTTTACTGCTGGCAGGATTCATAAGTGCATACTGACTTTTATGGACAGATACCATTCACTTAAAATTATACAGTGCAAAAAAATTATCTCCAGTTAGTAGGGTACAGAAAAATGCTGATTTTTCAAATTCATCAAGGTATATAAAAGATTTTCCATATGGCTCATAATGAGAAATGAACTTAAGTGCCTGACATTAATGATGGTATGAAATTGGTGATTATAAAAATGCTACTTGGGTGTACTTTCTTGGATGTATGCTTTGAGTTTCTTAAAATAAAAAGCAAATATATAAAATATAATAATTACAACAACAATAATAACACACATTGATGCAGTGTACTCCTGGGCTGCTAAAGTAACATGTGACACGATTTAAGAAAATGGAGTAAAATGGTCTCTGCTGCCCTTTAGTATCACCACCGACCACCTTTTTTATACATTACATATATGAACAAATACATATTTACATCTGTTTTAAGTGTGCTCTACTTATATTATTTGAATATTTTCTCCCTTTTTAAATTAGCTTTTACTTTGGTTGCTCTCTTAAAGTTTCCTACACTTGTGGTATTGATCAGTCTTAAAGGCTCTCCAACTTTTATAGGAAATACTTGAGAATTTTTTCACTAATTACTTTCAGCCAGAAGTGTTGCCTTCTAAGATCAACTATTTCTTTACTTGAAAACTTCTGAAGCAGATAAGCCTCGAAATGAAGCTTAGATATCATATATAGTTTACACCAGTTAGCTAATCTTGGTAATCAGCTAAATAAAACAATACTGTGGAATTCCTTGCTTTACCTAATAGAATTTGAACTTCTTGTCTATCGTAATATATTGTGTTCATGTTATCCTGCAGCCACTACAAGGAAGCTCTATGAGAAAAAGCTACTGAAGTTAAAAGAATCAGGACAAGACATAAGTTCTTTTGTACCCACTCCAGCAGTTTCTTCCTCTGCAGAAAACAGCAAGCAGAATGGAAATGATGACTCTGATCAATACAGTGACAGTGAAGAAGGTACAAACAAAACACAAGAGGGGTTAAATGTTTTGACAGCTAGGGAGCTGTTAAGATATCACTTTGACTTTGCATCTACTCATACTAAGATTGGTAATTGTAGGTTTGTGTACTTCCCCCTTTGCTTGACTTGTTTGTCATATCTCTTACTTTAAAACCTAATGAGATAAAAATAGAAATAAATAAATGCCCTTACCCTTTTTGGGAAGACTCAAAAGAAACCCAAGAGCCCCCCCCCCCCCCCAATGACACCAACAACCCTAAGGTAACACTTAGGTCAGAAGGAATGGCAGCATAGATGGACCAGAGAGTGTACATCTTGAGACTGATACATTTATATCATTGTGTTCCCCCCCCCCCCCCCCGCATAGTAGAAATATGCTTAAATAAATAATGTATGAACTTACTTACAGATCCTAAAACAGAGTTCAAACTTGAGAAAAGAGAACCACTGAAGGGTAAAGTAAAGGCTTCCGTAACACTCAGACAGAGAAGAACTGCTGAACATAACCAGGTACATTAAAATGGGTTTTGGTTTTTTTTTCAAAAACAGAAAGTGGTATATATTATGAAATATGTCCTTGAAATATTGGTGTACGTTTATTAGAAGATGCTGGATTCATCTTCAGCTACTAAATTATTTTTGTAATTCTGCATATTCAGCACTGCATAGAAAAAGGAAAAAGTATCATTTCCAGATTGTTTAGCAGTATCTTAACTATTTTAGTTAAAAAAACACAATGGCTATTGATTGTTACCATATTAGATATTGAAAAGAGGGAATTCAAAGTAATTGTGATTATGTTAAAGTAATGGTTTTCAACCTGTTACTTTTGATGACATATTAACCCTTCTCTGTACTAACTTTTCAACATTGAGTTTAAGCTTTTTTTGTTCTTTGCTTTACCAGACTTTCTTCCAAGCAGTGGCAATGTATGAAAACTGGTGGCAGTCAAAACTTGTTCAGAATAAAAACTGTGCCCTCACTATTAATCACCTTTACTTACTTTCAATTCCATCATCATGTTGTGCACGTGTGGCTGTGTAATGTCATTGCTACTAGTGTCAAGGGTTATTTTTAAAGAAAAGTAGTCCTGAATAAAAGGTAACAAGAACAAGCTGGCCGTGCACTAAATGTTTTCAGAGCAAATGTACAAGACTCCAGAAGGGGGGAGTGGGCACCAATATCTCAAAAAAGCAGGACAATTTAATAAGTGGGAAAGTGTATTTATGAAACAAAATTCTCACTTGTTTTGGTACAACCCTGTGTTCAGCATTGCCACCAACTTGTACATAGCTAGCAAACTACCATTTTGATTAGGGATGTTGTTTAGCATAAATTATAGGATGTAAGCAGCACTGAATTTAAGGCTATGTCCAAGAGTAAGTATACACATGTTTTCCAACCAATATTTCAAAATACTTTTGGTTAACCTTTCAAGAATTTACATTATATGAAGCAAATGAGTAGTATACAATTTAATATTCCTGGAAAGTAATCTTGGAGGCAAAGATGAAGTACTTTGGCCACATCATGAGAAGACAGGAAAGCTTAGAGAAGACAATGATGCTGGGGGAAATGGAAGGAAAAAGAAAGACCAAGGGCAAGGTGTATGGATGGTTATCCTTGAAGTGACTGGCTTGACACTGAAGGAGCTGGGGGTGGTGACGGCCGAAAGGGAGCTCTGGCGTAGGCTGGTCCATGAGGTCACAAAGTTGGAAGCGACTGAATGAATAAACAACAACAAACCTTGGAGGCATATATTTACCATACGTATTACTCATTTTGCTAGAACAAATTTGAAAGGTAATTTAAAGATTTGTAGATTAAGCTTTGGGTGTTTTTATTATATCTTATTATTGATTTCCAAAAACGTTAAAAACATTTACCATACAATATATAAAATTAAAGTCACATAATACATTTTAAAATAAATTAAAACATACAAAAGTTAAAAGATATACAATTTTTTTATCAGAAGCAATGTTACATGTTGTAGCCTTATGAACATCTTGAGGAAATCTTGTTGAGGGGGTTTATTCCTAATTACAAAGTTATAGGACAAACTGCCAATGTGTTAATTTTGTTTTGGGCTGGATCTTTACATATTAAGATTCTTAGGATGAGATCTGCATTAAACCAGAACTATCATTTTTATTAAAGCTGTTGAAATTGATTATCATATATAGAATAATAATTTTCTTATAGTATGGCCTTATAAATAAGCTTTGGAATCAAATGAATAGGTATTTTTAAATATTTGTCTTGCAAATTGTATAAATACCCAGAAAAATATAGATATTAAGAACCAATTGTTTCCATAAAATTGAAGAGGAATATGCATTGCTTATGCTATTTATCTTAAAACTGTTCTGAACTACAAATAATCTACAATTTCTACATAGCTTTGTTCATTCTGAAATTTATATTTGCTTTCTTTACTATATAGCATCACTGCAAACCTGGGAGTGGAATTATTTCTTCCAATATTTCTGTTCAGCTTTCCACCTCTTCTCTGAATTTTCATAGGCTTCAGTATTTTCTTTTACTATCTGATTCCTCTTCCATTTATTATGATTACCATGAAAGTATAATTGTAATCTTAAATATGCCAAATAATAGGTCCAAGTGCATTTGGAGATTTTATGCTGTATGTGACTAATAACTTGCTAATCATGGATTTCAGTGACCAGCTCTTAAGTATGTTTTCACCCCCCAAATTAGACCTCTTTGGTTTTATTGGATTTTGTTTTACATCAGTCTTGGTTTGCTTCATGAACAATTTAAGATAGCACTATATCTGAAATCTTCTCACTTTGTAAACCCTGTCTTCTAACTGGAAAAGTAATTTAGGCCTTGGGAGTGGTGGTGGCAATTTGTACTTGTTGACATCTTTGAATAGTGAGGGAGGGAAAGGAAGTACAGGCAGTCCACAAGTTACCAGCAAGATAGAATCAAAGAGTTGGAAGAGACCAGGCCTGTAGCCGGGGGGAGGGGGCGGGGGTGTTAGGGGTTCAACCCACCCACCCCAAAATTTTTCAGGTTAAAAAAAAACCTGGTTTACTCATGAATTTTAACTGGTTAACCAAATCCCAATGCTAAGTCTATGAGACGCAAAAAATTAAGAGTCCCTCCAGAATTGCAAGCACTATCTCAAACCAAGTTGGGGGGGGGGGGTGTTGAATGCTCTCATTAAGGAGGCCAGACTTGGTGGAGGTGGTTGACAGGGGCGAAGCTGCAAGCTTTTGAAGGCTGCCCTGCCCCCTGCTGTGCTCTTTGTTTCAACGTGAGCTAGGAGGCAGGTTTCAAACCCACCCCCCCACCCCCGAATTTTTTTTCTGGCTACGGCCCTGGAAGAGACCTCATGGACCATCCAGTTCAACCCCCAGTCAAGAAGCAGGAAAATCACATTCAAAGGACCCCCAACAGATGGCCACCCAGCCTCTGTTTAAAAGCTTCCAGAGAAGGAACCTCTACCACACACTCCAGGGCAGAGAGTTCCACTGCTGAACTCATAGTCAGGAAGATAGGCTCTGTATGTCTGTTCTTAAGTTGAATTTGTATGTAAGTTGGAATAGGTACATTTTTAAGTAGAATTCTAGCCATATACATACATATATACACATACACACATATATACATACACACACACACACACACACACTCACTAGTGCACTTGGTGTTAGTTTTTCAATCTGTGCCCCTGTTCAAAAGATTTCACCTCACTTTCTGTCCCTGTGATAATTGGATTTTGAAGAATTTGACTTGTGGAAACAAGGATTGGTGATTAAGCTTCAGTGGAGACACCTTTTCCTCATGATAACTCTTCCATGAGCGAATTTACCTTCCTAGTGGTAGATTTCTCTCATTTCCTGTTGTCTCCTGTTTGTAACTATGAGCCATATGTAAGTTGGATGTTTGTAACTCGTGGAATGCCTATATATGTGTGTGTGTATAGGTATTTGACATTTTTAATATTCCTGAATACTTGTCCATAAAACTAGGTACTTACTCAGAGAAGCATGTCACTAATATCTAGACTATGTTTCAGTTTATAATCATTGTGTGTTTCAATCAACTTTTCTAGAGAAAGAAGTTCTTTAGATGTATGGTCTCAAAGTAGTAATTTTTACACTTCATATTTGAAGTTCTATATTGAACACCAAAATGATAATATTTGTTGTTGTAAATTATTTAAGTATAGAATAAAGGAGGTGCCTTTTTCTTGTTTAGCCAGTTCTGATCGAAGCTTTTAAGAAGTGAAGTAGCATAGCAAAATATATAGCCTTATGTAGGGGGTCATCTGATGTAGGTTTACAGTGTTTATATATGTGCTAATTTGTTTGATGCTTAAATAGAATTATTCTCAGGATGAAGTCACTGAGACATTCTGGAGAAGTGGATCTTCCAGAAGTGGACTTCTACAGGCATTTTCTAGGGAATCTGCAAAAGTATCAAGACGAACACCACAGAAAAGGGTGATGCAAGGCTAATTTGCAATCTAGATTTTTATTTTCTACATTCCTAGGCCCCTAGTAATAACTGCACACTTACTTTTTATGTTTTTGCTTTTGTTTTTAAACAAACAGGTTGAACCCACAGTACCGTTGCCTGTACATGATGCAGGAATATCAAAGAGTACCCCCATATCTGATACTGTAGTGGCTTCAAGCAACAAGAGCCTAGTAAATGTAATGAATTTGCTAGATCTGGTATTCTATAATCTGCCTCCTCTTGGGGAAAATACCTTCAAACTTTACTTCATAAAATAAAAAAAACTGGCTTTCCTCTTCCTCCTCTTTTTCGTAAAGCTGTGCTTGTTGTCCCTTAGTTGGATGAAAGCTAAAAGCATAAGATACAGTATTTACTTAGATAATCTTCTCCTCTCTTAAGATCTTGTATGTGACATAAAATGCTTTTAATGGGTGGCAGTGCCTGTAAAATGTAAACAGTTGTCTTCTACCTATTTATAATGTATCACTTTAGTTTTGAAATCATAGTACAAAATTCAGAGGGTTGGATTCTTGTATATAAAATTCATGACTTTTTGAAGATTTTACTATTTTGTTAATTCTCAGTCTAAATAATTTGAATTTCAGCAGGTTTTCAGTAGATTACCTGGAAATGTCAAGCATGCAGATTCCATACTGTCAGTCACTGACTACTCAGAATTGTCCAGAAGATCATCAAAGAAACCATTGATGACAGCTGAAGTAAATGCATTCACCTTAGATTGTTGGAGAGAAAGGAGGGAGTTTACTTTTCATAAAAATAAATTTATATCTTACATAGCTTTCAACTTGGATGTGGCATGCTAACACATTTCTGATATAATTATTTCCTAACTCCAGATCACAATCTGTTTCTTGGTGTTACTTTTGCATGTACTGAACAAAATGATTTGGGAATAACTGAAGTGCTTAATAATTTAATATCTAACTCTTACTACATCAGATGTAGAATTTAGTGTGTTAGTTGAGGAGTAGTTGTGTCCTGTATCTTTTATAAAGCTTTTCTACTACTGTGTGACAGTTGTTACCTGGATAACAAATGGAAGAATTTAAAAACTCATAGCAGATGTGAACATGTTACAGTGACAGCATTAAACTGTCCACTCACAGGAAAATCAATATAAAATTAAGTAGTGTGTGTTTCATATTTAATATTCATTTGTTCAATTCAGATAGTGCTTTTTTAAAAAAAAATAATGTATTCAGGATGTTTATTATATAACATTTTACTTCATGCTGAAGGAACAAGCATGAATGACCAATCATTCATTAAACGAACAAGCAGATCAGTATAACCAAACTTTTAACCAACAGCTTCTTAAATTTCACTGATGTGCCAGCTCCTTCTGCAAATCACACATGGGCATGATTGTGCTTTCTCTTTCTCTCTTTCTTTCTCTCTAGTGCAGCTTTGTATTGTAGTTTATAAATATATCATTCTTATACTATCTGATGTCTTTTAGGTAACAGAGAAAACCTCTACAGAAGAAAAAAGATTAGAAAGAGATATTCTTAAAGAAATGTTTCCCTATGAAGTATCCACACCTACAGGAATCAGGTAATTATATTTGGAATATGCAGTAATTTAGTCTGATCAGTCTCTTAGATTAGTCACATCTCTTTTTTGCGCTTGCCACATTTGTGATTTTCATCCTGAAAAACAGCATTATGGGGCTGTTAAGGAATTTTATTGAGGCAAATATACATCTCCCATTTATTCATACCCTTCATTAGAAAGCATGGTTTTCTAAATTTCTAGACTTTTTAAAAAAATCTGTTGCTATTAATATTATTAAAGTAGATATTTTTACATGTACATCACATAAGGTCATCATGGATAAGTGCAAGAAGTACAATAGTTACTTGCCATATTATTGTCATGAAGCAAATGGACAGCCAGCATACCATGAACTCAATAGTACATACTGCATTGGTGGTATGAAAGGCTGATAGTTTATAACTGATACATTCTGATGGCAGGAACCAGGAAATAGTGGCCTTGCAAGTGATTGGTCATTAAGTGAGGGCCAGTAAATTCTCGCCTATTTTATTGTATAGAGGCCGAAAATATTAAAAGGCTTTGGTTTCAGCAAAGTACCATATTTTGTTTTTACCAGTGCAGGTCTTCATCTTGGTTGTTTCTGTATGAGATAACAACTGTTATTGGTAAATAATCTTCAGTTTTTAACTAATTACCTAAGCAAAAGCTGATGGAGGTAAATGAACATGAGTTAATCTCTATGCTATCAGTCCAAAAGCTTTGAAAACCTAAAAAGATGAAGATCATGGTATTGTAATGCATGTATAAAGTTTCTGAGATTGCATAAGGTCTTGGTAAGATGTTCCCTTTAGATTAGAACAATGTGTATATCTATATTGAACTTGTTCAAGGAAAATGAATATTAGTTACAAGTTTGGAACTTACTCTCCTGCAATAATTTCCAGGTAAAGTATATGAAAGTTACATTAGCCTTAAGTAAATATTATTTTTAAATTAACAGTGCTAGCTGTCGCAGACCAATCAAAGGAGCTGCTGGTCGACCTGTAGATCATGGTGATTTCCATCTGGATGAAACCTATTCATCAAAATACATCAGCAAATACGCTACCTCAGGTTTATCAAATGTCAAAACAGAGAAACCAACAGTTAAAAAACGCTCCATTCCTTTGTGGATAAAATTCCTGCTCTTCATTGTTGTTGCAGTCTTCTTGTTTTTGGTCTATCAGTCTATGGAAACCAACCAAGGAAATCCATTTTCCCAGTTAATTGGTAGCACTCCTGATCAAACGATAGATTGAGTAATTTTTCTTTTTTGATATGGCATCCACAATGTGGTTTCCTGTTTTTAACTGTAGAGATGTCTTCATTTTTCAGCTGTTCAGAGACTGCATACAGAGAAAATGAAAAGTGAAATAAACAAGACAATAAATGAGATGACTAACTTTTTTCAGAATTAGGAGATCACTTTCTGCCATAAGTAATATTTTTAGACGGCTTTGGAACTTACTGTAGGATTTATTTTTTTAATGTGGACATCATTACATTCATTTGAGATTGTATATTTGTTTTTGCAGCCTGGAAGCTCTCAAAAGGGGCAAAGTGATAGTAAAATGTGAAGATGTGTTTAAATGTTTTTACTTCATACTGAAAAAATGGTGTACTGAACTATTCTCTAACTTTGCCTGTTTCTAGGGGTGGGAAGAAGTAAGATAATAAAGGGAAATGCACTTGTGTGCATTTTACTTATACTGTGCAGCTACATTTAGTGTATTGTAGTTTTAATGAGAAATCCATCATTTTTTCTATAGGATGCTGTACCATCTTAATAAAGTGTAACCTATTGTATACCTTTCTGTATCTGTCTTAGTTTTACTGTAGTAACTTCATTTAAGCTTATCCTCTTTTAAAATCATAGTTACCTATTTTAGTGCTTAATCCTATAATTCCTAAACTGGCAATAGTTGTCCTTAGCAAGGCTATTTATTAATAAAATTGTGTGGAATAAAACTTACATAAATCAAGTTCAAATACTTTTTTTACTGAACAATTAAAATGATAAAAATCATAATTAATAACAAACTTACATTTTTAATCTTACTATGAAAAGGTTATGTTCTCACTCAAATCCTGCTATTTTTTCTTAGGTAAATTGAATGTTATATTTAAAATTGGGTTTTTTTCCTGGTTGCATTTTGTTTAATACTTTGTCAGCGTTCATATTCCAAAACATTTCCTTCTTATGGTATTAAAGGGGCATTTATTGTATTCCATGTGATGAACTAAGGTTAAAAAGTGCTATTTGTGGAGGCAGCCATTTTAGTCTGCTATAATTTGTTCTCGGTTACATTTTCAAATCAATTCATTTTTTACTAAATGTGGATTATTACAACTATTAAATGAATGTATCAGTTTGCAGCACATGTGGGATCTTGATATTACTGCATATTCTATACAAAATTGCAATAAACTTATTTTTAACCTTAAGTTCTAGTGTCATCAAAAGTTGGTATCAATACAGATAAATACTGTTTAATTATTTCTTCTGTCTAAAAATTTTATGTCATCCCATGGAGAACTGGGCTCAATTCGAAACATAGATACTGACAAGCCCAGTAGAATTTGTGGCTCTTACTCCTTAGAAAAGTGTGTAAAGGATTGTGGAATTAAAATTTCAAACAGGGCTCCCAATCAGTTCTTGCCTTCAGATGGTATTGGGTAGCTCCTGTGATCAAGCCACATTAGCTATGTATGCATGTTAAACTTGCTAGCAGTTGAAGGTGCAACAGCATCTGCAGGCCCTGTTAATTTTAAAGCACAGCTCAAAATCATGCAGCTCTCCAGATGTTAGACCACATGTCCCATCAGCCCTGTCGCTTAGAGCTAATGGCTGTGAATGTCAGGAGGTGCCGTTCAACAAGATTTGGAGAGCTACATCATTTTGGTGCTGTAAAAACTTCATCAACACTTCATTCTATTTATGTTCAATTTGTGAAGCTGCATTTGGGAGCAGAATTAAGCTTCTAATATTCAGTTTACTTAAGTGAGAATTAAGTAATAACTGCACAAGACTGTAAAGTAAATAAATATTTTATATATTTGTATGCTTATTAATGGACTTCCAAAAATCATGTACATTAATTTGTATTCCCAGCATGTAGTTAATTTATAGTGTATACAAAAACAAGTATTATACAAATCTCTGGAGTGCTGCTCTATTCAGCAGCTAGCCATAATTACTTATGCCAAAGAAGCCATTTCTAGAAAAGTGGTATATGAATTAAGGTTATAATTCTATGAAGATGGAATGGCTTTCTTTTATATATTCACATATACCATAAATCCCCCCTCCCCCCAAAAAAACCCCTGGGTTGATTTATACATAGATCTATATAGTACTTTGCTGTGAAAGCAGTCTAGGCACAACTTCCTATAAAAGCACCAATTCCGCCTTGTGTGTCACTGTGGCATGGAGGGGGCAATGCTTGTGTTACAGGTGGCTATGCCCAGAAAGCTTTTGAACAGTACATATACCCAAGTGAATTAAGAAGACTTTCCAAGCATAGCCCTCCTGTAAAAGAAGCACCAACACATCCTCTGTGCCCTAATTTAGAATGTCCAAGACTCCCACAATGGCATGCCAATACATTGTAATCTCAGCTTATCCACAGGTGACATGAAAGTCTATAATTTTGGACACAATGAAATTTCCAAAATACCTTTCTCTTTTGGGAAATTCTTATTGAAGTCTTCCTAGTTTCCCATTTGTTGAAGTTTAAGTATTAAAGTAATAGTTCTGTGCATATTAAGATGTATATATTTTGCTGCGTGAAAAACGTAGCAACCTCTAGTGCAAATGAGTAGCATGTAGACCTCCAGATGCTCTCCTCAACATTAGACATCATAATCAACAGAAATGGAGGGTGGCAGGTTGCCATTTAGCATTTGGGGGAACAATATATTCTCCATTATCTGTTCTTGCACCAGCAAACACTTAACATAATTTGATGAAAATATATGACACATTTTTATACTACCATGTATAGTATGATGAAATGCTTATTGAATATAGCTGTTTGATGCATTTAAAATACTAATTGCAATTTTAAGCTCAACTTTATGTAAAATAATTCTATATGACCACTAGAAGAGCACTCAGCGAATTAACAAACTGTTTTACTGCAAAGAACGAGCATGGAAATCAGAAGAGGTAGCATATTCTCACACAATTGCTTACGTTCAATTTAGCATGTTTATTGCTGTGAGTGTGATCTATTCCCCTTTTAATATCCATGTGCATGGTACTTCTGGCATGCTTTAAAAAGCGAAATGAATAATGTAATACTGTGATGTTATTTCCTTGTCTGTATCAAATGTGAGATTGATATGTTAGTGCCTTAAAGCAAATTTCTGTCCTATAAAGCAAAACTAGCTAGGAAGCATCAGACTGGAAAATAAATGTAAACCCATTAGCTACATTGCTGTCTCAATTTTTATTTCCTTTAATTTCACCCATGTTTCCTCCACACGTCACATTTCTTTGTCAGATCACCAAATTAGGTACAACAGCCACAGTTGTCAATATGAAAGTAAACATAGTCGAACTTGTAATTTAGTTTACTTCATGAGTAATAGAAGGAAGAACATTTGCTCCTAGGAAAAAGGGATCTGCCCTGACCAAATGCTCGCTCGCTCCTTCCTTCCTTCCTTCCTTCCTTCCTTCCTTCCTTCCTTCCTTCCTTCCTTCCTTTCTTTCTTTCTTTCTTTCTTTCTTGGTGTGTAGTTTAGAAAGAAGCTGACATTTTTTTGTAGCAGTAGCACAAGAGAAAGATGTTGGTTGGCTTTGAAAGAGTGATGTCATGTTAAAGCAGACTTGTTAAACACTTGGAAATGGACTAAAGCACAAGAGGTTAAAACTGTTAAATGTAGTCCACTCTGACTTTATAAGGATTATAAACAAAATATATTTTCATGCTACTGGGCATTTAATATCTACAAAATTGGAAATAGCTCACAGTTTGTGTAGGAAAAATAATGCAAAATAGTCCATTTCAAACCTAAAGATATAGCTTGCATATTTATTTAGTAGTACTATGCCATGTACATAAGTGTTCCTGAATTCCAGCCTGTTGGAAAGATTCCAGTGTGGATTGTTCAACATGGGCATAAAGGAAAAGATTTGAGTGACTCGGGTTTTAATAACAATTATAGGTAATTTTTATTGTATGTAGAAATAACCTTTCATCATTTGAAAAAGATTTGTTTTCATTCGTATTAAGTTGGTAGTATAGAGTACTATGGGTGTTTTGTGAGTAATGTATTTTTCATGTAAGCTGCCCAGAGAATGTCTGTTGGAAGATGGTGTATAAATAAATTGTTTTAACATCTGTAGTCTTCTTTAAGTGTTCAAAATAGTTTACATACATGACTAGCAATTCCACTTTCTATCATTAAGTGTGGTCATTAAGTAGATGCAAAAGACCTAAATTAAAAACTTAATTTTCTGTCTTTCAACCTTTTCTACTTCATAAATTGGTCTGAGGAAAGAAATACATTGACCTTTTTGTGTCAGTATAGTGTCCTTAAAGCAAAGATTGGGACTTTACCTATCTAGAATGAGCCTCTAGATCAGGGGTCCACAAACTCTTTAAACAGAGGGCTAGGTCACAGTCTTTCAAACTGTTGGAGAACCGGATTATAATTTTAAAAACATAGAAATGAATTCCTATGTGCACTGCACATGTCTTATTTGTAGTGCAAAAAATGCTTAAAACAATAAAATAATTAAAATGAACAATTTTAACAAATATAAACTTTTTTATATTTTTGTATTTTGTATTGTATATTTTGTATTGTATTTTAATGGGAAGTGCGGGCCTGCTTTTGGCTGATGAGATAGGATTGTGGTTGTGTGCTTTCAGACTTAGGTTGAACCTGAGCGAGGGCCGGGTAAATGACCTTGGAGGGTTGTATCCGGCCTCCGGGCCTTAGTTTGAGGACCCCTGCTCTAGATTATAATTTCCATGATCCCTTGTAAATTTAAGCCCTAACAAATTAGAATGCTAAATATTTCCTATCACTTGAAAATAGGGTAGCATATTTACACTTTGTTATCAGAGAGTATCTGCAAGGCAGCTATTATTCATTGGAACATTGTGCTAGTTTCCTTAAGATTTGACCGTACCAAATTTCAAGTCAGGTAAGTTTATGCCACTAGAAGAAAAAGAAAAAAAAAGGAATGGCCTAAAGCCACACGGCAATGCCTAGTTCCAAACTGAAACACCAACTGATTTACCGCTTTAAGGAAGCTATGGAGATATTTGAGAAGTATTTAATGAAGTGGACTCTAGTCCCAGAAAGTGTAAGACAAAGTTTTATCATAAGTTTCAGCAGCAGGCATGGACAAACATTGGCTCTCCCAGTGTTTTGGACTTCAGCTCCCACAATTCCTAACTACCGGCTGTTGGGAATTATTGGAGTTGAAGTCCAAAACACCTAGAGGGACAAACTTTGCCCGTGCCTGTGCCACAGTATGCCTTTATAATTTTTTAATTGAAATCGTACCACGGCTATGTCTTTCAATATTACAGAACGGGGCATACTGATGAGAAACTTCAACATTGACAGGGTGTTCCAATTGTCCAAAATTCTATATGATGGGGACTTTATAAATGTAGTAGCCTATGCATCAAATCTATGAAGATATGTACATCTGGCCTCTTGAAAAAAAATAGGCTATTTCTCAATAAGATCAATGGGTCTGGCCAATGGAAAATTGTTGCGTGCCTTCAAGTCAAACTTCCGACTTGGAGAAAACCTCAGGCATCCTGGATCAGTATAAAGAAAAATGGTTAAGTGCTGCTAAAATTCCCAGTGAATGGGAGAGTGCTCTTCTATTACTGATAAGATTGCAGGGAGGAGACTAGGGGAAAGACAGGAGGGCCCACAATTTCCTTTTGGGCATAGGTGCAGACACATGCAGTAACAGGTATGTTTCAGCTAGTAATAAATAGCCCTCTGCTGCTGTTGTGATACTGAAACAGTGCCTACGTGCAGAGAGCTAGCAAGTAATATCTGATGTGGGCTCAGGGTCTTTCCAGCACACACTTGACTCCAGCCATTTAGGCCTGATTTTTATTATGCAAGCACTGCCTCTCCTGGAATTTTACAGCAAGGCCAGATAACTTCTATTTCTAAGCCTATCACAGCCATGTTTTGTCTTTTCTGTTTGCTTTCTTTATAAAGCTACAAGGAAAAAAAATCTCTTCAGCACAGAAAACATCTGAAGGTGACATTTTCTCTCATCTTCAATCTCATCTGCTAACTGTAGAGCAAGTTGTTAGGCCTTGTAGTACATGATAAATAAGGGAAAGTACATAATCACTATTCTAATTGACCATTCGTCTCCTCATAAATAGTTTTATTACTATTTATTATTACCAGTATTTATAAAACTCTAAAATTATAACAGCAAAACAACACCCAAACACAAGGAAACTCCAGAGAGGAAACAATCAGGGACAGCTAATCATCTCCAGGCACTGGAATTTTACAGCAAGCCAGATAACGTCTATTTGTAAGCCTATCACAGCTATGTTTTGTCTTTTCAAAAGATTCCAGGCACTAACAAGCCACACCAAAAAACTGCCAGGCCATCAAATGCTAATCAAGGTGGCCAGTTGAAACATTCACACCTAGCTCCAGCAGACAAGAGTTCTTTGTCCCACCCTGGGCCTTCCACAGATATATAAACCCAATTTTCCTAGTTCCAACAGACCTCACAACCTCTGAGGATGCTTGCCATAGATGCAGGCGAAACGTTAGGAGAGGATGGCTCTAGAACATGGCCATGTAGCCCGAAAAAAACCTACAACAACCCAACTCCAAAACTCAAGATCAACTCCCACCAAACCATCCCAATATTTTCTGTTGGTCATGGGAGTTCTGTGAGCCAAGTTTGGTTCAATTCCATTATCGGTGGAGTTCAAAATGCTCTTTGATTGTAAGTGAACTATAATTCCTAGTAACTACAACTCCCAAATGACAAAATCAACCCCCCTCACCCCACCAGTATTCAAATTTGGCCGTATTGGGTATTTGTGCCAAATTTGGTTCAGTGAATGAAAACACATCCTGCATATCAGATATTTACATTATGGTTCATAACAGTAGCTAAATTACAGTTATGATGTTTTATGGTTGGGCATCACCACAACATGAGGAACCGTATTAAGAGGTTGTGGCATTAGAAAGGTTGAGAACCATGGGACTAGTGGTTTTTCAGGTGGTCTCTATATTCATAGATATTCATATTTGCCAAACGGAGGTGTCATCATTTTTACCTTTGCAATAAGGTTATGGTGCACCGGAATTTCCAATATGTATAGACAAGGAAGACTCCAGCAATATAAAGAGAAAGAGTTGCCAGATGTGCAAGCTGGGTTTAGAAAAGGCAGAGGAATGAGAGACCAAATTGCCAATATCTGCTGATAATGGAGTTTCAGAAAAACATCTATTTCTGTTTTATTGACTATTCTAAAGCCTTTGACTGTCTGGATCATAATAAATTATGGCAAGCTCTTGGTGGTATGGGCATACCAAATTACCTTGTCTCTCTCCTGAGAAATCTGTATAAGGACCGAGTAGCAACAGTAAGAACTGACCATGGAACAACAGACTGGTTCAAGATTGGGAAAGGCATACGGCAGGATTGCATACTCTCACCCAACCTATTCAACTTGTATGTAGAACACATCATGCGACATGCAGGGCTTGATGAATGCAAGGCTGGAGTTAAAATTGCTGGAAGAAACATTAACAACCTTAGATATGCAGATGATACCACTTTGATGGCCGAAAGGGAGAAGGAGCCGAGGAGCCTTCTAATCAAGGTGAAAGAAGAAAGTGCAAAAGCTGGGTTGCAGCTAAACATTAAAAAAACAAGATTATGGCAACAAGAATGATTGACAACTGGCAAATAGAGGGAGAAAACACGGAGGCAGTGATAGACTTTGTATTTCTAGGTGCAAAGATTACTGCAGACGCAGACTGCAGCCAGGAAATCAGAAGATGTTTACTTCTTGGGAGGAGAGCAATGACCAATCTTGATAAAATAGTGAAGAATCATAGAATTATAGAATCCTAGAGTTGGAAGAGACCTCAATGGCCATTCCAACCCCCTGCAAAGAAGCAGGAATATTGCATTCAAAGCGCCCCCGACAGATGGCCATCCAGCCTCTGTTTAAAAGCTTCCAAAGAAGGAGCCTCTACCACACTCCAGAGCAGAGAATTCCACTGCTGAACAGCTCTCCCAGTCAGGAAGTTCTTCCTCGTGTTCAGATGGAATCTCCTTTCTTGTAGTTTGAAGCCATTGTTCCTCGTCCTAGTCTCCAGGGAAGCAGAAAACAAGCTTGCTCCCTCCTCCCTGTGACTTCCTCTCACATATTTATACATGGCTATCATATCTCCTCTCAGCCTTCTCTTCTTCAGGCTAAACATGCCCAGCTCCTTAAGCCGCTCCTCATAGGGCTTGTTCTCCAGACCCTTGATCATTTTAGTCGCCCTCCTCTGGACACATTCCAGCTTGTCAATATCTCTCTTCAATTGTGGTGCCCAGAATTGGACACAATATTCCAGGTGTGGTCTAACCAAGGCAGAATAGAGGGGTAGCATTACTTCCCTGGATCTAGACACTATGCTTCTATTGATGCAGGCCAAAATCCCATTGGCTTTTTTTGCCCCCACATCACATTGTTGGCTCATGTTTAACTTGTTGTCCACGAGGACTCCAAGATATTTTTTCACACATACTGCTCTCGAGCCAGTAGAGACATCACATTGGCAACGAATACCCCCATAGTTAAAGCAGCAGAGTTCTTGCGACCCTGGAGAAGGTAGGAAGTGGTAGACTCCATGGCAGTGCCCCCGGACTTTAGGTCCTGCTCTTAAATGCCAGGTCCGTTAATGGTAAGACCGTCGCCATTCAGGACTTGATCCTGAATGAGAGGGCGGACCTAGCTTGCATTACTGAGACTTATTTGGACGAGCTTGGGGGGGGGGGAGGGGGGGTAAATCTCTCCCAGTTGTGCCCTCCTGGTTTTGGGGTGCATAATCAGGTCAGGTCCGGGGACGGGGAGGTGGGGTTGCGGTGGTCTTTCGGCAATCCATCGCTGTGATCAGTTGTGCCGTTCCGCAATCTCCCAGGTTTGAGTGTGTTCACCTGAGGGTGGGAAACCGTGATACCTTGGGGATTCTGCTGGTGTACCGTTCTCCACGTGACTCAGCAGTTTCCCTCCCTGAGCTAGCTGATGTGGTCTCCAATTCGGCCTTTGTTTCCCAGCGCTTGATTGTGCTGGGAGACTCCAACATCCATGCTGAGACCTCCTTAACAGGGGCAGCTCAGGACTTCATGGTTGCTATGACAACCATGGGGCTATCACAAGTTATATCTGGGCCCACCCATCAGGCTGAACATACTCTCGACTTGGTTTTTGTGGCGGACGGCGGATTGGTCAAAGTGGAAGAGCAAAACATCTTTCCACTGTCATGGTCTGATCATCATCTGATCAGTGTTAGACTTATCGTGACCACAAACCTTCGCAGGGGTGGAGGATCAACTAAGATGATCCGCCCCAGGAGACTGATGGATCCAGAAGGATTCCTGAGTAATCTTGGGGCTCTTCCTGCCGTGGAGCCTGGCGGTCATGTTGATACTCTGGTTGAATGCTATAATAGTGAAATGGCCAGGGTGATAGACTTGATCACTCCCGAACGCCCCCTCTCATTGCGTAGAGGCATACTGTCTCCTTGGTTCACTGGGGAACTGGCAGTGTTGAAACGCACGAGAAGGAGGCTAGAGTGCAAATGGAGGAAATCTCAGGATGTATCTGACCAAGCACGGGCTGTGGCCTCACTTAGGGCCTATTCCGCGGCTATACGGGTAGCCAGGGAGTCCTTCACGACTGCCCGTATAGCGTCTGCATCTAATAGATTTTCGGAGTTGTTTCGGGTTGTGGGGGAACTTCTTCACCCTCCTGAGGTGGAGGAGACCTTCGACAACCCAAGAACTTGGTGCTGCGAATTTCCGCAGCACTTTGCAGACAAAGTTGCTCAGATACGTCTTGAGCTGGACTCCAGTTTGATCGCAGTTCCAAGAGAGGTGACCGAGGCATCTGCTTGTCCAGTTTTGTGGGATTCCTTCTGGCTTGTTGGTTCTGAGGACGTGGAGGTGGCCCTTGGGGCAATGAGAGCTACTACATCGGCTCTGGATCCTTGCCCGTCTTGGCTAATTAAATTGGCCAAGGATGGTCTAATTGATTGGTTTATGTTAATCATCAATACATCGTTGGAGCAAGGAATTTTTCCATCAAGCTTAAAACAGGCTGTGGTTAGACCACTCCTGAAAAAGACTTCCCTTGATTCCACGGTTCTGAATAACTATAGACCAATCTCAAGCCTCCCTTTTTTGGGCAAGGTGCTGGAGCGGGTGGTCGCTGCTCAGCTCCAGGGCTTCCTTGATTACATCAATTACCTGGATCAGTCACAGTCTGGTTTCAGACCTGGCCATGGCACCGAGACGGCTTTGGTCGCCTTGGTGGATGATCTCCGCAGGGAGCTGGACAGGGGGAGTGTGACCCTGTTGGTTCTCTTGGACATCTCAGCGGCTTTCGATACCATTGATCATGGTATCCTTCTGGGACGCCTCTCCAGGATGGGCCTTGGAGGTATGGCTCTGTCGTGGCTCCAGTCCTTCCTGGAGGGTCAATCCCAGATGGTGAAGCGGGACCCCTGGGCTCTGACCTGTGGGGTCCCGCAAGGTTCCATTCTGTCACCCATGCTTTTTAACATCTACATGAAACCGCTGGGCGAGGTCATCTGGAGTTTTGGAGTTGGGTGCCATCTCTATGCAGATGACACACAACTCTATTACTCCTTTCAACCTAACTCCAAGGAAGCCCCTTGAGTGCTAGATGAGTGCCTGGCCACTGTGACTATCTGGATGAGGACAAACAAGCTGAAGATTAATTCCGACAAGACAGAGGTCCTTCTGGTCGATCGTAAACCAGATCGACCAGAAGGGCATTGGGTGGCAGCCTGTGCTGGATGGGGTTGCACTCCCCCTGAAGTCACAGGTTAGCAGTTTGGGGGTCCTCCTGGATTTTTCACTGACGTTTGAGGCTCAGGCGTTGGTGGTGGCCAGGAGGGCCTTTGCACAATTAAGACTCGTGCGCCAACTGCGACCATACCTTGGGAAGGCGGATCTGGCCAAAGTGGTCCACGCCTTAGTCACCTCTAGACTGGATTACTGCAATGCACTCTACGTGGGGCTGCCCTTGAAAATGGCCTGAAAATTTCAGATGATCCAACGAGCGGCAGCCAGGATGTAAACTGGGGCTCCTTAAAGGGAGCGGTCAACTCTTCTGTTCAAGGAGCTCCACTGGCTGCCATTCATCTACCGGACCCAATTCAAGGTGTAGGTTCTTACCTTCAAAGCCCTGAACAGTTTGGGACCCGCCGACCTTCGTGACCGCATGAACCCACATGATCCCTTCGGTAATCCGGAGAGGCCCTGCTTTCGATCCCACCAGCATCGCAGTGGGATTGGTGGGGACGAGAGGGCATTTTCGGTGGTGGCCCCTCGACTCTGGAACGCACTCCCTAAAGACATCAGACTGGCAGTCTTCAAGAGGAGCTTGAAGACGTGGCTGTTCTAGTGTGCCTTCCCGGAATAATGATCTCAAAGCACTTTGTCCTCCAAAGCACTTTACATTTCTTTAGGTTTGCTAGTACGCCCTTCACAAACACCCTATCCCCTTTTGTCCAGGTCTCAACATTATTTCCAATTTTAACTTTACATTTGGCCTTCCCACTGTTTTTAATTGTGTGTTGTCTTAATGATAATGTTGTATATTTTATTGCTTATGTTTTTTTTAATTGCTTGTATTGTTGTTTATTATCTGTATTGTTGTATTTGGGCTCGGCCTCATGTAAGCAGCACCAAGTCCCTTGGGGAGATGGTAGCGGTGTACAAATAAATAAATAAAAATGGTATTCCCATAGTTGCCTATGGATGTGAGAGCTAGACCATAGGGAAGGCTGAGCGAAGGAAGATAGATGCTTTTGAACTGTGGTGTTGGAGGAAAGTTCTGAGAGTGCATTGGACAGTGAGAAGCTCCAACCAGTCCATACTTCAGGAAATAAAGCCCGACTGCTCATTGGATGGAAGGATATTAGAGGCAAAGATGAAGTATTTTGGTCACATAATGAGAAGAAAGGATAGCTTAGAGAAGACAGTGATGCTGGGGGAAATGGAAAGGAAAAAGAAGAGGGGCCAATCAAGGGCAAGATGGATGCATGGTATCCTTGAAGTGACTGGCTTGACTCTGAAGGAGCCGGGGGTGGTGATGGCTGACAGGGAGCTCTGGCGTGGCTGGTCCATGAGGTCACGAAGAGTCTGAAGCGACTGAAGGAATGAACAACATGGGTCTCAGTGGATGATGAGCTTCAGTATATTATTCTGAACATTTCAGGCAGGAAGGCAGGACCTGGGCATTGACTGCCAGATAGCTTTGGGTTGTTGTAGGTTTTTTCGGGCTATATGGCCATGTTCTAGAGGCATTTTCTCCTGACGTTTTGCCTGCATCTATGGCAAGCATCCTCAGAGGTTGTGAGGTCTATTGGAACTAGGTCTATTGGAGCCGCTTTGAGAGAAAAGTGGGAAATGGTAAGAATAACAAGAACAACAATAATTCTGTGCAGAAAGACAAGCAAGTTTTTCTGTATGATGCAAAATAATGGGGGAAAATCCATACTGTACTATCGGATAACATTTCATGTTTCGCCTGCATGTATGGCAAGCATTCTCAGAGGTAGTGAGGTCTATTGGAACTAGGAAAATTGGTTCATATATCCGTGGAATGACCAGAGTGGGGCAAAGAACTCTTGTCTGTTGGAGCTACGTATGAATGTTTGAACTGACCACGCTGATTAGCATTTGATGGCCTGGCAGTGCCTGGGGCAATCTTTTGTTGAGAGGTGATTAGATGTGCCTGATTGTTTCCTCTCTGTTGTTTTGCTGTTGTAATTTTAGAGGTTTTTTTTTAATGCTGGTAGCCAGATTTTGTTCATTTTCATGGTTTTCTCCTTTCTGTTGAAAATTGTCCACATGCTTGTGGATTTCAATGGCTTCTCTTGTGGTTGTGAGAGTGGTCCAGCATTCCTGTGTTCTCAAATAATATCTAGGTTGGTTCACCAGGTGCTCTGCTATGGCTGACCTCTCTGGTGGAAGTAGTCTGCAGTGCCTGTCATGTTCCTTGGTAGCTTTGTCTCGATGTTATCTATCCTCAGCGTCACTTGGGAGTTTAATCCGGCCGGTGCCAGACTCAAGCGGACCAGTTGTCCTTCCTTCCCAAGGTCTAAGCTAAAAGAGGCCAGGCCTCTCCTGCAGCCTGCGCTCACGTAACGGGAGGGGAGAGGAGCAAACAGTTTGAGAAGGGCGCAGGGGCGGCTGGGAAGAACGTCAGAGCCGTGACGCAAGCGCGTACACCTCGCCGCCCAATCCCAGCGCGCGTTTCGTGACGGTGGCGCCGCCTCTTGCGTCAGCGAAGGACAAAGTCATTGAGGAAGGGTGATTTTCGGCCTTTAGAGCGGAGGTGCCGGTGGAGGAGCGGAGCCTTCCGCCATCTTAGGAGGCGAGTCCGTGGGAGGCGTTTGAGCCGCGGGTTTTCTGCCTCACAGCGCGCCGGGTTTATGGGAAGGGACGGGGAACGCTGTGCCTGTGCGTTGCTTTCCTCTTAATAACGGTTTCTCTTGCTTCTCCCCCTCAGAACTTCCCCCCGCCGCTGCAGCCATGTTCTCGTCCATTGCGCCGCTAGTGCGGCTGAACCCATTCCACGCTCCTCATCTGCAGCTGCAGCAGGAAGGCCTCGGGCTGAGGAAGCGCCCGGCGGAGCCTGAGGAGGCCTCGTGTACCCGGCGGAGCCTGGCAGCCGCATCCGCAGAGGGTGAGCAGGACAAGGAACCATTGCCGCCCCTTCACTTGCAAATATCCGCGCCCGGGGGAGGGCGTGAGGGAGCCTGTTGGAGGTCGGCCCCGCCCGGTTCTTCTTGGAGGTCGGGAAAGGTCATCCTTGGGCCCTCGGCCTACGCGGCCCATTGCGCCACACCTAACGTCGGCCTTTCCTTTCCCTTCGGCCCTCAGGGGGCGGCTTCCTCTGCAGCCTTGCTGCAGGCATTCCTTAGGCGGGCCTTTTAACTTTAACCCCTAGGCCTGGAAGGTCGCCTGGCACATCCTAGTGGGAGGTCGCCTCGCTGTAGCCCCATTCAAGGGAAGGATCTTGGGCCTCAGGAAATTACTAAATTGCCTCCAAATCAATTCCTTGGCCTCCTGTGCCCTCCTTTATGGCCAAGACTTAATTTTGTGGGGGAAAAGTTTCCACACTTGAAGTGCATCTAGAATTAATGCAATTCCACACTGGGCGCTGTAGCTTCACAAGGTTTTAGTAAAATTTAAGGCAGGGGTCCTCAAACTTTTTAAACAGAGGGCCAGGTCACAGTCCCTCAAACTGTTGGAGGACCAGATTATAATTGGAAAAAAACATGAATGAATTCCTATGCACACTGCACAAAACACTACAATACAGTAATTAAAATGAAGAACAATTTTAACAAATATAAACTTATTGGTATTTCAGTGGGAAGTGTGGGCCTGCTTTTGGCTGATGAGATAGGAGTGTTGCTCTTGATGTGCACTTAAGTCATTTCAGACTTAGGTTGACCCTGACCAAGGGCCTTGGAGGGCCATATCAGGGCCCCAGGCCTTAGTTTGAGGATACCTGATTTAAGGAGTGCTGGAGCCCCCGGTAGCACAGTGAGTTAAACTGATGAGCTGCTGAACCCGCGGTTTGAATCCTGATTTGCCTCCAAATTGATTCCTTGGCCTGCTGTGCCCTCCTTTATGGCCAAGACTTAATTTGGTGGGAAAAAGTTCTCCACGTTGTTAGTCCCAGCTTCTGCCAACCAAGCAGATTGAAAACATGCAAATGTGAGTAGGTCGATACTACGTTGGCGAAAAGGGTAATGGCGCTTCATACTGGCCACATGACCTTGGAGGCATTTATGGGCAATGCCAGCTCTTCAGCTTTATTTCTAAGCGTCTATGGCAGGAGTCCTCAAACTAAGGCCCGAGGGCCAGATACAGCCCTCCAAGGTCATTTACCCGGCCCTCGCTCAGGGTCAACCTAAGTCTGAAATGACTTGAAAGCACACAATAACAATCTTATCTCATCAGCCAAAAGCAGGCCCACACTTCCCATTGAAGTACTAATAAGTTTATATTTGTTAAAATTGTTCTTCATTTTAATTATTGTATTGTTTTAAAGTGTTTTTGTTATTGTATTGTTTTAAAGTGTTTTTAAGTGTTTTTGTTCATAGGAATTTGTTCATTTTTTTTATCAAATTATAATCCGGCCCTCCAACAATTTGAAAGACTGTGACCTGGCCCTCTGTTTAAAAAGTTTGAGGACCCCTCTTCTATGGGCACCACACCACAGAGTCAGACATGACTAGACTTCATGTCAAGGGGAAACCTTTACCTTTAAAGAGTGCTGGTGCAAACTACAGGATTTTCCTGACAACATTTGTTCAGAGGGGGCCTGCCAAGAATAGCTTCCTTAGAGGCTGAGATAGTATGACTCTGCCCGCACCCCCTTTGTGGGTTTCCATGGCTGAGTAGGGGTTTGAACCCAGTTTCCTGTGGCACCAGGTACATCTGCATTATAAAATTAATGCAGCTTGACACCAGCTTAACTGCCATGGCTCCCTACTATGCAATCATGGGAGCTGTCCCTCTTAACCCAAAAGTGCTGGTGCTTCACCAAAGTAATGATTCTGGAACAGTGAGCCATGGTGGTTAAAGTAGTGTCAAACTGCATTACTTCTACAGTGCAGATGCAACCTTGATGTCAAATATGCAGAAGGTCAGATTGGGGGAGGGGAAGAGGAGAAGTATTACTATAATTCCTGTACTCATGTTTGTGCTGAAGCTTTGAACTAAATCCTGCCAGTTGCATTGGGAAAGTATTGAGACAAATCAAGGATAAGTCTTTTTTATTTTTGTTTATTTATATACTATTTATTTATATTTATGGAAGCACATTTTTTACCATTTTTGATTATTTTAAAACTTTCATTATAATATAAACCAGTGTTCCTTGATTCTTGCAGCCAGCAGCATTAGTCTCTGACACCAGAACTGAATTGTGTGAAGATAAAGAGATAAGCTGTAGATCTTGAAATGCCTACTAGAACCTGCTTTGCCAGTTATGTGAAACATTCACATCAGTTGATATTGGAGGACATGCACACAAATGTGTATGTGTTTTAAACATATCAACAAAGACCACAGCATAACCTCTCAAAATCAGTAATTTGTTAATAGAGGTTATTACTGCTGTTTTTGTGTAGCCATTTTGCTCATTTATACATTCAGTTTCTGATAAGACTGCCATAGACAATAATATTTGCATATTACAGACTCTGCTTCTGTTGCCTCATGTATTACCTATAGGCTGCAAGACTTCATGCCACTAGAAACAATATCCTTACATTGTGCATTAGATCTGAGTTGTATCTAGCTGCATCTTGCCAGTGGAATAGCATCAGGTAGTGGAAAGTTTACAGTACTTATCTCCCCTCTGCATCTTGAATGTGCTGAAGGAAACCCTTGGAGCAAATTTTATAGGGTAGTGAAGGGGAAGAGAGAAGGATATGTTTTGTAGTGTGGTAAGAAGTGTCCCAACTAAGGGTGTTTTTTATATATATAATAATAATTTTAAATACAGACTGTCCCTACGTTACGAACAAGATGGGTTCTGTAGGTTTGCTTGTAAGTTTAATTTGTATGCAAATCGGAACAAGTACATTTTAAAGTGCAACTTGAGCCATAGGCAGTCTTTGGATAGCATAGGGAAGGGTTAACACCCCTGTGGTGTTTGTTTTGCTGTCTGTGCCCCTGTTCAGAAGATTTCACCTCACTTTCTGTCTCTGTCATAACTGAATTCTGAAAAATTCGGCTTATTGTGGAAACAAGGATTGGTGATAAAGCTTCAGTTGAGACCCCATGATAATTCTTTCAGGAGTGAATTTCCCTTCAGAGGGCTAGATGTCCCTCACTTCCTTTGTCTCACCTCTGTTCATAACTATGAGTTTTTTGTACAGCGGATGTTTGTAACTTGGGTACCTCCTGTAGTTTCTCATTCTGAAAGTTAGATTGGGTGGTTTGGGTCCCTTGTTTGCTGTTTCCCCCTCATCCCATGGTAGAAATCAGACAGTACATGGAACTGGGAGTGAAGGGACAGTGACCCTGCCTGCTCTGCAGTTGTCTACTACTGCTTGAAATCCTGTTGCTAATCCCAACTAGATTAGGTCCAATGGATGGATGTCTAAATATTAAATCAATATTTACCAATTTATTCACTAGGTATACTGTAGTTGAGACTAAAAAAATTAGGCAATTCTTAGCAACAACTCACGTTTAATTAGAAGAGTTGCTAAATTGTTCTCATTGGATCAGTTGCAGTTTTAAATTTCAGAGATATAACTATAAAGGTGGTGAATTGGTCAGTTGGAAGATCTTGGGAATTTCTTGGTGTTTATCAGGGTGTCTAGAGCAGCCTCTCTCAGTGTGAGGCTGTCCAAATGCATTGGATTACAACTTCTATAATTGCATCGATTGTATGGATTATGGGATATACTCAAGATGTCTGGGGAGTTCCTATTTGGGGGATTCTTAGAACAAAAACATGCTCTGAGTTATTCAAAATAAGTTATGTTTTCCAATTTAACAAATATTAAAGATAGGTTTTGATTTTTGTGACCTTACTTTGATGTACTTGGATATTTTGTTTTATATTTCTAAGTTCTTTCTCGTTCTTCTGTGGAGCATTTATTGGGGCAAATAGAGCTTCAAGTAAATACTGGCTATCAGAATCTTTTTGCTAATTCCGTCATCCTGTAAAATTATGGTTGTGCTTTTAATAATTTTTGTCTATTCTACAACCTTTTATGTAACCATGTAGAAACACAGTGTAGCTTGCTCAGTAGCATTGATTTTATATATTATGGAGACGTCAGATAGAAGATAATATCCCTGACTTTCCTAGACAGTCTCAGTTTATCTTAAAGTATCATAAAAAGGATGGTGTAAAAATTATATTCTTATTTCAATTTACTTATGATAGAGAACTGAGATCATTTTAAACTGTTAGTAAACAGTTTAAAAGATGACATTCTAGTGAATTTAGAACTATTTCATAAATTAAAATTATTTTAAAATATTGAGGTATAAACTTTGCTTTAGGATTTCTTTACAGAAGATTATTCAAAATTGTAATCCCTTATCTGTATTTTGCCAACTTTTATCTACTTTTCTTTTAAGCAGAAGAATATAGTTGTGCATATGGTTCTGGGAGATTCTTCATCCTTTGTGGCTTTGGTGGAATTATTAGCTGTGGTACTACACACACGGCATTGGTTCCCTTAGATCTCGTTAAATGCCGAATTCAGGTTTGATTGCATGTCAGATGTTATAGCATGATAAAGTGTGAGTGTTTCCTAACCAAAATAAGGTAACATTTGGATGTAACCTAAATATTTTTGTAGTTGCATGTGGTTTACTTAACAGCATGGTGTGCCTTTTCTTTGCTGCAGAAGAATACAGTTGTGAATATGGATCGCTCAAGTTTTATGCTCTCTGTGGCTTTGGAGGAATCCTAAGTTGTGGTCTGACACACACAGCAGTCGTACCTTTGGATTTAGTGAAGTGCCGCATTCAGGTTTGTATGTTGCCAATCACTGGAAACTTCTTTTCTAAGTCTTGGAAGGAAACCTTAAATCCTAGTAACACAGTTAATCCATGTTCAGTGATAATACAATATAAGAATGCAATACACCCTGAACAATTAGACTGTTGTAGTACAAAGGCTAAATAGCAGTTTCTTGTGTGTTGTTTTTTTTGTGTGGAATTCAAGTGTTAGAACTCTACACCGAAAACAACGCAAGAACATAACAAAGCATTTAATATGGATTAATAACACACACTCCTGACATGTGAAATATTTGTACTATGGAAAATACTGTTAGGATAAAAGGAAGTTTTAACACATTTTGAAGTGTAATTACTCAAGACTGTTGCAGTTAGTTGAAAAAAATCTTCCTTTACATTTTTATTTAGAGGTAAATTATGTTTCATGATATTTATATCACTGCATTTGGTGGTAATCTCAACCAATTGTCCATAGGATTGTCCATAGAATTATGTTTATGATATTTATATAACCTGCCACTTAATATTAAGAACCCTTGAGGTGTAAAAAAAAAACACTTCTACAATAATCATACATATTATTGTATTTCACTAAAGTTAAGTACTTCAATATCATAATCCTATATTTTAAATGATATTATGGAAGTTTTATTATGTAAAACATAGATTGAACAGATTAGTATTTACAATTATAGATAAAACCAACTGCTTGAAATATTACAAGACAGTTGATGAAGGTATTTTTTTTCTGAAGCAGCTAAAGGTGTTGAGGAAAGGGTCTTGACGTGTTGTTTGATCCCGTATATATTGCAGAAAATATAATCCTGTCCGTACCGAAATCAGAGAATCCAGAAAGTAAAACGGAGCAAGTCAGTAAAGTGCGACGTGAGGTAGGAAGGTAGGATGAGAGAGTACTGATGTTTTTATGAAGTTTTATGTTAAAAGCAATAATAGCATATTCCTAATTTCTTCTACAAAGTATTTAGGATTACTAAACTTTTTTCATACCCAGACTACATAGTTAGGGAAACCAAACACAGTTAAAACATTTTTATAGCATGGAATAAATTAACGTTTCTGAGGACTGGTGAGTAACAGTTTTTTTTTATCATCATGCTCTTTGTTTGGTAGAGTTACAATATGAGTGCTTACTTTCTGGCACCTCTACTTTCAATTTTCTTTTTATTACAGGCCCTATCTTCCATTACTTTTACTGTCTCTTCCCCTTTTCTTTACTAGTATTTAGTAACAATATTACCACTTAAGTCTAGAAAGAGGCACATCAAAAAAGTATGTAGTGGACAGTTAAAAACTGCTGTCTGTTGTCAAAATAGCTCTTCCAAGTCTTACATTTGGGTAAGCAAATGTAGTTTAAGTATCCATTTTATTAACTTTGGACTACTGTGTCTGTTAGCATACTAGTTGACTTGTATTTCAGTGTCCAATTACATCTAGTTTTGATAATTTTCATATATATTTGATTTCAAAACTTGAGAATCTTATAGTTGCATCTCTGTTAATACTTGTACTTGTCATAACTTTCTTGAATTCTGCAAGATCTACTTGAAACCAACTAACTTCACTTTGCCAGAGCTACTTGACTTGTCTCTTTGTCGATATGCATTACTACTTGTGTTTTCCTTCACCATGATCTTATCTAGTTAGTAATGCTTTAAAGATTTTATTTAAAAAGGCTGTTGGTACATACATGTACTGAACATTGTATGTTTGAACTGAACTACTGTAGTGGTGATTGTGATTGCAAGAATGCTTTAAAATGTGCTAACAGATGTTCCGAAATTTGTTTAGGTGGATCCACAAAAATATAAGAGCATATTCAATGGATTTTCAGTTACTGTCAAAGAAGATGGTGTTCGTGGCTTAGCTAAGGGATGGGCCCCAACCTTTATTGGGTATTCCATGCAAGGACTCTGCAAATTTGGTTTCTATGAAGTGTTCAAAATCCTATATGGAAACCTATTGGGAGAGGTAGGCCTTTTTACTCCTTTTTTCATTAACATTCCTCTTTTGAGAGTTTTCCATTGAAAAATCACAAACATTTAATGATCTTTCCCAACTTATTTCAGGAAAATACATACTTGTGGCGTACATCACTGTACTTGGCTGCATCTGCAAGTGCAGAGTTCTTTGCTGATATTGCTTTGGCTCCAATGGAAGCTGCTAAGGTTCGCATTCAAACGCAGCCTGGGTATGCTAATACATTGCGGCAAGCAGCTCCAAAAATGTTTGCAGAAGAAGGTATTTGGGCGTAAGTATCAACAGCAGATAAAACCTTTTGGCATAAGTGTTTTTAATGGAGATTTTATGTAAATTCATATTTGATAATTGACATTCAGTTTCTAGATACAATTGCAGTTCTAAATAAGATCATAAATGAAGTATTAAGCATACAGTTCAGTATTTGATGTTGGCCAACATGCTCCCTTAGATCCATCTTTGTTTGATGTCTCTTGTGCTGAGTTCTGCTTAAACTTGGTTTTAAGTAGTTCCAGATAAGAGGGATCAGCAACTTCACGGTTGTACAGTCAAAGATGCTTGAGTCATTGGCATGTGAGAACAATATACCTTCACTCTAGTCTCATGTTCTGATAGAAATGACTTTAATACATGTCATTCTCAACTATCAGGATTTAGCTGGAGTGTGGACATGTTTATTAGTTCTAAGATTAACTCTGAAAAGATGATTGCAACTTTTAGCCTTTAATTTTTAAAAAATAATATGTAACTTCATTCAGGATTATTGGATTTCTGAGTTGTCACTATTTGGAAGCATCATCATTTGAGTCAAGTAAATATTGATTTACGTGATAAAGACACAAATAAGATTATGGTGTATTTAAAAGCTACTTTTGCTGACAGTAGTTCTAGAGTGCCTATAAACTATGTTTGCTTAGCAGTTTGGGACTGTAAGGTAATGTCTATTTTGTAACAGACTGTGTAAGTCATACTTATTATTTTCTATATTAGAGCTTAAGGTTTTTAGACTCGCAACCCCTTTTTATCTGAAAACGCTTATGTGAAGGGGGAGGGAAAGAAAGGCAGAGAAGTGTGAGAGAGAAGGGAAAGCAGAGAGGCAAAAGAGAGAAAGAAGGGAAGTAGAAAGATGCATAGGAGAAAAAGGAAGACAACCCCAACATACAGTTATAGCACCCATTTGGGGCTCCAACCCATAGTTTAAGAAGCTATGGTCAATGCCAGGACTAAAAAGATGCTTGTTGAACCATTTCAGCCTCTTCCTGACCTTGCATGGACTCTGTGTCTACTATATCATGAAACTATAATCCGCTGGGTATTTTTTAGCAAAGCTCATCTCCCCCTCCCCCCGGGTGCATTTTCAAGCTCACAATAGCAGGATTTTGGTCAGGTGAAGTGGAGTTGCAGCTGTTCAGAAATGCTGGAAGTAATGATTTTAAGTTGGGCCCATCTGCATGCAAAAGATGTTCTCTACAACTGAAATTACAATACATATTGTTCCAGAATAACTTCAGTGAATAAGAACTGTAGTTACTTGATTCTAATGTACCATCAAATCTAATGTGCACCTTAACTTTCCAAACACTAAAACCAAAAATAGTGTTTGCTGGGGAATGTAATGTGCAGCAGCAAAAAGTGTAGTCTTTGTAATTTGGTCCAAAAGATGTGCATTACAGTTGCTACCTGTTTAGAATCCCTTCTGTAAAACCCAAAGTGTTAGAACACCAAAGCTTTCAGCAATGGAAAATAAATCTTTGGGGTGGATCAATGCTATAGAATGAATCTTCTTTAGCTGCCCTGGTTCAATACTGTGGGGGCTGTCAAAGAATGGTGGCAATGCCTCACCAATCTACAAATCCCAGGATTGCATAATATTGAGCAATGGCAATTAAATTAGAGATGATGCCCTTCAAATAGCTCCAGGTGCTCCTGAAGCAGCGTCCCCCTTTGCTTTGGCTGAGCACTAAAATTACCATATTACACAATGCTAACCCTAATTTTGGGAAGGTAATTTGGCCAAAAATCATGAGCATTAGATTCAAGTAAGAAGGTATATTTAAATTTCCTTTTTAATTTTTTCCTTTGAAGTTTCTACAAAGGTGTTGCACCATTATGGATGAGGCAGATTCCATATACAATGATGAAGTTTGCCTGCTTTGAACGAACTGTAGAAGCTCTGTACAAACATGTTGTCCCCAAACCAAGGAGTGAATGTTCCAAAGGAGAACAGCTGGTTGTAACATTCGTAGCAGGCTATATTGGTAAGAAAACATCTAATATGCACAGATGTCATAGCTATAGCCTTATATCTGTGATTTGAGTTTTCTGGAAAATGCAGGGCAGTGAAACTATTGCTTTCAATAATGTTACTTGATTTGGCGCATGTGATTTGAAATACTGTATTAAGACACATTCAAAGCTTTATTTAGTAATTATTTTAAATGCTTATAATAATGTAGACAGTAACATATTTTAAAGTATACCTGAGATGATCTACAGAGAGTTATGTCTGCTAGATCTTACGTTAGTAGTTAAATGTTATTTTGCTGAAATATAATCGTATTCTATATAGTATGCATGTATCTACATAACCATATAATGAGTGTGGTTATGTAGATACATGCATACACAGTACAGAACAATGATTTGCCATGCATCTCTGATAGAAGCTAATAGTTGTGATGTAGCATTCATATAAATGACAAGCTTAGTTAATTCCAGGAGCACTGGCCTCACCTATTCTCTCCACTGTGGAGCTGCTTCTGGCCTTTTTGAATGCCTAACTGGCCAGGAGTCATTGGCCCATGATATGCATTGAGACTCTTTCCCCTCTCCACACAATGACCCTCAATTTATCCACAGACCATATCAAAATCCATAACCCCCCCCCCCCAAATGTCCTCAATTTATACATGAGTATATAAAGTACCAAAAGTGAGAGTTTTTTTTATCATGTCAGAAGCGAATTGAGAATATACTGCAAGTCGCTTCTGGTGTGAGAGAATTGGCCATCTGCAAGGGGATGCCTGAGTGTGTTACCATCCTGTGGGAGGCTTCCCTCATGTCCCCGCATGGGAAGGTGAGGCTGACAGACAGGAGCTCACTCCATCTTGTGGATTTGAACCGCTGACCTTCAGGTCAGCAGTTTAGTGGGCACAAGGGTTTAACCATTGTGTCACTACGGCTCCTGAGATGGTCAAAACTGTCATCATCTGGAGGGTGACACTGATATAAAGATGTTTTTAAGAATTCTGTCCAAGCCCTAACATTTGCACCTGGCAGAGTAGTACTGCATCTGTGACAGATCCTCTGGATCTTGTAGTGTCAATTCCCAAATGTATCATATATTTAAAGAAATGTTATATGATGTTAAGAATGAGTAGTAGATAGTATGGTTCCCTGTAGCAGTTATGGGCTAGTTGGTTATTGGAATGTCTGTACATAGGTCTGAGTAAAATACTTAAAACTAATTTTTCAGCTGGTGTCTTCTGTGCCATTGTATCACATCCTGCGGATTCTGTGGTATCTGTGCTGAATAAAGAAAAGGGCAGTTCAGCTCTGGAAGTGCTGAAGAGGCTGGGAATTAAAGGTGAGGGTTCAAACAGATGTTTCCAACTTTGAAAATTCATGATTATTTCTAATTACTAATAGTGGTGTGTTTTCAACAGGTGTATGGAAGGGACTGTTTGCACGTATTATTATGATTGGCACCCTGACTGCACTGCAGTGGTTCATCTATGATTCCGTGAAGGTATATTTCAGGCTTCCTCGTCCACCTCCACCTGAGATGCCAGAATCTCTGAAGAAAAAACTTGGGCTTACAGAGTAAATTGATCATGGACTCAATGATAGCAAAACATCATGAAACTTTTTTCCACTTGGCAATGTAGAAGATTAAAATTTTATTGGCTCAGGCTGCAGTGTTGTCACCATTGGTCTAAATAAACAGTATGAGAATTATGAGTGTTTGGCTTGTTGTCTCATAATATTAAGTCTTTTAAAGAAAACAGTGTGATGGGAATCCCATCACTGAACAAAAAAATAAGGGAAATTGATCAAAGTGTAAATAGTTGGCTGTTATTTTGAATAATTATGTAAGTAGGCAAGTCATTTTACCTGTTGCTTTTATAGATCAATATAGCCATGCACATAATTTTAAGCTTCAGATTCTTGCCTGTAGCCTAGATAAAGCTAAGAATAAAGATGTATTACAAAAAGGTTTCACTTTTACTGATTGAAACAAAATTTACCTCTAGACAGACTAAATTCATTGGTATTTTAAAGTGAATACTTTTGTAGATTCTGTTCATTCAGTCTGTCTCCTGTAGTTGATTTAGGCCATTGTTAAAAACCAAATATAGAAACAAAACAAGCAAAAGAATAAGAGCAAGTGTAATGGCAAGCCTTTTAGATAACATACTTTTTGTGAAGTACTCTCACCTTGTTAACATCAAATTATTTTACTGAATTCCAGCAGTAAGAGGGAAGACATTCATTTTCTAGTATTTTGTGAACCCTAGGCCTTTGATTAGCTTAGTTCTTTATTCCATCTTTGGTATGCTTGAGCTCACAAATCTGCAATTACTTATTTCAAGTCTAGTTGCACACTTCAAAGATATAGCCATGTTAGTCTGGAATATCACTGTGCAAAGCGATCTTGTAGCACTTGAGAGAATGAAGGTGGTAGCATACGTTTTTATATGCATCTGAGGAAGTAGACTTAGTCTTGGAATTTTTAAAATTGTATAACAGTGAGAAAAATATTTAGTTCTGTACTAAAGTCATGAATATTTTTATTGGTAGAGGAGTTTCCCATCTGACACTTTCAGAAGATTTTCCTTTGAATAGCGGGTTGAGGTAATTGCTTCTTGATCTTTCCAAATCAGATATGTCAATGCAAGAACTCTGAATACTACACAAGATTGCATGGTTCAGAAAACCATGCATATTACAACCCAATTCTTCTAACAAAAACTTCAAAACCATTTCATCTAGCTCATCAATTTTAATAAAAAACATACAAAATAACATCTTCAATTGGTGTTTTTCAAAAATCTTAGGAACCACTTTTTGACGTTATACTTGCAAGTAGTGCTGTAATAAGACAATATTGAAATTTTCATTTAATATAAATGAAGTTGCTGTCAACGACACTTAATTTCAACCTCTGTTGATGGGAATTAAACTGTTCTTAATTGTGCAGCTAGCACCAGATAAATATCCACAACTGAAACAAACCAACAGAATACTCCACGTGCATTTTTTTCCCCTCTCAATGTAATGCTGCTTCTAAATTTAGGTGTATAGTTTGTGTTGTTTTTGGAGTAGTTCAAATAGGAAAAAAATCAGTTAAGTAACTTCAGGTAAGACTTACTAAAGTTAAATTGGAGAGTTTCTTATTCAGGAATGCAAGTTCCTTCTTTCTTTCCAACAGTTCCTCGAGCAATCTTCCAATTCTTAATGTTAGCTCATCTAACATAGGTTCCAAATGTGCTAAACCTTTTTTAAAATTGAATACTTTAGGCTTTAAGTCATTTGCAAAAGCTACTGTGCTCAGAACTTTCGCTCTATCACTTTCCAAATCTAAAAGCCTTTTGGAGTGTTTGTTAAGGTCTGCATTCAGCTCAGATGACTTTACCTTAATGTGCTCTATCTGCCTGGCATTTTCAGTTGCAGTATTTCGTAATTCTGTAGTCCTGTCAATGCTGTTTGTAAGAAGATTCCCTATACTCTGTATTGCACTCTTTTCAGCTTTAGCTACTTTATCTTCTAAAGTATGTAGATCCTCAACCAATAAGGAAACATCTGCTTCAAGACCTGAAATGCGTCTAATGTCTGTCTTCACAGTTGCAATCTTGACAGAAAACTCATTAGTAGCAGAAGCAGTTGCCTCCTCATGTTTCTTGACTGTATGAAAAAGAGATGTTATGTTCTGCTGAAGTGCCTCCTCTTCTTGAATTAACCTTTCAGACCACGTCTTCATGGTGTTCATATTTTCCCGCAGATGCTTTATCTGAGCATTCATATGAAGACCTTCCACTTGCTCCAATAAACTTGCTGTTTTCTCACACTGCAGATGAAAAAAAAGCCTGATAAGAATTTAATTTACATTTCATTGTACCAGACATTTGAAGTTACAGTTAGTATATAAGCTAAATGATTTTGCAGCTTTGTCCAATACACAGGGAAAAAATATATGGTTCCCTCATTCATAAATTAACCAGGATATGTTTTACATTACTGAGGCATATGAGGATATTTTTAGCCTGAAGAGAAGTTTGAAAGGCAACATGATACATGTTGAAATGCTTGAAAGAATGTCGTATGGAAGATGGAACCAACTTGCTTTTGGCTACTTCAGAGACCAGGATACAGAGCAATGAATCAAAATGTGAAAGAGATTCCACCAAAATATTAGGAGCTTTTTGAAAGTACGTTGTTCAACAGTAGGATTTGCTACCTCAGAGTGGTGGATGCTCATCTTTGAAGGATATAAAACAGATTCCTGCATGGCAGCAAGTTATCTGCCATGATGTTGGGAATTACAACCCAACAGCACTTGTGGCCCTGAGATTGGGGAAGGGTTAAGGAACATTTTAACATCAGACATCCTATCCACAAGTCTTGTATCTAAATTCAAACTCATCTATCCTGACTAAACAGAACAGACTTCCAGATATTACTGCATTACTACTCCCATCATTTCTAATCATAATGTCTAATGATGAGGAATATAGGAGTTGTAGTCCAATACCTGGAGGGCCACATAAAACTGTATGATTGTGACTGTAGCCCTTGAATTTGACACGTGCTCCATAATGATTTTTTTTGTTTGTTATCTAGTCTTTTCTGTTTGCTCTGGAGCAGGCAAAGAAAAATGTGTATAGAAACACACATACATATATAAGAATACTACACGATTTTGTCTTTCCAAATTCTTGAATTTTATTTAGATGAGCAACTATATTTTGTGTAATTTTTTCTTTATTCATATTTTTTCACCTTAAAATAATATTTAGTTACAATTTATGTCGAGAGTGTTTTACTACAAAAACACTAAAAAAGACTAAAATTGGTATCAAGTGTGAACTTGAGTACAGAGAATGAGAGATTAAAAATCAAGTTTGATCATATCATCTCAGCATAAATGGAAAAGCTTCAGTTAATATGTGAAATTAAATGGGATTTTTGTAAAGTTGCTATGGTTGACCATGCCCTCCATATAAAGAAAGCAGTAGATCACAAGGAACATTCTCATAATTTAAAGTACATAGCAACAATTCTCTTATTCAGCTTGCTACTTTGGGAAGAAAATGTTGGATTATGTAGGACTCTGGTTTAAGACAGACCAAATTTGTTTGCAGTATGGTACATTTTTATCCAAATGAAAGCAAGCATTTGTATCTCTGAATATGAGTCATGGTTAAGAATGTTTATATTTACCTGTATATATCACAATTCTCAGGCTAAAGGGGTCTAACTGTAATGAATGACTTTAAAGCTTGATCAACAAGAATCAGCTGACCAGTGTTTATAACAGAAACATTCACGACTTCCTAAAGAATGAAGTCAAACTTCAAAAAAGTTAACTCTGACAAGTCTTTAAAGCACCTCCCTGATGCACATGAAAATGAATACTGGTAAAGCAACTTGAATAATGCACCATAACATGTTAAAATGATACTAGTCTTAAATGCTCAAATGTCCTCAAGACATCAGATCCCGCCCCATTCAGTACCTGGATAGGAGACTGCCAAGACATAGCATGTGCTATAAGCCATATTTCAAAGACACTGGCAAAACCACCTCTGGGTATTCCTTAGTTAAGAAAATCCTATGTGAACACCTTCAAATTGCCATAAGGCATACGTACAGTGAACCTAAATAATATATTAATAGAAGGAGTAAATCAACTAACACGAAAGCTTGGTTCTTGAGAGTGCCTGCCACGAGCAACAAACATCTTGCACTAGCTGAATTAAGACTGTTTTTGAAGTTACAGTACATATTTCTGCAAGAAGCAGCAATATGATCAAGCAGTGTTAGTCCTATATGATGTGAAAAATGCTGAACCTTTGTACATGTCATGCTACTTGTCCACAAAATCATATTTTGTTCAGCATCAAATTTTGTTTGGTAATTTGTGGGCTAACGTACAGTGGGATACAATAAAGCACTCTTTGCTTGTCCAAATAACCAGGTGTTCCTTTCCCGTCCGGCATTTTTCCTCTGCTATCACATCCCCTCCTCTTAACAAAACATCACTGCCTACTTAGTTAGTAACAGGCATATAAGTGATTATTTTAATGTCTAAAATCAGAAGCAACTAGCAAACATAATGACAAACACTGGTACTGATCTGCTGTTGCTGCAAGGATCATGAGAGCAGGCCATTGCTGCCTCCTCCTATGGTAGTCACACTTTGATCACAAAAGCCTGATTATCTCAACATTTTTCACTACAGACTGCTGAAAAATCTTATCCAATACAGGCAGTCCTCAGGTTACAAACAAGACAGGTTTTGCAGGTGGGTTCTTAAATTGAATTTGTATGTAAGTCAGAACAAGGGCATTTTTAAAGTGCAACTTTTCTCCCTTTTTGATAGCTTAGGGAAGGGTTAACAGCCCTGTAACATTTCTTTTGTGTCTGTGCCTTTGTTCAGAAGATTTTGCCTCACTTTCTGTCCCTGTGATGATTGGATTTTGAAAATTTTTGGGTTGTCATGGAAACAAGGATTGGTGAGAAATACTTTAGTGAAGACACCTTTCCCCATGATAACTCTTTCAGGAATTAATTTCCCTTCCTGGGATAGATTTCCATATACCACGCCATTGTATATAATAGGAATTGGGTATTTATGTGTTTTGGTTTCCATGAGCAGCCTTGGATTCAAGCTTCACAGGATACCAAGGGATCACTGTACTGCACTAATGAAAACCTGTTCTTGCTGCTTACCCAGCATCACTAACAAGTATGTGTACTCTAACAACTCTGTGTATATAGATAATACAGGGTGTTTTATTTACACAGGACAGAATGGGAATGAGTATGACAGATAAACAAAGGGGCTATGAGAATTATCCTTCCACATGTTTTGGGGAACACTATATGACAAAATGAAAATAAACCCACTATTCATGGTTTGTCCAGGTGTTTCTTTCCCCAATATCAGGGAAGAAAAGATTTAACTTTAGGCGCTACAGTTCTAGCAGTCTTCCATTAACTCCAAACGCAGCTATTTTCTAAAACAACTGTCTTAACTATGCATTCAAGGCCAGAGAAAGCTTGTAACCATATACTGTTGCTGGGCAAAATATTTTTTTCTCTCAGCTACTGTAAAGATTGCAGTTCAGCTCCAAGGAAACGGAGCTGAGAGATGATATCATTCTCTAAGTGAATAACATACTTTCACCATGCTGCACCCACATATCTTAAGACACTATTGTTCAGGACGATAATATTTCATTCTTACCATTCAAACTATGGTTGTTTTCTTCTGTTGTTGATTGTGGAAACTCGCCTACTTTTTCTTTTAAAACAAGTACCTCATTCTGAAATTGCAATCTGTTGATCTCATGCTCCATGTCTTCAAGAGTTTTTTGTATCTCCGTTATGTCTGTAACTGCTTTCCTAATTTCATCTTCCACATGAAACACCTTTACGGTCATGTTTTCTACTTTCTTCTCTACAGCAATCAGCTCACTTGATAGTCTAATAACCGAATGGATAGCCTTCTCTATTACTGGCAAATGGCTCTTACATTCCTCCAGTTTGGGTTCAGAGTCAGCAAGTTTTTCGCTCAATTCAGTATTTCTAGATAACAGATTATTCTGCTGTTCTTCTAGTTTTTCAGCTGCCTTTGCATCAAATTGCAACAGCTCTTTAACTTTTGTCAACTCATCTTCTTCTTGTCTATTCACTGTTCTGAGATTTCTGACTGTACTGTCTTCTAAATCGTTAAGTCTTTCGGAAAGAGATCTCAATTTTTGATCTGCTTCATTGATTTGAAAAGTAACTTTACTATGCAAACGTTTCACTTCTGATTTTAAACTGTTAGTATTGTTATCTAATTCAGCTTGGCTTCTTTTCCACTGGTTTATTTCATTTTGAAATTTCTCATTAATGCTCAGTATCTTTTTTGAATATATTTGTTCATTGTTTTCAACTTCTTGCATGATATTATGGAGTCTGGGTACTTCTTGCTCAAACATGGTCAGCTTGGAGAAAGATGAATAGATTTCCTGCAGGACACCCGAAGACGACTCAAGCTGCATTTGTAACACAAAACAATGTCCATCTTCACTAAATACAGTAGGGTGATGCTTGTCTATACAACTAAAGGTTTTCTTAGATAGGCAAGTAATTTTCAGATTCCTCTTCTAAATGTTATGACGATTTTATTTAAGTGAGCACACATGAAAGGATGAATATTTTACTAATTTACTGCAATCTACTTCTAATTATACATGCAAGAGTAAAGCAAAAGCTACAAATTAAAATAGTGGAAAGAAATGAACATGTTCCTCAAAATACATTAAAAGGAAATGGAAATGAATTCTACAAAGGCCCTGACTGGCCATATTGCCATAGTGAGGAATGAATTAAAGTTCATTGTGTGTTTATTCTCTAATACCAAACCAAAAGGAACTAATTTCCTATAAACCCAGTAAATTCCACTTCTAGATAAAAAAGCTACTGAAGTATTTCATAAATACCATTCCTACAATATGAAGACAACACGAGAATGCAAAAGTGAGTTGAGGCATGATGGCCCCACTATAAACTCCCAATCACCACTTATGAGAGGAAGATCTGGCAGGCTTGGGATTTGGAGGCATGGTCAACTAGTTTCATTTTGCACTTTTTGTTGCGATTATCATTTCTTGCCCCCAAAGATGGAATGTACATGTGTGCATTCAAATGACCTGCTGCCTCCATGAATTTCATAAGTTTTTCTTAGGTAAGGAATACTCAGAAGTGTTTTTCCCAGCTCCTTCTGAAATGTAACACACAGCACCTGGTATTTGTTGGTGGTCTCCCATGCAAGTACTAACCAGTGCAGACCTTACTTAGCTTCCATGATAATTTAATATTGTTTGATTAAAACTATTTGGCAGATTTTATAGTATTTAAGAAAGATTCCAAATGTTATAATGATAATTTATTTTGAATTCTTACCTCTTCAAACATTATGTTCATCTTATTTTCCATATCTTGAAACCTTATGGTTTCGTGCTTTAATAAATTGTACTTCTCCTCTACTGCAGCCAATTGAGCTGACTGCTGAAAAAGAAACCTGAGAATTGTAAAAAAACAAAACCAGCAAACATTAGTTAGACTGCCAATCATCTACAAATCTATACAAGTCAAACATATGATCAAAACAGAAAATAACTCAAAGGAGTTAAATACAGCCATTGTTGTTTTTCTTCTGTTCAAGCAAACTGAGCAACAACTATATCAGTTCAATGGCTGCTTTAGGGCCTGACACTGAAATGAAAGCATTCCTATGTAGAGTTGCTCTTTCCAGTTTATTAAATGTTTAGTGACATTACAGATATTAATGTCACTGTTGCTATGATGAAGTGTACATCGAACATTTAAAGATAGGCAGAAGTGTTCTTGTATGACAGCAGATCCTGTGTTTGTGTACTGTTTTAATCCAGAGAGGAGATACTTTAGCAGAAGAGAGTTAAGGAACTAATGAGATGGTTATTGATTTTGCTATCTATTAAAACCATTAGTACTTTTGTTCAGATTCATTTGATCACTGGTTAATCTCACTGTAAAGAAGTAGTAATTACAGTAGAGCAGGCACCTTCCTCTATATACTCGATTATAAGCCAACCTGAATATAAGCCAAGGCACCTAATTTTACCACATTGAAATAGGAAAACATATTGACTCAAGTGTAAGCCGAGGATGGGAAATGCTGGAAAATTTCAAAATTAAAAAAGATACCAATAAAATTACATTTAATGAGGCATCTGTAGGTTTTTGAATATTTACATAAAACTGTAATTTAAGATACGACTGGAAGTATCCTTCCAATAATAATAGAGTAAAATAATATATGTAATAAAAATAATAATAGATTAAAATAATAAATGTAATAATAATAAATAAAGTGAAACAATAAATGGAATAATAACAATACTAAATAGAGTAAAATAATAAATAACTTTGACTCAAGTATATACCAAAGGGGGCTTTTTCAGTTTAAAAAAAGGGCTGAAAAACTCGGCTATACTCAAGTATAAACAGTATATGTATGAGTAGCCCCAACAAAAATCCTCTGAAACCCACTATTACCTTTCTTCAACCTTTAATACAACCTTCTGAAACAATGCTCTCCAGATGCATTGAACTACATGCAATTTCTATCCATAGGAGAAGTACTACTGTTGAGAATTGTAATCTATAGTTGTAAAATCTATGGCAATACCTTCAACAGTTAAGAGAGCAGATCACCACGCATTAGATTAATGAAAAACTACACAACCAGTCATTTGTAATACACCTATGAATTAACGTATTACAATGGTTTTCCAATTTAGGGGTCAGCTATCTAGCTCTAAACAGGATGAAACAAAAAATAATTGGCTTTCCATATCTATGAATTCTGCAAACCTTGATTTTGCCATTTTACATAAGGAACATATTTTTACTATTCCGTTGTCTCTAATGGGACTTGATTAACTATTATTCTGTATACAATAGGATTTGAATATCCACTGATTCAAACTCAAATGGGTATCACTGTATTTCTCATTACTTCTGATATATATCAGGATAAACTGACTCGCTGTAGTTTCTCAGGCAGCCTAATTCTAAGAAAATATAGAACTCTAATGAGTTACATGGGACTTACTCTCAAGTAACTGTTATTCTATGTTTTGTGATTCAGTTACAAACATAACATTAAACTTACTAAGTGCAAATGTACACCGCCGTGAGTCGCCCTAAAGGGCTGAGAACGGCGGTCAACAAATGCAGCAAATAAATAAATAAATAAATAAATGCAAGAGAATTTCACAATAAATCATTTTAAAAGGAGAAAGGAATGTACCAGTAAAAGATGACAACTTAAGCCCCATACAGGACAAAGAATAAGGAATTTGTTTTCGGTTATAATTTCCCACAGAAATTCCCCAAATCCCCTCCCCCCCTTCCTCTTCTCCTTTTACTTACCATATTAGTCCTGAGCACATTAAGAGGGAGAGTAAACATGAAGCCATTCGTAGGTCCATCCAACCAGATGTTTGACTCAATTGTTTCTCTCTCTGGTCTCCATTCTGGTCTCCAAATTGTTTCTGGTCTCCCAACTGTTTCTCTCTCTGGTCCCCATTCGGTTTGGTTGAAAGGTTAGTTGTCTTCCTGCGCTTCATTTCCAACATAGTCTTAACAAGAAATCCCTGTACAGACTGAGAATCCATCTACACTGTAGACTTAATGCGGTTTGACACCACTTTCACTGCCATGACTCATTGTTATGGAATCCTTAGAGTTGTAGTTTGGTAAGGTGCCAGCCCTCTTTGGCAGAGAAGGCCAAGGACGTAGTAAAACTACAACTCCCATGATTCCATAGCCTAGAACCATGGAAGTCAAAGTGCATTGATTCTACTACACAGAACAGAAATGAAATGTGTGTGGTTTTTCAAACGCAAACTTTACACCGTAAGACAGGCATAGGCAAACTTTGGCGCTCTGGGTGTTTTGGACTTCAACTGCCAAAATTCTTAACAGTCTACTGGCTGTTAGAAATTGTGGCAGTTGAAGTCCAAAATACCTAGAGGACCAAAGTTTGCCCATGTCTGCTGTAGGATGAATGCTGTTTGTTGCCGCTTTGACAGCCATTGCTCAATGCTACGGAGTCTTGGGATTTGTAGTTTTACAAAAATTCTCTGCCAATGAGTGCTGGCGCCTCACCAAACTACACATTCCAGAATTCCATGGGAATGTGCAGAGCAATTAAAGTGGCGTTAAACTGCATTAATTCTACAATGTGGTTGCACCTAAAGCCTGTCTAGCTAAACTCCCCCCTTTTAAATGGGGGAAAAGTGAGCAAATAATAATAATAATGTTGTATATACATATAATATTGATAACAATATTGTATTGTAATGCAATATAATACTAATAATATGATATAATAATTGTATATTATATATTACATGTAATATTACTAATAATGTTGCAGTATAGTGGTATAGTACAATATAGTAATATATAATAATACTAATATTGTACTATACTAATAATTATAATATAATGTACGCACTTATAATATTGATCATCATACTGTAATACAATATAATACTAATAATGCAATATAATAATTATATATTTTATATTACATCTAATATTTCTAATAATATTGCAGTATAGTGGTATAATACAATATAGTAATATATAATACTAATATTGTGCTATACTAATAATTATAATATATTGTATGCATATATAATATTGATCATAATATTGTAATGCAATATAATAATATAATAATTATATATTTTATATTACATGTAATATTACGAATAATATTGCAGTATAGTGGTATAATACAATACAGTCATATATAATACTAATATTGTGCTATGCTAATAATTATAATATATTGTATGCACATATATTGATCATAATATTGTAATACAATATAATACTAATAATACAATATAATGTAATAATTATATATTTTATATTACATGGAATATTAGTCATAATATTGAAGTATAGTGGTATAGTACAATATAGTAATATATAATACTAATATTGTGCTATACTAATAATTATAATATATTGTATGCACATATAACATTGACCATAATATTGTAATACAATATAATAGTAATAATGCAATATTATAATATAATAAGTATATATTTTATATTTCATGTAATATTACTAATAATATTGTAGTATAGTGGTATAATACAATATGGTAATATATAATACTTTTATTTATTTATCGTGTCAGGGGCAACCAGACAATTGTATTACATTTCTAACAGAACAAAACAAACAAACAAACAAACAGACAAAACACAAAATTTGCAAGCTTGGCAGTTGATTAAATGCCCTTTGACCAGTAGCTGGCCACTTGAGTATATATAATACTAATATTGTGCTATGCTAATAATATAATATATTGTATGTACATATAATTTGTAAGCCACTCTCCTTCTCACTCTCCTTTGGGGTGAGAAGGGCGGGATATAAATATCGCAAATAAATAAACTATATATATGCATGCAATAAGTCAACCCCATTCAGCTCAAGAAACATCCACTCTCCATTAAGCCCTGCACAGCTTTACAGAGAGCAATCCTAAACAAACCGGTAGGAGCCTTTATTAGGCATTTTAGGCCTTAATAACAGTGCTTAGAAGTATAGATTTGGACTGGATAATCCCTTGTACTGCCTCTTCTTAACTCCCATATGTATACATATATATATTGCCTGTCGATCTCCATTACCTATTGATGAATAGGAAGAAAGGGGAAAGTACGGTAACTTCCAAGTTTGACTTCAACTTCATCAGCTCCTCGCAGAGATGGGCGCGTGCACGGCGCGCCACGTCACTACGAGGCGCGCGCCCGACGCCAAAGAGCGCGCGCGCATCTCCTTCTGGTGCCTTTAAAAAAAAAGGCATCCCGCCTGCATTTTATTGATAGGCGGCAGAGTTGACGGTGAGGTCACAGAGTTGGATGCGACAGAACGAATAAACAACAGGGTTGACTGAATTCACTTTCTCACTCTAAAGCAGTAGAAAAAATACATGATTTTTAAAAAAAAAAATATTCCGGAGTGTTTTGACATTTGGAATGCCATCGAAATTTGTTGAATATTTTTTATACTTAATTATAATTACAATATGGTGCAAATTTTGCAACTCTACTTCTATATATCTTCTAACATGTTTGTGTTTGCATCAAAGGCCGTCTTAGGAGTGCATTTAAGTTAAAGTAGTGTCAAAGTGCATTGATTCCTCACTCTGTGTGGTTCTTCAAACTCAAACCTACACTGGAGAATGAATACAGTTTTACACCACTTTAACTACCCTGACTCAATGTGATGGGGGTTGTAGTTTGGTGAAACACTAGCAGTTAAAGTGGTGTCAAACTGCACTCATTCTACAGTGTAGATGTGCCCTTTAATATGTGTATGTATCCCCCAAAATAGCTAGCCCCCCAAAATATATTAAATATATTAAAGGGTATATCTACACTAGAATGAATGCAGTTTGACATCATTTTAACTGCTGGTGTTATATATAAATATATATTTTAAAAAAACTAATTTAAACAGCAGTTAGAGTGGTGTCAAACTGCATTCATTCTAATATAGATGCACCCTTAAATATATTTAATATATTTTGGGGGGCTAGCTATTTTTGGGATGTGTGTGTGTGTGTGTATGTATGTATGTATGTGTATATGTATGTATGTGTGTGTATATATGTGTGTGTGTGTGTATGTGTGTGTGTGTGTATATATATATATATATATATATATATATATAACAAGCGTTAAAGTCGTGTCAAACTGCATTCATTTTATATATATATATAACCCCAAAAAATAGCTAGCCCCCCAAAATATATTAAATATATTAAAAGTTGCATCTACAGTAGAATGAATGCAGTTTGGCACCACTTTAACTGCTGATTATACATATATATAAAACTAGAAGTTAAAGTGGTGTCAATCTGCATTCATTCTACAGTGTAGATGCGCCCTATATATATATATATATATGATCAGCAGTTAAAGTGGTGTCAAACTGCATTCATTTTTTTGCTACCCCCCAAAAATATATTAAAGGGTGCATCTACAGTAGAATGAATGCAGTTTGACACCACTTTAACTTCAATATATTTAATATATTTTTGGGGGCTAGCTATTTTTGGGTGTGTATATATATATATATATGGTGCATCTACAGTGTAGAATGAGTGCAGTTTGACATCACTTTAACTGCTGGTTAATATATATATATAACCAGCAGTTAAAAGTGGTGTCAAACTGCATTCATTCTACTGTAGATGCACCCTTTAATATATTTGTGGGGACTGGCTATCCTTAACATAAAGCTGTTGTATACATTTCCCACTAATATGTGTCCCCTATGTGTGTTTGCTGTTTGAAAGAACTGCAGCCCCATCTACGCTGCCATATGTTTGAAAGTGCATTATATGATAAGTGTAGTAGAACGAGTGAATGGCTTGGCGCATGCGCGGTGGCGCTTTGGTTACCGGCCGCGCGCGGCTCGAGCTTCGGGCGCGCGAGTCCGCTTGTTTGGCTCTGTTCAAACAAAGCCAGGCATGTTCCTCGCTGCGCGCTCCCCCTGCCTCAGTCTCTCCCTGGTTCGGAGGCTCGCTGCCGCCGCTTCTTCCTCTTCAGGAACGAAAGCTGGCAACTCCTCGCTTGGCCCCGCCCCGTTTGTCCGCTTTGGCTTTGCCCCAGGAAGGAGGAAGTGCCCGTTATTTCGTGGCGGTTGCCCCTCGAGGCGGGGGGAGGGGGGGAATGAGCGCGAGGCGAGTTGGCCCCGCCCCTCCCTGCGGCCCCTTCACGCGCGCACACACACGGCTCGTGCCTGAGGTAAATAAACCCTTGAGAGGGGAGGGGGGAGGGAGGGAAAGGAGCCTTCGGAGGGCCCAGAGAAGCCCCAAGTGTGGTCCCCGCGGGGAGAGGGCGTGCCTGCTGAAGGGATGGGTGGACGGGACAGGAATATAGCTGGGAAGGGGCTCCATTCAAGTGGGTCCATTTACAGAGTGGTGGCTTAACATTCCTTTCGAAGTGTGGAGGGTGGGCGTGGAGTCGACGCTGACGTGTTCGGATTTTCAATGTTCAGGAAAATGTGCACCTCCTTTAGCAGTTTAATAGTAGCTGTTGGGATTATTTGAAGGCTCAATAAATAACTGCTGAGCTGCTGAACTTTCTGACCAAAAAGTCAGTGGTTTGAATCCAGGGAGCGGAGTGAGCTCTTGCTGTTAGCCCCAGCTTCTGCCAACCTAGCAGTTCAAAAACATGCAAATGCGAGTAGATCAATAGGTATCGCTTGGCACTCCATGCAGTCATGCCAGCCACATAATGAGAAGTACACATTCCATCTCCCAATTGTATGGCAAGTATTCATACTGCTCGTGTTGTCGAAGCACACTTCGAGTTTCTTGGTAATTCCAGGACAGTACTATTGGAATACAGTAGAGCAGGGGTCTTCAAACTAAGGCCCGGGGGCCAGATACGACCCTCCAAGGTTATTTACCCGGCCCTCGCTCAGGGTCAACCTAAGTCTGAAATGACTTGAAAGCACACAGCAACAACAATCCTGTCTCATCAGCCAAAAGCAGGCCCACACTTCATATTGAAATAGTAATAAGTTTAAATTTGTTTAAATTGTTTTTTATTTTAATTATTGTATTGTTTTAAAGTGTTTTTTGCACAACAAATAAGATATGTACAGTGTGCATAGGAATTCGTTCATGTTTTTAAATCAAATTATAATCTGGCCCTCCAACAGTTTGAGAGACTGTGACCTGGCCCTTTGTTTAAAAAGTTTGAGGACCCCTGCAGTAGTTTTGCTTATCCAACATAAACAGGGCAGCAGAAGTTTGGATAAGTGAAAATGTTGGCTAATAAGGAGGGATTAAGGAAAAGCCTATCAAATTACAATTATGATTTTACAAATAAAGCACCAAAACATCATGTTTTACAATATATCGACAGAAAAACCAGTTCTATACACAATAACGTTTTGTAGTAATTACTGCATTTACGAATTTAGCACAAAAACATTGCAATGTATTGAAGCAGCTGTGGATTTGGGCAGGAGACAAACTGCGTTGGATAATCCAGAACGTTGGCTGAGTGAAGGTTGGATAAGCAAGAATCCGTGTTTTCTTTTGTTAATTTCAGGACACTTCTATTGGAATTTTTGATCCTGCTAAGAGTGTACAGCAGAGCTTCCAAAACATTGCGTGTCGGTGACCTACTTTTTAGGTACACATCACTTTGCAACACAGTAATTCAGTTTTACTAGCAAACCTCATAAGAGATATGTTAAAGGTAAAGGTTTCCCTTGACTTTAAGTCTAGTCGTGTCAGACTCTGGAAAGTGGTGCTCATCTCCATTTCTAAGCTGAAGAGCTGGAGTTGTCTAGGTCATGTGGTTGGCATGACTGCATGGAATGCTGTTACCTTCTTGATGAAGCGGTACCTATTGATCTCACATTTGCATGTTTTTGAACTGCTAGGTTGGCAGAAGCTGGGGCTAACAGCAAGAGCTAACTCTGCTCCCTGGATTCAAACTACTGACTTTTTGGTTAGCACGTTCAGCAGCTCAGCAGTTTAAACCGCTGTGCCACCAGCCCCCCCCCCCCCCAATATGGAGACATACATAAATTGTAATAACCAAATATATGGGTGCGCAACATATCTCATGAAGACCTTTATTTTATATTTTAAAATATATATGATGCATTGCTTGTTTCACATAGACTCGTTACATTTGCATGACACTGCTACACAGTGCAACCACATAATGTGTCGCGATACAGTTTGGAAAGTTGGGGTGTACAGGGTACAATATCATAAACAATGAATCCCTGCTCAGTTGCCAGATTCAAAACTGTATGGTGTCAACTCCACAGTGAATTGCAGGCTGAAATAGTTGTATTTTGTAATATGAATCCATAGCACTGTATTTGCAATAATGTTTTTTTTAAGTAATTATAAGCTGTTAATTGTGTGTACATTTTTGAGGGACACCCTGTATCACTTACCTTGCCTTCTGCTGATTGATGTCTCAAAAGTGGTGCCCCATATTGTTTTTGTTTGTTAGCTTGCTTGTTTTTGGAAAACATGATGGGTTTAGGTTTGGGATATCCTTTTATTCTATGAGGCTACTGAAAAGTGTAGCCTCAGGAAAATTACGCACCGATACGTGTATAAACGTAATGTGTTGCCTACAGACTTGGCACAATGGCACTGCAGTCTCAGTCACAACAGGTTTCGCTGGATAGCCTCAGCTCTAGACTTTCGTTGTCTTTGCTAATCTTTCGTTCTGAATAATTCTGCTGACATGGCAGATCAATAAACACAAAGGATCACATGTAATTTCCAAGCCGTATCTCTAGATGGCACTTCGCTCCTTTTTGTCTTGAGACAAACTAGGTCTCATTGTGATGTTAAGAATAAGTTTATGACTCATCTTGAATATTTGCTTGTACAGGTTGAGTATCCGTTATCTGAAATGCCTGGAACCAGCCATGTTTTGGAGCGTAATTTTTAAAATACCTTTATTTATATATACATTGTAGAGATCAGATCAAAGTTTAAACATGAAATTAATTTATATTTCATATATGTTTTATACCTATAGCCTGAAGGTAATTTTATACAAGAATTTCAATAAAATTATGTACACTGAACCATCAAAAAGTAAAAGTTTCAATTATTTCAGTCACTGATGTGAACAATTTTGGATTTTGGAGTACAGAATTCCAGAGAAGGGATGTTCTGTTGGTATACATTCTTTAGTATAATAGGCAAATTATGAATAGGATAATAGCATATACTTTAGATGACAAGTTGCTTGATTATATCAAGACTATCTATAGAGACTGTTAAGCGGACTGTTTCTCTTGACCACCACGCTTGGGGGGGGGGGGGGGGGGATGACAGCTTGGTGCTTCAGTTTTTTGTTTGAGTTTTCAGTGAGCCAGGTTTCAATAAAATAAACATCTTACATTTTTAAAAGTTCTGCTCAGTGTCATAAGTCATAAAAATGCACTGCTTCCTCTGACTGTATAAAATTAATGTGTGGGCTATGTAATATGTTGTTTCCTCTCATAATTTATCTGATTTAGGAATTAATTCAGTAATTGTAAACAGCATGTTAAACTTTTCTACTAAATCAGTGTCTAAATGGAACTTTAATATGGAAAAACTAAAATAAATCCATTTCACAAATCAGGTCGCTTCTCCCCTTTAATTTCTTCTCAACAAAGAAATCAAACAATATCTCTTAAGTCTCCTGATCCTTTTTTTTCTTAGTCACATTCAGTATTCCTTTCTAGAATAGTGTATCAGAAACATCAGTTGGCAAATTCAAAATTGTATAGTGTCAACTCCACAATGAGTTGCAGCTCAAATAGTGTTGGTCTAGTAACTATCCAAAGCTCTGTATTGTATGATAATTTTTTTTCCTGAAGTAGTATGGGTGATATTTATTTACCATTAAAATGTAGGTTATCTCATATTGCAGTTCATTAAGGAACAAAGTTTGAACAACAATGGATTTGAACGCTCGAAGTCACTTGCTTCAGAATCGCGAGGCTCTGGAAAGAGATGTCAAGACTTCCTATATAATAGACCATATGATCGCAGATGGAGCATTAACACTGCAGGAAGAGGAAGATGTAAAAGCTGTGGTAAACTATTTGTCATACTTTTCTTTTGTTTATGTTGATATTTAAGAATTAATTGCATAGAGTTTTCTTAGGCAGGGAATACTAAGAAGTGCTTTTCCAGTACTTTCCTTTAAGTATAGCCAACAGCACCTTGCATTCATTGGCAGTCTCCTAGTATTAACTAGGACTGATCCTGCTTACCTTTCAGGATCAGATAGGCACTATCTGATAAGGTATTGGGCCTTTTTGGATATTTAGACCTCTTTTAAAAACATACTCATTAATTTATTTATATTTTTGTCTTATGCCTAAAATACTTTCTTCAGTTAGAAAAGGACATAGGATAACAATCTTATTCTCTGAAGTCATGTGAAATAATATGAAAGACAATGTTGTAGGGATGCTTTTTCTCCCAGAATGAAGTATTTCTCCTCATGGTTATTCTCACACTCAGTTATGTGTTTTCACTGAAATTATAATAACATAATGACCCCATAACTAACATTCAATATAGCAGAATAGATGTGGTGGCTCCCAAAGTTTGTGATGTATTAGGCATACAGTTAATCAGATCAGTTTATATTATTTCACTTATAGAAAGGTGCCTCACGTTTGTTCAGACACACACACTCTTCTGTGAGGTGTACTTAGGCCTTAGGAATAAATGAAAAATCAAATTGTATTTTTGCATGTAATGCGAATGTAAGTTCCTTTGATCTCAGTGAGGCTTTTCATGTGATGTCCACCTAACTCCAAGGAAGCCCCTCGGGTGCTGGACGAGTGCCTGGCCGCTGTGGCTGTCTGGATGAGGAGGAACAAGCTGAAAATCAATCCCGACAAGACAGAGGTCCTCCTGGTCGATCGTAAACCAGATCGGGGTATAGGGTGGCAACCTGTGTTGGACGGGGTTGCACTCCCCCTGAAGTCACAGGTCCGCAGTATGGGTGTCCTCCTGGACTCATCACTTACACTTGAAGCTCAGGCGTCGGCAGTGGCCGGGAGGGCCTTTGCACAATTAAGACTCGTGTGCCAACTGCAACCGTACCTCGTGAAGGCGGATCTGGCTAGGGTGGTCCATGCCTTAGTCACCTCCAGATTGGACTACTGTAATGCACTCTACATGAGGCTGCCCTTGAAAACGGCCCGGAAATTTCAATTGGTTCAACGGGTGGCGGCCAGATTGTTAACTGGTGCTCCTTACAGGGAGCGGCCAACCCTCCTGTTTAAGGAGCTCCATTGGCTGCCGTTCATTTGCCGATCCCAATGCAAGGTGCAGGTTCTTACCTACAAAGCCCTAAACGGTTTGGAACCCGCTAACCTGTGCGACCGTATTTCTGTGTACAAACCAACATGATCTCTTCGATCATCTGGAGAGGCCCTGCTCGTGCTCCCACCTCCATCGCAGGCGCGATTGGTGGGGATGAGGGAGAGGGCTTTCTCGGTGGTGGCCCCTCGACTCTGGAACTCACTCCCCAAGGACATCAGTCATGCCCCAACTCTGGCAGTCTTTAGGAGGAGCCTGAAAACGTGGTTGTTCCAGTGTGCCTTCCCAGAATAAGGAAACTTCCAGTAATATGTCCCTAAATACACTTTATTAGTGATCTAGGATTGTCTGCACGCCCTATCCCTCTCCGAAAATTCTATCCTAGTTATATTTCACCTGGTCATGCTCAGCATTATTTTTAAATTTTTAATTATTACATTTGGCCCAGCCATATGTTTTAAAACGTCGTTGTGTTATTGTTAATGTTTATTGCTTATTTTCTGCTTATGAGTTTTATTTATTGTTTTGCATTACTGTTGTTATTGTTTTTACTGTTGTATTGTGGGTTCGGCCTCATGTAAGCCGCACCGAGTCCCTTGGGGAGATGGTAGCGGGGTACAAATAAAGTTTTATTATTTTTTATTAATATAGCATTGGGTTGTCATACACATTTTTGTAAGTGAATTCTTCTCGTAATCTAATCCAGAATGTTTCCCAAGCAAACTATCAATTGTGTTTTGTTGGTTGACATAACTAGGCACATTTTAGGAAAACTCAATTATTTTATTCAAATGGGAAAATTTTTAATATACAGAAAACTCAGAAGGACTTAAAATACTGACTCACACGTGTGTCCAGTGTATCAGATGTATTGTTTTCTCCTTTTTTCTTATTAGACTACTCAAAGGGATCGAGCAGCTAAACTTATAAAAACAATTCTTGAGAAAGGTGATCATGCATATATATCATTTTATAATGCTCTGGTTCATGAGGGATACAAAGATCTTGCTGCCCTTCTCCAGGACGGCATCCCAATTATTTCCCCTTGTAATGGAAATAAGTCTACAGATGGAGTAACATCCTATGGTCAGTATCACAAACTGTTGCTCATTGCATTAAAGCAAAATGTTTTAATTTGTGACTGAAATAACAAATTTGAAGTCCTGTAGCATAACACTACTATTTGTACTTTCTTTGGCTCCCTGAACATAATGTTTTTTTTTAACTCTGATGCTTTTTTAATCCAGTTTTTTTTTTCATTTTTTTAACATGAGAGGAAATTAGTAATGTTAGTAAATACTCTCAAAACAATCTAAAGTCCTCTCATCTTGAATATGAACAGGTTTAGTTCATTTGGTCAAAATATTCTGAAATATTGTAAATTTCCCATCTTAATTACAAGTTTTTTTCCAGAATTATTGTGAATAGTTCTACACAAAATTATACAAACTTTCAAAACATTTTTCATTAGTAACACATGTTTACATCATTTCTCCTCATTTCTCCTCCCTCTCTCTCCTCCCCGGGAACAGTGTATACATTTTGCTGTAAGGAATAGTTTTGAGTACAGATATTGTGCCATATTCTAAAAAATATTGCCACAGTATTCCCAAGCAGTGCTTTGCTACTGATACTATGACCAGTTTGTTCTATCTCTTTTGGATTTGTTTTTGCATGTAAAATTGTACTTCATCTACTTGGATCTTTAAAACAGTATATTCATCTGACTGCTATAGCCACATATAGCTATGATTTCATTTTTTATCCCTACTTGGTCAGGAATCCATGTTGCAACATCCCTATGGTTCTTTAGACAAGGTTGGAATTTTGCTGCTTTTTAAAATGGGGAACATTGCTGTATTACTTTTCTCACAAAGATTATTATCTCTTTGCCAGACAGTTGATGAGTGTTGCCCTTGGTTATTTTAAAGCAGTGGTAGTTGTGATAACTTCCAGATATTTTTGGGATGCAACACTCAGCATTTCTCACTATTAGCTATGATAGCTATGCTGTCTAGGAAGGCTTCTGAAATATGCAGTTGATCAATAGTTGGAAGTTTGCTCTTACTGGCTGTTTAAATAGAAGAATGTTAAGAAAATGTGTCAGTTTATTTATTTGGGCTGTGGCTATAGTTCTTAATATAATTTAAGTCAAGAACCTGCTAATCTTGAGATAATGATTTTATGTTAGTTCTATTTTTTTTATCTTTCCTTTGTTTGTTTTGTTAATTTTAAGTTAAGACCATACTTTGTGAAGGTGGAGTTCCACAGCGGCCAGTTGTATTTGTCACTCGTCCAGAATTCACAAAAAGAATACAGCGAAAACTATATAAGCTGAAAAGTGATCCAGGATGGGTTGTTATTTATGGCATGGCAGGTTGTGGAAAGACCGTTTTGGCAGCAGACACACTCCGTGACCACAATCTTTTGAAAGGTATTACTGGTTGCATTGTATTAGTTATATAGATGTTTCCTGCAAGCCATACATGAGAACTGAAACTGAAAATGCAAACTGGATTTAGGATTGATTCCAAATAATGTTATACTGAAATATTATGATAAGCATAGCTTGCCCAAATCAGTTTCAATATTTATGTATTTATTTGATTTATATCCTGCTTCTCTCCTGATTGGGCCTCAAAGTGTCCCTTATATAAACTAATGAAAGAGAGAATAAATTAATATGTGTGAATAATATAACAAACGTTTGAATAAAATGTTAGTTATACAAGTTATAATATGAAGAAACAAGCAACTAAACAACGTAGTTTTATTTTTTGCCTCAAGGCAAAAAAACAAAACAAAAAAACAAACAAAAACAAAACAACTGCATCAGAACTTGCATTACTAAGACCACTAATGGTTGTTAGATGTTTGTTTTATATTGTACTTTGTGTGGTTGTTTTTATACTGCTTGGAATTGTTTTTATGAATTTTGTTGTGTTATATTTTAACTTGGGCTTGTCCCCATGTAAGCCACCCCGAGTCCCTTCGGGGAGATGGAGGCAGGGTACAAAAATAAAGCTATTATTATTATTATTATTATTTTTATTATTTTTAAAAACCCCACACATTATTCTGTTCAGCTAGTAATACATGCTTTTCTCAGTAGTTCGGTGTATTAACTGTACAAAACTATACCTGCTTATATTTTGATTAGACTGCTTCCCAGGAGGAGTACATTGGGTTTCTATTGGGAAACAAGACAAGGCAGGCCTGTTGATGAAACTCCAAAATCTGTGTCTGAGGTTGGACCAGGACTCCACTTATTTGCAGAGGCCACCACTTAATATTGAGGAAGCAAAGGATCGCCTTCGGGTGTTGTTGTTTCGCAAATATCCAAGGTACTGTCATTAGAACAGAGCAGTAAAAACTATTTGACTAGAATTATGTCATCAAGTGAACCTAATGCAGAGTTATCTGGTGGGAGTGAGGTATTATGTTAATGTCACTGTTAACATGGAAGATGGGAAAATGCCATGGAAGGGATGTCAGGGCGGTTAAAGTTGACATTTTGAAGAAGTAGGGAATGGAAATAAGGGGATAAGAGAAAAATAGTTGCTGTGTTAAATTCATTATAAATATTTAAATTATTGAAGCACATGCTAAAGCTATTTTTAAGCGGAATATATGTAGGAAGGATTTCAGAACTTCACAAATGCATTACAGCAGTGTCCATTGGGAAAACTGCTCCTTTCATCTGCTTTTGGACCTAGGCACGATGGAGCTGTTCTTCTCTGTCTTAGCTTTTCTGGGCAAGATTTGTTTAAAGGAAGTCTGCCATTGCCTTCCTCTCAGGCTGGAAGATTGTGGTTTGCTCAAATTCACCCAGTAAGGGCCCTTCCACACAGCCATATAACCCAGAATATCAAGGCAGCAAATCCCACAATATCTGCTTTGAACCAAGGCCGTTTCCACACAGCTGAATAAAATCCCACATTTTCTGCTTTGAACTGGAATATATGGCAGTGTGGACTCAGATAACTCACTTCAAAGTAAATGTTGTGGGATTTTCTGCCTTGATATTCTGGATTATATGGCTGTGTGGAAGGGCCCATAGTTTCTATGATTAGGTGTAAATCAAAACTCTGACCTCCCAGAGCACTAATCCAGTTCTCAAACCACTGCAGTAGTATGTAGAACTGCTGCAGCCAGCAAAAGTCTTAGACATTGTCCCAGATAACAGATTTCCCCCAAACGAAAAAGCTGAGCATTAACATTTTGTTTTTAACATGTTGATAAATTAGCCAAAAATCATGCTTGCCGTTATTTCTTTTTTTATATAATAGGTCTCTGTTGGTTCTGGATGACATTTGGGATTCATGGGTATTAAAAGCCTTTGATAGTCATTTCCAGGTTCTTCTCACCAGTAGGGACAGGAGTGTAACAGATTCAGTAACTGGTAAGGATTGGGTATTTTTTAAAGACCTTGTTTTAAAATCCATATATTTTTAAATCCTGTTTTACTTGTTTTCATATATGATATGTACACGGTAGGGTGACGTGTTGTCATGGTTAACTGTTAACACTGAAGAATCAGTGATGATGTACCCATTGTACAAAAGAGAAAAATTGTGGTCCTTGAAAAATAGTTTGAAATATTTGTTAGGTATATAGAACACAACGTTAGGAAGAAGACAAAAGTCTTAACAATGCTACAGTTAAATTATACAAAAAGATTTCAGGTACTATTTTGTATGTATTTGATACAATATAATAAAACTTGATTTATAGACTGTCCTCTCTCCCTGAGGGGACTCAGGACGGTTTACGCACAAAAAAGACAAACATTACTAAGGGCATTGAATCCCTAATGGAAAGACTGAAACCTTTGCTAGGCTTTCTTAGGGATTCACAGCTAGGTTTAAGAATCCCATATAATTTCCTTTTTACTTGTAGGCAAATACTTCTTTATTCAAGCAAGCATTTGGCAACTACTCTTGCCTGTTGTGGAAAAGCTTTGAACTGAGACCCTTATCACAATAAACTGTTCCACTTTAACTTCCCTAGCAACATTCTGTGGAATTCTGGAGTTTCTAGTTTCCATGAAGCCCAGTCTAGTTTCTGGCGGAAAATTCTTAATGCAACTGGGGATCCCTGGATTCATCAGTTTTGTCATTTCTCATGCAGGTCTTAATTAGTTCAGTATACATATTCTGCAGAGCATGTCAATTTCAATTGATATAATAGGCAGATCTACTCACTTTTCTTCAATAACTTACACACACAAGAATATTAATGTACATTTTGTTTCTGTGGATGATCAAAAATATTTTAATACAATTGATAATACAGATTTTCTAAAACTGTAGGAAGGTACAAAATGAATTAACCAAGCTTGACATGTAAACTCTGAAGTGCTATATAAATGCACACCTTGTTTGTCCTAAATTGACTATTTTCCCCCCAAAATTGAATACTAATGTTAAACTCAGGCAAGAAATATGAAGTTCCAGTGGAAAGCGGACTATCACATGAAAAAGCACTTGAAATATTATCCCTATTTGTTAACATGGAAATAACAGAGCTACCAGAGAAAGCTGATTGGATTGTAAAAGAATGCAAAGGTAAAAATTTTAATTTGATTTTATGTTGTTTTTCCTGTCAAAAATAACATGTAATTTCATAAATGCCAATTTGGAGTTTAACTATTTTAAACTATTTTTGTCTCTCTCTTTTGATCTAGACATGGAACAATTCATCGAGAATTTTTTTTTAAAAAAAATAGAAAATTACAACAGCTTTAAGGAATTGTCTTGTTATTTTGCTATTTTTTTAACTTAGAAATATACTTCCTTTCTTCTGAACATGAACATAGATAGCTATAATGCTGTTAGTCACTCATCCTTTGTACCTTTTCCAACATTTTTCCTTGTCTGTCTCTCTTAACCATGCATCGTTTTTTTTTCTAAACATGAATTTGGCACCCACAGGTTTTCTTCAGATTCTTTTGCAGTTAACTTATTTTATTCTCCCTTCCTCTGCAAAACCCAGTTCAAGTTGAGCATTCTTTATCTGGAATGTCATAATACCCCAAAATACAAAATTATTCACAAGGGGAACACTTTTGCTTTCTGATGTACATTTAAGTCAATGTACACAAATGTTGTTCCATGTACAAAATTATTAAAATATTGTATAATTACCTTTAGGCTATGTTTATAAAGTGTATATGAAATGTAAACAAATTTTGTGTTTAGACTCAGGTCCCATCTCTTAGGTAATTCATTATGTAGATATATTTAAATACATATATTCCAAAATCTGGAAAAAAATCAAACACTTCTGGTCCCAAGCATTTTAGAAAAGGGATAATTAACCTGTACCAGAAAAGAAAGGGATGTACAAGTGATAGAAGACAATCACATAATTTTTTGAAATATTCAAAGTTTCATAAGATGTGTAGATTGACGTTGATTGGGGAAATCTGAAACCTTCCCTTGCTTCTTGGATAACAAGTGCATTGGTTGTAAGATAAAACATGTTTGGGCCTTTTGTTTTAGGATAAACGTATTGGTTAAATATATTGAATTTTCCTTGTATTTTGTGCTCTTGACATTTTTAATAGAGGTGAGAGCTGTTTTTGGATTTTTTCAGTAGCTACTTCACCCTAACACAACTGGCTTCCTCCTTTTGACCATTTTTAATTTTTTCATTTCATGTTTTAAACTATTAATTCCTGTGTTCTAGGTTCTCCTCTTGTGGTATCTTTAATAGGAGCATTATTACGAGATTTCCCCAATCGCTGGGAATACTATCTTAGACAACTTCAAAACAAGCAGTTCAGAAGAATAAAGAAATCTTCATCTTATGATTATGAAGCACTTGATGAAGCAATGTCCATAAGTGTTGAAATGTTGCCAGAAAAATTTAAAGATTATTACAGAGACCTTTCTGTCCTTCAAAAGGACGTTAAAGTGCCTTCAAAGGTAAAATTTGTTTTAAGTCAGTACTAGTTTCAAAGTGCAGGGAATTCTAGAAGAATTGGGAATTCTAAAAGCAAATGGCTGCCATGATGTTTTGCAGTAATCTAGTTCTATAGGAATCTTATTTTCTACGCCATATAGAATCACATTAATGCTGTAATTAGGAATATCCTTTAAGACTGCCCCATCCTTAACTATATTTCTTATTTATTTCTCTTATTGATATGGTAGTTATGGTTTACCTTAGTCTCTGAATCTCAGGGCCCTTCTACATCTGTATAAAATCCTGATTATCTGCTTTAAAGTGGATTATATGAGAGTGTAGACTGAAATAATCCAGTTCAAAACAGATAATGTGGATTACCTGCCTTGATATTTTGGATTATATGTCAGTGTAGAAAGGCCCTCTGTGAATGAATGTATATCTCAAATACCTTTTTGGGCAGTGCCTGCCTTTTTACTTTCTAGATGATACACATTATTTAACTTTCAGAGTTGGTTAAAAGGTAACAACTCCAACCTAAAGAGATGCTTGTACAGCTTCATCCCCCTCTGTATGTCCTGATTTCTGGTAACCATTAATTGTATAAATTCTTAAGGAATATATAGAGATTTATAACCCTGAAGATTGTTTGAATTTCTGTCTTGTTTACTGTGAGTGTCACCCAGTGAAGTAATTGTACATAGACATTTGTACAAAGGAAACTCCTCTTTATTGTAGTTCTCTGTGACTCTTGAAAGATGTTTCTGGAAACTAAGTAGGAAAAAGTCTGAAATGTGAACTTATATCAGTGACTTTAGAGGAAAAGAGAAAATGTTAAGGCAGCCTGTAAAAAGAGTTTTGCCTATGTTATTTGCTTTTCCTATGTTTCAGGTCTTTTCTGAGGATCACAAAATAAATGGAGGGCTTTGTTCAGAAGGAAAATTTCCCTTGTGTGAGTGCTAACTGAATGCTGCCAACTAAAAATGGAAGCTAAACTAGATTTCTTAGGGTTTCTTTGAGTACCTATGAATTGTATTAATTTACATTTAGGCACATATAATCATGTATATATACAATGAAACATTTTTGACAAAAATAGATCTAGAAAACCTAGGTCAACTTACACACAGTACTGGAATAGGAATCCAGAGCAAAGATAGCCATTTGCTTGTAGAATTCTCAAAGACAGGGCCCTATTAAAAATGGCCACTGTAGTCTCAGCAGAGAAGCTTATGCAGTCAGCTCTAATTAAAAATGTCCGCTGCAGTTCCTCTCTATCTTAAGCAGTAATGGTAAGTGCAATGCATTCTTCAAGTACTCCCACATAGATGTTAAATGCCACTCGGGGGAAAAAAGACGAAGAAGGAACAGCTGCCTTTCTCTGGTTTGGGCAAGGAGGTATAAGTTGGTGGGCGCTTCTTGTCTTCCTCTTGTGATTGCCTTTGCCTGGGTCCCTAATAGAGGGAGGTTGCTTTTCTTGTACTTCTCCTCCATCTCCTTTTTAAAAAAGCCGCATTCTTGTTCTTGTTCTTTATATTTCTTTCCCTATCTCTATTTATAGATATGTAGATATTTTAAGATCAGCAATGTAGTTGGCACATACCATCCCTCAAATAAATAGATCCTTTTCTCTCTTTTTTAGTTCTTCCTATATACATACCCTCTGTGCATTTTTAAAAGGAAAAGGGAAATATTTGTTTGTTGCCTGACTCTACATTTTACCAACAACTTATCTACAGGCCATAGCAAAATGCATAACTTTGGCCCCATACCTGCCCTCAACTTATACAGATCAACTTTTATATGAATATATATGGCACCAATCTTTAGTAATTCTTTGTTTCCAAATCCATTGTAGGTTTTCTGTGTTCTTTGGGATATGGAGACTGAAGAAGCTGAAGACATACTACAAGAATTTGTTAATAAATCTCTCCTGTTCTGTGATCGAAATGGGAAATCATTCCATTATTATTTGCATGATCTTCAACTTGATTTTCTTACTGAGAAGAATCGTGGTCAGCTGCAAGTATGCATTTTAATTTCTAGTGATCCACATAATTGTTTTTAGAGACTATGGAAAATGTCTTGTTTACACTACAAGTGGTTGATAGTAATAGGGCTGACTGCAATTGAATGTTCCACTTTTAATATTATTTTGATTCTGCACACAGAACTTTTGTTGCACTAGCATTTTTTTATAGCAGTGTTTCTCAAACCCTGCTTCTTCAGGTGTTTTTGAAGTCAGCTCCCAGAAATCCTAGGCACCTTACCAGCTGTTAGGAATTGTGGGAGCTGAAGTCCAAAACATCTGGAGGAACAGAGTTTGAGAAACTCTGCTTTACGTCATCAACAAATTCCTTTTATGACATAATAGCCTGCATGCTTCTCACTACTAGAACAGAATGAAGGTTTTTTTAAAAAAGGAATCTCTTTGTAATTGCTATGAATTGAGCATATAAAATTAATTCTTCAATTTTTTTCTAAAATAGAAAGTGTGGTTTATGAAAAGGTTTCTGTAAGATACAGTGACATCTTTGCATAATGAGTTTAGTGTATCCTTTTCATAAAAATAGGCAAATGGGTCAAAAGATTTTGTAGAAAAATAAACAGTATTGAAGCTCAATCTTCTATTAGTTTAATGTTGGGACTCGTTATAATTTTTCCCTCATTACCCCCCCCCCCCCCCCCATACACACTTAAACTGGTTGTTTACAATACTGGAATGAGCTGGGAAGAGCTCTTTTGGATGCTATTGTGTGCATCCTTGTGTTGAACATGGGGCAGGGACAGCTTTGGTTAAGTTTTGGTATCTTCTTGCAGACTGCAGCAAGAGGGTAATTGTCCTTTCCAAGTGTGGTGTTACCAGCTTTTATTATCACCTCTGTTCCTGGTAGCTGCTGTTAAAATAATTAAAAAATTCACAGTGACTGTGTTTGTTCACATACTTTCCATATTAATTAGTTTTACTTTTAGTCAGCCATGTCCATGGAAGCTTTTTTTTTATCCAAAAAGTGATCAGCTGGAGTAAAAACATTTATATGAGCTTTCTAAATCTAACCAAATTCCTTTGTTACATGGAAAAGCAAATCCATATTCTACTGTAATAATAAACATTTTATTTTTATAGGCACTACATAAAAAAGTAGTCCACCAATACAAGAACCACTATGCACAGTATATGCCAAATTCAACTCAGGAAGATTGGATGTATTGGTATAATTTTCTCGCTTACCATATGTCAAGTGCTAACATGCACGATGTAAGTTTACACTGAAGATGTTCTTCCATTGCTGTGCACTACTGCATGTACAGTAATATAACTTTTCTGGGATATTTTCTTTCTTTCCTTCTTTCTCTCTCTCTCTCTCTCTTTGAAACTTTGTAAAAAAAAAGCTTAAAATTAGGGGAGTCTGCTTCTAGATGTTCAAGTTGTTTTGCATTTAATCCTCTACATAGCTTTCATGATCCAATGCACTAGGATGAACAACTGTTAATATATATGCTAAATTATGATACAATTTAGCTATCCCTTAACCAGAAATCCTAAATGTTCCAAAACCCAAAATTGTCCATTTGGCTGGCTGAGATAATGACACCTTCACTTTTTAATGCTTTAATATACACATATTTTATTGCATGCTCTGAATTATTAAATATTGTGTATACAATTACCTTCAAGCTGTGTTTATAAGGTGTTTATAAAACATAAATGAATTTTGTGTTTAAACTTGGAACCCACCCATAAGATACCTCATTATGCAAATATTCCAAAAAATGAAAATTTCAAAATACAGGGTTAGTCAAAATGCATAGGCCAATAAGCCATTCAATTGAATGGCTTATTGGCCTATGCATTTTGACTAACCCTGTATTTTCCAAACATTTTAGATAGGGGATACTCAATCTGTAACATCTTGCTTATATTCTGTGAATATGCTTAAATCTTCTTGTGAGAAGTCGAGTGTGAAAAAATGTAAGCGCGCAGTCATATTAAGTGAAATGTTACTTAATATGTAATTTGCAGTCTTTCATGCTGTCTTCAGTTTGTGGGAGATTCTAGAATATTCTACTATAAGGAAAGTTCATCATAACAAGTCAAAATAATAATAAATATGATTGCAAGTATTTTTTTTCTTTATCTTTTTCTCTCATAGGAACTCTGTGCTCTCATGTTTTCACTAGATTGGATTAAAACCAAAACAGAATTGGTAGGACCTGCACATTTGATTCATGAATATGTTGAATACAGTGAAATATTGAATGAAAAGGTATGGTATGATACTGCATGATTTCAGGTGACTCGGGAGAAAAGATGTAGTAGTATAGTGACTATTTATTTAAGAAAATAAATAATTTTTCTGTGTTAACTCATCCCAAGGGTTTATTTCCGCTGTGGAATGAATGCAGTTTGGCACCGCTTTAACTGCCCTGTCTCAGTGCTTTGCAATTATGGGAGTTGTAGTTTGGTGAGGCACCAGCACTCTTTGGCAGAGAAGGCTAAAGGCCTTGCAAAACTTCCCTTGATAAATTGCATTGAGTTATGGTAGCGAAGTGGTATCAAACTGCATTCATTCTATAGTGTAGATGCACCCTAAGTCTTGATGTGGTTCATAGTCTGAAAGTAGATAATAGTCTGAATGTTGTCATATTTTTAACAGATAATACTTTATATTTGATTATCTTTATATTTGAAAATTATGATATAACTATTATGGATATAATTCATAACTGATTTAACAGTATAAAGTGGAAGGATGATGATTGTCCTGTTTCTGATTAGCTACATTTGCTCACACCCAACCTGTATTAGTATTACCTGGTCTTGTTATAGTGGAATTAGCATGATACAATGTATGTGTGCATGGAAGATTTCTTTGCAAAATAAATCAAGGAATTCCTGCTCCCAAATTTTAGTCCATTTTAGCAGAATGAAAGGCACCACAAGGAAGAGAGAGAAAATGGGTGACCCACTACATGTGCAAAAATTGAACTGTGGCCTTGTTGAAGTCAGAGGTGCTTTGAATGTGCTTTTCTTGCATGGCAGGGGGTTGGACTAGATGGCTCATGTGGCCTTTTTCAACTCTATGATACTATGACCTGACTTAGGGACTGTACTGAGTGACAGGGAGTCTCTTCTGCTGGGAAGGAAGCTGGAAGACATGAGATCTCTTCAGATTCTCACTGTTGTTGCCCTTGTTTTCAACCCTTGATTGGCCAAATTTGCAATAAGAAGTTATTTGGTTGATACTTTTAGGATCATCCAACGTATTTGAGACCTTTGGAGAGGAAATTAGAGGTTGGAAGGCATTTAGTCCACATTTTAATTTAACCTTTAACTTGTTGTGAAGAAAGGAACTTCAAAGGAGTGCACTGTTTTCATATTTTCATGAAATATGTTTTAAACTGTATTAACTTGTTGTTTTAGTGGCATTTTTCATGTTTTACATTTTTGCACTAATATCTTAGTTTTGCTGAGTTGCACTTTCTTTTTAAAAAGCTGCTTTAAGTCCTGTATTGGGTTATAGTTGGTATTTAAATAAGTTAAAATAAAATAAGGTGGTTTGTTCTTTTTTTCAAGGGATGGAAAGAGGGGCTTTAGATTTGGGAGATGGTAGGGCTGCAAATAAGAGATTGGAGGCTGCATTCAGCTAATGGAGCATGCTCTCACTCCTGTTCTAAATGAAAAATATATATAACATGAAAATAATAGTATTTCATCACAGCTTCATTTATATTTATTGTTTTCAGGATCCCATTGCACGTGAAAACTTCCAGGAATTTTTATCTTTAAACGGACACCTGCTTGGGCGACAGCCATCTTTGGACATTGTGCAGCTGGGCCTTTGTCAACCAGAGAGTTCAAAAGTATATCAACAAGCGAAACTACAAGCTCAGCAAAGACTTGATAAAGGATCCTTTTATGTGGAATGGATGTAAGCAAATGCATTTTTTACACAGAACATATCTAAAGCAACAATAACCTTACTTTGAATCATTGGTGTTCTTATTGATCCCAATTCAGTGAGATAAACTTTTATGTATACTAGGCTTAACAATGTGAAAAAGGAGGTTTTTGTAAAATTATGGTTTATTTATATATGTATATCCTGTGTGGTGATTGGCTACTCATATGTCTTCTCCTTCATTACCAGAAGGAGTATCCTATGAATGGCAGAAAAACAGGTTTTAATGAAAACAATTGGGGTTATTTTTAGGATGACTTTTGAAAGGAAGTATCTGTATTTTAATATTTTTGTTGTCACCGCTTGTGAGTTTCAATGTAGTCCATACTTACTGGCCAAAACATAAGACTCCAAAGTCTTCATTCAGAGTATATTTAATCGTGTTGAAAATGACTTCAGATTTGGATTTGAAGGTCAAATGTATATCAGATCACCATTGTTTTGTGAAATACATTAGTGGTGACTGAATCAACCGAAGAGAGAATTATACTTTGAGAGAACCTTTGAAAGCTCCTAAAGCTTAAGATGCCATTGTCCAATAATAATATAAAATTATTTTAAAGCAAAGAAAACAACTGAAGCATTTCCAAAAGCACTTAGCTTCAGTCTCTTAGAGCATGAGTGGAATAATACAGTACTCTGGATGCAAATCCCAGCAGCCTGAAGTAAAAGAATAAGCACGAGTAATGTAGGAAGCTAAGTGCTGTTACATGAATGCTATATGGATGTCTTGTTTACTTCACCCACTTTAGAAACGAGTATTTATATGCAGTATTGTTAAAAGTAGAAAAGATTTGGGCATTCAAATCATTTTCTATTATTTTTTACCATTTAAATTGTATCATTTGATAAGGAATTATGAAATTCTAATATATTCAGAGACCACTTGCTGACAGGAATCTGAAATAAAAAACAGTGAATGTACAATTTTTGTTCTTCTATAATGCAGGAATAAGCAGTCCATGAAGAATACTTATCGTCTAGTTGTGCGTCCACACACAGATGCTGTCTATCATGCTTGTTTTTCCCAAGACAGACACAGAATAGCTTCATGCGGAGCTGACAAAACATTGCAGGTAATATATAGTACAACCACCACAAAAACCACATTGACAATTATAATGTTTTGATTTAGAATACATTTAGTGCTGCTGAGTCTTAGAGAGTGCATCTATTCTAGAGAGTGCATCTATTCTAGACAAAACTTTGATTATGCAGTTGTCCTCCTTCATTCACAAATTTTATAGGTAGTCAAGATACTCTTGTCTCCAGGTTGAAACTCCCCTGCTGTTTTCATGCTGCTGTTTTCTCTCTCCCAGATCTTTTTTATTCTTCCCTGACAAGCTATTAAGAAAGGAGTTGTGCAATATCTCTTGACCGATAGTGCCATGGTTTGTCATTTTGTCAGTTTCAATAAATTAGGACTCTTCCAGAAAGAACAGTAAACTATGGCTTGCTGCATGTAGAAGCAGAACTTTCACACTTCTTATGCAAAGGAGAGAAGAAAAAGATTCTGAGACTCACAGTGTCTTAATTAACATCAAAATCAGCAATGCCACCTCAGAGCCAGCCCCACCCCCATCCCCTGGCCGGCCGCTGCCATCACCTTTTTCCACAAAGCATTCAGGAGTGCCAAAAGTTGTGCCATTATGGAAAGAGTAAAAAGAGGATGATGCTTCTTTTGGTTCCTCTTGGAGTGAACTAACTGCCTACCTTTCATAACTCTCCTCAGAAAAGGGGATGGTTCCTTTTTTGATACAACCCATGAATAAGTCAATCCAGTTGATTTTTTGACTAAATTTTCTAGACTTGGGATCTATCTGACTGTTGGTCAGGTTAGAGTAGTTGCTTCAGAATAATTATTGAATAATTAATTAACGTTCATATAAGTTCCCTTGATTTAATAGATATACTGTTGTTGGAAGTAACAATTGGATTAGGCCAATCTATCCATCTCTGAGTATTCCTTGTCTATACAGCACTATATATTGCTGTAGGTCCACAGGCAACTTGAAGCTACATACAAACATCAGTTTAAATTGCAAGATAATAATCACTTTCATAACATTTATGTTATACATTAGTATAATGCACATCACTAGGATATTCTACAAAAGATTATTCCATAATGAAATTTTCTGTTTTTGAAGTTGTTCATAAGACTCTTCTTGCTACAGGAGACTAATATGACCAATTTTATGGATATAGCATTCATGCAGGGACATTTTTTGAATATGCTAATTTTTAAGCTTTGACACTTGACGCTAATTATATTTAACTCATTGTATGCATATCAGTTGCAGTCTTCCATCTCATGGTAGGTTTTCACATAACCCTTGCTGCTTGAACAGTTTTCTCTCTAACATAGATTATTAATTTTTCTCTCTATGTTATAAATATTTTAACTTTCATTCACCCCAAACCTTTAGTTATTAATTGATGGTGTTAGTTTTGGGCTCTGGAATGTACGTTTTCATTTAATATTGCCAGGTTTTGTTGGAAAATTGATTATATTTCCTCCATAATTTATTTTTGTGTTAGTAAAATGAACCAATAAAAGTTCAGTTGCAGAGAGCTATCAAATATATATATTGTGTTATACTTAAACTGTGAGCTATTTTAAGAATATGCTTTATGTACAATTTGTTACATTTATTTTAGATATTTAAAGCTGAAAGTGGAGAAAAGCTTCTGGAAGTAAAAGCTCATGATGATGAAGTACGGTGTTGTTCCTTTTCAGCAGATGACAGATTTGTTGCTACTTGTTCTGCTGACAGAAAAGTAAAAGTAAGTATATGATGGTACCCTAATAAATTGACCCTAATAAATTTAAATAACTTGAAAAATTAACAGTGTTCTCATGTACATATCTACTCAGAAATAAATCCCAATGAGTTCAGTGTCTACTAGTCCCAGGTGTGTTTGCATGGGCTTACAGCCTAATAAAATTTAATTACTTTGAGGTGTCAGATCCAAACTTGCTGCTGTATTCAGGAAGGGCTTTCCCCATGACTGGATCTCCTAATGGTATAATAAATTTGAAATCAATCCTGTATTTTTGCTGTGCCTTTCGTAGTGATTAATATATGTATATATTTCAAAACTGATTAGAGAATATTCCATTATAGGGTTAATAGGCAGCTGTAAAAATCAGTAAACTTATAGGTCAGTAAGATGAAACATTGAGTAAGATCTCTGATACTTTTGGGGATTGCTATAATTTGTGTTATTTTCCAACATAGATATATCATCCTACTTAAAATAGTAAACTTTTTAGATGATCAGTTAAACTAAATCCAGCAGCCATATAAATTAACCTGACATTTAGTATATTTTTCAAGGACGTTGGGGGTAATGCATGGTTCCTTTCTCCTTCAGCTTGATTTAACTTTTAGAAGTGCTCCGTGAGGTAGGTTAGGCCAAATAATGCTAACTGCCTCAAGGTTACTCCCTGCTCTTCAAGGCTGTGCCAGTGATTGAGTCAATTGCCTAAATCCATCACAATCCTTTCCAACAGATATGATTCCAAGCCACTAGCAAAAATGCTTTCCTTTACAGCTGCATGACTTTGCATTGTATTATAAAGTGAATTCTGTTTGTATTTTAGTGTATAATTTTGTTTATGGTATACATTTTGACTTTTCTAAACACTCCCATAGCCCCCAGAAAGCTCTTTGGGGGAAAATGAATAAGTAGTCTCCAAGATAGATTCTGAGGAAATGGATAGTTGTGTATCCTGAATAACATTTTTCTCTTCACTGAACTCAGTAATCTTTTTCATTTATGAGTTTTTTCCAGTAAGAACAGGATATTTATCAATGTAGTCTGGCACTGATTACTCAGAGAAATGACTCCCCAGGGTCACAACTAGCGGCCTTTTCTGTCACATCCTATCAGTTCCTTTTTAGTGAAAGATATTTATGATTCTACTCGTGTTAATGGACAGTGGCCAAATTATCAGTTCCAGATAAACTTCAGATAGTATAAATTGCAGTAACTTTGTCTATAATGCCTGGTTTCTTTGCGTAATGAAAAAAATAAGTCTTGTTTGGAGTTATCTGCATTTAGTACAGCTATGCTGCTTTTCATCTTCCTTAATACAGTTTTTGGTTACCCAGATCACAAAGACTTCCATGATATGAATCAGTATTTCAAAATTAATTTCTGCCATGGTTAAAAAGTAAAAATCACAGAACATGTATTGCATGGAGGAATGTGTCTAATTGTTGTATGAAATTATTTTAGGTCTGGAATTCACGAACAGGTCAACTTGTATGCGTATTTGAAGAACATACAGAGCAGGTCAACTGCTGTCAGTTTAGCAATACAAATCATAACCAGTTTCTGTTAGTTACTTGTTCAAATGACAGTTTTATCAAAGTAAGTATAAATTAATATTCACATTCATTTTACAGCTGTAATTAGGATTCTAAGTATTTTGTGATAGTCAAAGCATTAATAAAATTTTATCTGAGCTCTGTGAATTTACTATCTGTAATCTGTTGTTCAGCGACCTGACAAATAAACAACAGTCTGTTGTTCCTAGTCCTAGCCACTGGAGGCCACACGAGTACTGTATGTGAACTCTCTTTGCTAGAATATGAGTGGGATTAGGGCTTCTTTATATCAATTTCTCTTCTGCTTCAGGCTTTCTGCAGAAGATATTAATATTCTATTATACTTGGACCCTGTTTTTTATAGACCACTGTTAAATATTCCTATGGGTCTTGTTGTGGATAATTTTCCAGTAAATGATTTGTGAGCAAAATACCTCCTGCATGAGCTGTCCCACTCTTATTGTTTGTTAGAGAGATTCTGCTTCATTTGCTTTTCTTTTTGCAGTGTGGAAAGGGCAACTAAAGTATATCTAAGAACAGTGATACCCAGACTGTGGATTTCTAGTGATGAAATGTACACTAAGTTTTCATTCTCAGAATTTAGCACAGTGTGAATGACCTAGAACAAGCTGCAAAACCTGCTCATTTTATGCTCTTTTCTTTTTAGGTCTTTTGAAATCTCATCCTTAACTTTAATTTGTGTTATATAGAATTAGAATTCTGATCAATAATGTGCTGTTATTTTTGAGCAAACTAACTTTAGTAATTATGGAATGAAACTGCCTTTTTCTAACTGAACCTAGGTTAATATTAGTTACAGTTGGTTGGTATAGATCACTGTTTCTTAAACTGTAGGGTGGCAAAAAATAAAAGGTTTCTGAATGTCACCCAATGATTGTTTTAGACATTTACACAAATCTGTTAGCAACAACATGCAGTGTTTACAGTGGACTCTGCAAAAATAGAAAAAGTTGATTTTTAAATGTATTTTACATTTCTACATACATACCTGGGGTCATGTAAAAAATCTCCAAGCATACAGGAGTTACAAGTGGAAAAGGTTTTAGATGATTACATGATAAACCATAATGAAGCAGAAATGTATGAACCTTTCCTGATTAGAAGCTGTGACTTCTTGGTTACCATTCAACAATAATATGTAATATGGTCTCAGATTTCTGGGAGTTGAAGGCTAAAACATCTGGGGACCCACAGGTTGAGAATCACTGCTTTATATGATTGTTCTTAAGCTTGATAATCTCATTCAGCAGAAAAGAGTGAGATAGAAATATTTTCAATACATACATATGGATGTTGCTGCTTCTGGGTATCATCTCAGCACTTGTTTTTCTTCCCCTTTTTATTTACTTCACAAAAATCTATCAAGTTCACGCTGACTGTTTGTAGTGTGCCCAGTACTTTTGAGCATTTTAATTACAATAGAGCCTCACGTATCCAAAATAAATGGGCTGGCAGAACGTTGGATAAGTGAAAATGTTGGATAATAAGGAGGGATTAAAGAAAAACCTATTTAACGTCAAATTACATAATAATTTTACAAACTAAGCACCAAAACATTATGTTTTACAACAAATCAACAGAAAAAGCAGTTCAGTACACGGTAATGCTATGTAATAATTACTGTATTTATTATTTATTTACAATTTTTCTACCCCACCTTTCTTGAACCCGGAGGGTGACTCAAGTTGGCTTTATAGCCAGGCAGCCATTTGATGCCTTCAACAATATACAATTAAAAACAACATTTAAAACAGAATTATAAAAACATACATTAATACCTTTAAAAAACATATAAAAACATATTTATGAATTTAGCACCAAAGCATCACAATGTATTGAAACAGCCGTGGATCCAGGTGGGAGGCAGACTGCGTTGGAAAATACAGAACATTGGATGAGCAAAGGTTGATAAGCGAGCTTCTACTGTACTTCTAATCTAATGTGATGTACTTAGATAGTGATGGTGAACTCTAAGGAGAGGCACAAAGATTTAAGCAAACTATAGAAGCATGCTAAAGACCTAGAAATTCTTAGACAAGTATTCTCTTAGCTTTAAAAATAACAATATTTTATTGGCACTTTTTCACTTTCATGGGGTTTTTGTGCCAGTTGACCGTACTCTGTTGTAAATCTTATATGTTGAATAGTGAAATGTGTTTTGATCAGGGAAAACTTATTTATAGTGAAAATGATGTTGCATTTTTTTCTTTTTGCTGTGTCATACAATGATTATTTTGTGGGAAAATATTTGAATTAACCATTTTCTTCTTGATTCTTCAATATTTTTAATATTTTTTGTTTCCCATTTTCTTTTCTATCATTTTAAATGCAGCTCTGGGATTTGAATAAAAAATACTGTCGCAATACACTATTTGACCACAGCAGTGCTGTTACTCACTGCAGGTTCTCTCCAGATGATAAATACATTGCTAGTTGTTCTGCAGATGGAACTTTAATGGTATGTTGAGATCCTCAGTTGTGCTATTCAAAATCAGATTCAACCACCTTCTGTTTGTGTTCTGTACTGCAAGCTAGTTTTAGTCTTTTAAAGTAAAATAAAAATTCCAGCCATGCATCCTGTCCATAGTTATGCATTATCTTTGATCCTTAGCTTCTTTCTCACCCTGTACCACTGCTAACTGTAGGAACTGTGTGCATATCTCTACTACACATAGTGAAGAAATATAACAATGCTTCTCGTTGTATTAAATACTTTATTTGCATTTAATTTATTCATACAACTAAGTTGTTTAAGTTCCAGCTATGTGCAAGGGCATTTAAAAGTTGGATTTTTTCAGTTACATTGCAGTGTACAGTACAGTACCATGAAGTCTTTTTACCATGTTTCAAGGAGAAGTTGAAAAGTACAAATATAATCAGTATTTATAAATAGCTACTGTATTTCTTCAATTCTGAGATGCACTTTTTCCAATATAGACATCTCTAAAATTAGGGTGTGTTTTAGAATCACAGGTATAATTTATGTATTTTAGTTGGTGGTACTGGTACTGAAGTTAAAGTGCCTCTTACAATCGATAACATCTTACAATTGAAGAAATACGGTAAAAGGAAAAGCTTCAAGGGCTACTAAATGCAAGTAACATTATGTCAGTGTATTTTTAAATTATACACTGTAAGAAATGCAACTTCATAAGGAGACTAGTAATAAGAATATGTACAGTTGATTTTTCACAACAAAAGGCTATGGTTGCCAATTATTTTTGTAGATCTAACTTAGGCCCCTTCCACACAGCTGAATAAAATCCCACATTTTCTGCTTTGAAGTGGAATATATGGCAGTGTGGAGTCCGATAGTGTGAACAGCACCCAGATTTTACTGCATATCTGAAAGGAGTTCCAAATGCTGAAGTATTACATGTGCACAGATCATTGTATCTGACATAATGCCCATTATTTTCTTAATATACTTTTATACACAGTCACAAAATTCATGGACAAGCAAAACTAACAGGATAATTCTGTTTTTTATTTGATAAATATTAGAGGTAGCTCATTCTAGACTCTAGATCAGTGGTTCTTAACCTGTGGACCACAAGGACTAAAATCTGGTCCGAGAGCCTCCTTGCTCTTTATTTTATTTTATTTCCTCTCCTTTCACGCCAGCTGCCACTCCTTCCCTTTCGCTGACCAGCTCTGACCCCTTGGATGGACGACATCAGCTCTAGATTATTAAATATGGTTTTCTATAGGCGAGCAGATAGCGACTATTGTATGGCATATGTTCTGTATCAGAAACTAGAGCTGATATGGTCTATCCAATACAATTTTCTGAATCAGCACCCTCAAATAACCAAACCAAATCTAAAGTTGATCAATAACTGATTCATAACCCTTTGGGTACTAATATTGGAGAGTTGTCCCTGATCAAAGTGGTCCCTGGTCAAGTGGTCCCTGGTCAAAGTAGTCCCTGGCCAAAAAAGGCCGGGAACCACTGCTCTAGATAAACTAGGTGTACTTACTTACTTAGGCGATCCCTCGTTGGACGAGTAAGATGGTCTTCCATTATGGATTTCCTTGTGGGTCCGTATGTGGCTGTGGAGCCCTATTCTTGCTCTGCATCTTCTTCCGCAGTGGGGGCATTGGTTTCCAGGTGTTTCCAACTAGGTGTAGGAAATTGATCAACATAAACTTAGTTTCCTCATTTTAACATGTTTCCATGTATCAATGTACAGGGTTAGTCAAAATGCATAGGCCAATAAGCCATTCAATTGAATGGCTTATTGGCCTATGCATTTTGACTAACCCTGTATTTCTAACATGGAAAACATACAGTACAATATAATCCATGTATCTGCAAGGAATACATTCCTGATTATGTATAGATGTGTGAAAGTGCAGAAAATAGTGAGCTCTATTGAAATGAAGGCCCAAGAATATTGTAGAATCATACTGGAGGACCTAAAATGCATAGAGGACAAAATTTGTTGGACGTGGATAAATGAAACAGCAGATACTGTCCCCACAGATATGGTCATACTGTACCTATAAATAAATGAAAGTACTGCTTCCTTCTGACTTTGAGTATTTGCAAATAACTTAAAAATGAAAAAAAAAACAACAACCACAAATTTAACACTCACTTTTCAGAACACTTAACTCACTGTGCTTATTTTATCTATATCTAAAGCTTTGGTATGCTCAGTCAGCAAATAAACGAAAAACTGTTGACATAAGAGGCAACTTCAGAAATGTGGATGAATACCAAGATGACGTGGAAGTGTTAGTGAAATGTTGTTCATGGTCATCTGATAGTACTACAATAGTCGTGGCAGCCAAAAACAAGCTTTTTGTAAGTATTTAAGAGCATGATATTAATAGTGTTTTCCTTTTTCTACTGTTATTTCATATATTTGAAATTTTTGTATATCCAGTCTATCTTTTTAGAAGGAGAAAAAGGCTTTGCTATGCTATCTGGCAATTGATACTTGATTCCCCTTAGAAGGGGCTGCTATATTTTTAAATGTGGAGGAAGTCAGGCGTGAGAGGAGACAACACATATTTGAAAAATCTGTTAATCCTGCTCAGACTAGATTCTAGATTAGGGATAGAGGAACTTTGGTCCAGCAGATGTTTATGTACTGCAGGTCTCTAGGGCTAATAGAAGTTATCATCCATTAACAACTGGGAGACTACATGTTTCCCGTTCCTGGCACACTGCCTTTGGTCAAGCCCTGTTCTTCAGACAAGAATTATTACAGTGGAATAGCCTGTGCTCTGAGCATGTAAACACAAACAGAGAGATAGATATACTTTTTGCCTGTTTTTAGCTAACTCCGTTTCCCCCCTCTTGGAGTTGCCCATGTTATAGCAGGACTTTTTAAAAGGTAAATTGTTGTCCTCTCATTATCTGACCTCCAGCTGTCAACAGCAAAAGGGTAGCACTTCAGCTGTTATCCATTTCTCTGATTTGGCTTTTATATCAACCAGCTCAATACTCCCAGGCAACAAAAGCAGTGCTCCCCCATCTCTGATAAATAGGACAAATAACTATGGTGTGTTACATCATTACCAATGTTAACTATATTTAATGTTAATCGGAGTGTGAAGTTGATTAGCAAATATTGCCTAAGTTGAATATGATAATTTTTAACCACAGTTATGTTTTTGCTGGTAAAATGTTGAGCTGCATTTCAGCGAGTAGATTTCAACAATAAAAATGAAATATATAGCGTGTGAAAATATGAAAATATATCACTATTACTATATCTGCACTCATTCCAAGTACAGTTATGTTATTTTTATAATAAGCAGCTCATTCAATGTCTATATGGATCTACTCTTGTAAGGAATAAAATGTTTTAAACATTTTCACAAGCATATTTGGATCCTCTGATTTGTCAGATTTCGAAATAATTCTGGTTTATTTGGCACAAAGCAACACAGTGCTGTAAATCAGCAGGAACAGCTGAACAAACCACAGGCCATCCATCCATGATTTGCAATCATGATGTCCAAATCTGATAATTTGGTTTGTTTATCTTGAGTAGCCAGAGAAATAAAAATATTACAAACTGCTTTTTCTCTGGCTTGTTGTGTTATGCAAACATTGCTAGCCTTTCAAAAAAGTATGTTTGGTTTAGAAAATGAAATGTTAACCTTGAAATAATAATAATAATAATAATAATAATAATAATAATAAACTTTATTTGTACCCCGCCACCATCTCCCCAAGGGGACTCGGGGCAGCTTACATGAGGCCACACCCATCAATACAGTAAACACAATATAACACAAAACCACAACAAAAATGAAGAAATAAAGTAACATAAAATGCAAAACCAAGTATTTCAGTAGTCTTTTACAAAACCTCTATGAGAATAGGAAGCAGAACAACTATAGTTAAAATTAGAGATTAATTTGTTTGGGGGATTTTGCACTTGAATTCTTAAACTGTTTTGGGATTCATACTGACATAATATTGCTTTTTATTTGAGCTTTGATAATACAGCTTTTTAATTATAGTTTGCAGAAATAGTATGCTTTTAAGGATTAGTAGTAGAATTCAGAAATGTTTTCCTCTTTAATGAATGTTAAATCTGTTAATAGTCTATTATTTATTATAATGGCATTTATGGTTTTAAAACTGAAATGGCTGAGATAATTTCACGCTATAAAAGGCTTGAAATTATACAGAATGTGTGAAATTATACAGAATGTGTTGATGCAGTTTTAATTTGTGGAGGGAATGTACGTGAGTCTTTAATAGGAACCTTTTTGGGCTGGTGGACAGCATTTGTCACAGCATAAATGATCCAAGATCTGAACCATCTTTGATCTGTGACAGTCAGTGTAAGAAAAAAGTAATCAGCAGTTATGACCCAAATCCAATGTCATGCTTGCAGCTGTTAGCGTGAAAAGACTGTCATCTCCTCCTCCCTGTAGTTCTCTGCACCTCCCCAGATCTGTTCTGTGGTTTTTCCTTGTCCTCCAGAATAGGCATTAGTTTAAGGACACACAAATAGAGGTGCTGCAAGTGAATAAGAAGTCGATTCATTCTGCACCCCAGCTCCCTTCTACTGACAGAAGTACTTTGCCAGTTAAATTTAACTGGCAAATTTTGACAATTTACTGTGACTAATAAGACTATTGTTGTCCTAAAATGGCTACTACTGTTCTCTTAAAATGTGTATTATATTTTCAGCTTACTGATACTAAGATCAATACTTCATTGCCAGAAGTCCTTATAAACCACCACTATACTATTCAGTATTGTGATTTTTGTCCAAATAGTCAGATGGTGGCGGTTGCTTTATCAAATTATTCTGTTGAGGTAAGTAACTATGTTTAACAAAATGTTAAGTAATTCCTTTCCCTTTGGTCTGTTGGATGGCTTTACAGTAGGAAGCTTGGAGGGCAACTGCAGTTTTTATTTATAAGAAATATGAAGATTGTGTCCCTGTTACGTACAGGAAGGGTGGCTTGGGACTAAGATTCTGGTGTTCAAGTGTCAGTCACAATAAACAGTACATATCTTAGGTGGACCAGTGGTCTCACTATGTAGAGGGCAATTGTGTATGTTCAGGTAACTTTGGCATAGACTCATCTGATTAGCTAGAGCTATTTCAGATTGAGGAGTTTCTACTTTTTCCTGAAAGCGGCTTCTGGTTGCTTTTAGATACTGATCAAAATCTTCAATATGTCCTGATTATCACTCTAATCTATAAATAGTTAGAACACCTGGATAAATAGCATATTCCACTGATAAAGTATACCTACTGTTTATGCTGGAGTTTTATTTATAGTTTTGCTCATCTAACCATTTTAGAGGGAAAAATAATGACTTCCTCTGAAACCTAAGCATTTTTCTCAACTAGAGTTTAATCTTTCTGATATTTTCTTAAAATAAGTCTTTTTAAAAAACATAGCACATACATTCTTGTAAAATATTCTGTGTACTAGAATAACCAGACTAGTCTATTTCCATTTACGAGTTCTGAAATTAACATAGGACTGTGTGTCATGAGAGCGGAGCATGTTTATTGCTACTACAAATTTTTATTAATTTAAGATATTATAATTGTTTCTATCTAATCATTTTATTATAGAAATCATCCACTAAATTTTAATAACTAATAAGACATTTCTGTATTCTGAGTTAACATGGAAGTGGTTCAAAGTCTATTGATTGTATTCTTGCAGGTGGACATTATGACATTATGACTGACATCATTTCTCATTTGTCTCCATGGTCTTCACTGAGGGCTTTCTAGTATTTTATCAATGGGTTTCAGCAGTGAAGCATTTTTCTATAATTTGGGACTGAATATCTGATATTAAACTAGTGACGCCCTCTGAGTATACTTGGAAAATGATATTTAAATTGAACTTTTTATTAATCATGTATCTTGCAATCAAATACCAATGCATATTTGACATCAAATTATTTTACCTGTTTGCTATTGCTCTGTGATGTATTTAATAGTGGGCATAGATGTGATGTAGCTTGTAGTTAGTCTTAGTGTCATTTTAGGCGGAATGAGCTTGATTTTGTAGTTCATTTGAATACTATTTGTTTGAATTTCTGTCATAATTTACAGTTGCTATAAATATGCAGTAAACGGGATTGTCCTGCTTTAAGAAATAAATTTACATGAATGTTAATTTATATGAGTCACTTGCCGCTTTGAAATATTTAACATAATGTTTTACATGTTATCCATATGTAATAATTACATATTTTATATACTACAACTGCTAACAACCTCACTATCTCTAGAAGAGTGATCAAATATTTTAATACCATATATAATAGAGTATTTAGTTCCTTGATTCCCCTGTTTAAAACTCACTATCAAAGGATAGTATGCAGAGAAGTAGCTGTAGCAGACTGATTCTGCATTGCTGTTTTTATGTTCATATGTTAATAATGGAAAAGAAAGATGCCTGAAATAGCCACCAAATTATAGTGCAGCTTAGATTTTCAAACTTTTCTGTATTTGCTTCAGATATGGAATATTGAATCCTGTTCCAAAATAGCGGATTGTCGTGGACATATGAGCTGGGTGCATTCAGTGACATTTTCTTTTGATGGTTCTTTATTCCTCACTTCTTCTGATGACCAAACAATAAGAGTAAGTCTATCCTTATCCTTTTCCGATTATTTTATAAGCATTATCTTGCTTGTTTAATAAGAGGCAAGAGGGAAATTAGTTTAATTGGCCTATTTCACTATCCTATTCACCTATATAGAGTGAATATTGATATGTAGTAAAATAATAAATGTAATAAAATAATAACAGAGTAAAATAATGCAGATGTAATAATTACAATAATAAATAGAGAAAAATAATACATTTTATTATTTTAATTGTGTTTGACTGGGCTTGGTCCCCATGTAAGCTGCCACGAGTCCCTTTGGGGAGATGGTGGCGGGATACAAAAATAAAGTTATTAATAATAATAGTAAAATAATAAATATAATGAAAATAATAGAGTAAAATAATGTAAATGTAATAATAAAAATAGAGCAAAATAATAAATGTAATAAGAATAATTTTAAATAGAGTAAAATAAATACTAATAACAATAATACATAAAGAAAAATAATATATATAAGAGTAATAATAGAGTAAAATAATAAATGTAATAATAATAATAACAAAGTAAAATAATCAATAACTAACTCAAGTGTAAGCTTAAGGGGGGCTTTTTCTGCCTAAAAAGGGGGCCGAATATCTTGGCTTATACTCGAGTATATACGGTAGGTGCAATATAGTCACTACTAAATGCACTGCACTAATTGAAGTTTACAAACATTGTATAGATGTAGCCTAATGTGTAAAGCTCATTGCAGAAGTCCACCCTTGAAGTGAACATTATTAACTTACTTTTAATATCTTAATTTTAATTATCTTAGTGGAAAAATACCTATGGCAAAAAACAACTTTGTCAAAATATAGGAAACAATATTATACAATATGAAATAAAACCAGTCAGTAGAAATATGCAGTCAGCAGCTAGAAAAGGCCTTTCAACAGAAGAACATCTTTTCCTATGGCTGGGAAGGTGGCCTGGTATATTCTTCTTTGACAACAACTTTCACAATCTATCTCTGTCATCAGTGGAACCCAAAGCAAAGTTTGTTGATCTAGAGACTGGCAATGAATGTGTGGGGAAATATCTGTTGGTCATACTGATTTGATTTTGTGTGTGTGTGTGTTTACATATACAGTGTTCCCTCACTATTTTGCACTTCGCTTATTGAGACTTGCTCTTTCGTGGGTTTTTCCTCCCCCCCCCCAAGCCACGGGGGGGGGGGGGGAGCCAGGCACTGGGCCTAACTCAGGGGCTTGTCTCTGGGCTCATTGGTGGAGCCTGGCAGTGCCAACCTGGTAGTACCATCAACGGCGCCCAAGGGGCTTCACAGGCCAGGAGCAGCAGAGACAGCGAGGACCGCAGCCCACTTGGCTGCGGTCTCCTCCTCCTTGCTGCCTCTGCTGCTCTCAGCTTGGAAGCCCCTTGGGCTCAGTTGACGGTACTGCCAGGTTGGGCTGAGGCCTCAGACCAGGCCTCAGCCCAGCCTGGCAGTGCCATCAATGGCGCCCAAGGGGCCCCAAGGCCGGGAGCAGCAGAGGCGGTGAGGAGGAGGAGGCCATCGCCGAGTGAGTAGAGCGTCCCCACTTTGTGGATTTTCACTTATTGTGGATTTTCATATCACGGAACACCTGCCATAAGCAAGGGAACACTGTATGTTCCTTCAAGTGCATATATGTTTTTATTAATAGCCAAGTAATCTAAGTATATTTTAATTGAATAAATAGTCTAATTTATTAGATGTATATATTGCTTCCCACAAGAACATTTATTTTAAAATGAAAAAAACATACAAATACAATTTTTAAAAACGTACAACTGTATTAAGCTTGTCTATCCTAAATAACAGCCATATATTTAAACTGTGGATTTGTTTGTGGTCAGTCTCTTAAATCATGACCTTCTAGAACATCTGCTGCTGTTTTCAACAGATTTGGGAAACAAGTAAGGTATGCAGCTTCTCTGCCATTGTGTTAAACCGTGAAATAGATGTTGTGTTTCTGGAAAATGACGTGATCATCTTAGCCATTGATAGTTCAAAGCATCTGCAAGTAAGTATGTTTGAGTGTGCTGAATAATACTTGTTTTGGATTGTATTTGACCATTCTGTTCTATAAATGCAAAGACTTGATTAGGTTGCATTTCATCATCTCTAAACACAGAAGTGTTTGATCATTATCCATGCTGAATCCTTTGGTTTATGTATTTTTTCCAATTATGTATTGTTTCCTAGCTTATTAATGGATTCACAGGCAATACCATTTATTTGACCAAAGAACAAGATTCTTTCATTTGCTGTTGCTGCTTGAGCCATGATCTGAAGGTTGCTGCATTTGGAGAAAAGAATGGAACAGTAAAGGTAAGTAACTGATTCCATGAATGAGTTCTCTTTGCTTGTGTTCTCTGCTTGTTATTGTTTTAAGTACAGTGCAGTGTTTTTTTTTAAAAAAATAACAATTTTTAAAAGCACAAAATTGCACTTGTGGCATCATAGCCAAAATCTGCAGTTTGAATTGGCAGTTCAAATCCATTGCATATTCGTGTTCTTCACAAACTATTTCCAACATTATTTGGCAGTAGACTGAAAATAGAAAGTTTTCCAAAGTCACATGTACAATTGTATTTCTTTTGCTGATGTTCAGTTCACATCAAACTGCTTTGATGAATTATATGCATATTTATAGGATATCCATGTTTATTTAGCTACACAGTGAATATCAAAGTAATCTGTTCATAATAACTATAATTTTTTTGTAAAAGATTACCACAGGAAATCGATATACTTAAGTGTAATAAATCTGGGAAGGTTTCTGGCAGAATTTCCAAAGATTGGCTTGGTTTGTATCTTTGAGAAGCGAAGATCAAACAGTCATGGAAACATCAAGTTAGATGGAAAAACTCTTAATTTGTATAGCTTTTATTCATTTGTTCTGTTTTGCATCTACTTACTATATAGCACTTATTATTGTCACTTCAAAAACAGTAATAGCTATACTTGTTATAAATGTTCAAGGTAGAATACTATTTAATTTGTGTGTGGAAATGTATTGTCTGAGTTTACCTGAAAAGTACTATTGAAACAGAAAAATATTTAGGTTAGCTATGCTTAGGTTAGTTTTTGTATGACTGTCTTACAGAACAGGAATCTTCTGTTGTGTTATTTTATCTTCTTAGATATGCTGGTTTTAGGTTAAAGGTAATTAAAGAGACTATATTGCTGTAAATAAGCTACTTTAGATGAAAGAGCAAAGTTCCCTGTTGCATTACTTTATAGAAATCCCAGCTCACCTCTTCAGGACTACATATTGCCTGCAAATTTTTTTGGTAGATCTTTCCCTTAATCTTCCTCTCAGTATGTTTATTAGTATTAGTATACATTTAAAACAGATGAGGGCAACTGTACAAAAGACAGTGAGCAATTTTCCAACCCTGCGCCTCCTGATGTGCACCCAAATACCTTTGCCCCAAATTCAGGCTCCAAAATTGAATTCAGAAGTGATCACATGTCACATCATGTTGCCTTTTTGGATAAGAAACAGGAGAGGTTCAGTTATTAAATAGGTTATGAGCAGTGTTAGGGAGGTTTTGTTTGCACACGTGTGCATGTGCAGGGCTTCAGTATTAACTTTCCTGTGAATGTCACCCAAACATTTTTTTTTAAATCCTAGGAGCTTTGGTTTACTTTTTCATGGGGCCCGGGGGAGGGGCATTCAGAGTGTTAATGGCTGCACTGTCCCCATCCCAGATTGCAAGGGATGGATTAATTTATTAAAATTAGAGGAAATGAACATTTATAGCCTGTTGTGTTACAGTGTGAATTCTTTTCAATCATATTTACTCTTTTAAGCCTTAGATTTGGATAAACCTAAAAGTTTTCCTTTGTGGTCTCTGTGACTCACAAAAATGGGTTATTTGTGTCCTTAGAATGCATCATTGCATTGTTCTAGAGTTGTTACATAAGTTTTTGTGGTTATCCATAGGCACCTTTGAGTGTTATTCTCATTTGGCTTTTTTGACTTTCAGTCTGTTTTATCTGCTTGATTTTGAATTGAAGCTCAGCTTTGGTCTTCTGGTTTCTGACTTCCTATGTTTTTTAGATAAGTATTTTTGCTCTGATTGATTTGGATGGCTGTGTGCCTCAGCATGATTTGATTTGAATTGTTGACTTCTCTATGGTAAAGTTTTCCTATTATTCTTTGTAATTCTTTAAAAGATGTACTACCCATAGGGCTAAGATCCCTGGGAAGGGTGGCCAATCCCAGTGATTCTTGTACTTTCGTGAATGCCGCAATGTGGAGTATTGCGTTTACTTCAAAGTCTTTACCCCACACAGATGGAATAACTGATCTTCCAGAGTCAAGGCATTTTTATATGAGCAGGCATTGTCAGTTACTGCTAAGCTTTATGTATCAACTTCTGTATTCACCCTAATTTGATCTTCCTGAATCAAAAAGGTATTTGGATTGTTGGTTCATTGGAGTTTAAGAGGTCTTCACAGGATACAGAGTCATTCCAAAAGCTGTGCCACCGCTAAAGCTTATTCCCTACCAACCTCTTCTGTACTGACTGTTTCTCATGATGCCAGTGTCCACCATAAGGTGCCCTTGATATCTGGCCTGTCTCTTGACTTGGAAGCCTCCACTGTAAAGAACAGAGCAGGAAAAGGTCTAACAAACATGTTTCGATACCAATAGAGGCAGAATCTGTTCATTCTTCCACTGTTGGTCAGGTTATTCCTTTGCAGGAATAATTTGAAGTTGTTCCGGGAGGTGGAGATAGTTAATTACAATACAATACAGTGACAGTATTTATTCATGATGTGACATCTCCAGTGCAAATTTTGGAGAAGGATTTACCACCTCTTCTGCCTTTTTCATTGCCTTGATTTGCATTTCTGTTATTTCCTGTTATCACTAGGGTAATATCCACAAGGTGCAGTTTGGTTACTTTATGGTAGCACCATGGTTTTCTTACATTTGTCTTAAGACAGGCATATCAAATTTCTGTGCCATCTAGATCTTCTCATGATCCAGCCAGATGAAACATCTGGACTTGGATATTGTCAGGCTTGGAAAGTATTTATCTAGCTTTTTTCTCTGGTGCCATCTAGCAAATAATTGCATCAGTGCATAACACAGTGTTCCTATAGATACAAATGGAAGGGATACCTTCCTTTCTGTCACCTTGAGAAACTTCCCAGTTGAGGCACAAATCTATCATCTGCTTGCATTCCTTCTTTCTCTCTCGGGTAGAGGTCTTTCTCGCCTCTTCTTTGCAAAGTATTTCTCTAGCTTTTGTCTCTGGTGGCATCCAGCAAATATTTGCAGCATTGCATAACTCAGTGTTCCTATGCATGCAAATGGAAGATACTCCTTTCCTTTCTGTCACCTTGAGGAATTCCCTAGTTGAATCATAAATCTATGATGTTCTTTCAGGTAAAGGTCTTTCACTTCCACCAAATGCTATTTGGCTCCTATTTTGTTATTCTCAGTCATTGCCAAGCTATCTGATTTTAGTATCCTGTCATAAAAAAATACCCTGGGGGTTACAAAAATCTTCACCCTTTATATCTCCAATCTAATACCTCAGTGGAATCTAGAGATTGTGCTGTCAAAACTATCCAAAAAGTCCCCTGAGCTGACGAAATCTTGTGATCTTTGCCTAGTAATACATAGTAGATGTACATCAGATTACATCTGCCAGAAGAGCGGGTGAGCTGTGCATCTTCAGAGTGGATCAACCCTACTTACAGTTTCATCAGGACAAGCCGGACATTTCCTTCTTCCTTAACGTTGCAGGCTGCCCACATCAATCAAGACATTATGCCGCTTGCATTGCCATTATGTCAAAGGGACCTTAGCTTTCTATGTGGCAGGATTTTGTAATTCTCAAAGATGCTTTCATATGGTATTTTGCAAAATGAAAGGGACTGCCAGTTTTTTTCACAGCATTTTTTTTTAAATGTGTGTTTTTAGACAATTCATCTGACTTCTGAACTGGCTAGAAAGGATCCTCCAGTCTGTATCCACTCCACACAGTCTGCGGCTATGTTGGTCACGTTTCTCAAGAATATTTTACTGGAATAACTCTGCAGAGTAGCTGTGTGGTTATAGTCCCTGACCTTCATTTCTCATTACAGTCCAGGGCTGGTGCTCGCTTTTGGGAGAGCAGTGTTGTTTATTGTTTATTATGGCATTCCCTTCCTCCTGGGTTGGTAGCTTGCTATTCTTCAATTTTTGTGTTCACAGAGACCAAGGGCAGGATGCATACCTATAAGTTTTAAGTGGCCACCTGTGAATTCACACGATCTTGCCCATCCTCCCCTCACTATGTCTGCTTTCCTTTAGAGATCTATGGATGCTACTGCATTGGCATCCATGGAACTGAGGGTATAGACAAGGGCAGAGGTATGAGTCACCTAAGAGTGGGTGAGGTTACCACCAAAAACCTTACATTACAGATTTAGAAGTTGCACAAGCCATTTGTATGATTTAATAGATAACCACTCAGAGTTACAGGTATGCAACCTGTCTTTTCATCATTAAGCTCTTAGCATCAGAAGATATAAAAATTAAAGTCCTATCAAAAACTTCAGGAAATGTTGCTGGGTTAATATAAAGTAGGCTGAATGAGAACTGGAAACCGTACTTAGAAAGCAAATTTCAATCAATTTGGCTTTTTTCCCTCTTTGGTTAGGCAATGCCAATAACCTAGTCCTTGATTTTAAAAAATCACATTAATTACACTAGGACTTTAATTAATATTTGGGTGCTTCATTCTTTGCTATTATGTTTTCCTTTGTGTACACTATGAATTTCTCACACATGTCTGGTCTTATTTTACAAAGGTCTTAAGTCTGCCAAATGGAAATATTTTAAATTCTAGAACTGGACACAGAGAAGCTGTACAACACTGCCAGTTTACTTCTGATGGGAAAACACTTATTTCAAGTTCTGATGACTCGACTATACAGGTGTAGGAATATTTGAACTGTTGTTAGAATATACATAATGGTTTTGGATAAACTAGGTTCTGTCTAGTAAGATGTAAGATCTCTCTAAAATTTATGATGATGGTATGGGCAATTTTCTTTTTTTCTAAACTTAAAATACCATCTGAGAATGTGTGTGTTATGAAAAAGTAACTCCCAGATTTGTAATGATCGGAGATTACTTCAGATACATTATTTTGAGACATCAAATTAGTCAATAATGTTGTTTTTAAAAAAATATTTTTTTCATGGTAGTAAATGGGACATGCACCACTCAAGATAATCAAATATAATTTTGTTTTTGGTAAAGGGTGCATCAGTATCTAAAAATGAAAACCAGTTAAAATGGCCATTCGTCAGGGGTAATTTGTGCTTTTCCTGTATGGCAGGGGGTTGGAATAGATAACCCATGTGGTCTCTTCCAACTCTATGACTCTATGAAAATGGAAAAAGATAATATTATCTTATGTGGCCATTAATGCAGTCTGGTCGGTATACCTAGTTCCAGACCTTCTCTAGAATTTGAATCTTGGAACTGGGATCATTCCTGCAAGAGGCAGGTTTTGGAATATAGAATATAACAAGAAATAATGTCTAGCATTCCTTCCCATGGAACTTGTGCTATGCTGCCTCTGCTTTGCCTTCTGGCTTGCAGAAACATAGGAGCCATGCTAGAGGAGTCCAAAGCATATCTAATGTGTATAATACTCAAAGACAGATCTTGGATTGTCAAGCATAGCCACAATGATGGACTACATCAAAGTATCTAGTCTAGCAGAAACTACTTCTCTACAGCCATGCAAAAGTCAGTTTGCAATGACACATATTCCGAACAGGATGCCTGCCTATGTGAAAGAAGTACTTGATCCAAGTACTTGAGGTCTTTGTATTTGTCTTGAAAGAAATAGTGGTGGATGAATTCAAAAACCGTTTTCTTCATCTTTTGTGGCTGTTTTAATCAGGTATGGAATTGGCAGTCAGAGAAATGCATTCTTCTAAAAGGTCACAATGAACGTGTCAAGAAATTTCTTCTTCTAAAAGATTCAAGGCTTCTGTCATGGTCATTTGATGGGACAGTTAAGGTAAATAAAAGGTCTTCATACTGACAGCCTAGATTGGGGGTTGTAGCTAAAATTACATGGAAGTGAACAAAATTCGTATCAAATTCCATATTTGTTCTGATTCTTTAAAAATAAAACTAAGACATCCAGAAAAAATATTCAGGGGATCTCCTTTTAACTAAACTGTAAAATGAACAGTGAATGAAGATTATTTGATGTTTTAAAGCCATATGTTACATATTATTTTGAAAGAAAAACAGGCACATTGGCATTATTTTTGCATGCTTTGTACCAAAATAATTGTTCACTTCAAGATTCTGTATTACAGCTTTGGAACATAATTACTGGAGAATTAGAAAAAGATGTCATCTGCCATGAAAATGCTATTCTTTCTTGCGCTATTTCACCAGATGCCACTATGTTTTCTACTACCTCTTCTGACAAGACTGCCAAGGTGAGCAAATATTTACAAACACATGCTAAATTTTCTGTACCACTAAAGTGATCCAGCCAGAGATTTTAAAAAAATTACACACAGTTTATTTCTGTGAGGGAAGTACATGTTTTTTAATTATTGGGATTGGTGAGAGGAGGAACCCATAGGATGGATTTCAAGCTATCATCAGTCCGAACAGGCAGGAAAGAAGGGTAAAAGTTTTCATTCAAACAGCATCTTGGTTCATCAATTTTTCCCTGCCTCTGGCCAGAGCAGAGCCTTTTGTGTTTTCTCTCCTGATTGTCATTTATCCCTTTCTTGGTTCTAAACAACCCTTTTCTCCTTAGTCTTTTATTCTACATCTTTTACTTGTTTATTTTTCATAATAAAAAGTGAATTTCTCTGACTCACTATCCTCCTGTTTTCATAAATTATCTGCATAGAAGCTTTCACATTTACATTTTGTGAAATACTTTATCAGTGTTGATATCTGAGTAGTTGAGGACCAAATGTCTTTTACTGCTAGAATGTAAAATGAAATTAAATGTGCTGAAATACAAATTAACCAATATATTTAATTTTTAAATCTTCAGATATGGAGTTTTGAAACATCATCAATGCTTCATAAACTAAATAGTCATGAAAGCTGTGTAAGATGCTGTGCTTTCTCGCATAATAATGAACTGTTGGCCACAGGAGACGACAATAGAGAAATACGGGTATTTCATTTTGCTACTATTGAATTATTTTTTTATGTACCTAGTGCGGTGGAAAGTACTATATCAAACTGTAGATTATCTACACAGATAGATAATTAATGGCTCCTTTAGTCTTGTAAGGTCTTTGTCTGTGTTTTGAAATTGCATTCCTACAATAACATGTAGTAAAGAAAGGTGTCATAGAGAGTTAAAATCATAGAATTGGAAGAGTCCATCCAGTCCAACCCGCTGCCATGCAGGAATAAGAGCACTCCTATCAGATGGCCATCCAGCCTCTATTTAAAAACCCCAGAGAAGGACACTCTATCACACTCTGAGGCAGTATATTCCACTATCAAACAACCCTTACCATCAGGAATGTTTTCTTAATTTTTAGGTGGAATCTATTCTTCAGTAGTTTCACTCCTTTGCTCCATGTCTTAATTTCTGGACTAGCGGGGGGGGGGGGGGGGGGGACGGGGGACGTGCTATACCTTCTGTATAACATCCTTTCAGATACCTGTATTTAATTATCATGTCACCTCTTAACTTTCTCTTCTTGGGGATAAACATAACCAGCTCTCAAAGCCACTCCTCATAGGGCATGGTTTCCAGAAAATAAAATGAATGGGAAACTTTTAAATGGTTGCAAGATATTTAGAAGGATAATAGGAAGAAAAGTTTAATGTACATACCTTTCTATAAGGTAGTTTGAAAGACAGAATAATACACTTTGCTGAGTGGGTAGAATAAATGTGGAGATCTGAGGTTTCAGAAAACACTGAACAAGTATCTTACAAAGATATGCGAGTCTAGTAAACTTTGTGTCCAGTAAATTTTTTAAACGGTATTATGTATGATCCTATACTACATGTATGTTTTATATTATTTTTGTCTCAGATGTGGGATGTCTCAAGAGGTGAGCTGCTCCATCTCTGTTCTCGTGCTTCAAAAGATGAAGGCGAATCAGCACATGAAGGCTGGGTAACAGACCTTTGCTTTTCCCCTGACAGTAAAATCCTGGTTTCTTCTTCAGGATATATAAAGGTATAAAATGGTTAATGAAATAACATTATGTTTTTACAACATATATGAAATGATTTACTATTACTTAGTAAGCTCTCTGTATAGCCAATAGCTAGCCAGGATGTTATCTCATCCCTCTTTGGTTGAAAATAGCCATCTCCCAACAAAGCAAAATCAGTGTTAAAATAGAATGTTTTCAGCATCATTCTGTCCTGAAATCTGAGACTGAAAAGGGAATAGTATGTTCTTGTAAAACATATAGGGAAAAATAAGATCCAAATTGTCTAGTTTGTGTTGTCTAGTACAATGCTTCCTTGACTATGGGTTCCAGCCCCAAGTGGGGTAACCCTAGCTCTGTGTTGAGGTCCTGAAAAATATGGCAACAGTAAAATCTTTCTGAACGTGACCTAGTGGCTGTTTTAAACATTTACACAAATCTGTTGTGCAGTGTTTACAGTGGGCTCTGCAAATGATGCTTAAGCTACACTTCATAAAAGGGAAAATCAGCCAGTTTAGCAAGCTCATCAGTAGATGTTTGATTTTTATACCTATTTTTTATATCTATCTGCCCATGTTGGCATAAAAATTTCTCAGGCAAAAAGGGATCATGAGTGGAAAACTTTAAGAAACCCTAGTTTAGAACATGAGCCAGCATGTACTTTAAGATCATCCGGAGAAGCTCTTCTCTTGTTTCTAACACCCTCACAAGCTCGGTTGGTGGGGAAGAGGGAAAGGACCTTCTCTGTGGTGGCCCCTCAGCTCTGGAACTCCCTCCCCAGAGTGATCAGACAGACTCCCACTCTCTCCATTTTCCGCAAAGAATTAAAAACTTGGCTGTTCCGTTGTGCCTTTAATAAGGCAGTTCACCACAGCATTTCCCAACGTATCCAGCTCCTGCACTTCAACATGGTCCCTTTCTGGCACTTCTAACACTTTAATAGCCTAAAAAAATTGCCTCCTAGCCTAGCTCTCCGATTGTCGCACTTTCCCTGCCTTTACTTAGGATTCATTGCACTTAGCAATTATGAACCAAACACAACACTTTATTTGCCCAGCCATGATATTGCTTTTAATTGTTTTTATAATGTCTGATTTTATGTTTATTGATGTTTTACATTGTTGGTTTTCCATGTTTATTTTAACCTATTTTGTTGGCCATGTCACTTTGTAAGCCGCCCTGAGGCCCTTTGGGGAGATTGAGGCGGGGTATACAAATAAAGTAGTAGTAGTAGTAGTAGTAGTAGTAGTAGTTATTATTATTATTATTATTATTATTATTATTATTATTTGAAACATAAGATGAGTCCACAGCAAACAAAATCACTCTGCTGTCTGTTGTATTGGATCACACGTCGGACACTTCCCAAGTGTCTAGGACTGTGTGATTTATTGGCAAATAATGCGTGCAGATCTTCATTTATTTAGAACTTTTATATCCCGTTATTCTCTACCTCTGTGGAGATCCAGTAAGGTGGCCTTTTGCAGCTGACAGATGATAGTTTTGTCAGCGCTGATTGTGTTTAAGTACAGGCCAAGTTCTTTAGGCACTGCACCCTGTGTGCCGATCACCACTGGGACCACCTTTACCTGCTTGTGCCAGATTCTTTGCATGTTGTTGTTGTTGTTGTTGTTGTTGTTGTTGTTGTTGTATTGAGATCTTCCTAAGTGGGAACATGTTTCTTTCTTCCTTCCCTTTAGTGGTGGAGTGTGGATACTGGTCAACCCCTACAAACATTCTACACAAATGGAACAGATCTTAAATCTCTGCATGTGTCCCCAGATTTCAAAGTATGTGTGACTGTTGATAATCTTGGCATTCTTTATGTGCTACGGATTATGGAATAATTATTTTTGAGACTGTGACAATTTTTGTAACTGCAGCGTTTTGAGCCAAAAGCATCTTTTTCAGGAAAATCTTTTTTTAACTCTTATGAAATATGAAGTGATTTCTACTCTGACATGCATTATGCATATGTTTATTTGTACATGTTTCTGAATCTGCACACATTTTCTATTTTGCATTTTATCAGCCTTCTAAAGTTTGATTTCTATCTTGTAAATACTGCTGGCTACTTAAAGATTAAAATCCATTAGAGTGCTTCCACAGAATGAATGGAATTTGCAAATGTAACTAGGAAGGTGATGATCTCCCCATCCCTCTTCAAACTCCCTATACCATAAAATGCATTCTGGAGGCCTGAGAATCCCTCTGGATTTGATTTTGGGTAGTGATAGGGTTGCATTGGGGAATAGAAAAAAAGGGAATTGGCTTCGTGCAATGTTGAATTTAGGCTAAATATACTACGGGTAATTGAAAAGAGTATGATGCACTGAAATTACATTTTTGATCTTATGGGTAATATTGTTAAAAGTATGTGCAATTATAGAAAAAAGCATAGTTTTTTATTGGTATTTTAAAAAATGCAGATAGATTTATAAAGCAAATTTTGAAAGCCTTGATAAATTGTATGAGTGACTAAAAATCCTAGTATTGTAAAATCAAATGCGCCATGTTATTCTAATGAGTAGCAGTTTGTGATTTTCAGACATAGGTAATCTAAGCACAGTGTTCCTTGGCATCATCCCACACTACATGCCCAGAGGATTTGCAAGCTTATGTCTACTCATATGAAAAGCCATTTCAGTGCTTTTTCTGTTTGTTGTTTCAGATTATGTTTAAAACATTGCCATTCTATATTTGCTAATGTTTTTTTCTCAGCTGTTAAAAATTACAGTATTGTGGTCTGATAAAATGATTTTTAAATTGTATTAAGTCTAATACAGAAAACGGAAGTAAAATATCCTGATTTTTTTTTCATTTCTGGGTTTCTATATTCTTTCTACCATACATGTAAAATACCAACATGTTGTTATTTTAACTAGCAATATTATGATAAGGGGATTATAAATGTTAATTTTAGGGGAGACAATTCTTAGATTTCCCCATCCAGCATAATTGACAGAATTATGTTATGAGCTGTATGGTGAAAGTAGCATCTTGAGAACCTGTTTTTGCTTCTGTCCCACTTAGCAGGCAACCGTCATGTGTTGAATACAAAGAATGCCACCAAAGAGATGCTAAGAAAATCTGTCTCTTTTTTTGCACAAAATTCAATGAGACCTGGAATGAGAGACAGAGATGCAGAGTTACTTTGGTTACCAGTTATCATATTTTATGTCAGTGAGAAAAGTATTATGTTAGGCTTGGAGTTTTATGAGAATCAAGCACAAATGTCCCAGCTCATGGAAAATGTTTTCAGTGAAGTTTTTCAAGTGAGAGCATCTTTTTAAAAAAACTACTGGCGCTGTCTATTGCAAGTGCAGATAAAGCAAAAGGGGATTGTTGGTTTATTACATATGGAGGGAGAAATTGTTTCCAATTTATCTAGCACTTCAAGATGTAGCAGGAGTACTAATAGCATCACAGTTTAGCTTTTGGCTATGCTGTGCTTTTGGATATACCGTGATGCTTCATGTTAATTGGTATATATCTGTGCATCAAAGGAAATTGCTAAACTTGCTGACCAAGCTGAATTTTTTAAAATGACATTAGAACTTTGTCATGGCAACGTTATTGGGTTTGATTGAACAAGCTGTTAAATTGTCAAGCAATAAATGTTTTAATATAATGTGAAATGCAGTATATTTGCCCTCATTTCCCCCCCCCCCCCCCCCCCACTAATCCACTTCCTTCTTTTTCTTATCAGTCTCCACTCACTTTTGATTTTCTCTTTTCATCTTGAATCTGAGATACCATCCAGGAAAAAAAGAACACAATCCTGTGGGATTTTCAGGGGTTATATGGTTATATTACAATTAGTTGTGATGGCTCTGTATTGCCTTTAGCATATGGTTCTCCAGAGCTCTTGCTTGTAGGCTTGTGCATTTTGGCTGACCTTGATCTGTTTCTGCTGGCTGGATACTGGTAGACCTCCATATCCATTTTCGCTTACCTTCCGAAAACAGGCATGCAGCTGGATGACATTTTTGTACCGCAGTGTGCATAACCACCATGGGTCCCATATTGGGAGAAAGGTAGAATAATAAGTAAATATATGGTCTTGTCTTTAAATAATTTGTCATGTCAAATTGAATAGTCTTTTTTAATGTCATAACCATGGAAACAATACTTCATAGTGAAAGGCAGGTTTTCATGTTGCTTTTCACATAAAAGATGCAGGTATGCATTGCATATGCTCTTAAGATGGTTGCTGTTGCATCCTTTTCTATATACAGGGTTAGTCAAAATGCATAGGCCAATAAGCCATTCAATTGAATGGCTTATTGGCCTATGCATTTTGACTAACCCTGTATTGTGAAATGTAGCCATGTGCACAAAAAGGCGTGCATCAGAATAAAGGCAGAAACACACACAATTTCTAGATCTTCTCACCTTTTCTGAAACAGCAGAACCATAGAAAGAGAAAATAATTTAGTTGTTTTCAGGGGAAATATTACAAAAGGTTTGAGAAAGAAAAGATATGCAGTGGGAAAAATATGGCTTAGGGTTAAAAGATGAAAGAAAATGAATGAGGCATATGTTCTAAAGCCTCTGGTGACAGAAATTTGTGTTCACCTCACATCCAAATGATGCTGCAGCTTTTCTGTAGGATGAATCAGATTTATACAAATGGAAGTAAAATAATCTTTCAAGAAATATGAAAAGAAGAAAAACTTTGGACAGAAATAATGAGCTTAAACACAATGTCTCTTGATCCTTGCTAAAAATACACAAGTGTTCTCTCTCTAATAATGCTGGCATTTACAGGATCCTCCTTGCAGATGCTTTTTGCAAAGAAAAATGCACATTTTGTAGACAGAAATCTTAAGAAATATGTCCCTGGAAGGTTCAAGTAGAACTTCGGTATATTTAATGCAACTTCAAAATCCTATGTTCAGAATCCATAAACCATAGGTGAATTTAATCAACATTTGATATGCCAAGGTCTGAAATTCTGCCCAGCAATGGAAATCCACCGAGTGGCCTTTGGCATGTCACGCTGACTCTCAGCCTTAGTGGAAGACAAAAGCAAACCCTCGCTAAACAAATCTTGCCAAGAAAAAAAAAGATGAGAGATTCACCTTACAGTCACCGTGACTTGAAAATGACTTGAAGGCACACTGTAACCAAACAGCATGCTGCCTGAAGGTGTTGGGCGTTAAACCCAAGTCTGGTCTATCTAGGCCATACATGCATTTTTCTTCATCTCTCTCCCAAGTGTTGATTCTTGGCTCAGCAGAAAACTGAAGGGGGCAAAGTCTCATTAGAAGTTCTCTGGCCTCTATTTCAGGGCAGCACCAGGTATGGTCCATTTGGTGAAGGTGGCTCTATACATTAGAAGAATGGATATTCAAGATTTTTAAAAGTAAGTGTTCCAGTAACAACCTTTTGTAAGAAGCCTTCCCTTCCGAGAATTTTAATTTTTGTGGTTTGGGATTACAGTATAAATTTGGGATTAGCGTGGTACTTTTTTGCCCTGTGTGTAATTCCTTTATATGATGAAGTTCCTTCCATCCCTTTCTGGTGGATGTTACCTGTTTTGCACATGCATGCATGAAAGAGTACTGTTTGTTCTTCCAATGAAAAGCAGAATTACTGTATTGATACTAATTAGCAGTCTTGATTTTGCAAATCAGTTTGGATTAGGAGGAAACTATTGATACAATAAAGGGGGGTGTGTGTCTTGCAGCATGCAGATTGAGAGAGAAAGGGAAGCCTTTGATTTCCTCTTCCCAGATAGTTCAGTGCTTCCAGGGAAATAGGACCAAATAATGGTTCAGATTTTGCTAACTTCAGAATATCTAGAGATCGCTATTAAGAAAAAGTGATGTCCTGAATTTCTTTTGTTTGATAGTTTTGAACAAATACATTTTATCCTCCATTGTGAGAAAAGTGGTTGAAATGGCTTTTAGTATCTAGTGACTGCCTATTAATGGAAAACAAAGCATCCCTCTTCTATGTAATTTTAAAGTCATTGTTTTTTAAAAATGTTTTTTCCTCAATGCAATCTTTTTACTTCAGTGTGAATCCTAAACACTAGTTTAAAAGCTTTTTTGTGCTGTTCAATGGTAGTTATCTGATGGTAAATATAGTGCTTTCTTTTTCCATATATTAGGAAGGAAGCTTGAAGGGAAATTGCATTGGTGGTGCATTGAAAGGAGCCTTCATGTGAAGCAGATGAGAGCTGTAGCATAGAGATTGCTTAGGGAAATACTAATTATCGTTTCCCTTACAGCAGAGCACTTCCATATGAAATGCATTGGGGTTTGGCTTTAGTGTTACTGCACAGCTTTGAGTTTTATCTTCATTATTTGATTTGATAGGTCACAAAATAGCTGAAATTTAAAGCTGTTAAAGGTTACAGGTAACATGGCTTTCCTCCTCCTTTTCAGAAGCCAGGCAAAACTGTATAGTATTGTAGATACTGAGCTTCCCTTGGCTGCAAAGGTAACAACTAATTCAGCATTTTTATAAACCACAAGAAAGAGACATTCAGGTGTGGGTTAACTTTTATTGCTGAACCTGCTGGACCTAAACATTTAATTTTCCTTAATAGTAGATTTCTGGTTTCCCCAGTTTGTCTCTTGTTGGATATCCTTTGTTCTTCCTCAGTGTTACTCCTCTTTCATTCCAGACTTTCTTAGACTTATTTGGCTATCTGCTTTTCCCCCTCATTCTATATTCTAAAGGTTTTTTGTCATCGTTAGTGTTGTTGTCTGCCCTCTTTTAATCTCATTCACTCATATTTTTTTTCTGACTGGCAATGAACTTGTGGGGGAATAGTACTTTTGTGTTTTCCAAGTCTCAGATAAAGCCAAGAAGTCTGCTCAAATATGTCACTTTGTTGAGGAATATTAGAGCTATTTTTTACCATTTCTTCAGGCAGTATGATGCTGAGACATCACATTCATTCAGCAGCTCTTAATGCTGATTCACAACTTGCCATGGGAATCCTGACCAACAATTTATTTATTTACATCACTTCTATCCCGCCCATATCAGCCCGCAGGCGACTCAGGGCGGTCTACATATGGCACAATTCGATGCCATCAATACAATACAAAAGCAAAAACAATTAAGTGCATTTAGACAAAAAAAGACAGTGCAATAACAATTTAAAAAGAGCTATATCCTCTCAATCCAATCCTCATCCGTTTCATCGTCTTGGCCGTTCCTGGGTCATTCTCCATCTCAAGCTTGACTATTCCGGGGTTCCGAATGCCTGCTCGAAGAGCCAGGTTTTCACTCTCTTACAAAAGGTCAGGAGGGAGGGGGGGTGATCTAATATCCCTAGGCAGGGAGTTCCACAGCTGAGGGGCCACCACAGAGAAGGCCCTGTCTCGTCCCCGCCAAGCGTGCTTGCGAAGCAGACGGGATCGAGAGCAGGGCCTCCTCAGATGATCTTAACTTCCTGAAGGGTTCATAGGAAGAGATGCGTTCGGATAGGTAGGCTGGGCCAGAACCGTTTAGGGCTTTATAGGCTAAAGCCAGCACTTTGAATTGGGCCCGGTAGCAAACTGGCAGCCAGTGGAGCTGGCGCAGCAGAGGAGTTGTGTGCTCCCTGAGCGCTGCTCCTGTTAGCAACCTGGCTGCTGCATGCTGGACCATTTGAAGCTTCCAGGGAAGGTAATGGCGCACCATGCAGTCATTCTGGCCACATGATCTTGGAGGTGTCTATGGACAACACCAGCTCTTCAGCTTAGAAATGGAGATGAGCACCACCACCCCAGAGTCAGACACGACTAGACAATGTCAAGTGAACTGACAGGAGAAAAGGTGAGAAATCTCTCTCTTCTAAAATTCTATTCTCTGTTTTTACTCATCTGCAGTGTCTGCCTAAAGAGGTGGTAGAATTATAAGGAAATCCCTTTAAAATTAGTTGATCAGTCTGAGATATTTCATATTGGTAGAACTTAAGGTGGCAATTACCTCTATATATCGCGAGGTTTAACTGTGCTAGACATATTCCTCTAAGAAATATGAGGTAGAGTAAACTGCTAAGAATTCTAGTACTTCCTCTCTGAGGAGACTGTTTTCCTCAGAAGGAGGGATAAACCTAGATTTTAAAAGTCCAGGAATCTCTCCCCTCTGTTCCCCATTGTGGATTGCTTTTACAAATAGCTCTGCAAAAACAAGTGACAGTTTACTGTTATGGCAAAACAAAGATATTTTGTTCCAAGATGGGAATTTTCCCAGATTTTTAATTGAAGCATCTAAAACAGGAATATTTTTAACAAGGTTAGGAGCATCAGTCTCTTTCATCATAATAGCAAGGAAAATGCTTTGTGATAATTTTCAACATTTATTTTGTAACCCATTTAAACAGGAGGAAAAACTGTGTTATTGAATTTAATTATTACATTTCATTCTAATGGGCTATAAAATTTACCAGAGCTTATTTTAGACAGGTAACACAATTCTGAGACTACATCTGTTTTAGCATAGCCTCTGGCTTGCAAGTCAGCCTTCTGTAGTAATGCAGATAGTCTCGTCAGGAGGTGGTTAGAAATGTTTTTCTAGTCTGACAATGAGATACTGGTTACTTATTGTGAAGATCAATTCCAGACTGCAGAGTAGACATCCAGACCCAGTTGTGTGAATTGGTAGCTGAACACTGCTCTGATCTTTTTTCTGATTAGACTGGTTGTGATCCCCTTGCACACATTCTATTAAGCTGCTTGTCAGTATATTGTTCTTTCCTTCCTCCCTCCTTCTCACTGTATGATCTCTCTTATCTATACTTGAATGTTTAAAGAACTGGAAGAGGAGACTGGGGCTCATTAAGTTAAAGCAGTGATTCTCAACCTGTGGTCCATGAACCACCAATGGTCCGCAAGAACTAAAAAATATAGTCCCTAGTCTCACCATTACTACACCATAGCAACAAGAGCGACTGGTCTCATGAAACCTTCTTACAGTACTAAGGCAATGGGGATGTTGGGAGGGGAGGGGTTGACTCCCCGCGAAAGGCCCGAAAATAAGCCTCCCGACTGCTGCTCTCCTCCTCGTTCCCCGAGTGGAGCTATTCCATGTGTACAGAAGTTGATTATAAATTCTATGACTTTAACTGTATTGGTGTTTAGATTGGCTGCAGTAATGCTGGAGCGGCCTAAGTCAGAGGAGTGCGTTGCCATGGAGACGATGCAGTAGAGAGAAGTGGGAGGAGCTTAGAGGGGAGAGTTTGAAAAACGACAGTTTATGTTCAGTTAGGTTTTAGGTTCCAAGGAGTGAGGAGTTAGGGTTTGGAGCTCGGAGTGAGCAGTTCCAGTTAGGAGGTCGATTCAGTCAGCCGTCGGAGATAGTTGTTTAGTGGAAGAGCAGTGAGAGGGAATAGCAGTAGGTTTTCCAGCCTAGGAAGGCGGGAGGGAGAAACCTAGATAGTTTCTTTAGTCAGGGAAGGCTAAAGAAAGCTAGTTAAGATCGCTAGTCGGGAGAAGACTAGAGATCAGTAGTTTGATCAAGGACAGATCAAATTAGAAAGCTATTCACCTCAGGAAACATTGCTCAGCAAAGTGCTACATTTCACTAACAGTTGCTATAAGCTGTATCATTTGAAAGAGTGTTACTTAAAGTTCCAGAAGTCATTCAACAACTCATAACCACACGCTTTGTACAAAATAAACTTGTTCTCTTTTGTTTGAAGACTGCCTCTTCTCCATCAATTCTGCGTCCAGTGGGCCATTTCTCACAATATTATAACTTACGTCACGATTGGTGGCAGCTACCCTAGTTTACAATATATTCTTTCCAATAAGTGAGGCCTGAGTTTAATTCCCTCCTTGATCATATATGCGCCTCGTTACACATGTGGCGCCTGGAAGCAGGGGTGCACCTTGGTGTCTTTGTTTTTAGGCCTGTTCCTGGGGTTATTTGGGGTGCTGATTCAGAAAAATGCATTGGATAGACCATATCAGTTCTAGATGATTAAATATGGTTTTCTCTGGGCAAGCAGATGGTGACTATTGGATGGCATATGTTCTGTATCAGAAAATTGAGCTGATGTGGTTTATCCAAAGCAATTTTCTGAATCAGTACCCTAAATAACCAAACCGAATCTAAAGTTGGCCAAAAACTGATTCGTAACTCCATTGGTACTAATATTGGAGAATGGTCTCTGGTAAAAAAAAGTTTGGGAATCATTGAGTTAAAGCATATATTTATGGCTATGTGACCCTATCTAGCTTGGGTGGTAGCAAGAGTTGAACTATTCTTAGATGTCTCCTCTAACATAGAATAGATGAAGCCCTCTCATTTCCTTCCTAAAACACTGCTGGAATTATATCACTCGCTCCTTGAAACAGTATTTTCCAACCTTTGACATAACTGAACACTGTTGTGAGTATCATAATATTGCTGAGCTGCCTCTGGGAAGTGCTTAACTGGCAAACTGATTGAATTTTGGGGAGCACTAAGATGATTGTTAACTTTTTCCTTTGTAGCTTGATGTGTGAGTTTTAATTTGTCTTGGGAATGTATTGATTGGCAAATAATGAAATACAATAGCTGAGTCTTCTCAGAGCTGAACCATCGTTGTTGTTTTGTATGCTTTGTTCGTTGGGGTTTTTTTGCTGTAAAATAAATAACGTACCTGATATCCAGCCTTGATTAGTTTGTTACAAACATTTCAACTGCTAATGGTATCAAAAAACCAACTATTTTTAAAGGAAATAAAATTATTTGAAAATACATATTACGGTCAATGACCAGCAACATAATGAATAATGTTTTCTGTTTCCTTTGCTACTATGACATTGAAGTGGTTCTTTTTCATTCAGTGGTTAACATTTTGCTTATTTGTTGATTTTTTAAACAGTAAGTATCCTGTAAGTTATATGATTCTTGAATTATACACACTTGGGCAAATGCATAATTACTGCACAAGTATTTTGTTCATTCATTTGAACAGACTGAACAATTCTGTGTTCATTCCTTGTATTTATGGAGTTTTATTCTCTATTCATATGAATGGGATAGCCTATGAATGGGATAGCTCTATTCTGTCGCCCATGCTTTTTAACATCTACATGAAACCGCTGGGAGAGGTCATCCGGAGTTTTGGAGTTGGGTGCCATCTCTATGCGGATGACGCACAACTCTACTACTCCTTTCCACCTAATGCCAAGGATGCCTCCCGGGTGCTGGACGAGTGCCTGGCCGCTGTGTCGATCTGGATGAGGAAGAACAAGCTGAAAATCAATCCTGACAAGACAGAGGTCCTCCTGGTCGATCGTAAACCGGATCGGGGTATAGGGTGGCTACCTGTGCTGGACGGGGTTACACTCCCCCTGAAGCCACAGGTCCGCAGTTTGGGTGTCCTCCTGGACTCGTCGCTTACACTTGAGGCTCAGGTGTCGGCGGTATCCGGGAGGGCCTTTGCACAATTGAGACTTGTGCGCCAGCTGCGACCGTACCTCGAGAAGGCTGATCTGGCCGGGGTGGTCCATGCCTTGGTCACCTCTAGAATGGATTACTGCAATGCGCTCTACGTGGGGCTACCCTTGAAGACGGCTCGGAAACTCCAACTGGTCCAGCGGGCAGCAGCCAGGATGCTAACTGGGGCTCATTACAGAGAGAGGTCAACCCTTCTGTTTAAGGAGCTCCACTGGCTGCCATTTATTTTCCGAGCCCAATTCAAGGTGCAGGTGCTTACCTACAAAGCCCTGAACGGTTTGGGACCACCCTACCTGCGTGACCGCATCTCCACCTACGAACCCACACGCTCGCTCCGGTCATCTGGGGAGGCCCTGCTCGTGATCCCATCCACGTCGCAAGCGCGCCTGGTGGGGACACGAGACAGGGCCTTTTCTGTGGCGGCCCCCCGACTTTGGAATGCCCTTCCAAAAGATCTTCGCCAGGCCCCTACTTTAGCAGCTTTCAGAAAGAATCTAAAAACTTGGCTGTTCCGATGTGCCTTCTCAGATTAGGAATCCCCACCCAAGTCCTAGAAGCACTTTAGCACAATTAACATTACTGCACACCGTACTATTTTATTCCCATGCTCCTCCTACCACTCTAGCACTTTTAACCCTGTACCCCACTGCGCTGGCCGGCCCAGTTTTAAAGTGTCATGATGTATTGTTATTGTCGTTATTGCTTGCTTAACTTATTGATTTGCTATGTTTTCTACTGTTGTGTTGTTTTTACTGTATTGTGTTTTGAGGCTTCGGCCTGTGTAAGCCGCATCGAGTCCTCCGGGAGATGCTAGCGGGGTACAAATAAAGTTAATAATAATAATAATAATAATAATATTGGAATTCTGGTAGTCAAAGGATCTATTGGATCAAAGTTAATTACTTCCAACTAGCGTGAAATGTTAAGAGGCATAAATGTGTTGATTGAAGTTTTTGTTTGGGGCAAAGCATAGTTTACACCAACAATGATTGATTTTTATATATATATATATATATATATATATATATATATATTCACCACGAGAAAGTGAGCATTTATGGGTGCATCTACACTGTAGAATTAATGCAGTTTGACACCACTTTAACAACCATGGCTCAATGCGATAGAATCCTGAGTAGCCTAGTTTTACAATATCTTCTCTTCCAAAGATTGCTGGTACTTCACCAAATTACAGGTACCATGATGCAGTAACATTCAGGCATGACAGTTAAAGTGGCGTCAAACAGCATTAATGCTACAATGTAGATGCACTCTAGGATACCATACTTGTGAAAGTGGTTTATTTGGGCAAACATTTTGTTGATCTTGTGGCACAATTGAAGTTAGTTTCACTCTCTTTACAAATGCCAAGATCTATAAACCTGGCTCTAAATTGATTGGTAAATGTATTATCAAGATGGATGATTTCACTTTTAACTTTGGCTACCTTTGCGGCAGGGGAACATATTGCAGATCCTTTTGTGTCAGTAAAAATGTTATCGTATTTGAAACAGAGTTATTTCATTTCACAAGGAAAGTGAGAAAATGAGAAAGAGCATGCTTCACTTCTCTCCTGTCCAAAGTATGTACGATATATAACATTGAACTTTTCTGAAGTGTGTTAATGAAAAGAGATCACACATTTATGGTGACTAAAGTGTTATTTTATTGATGAAATCTGAAAGGTGCAACCTATAAGATGGAACAATGGGTACAAAAGTATTTTCCTACAACCTTTGAGAGTTTAAACTCCTTACTTTAAAAAAATGATTTTGAAATGAGTTTTTCTCTCTCCCTCTTAATAGTTTTTTCCCTGTTTCCAAACAGCTCCTATCCTTAGCCAATACAAGTTGATTGTTATCTCTATCTTTTTGCCATGACATATATTAAAAAATCAGTCTGTATTCATGTGTTTGTCAGTACTGCCAATGGAGTTCAGAAATTTCTGTAGCTTTTAATAGGAGGGCTATAAGCATTTTGCATAGATCTTACTTAGGCGATCCCTTGTTGTCCAAGTAGGATTGTTTTCCAAGATCGGTAGATTGCATAGATCAGTATTTACATAATTGAATGTAATATTGTTGTCCCTTTGCATTTTTAAAAATGTACCCCCTGTAGAAGGCTTTAATGGCATCAACAGACTAATTTCATTTCCAAAGTAGGTAACTTGTAAACTGTCAGGAGCCTCAATTTCCAACAGAAAAGGTGACAAATGGAAGAGTATCTCTTATCAGCAGAAGACAGAGTACCTTAAAGGTAGTTCACTTGGAAATTTCATCCATTTGTACTTACAAAAGTGTTGTCATGATTAAAGTAACATTTTAAAGATTTCTTGAAAAGGGAGTTTCTCATTATTACCTAGGGTTTGCTATCTAAATGTGTTCAATTTTGAAGCATAATATATCTAGAATTTGTATGTGCATATACAAAGTTGTATAAGTAGAATTGCTAGTTTAGAAATAATACATAGAACAACTGAATAAATATCACTTTGCAATCTTTCCACTGTTTCACTAGGAGAGGTTTAGTGGTCACCTTTAATGTGAGCCTTGTGTGTGAATTACATAATTCTGTATTACTGCAAATCTACCAATGTTTGCGTTTTGTTTCTAAAAAATAATGATGAGTCCTTCTGCTAAAGATTCAAAATGATTGTTTCCCCAGAGGATTGCATTTTTATCCAGTTAGTTGACACACTACCAATGTAGATGTTAAAAGTTAAAACGATTTTGATTTTGCTCTGGCCATTATGAATTTATAAATTTGTATAATTTGCAAAAGTCGTGTTTATTCTTCAGTTGTAACTAAAGACAGTTTGATAAAAGAACCCATGCCTGTCACCAAATGAGGGACACAAGGGCAGGGATACTTCCCCTTACTTTGGTGGAGGAAAGATTGGAGAACGGATCCAGAACTCGGATATAATCTTCTAAACCAGATTCTGTTGAGGCCTTTTCTGGCATCATTGGATGAAGGGCAGGGGTTGTAAGAAGGGAATGGGTTCTGGATTTCTCTCTCTCTCTCCTTTTTTTTTTGAGTCAGGAGCAACTTGAAAAACTGCAAGTCGCTTCTGGTGTGAGAGAATTGCCCGTCTGCCAGGATGTTGCCCAGGGGACGGCCAGATGTTTTACCATCCTGTGGGAGGCTTCTCTCATGTCCTCGAATGAGCAGCTGGAGCTGACAGACGGGAGTTCACCCTGCTCCCTGGATTTGAACCGTTGACCTTTTGGTCAGCAGTCCTGCCGGCACAAGAGTTTAACCTATTGTGCCACTTTGGCCTCCAAGGGAGTTCTGGTGAAAGCTGGGGACCATGGTTATTACAGAGAGTATAGTGGAATAGTGTACCAAGAAACCTGATGCAGATAAAGTGTAACCGTAACAACTTGTATTGTGAGTGTATTCTTTTATTTTGTACATGAGCTTGGGAGGATCCATGGGGAAGGAGAAGAAACCCAGGTTTCCCTTTAGGCAGAGAGAGGTGCAGAGAATGGATATGCCAGGTAAGGGAAAGATGGACACTTGGAACATTATCCTTTATTTTGATCTCAGGAAATCTGATTTTGTCCTCGGCACTATTGCTGAAACAAATATTCCTATCCCCAAATCTTAAAGTGGTCTGTTTGGGTGATGATAAATTATGATTGCAAGTGCAGTACATCTTACCTTTCCCCCAAAATTCTCCTCTTTTCTTTTATACATCTTGTATCTATTGACAACGTTGTTGTTCACCCTGCTATATAGACCTGAAGCCTGAGCTACTTTTTAGAATTACCTATACCAGTTTTCTTTCTTGCATTTAAATATAACACAAATTCATTATTTATTTCAAAAGCTTGCCATGGCTTTAACTCCTCATATTGCAACATGTCCTTGGCCTGTGTCTTTGGTCCTCCATCTGCCTTAAGCCATTGAAAAGTTATCTCCCTAAAAAGGTCCACTATCATTCCCTTGTGCATGCCTCCGCCCATGTGCATGATACTATTTCTGTCTCTTCTATACAACGGCATATTAAAATGGTGTATCTTATACAATTTATGAAATCCAGATTTGGGGATTATATAAAACTGTGAAGATTGTACTTAAATTTGTTATATTTTTTTGTCTGTGTTAGGAAAGACTTGAGAAACTGCAGATCACTTCTGGTGCAAGAGAATTGGCCGTCTGCAAAGACGTTGCCCAGGGGACGCCTGAATGTTCGATGTTTTACCATCCTATTGGAGGCTTTTCTCATGTCCCTACATGGGAAGCTAGAGCTCAACATATGGGAGCTTACCCTGCTCCCCAGAGTCGAACCGCCAACCTGTTGGTTGACCAGTTCAACTGGCACAAGGTTTCAACCTACTGCACTACCAGGTCCTCCCGGTGTTATGGTGAAGATGCAACGTACAACTATATATCTCCTGATAATACTGAGCCATCTGGTTCAAGTTGTTGCCTTTGGCCAACATCAGTCTCATTATTTAGTGGAGGAGACAGCCATGTTAGATTGTTGTAATAAAATCAACAAAGTCTTGTGGCGTCTTAAATACTAACAGGTTTTTGAATAGCAGCCTACAATTTAGTACAATTAAACAGATTGTTATATTATGGCAATATTAAAAGTACATAATGGAAAAAATACTGCAATCCTATGAAAAGCCACTTCTTCAGCAGTCAGTCAGTTGCCAACAGACTGATTCATCTTATGAAGTAAGCAGCAATCCATGAAAGCTTGTGCCAAATAAAACATGTTAGCATTGAGGTGTTATAGGATTCTTCATTGCTTTAGGATCATTATACGTGAGATATGACAAACCATTGACTAATGAAATGGTTCACATTAATATGTTCCATGTTCAATTGCATTCATTATCATTCCCGAACAGCCTAGTGTTCAATAGAAGCCAATATTGACTGTACAACTTCAATTTATTTTGTGTGCTTTCATAGGATATAAATAATGACAAAAATTACAAAATTTATAACTGGAAGCCCAAGCATATTTACATAGAAGTATTTGTTGCAGTGAGGCTACTATTTACTTTTCTCCTATACAATATTCCTTTTGGTACTATATTTTTCAGTGTTTTCTTTCAGCCTACTACATACATATCAACAATGAATAGGCAAAATATGTACAAGGAGCTGATCGTTTCAAGTAAATTGAATACTGTATTAAAAGGTGTTTTCTTGTCATTCAGCGCTATGATTAGGTTCAACTAAATCATATACAATTTTCAATTTTAAATCAGGTTCCATTATCAATTTTGTTAAAAATCCAGGTTGAGTGTAACTGAAATCTCTTCAGTTAAATATGAAAGAATAATAAAAAACATTAAGTCAACCACACTATTCATCAATATCTCTATAATGAAGTTCAAAATGACTCACAATTTGACTGGATAGAATATACATTAAAATGTATTTTTTGCCTATGATTGATATTTTTTACTTCATAATTCATTCAGTTCCACTGAAATATACATAATGTTATTATACAAATACTCCACAAAGACATTACAAAATTAAAATACTTCAAAGAAAATTGTAAGCAAATTTGTATTAAGTCAAATGTCAAGCCAATGCTCAACAGGTTGTTTTGTGGAAAGAATTTATTACTTTGGAATTTTTTTAAAGTTTATTTAGGAAAAATCCTTTTGAGTTGTACTTTTTCATGAAAACCAACTTTCTGAGACAGAAAATTTGATAACATTTCTAGTTTTGATTAAAACCATCTTTCGGATTCTTAGAAACTCAAACTCATGGCTATAGTTGCTTGAAAAACTGTGTACAGTTGTGTGTATCTGTAGTGCAAGCACTGGTGGCTTCTGTCGTACTCCTCCTACAAAGCGAACCATCCAGTGTATTGATGACCCCACTGTTTCTGCTCTGGCAGACAGAACAGTAGCAGCTATTTAACTTTAAAATAAATCCAAACTCTCTTCATAATTACTGACTTTCTTTATAAATATTCATACTTATAATTTTCCTCTATCCCACAAAAATATTCAATGCAAGGTGCCTTTTCATGCATTATTAGTCCTCTTTTTAAGCCATTCATAAAACTCTGATTCTTTGTAACACTGCTATACATTTCTCATTTCTCTAAAGGATTAAATGGCATGACGATTACATAAAACTAGCAAAAAACAAACCAGGGAAGCTAATGTTTTTCTCTTACTAATTGTTTAAAAGATATTAAGCAGTAGAATTAATTTTTTGTATAGGACTCCCACGGTTCCAGAAACATCTTGCATTACATAATTTGAATCTGTTTCAACTTAAAAATGGTCATGTTTGAGATTTTTTTTAAATAAACCCAACCACAACTGAATTGTTGTATTACTGAGCAGCATTAATGTTAGAGACCTTTGTAAAAGTAGAACAGTAAAATACGAAATCAAAGAAAGCACTGTGGCAAAGTCCTAAGAGAAGTGCTTGCGTGAAAACAATCTCCCACTCCTCTCGTGGGCTGTAATTGAAATGTCTTCGTCCCATGTCATTCTTCTGTCAATGCTGCAGGAAGAACAATCATCAGAAATGACCAGCAGCCTTTCCCCCCCACTTTTATGTTTTTGCTAGTTTCAAGGCCACTCATATAGTGCAGTCTTCCCCCCTACTAGACTGAAGAGTTGCCGTCAAGGAAAGGCTGTGCTATGACTGCTTTGAGTGCAAGGCACAACAAGAACTAGAGGACAGTTCACTATCAGAAAATTGTGGTTTCATACTTGGTATTAATTCCTCTTTTGGCTTCTTGTCCTGGTTCTACAATCCACGGTAGGTTGGCAAGAGTCTTTTGTTCAGTGGGATCTATCTGCTTTGAAACAAATAAAGAGAAACACAACACTGCTTTATCTACTCCGGTACTGAACATTTTAAAAAGTCCTCAAAAGTGGGTCACAGTGGCACATCATTATCTACACAGCATGTACCATGTATTGCTTTCCTGGGGCTATAGCCTATATTCTGTTTTATTATGATAATCCAAGGGGACATTGATTCATTATTTTCACTCCCTCCTAGAACTGGGCTGGTGAAGCAAGATGTGTCTAAATTAAATCTGAAGTTATGAGCATGTAACGGAAAACATCCCTTTGACATTTGCATTCCCAATAACATAAGGATTTGATGCTTAAGGACTTGAAGGTCAGGTTGCTAGGATCACTTTCTCATATTGTCTTTTTTTCTGGTCCGAATGTGTATATTTATAGCTTTATCAAGTAATCACTAATAACAATATACTTCATGTTTAACAAAGACAGGCTAATGAAACTCAGCTAGGATTTTTTAAAATAATGCTAAATGTGTACATTCCTAGCAGCTTGGAGGAAGCACTGCATTCACAGAACCCATAACTTGTACTGCATTTATGGAATACTGCTTTTTGTTACAGTTAATGTACCAGACTCTTAAGATGGCTAGGACTGCCTCCTTGAATGTCTTAAAAGGTTCTGATTTGTAAAATGTGGTATATAATGTGTGCAATATAAATTAGGCCTATTGGTAAACTGTGCTAGCAGTTCTAAAGTTTTGCAAGGGCAGCAGACAAAATCTCATAGTTTTGAACACTTTCACCAACGTTTTTTCTCCAGATACTGCTGTTAATGGGAGCACAACTATGGAAGCACAATATGCCAGCAGGTCTCCTGCAGCCTCAACCATAAATCTGCCCCAAGATGCAAGCAGCATCAGACCTCTTCTGTACACCCAATTGTACTTGTCTTACTCACCACAGATTTTCGAATGCTAACACGTGGTTTGGGAATGGGTTTGGTAGGCTTATTATCAAAGCTTTCTGGAAGGGTTGAAGAATGTCCTCCTTTTCTTGCTTGAAGTGCAAGCTGATAGGCTACCTCAAAAGCCTGTCCCAATGTGAGAATTATTTCATAGGCTAAATTCTGGAATGGAAAAAATGTGATCTTAAATGTAGTCTATCTAAAATAATTTTAAAGAAAATACAAATTCTACATACAAGTCAGCACTGTTTCTGGAAAGGGCTACAGAAATAACTTCTAATGCATTATTTGCCGCTATTAAAAATTAATTACTAATATAGTCTATCTCTCTCTGACACACACCCACACACAAACATACACACACAATGTGTCTACTAAAGTGTAAACATTCACTGTGCATCAACTCTGCAATCATGAAGACAAGGCATAGGACAGACAAAATGCCCAACTTCTGCAAAAAGTATAATGCACCACTGAATGTAATGTGCACCTGTTTTGAGGTCCATATTACAAAAAATGTATTTGCCCTCTAATGTAATGTGTCCAACAGCATAGGATTAGCATATCAGGAGGGCAGCCAGCATGAATGAGGCCATTTCAGAAGCCATGGTCCTCTATCAGACCGAGGCTAGCAAGTTCCCAACTGGCCTAGTTCATGAGGCCTTCAAAACCATGAATGAGGCCAGTTGGGAACTACGTGGGACTGAGCTGTGGAAGAGGGCAGGATCTGTGGCTAAGCGTCAGGAAGTAAATGTGGTATAACTTCTCATGCAAGGATTTATTGTTGACTTGCACAGTTGGCTTTGTCTAAAATCTGTAATCAGCATTATACTGAACACTGAACATCTTGTGTGCCAATATTTTGGAAAATACTTTAACTCATGGCAGAGTCAACTGATGTAAACAGGGAAATCATATGTCACTATAGAAAACTGGGACCTGTTGTGAAACACAAGTAAATAATTTATCCTGTTTCTCTTTAACAAGAGTTATTTCAGAAGTCAGAGTAGTCAGTATGGTCTTTATCTTGAATGGTGTCCCAACATAGGCTGAGTAATCATTGATCATGTTATATTTTCATTGCTTTTTCACCTGTTGCCTTAATAGTTACTCTTCAATTGAAGTGAAAATACAACAGCTTTGGTTTATAGCTACTGAACTCACTAGAATAAGGAAAAAGCTGCAGCTTGGTTGTCTTTTGATTATTTGTCTTTGTTTTTCCACTACCCATAGGAAAACATAAGGAATGCTCAAAATAATACTTTGAAATATCTCATAGCTTACATTTTATTTTGCCTGTTCTCATGATTTCAACATGATAAAACATAGCTGTGGCTTTCTTCAATCCAAGTTTGGATGTTTCGTAATAGCACCAGCCATGTGGAAATACCCTTGACATTTTCTCTCTTCTATCTAATTTGCATTTGAAAAACCTATTTGGTGTTTGAAGTGGAATTTACAGTATACTCTTTGGAAAATAAACTGTCTGCATACCTTTACACATATATGCAGATCTTAACCGTACAGGAAAAGTTTAGTTAATATTTTATAATTACACATTGATTTTTTTCTTATACAGATATGACATAATCTTATACAGGTATGACATAATCATGACGGAAGTAGGATTTTTAAAACTTTAAGGCATAAATTCGAATTCTCAAAATAGGTATGTCAGAAAATTCAAAATCCTACTATTATAAATGACAATGAGGTACCTTGAAGACTTTATTAGCAACCGTAATCTCTGTGCAAAATTGATCTGTTAAAAGCATGATGCCTCATTTTTTATTAAAAATAATTTATTTTGCCTAAATCCAACTAAAATGTATCCATGGAATAAACTGGAACTAGTTAAATCAACCCTTGTAAACACTGGTTCACTAGGCCTACACTGGTTGGGGCAAACAAGTTCATTTGGAGCTTTGATTGGCTTAAGAGTATAATAATAGAAAAGGTTATTCAAGTTTGTTTTGTCTCTTAAGGCATGCATTTGAAATGTATATCACCTCTATATCAAGCATAGTTTTGATGCAGTATAGAAAACATCTGTTGCAGCATGATTGAGGATAAAAAATGCAGTGTTTTATACAATATATAGCTATACTGGAGGGTTTTTTCCCCCCAAAGAGGCACGGATGGAGGGCAAAAGAGAAACATGCCAAGAGGAAGGAGTGTCAAGCTAAACCTGACCGGGATCGCCTTCCACCTGGAAACCAATGTTCTCACTGTGGGAGAACATGCAGATCAAGAAAAGGGCTCCACAGCCATCTACGGGCTCACTGCCAAAACACTGAACTTGGAGGACCATCATACTCAGGCTATGAGGGAACTAAATTCAGGCATGCTGACCACTATACTATGCTGTACTCTACTGTACTAGTACCAGTCCTGGAGAGTTTTCATCACAGCTGAAATCTTTCTCTCTCTCTCTCTCACACACACACACGCACAGACACACACACATATTTGCTTGAACCACTAGTTGTCTTTCCACTTCTAAATGATTCCCTTATATCTATTACAAAGATTTCTAATATTTTAAAACTGCAAACAATTAAGTGATCAAGTAGAAAATGACTTAAACCAACCACATCAAAGGCTGTGAACACATGGCAGTAGTGATGATTTGTCTTCAAGTCTTTTGTGATATAAGCAAAAGTAGAGAGGTCTTCAGGGTCTTGTGCAGCACAGGAAATGTTACGAATCTCGTGTTCAGCAATAATATTCTGAGTTTAAGGAAAATGAAGGTACACTTTATCACAGTACAAATGGGACAGAGACAGCTTCTCGGTTGTTTAGATGGCTTGAAAGTACAAACAATTTCAGACAGCAAATATTATCTTCTGATTTATACAAATAATTGAAAGACACAGCTTGTGGAAGAAATAGATTGATAGTGGATCTTTATTTTGAATCAATTGATTCGTCCACACCAAGAAGTTTTGCCCTTTTCAGTATTACAGTTTATTTATCAGTTACCTACACGTGTACTGTGACAACATTTACAACTATGATATTTTTTGCTTTTGTATGGGCCATCACATCTGAATGCCTTAGGTGTCCTTGACATGTTGGAAACATGATTCATATCCTCAAAGAAGTTGAAACCAGCAAATCTAGTTTATAAAGCACTAAATTTGATGTTAATTACAGTTAGAGTTGATTGGAACAAAGAGCTCTCTAATACATATCAATCAATGGAAAACTGTTCTAGCTATCAGTTTAGACCAAAAAGCGATGTTCTGTCCATCAAAAACCTATGTTTTGGGTGGCCTTGGATACAAGCACTCTTTTTTTTAACAAAACAATCTGCCCATTTTACCAAACGGTTGGCAAAGTAATGCAGATAATACTTTCATGGGGCATATGATGTTGGCATGTTCAATGATTGGTGCTTTAATGTTGAATGTATTATAAATTACAGGCTGTTTTCTGCTACAGAAATTTGGAAAATTAAATGTGTCATAATGGATAAGAAACACTACTTACAAAATTTAACAGAAAGAATGTATACCCTTATTGCATCTATCTTCTCTAAATGATGCTTCAGATTAAAGTCACCAGCATGCATTTGTTTTGTGTATTATATACACCTGGCAAGAATAACTGTTTCCATAATCCATAAATTCCTATTTGCGCACTGTGCACTAGTGCTACAAGAATGAGGCATATGTTTTCCGCTAATATTCTGAACTGTGTGATGAAAGCTTGTTTTCTGAATGAGGACTATTGTCAATCTATGCCCAGCCTTCCATGTCCCATCATTAATCTCTTTCCTCAAGACAAGCTGATTCTGAGACCTCAATGGAATACTAATTTAGCTGTCTTTTAAAATAATACGTATTCTAAACTCTCATGATTCAAAGTGATTGTAACATTCTGCTATTAAATTCTCTTATCTAAAAGTGTTAGAGCATTTTTGAAACTATTATTTCTGCATAAAGCATCCCCTACAGAGAACCACAATCAAATTAATGATTTTGCCTTAATGAGCACCAGTTTGTATAGATCTTTAAACTAAGTGATGTTTAATACTCATTTAATTTTATGCAATCCCTTTGTTTTATTCTTAGTTTCAGTGCTGTTGGACTAAATAATGTAGATTGTTATCAGATTTGCAGTGATAGAAAAAAAGAAGCAAGAATCCAGTTTCCCACAAATAAAAGTAAAAATATCGCCATAACTTGGAGACTGTGTTAATGCTGCTTTTAATGAAAAAAAAAAGAAGAGATTTTCAGAACGAGACGTCTCTGTTTCCCAGACAGCATAGAGAGTAAAAGGAATTCTTGCCCTTAACCTAGTGATGGTTTTAAAACTCAGTGGGATTCATGGTTTTTAATGTACATTTAAAACTCAGTTCTGGTTCATTGAAAGGTCTGCTAGAATTTGAATTCTCTCAAGTGAATACGCCATGTTTACTTAGTGGATTTGTGTATGTGCCGGATGTGTTTAGTTCATTACTGTTTATCCAAGTACAAATCTCAAGGGAAAAAGAAAAGGATTAAAGCTTGAGATCACAAAACTATGGTACTCACCTGAGTAATTTTCACTATATAAAGCAGAAAGAAATTGCACATTTCTATCATTTAGAGCTATTTCATAGGGCTACTTTCAGTTTTCACACAAATTGACTGGTAAAGAACATTCAATACATAAAGCCCAGTGAGAAGCCTTATAAAAAGTTCGTAGCATTTAGAGGAACTGAAGTGCTGTATATTTGGTTGTACCAGATATATCATGGTGCAGGTGAGAAGGTGGGCTCTCACAATATTGTACCAGGTTCAGGGAAATTTTGTGTGGACAAGGGCAACGGCTTCTCCTTTCCATGCTAGTAAATAACAACAACTTTATTTGTATTCTGCCCTATCTCACCGAGGGGACTCAGGGCGGATTCCAACATAACAATGGCAAACATTCAGTGCCTACATAAAACACACGATACTAACATAAAATCCCAGAAAACCCCATAAATAAAAGTCACATTAGAACCTAACATCAAATTAAGACCTAACATCAGTAAATTAAACCTGACATCAATAAATTAAACTACATGTAATCAGACAAAATTCTATAACAACATAAATCTAAGCAAAACATCCACGTTAGTGTACAACAGCCAGCAAGGGTGTGGGTTGGTTATGTAGTCAGATGAGGTCATTGGGCTGGTGTGGACCAGGAAAGCCGAAATATGAATATGACGAGAGTTTAGGTCTGGTGGAAGAAACATTATAGCTACCCCTTTTATGGATATTGATCTAGTGTTTGGGGGTTGATGCTTCCATGGAAGGATCCAGACTGTGTGCTTCATTGATGTGAAAGTTCTCACATTACTCTGGTGGCATGAGAAGGAGTAGCATTTCAAGTAGCTTCCACAAGTACCAGAAATGTTGAGACTCCCTTAGAAATGTAAACACTTCCCATTTTTTAAAGCTGGGGACAGATTTCTTAGGGACAAGGAAAATGACTCCATAGGGGTAATCTATTGTGCTGAAAGATGAGATACAAGGAATTCAAACACACTATAGCTAACAGAAGAAAGGATGGCAATGGAGCAGCTATTTATAAATAATAGATGAAATAATACCTACCTTATTTGTTGCATCAATAAATTTTACTCCCTTATAAGAGACTGATAAAACAATGGTAGGGACTTTCTTCATTTGTTCTGTAGACTTCTGAAATTATTTAAAAAAGTAATGTATTGAATGCTTGTAATTGTTTTGAACAACTGAATCTAATCTGATACCTGTTCCAGTGCTTAAATTTGTAATGTCTGGTTTCACGGGCTTGTAAAATTATTAAGATGTACTTACTTATATGCATTGATATTAATAATTTACTTTACTTTAAAAAATCTAACTATATACTGCCAGGATAAATTAAACACTTCCTTAAGTAAATACAAAAAACAGTGATACCTTGACCCAGCTATAATGCACAAAACACATCATGCAAGAATTCCAAGATACAGTGGCCTCTTCAGCTATTTTCAGACAGAATAAACAAAAGTGGCAGGCCTATATTTTGTCTCAGACATTACTTTTGTTTTCAGTTAAGATGGTCTGGACTGGAGGGCATCAAAGAAAGCAAAGGCCACTCTACCTATTGGAACAATACAATATGAATGGGTTCCTTGGTAGACAGGTTAAACACAAATAATCCACTGATAAGGATCAGATAATGAATAAGTCCAACAAATAGGTAGAATGTGAAACTTAGACTGTTCAATTCACAGTAATCACAAAATTAAACAATATGAAATAAGTTCTGTACAGTCTTTTAGTAGTATCGTTGTATGTTCATGAATCAGCCTCCCACGACCGGTTTCGGCCTTTGCTTCAAGCCTTCTTCGGGTGGTCTGTAATTTTACATACATACATACATTTTACAATTGTATGGGTTGAACATAATGTAATAGAATGCATTTAGAAATACTTACAAAGTTCAGTCTTTTACATATGTTCTCATAAGAGATACTTAAGTTTTTTGCAATGGGATCTAGGTAAAAGGAACAAATTGTGGCTATTAACATTTAAAAATTACATATATCAAAATACATGTTTTCCCATGTACATTACTCACAACGCCATCTAGTGTTGACATTTTCCACACCTATAACTTTAAATGAGCCTTAAATTAACTTCTCTGTCTCCTCTACATCTGATGCTCATTTTCCTCTTTAAATAGAGGAAACCCCCAGATCTTGTTCATACTCGCAATTAGAATCAAACTCAGAAGCAGAGTATCTTGTGAGTATACACCTAATTGGTGAAATATATTGGGAAAACATGTATTTTGATATATGTAATTTTTAAATGTTAATAGCCACAATTTGTTCCTTTTACCTAGATCCCATTGCAAAAAACTTAAGTATCTCTTATGAGAACATATGTAAAAGACTGAACTTTGTAAGTATTTCTAAATGCATTCTATTACATTATGTTCAACCCATACAATTGTAAAATGTATGTATGTATGTAAAATTACAGACCACCCGAAGAAGGCTTGAAGCAAAGGCCGAAACCGGTCGTGGGAGGCTGATTCATGAACATACAACGATACTACTAAAAGACTGTACAGAACTTATTTCATATTGTTTAATTTTGTGATTACTGTGAATTGAACAGTCTAAGTTTCACATTCTACCTATTTGTTGGACTTATTCATTATCTGATCCTTATAAGTGGATTATTTGTGTTTAACCACTCTACCTATTGGCCATGTGAGGATAAGGAACAAAAGCTAATCCAAATCCATTAGAAACACCAAAGTACCTTCCATCTTTCTAGAGCTACATTTTGTAGGATTTTCCTGCCTGGCCAATACAGCTTCACTGAAATATATTTCCTGCACTTCTTAAGGTAGTTTGATTTGTTATTTTTGCTGAGAGGAGAGAGAGCACAGAATGGCCACATAATATTGCTGGAAGCAACATATCAAAGGAAAACTGAGTCTGATATTAGATAAATATAAGCCCAATGTGCATGACTAGGTTTCTTTCCTAACGGCATCTTATTAATATTTATTGTATTTGACACAAAAATTCACAAATATATAGAACCTGAACAATGTGCTTTACATATCTTCAAAGGTGTACTTGTCACTGTAATCCTAAAAGATCTACAACCACTTTGTGTGTAGAATGTAGATCTAAAGGAGGTGCAAAATGCATGCCTGGGCCAAATGCATGACTTATTACAGACTAGAGGTGGGAAGGAGAAAGAGATCACCACATTCATGGATGAATAGTTTAAATCAGTGGTTCCAAACCTTTTTTTAACTTCAACATTAGAACCAAAAGGGTTACAGATCAGTTTTTGGTCAACTTTATATTCGATTTGGCTATTTGGGGTGCTGATTCAGAAAATTGCATTGGATAGACCATATCAGCTCTAGTTTCTGATACAGAACATATGCCATCTGCTAGCCCACAGAAAACCATATTTAATAATCTAGAGCTGATGTGGTCATAGTAATCTTTCGTGGGTAGTCATCCTCTCCCCTCCCGACATCCCTGTTGCCTCAGCACTATAAGAGTGTTTTGCGAGACCAGTCGCTCTCATTGCTGTGTGGACCACTGCTGGTCCACAGACCACAAGTTGGGAACCACTGACTTAAATGAAGGACTGATGGGCTGTGCTTATAATTTATTTATTTATTTATTTTTGGGCTTTTATATTCCGTCCTAACTCAACCTCCAAAGAGGGACTCAGGACAGCTAACAAATCGGCACCCCATAGCACCCACATCGGAAAAATATAAATATACAATTTAACAGCAGTATAATCATAACAGTATAAAACAGTATAGAACAGTACAAAACAATATAAAACCATATAAAAACAATCAAGCAGTCAGTGGTTACCAGTTTGAATCAACATCCAAGGGGCAGTCAGTTCTATATAAGTTGTCACGTCAGCCAGTCAGCCTAATCTACAAAAGCCTGATCCCATAGCCAGGATTTTACTTGTTTCCGGAAGGTCAAGAGGGATGCAGCATATCTAATTTCACTGGGGAGGGCGTTCCATAGCTGAGGGGTCACCACAGAAAAGGCCCTATCCCTTGTCCCTGCCAGACGCGATAGTGACAGTGGGAGAACAATGAGCAGGGTCTCCCCAGATGATCTTAGGGCCCTAGATGGATCGTAGCGGGAGATACGTTCGGACAAGTAAACTGGGCCAGAACCATTAAGGGTTTTTTATTTATTTATTTGCTTACTTATTTACTTACTTACTTACTATGCTTGTATACCACCCCTCTTAGCCAAGAGGCGATTCGAGGCGGTTTATAGGCCAAAGCCAGCACTTTGAATTGTGCTCAGAAGCTGATAGGCAGCCAGTGGAGCCTGCGTAACAAGGGTGTTGTGCACTCCCTGTACCCAGCCCCGGTGAGCAATCTGACTGTCAAGCGTTGGACTAGTTGAAGCTTCCAGGCAGTCTTCAGAGGCAACCCCACATAGAGTGCATTGCAGTAGTCTATTTGGGATGTAATCAGAGCGTGGACCACAGTGGCCAAGTCAGATTTCCCAAGGTACGGGCGCAGCTGGCACACAAGTTTTAATTGTGCAAAAGCTCCCCTGGCCACCGCTGAGACCTGGGGTTCCAGGCTCAGCGATGAGTCCAGGATCACTCCCAAGCTGTGAACCTGCATCTTCAGGGGGAGTGTAACCCTGTCAAGCACAGGCTGTAACCCTATGCCCTGTTTGGCCTTGCGACTGACCTCTGTCTTGTCTGGATTAAGTTTCAATTTATTCGCTCTCACCCAGTCCGTTACAGCTGCTAAACACCGGTTCAGGACTTGGACAGCCTCCTTAGTAACAGGTGGGAAGGAGTGACAGAGCTGGACATCATCTGCATACAGATGACACCGCACCCACCTGCATTAGCTTTAGCCACAATTTCTATTCTGTATTGTATAAGTACATCAAAAGCAATAGGAGAATACAACTTAATAAAAGGATCAGTCAGCTTCCCATTTATAGCCACTATAAAATTCTTCATTTATTTTCAACAGCTTTGCATTAGATGGAATAGTAAATGCTTTGATGAGCCTTGTGTACCAGGAGTTTCCCTGTTTGCTTGAGGACCAAGAAAGGACATTCAGACTTTTTAATGAGAGAGTCTGAGGTTACATTTGACATATGTAACTGACATCTTTTCAGATCACCTTTTGTTAAGAGTTAACCTGAATGGTTCAAGTATTTCTTTCTGTAATATTAAAAAAGCAGCACCACATATCAATCTCTTATTTGTGTATCACTAAATATAGAAACTTGATAAAAATAAAATAAATAACGATTATTCTTCCAACAGTATTATTTATTTCCAAGGGCATATGTGCATGTAAACTACAAACAAAAGCAATTGCAGTAATGAGCTCTGTGAGTTTGTATGCTCATTGCTGTGCATTTTAGCGACAAAAGCCACTTCAAGGCAATCCAGCCTCATACAATTAGAATTGCTTAAGGGGACAAGTCAGGCTTGCTCACTGAAACCGCCTCAGGCAGGTCTCCAGAAGGGGAAGGTTTTCTGCAATTTAGAAATCTGGCCAAGGTTCAGAACTCCCCATTGCAGAGTCTTCTGTTTTGCAGGACCTTGCCATGAGGGATAGGGGAGGGCCAACAAGAGCAGCCCTGCTTGCCTCCCCCTGCAGCTCTAAGCCACATCAGAGTTGGATGCCTGAAAAGGAGACAATTACAAGAAGTATATGCAGTACTGCCTCAGCTCCTAAGGGAATTTCCTGTTACTCCTTTCCCTCTGAAGGTAGCTGAGCCATGAAAAGCTTATCTAGAAGGTTTGGAGGCTCTCTTGTGTCTCTTGCATTTGGGACAAGGATATTAGAAATGTCCTTATGTTAAGAGGTTCCGCAATATAACGCGCAAGTGACAATTACATGATCAGACACCATACTTCTACAGACATCTCTCCATGCCTATATCTTCATATCTTTACCTATGGTAGCTGTCTTTGTTAATTATTATCGAAACCAACATCCATTTTACAACACAAGCTGTGGATCTGGCTGGTTCTTCTAAGCGTCAGCTGATGTGTTTCATCTGACATTGAGAGATGATAGTACTAGGCTTGGACCATATATGGTTTTGGAATTCAATATCCATCAAGGATGTGGGGATGGGAGGGAGATAGCTGGAAGAATGTCCATATATTTATTCTGCAGTTTCAAATTGGGCAGAAACAGACACTTCGATTTATTAAAATGTCCTAGGGACTTAAGTTACGCATTGAAAATTTAAGATGGCTTGCTAACCAAATTCAATAACAATTCACAGCAGTTCCTATCTCTAATTTTTGATGCCAGGAAATGGAGGTAAGGTTGACACAACCAACACCATTGTTGCTGAGTGAATGGTTGCCCTTTCTAGAGATATCTGAAGAACTGTTCTGCATTTTAAACATTGCACCTGATTCGCACATTTACTGTTTATCAGCATGCAGACTTTAGAAAAAACTAACATATTAGGATTGTTCTTGTTTTTGGTTACTATCAAGTCACACAGCAGCCAGTGGAGATTTCATTTGGGAACCATTAAGCTACTGGATGCTGCTGCTCTTATTGCCTTCATCCTAGGGATGCACTTTGTTATCCAAAAAAGCAGAAGTCATATGCTGCCATTTGGTTGGGCCATGTTGATGTTTACAGAATTTAATGGAGACGTGACATCTACTTTGCTTTTCACTGATTAATGCTCATTGAATTGACTTTGACTTATGGTGACCCTATGAATGGTCTCCAAGTCACCCTATCATCCACTTTAGCTCACTCAACCAAGTATTGAGATGTGTATACATTCCAATTCTTGTTATGCTATGTTTTAGCTTCCCCTTATTGAGACCGTTGCCTAGCCCATCTGCTCCTGGTTTAATATACAAACTAGGCAGGGTTACAGTTGAAAATGGCAATCATGATTATTACAGTGATAGAGAAACGTAATTGTTTCACTCACCCTCATTTTCGCACAGGCATCTTGCGTTGATTCTGTACCTCTTAACTCTTTTACCAGCATAGAACCTAAATACTTAAAGGAGAAACAAGGGATTTGTTTTCTGTAGTAATAATCCAATCAATCTTCAAAGTCAACTAAATATCTTTGACTTGGAACATTTACATTTTTTCTTCTTTTCCATGTGGACTTCTACATGTTCTATATAGAAACTACTAACACTATAAGCAAATATTGCAATTGTCCACCAGAATTCTACTGGGGCCTTATTTAAGCAGATTTATGTCTCTTGGAGTTAGAATTGTGCAGTTGCATAATATTCATATCCAGTAGTGGGCTCCTGTTGTATTACTAGGTAACAGAGCTGGCAAAGTGTGTGATGTGCATCAGTGCGTGATGTGCATCATGAGCAATGATTTGTGATGTGCACTGTGTGTAATGCATATCTATGCACAATGCACATCAGTGCCTGATGCACACTGATGCACACTGCACAACGGTATGCATGAAGGGAACTTTTACCGGTGTCCCTTTACATGTCTTCTTGAATTCAATAATGCATTTTCTTGGTACTTTTGCTATGTAGCTAGGCATAAGTAAAGTTACAGAGTGAAACAAGTCATGTAGGATTCCAAGTTTCCTTTAAAGTACAAAAACCACCATGAAAGTTCTCTTAAGAAAAGCTACATCAAAAGACAAAGTAGAGAATTTGTTTTAAAAATAAACATAACTGTCTGCATTAAAGAAATAACTTGTGAAGTATGCAATTCGTCCCCGTGACTGGCGGGGACAAGAGACAGGGCCTTCTCAGTGGTGGCTCCTCAGCTGTGTAACTTCCTCCCTAGCGATATTAGATCAGACCCAGACTCTTCCCTCTTGACCTTCCATAAAAAAGTGAAAACATGGCTATTTGAATAAGCCTTTGAAATCTAGTGCAATAGACAAAACACAGAATTATTTGAAATTGAATACTGGAACGGCTCAGATGATGATTTTGGACAACAAGGCTAATAGTGAAGGTATTGGTTTTATATATTGGTTTTATATGTTTTTAAAGGTCTTATTGCATGTAATTTTTAATTCTGTTTTAAATGTGGTTTTAAGTGTATATTGTTAAGGCATCAAATGGCTGCCTGGTTTAAGCCACCTTAATTCACCTTTGAGTTAGAGAAAGGTGGTACAGAAATATCGTAAATAAATAAATAAATAAATAAATGATTAGAGTACCTTGCAGGATATGAGATTTTTTGGTATGTAAAGTTACTTATCTACAGGGAAGGGAATATATGGATGCAGAATAAACAGTGGCTGGAATCCTGTTGGGTAGTTACAAATATGTAACAAGATTTGCACACTTACAAATGCTTTGTAATCACACGACTGGAAGATGAGTTTCTCTGGGTGATGCTGCCAGTACTGTACTGGCGTTGATGCTGTAGCTTCATTTGGAGGCCGTAAGGTAATCGATGGTTCACCCCAGTCTCCAGTCTGAAAATCAGAGATAGTCCAAATACCAAGTAAACTTAAGAGAAATTGACTTTTAAAAATACTTGTCTATGAATATATCCCATTTATATTAGTTACACATTATTCAGAGAGTTATTTAATTAATGCACCACTCTGAAGAATAAAATAACCAAAATACCATGTGGACAGTATTTCTTAATGCAGCACAACTTCTTATCTGATTTTTCTAGCAAGGAGCAAAATGTTTTAGTAAAACAGATAGTTTAAACCAGTGGTTCTCAACCTGTTGGTCCCCAGATGTTTTGACCTACAACTCCCAGAAATCCCAGCCAGTTTACCAACTGAAGGCCAAAACATCTGAGAGTTGAAGGCCAAAACATCTGAGGCCCCACAGGTTGAGAACCACTGGTTTAAATGGAAGTACTGCTTAGACAGTACTTTGCAGAAGCCACCCTTCCAGAAAATTCAGATAACAGGCCTAAAAGAGGGAAATTCAACTAAACTAGCAGCTTGACAATTCGCATGTTTGCTTTAGAGGAAGTCCCCATTACTTAAACATATACAGAACAATGAAAGTACTGTACATTTTTACTTTGAAATAAATTATGTATTTTCTCCCAAAAAAGTCTGGTTAGAATTGCACCTTAAGCCATCCTGTGAATAACTGGATTAGCATAAATCCCAATGAGTTTAATGGGACTGAAGTCAGCATAAACATAATTGGGAGCTGAGTATAAGCCTGTCAACTTAAACTGTCAGCAGCAATGTCAGAATTTCCTTGTAAGGAGGAAGGAGGAGGTATTGAAACTTATGAAACAACAATTGTATTTTGATAGTTAACCTTCAAAACCTATGTGCTGCATCACATTTCAAGATTAGTACTACAAAATAGTTGATTTAGTTCCAGTTAAAATTGCTATTTTTACTTACTGTTTTTCAATTACTACATTTTTAGCAAAGCCAAGCAAAAAGGTAACATAGAGGTATTAAAAAATTAATTACTGTTGGAAGTATATGAGCTAAATTCAGCCAAAGAAAGCACAATTTTATATCCCCACCTTGGACAGAGCAAACAAGACAAGTCTCGTACACCCATTTCCATGGGTCACACGGTAAAGACAAGACATGGGTTTGTACATATCTACAGAGACAAGCACAAGGTAAGCGGAAAGGCACTGAAACATAGTAACCTTCCAACGTGAAAACTGAAGCAGGATTGCAGAAAATGAGACAAGTGGAAACAACTTTGTGCCAGCATTACTGTCTTCAGTCCAAAGCTCAAAGTAATGCAATTCATGTTGTATGTTTAAGGGAATTTCAGATACATTTGGAATGGCCACTTACAACAATTGTTGGTGATAAGTCTTCAAGTCAACTCCAGCTCACGGCAGAGCTAGCACAGGAATCTCTTGCTAAAATATATTCAGAGGAAGTTTACCAGTGCCTCCCTCCAAGGCTGAAAGAGTGTGATTTGCAAAGGTCTTCCAGTGGTTTTCAATAGCTGGGCAGGGATTCAAACCTTGGTTTCTCAAAGCCCTATTTCAATCCAACACTCAAACCATTACATTATGCTAGCTCGGTCTAATGTTCTTTCTGAATGGAAGGTTTTTGGCAAGGATGGAGGCATCTGTCCTTCCTACGTTTTCCACAGATTATTTCTCTTTCCCATTGATTCTTGTTGCTAGGAAATGTGATTGTGGAACATCTATCTGTTGTGTAGGCAGTAATAATACAATACTATTTAACACAGCATTTGTATAGTGCCACAGAGTCTTATTGTATTATCTTCATGTAGCATTCATTAATCAAAATACTGAACAAGCAAAGCTTTTAGACATGGAGATATTAGATCAAAAATTTGGACCTGCAACTGGGTTGGTTCAAATGGACTTTGCTACCTCCTCAGAAATGCTACACAAATCTATCAGCAAGCATGGACTTTTTTGCAAATGGGAGTTTCATTCACAAGAAGTGTCTCCACCAGATTTTCAAAGATCAATTTTTGCTATACACCAGAGCAGACCCCATTCACCAAGGATATTTCATTTAACAGGGTCAATGTAGTGTAGTACTTGCATTAGACTGGAGCATCTATACAACACACACTTTAACCTGGGGTAAACTAATTAATCCAGCCTGACCCTGGGTTAAAAAAAATCACTGGCTAAGGTCCAAAATCTTCCAGGAACATTAGGACACTTTGCTGGTGTTTTGGCAGTTAGTACTTCCATCTCGGATCAACATGTGTGATCCAGGGTTAACAACAACCATAAAGCTCCCAAATGACACAAATTCACTCAGAAAGGAGAATTTTCTGTGATTTGGGGGGGGGGGGGGAATCAGGGTGCTGGGAGGGTAGGAAGGCACTGCGCATGACCAGCCCTGAACCAGCTTTGACATGACTGAGCTTTGTGGCCATTCTCCCACTGCCTTAAGGAGGCCTAGTGTAGACAAAATGCAGCTTTTAACTGCTATTTTTTATGTTGGTAAAAAATATTTTGTGGTTGTGTGGAAGAGCTCATAGTCATAAGGAAAAGGGGGTAGAGAAATCTACCCATCCAGATGCATCTGGCTAAATCTGGATTCATCTTTCTATTGGGCAATTCTATATTTTATGTATATAGTAAAGGAGGAGATAACAAGTGGGCCTTCAGAAGTTGGATGGTAACTTTAGTTATAGCCAGCATAGTCCACACTTAAGTCTCTATCTACTGCAAGTGCAAACCATGAGAGCTGCAGCCAAGTAATTTCTGCACTGCCACTCTTTTCTCACCCTTAATGTAACAGGTCTAATTTGCACATACATTGTTATTACTTACTAAAGATGAAAATTTCCAAATACCAAAAGTTACACAGTGGGTCAAGCAACTGACAGTATGCCACATGGCTACAGGATTGTTACCCATGACATTTTTAGCATACTTCACAGCCATTATCAGTCATATGTGGCAAGCATGCCTGCCACAAAATGCCAGCCATTCCTCAATTGATGACTGTGATTTTGGTTGAATGTCAAGTATGATCCAGTTCAAGGAAAAGCACTTTTAGGCACATATTTTAATCTCCCAAAGAAATCAATTGGTGTTAGAAAAACTTTACACATTATGCCCCTCAAAAGTTTATATTGTTTATAAGAAGGGCGATTTTAGTCTAATTGACAAGAAACATTAAAGTTTTTCAGTCTCATTACCCATTTACTTAATCTTATTAGTGTCACTCAGAGAAATGTGATTATACTCTGAAATTACACTTTCTTCACCAGAAAGCGCACTGTGTCAATGATGTTTTTAAGATGACAGAAAAACTGATATCGGCTTGTTCGAAAGCAGCCCTTCAAGTTACTTTTAACAAGATAAATATATCCTGCTTTTTTAAAAAAAGTATGCTGAGCACAACTTTAAACTTCAAGCTTCAGAAAATATTAAATTAATAAGGATTGTCAGGAAAACAGCATATCGTTGTTTTTTAAATCCCTGTTCAACCACCACAAACAATGGACACAATCCTGTGCCCTCTGCAGGCATCAAGATAATAATCTTCCAAAAAAAGTGTTTTCTTGCCCTTACCCAGCCAGCCATGTGGCAGGCTCACTTGACATTCATTGTTCTGAAGAGAGTGCCTAAATACAAATGAAGATGGATTCCTGCAGTGAGATGAGTTTGCATATTCTACATTTTTCACATTTTGCAAAAATAAATATGTGTATTTGCTTGAGTCGAATCTAATGCGCACTTCAATTTTCAAAACCTTGAACTCAAAAAAGTTTTGTTGTCAAATGTAATGTGCAACAGCAAAATATGCACTGTTTGCAATATTCCCATTACAGTTGCTGCCTGCTTAGAATTCTTTCTTTAAAAACAAGTGTGTAGGAACATCAAAGCTTTCAGCAATGGAAAAGAAAACCTTGGGGTGCATCTATGCTCCAGAATGAATCCACTTTAATTGCCTTGGTTCAATGCTATGGAGTTATGGCCTCCCACTACTATTTTGCAAAGTCTTGAGACTCCTCTGCCAAAGAGTGCTGATGACTCATCAAATCCCAGGATTGCATAGCATGGGCCATGGCCATTACATTAGAGATGACATCCTTCAAACAGAAGCTCCAGGTGCTCCTGAAGCAGCTGCCCCTTTTACTTTTGCTCAGCACTAAGATTACCCTATTGCGCGAATCTAAAGCGGACCCTAATTTTGGCAAGGTAATTAAGCCACAAAAAGTGAGCGTTAGATTCAAGTAAATACTGTAAATGATATCTCTCCAAACTAATATGTATGTATAGTGTATATATTTTTGTGGAAATCACATTTCATTTAGCTCAGAATGAATGGTAATGGCCGTTCAAATATTTTTGGCTTTTCAAACATCAGCCCTAGCCATCAGCCACCAGCATAATCAATGGTAAGAGCTGCTACTAAAAAGCAGCTGAAAAATGTATTATTGAAGGCTTTCATGGCCGGAATCACTGGGTTGTTGTAAGTTTTTTGGGCTGTGTGGCCATGTTCCAGAAGCATTCTCTCCTGACGTTTCAACTGCATCTATGGCAGGCATCCTCAGAGGTTGTGAGGTCTGTTGGAAACCATTTTCATGGTTTCTTCCTTTCTGTTGAAATTATCTACATGCTTGTGGATTTCAAAGAACAAAATCTGGCTACCGGTATTAAAAAATTCTAAAATCGTAACAGTTAATGAAGAATAACACTCAAAAACAGGGGACCTCCAGACAAGAAACAACCAGGGACAGCTAATCACCTCTCAACAAAGGATTCCCCCAGGCAGTAAGAAGCCAGACTTGAAATTGCCAGGCCATTAAATGCTAATCAAGATGGCTAATTAAATCATTCACACCTACCTCCAACAGATAAGGGTTCTTTCTCCCACCCTGGACATTCCACAGATATATAAACCCCATTTTCCAAGTTTCCAACGGACCCCACAACCTCTGAGGGTGGCTGGCACAGATGCAGGCAAAACGTCAGGGGAGAATGCTTCTGGAAAATGAGCATAAATCCCCAAAAATAACAACCCACATGTGAAAAAATTGGACAGTTTTATAAGTTCCCTATCTAGTAGACTACGTAATTGAGTAGTAGTAATTGAGTAGAACAAGGTTTCTTGGTGCCTCTGAAACGTAGCTAAGTGATAGTTGATATAGGATTCAATCAATACATCAACTGATCAAACCTGCCATAAAGTCAAACTGCTCCATAGTTACAAAGTGGAAAGGAGAAAAGGTGTTTGCAACTTTTTTCTTCCTGATTTCCCTTAAAAATATTTTTTTCCCAATAAAAATATTTGGCCTGGTTTGGGGCGGTGCAAAATCTTTCCTCATGTTCACGATTGTGTGGCATTAGGCTAGCAAGATTTTTGAACATAGTTTATCCAACCATATTGCCAATAAATCTTGCCAAGTTCTGCTACTGAAAGGAGAGCCGTGACAGCAGTGCCCTTCCATTGCTGTGAAAACTACCTTGGTGCCTGCTCTTGCTTCTGATGGCAGAAAGGTGATTCCTCCTGCGAACTCAAGATTGGGCCTTCCTTTCAGAAATGGAGAGTGAATCTGCCCTGGGAGGCCATACTAGATGGTTTAGAAGTAGCAACATACTCTAAGACACCAGGGTCTCTTTTTGTCACTGAAGGAAAAAGGCACAAATCAGAGTGAAATTGCAGAATGTTTGCAATTTGCACTTATTCTATTTGGAGGTAAACAGACACAACCGCCTAAAACAAAAGTTGAAATAAAGATAAAGCCATTAAAATTTGACTTTGAAACTTTAAAAACGCATCCACTTTACACACAACCAAGACACTTATTGCACGCTATGAAAACAAAAGTATAAAACACATATATACAGTCCCGGAAAGTACTGGATGTTACACATTGCTTTTTGAAGTTTAAAAGCATAGGACCTGCATTAAGTCTTAACAACACCAAGGCAGCACATGGAACAGCAATACAGGGACAACGTAGCCATTTATTGAAAAGTCTTACATTATGAACCTGATGGACTGCTGTGTAAGGATATCCTGCATTCTGGTTGGTCCAAATCTCACAGACTGACGACTGCCAATACAAACAGAAAGCTATATCTCATCTTATATATATTGAAGTGCCACAAATACCCCCAAGCCCAGGAAGAATAAGCATTAGGTGGAGTGACGTTAGTACAAGATATGACAGCAGGATTTGAGAAGAAGGAATTATTTTAAATTGGCAGCAGCTGTGAACGCCTTCTTTCATATATATATTTGCTGACAACACAAATGTTGAGCTTACAGAAGAAAACAACTCAAGCATTTCAGAATTTGAGATCTATGCAGAATAATAAAACCACTCTATGATTATGAAATAGAACTAAAATGGCAGCAAATGAAAAATGTGCATCTTTCCATCATACCTCAGCCATTAATTTGCATTTTATACCTCAAAATATTTGCAGTGTAGACTTATATAGAGAAAAAAATGCTAAAACAAACATAAGCTTGAGCATAATCAAATAAGTGCTGCTACTGAGCAAGAAGCACTAACATCAATGGTATGTGCACATAACACTTGGGAGATACTAACTGTAGTCTACTGAGCCTACATACTGGATGGATAGCCTTGAGAAATTTCAATGGGACGAGCACAGAAGGAGAGCAAAGGGCTCAGGGGATGATCAATACTTTTAAAACCCCACACTGGCTGGAGCAATCAGAAAATAATGGCTTGAATTCATCTAAAGTTACATAGCCATACTGAATTGTATCCACAAACCTGCAATTCAACAGTATAAAAACTGATAAGAGATCATAACAGTTCCCCAATGCAGACTTAATGGGCAGCAGCTGCTGTGAGCCACATGGATCCATTCTCCTGTCAATCAGGATCCAGCAGACTGAAATCCCAGCCCCCTCCAGTGTGACAAGGAATTGCAACAGGGATCATGCTTACGACTGTCACACTGAAGCTCACTTGCTGGACAGGGCTGGAAACATCCGTTTGTTGTGTCCTAGCAAAAGAAACATACTGTATGCTTGGAAATACAAAAGATAGCCTGTGGAGCAAACTTTGCTATACAATGACAGCAAAAGAAACAAGAAAAGCAAAGTTATATCATCTGACATGACACCTGGTATAGATTCCTTCCTTTGCACACCACAAGCAAATCCAAGATAATAGCTCATAGTAGCCAAACAACTAAAATAATCCCCATAAAGAGTTGTTACCCACCGTTTTTGTCTGAGCAGGCAACAATAAAAGGCTTTGAACATATGAGAAATGCAACTACAGTCTCTGGAGTAGCTAGCAATTAATACATCAATAGCTTAACCACAGTATGCAGAGCATAGCCAACAGTTAAGACAAGCAGCAGGAATTTAATATTGGTGTCTAAATACAGCCTGTTTTCAAAGAGACACAGTTTCCTGCAAGAAAATCACTATTTCCGTAAGTTTTTTTCTGTGAAATCTAGATGCCTCACACTGTATGACAAGCCAGATCACTGCTAAAATTTGAAGGACTGGCCGCTGAGGCTGTTTTTCTCCAGAAAGTGCAGGAAAAAAGTACCTTCAGTTCAGTCTTAAGTACTGGTACCACAGCAAGTAGCTACTGTGGCAACAAATGGTCACAATCAATTATATTGTTTTTCAAATGTAAACAAAATCAGATCATTGGTAACTTTATGCTGACTATAAGATTGAAGGATGCTGTTAATCCTTCCCCAAAATATAAGGCTCCATATTGGCTGTTTCTCAGTATGGTAGTGGTAATGGTAGTGGTGGTGGGGGGTCATAACACCTTCAGTATATATATGGAAAACAATGTGCGCTAATTTTACAAATCAGTTATATGCCTCCTGGATATGAAGAGCCCAAAATGGCAAGAAGACAAAGGGGTGGAAAACAGAAATTACCAAACATTCCAGGTAAAGAAAACTTCCCTCTTAATATATAGTGGATATGACTTTGTCCTTTATTTGTTGTGGAATAATGGATACTCTTCCAATTGTACAGACCAAATAAGTTGATAGGACTTTTGGAGAGGTACAAACTATCATACGTGTATTGGATGCCTAGGTAAAACATGAAAGAGTTCCCTGATATCTAAATGAGGAAGTTATAAGAACCCCCTCTAGATTTTACAGAATTAGACAACTATGTGCCACTTTCCAATGTTTCATTATTGGGTAAGGTATTAGAGTGAATTAACTACCCAGTTCCAGGGCTTTCTGGAAGAGAACCATTATCTAGATCCATTTCAACTGTGTTTTGGGCCTGGCTATGGCCTACGCCAGCAAGTGGACAGAGGAAAGTGTTCCTGTTGATTCTAGTAGACCTCCAAGCAGCTTCTGATACCATCCACCATGTTATCTTTCAGGGTTGTCCTACTGGAATCGGTCTTAAAAACATAGTAGTTCTGTTTCTTCCTGAAGGCTAACCTGTGGATACCCTCAGAGTTCAGTTTTGTCCCTCATACTATTTAACATAATTAAAATGTTCCCTGGGAGCCCCCAGTGGCACAGTGGGTTAAACCGCTGACTGCTGAACATGTTAACTGAAAGATTGCAGGTTCAAATCCGGGGAGCGGGAAGAGCTCCCATTGTTAGACCCAGCTTCTGCCAACCTAGCAGTTCGAAAACATGCAAATGTGAAGATCAATAGGTACTACTTGTGCAGGAAGCTAACAGCACTACATGCAGTCATGCTGGCCACATGGCCTTGGAGGTGTCTACGCACAAGACTGGCTCTTTGGCTTAGAAATGGAGATGTACACCAACCCCCAGAGTCAGACACAACTGGACTTAATGTCAGGGGAAAACCTTTACCTAACCCTTTTACTAAAATATCCCCCACTGAGAGACACCATTTGAAGTTTTCCGATTTTGTACCATCTGTATTCAGATACAACTCAGTTCTATTATTTCTTTCTTTTTCAATCCAAGGGAGTTGTCTCTGTTCTAAATTAGTGCCTGCCATAATTTGATGGACAGAATGAGGATGAACAAATTGAAATTCAGACAAGACAGAGGTGCTCCTGGTCAGTTAAAACACCAGATCAGTGAATAGGTTTTGAGCCTGTGCTGAATGAGGTTACAATTCTACTGGAGATGCATGTTCGCAGCTTGAGTATACTCCTGGATCTAACTCAGAAGTTCACATTCCAGTGATGGTGAAGGATAAATTTGTATAATTAAGGATTGTGTATCAATTACACCTATTTTAGAGATATTAGATTTGATCATGGTGACACACGTCTCATTTGGAATACTCTAATGTGTTCTAATGTGCTTTTGAAGTATGCCTAAAACCCTTAGCTGGAGGTACAACTGAATTGTTAACTGGGGATGCCTTCAGGGAGTGAGCAATTCCCACATGGCAACAGATCCACTGGCTACCAATCTCTTTATTGGTACAATTCAGAGTTATACCCTGTATGGTCCTGGTCCTTACTATCTGAAAGTCCCTAGTCTCCCATATGAATCTGCCTATCTTTTGAGATCTTAAGAGCAGAGCTTTCCAAACATTTCATGTTGGTGACACACCTTTTTAGACATGCAGCATTTTGTAACACTATAATTCAGGTTTACTAACAAACCAGAGGATAAAACAACCCCTTATAAGAGATACGGACACATAAGTAGAGGTTTTCCGCGACTAAGTCCAGTCATATCTGACTCTGGGGGTTGGTGCTCATCTCCATTTCTAAGCCGAAGAGCCAGCATTGTCTGTGGACACCTATTAGGTCATGTGGCCAGCATGACTGCATGGAGTGCCGTTACCTTCCTGTCAGAACAGTACCTATTGATTTACTCACATTTGCATGTTTTCAAACTGCTAGGTTGGCAGAAGCTGAGGCTAACAGCAGGTGCTCACCCTGCTCCCTGGGGTGAGCAGCTCAGCAGTTTAACCCACTGCATCACTGAGGGCTCCTAGACACATACACAAATTTTAATAATGAAATGTATGGGGGCACGACATATCTTTTATTTATATTTTTAAAAAATATATGATTTATTGCTTACATCACATATACTCCTAAGTTTCTCATTACATTAATATGACATACCTACACATTTCAATCAAAACATTAATGTCTCCTGATATGCAGTTTGGAAAGCTCTGTCTTAGAGGGATGTCTTTCCTACTACCCTCACAGATACATCTGGTGAAAACATAGGAGGTGGCCTTCCAGGTGGTTTCTCCCAGACTCTAGAAATTCCTTCCTAGAGAGTTCACACTGGCATCTGCTCTGCTGTCTTCTTGTAGGCACAGGAAGACTTTTTTTTGTTTTGGCAAACCTTCAAAACAAATCAATTTTCTGTCAGCCCAGCTAGCATGGCTAATGATGAGATTGTAGGAGTTATCAGCTGAGAATACACATCAGGGTATACAGAGTGCAATGCTGCATATGTGCAGCTCAGTGATTCCTCCATTACCTCCATGGTGTTTGCTTTGGTGTTTCTGTGTGTTGTCTGGTTATTGTGTTAGGAGTGAATGTTTAGCTCTCTGGACAAGATCTGGGGGGGGGGGGGGGAGACACATAAACCTGTTTAACCCTTAATAATTATATGTCTCCAGCAGGATTCCATGCACTGTCCAAAATCTGGATGGAGCATAGATCTCCCCCATTCCCTGACCCATCTTCTGTTTTTCAACCAACATACTTACACTACTTGCATTTGAAGAAGAATGTTTTGGAAATACAAAGAAGAAATACCCTGCCTATCTTTTAGGATGCTTCCTACTATAGTCAGTAATCTCAAGACTTTTGTAAACATTTTGAAAGACTTTGAAATATTCCTAAAGAAGACGTGATAAGAGTTCTGAGGATAATTTCTAGTGACTGTATTCATGCCTAAGGCTTATTTAACATTTTGTTCTATGTCTGTTAATGTTTCACTGGACAGGAAATTGAGACATGGCATGGCAAAAGGCCAGAACTGTATAGATTAAAAAGTTTTAGAGGTTACCTGTCATTTTTGATACTCAGGAAGATTATACTGAATATATGCACGAGGCTGCTCTGCAATCGTGTCAGAAGTTGGAACTGTGCTTTTTCTTTAGAATTTAGAAAGTTGCATGTGAAGGTGAAGCGCAAAATGAAACCTGCTATAATATTAAATGCATGGATGTATTTAATATCATAGGAAAGAGTGAAGCCGACATGAGCTTGTAAAGTGGCCATCAGCAGTCATCCGTCCAGGTACGAGAAAATGACAATGCTGTGTTTTTTGCAGGTACGCAAAAACCACCGTCATGCCACCATCATGCCCATTGTGAAGATTCAAGGAGTTGTGACAGGCCAAAGGGGAGGACTGTGAGCTGGTAAGTTTGGTGAAGGATCTTGAAGGACAGGAACTGCCGATGCACTGGAAGCACACTGATATGGAAGTAGGCATTGCAGAGACAGATGGTGGTGAATCAATCCCCTCCTTGAGCAGGGGTAGGATGGACAATACCATCACCAGTCAGAACCTCTTTGGGATGGTAACATATTTAGAGAAGGCTCTTGAATCTTCCTCCAATGGAACAGGTTGGATAGCTCCCTTAGACAAGAGAGAGTGCCCTTCATCAACTATGGCCTTTGAGGTCCAAGTGTTGAGGACCTTTCCCGTCAGGGAGAGTTCTCCGAACTCTAAGGTATAGCCTCTTTGGACAATGTCAGTAACCCATGCATCTGAGGTGATGTTTACCCAGGCATCAACATAGCCTGTGAAGCAGTCAGCAAATTGAAGCATCTTAAGGTTGGCAGGTGCTGTCGAGTATGAGGTGCTTGGTAGATGTTAGATGGGTGGTAGGCTGGGTGTGGAGGTGGTAGCGGTAAGCAATGAAAAGACAGAATTGTGCACACTGTCAAACTCTCAGTTTGCCCTGGTTGATGGCCAGTCAAGTTGTTGCCTCTGGTTGTGGTGGGGCCGGCCTGTTTAAAAGCGGCCATGGGCCCATTTAAAGGCAATCCCCATCAAAGAGGTAGACGGTGGTGTGGCTGTGATTGATCAAGTCGATTGTTCCGAGGTCATCGAGCTTGATGTTGAGGGAGGTCTGGCCGGTGTTGGGCGGTGAAGTGTGTCAGTACTGAGACTTGCCTGTCTCAATGCCTTTGACACTCAAACATTTGAAGTAGTTGAACATGCCACTGAAGTTGTTGAAGACAGAGGCACCATGGAGGTTGAAAGGGCCAAGGCCTGCTTATAGAGCAGGGTATTTAGCATGGCCATTCTCATCATTCTCGCCTGGGGCCGGGAATGCTTGGCAATGGCTGCATGAGCCGACCACATGGCTCTCTACAAGGCAAAGGAGGCATTTGGCGTGACCATCAGAGTCCGGTATCTTCAACGTGCACTGGGTACAGAGTTTGAAGCAAGACATCGATATCCTTTGTGAGTGAAGTTCCAGGAAGAGCTGCTACAACAGCGGGGGGGGGGGGGGGGGGGGAGAGAAACGGGGGCGCACAGAGCCAGAGAGCCTTGGGAAGCTTTAGTTAGAGCCTGTGCAGATGCAGGAAACTCATATGTGTGCATTCACAGAGACCACAAAGAAGAAATTTTAATTTCTCAGTAACTATAATATTGTGCATAGTGGCCAATTCCTTATTTATTCTTAGTTTGACCAAAATACAGTATGTCAATAGGCTAGGAAGATCTAAGACACTACTGTTTTTTTCTCAAAATCCATAGGTTTCTCTGCCTGTTAATGATTCACTCAGCAATTTAAAATTAGTTCTGGGTTAAAAACTAGTAACAACACGCCCACATTATATGTGTGTGTGTGTATGCGTAAGCAAAGTAAGACGTTTGCTTAATGGTTCATTTAGTAATTTGTGTGGGGGATGGGAATACAAAATAGAGAAGAGTGGGGCATCATATTACTGGTGCTTGACCTCAGGAGAACTCTTTCCATGAAGCCTATTTTATTTCTTCATGTCTATTTCATTTACAAGCTCACTATGCAATGGCATTGTGCAATTGCAATAGATGAGGGTTGAGTACTTATACATGTAAAGAATTCTAAATGTTATGCTACACCAGATCAATGGGAAGGGGAAAGTGTTATTCAATCTTTTTAAAAAAAAAACTTTGTACTTAAAAAAAATCTTAATACTGTTCATCTTAAAAACGAATAGTTTAGCCATTCAAAGACTAACCCAGACCATTGAATCTTAATTTTTTTTATATACAAGTCTGAAGAGTTACCCTATCTGAAGAAATTGTGTGCGGTTTCCATGGAACCATTCTTCAAAAAAGGTTGCGAGATATGGAACAATAGTGTGGTGCTATCAATATGGCAATATTTTTATCACCTTGTAATAGAAAGGAGCAGTTGGGACAGCTAGCTTCCAGGTCATTTTGAGCTTGTGGGGATCCACAAATAAATGTATGACTTCAAGGAAGGGAAATGTATGTCCACGGGAAGGATGGAGTTTTCTGGGGGCAAATGACACACTAAAAAGAAACATAATAAGTATAAATGTTTTTCTGCTTCGGCTCCTCCAGATGTTTTTGATTTCAACACTCAGAGTCTTCTACTGCTAGCCACATTAGCTTGGGCTTTTGGGAATTGATGTAAAAATATTTAGAGAACATAAAATTGCTACTTTAATTTTAACAATTCAAGAAAAAATTTTTTTTGTAGATTGCAGTAGAGGGGACCTCAATACAATGTGTAATAATACTTCTTTATACTGTGACATTTTTACAAAGAAAAAATATTCTTGCTGATTAGATGGTAATATATACTATATATATTTATAACATCTAATGATTGCTCAGACTATACTATGTAACATGACATTTGTTCCTGGTTTATAAATGTCATATCCTAATTATTTCTATCATAAAACATGGAAAAGGTTTATTAAACTGCAATGCACTAAAGGTTAAAATAGCATATGAAAAGTTAAAAATGCAACCACAAAAATGACGTTTCTGAAGTATAACAACTATCAGAGTAAGGACTGCACATTTAGACAGGAAATGACACTTTCAAACCAGGAACAGGTTTTCTTTCAAATTTTGTAACACAATGCAATTGGTACACCCACTCATTTCTGCGGTAGTGCAGAGTATGTAATTTGGGGAATGTTATAGAAGGATTCAAAAGCTCTTTGGGTGCCATCCCTCCCCACACACGCAAATGGAAACAATTGTTGCTCTCCTGACTTCCAACGAATATGTTAGCATATGTTGGAGATCAACAAGAACAATATTCCTTTCTGCCAGGAAAGGTACTCTCTGGTGCTGGGGAATGGCATTTCTTCTTTCAGATGAAGAAATGTGAATTCCCTGTCCCTCCACAGCTACTAAATAGTCATGTGATGTACAGTAGTGCTGGAAATTTGTGGAAGAAGTAGCCCAGGAGAACTGGTCACGCAAGTGTTGTGCTCCCGTGGGATGTAGGCTCTTGAGCCACTGAGTCCTGTTATTTGCAACCACTTACAAATAGACTACTGTAAGCCATCTGCCTCATTCCCTCAGAGGTCTCTATACGTTCTTCTCCCTGGTCTCCAGCTGCTCAGCTGTTTCCTGTGTTTTGCTGTATCTCTTTTGGCAGCTGGTTTGTAGAGGCTTCTAGGTCACTGTGCAGGGAAGAGAGAAATCTCCTCTAGGCTGTATGGGAGCCCTCCAGGTAATGGTGCTTTTTTTTCCAACAGAAGTTTGGCACCAGGCGACATCCTATACAACCTCCAGAGGCTACAGCTGTAAAAATGAGAGTGGACTCAATTCCCCTGCAGCAATCGATCTACCAGTTGGCTTGGTGAGAAATGTTTATACAAGAAGCTTACACATCTCTATCATCATGGGTGGGGCAATAAAATCATCTAACAACTGAGTCAAGGAACTAGACATTTTGGGAACTAGACCAGCAGTTCCCAAAATGTGTTCTGTGCAATGCTTGGGTTCTGCAAAAAACATCATAGGGATTCTGTAATAAAATGTTCTTTGAAAAATCTTTTTTAAAAACCCATGTCAGAGTATGGAAATTCAATGTAACTCTGGTTCAAACATAAATCTCTTTATTTCCAAACCTACTACATTATTCAAAACACCCAGGCAATAGGAGTAGATGAAAGAAGGAAGAACTTTGTGGTTCACAATGCTTAAGGATATAACTAGGATGCCATGGAAAATCAGGGACAGAGTTAGGGTTCCATGGGGGGGGGGGGAAGTATTCTGAAGGGTTCCATGACAGGAAAAGCTTTGGAACCACTGCCCTAGACAGCCAGCTTCTATACTCTGGGAGAGGACTATCAACATATCAAACCATCAAGGAACAAGGCTGCTTTCAATAGTTACAAATAGTTGATAGATAGATAGATAGATAGATAGATAGCAGCTTCATGCATTACAATTTAAGACATATTTCCTTTTTTATACATCTATAGATGTTTATTTCTACTCCTCAAATGAATGAATGAATGAATGAATGAATGGTGAATGAATGGTGCAGGCCTCAGACTGTTCCAAAAGCCAAAACAGCAGCCCCTAGTCATACTACAGTTGCCCACCACATCTGTAGGACTACAAGTTCATTTCTTCAGTGCTTCCAAAAGCTGGCATTCAGATTATGAAAGATGCATGGCTACTATAGTCATGCCAAAACACTGAACTCTTTGCATCGTGATGAAAAAAAAAGGAAGGGAAGGATAGCTGCATTTGCCTGAATCCAGCCTAGTCCTCACACTTCATTCGCCAAAATTCTTTTCTGTTTGAACAAGTTTGCCCTCAGGTTGGACTGAGCTGGTACATCCAGACAGCCCTAAAACTATTGTGAACTGCTTTCAAATTAATTTTCATCCAGCTGAGTAGGAATTGCGCCTCAGGTTCTTCCTGTCATTCATTGTCTAACCTTTAAAAAAAACAAACTTTGCCAATCTCTGTGCTTATCCTTCACAAAAAATTCATTCGTATAATCTGAGTGCTAATGTACCAACAGGTACTAGGTGGTGAAAACTGTTGAGACTGAGGTGGTATCATTAATATTACATGGAATTAGAAATCAGCCTAAGCTTGAGGTTTGTCCAGATTTCCTGCCTTTTCAGGCAAATGTGCCAGAGTTCATGTCTGTACACATGCCTAAAGCTGGCTATTACTATGACAGGAAAAGTGAATGAGCATATAATTGGAGATAAAAATATCACAGCTTAATATGCATGTAAATGGGTGTGCACACACAGGTTTAAAAAATAAGTGCTGAAATCTGAGTGTTTTACGGATCAAAACCATAGGCCAAGTTCAATAAAAGCATTTTAAGGAAACAGTCTGAGTGTTTTAAAAGTATCAAGTTAGCACACAAGAATACTTTTCAGTTAAGATGTTCCCTAGGAAGCATATATATTTGCTTTGGGCTTCAGATCAGAAGTAATAAGAGATGGAGTCACAGTGGGTTCTCCCATTAACAGTGAGCTCTCCCATTATCAACAGCTACTAAGGCCTAGAAGTAAAAACGAAAGGTGATATTCTCAGTCACATAAAATGCATATATCAAACAACTAAATGGCTATACATTGACACCATTCAGTCATGGGGGAAGTAAACAGATAGAAAAATCGCTACAAAAGGTATAAAAAGGAAGTGTATGTCTTTAACTAGAATGCATGAGGCTTCTTTTTATGCATATATAATTATTGACAGCAGCTAACACACTCTGCTCCTTGGTCATTTGGTAGGCTGATAGTCCTCTCCTACAGAGTATTGGAGATGACTGTCCAGGGAGTGTCGTCAACAGGTCTTTATTGCTCTACAGAAGAAATGAGAAATGGAATCATAGCAGGCTCTCCAACTGAAGTATGTAATAAAAGCATAGAAGTAAATAAGAAAGGTGATATAGTCAGTAACACAAACAACTACATGGCCATACACTAGTCACAGTTTTGTTCAGTTGCTGTTCTCTTCGGACTTTATTAATGTCATCTTGTATGCTAGGAGTGACTGCTGCTCACAGTTGTTTTTGTTGGCAGTTTTAGACAATTTATAATTCAGGAGAGAACAGGATAACTTTTTTAAAAAGGGGGGGGGGAGGGAAAATGAGTAGATGATGTTCATAAAAATATTGATGGTGTCAGCTGTCTTTGGTTTCCTAGAAAACAGCATTTTCTCTATCTCCAGGTACCTTCTGCAGTTCATCTTGTAAAGCATAGCATAGGAATTGAAAGTCTCTTCTGCTTCTGTCCTGAAACAGTCAAGCCTTAACTTGTGGATGGTCCAGACAATTGGATGATTCTATCAGGGCAAAATGCCTGCTCAGTGAAGTGAGCTGTTCATGTCACTAGCATGCTTTATTAACTTAACTGGCCTCCCATCTGTTTTTGGGTGCAATTCATAGTTTGGTTTCTGAAGTCTACTATGAAACATTAAAGCATGGTTTATGATTTGGCCTTCAGTCATTCTGTGCATCATCAAAGAACAGCACATGTTTCCCTATGGGCACTTTTTGCTGATAGAAGCACAACTATGATGACCTTTAGAATGAAATGTGGCTTGTCTTTTGATGAAGCATATGCTTGATTTAAGGTAGTCAGTGGATTATTCATGTTTGGTTGAACCAATGGAAAACAGGCTGTTTTCAATTGTCTTTTGCAGATGGTTTAGCACATCATCACTGTGGTGATCAGGACAGGAATAATTAAATAAACACACTGGGACTTTCCCAACAACTTTCTCTCTCTCTCTCATTCATTCCTTCTCTCTCTCTCTCTCTCTTTCTATATATATATATATATATATAGAGAGAGAGAGAGAGAGAGAGAGAGAGAGAGAGAGAGAGGGAGGGAGGGAGCCCTAATAGCTCTTTCCCCACTTTAATTAAATTAAAAATAACTTCTGCAAATTCTTTTAGTTATTCACCTATGAGCTGCAATTGCATCTAACTGTTCTACACAGAAATGTGCTGGCCAATTTTATCCAGGTATTTCCACAAAAACTAATGGGAAAACAAACTGGTTTAGTGTATATTTAGAAGGGAGAAAATCACAGGAATGCGCAATCCTTAGAATCATTTCCAGAAATGACAAACAAGGCATACTAATCATTTTCTAAACTTATTAACAAGACTGAATAACCTTACTGATATGTAACAATGTTAGGTCTTCTGAGAACCTTGGTAGCTGCACCAGACAACAGATTTACAAAATAATTTTTAAATTGCAATTTTACTTTTTATCTACATTTTATAAATTGTTGTTGCAATATTAGTAGATCTACCTTTTAAGTTTACTGTATTTATACAGTCTATTTATCCTGAATACAATTTATATGGCTATTCATTTAAAAAAAACCTTATTTTTATTTGTTTGTTTTTAAATGCCAACAGTGGAATGGATAATTAGGTCACTTGAATACACAAAATAGCTTCCAACTGCAGAAACGTATTTGCAGAATGAGTTCTGGGACTGTTGTTTTTCAATAGGTTTGTAATGAATCCCAGATTGTTCTAATAGCTCTTCATCCACAGCTGAAGGCTTACTGTAAATCAAAGTGAAGGACACATTGCAACATCATTGATAATAACAGCATGAATAGAAACTTTGTGTGTAATGTGTGAAGCGCATGAAGTTATTCCTTTTGTCAAATTGCCTCTGTTACTTTTTAAGAGCAGAATGAATTCATTCTATAACATGCCCAAACAATTGCAATGGAACAATAAAATTCCATTTATCCATAACCGTATCCAATATCACTGTGAGAATGCAATTTGTGAAAATACAGAGGGAAAGTCATTGTGAGAATGCACCTGGTAAGAATGCATCAAAGGGTTCTGAAATGAAATTGGTGTTGAGATTGGTTCCACAGAGTAGTAATTCCCCTTATCTCCCCTGTCAGGCATAGAGGTCACAGAATCCTGATGTTTGCAAAAGTATAAAAACAATGGGGAAAAGGGGGAAGAGGGTGGAGATGAAACAGTTTCGTGAGGCCTGAGATTTCTCACTAATCACAAAAGGAATGCTGCCTGTTTGGGCAGGAAGAGGGCAGCCAAAAACCAAGAGTTGGCAGAGAATTGAACAAGATACTTTGGATTGTAGATTAGATTGTAGATGGATGATTAAAATGCCACCCAGTAATATGCCATTCCTGCAATATTTTGTTGCACATCCTGTTTGTATAACTTAATGTTAACAATCAAAATGGCTTGCTTACCCATAGCACTCATCGCTTAAATAAATAAATAAATAATCATTTTTAAAAATGCACAATTCTTCTGTATCTCAGCCATCAACCAAATATTTCTATATTATTCTCATCTCCAGGAACTGTCAGCATAGAAATAACCGTAAAAGTAGTTCACCGAAGAGAAAGCCTCTACCCAGCAATGCTAAACAAGTGTTTTAAAACAGGATTTTAAAATATAAAATAAATGCAATAAGTTGCATATATTTCAGAAACATTTTGTTGTAGAGCTATGGAAAGATTGTACAACTCAAGCTACCAGGAATTGCAACAACAAACGAGGTTGAACGATATTACCTGAGCCATCTGCCTTTCCAGCTTTGACCGGGGAATATCATCAAAATAGCTGTCATTTCTTCTTCTCCTTGCATCCCCCTGCATGATAATGTGTGGTACGTCGAGTGAGCCTCCAGTAGTGTAAGTGCTTTGGCTGAGTGAGGGAGACAACTGAGGAGGAGTATGGTTGCCACTGGGTTCCTGCAAACAAAACAACAAACAAACATAATTAATAGGGATTCCTGCACTCAGTCCAAAAGGGCAAGTACTGCAAGTGTAATTTCTAGCCCTGCATACCTGCTAGTGATGAAATTTCCCAAGTGTATATAATACATATAAAAGTCACAAACCGTGAGTTATGTGCATTGCACACTAATCTCATGAGGGAATTACCTCACTTTGGAATTAGAATTACAATAATTCCTGTGCTTTGAATTTGTTGGAGCATTCAAGAAATCAGTTATTGTGTTCGTGTCAACTGTAAAATAAGATGCATGAAGCTGATTGGTTGAGATACACCTGGGAAGCAAGCTAAGCCTGGGACTTTTGGATACTGTTACATTTTTGTTCAGGGTTGAGCTATGAAGGCGTACAGAGAGAAGCAGAGAGAGACAGACTGATTTGCTTCTTGGCTCCTGAAATAAAGTCTCTCATATGGACACAGAAAAGATCATTTTAAATCTCTCATAAAAGGACATTATGTGATTTGGTGCAACTGATCACATTGTACATATGTTGTTCTAAACTAAGAAGAGTAAACTACTTGTTCTTTATTGTTCATATGTGTGGAATATTTTCTTTCTCTGCCAAGGCAGCGTGTGGGCTGATCATACGTGAACTACATGGTTTATTTTACATTAAACCACAGAGTTGACATCAATAATGCAACATACAAATTGACATTAACTCCATGTTATAAGATACAATTGAATTTCCACATTATTATCATTGACTTGCCTTCCAGAGCTGTAGGAAAGAGGATGTAAAGGACTTCTTTAAATTGCTGAAAAACTGCCTGCAACACAGCTGAAGCTGTATCCGACTCAACTGCAGTGTCTTCCAGTTTGTTTCCAAGCATAATTCAAGATGTTGGCTTGGACTTACAAAGTCAGAGAAGCAGCTTGGAGCCAGACTATCTGAAAGTCTGCCATCTCCAATATGAGCCTATTTGAGATCTTCAGCAGAAGTCCTGATGTGTAAGAGATTAAACTAGTAAATACAGAAGAGAAGGCTTTCTCTGTAGCCTTCTCTTCAGTTACAGAAATCTCTCATAACACAGGCAGGCAGGCAGGCTCTATGTTTTGATTTTTTAAGCTGGTGTTAACAGTATTTCATATCAGTTTTTAAAGATATATCTGTTTTATTTTACATTTGGGAGTTTGGTGGGCTTAAAAAGCAATTAAAATGCTTCCAAAAAAGTCAGATCTTTCTCAAGTACTCTTCCATTCTCACGTTGCTTCTGCAGATTTTTTTCACTGAAGTAGCAGCAGATAACACCTCCGTTTGAATAATTCTCTTGGCTTTTCGTAGGAATTCAGCCTACCACAACTTTATGTTTCACATTTATATTTTAGCATTCTTGCCGAGTGCCAGGAAACAACAGCTTTAAAAAACTGAGCTGAATTCAAGCAAATCTCCAAAGGCAAAATACTGTGAGTTCAGTGACACTTTCAGTAACAGTGTCTTCCAAGGAGCTATAATCTGTTCCGCTCCCCAGAAGCCTTTATGTGTGATATGCCAAACATAAGAATGAGAATGCCCATGTAATTTTAAAACAGTAAGAAAATGGGTGGAGGGGGGAGCTGCTTATGTCTAAGACAAAGAAGCTATAATATCCTTCTTCTTCACTATTTTATGGACGCTAGTAATGAAAATAAAAAATGCATTTCCCCACTTTACCATAAAAGGACATTTCATTTGAAAGAACTGACTATAAGTAATTTGAAGAATGTTCTCCTGCATCGTTCCTGAGAAATAGGTCCCAATGCATGTTAGGCTTTAATTGACGTATGTCTAATGCTCCTGCCACACAACTGTATAACATCCACATTGATTTGGATTATATGGCAGTGTGGATTCCGCTAACCCTATTCAAAGCAGATATTGTGGATTATCTGCCTAGATATTCTGGATTATATGGTTGTGTAGAAGGGCCCTAAGATTGCAGCCTGATGATACAATCATAAACCCACTTACCTGGAAGTAAATAATTTTGAATGTATTTGGACTTCTGGAGATGCATGAGAGGGATTGAACTGTAAGTGAAGAGCTGTATACTAAAAGGATGATCACCTTTTAGAATGGGTTTTTATGGTTGGTGATATCTCTGGGTTACATCCTCATGGAACTTCCAGACAGGCACCAAAATGTGGGAACTGTTGCGTTTTTACCTGAGGTGCCCAAACAATGCCTAAGGTAAAAGTGAATGAATCTGGAACAAAGCAGGGTTTCCCTGCACTGTTCCGAATTAATTAGACACCTGGTAATACCCAGATCTTAGGTAAAATCTGGATCTTATCAGATGTGAGCCCAGTGCGGACTGAGCCCAGGGACCACGTCATGCAATCCCCATGCCATCTTGATTTTTCAGGCCCTAAAACGTACCCAAAAGTGTCTGCCAGGCACTGGGCCTGCTTGCAAAGTTCTCCTGGCATGCCAAAATAGAAAAGGGATGGGGGGGGGGGGAATGAGGGATATTCCTCATCCCCCCCCCATCTCCTGAGGCACAATTTTGGTACCCCAGAAGAACTTTGCAAGCAGGCCCTGCACCTAGCAGCCGAATTTAGGTAAGTTTTAGGGCCTAATTTTGGAGTTTGGGGGTGGCTGACTGCTATCCTGATGGCAAGTATGCAGGAGGGAAAATCCGGGTTTCAAGGGGGGACTTCAATGGGAGAGAAAGCCGGTCATTTTCACCCATTTTCACCCACATTTAACTGCTATCTGGAAGCAGTTTGCAATACGATGAAAAAGGTCACATACCTACAAAAACATGAAATTTAGAAGCCCTAACAAATTTGCTACAGTTGATTGTGTTGTGCTTACAAAACAATTTCTGTAGCTACATCTCCTGAAGTTACCCCTCCTTAAAATCAAACAAACATGACTTTATAAGCTGAGCAAACTCCCCACCAATGCATCCATTTCCATGTTCTCAAAGAATGGGGAAATGATCTGGAACATATTCAGCTATTTTTCAGCTTCGAAGTGCACCCCAGCAACCATCAGCAGAAAACTCTGGACCTCTGTGGGCAATCCTGCAGACGATGATATAGTGCTTTTTGCTACAGAAAAATAGCTGGACATGCCTCCTCCCATTGCTCTCTGACAGCATATGCCCATACTGGGGACCTGCTTACATGGTGGTTAGAGGATTTGGTGTGTTGTATATTTGGATGAATTTCAACTTAGGACTTTGTAATGCAGCAATGGGATGTCATTCCAACTGTACTAAGTATTAGCCTTAGGAAAAGAAGCAAAGGAAAAATCTACAGTATGACCTCCATACTTGTGGGACTAGTACCTGCAGTTTCACCTACCTGCATCTGAAAAAATATGTCATGTCTAAGAATTTTCTAGGTCCTCCAAGCGATTCTATGATATGCTTCCTGTTTCCATGTTAAGTTCAAGGATATGGGGCTCATACTGTATATTTATTTGTATATGAAATTACTAAATAATCATTCTTTGTCCTTGCAGATTTTTACAGATCTCATGCAATATATGCTTGAAACTTCACAAGGCATCTCGGCACATTTGCTGAAGCCTACCCTGAGGGTTATAGATCGCGGTGGTTTCTGAGGAGGATCTTCGTGCAGCCTGTCTCCCAGTGACGCCAAAATACGTTTCCGATGGCCAAGCAAACTAATTTTTAATACCTGTAAAATAAAAACAAGTTGATGTACAAACAATTTGATAAAATTACAAGCAAGGACTGAACAACCTGTCACAAAAATGCACCTCTATAATTATTAATTGGAATATTATCCATCATTTTGAAGGCAGAGGAGTAGAATGGCATGGAATAATACTGAGAGGATTTGCTTTCAAGAAGGAAGGAGAGAATGCTAGAAGGAATCTCATGTAGTGGAATCCGGAATGAGACAAAAGGCAAACAGGTAGAGATGCGCAGTGTCAGAAGGGCAGAGGAGAAAGGAGGAGGGAGCTGTCAACAGGGAAGACAGCAGAATGCAAAACAAACTCCACAAAGGAAAGGAAAGCATGGTGTAAAGTAGAAAAAGGCCATATGCTTCTTGTTTGTCATTTTGGAGGTGGGAAGCAAGAATCTTTCTATACAAAGTATAATCTTTTGATATGCAAACCATTTCCTGCTGTATCCCATAACATTATAGACTATAATTTAGAGGAAGGAAAGCAGTGTTACTTTCACCGAGTCAACATGAATTCATTACAGAGTGTGTTGTCAGGTGGGTATTTCACATGAATCAATTGCCTGAAAAAATAATGGTGCAGACACATGCTCTCGAAGTATTAGCAATATAGGTACAATACTTGATGAAAGGCAAACTCTACCATACCACTACTCCCAGTTCCAGAAGAGAGTTGCCTCAATACAGGTGGATATGGAGGATGCATGGCAATCTGCAATATTTGTTACAATATTGTATATGCATGATTTAAACAATGTTTTAGTAATTTTAAATTATCAACGAATTGTTTTAATTGCTTTTATCATTTATTACTGTTATTGGCATTGAATGAATGCCTGTTGTGAAGCTGCCCTGAGTCCCCTTTCCGGGGGTGAGAAGGACGGGATACAAATATGTGAAATAAATAAATATTTGATTTAGATTTATTCTCAAAGTTCATTTAGCATAAGTGTCATTAACAGTATCAGTACAGTAAACACTTTCAATTATGAAAGTACATAATTCCACAGATTAAACTTTTAACACGCACCTGAGCCCAGCAAAGCAACCAACTGTTATCACTCTCAATTTTAATGCTTATGAATAAAAATAATTTTGCACTAGGCGTCGAATAAATCATCAAGAGAAATCACTCCATTATTACAGAAGGAAAATGGTTCTCACAGGCTAAATTTCATAATGGATCAGGAAGGCAATTTCACTTGCAATTTTCATTGACAACTATGACGCAAACTAAATCTTTCTCTGCTTTCCTTTAAAAGTTGGTGACTTTAGAAAATGGTGTGGGTGCAATTTATCAATTTGTAGACAGATAAAGGTATAATTAGGCCAATTTATTGATCAAATTGCAAAAGCAAATTATAGTAGATAGCATTATAAACGGATATAATGCAATGACTGTATTATGTTGAAAGTGCCTTATAGTTGACAGATGTGTGGGGGGCGTGTGTGTGTCTTGAGCACATGGTAGCCTGACAAGTCAGTCTGGGAATGGCTGATACTGAAAGGCACACACTGTTCCAGATAAGACTGGCATTACATTTACACTGTATTTTTCCTGCCTGAATACCCCCACTCCAAAACTGTATACAAAATGAGGTTACAATTTAACATAGTGAAATGTGAAATCTTTGAATGTATTATGAAATGGCCTATTTTACCACTATTCATGATAATGCTATAATTCTTCTGAATATTCTTCACTCTACAGACCTTTCTCACTATTATAACATTACTGAAAACATAGAAGATACTATCAGAACCAATCTATAATGGCTGCAACTCACAATCGTAGATGTGAATATGTAACCTAATTATGCATTCTTAACAGATTTGCATTCATAATCCCTATATATTCAATAGCAAATAGGAATTGCAAAAGTCTCCTTGCTCTGAAATATAGCCTAAGGAACCTGGCATGTTTCTTCCATCCCATCCTACTCCTTCTTATATTCATTTATATATCCCACCTTTCTCCTGATAATGGAGTTCAAGGTGACTGACAATATATTGAAGACAATACAAGTTAAAAACAAAAATCAGATCCTGCTCCGCTTCCAAGATCAGATGGTATATGTTGCGTTTAGGATATATGTTGCGTTTAAGCCCTAAACAGTTCAGAACCTGCCTATCTTTATGACTGCATCTTCCCCTACGAACCTGTGTGATCTTTAAGATCTTCTAGGAAGGCTCTCCTCTTGCTCCCACCCTCGTCACAAGCATGGTTGGTGTGGATGAGAGAGAGGGCCTTCTTGGTGGTGGCCCCTGACTCTGGAACTCTCTCCCCAAGGAGATTAGGCAGGCACCCACCCAGTCCACCTTTCATAACGATCTAAAAACAGGGATATTCCACTGTGCTTTTGATCAGACAATTCCCCAGATAATTTTGGCCCCTCAGCTATGGCCCAAAATCTAATCCTTGCACTTTACTACTGTTCCCCACTCATAGACATAGTGCTCTACCTCATAATACATACTACCCTCTATTCCTAATTTTGTCATCTAGCTCTGCACTTTACCCATCAGCCCTGTCCTTACAACTGATTTTCACCAGCCTGCCTGCTTGAGTCCAGAAACTGTTCACTATATCAGGCTATTGGTTGTTTATTCAATAGTTCTTTTTATACTGTGTTGTGATGTTGTTTGTTTTATATTGTTTATTATGTTGTTTTATGAACTTTATTGTGTTATATTTTAACTTTGTCTGACTGGGCTTGGTCCCCATGTAAGCCGCCCCAATTCCTTTTGGGGAAATGGAGGCAGGATACAAAAATAAAATAGTTATCTCTATGTATTTATTTATTTAGGCCCTCCAACAACTAACCTAACTTCCTCTAATTTCAATGGGTCGTGTCTAGGTAGATTTGGCATTGGATTTAGCATTTGATGGTCTCTTTCTATATGCTTTTCTGATAACAATTGGATAATTTCTTTCTCCTTACTTTTCTGAAAAAAACTCTGACCTATAAGAACAAACCAAATAAAGATTCACAGAAATAAATATGGGGCAAGATCTTAACGTTTATCTAACAGGAAGTATGGGGGTTGTTCATTCTCCAAGCTCTTCTTCCTTAATGGTTCCCACTGAAATTTAAGCATAAACTTAGTAACAATGATTTTAATGACGCTACATTGATTTCTGACTATGCAGAAATTTTCCCTAGTTATATAACAAAATGTGGTTATGAACAGCTAACGATTCTTGAGACTGACGTTCTTTGAAGTCCTCATAGAACCTTTTGATTAAATATGTGTCAGGGTAACATGTTGTGTCCATAGTGGAGTCCTTTGTACCATTCATTATCTTCCACTTGGAATTGCTGCCTTTAATGAACACGTTCTATTCTTAGATCAGCATCACAAAGAAGATCTAAAACCCAGACTTAAAATCACGAGCAGATTTTCACCAACATTGTGCAGGACCCCGGCACAACCATGAAATGTTGACAACCTAAAGCAGTGGTTCTTAAACTGAGACGATTCATGCTTCCCTCCTCCTCCACCCCCTCCCCCAAGCTCTAGTCCAACCTAACCATTGCAAACATGTGCCCTGACCCAGCCAACCTGCCTGCCTGCTTACCTTGGCATAAAGTGGCCACTGTCCAGGTCTAGCACTGCCTCTATCCTTCTCTCTCTTTTTCTATTATTTCCCTCATGACAGTGTCCTTCCTTCTCTTCCCCCTCCTGCTTGAAACCTTCCCTCCTCTTTCCTGTTCCTCTCCCCCTACCACCAAAAGCCTTTCCCCCCAGCCTCCTTGCTACCATAAGCCTTTCATCCCCCTTGCTATTCCTCCCCTTGCTGCCAAATGCCTTTCTTCCTCAACTTCCCCGCCACCCAGATCTTTTCCCCCTTGCCTTGCTTGCTTCCAGAACCCTGTTTCTCTCCCACCACTCAGTGGGTGCTTTGATTGTGTTTTTCCTCAAGGGGATTGGACTGGGCGGCTTCTGGGGTTTCTGCTATTATTTATTATTACGAAGTCTGGGTGATAATCTGTTGGGGTGCTTTGATTGTGCTCTTCCTGCATGGCACAAGGGGTTTGGACTGGATGATTCCTGGGATCTTCCACTGAAATACTGTTACATTTATGTTGGTTAAAATTGTTTTTCATTTATATATTGTATTGTTATTTCCTTCCATTTTTACACTGTGTGAATTAGGTCACACAAACACTTTCCATCCATCTGCCACTGGCCCCGCCTATGCTTGATATATGTACATTATATTATATATATATTATATAATATATAAAAACATTTCTTGCGGCTCCACGAGAAACATTTGCTTCGAAAAGGGCTCTGTGGCTGAAAACTTTTGAGAAAAGCCCAAAGCTTGCAAAGAGAAAATATTAGGTCAAATCCTTCACATCTCTTGATATTTGTTTATTAAATTGCAATCTTATGCTATCCCAAAACGTGGAATCAAGGCATAAACTCCAATATTTCACAGATGACTACTAGGATATTTGGGACCTTTAGGTCACATCACCAACTGATTGGTCACCACTACGGAGTCCCGGTGGCGCAATGGGTTAAACCCTTGTGCCAGCAGGACTGATGACTGACAGGTCAGCGGTTCAAATTTGGGGAGAGCAAGTTGAACTCCCTTTGTCAGGTCCAGCTTCCCATGCAGGGACATAAGAGAAGTCTCCTACAAGGATGGTAAAACATCAAACACCTGAGCATCCCCTGAACAACGTCCTTGCAGACAGCCAATTATCTCACACCAGAAATGACTTGCAGTTTCTCAAGTTGCTCCTGACACAAGAAAAAAGCCACAACTATAAATCACAGTACTGTTACCATAGCCACATTGAGCAACACAAGCTAAAAAGAAGCCTTACATTCCCTAAAAAGCATGAAGGTACGAGAGATACTTCATATAGTCACTGCCATGACAGTAGCTCTGGTGGTAACAGTAGCTGCAAGAAAACAAATTTGAGAGTAGCTGATACTGACAACCTGGCAGGTTGCTGAATAGCCAATATCACACCTTCACCAACCCAAGGAGGTTTTCCAACTCTGCTGAAAATGCATGAAAGCTGTACTCCAGAAATACCATTCATATCCAAATTTGTAAATAAACATTGCATCAGGTTTTGTAATTAACCCTAAGTTAGACACTGAATGATAACTTGTTTTGGAAGTCCCAGAAATGTGTATGTTTCTAAGCAGTGCCCTAATCTCCTGTTTTGAGTTCATCAACTAACTGACAACTCATACTTTTGCTGTTACTGCAATTAAAAAAACCCAGCAAAAACTCTGCATCGAATATTTTAAAAGGAACGCTCCAAAAGCTGTATGTGGTCTAGAATCATTTACCTACACACATGCTTCACAAAACAGCAGTGTGAATGCACCACCCACACTGCTCTAAGGCACACATCAATGGCAGACAGTGATGCTGGGATAGAACAAGCAATGGTGAGTCAGTCCTTAGCTTACACTTCATAAGCCCAATGGCGCTTTAGTAAACTGTATAATGTAGCAAAGATGCTATAATCCCCACACATTCAGCATCACTGATAAGGTAATTCCATTTTCTGTGCATTAGCGTTACATTATTTCAGCCTCAGAGGAAAGGATGACAATGACAAGTCCCCTCTGAACTAATCTTGCCAAAAAACAAAAAACCTCTTAGATGGGGTTGTCTTAGGTCACCATAAGTCAGAAATGACTGAAAAGCACACAACAGCAAACAAGATCATTTTTAAAAAATAGAAAAAGGACAATAAAATTATCAGGACGTTTGATTCCAATCATAAGCAAAGGAAGACAGAAATACATTATATATTTTTACTCAGAAATTTGGTCACAGGCTTTACAGGATAATTAAACTCATATTGAGCACTCTAGTACAGGACTTCTCAAGCCTTTTCCACTCACAATCTCTTTGTGCTCAAGCGACCATGAGTATAGGTAAAGGTTGTCCCCTGACATGAAGTCCAGTCATGTCTGACTCTGGGTTGTGGTGCACATCTCCATTTCTAAGCTGAAGAGCCAGCATTGTCTATAGACACCTCCAAGGTCATGTGGCCGGCATGACTGCATGGAGCACTGTTACCTTCCCACCAAAGCGGTACCTATTGATCTACTCACATTTGCATGTTTTCGAACTGCTAGGTTGGCAGAAGCTAGGGCTGACAGCAGAAGCTCACGCCGCTCCCCGGAATCGAACCTTTGACCTTTCAGTCAACAAGCTCAGTAGCTCAGCGCTTTAAGCCACTGCACCACCGAGTTCTCTCTCTCTACACACACACACACACACACACACATAATGACTATAAAAATCAAATATTTACTTATAATAAATCAGCATTTGCAAGCTTGCTAAAGAGGTTGGTTTTCCTTTTTTATGAAATACAGCTGAAGTAATTTCTGCATGTTGTTGCTAACAGATTGGTGTAACTGTCAAATGCAGTGGTTCTCAACCTTCCTAAAGCAGCGGCCCCTAAATACAGTTCCTCATGTTGTGGTGACCCCCAACCATAAAATTATTTTCGTTGCTACTTCATAACTCTAATTTTTCTACTGTTATCAATCACACTGTAAATATCTGATGTGCAGGATGTATTTTCATTCACTGGACAAAATTTGGCACAAACACATGATACACCCAATTTTGAATACTGGTAGGATGGGGGGGGGGGGGGGGGGGAGAGAGAATTGATTTTGTTATTTTGAAGTTGTTGTTGCTGGAATTTATAGTTAACCTACAATCAGAGCGTTCTGAACCCCACCAACGATAGAACTGGGCCAAACTGGGCCAAATTTGCCCTTGAGTTTTGGAGTTGTAGTTCACATACATTCAGAGAGCTCTGTGAACCCAAACAATGATGGATTTGGAACAAACTTGACACAAATACTCAGTATACCCAAATGTGAACACTGGTGGAGTTTGGGGAAAATACACCTTGATATTTGGGAGTTGTAGTTGCTGGATTTATAGTTCACCTACAATCAGAGTGTTCTGAACCCCACCAACGATAGAACTGGGCCAAATTTCCCACACAGAACCCCCATGAACAACAGTAATGCTGTGTTTTCTGATGGGTCTTTGACAACCCCTCTGACACCCTTCTTGCGACTCCCCCCCCCCCCCCCAGGAGTCCCAACCCTCAAGTTGAGAAATGATGGTTTAATGGGTGGCATTCAGACACCTTTTACTGTTGCCAAATTTTTCACAACCTACATAATACAGAATCCCATTGGAGATCTGGATCCATGGTTTAAGAAGCATTATTTCGTAGACTGCTCCAATTGATTATTGGAAGGAAGTCACCATCAAGATTCATTAACAAATTAATATAACAGTTCATTGCTATCTCCCACAACCCCAACAGTATGATAGCACTGAGAACATACTATGCAACCTTGGCATTTGAAATATTTATAGCCATTCAGAACTATATAAAACATTGGGACACTGAATTCAGGTCACAACAATGTTTGACAGAAAGGAAGCCCGCAGCAATAGTATAGTTCATTCCTTGCTGAGAAAAAAAGGTAAAAAAAAACAAAATTACAGCTGTACTTTTGGCATATACATTTCTTTCCCTAAATCTATATTTCATCCATAAACACTTGCCTTAGGCTGAAACCTTGCATCCATTACACAACATAATCACTTCCATTATGTTGAAAAATAAGTAAGGCTGGACCTCTCAAATGAAAAAAGTGAGTGCATGCACGTATGAAGAGACGCTGAATGAATACTAAGGCTGCAATTTTATACACACTTCCAAGACCTTTGAACTCAGTGGGATTTCTGAATAGATATTGTTCAAGTTGTGCTATGAGTCTCAAAGAAACCCAAAGCTAGAAGACACCAGAAACAACTCAAAGTGAACCATCAAATTCTTCCCTGTTTAGATTTAGGAGTGGGAAACGGAGTGTACCACATACAACTACAGAGAATGCAACTGTTCTCTGTTAAAAATAGCTTCTTGTGAGAGCCTCGATAGCACATGGTCTTTGCCTTATTATGTCTACTCCTTCTGTAGCTTTTCCAGTGGAACAGAATGGAACTCAAAAAAGGAAATTAACAAACCATATCTGTAAACCAGAAAGTTTGAGGTGAATATTTTAATGGTTGTCCAACTATCTGCGCGGGAACAACCTGCACACAGCACTGATTCCTGGACCCAGCCTTTTATTTTGTGCCTCCAGACTAGCTTTTCCTGGCAGTTAAAACAGCTGGATAGATTTGTCAAAAGAAGCTGCTCCCCTCAATCCCCTCTTAGGGGCGTAGCTCTGAATTGTTCTTCCATTTTAGTTTAGTCAATGGTGTTTTCTCTATAGTTTTGGGAAGGCAATGTGTGTTGTTCTCCCAACATTTCACTGATGGAAAACATGGACAACTTATGGCCAAGTAACATCAGGGTGGAAAAAGTTGTTCAAATGGAAGAGTTGAAGAAAGATTGCAGTAGTTTGCTTTTGCCTGAGCCTATTGGGAAAGGTACGATTCTGCTCCCTCTTCTCCTGTTTCCACTACTGAGCGAAAGTATTTTTGCACAGTATTTTTGCATGTTCAACACAGTTTCCAGCAATTTAGATAAGCTCAGGAAAAAATATGAAATGGGAAGAAGGGGAAGAAACTAAGATATTTCAAAAACAGATATAAAAAGTGGGATGGCAGAAGATTAATCAGGCCTGTCAATGCCAAATCAAAAAAGTTGGAGGGGATGAGTTACTAATATCTTTTTCCAACTAAAAGTCTCAAAGGAAGTTTTTAAGATTTTTTACTTTCTAAATGAAAGATAGCTACTCTTCAGTGGCCTGGATCTTCTGGAGCTATCCCTGCTGCAAGGATCACTTTCACTTTGTTTATTTTTCTAGCCTCTTCATTTCCAATGGTCTTTTTTTTATTTTAGGGACATAGGAACACAGGGCTGATCAAGTTTCTGCCAACAGTAAGTGAAACCTTCATTTAGGATGTCAATCTTGTATTATGATTATTGTTGTGCAGCAAAGAACAAGAAGGATTTTACTGGACCTGGACTTTCATTTAGTTTATTCCAAGACCACAAGGGCAAAAACTGCAAAATAATAGGCCTAAACAGGGCAACAAAGGGGTAGGTGCTGTGTGGGAAGCACTCAGGGTGAGACCCCATGTCCAGGTTGCCTTTTGCTGGCATGTTTTTGAAGATGTGTGATTTAAAACAAGCACATTTAATTGTATATACATCTAACGCTCTGCATGGTGCTCTCCACCATGCAGAGAAAAATAACCCCAATAGTTGGTTGCAGCTTTAATAATATAGCTTAGACATATAGCAGAGCAATGATGAGTATCAACAGAATGTTTCCAAAATGGATAATCTTGTTCTTGTTGCAGTACAGCACCAGGGGGGGGGGGGTGGTATTCTTTCACTGATGAAATGGCCAACTAGAAGTATATTCCGAAATTTCATCCTATAAATGAATGATTGATGTACAGACTTAACTTACACCACAGATTTACTTTCTGCACCTTCTCGCTCCTCTCCCCTTTCAAATTCCTTCCACGCCCTTTAACATTATTATTATACATGGGGCCAGCTTTAGCACAGCAGGTTAATCACCAGCTGCAGCTGCAGTATATCTTGCCAACTAAAAGGTTGACAGTTTGAAGCTGGGTCAGGGTGAGCTCCTGATTTTCAGCCCCGCTCCCTTACCAACCTAGTGGATCGCAAACAGCAATGTGAGTAGATGAATAGGAACCACATTAAGTGGAGAGGTATTTTAGGCACAGTGTTTGGGGGCAAAGGCTCTTCGGCAAGGAGATGGAACAACAGTACCCCTGTGACTGGAACCAAGCACAGCCTCCAAGATGCTGAATGATGAGAAAAAACCTAAATATACTTCTATCTGTTGTCTGGCTCATCACTGCATAATTGGCATTGAATGTTTTCCGTATATGTGTTCTGTGATCCGCCCCAAGTCCCCTTCAGGGTGAGAATATAAGTATTGTAAATACATAAATCTTTCCCAGTGAAATAGAGCACAGAACAGGACACTGTTATAAATGTTTAATTTTTTTAAGTTCAAGGTAATCTTCTTTTTGTCTTCTAAAAGCCAGGTTTTGGTGTTAGAATGGACAGGGTATGAAATCTTTACTACTATTCTCAAGTTACAAAGAAGATAGGTTCTGTTTGTTTTTAAGTTGAATTTGTATGTAAGTCAGAACAGGGACTTTTTAAAGCGTAACTCCATCTATCCTCTATATACCTACCTACCTACCTACCTTTGGATAGCATAGGAAAGGATTAACACCCCTGTGGTGTTTCTTTTGTTGTCCATACCCCTGTTCAGAAGATTTCATCTCATTTTCTGACCTGTAATAATTGGATTTTGAAAATAGTTGGCTTGTTGTGAAAACAAGGATTGGGGAAAACACTTCAGTGAAGAACCCCTTTCCCCATGATAACTCTTTCAGGGGTGAATTTCTCTTCCTAGGAATAGATGTCTGTCACTTCCTGTTGTCTCACCCCCATTCTTAACTGTGAGTTGTTTGTAACTCAGGGAATGCCTGTATATTGAAACTACTAAGTTTGTTTTTAGGTTACTTAGTTTTATATGGACATTCTTGAAATTCTGTTGTTTCTGGAAAGCAGTCTATACTGAAAAATGGAATTCTCCTTAGAGATAGGCTGTAAAATCAGAAATGTGGAAAATAAATGAAGGTGAATAGAGAATTGGAGAAGAAGTATAGTGTAGAACAAATTTTATTGTGGCTGTTTTTATTTATTTAAAACTTTTATATCCCGATCTTCTCTACCTCCGTACTCTACCTTCTCTACCTCCCATCTACTTCTAGGCAGTCAGAAACCACATTCCCTTTTTATGCCCAGAAATCAAGGACAATACATTCTTGGATTAAATGGCACTCAAAAGACTAGACACAAAACACATTAGTGAGAAAATTGTGATGTCTCTGGCAGGCATTCAATAGAATTTCTGAATACATTTTCATTAATTTGAGTAGAGATTGGCAACCTGTGGCACACTTTTTGTTGTTGACGGCAAATCCCGCCATTCCTTAATCATTTGGCCTGATGAGATTTATAGTCCAGCAATATATGGAAGACATGTTCTGAGTTAGAGAATCATACAGGAGCCACACATAACATAGGCAATTGCCAAGAAACCCATTGAAGATGCCTTCCCATCTTCAATAATCTACTGGTCTTCCAACACAATGCCTTCTAACCAACACGTGTTTCTTCCCATCCAAATAGAGTTATCTTCTGAACAGGGTGGCAGTGGAAATTAAATACAGGCCAGCATATATCTTTCTATGCTATCAAAAGGAACCATGTCCAAAAATGGGAGATTAACAAAGCGTATGTATGGGAAGAACTAGTGAATACCTCCAAAAAGTAGGTCCTAAAATGGTTTGGACCTCTCCATATCATGATAGCTATAGATTTCTTATACTGAGAGCTACAATACTTGTTTCTATAATATGTGCATTTTTAAAAGAAACACATTGTACTTATATTATTATTATTATCATCATCTTTTATTTATTGTTATTGCAGTTTCTCAATAATAATAATAATAATCATCATCATCATCATCATCATCATCAACCTTTATTTATACCCCACTAACATCTCCCGAAGGAGTCAGTGCGGCTTACAAGAGGCTGAGGCCCAATACATCAGTAAAACAACAGCAAACAAATACAACAATAAATAAAATCATAAAACAAAGCAATAAACATTAAAACAATAGCAATAAACATTAGACAATAACACCACGATGCATTTAAAAACTAAGGTTGGGCCAAATGTAATGATTAAAATTTTTAAAAATGCTGGATATGACCAGGTGAAATGGATAGGTTTTTGGAGATAGGTGCGGTATGCAGACAATCTTAAATCTCTAGTAAAGTTTCTCAAGTCACTCCTGACCTGAGAAAAAAATATCATCTTTATTTATACCCCGCCTTTCTCCCTGTGGGGACTCAAGGCAGCTAACACTCCACACGAAACAAGTTTGAAAGGTGCAATACAAAGGGATAAAATACAGTAAATACACTAAATTGGCCTTTAAAACTCATATTCAAATAATTTTCATTGAAAGTCTCTGAGTCCCTCTGTTTCAGACAGATGTATGCTGTGTTGCAGCTGGAATAAATGTTATTATTCTGTTAGATGTTAATTTGTGTCTGACTCAGGACAATGAGTACACACTTTCTGGGATTTCTTCTGAACACATTTCATAAATAAATGCATTCATAGTATAACAAGAAAATGCTAAATTGAAACTCTGAAATTTATATATGAAGCTGAGAATATAGAACCCCATTAGCTACAGTCTCGTGTTGCCAAATGCATTCCCCCAAATTCCTTTTAAACTGGATATAGTGTTTTCTTGAAAGACAGTGACTGCCAATGCCAGTTAGCACAGCACATTTAGCCTGGTATCCTGCTGTTCTCTGACTCTTAATCTGTGAGGAAGAAACATCATGAGTAGAACAGAAGAAGCTCTCTGAGCACAGCAGGCCATTGGATTAACTCTGCCAGGGGCATGGAAGGGACATCAACAGGATGTCTCAAAATATCTTTTCCCTTAATACCTGAAGGTGAGAGAAGGAACAAATTTTATCAAGGAGGAAGACTGATGAAAAGGTGCAAATCAAACAGCATCACAAAAAACTATAAGCCATCCAATACCAGCTAAATACATTCCCCTGGAGGATTGAGGTATCATACAAAATTACAACAAGACATCTTATCTTATTTAAAATAATTCAGATCATAACTGCATTAAGATTATATATATCTTCTCACATATTAAATTTTTGATCCCAGCAGTTCTTAGAGAAAATATTTTGTGTGGATAAAAACCAAGAAGAAACATGTGGACAACCCACTCTAGATCAGTGGTTCTCAACCTGTAGGTCCCCAGATGTTTTGGCCTTCAACTCCCAGAAATCCTAACAGCTGGTAAAACTGGCTGGGATTTCTGGGAATTGTAAGCCAAAATACCTGGGGACCCACAGGTTGAGAACCACCGGTTTAAACTGATAAAGGTATGAAACATGTTATTGTGAATCACTTGCTCAAACAAAAACAACATCACAGTTGTTCCTTTGTTTAAAAATGTATTTTACTGATTTCATTTCCCCTTTGTTCTCCCATTTCTGCACTTTTCAGCTGTACATGGAGAGTGGTTCTCAAAATGAGTTGTAGCTACTGAAGACTGCAATTTACTTATTGTGTGTAGTAACACTTATGGATAATTATTAAAATGTAACTACAGAGAGAGAGAGAGAGAGAGACTTCCTCCCACTAATAAAACATCCCAAAGAAGTTAAAACTGCAGATATGGATTGAATTCAGTACTGCGGTAATCAACTGTTAGGAATCCATAACTAATTCCTGTCTACAAAGATTCATGACCATGGAACTATGGTCACAATTGCAAAAGTCCCCCAATCCTACTTTGGGCACCACTTACACTGCCATACAATAAAGTTTCAAACGACACTATATGGTCAGTGTAGACCAGGCATGGGCAAACTTTGGCCCTCCAGGTGTTTTGGACTTCAACTCCCACAATTCCTAACAGCTGGTAGACTTTTAGGAATTGTGGGAGTTGAAGTCCAAAACACCTGGAGGACTGAAGTTTGCCCCTGCCTGGTGTAGACTCATATTATGCTGTTCAATGCAGCTAAACTGCATTGTATGAGCATACCCTGACCATAAAATGCAGTTTCAAACTGCATTATATGGCAGTGTAGATAGAACCTTAATAGAAAACAGATATCTTGGTTTTATTAGGCATTTTCCTGATGCAACTTTATTGTTCTTAGGTAGATTTATTGTAACAGAGTTCATGCAAATTTCTTTCTTAGTGCCTTTTCTTTTATCATATCCGGCACCATAATATATATTCTTATCCTTCATCCAGGTCTACAAAACCAAGTCCCAGTTAGTAACCTGGCAAATATTCTATCTGCTTGCCAGGCTGCTAACTGGGACTTGGTTTTGTAGAAATATTTCACCAACTTTGAGAGAACTTCACCCATTCTTTCCAAGAAAGGAAATAGCGATGCTTATTTTTAAAATATTACATGTTTTAAGATTAAATTGCTGCTGGAATATCCTGACATACACTCATCTTTCTGAGGTCATCTGCCTTCTGAGCTGTGGTGACTGGCCAAAAGAAGTCAATAATGCTCTCAAACAGATTCCTTAAAGTAACAATTTAAGAATCACGTGACTAATTTCTCTTAAAATGGCAGTGTTATCTGTCCCATTATATTATTTTTATACATTCTGTCCTTACTTTAAAAACATTACTTCCACATTTCTCGCAAAGCCAAATAGGTATGTTGAAATAGCCATAATGGGAAACATTCCGCAAGAATCCAATATTTTTTACATCCATACATCTACAAAGTCATTCCTTCACTTCTGTGGTAGTTTCCCCCTGCAAAGGTGGGAAAAACACGAATAAAAACACAATTTTTCAACTTGGAAAGACCTCTCAATGGGAATCTCTAGGTTCTCCTGGATGACTCTATGGTCAGCTTCCAGCAAAAGATAAACACATAGTCACTCTGGACCTAGAGATTCCCAGAGTGACCATATTATCTAATCTGTGAATCAAATTTCCTAAAGTTAAAACTATAATTTGTACTGACTATACCAGGCATTGGCAAACTTCAGCCCTCCAAGTGTTTTGGACTTCAATTCTCACCATTCCTAACAACCGGTAGGCTGTAAGGAATTGTGGGAGTTGAAGTCCAAAACATCTGGAGGGCCCAAGTTTGCCCGTTTCTGGACTATACTCTTCATTTCACATCAGCACCAGTCGGTATAGTACACCAAAACAAAACAATATTCTAATGGGAAATTAAGAACAGAAAGGCAACAAATTTTGACTCACTGTTGGAGACTGACAAGTTTACTCTTGAAGAAATAAAATTCTAATTTCTATGATGAAAAGCAAGGGCTAGGTATATTAATCTACACCATCTAGACTGGATTTCATGCTGGATTTTTCCAACCATAAACCAGAACAGTGACATCACATCATAAAAATCACTAGTGGAACTATGATTAATAATGAATCAGAAGAGTAGATAGCAATCTGGAAGAAATTTACAATGTAATTTGTTATTAATTCAGTCACCTACATAATTTCTTGGGATGTTTTTATTTGCATATTTTTCATAGAAACACCAACATTAAGCTAATGTACTGCTTTGTTCAAAAAAGTAAATTAATTTTGTTAATTACAGAGCAATTGTTCAATTAATCAGTAACTCATGGCATTTGTATTATTTATTGCTGTTTTCCATGCAGGCTTACAGTGAAAATGGAAATATTATATCAGACGTCCATATATTTATGCATTAGCTGAAGCATACGGAGTACCCGTGTTTGTCCATATCTATACCTGATACTATAAGAAGAGCTCAGTGTGCCTCCTATTTTTCCATTCCTATTTCCCATTTTTCAGGAATCTTACCAATACTATTTCAGAGAGCCTTTCCTTCATTTAACCCAAGGTAACTTAGGGGTTAAGTGTTTTAGTCCCCTTTTGCCACACCAAAAAGCTGACAGGCCATCAAATGCTAATCAAGGTGGTCTGTTGAAACAGCAGACAAAGGTTCTTTGTCCTACCCTGGTCATTCCACAGATATATAAACACATTTTCCTAGTTCTAACAGGACAGTGGGATGCTATCACTGCAAGGTTTCTTTTTTTGCCACCATTTATTGATCCATAGGCCACCTCCTTGCTAGAAATTTCAAGAAGATACACAAACTCTTCAGGTGAAATAAAATATATGTTTATTTTGTTCTTGAACAATAAAGATGTGTAGTGGTTTCAATAAACGGTCAGGATTTACTTGTACAGAGAATTGTTTTATATAATGAGTTTCTTAAAAACAAAGTTCTACACACAGGAATACAAACAGGTTGTTTTTAGACCTTTTGAATTCTCTCTCCACACCAGCACTCTAATACCATAGAGGCTCACTAGTTTCTCAATCCTTCTTCCCGAAGGCCTTAATTACTTTCCTCAAAGAGGTATCTTTTCTATTAGCATTTCCCAAAACCAACCTTCCTTCCTTCCCCTTCAAACCTCCTAAACTAACTCTTCAAACTCCTAACTCCAAGCAAGAATCTAGTATTATTACACAACTAACTTCAGTTAACACAAAATGATACTGTCTAGACATAGAAAGCACAATACTTACAAAAATAATAAATGATATGGAGAGTATATTCCATGTGAGAAAATTTCTGTAAAGAAGGAAAGAACAAACCTGTGAGAGATGATAAATGATATTTAGAATAGAGGATGAATTACATGGTTTCTCACTATCTCATTTCTCCTGGAGATTGATCAAGTTAGGGAATGCTGGAAAAAGCAGAATCAGCAATACATGTATTATGTCAGAAAAAGAAATTACCCGTGTTTGCCTATTGTCAGTCTTCAGAATACTATCATCTATATGCAGTTCCAATCTCCTTCCTACGCAAATGTTTTTCATCTTTTGCTTTCTCCAATTCTTGGCAATTCTTATTCAACTTGGTTAACCTTTTCTCTATAATTTCCCTTCTCCTACTCTGTTTAACAACCCACCCAAATTCTTTTTCATGTCATTGCTTGGGTCCACATCCATTTTCTTGCTTTGCTCCCTCCCACCTCGTTTTGCAATTTAAACTGAATGTACATTGACATTTCATTCTACATTGTACCCATCTTAACGGGTAGAAAGAAAGCGAGAAAGACAATGAAGCAGTGATAAAGGGAAGAGAATGGGGAAGATGGGGAAGACAAGTATGGAAAGATGACACAATGCAGAGTGGTACACTATCATTTGATTGCTAACAATAATCTTCATTTACATTATGAATTAATATGTGTGTGCCACAGAGAGAGAAATGAGCAGTCACAAAGATATTGAGGACATTTTCACATTTGATACTTTAGTGGAGAGAGATAAAAACACAAGACAATTCTAAAATTCCCATTCTTCTCTCTGACAAAAACTTACTAGATTCCATGCAGTGTAACAGTGCCTTGCAGAAGTATTTATACACACATATCCTTTGATTTTCCCACATTTTGTTGTATCATCACCCGGAAGTGAAATGGCTTTAACTGGCATTGTTATTGTTTGGTGTACATACGAGGGTTGAATGAAAAGTAATGCCTCCACTTTCGTAACTCCTCAACAGATGGCAGTACTGGTATGCGGCAGGTACTGACTTCTTCAGTAGAATCTCCTCTACAATTCCATTTTGGCAGGAAGCCTTAGCATTGAATGGTTGTGTTGTTAAAGTGTGAAGTATGGAACCCTGCACAGATGGTCGGTTAATGCAACTAAAGCAATGTGCAGTCATTGAATTCTTGACATCAGAAGGTGTCACCCCAAAGGAGATTCATCGGAGAATGCAAGCTGTTTATGGTGATTGTGTTGATGTGAGAACTGTGTGTCGCTGGGCGAGTAAGTTTAAAGATGTTGATGTGGGAACATCTGACTTGCATGACAAACAAAGACTTGGACGTCCTGTGACAGCAACCACTGAGTTTCACAAGCAAAAGGTTGACAGATTGATTCAGGAAAAAAATTTCAAGCATAATCGGCATTTCACAAGAACATGAGGGTCACATTATTGCTTTGCTTGGCTATTGGAAGATCTGTGCATGATGGGTTGTGAAACAGTGTCAACTTCTTCTGTGACGGCTTCAGAACACTTTTTCATCATTGGCAGAAATGTATCCAATTGTCCGGTGATTATGTTGAAAAGTGATAGTGGTAGTTAAAGAGCACATTCTAAGGATTATTTCTGCATTTGATTTATTAAAATATTCCCATCCAAACCCAAGTAACAAAGGTGGAGCCATTACTTTTCATTCAACCCTAGTAAGATACTCAACAATGTCAAGATATAAAAACAGTTTTATCATGGCACAGAAGTAAATCAAGAAACCTTTTTTGTGTGTCAGAATTGACTTGAGAAACTGCAAGTTGGAGTGATGGAGGATTTAGAAGTGCCAGTTATTATTGGAAATGATCTAGCCTGTGAACTGGATTCCAATTCAAAATGGTTCCTTTTACACAAGTCACTTCTGGTGTGAGAGAATTGGCCATCTGCAAGGACGCTGCCCAAGGGACGGCTGGATGTTTTACCTGTAGGAGATTTCTCTCATGTCCCCGCATGAGAAGATGGAGCTGACAGATGGAAGATCACCCTGCTCCCTAGTTTTAAATAGCCAACCTTTTGGTTAGCAGTCTTGGGATTAACCCATTGCGCCACCAGGGGCTCCAGTTAAGGAAACTGGCACTTGGTTACTGCATAAGCATTTACAACAAAATGTAGAAAAGTAAAGGGGGTAAATACTTCTGCAACACATTGCAACTATAAAGTGACTATATTTCACTGAATCATTTGTGGATTTTTTTTACAGACATCACACCGAGTAGTAGATAACAATTTTTGCAATAGAATGTCAGCAAGACTACATAGTGACTAATAGAAGTAGCATTTTAACTAATTTTGTTTACTAAATATTAAATGTACTATTTTTATTGTTAAGAAATACCATTCGTAACAATAATTTGGGATAAAACTCTGACCTAGAAATGTACTTTTGTCCATTCCCGTACCAAAATTAGGATGATGTCACCAAATATTTCAGGTTGGTTTTTACCTATTTTTAAATTGCTGTGATTAGAGTTCATAGTAACTTATTGTGCTTAACCACATGAACAGTTTACACCTGGGCCCAACAAGGAGCTTATGGCTGCTTTTGGGCTAGATAAGCAGATTAAAGTTGGCTTGTTGATGATGTTATGTGCCTCCAAGTCAACTCTGACTTATGTGCAATTAAATGGTTTCCTTCAGTTTATTTTCAGAAGTTTCGCCATTGCCTTCCTTGGAGACTGAAAACATGTGACTTGCTCAAGGCCATCCAATAGGTTTAAACAGAAGTAAACTATAACATGAGAGACATCAACTTTCACTGCTTTTAGGATCCAGTTCATAAAAAGTTTATGTTCTCTACTAGCAAAAATAAATATTTATCCAATCTTGAAAAAGTCTGCCTAATTGGCAGCTTGTTCTTATATCGTGTAGGTCCCTCTGGCTTACCAGATTAATTAATGATCAATTTCAAAGGATGCAGTTTACACCATTGAGAACTGGGGTAGACCTATTTTTAAAAGCCTCACTGACAAAAAATACAGTAAGTCCAGGTTTCTATAGCAACCAACAAATCACATGCACAGTACACAACATCTGCATTGAAATAAGCTAGTTTTAGATATCAGAATAAATTAAAGATGAAATTGTCATGTCTAATTTCTGTTCTCCCTACATTACAAGCCAAAGTTCACATTTCAGAAAATATACTAAACCTACAAGATATGTAATTGCTCACTATCTGCTTCACTAATTGCACTGTCAGAGCAAGAACAGATGTGCTGAGTAGAAGATCAAGATGTTTCAAAAGGAAGGTCAGTTGTGGCACTGAATCTCTGCCAACCAGAAGCCCCAGAGCAAGTGACAGCAGTTGCAGCCCTGATCTCAGGCAGCTGTTTCAGTGGCTTAGGTCAGTGGAGCATAAGGAGACCAGTCCAACCTCCAGCCCTGCAGCAAGCTGGTGGAAACCAAAAACATAACTAACAATTTACCTTTATGCTGCATGACAGAACAGAAGAGACAAAGCAAATATTTAGAAACAAAATGTAGAGCTAATTGGGCCATCTTAATTGTTATGCTAATGTTACCCTATTTTAAAAGTTGTCTACACAAATTCCTATGCACTAAATGGAAAAGTTGTTCACTTACAACAGTTCATTACACACTGAATGCTAATGCAAATAATGTTGGCATGTTAATGGTATTGCATTTTTCATGCATTTTTAAAGTGGGGTGAATGGTTAAAAAAGTAATTTAGCAAGTTCAACTTTGTTATTAAATTTGATGGTAAAGATAACATCCTGGATGAAAGGAAAAATTATTTGCATCTCCACTGCCTGTTGATGCAATATGCCAAGGTAATATCAAGGCAGTAGGGGTGCATCCAGGCAGCACCTAAAGTGTACATCCTCCTGCGCGGCACCCAAACAACACCCCACATAGAATCATATAGTTGGAAGAGACCTCGTGGGCCATCCAGTCCAACCCCCTGCCAACAAGGAGGAGAGTTGTGTTGAAAGCACCCCCAACAGATGGCCATCCAGCCTCTGTTTAAAAGCCTCCAAAAAAGAGCCTCCACCACACTCTGGGGCAGCGAGTTCCACTGCTGAACATAAACGCAACTGTATTTGGAAAAGCAGGGAAACCCTGCTTTGTGCTGAAGTAATTTGTCAGTGGGAAAGAGGTGGGTCTTCTTGAAAGACCTGCGTCTTTCCAGCTGTGGGTGGAGTCTGGGCTGCCCCCCTCATAAGTCTGGGGACTTATGAGGAAGCAGTCTGCACAGCCCTCTCAAGTTTCCTGGCCTCTATAACGCCCTCCCCAAATGTGCCAAGAGAAGGGGGGAGGGGAAAAATCTCTCCTGTCACCTCTTCTCCTGCCGCATAATTCCTACGCACCAGGAAAGCCCCAGCAGCACTGGTTTCAATGGTCCACAAACATATACAAAACATAATAAAAAAAATTCGACATGAAACCAGAGTATTTTAAAGGCTTTTTAAGGGGTTTTGGGGGGGCTGTCTCCCTGTCCTCCCAGAAGGTTCCAGGAGGTCATCTGGATTCGCCCCCCCTCCCAGAAAAGCACATGCTTTCAGGGGGATGTGGACTTGAACCCGGAAGCAATCACATTTACAAATGAGAATGCTCCTGGGTTAAAGGTTGTCTGGAACCACTGTAGGTTGCACTGAAGAAGCTCTTTCTCTTGCCTTTAGAAACTAGATGATACTGATCCAGCAGAGGAAAAACGAAGAAAATTTACATGTTGTAATTACACAGTTCAAAATTCTATCCCCATGTAGGGTAAACTCTTGAACTTTCTGCTTAGGTAGTGAATTGGGGCAATATTAGAACTAAACTCCTACATTGCATTGAAAGCCATATTTATACATGTCTTTTGATAGCAGGACTATCGTTTCAGTGACACCATTTCACTGTATTGGGTCACAGGTTACTTCAAAGAGTAAAACTGTCTCACAGTATCATGTTTTGGTGTCTTCTGAATACATCAAAATCCATCGCAAAAAACTTCAAAACTACAAATTAGCAATTAACAACTGACACAACAGAATGAATTTTAAATCAATATGTTCGTGGATCAAAATGCAATCCACATTCTCTTTAGTGGACCAAATATCCCAGAAAATCCCACTACAAATCAGCCCTTCATATCTACAGATTCTGCATCCGTGGATCCAACAATCCACCGATAGAAAATCTTTTTGAAAAAACACCTTGATTTTGTCATTTTATATGAGGGACACCATTTTACTATGCCACTGTGGAATGACCTGCCAGAAGAGCTCTGACAGCTACATCAGCTGTTGCAATTTCAAAGCCATCTAAAGACTTATCGCTTCTGACTTTGAGTCTCCTTTGGGGTTTAAATAAACACCACCATCACCACCACCACCAACAACAATAATAGTGATGTGTATTTTATAGAAATATGTTTCATATGTATCTTTTATAGAAATACATTTTAATATGTGTATTTGTGGTATTTTTTACAATGTTTACATTTTATTTATTCTGTAACCTGCCTCGAGCCACGAAGAGAGGCACGTAAAAAATAAAATAATATTTTATTATTATTATAATAATTAAATAAATAAAAAAAATCCTCACCTCTGAGGATGCTTGCCATAGATGCAGGCGAAACGTCAGGAGAAATGCCTCTAGAACATGGCCATATAGCCCGAAAAAACCCACAAGAACTTAATAAAATAATAATTATTATTACTATTATTTGAGCATTCATAGATTTTGGTATCCACAGAAGGTCCTGGAATCAACACAATTTAATACAAAGGACACATTGTACAGGTTACTGAGTGGATCTGGTTACTGTATGCCACTTTCTTTACAGATAGGATAACTAATAAATAGGTACCATTAATCATATGAATGATCCTTTAACAACCGCAAAAGCACTTTATATTGACTTAGGACTGCTTGTATTTCTCCATCAACACCCCATCTCCTGCATCTCGTCCATGCCTAGCATTATTTTTTTAACTTTAATTACATTTGGCCCAGCCATAGTTTTAAATGTGCACTGTACCTTGTTTAATGGTTATGCTATTTGTGTATGTGATTTATTTTTTAATTGCTTTGTATTGTACCTGTTATTTCTTGCATTGCTTGTATTGCGGGCTCGGCCTCATGTAAGCCGCACCGAGTCCCTTGGGGAGATGGTAGCGGGGTATAAATAAAGTATTATTATTATTATTATTATTATTATTATTATTATTATTGGCTTTTGTTTGGCTTGATTTCTTCATGAGTATCTGAAAGGCTCATCAATTCTACTATCATTCAAGCTATTTTTTAAAAGTGATTTCTAGGTCTGGTTGCTGTTCAACAAAAAGGAAACTGATGGTGTCATATTTTATTCTCTTCATCATGTACACGGATAATAAAATCATTTCTGCCAACAGTATTATTTGCAATTTTACTTGTTTCCAGGAAGACTTCTAACCAAGATTCCAGTAAAAAATTATTTAACGTCATAATTGTATACCTGTACAATACACATTACTATTTGACGCAGAGATGTTGGCATTTTAAATATTGTTCTATCTCTTCATACAAATGTCTTATTTCACACAAAAAATACATGTTGTGGGTTGACTCATCCTGACAGCTAAAAGGTTGCACCTCCAGAGAGAGGGAGACAAGGACCTAATTATGCATCTGTACTGAGGAAGCCACAGCAGTACGCTCATCCAGAAGCTAAGTGTGAAATGAGCTTAGCATGAGAAGATTGTTGCAGAGGAGTTCTCTCACACAAGCACAGTTGGTAAAACTTGTGCAGATGGTATTAACTGTCATTTTGCAAATTTACCAGCTGTGATTCAAAGCATTAAATTCAGGTAAGAGGTTCTCTGCAATGAACAAAAAGTTCAACCTTCTATATCACCTTGTCTAATATACATTTTTAAAAAATATTCCTACCTAGCTAATCTTGTATGATAATAGGTTTCCAAGAGAGCTACTCATTTGGTTATGATGCATGAGCTACCTGGAAGTGTGATCCGATTAACATGCTTAATTGAACACTTTGGTTACACCCATTTCAGTTTTTTCCTGTCTCTCATAGTGTTGCCATTCACTAAAGGTCTGGTCATATTTTGTGGTAACTACCACACGCAATGTGATTTTTTACGCTGAAAAAAAAAAAGACATTGGTCTGTAAATTAATGCAGTGCAAAAGGCTGTTATTAGTCCAGCTTCAATCTAGATATATCAAGTGCTCCTCCTCTTGGCAACCAGATGAATAAATAGAGTGCACAGATTCATCCTCCAATTTTACCAGAGAACTAATATCTAAATGCTGAAGAGCACAAACATTGTAGAAGTCTTCCTTGTATTTCCAAGAACAGGGTTTCTCAACCAGGATTGCCTGGAACCTTTGATTTTCATAATTGTTGTAATTGTTTAGATGTTTTAAATCTTTGGTTTTTTTAACGTAAATGTTTATTTAATTATATGTTTTTATGGGATTGAATTATTGCCGATGTGTAAGGCTGCTCTTAGTCCCCCTCGAGGTTGAGAAGTGCAGGGTACAAATGCAGTAAATAAATAGCTAAATAAATAAATAAATAAATAAGGGGTTGCTGGAGTTCCAAAAGCATTAAAAAAAAAAGCATAAACACATTTTATAAAAAGCTGAAGATATAGTTATTTTAATACAGAGACTCCCTGAGATGTGACATTTTTTTCAAGAGTTCCTTCAAGATAAAAAGGCGAGAAAGCCTAGAGGAGACAGTTGGGCATTCTGAATGAGAAACTATATTTCTTTAATTTTTATGAAACAAAAGCCTGAGTGGTTTTCTCCTTTGAGGCCCAATAGATAATATGTGAGTGGGCCTTGGATTTTGAGAAATGTGTAGAGCAGGGGTCCTCAAACGTTTAAACAGAGGGCCAGGTCAGAGTCCCTCAAACTGTTGGAGGGCTGGATTATAATTTGAAAAAAATATGAATGAATTCCTGTGCGCACTGCACATATCTTATTTGTAGTGCAAAAAACACTTAAAACAATACAATAATTAAAATGAAGAACAATTTTAACAAACATAAACTTATTAGTATTTCAGTGGGAAATGTGGCCTTGCTTTTGGCTGATGAGATAGGATTGTTGTTGTTGCTCTTGTTGTTGTTGTGTGCTTTCAAGTCATTTCAGACTTAGATTGACCCTGAGAGAGGACCAGGTAAATGACCTTGGAGGGCCATATCTGTCCCCCGGGTCTTAGTTTGAGGACCTTGGTGTAGAGCATGGAGATGTATGTAACAGAAATAAATCCTATCACTGTTTTATTTCACAGTGTACAAAAGTGATTAAAACTGGTGTGACATTTCCAATAAATAAGGCAAACTTTTTTTTGCTTTCTTATGATGACAACACAAAGATCAACCCTTTTTAATTGCCATATGTATTGCTCTTTATATAGCTCACTTTTTTCTCACTACCACAATAGTCATAACTTATAAAGCTTTATCTGGCTTGAGATTAAGTTATCTGAAAAATTGTCTTCTCTTACACTTGTCTAGATAAACCGTCACCCTTAGGGTCACATCTACTGAGGGTGTGAAATAGGGTCTTCTTAGTGACTGCTCCCAGACTGTGGAACAAGAGCGGCTAAACGATAGCCTCCATTCTGTTCTGCTGACAGACAAAAACCTTCCTATTTAGGCAAATACATGATAACTTTTTAAGGTGAGAAAGTGTAATACATGGGACTGTGTTATTTGATTTTTTGTTATTTCTAAGCTGTACCTCCTTTAAAACTGCTTTACGCTTGTGTCTTAATATTACATCTCATTTACTTGTGCTTTAAGATTGTAACATGTTGCATTTTTATTTGTACCTGTTTTTAATTATGCTGTGAGTCACCTTAAGTCCCAGTTGTGGAGAATGAAATCAACTACACATTTACTAGAGCAGAACAATACTTTTATATATTGAGAGGTTATGACTAATTAAGAATTTAGCTCTATGAGGGAAAAAAGTTCATGTTTACAATATAATACCATACTTCAAGTACAAGTAGGAATTACATAAAGACATTTACATGATGACTAAAATGTTGTAGGAACGGACCTCGTATAAAATGATCTGAAAAGGAACAAGGAAAAATTCTTTTATAAATGAAACCCTACTGAACACTGGAAAGCCTACTGAAACACTGGCATAATGAGTCGTTCTTATTCATCCTAATGATGTATATACTCTACAGGCAGCAGATGAAAAGCAACAGATAGATTCCAAATTTGTCTTCTGGTACAGCTGAAAGCTGGTATTGATCTTTATACTTCTGTTCGGGTCCAACCTATCTTTGAGACCACATCTCCTTTAATGAACCAGTGCAGGATCTGAAATCTGACGAGAAGGCCCTCCTCCTAGTTCCACCTCCGTATCAAGCACAATTGATGGGGACAGGAGAGAGGGCCTTCTCGATGGTGGACCCCAGCTTTGGAATGCCCTCCCTAGAGAGACTGGATTAGCCCCTACTCGCCAAGTTTTTTGAACGTATTTGAAAATATGGCTCTTTAAATAGACCTTTGACCTTGTTTAGGAATCCTTAATGATTATATCTGAGGACTTTACTGGCTGCACTTATGGGACTGATATTAATGATGGTTTATTTTACATCTGCAGCCATTGTTGCATTTTATTGTATTTTAACAAATAGGGTTTTATGATGTTACATTTGCTATTGCTATTGAGCGATTGCTTAGGCACTTGTCTGTATTTTGTATGTTGCACTATTGAGTGCTTTTGTGGGCCACTCCAAGTCTCTTCGGCGAGAAGGCGGTAGGGTATAAATAAAAGTTCATTATTATTATTATTATTATTATTATTATTATTATTATTTACTTATGGAGACTAGGGCTGGGCGGTTTCGTTTCGTTAATTCGTAATTCGTTAATAATTCGTTAATTTTTTCAATTGCAAAACGATAACGAACCATTCTGGAGCAATTTTTTTAAAAAAACGAATTTTTGAACACGTTTTGTAAATGCTTCGTATTTCGTTATTGTATTCGTTTCGTTATTGTTCTGAGGTTGTTTCGTTATTATTTCCGCATGTCTGGGGCAAGTTTTTTGTTTAATTAGTGAAAAAAAATTATAATATCACACCAACAGTCAACAACAGAGGGAGAGGGAAGCTTCAGAAGTTTTTGGAGGATTTTTAGCGTATTTCGCGGTCGCGTCCGCCATTAACGAATCGATTCGTTATTGTTTCGGAAATCGATTCATTAATGTTTTGTAATTTTTTTCACATTTATGAAATTTCGTAAATATCGAACTTTTTTAAGGGAAAATTTTGTAATTATTTTAAATATCGAAACAAAAAAAACCCCCAAATACAAATCGATTTTAGAAACAAATTTTTCCGTTGTTACCCAGGCCTAATGGAGACTTATGGTACTTTTTGTCAAAGTAACCAGATAAGAGGAGAGGTCCACTTATGGAAGAGTAAGTAGTTTAAAAACCACCAGATGCTTCAAAATGAAGGCTATAAACAATGAATTCCATACAGGCTCTATACTGGAATAGGCGCTTTTCAATTTCTGAGGTTGAGAGATATCTGAATGGTGCCTATATTTGTGGGTGGCAGTTGATTATTTATTTACAGTGATGAATAAACAAAAGATACAGTGAAGCGCTTCAGAGGGCTAACTAAAAACCAGGAGGTGAGGCACTAAAATGGCAAATTAAATTTAAATGAGAGTAAAGGAATGCACTTTGGGAGAAAATATCTGATTTTGTATGTACTCAGCTACGGATTTCATCTAGTAAGACTAACCTGAATTGAGTCCAGGGTGTGTGTGTTTGTGTGCATGTTTTCCAATAATGTTTTGATGAAATCTTCTGTTCTGGTGATTTTTCAGGGTATGCTTTGACAAGGACAAAGTGAAGGCAATCACAAATAAAGACATTCAGAAATCCTACGACATGGAATGACTCATGCGACTGATAACAGAAAGAACTACCGTAGTATCTCAATTGGCTTTGAGCGATTTGCCATATTGCCATATCTAACAAATGTGATGATGTCAACCTGTTTGGATTGTTATTCATGATGACCTGGAATCATCTTCATAAAAAAGGACAGAAAGAAAAAGATAATAATTTGAAAGGGCAGGTGACATGCACCACAGTCCGTAAGAACAAAGACAATCATATTAATTTGTTCAATAAATTCATTCAATAACCTTTCTTTCAGTATTGGACCCAAGGTGGCTTGCACCAAGTATTAAAACGAATCATAGCTAAAAAAAATAATAATAAAAAGGTTTTGAAAATAAATATCATAAGCAAACCTATAAAACACACTAATTTATAAAAGAAAACGTTAAACAAGTAAAGTGAGTAATGGGGGCAAAAGTACAAAATATCCCATTAAAAGAACTATTATAATCAGGAAACAGCCAAAGGTGTGTTGTAATGAAAAAGGTCTTTGCCAGTGGGAACAAAAGACCAGCCTATCCCCCTCGGGAGGGAATTCTGTGATCTTGAGGCAGCTATTGAGAAAGCTCATTCTAACATCCTCACTAAACATCCCAATGATGTTGGTGGGACCAAGGGAAAGCCCTCTCCAAAAGATATGTACACTCAGGGAGGCACATGTATCAGTTGGGAACGAGAAACAGGGCCTTCTCTGTGGTGGCCCCTCGGCTATGGAACTCCCTCCCTAAGGAGGTTAGATCTCCTCCTCCCTCCTGACCCTCCAGAAGAAGAAACTTGAATCCTGGTTATGGAAGCAAGCATTTAGACTGATTTTACTGGCAAATATGAGATTAATTTGACCACAAATTGGATGATATTTTTAACCTGGCAAACGGTTTTGATGTATATTTATATTGTTTTTAGGTATTTCATTGAGTTTTATTATGTGTTTATATTGTGTTGGCATCAAATTGTTGCCTGTTGGTAGCCGTCCCGAGTCCCTCTTTGAAGGTTGAAAATGGACGGGGTATAAATGTTCTAAATAAATAAATGCTACAGAAATAAATGCTACAGAAAAATTATATATTTTCTAAAGAAACTGCCTTAAAAAGCAACCTCAATAACTTCTTATATATTTTATATTTCACTGCTGCTAACTGTAGTCATCTGCTCTTCCTACAACTAAAGCAATGCAATTCCACCTTGTTACCTAGCAACGTGACATGTCATTCCTACACTGAAAAATAAACTTGGTTTTATGTCAAGAGAACATTCATAAAGAACACCGAATAATCCATTGAAACGTACAGACTTGTTGTTTTTTTTTAATGAAAAGATGTCTGACAAATGTTTTTAATATGGCCTGTGCATAATAACTGCATACTTCTGGTGCCTTCATAATGTTATTTTAAAAAATGACCCCTTTTGTATTTTATTATGTTGCCCTGGACCAGGCGCAACACAATAAAAAACTTCATTTCTATAGACATATAGTTTCCATGGTTATTGAGTCCTGTCCAGGTCAAATATGTTACCATTCCATTTCTGCAATGGAGCCCCTGTAATGCAGTGAACCAGAGCAAGATCCAACATATATAATAAAATTGTGGAGTGCTTATGTGATTTTGGACTATATGGCTGATGTGGGAAATGACACAAGATTCTTGCAGTTGGCAGGGGGACTTCCTACTGAGAGACTGATTGCCATAAATCCCCAGGGCCCAGGACTCACCAAGACCTTTATTTATCCACTTGAATTACCTTCCTGTTTCCCAAGCCTAAATCTTTGTGAAGGGATTATTTCAAGCTTCCAAAGTCCATTAGTGCCAAGTACCCATCATTTCAGGTCTGCACAACAGAACCCGCACCCCTCAGATGCAGGCACAACAACGGACCTTTAATTTTGAACTGTCAATCCTAGCTGTTCTCTCTTCCTGCCTCAAGACTCTCTATCTCGGTCTGTGACATCAAGGGGCAACCTTGGCCAATGAGAAGACGGATCCTAGGAGGCATGTTTCCTGAACAAACACAGGATAGAGCAGGATGTCTCTGTATGGGTTATGGAAGTTCTTTGAGCAATTATGCTGTTCTGACATCTATCTGGTCAGTTGAATTAACCTCTGTTTCTGCTGCCTTCACCTGGTACATTTCCTTGATCCTGACTTCAACATAGAGGTGCACACCAGGCCATTATCCTCACCTGATGTTTCTGGTGGCTAGCTGTTTTCAGTAACAAATTTATTTGACTATCAAACTGGGCAGTAAGTCTATCTTTGGATTTGTTGTTAATTCGTTCAGTCGCTTCTGATTCATTGTGATCTCATGGACCAGCCCATGCCAGAGCTCCCTGTTGGCCGTCACCACCCCCAGATCCTTCAAGGTCAAGCCAGTCACTTCAAGGATACCATCCATCCATCTTGCCCTTGGTCAGCCTCTCTTCCTTTTCCATTCCATTTCCCCCAGCATCATTGTCTTCTCTAAGCTTTCCTGTCTTCTCATTATGTGGCCAAAATACTTAATCTTTGCCTCTAATATCCTTCCCTCCAATGAGCAGTCGGGCTTTATTTCCTGAAGTATGAACTGGTTGGATCTTCTCGCACTCTCAGAACTTTCCTCCAACACCACAGTTCAAAAGCATCTATATTCCTTCACTCAGCCTTCCCTATGGTCCAGCTCTCACATCCTTAGGTGACTACTGAGGGGAATACCATTGCTTATCTTTGGATAAACATTTTATATTCATTCCCCTCAAGAAAAGAGGGCCTCTCTAATGCTTGTTTCCTAGTACTACATTCAGAACAGATTTAAGATCAATTGGTGACAATACTTTTTAATTCTGATAGCCTTGAAAGAATAAGGGAGTAAAAACAAATTCTTATCCAGGAAGATTGTTGTATAAAATTGATATGCAGGTATTTTTTTAAAAAAGGAATGAGGTGAATTTACTAGCAGAATTGCATGACCAGAAAGAAACATTCTATAAAAAACAAAATTAAGGTGTTTTAGAAAGTAAAACATACTGGATATCCTCATCTATAAGTCAAGGGAAAGCTTTAGGGCTAAAATTGTGGCCTCAGAAAATGGTGTGATACGTTCATTTTAGGATCGCATTAAGTCAGAAATGACCTGAGGGCACACAAAACAACACACCTTATCAGCTCAGTGCCTGGTTTGATTTAGATGATTATAATGATGTGAGGCATAAACTGAATGCAACCAGGTTTGTTCTTATGTGAATCATACTGAGCATCACCACAAGCTGAAAACCTGTTGTTTATTTTTAAAAATAGGTTTTCAGTCCATGGTGATCCTCAGTATGATTCACGTAAGAATACAGCAATTAAAATAACATCCTAGGTAAACAATACAGATACGAGTAAATATTATTTAGTCATTCATTCATTCATTCATTCATTTTATTCTTCATCTGTCTCCCAATATGGGCCCCAAGGTGGCTCACAGCAGAAATTAAAATACAATATGCCTAAAATGAAAGGATTATAACTGAAAGTTAAGAATAAGCAAATGTGATTGCTAAAAACAGCAATAATAAAAAATAAAATAAAAGTGCAACAGAAACTTCCATGAAAATAGCATTCTACAACAGTTATTTACCAAAGGCCAGTTTAAACCAAAAGATCTGGCAAACAGAAATGGGGCCAACCTAGGCATTCATTAGTGTCTACTAACTACTGAATGCAGAACCAAAAGTCACCAGTGGGAAGGGGCTTCATTATCTGGAAGCGGCCTCTATGCATATTAGTGATGAGGACCTACTAGATGACTGCTCTAGATAACCTGTTGCCCACTGATTTAAAATAATGTAGATTAAAAAACCCACATGTACTTCCACCAAATACAGTTAAACATGTAAATGGATTCTGTTACAAATGAACTCATTTCATGTTTACCTCTTTGGGACAAGGCATTCTTTAACAGCACACTACCACAAATATGAACAGCTTTAAAATCTACTGCCTTCGAAGAATGAAAACAGATATAACTCATGATCCAAAAGATCTCATTTCAAAAGAGGAAGATATACCATATTTCATAGAATAGTTACACTTTCCTCCCTTTTTCCATCAAAAGGGGGGTTGACTAGTAAGCAAGGCAAAATACGTTGGCCTTTAAAAAATAAAGTGCCTTACCTTCGGAAGGGGAAGAGGACAAGGGATGAGCCAGCGCTGTTTCTGTTTGTTTATTTTTTTTAATGTAGAGGCATTTGGGGCTGATTTGGGACCTCCATCTTAAAAACTATAATCTGGAGGTCCCTGGAGCTCCACTCTTTCCTTTTCCCTCCTCCTTCAAAGGCAAGGCAGTTTATAAAGCCTGGAATTGAGTTCTTTGGAAAAAGAGGGAAGATCCAAGTTTCCAACACCTCCCTTTCAGGTTTTTTTAAATTGCCTTGCCTTGGAGGAGAAAGGAGAGAAGAGTGGAGCTTCAGAGACCGCCATTTTGTAGTTTTTAAAACTACCTTACTAGGAGTAAAAAGGAAAGAAGGGGGAATCAGCCTCAAATGGGGGTGTGACTATTATGCGAGGAAAACAAAAAAAAATAATTTTGGCACCCAAAAAATTGTGGTGTAACTATTATGCCATGGTGACTATTATGTGATGAAAAACAGTATATCCTCTAGGAGATGACATGTGGGTATGTGCCTTCAAATCATCTGTTGCCTTATGGCAATCCCATGAATTCATAGGGTTTTCTTAGGAAATGGATCCTCTGAATGGGTTTTGCAAGATCTTTCTTCTAAAATATAACCTACAGCACCTGGTATTCATTGACACTATATATAGAATTTCAATAACAAGCAGTTAAAAAGGAGGAGGTACTCAAATAGAAGATGCAGATACAGACAGACTTCGGTTAACAAACCCCGGCAGTGAAGCTCCTTTTTTACAAAGGCTTTTTATGCCTACTTTCCAACCTCTTTTTTTTCTTCATCCACTATCTAGATCAGGGATCCTCAAACTTTGTAAGCCAAGGGATAATTCAATCCCCCAGACTGTTTTTTTTTTTTTTGGGGGGGGGGGCAGACTATAATGTGGAAAAAGCATGAACACATTTCTATGCACACTGCACATATTTTATTTGCAATGCAAAAAACATGAAATAACAATACAATATTTAAAATTAAGGACAATTTTAACCAAAATATACTCAACAGTGTTTCAATGGGAATTATGGGCCTACTTTTGGCTGATGAGATAGTCAAGTTAATTAGTAGTGTTATTGTTGTGTCAAGTCATTTCAGAGTCAGGGCAACGCTAAGTCTAAAATTTAGGGTGAGTGGCAGGTAAATTACCTAGGAGGGCCGCATTCAGAGCATGGGTCTTGGTTTGGGGACCCCTGATCTAGATGGATTTTTAATCAGCATTGGCAATGGGGTGTGAATCTTTGTTGCTGCCAATTCTCGAGCTTGGATCCTTGGACTACAGATTCCTGTGCTCCTGTGTTTACTTCTACTCTGCCGCTTGACTCCGGACCGTTTTGACCACTCGGATCTGGACTTCTTGCCTACCACGTGCTTCGACCTTGGAAAGTTTTCTGGAATTTGTTTTTGCTTCTTTGTACTGTACTCTTTGAACTGTGTGAGTTTGAAGCGGATTGCTGAATTTTGTGTTGTACCTGATTAAACGCCAGAATAATCCGGGTTATTCTTCAGTTACTCATATCGTCTTATTTTTGATGCCAAATTGTTGGCTGAGCTTGGGGCACTGAATTTAAGTGCTCCAAAACTCTGTTGTGAACAATAAATTTGTGTTTGGACCTTTAATCTTGTGTTTGGCTTTACTGAGGCTTCTGGGTCTTGACAGGTCCATCATCAGAGGAGATCACAGTTTCTCTGGTTGTGCGTGAACTACAACTCCTAGAAAGGAAGGCTCAAATCCATCCAATAATCAAATTTCTGCATTTTTTACTTTTTCAAACAACTCGAGCAATGCCAGGTACCCAAGCTAGAAGTAAACATAACTGAAATGGGAAAATGAACATTGGTAAACTCTATTCACAATATGGAAAACTCACTTTTAATGAGATCTGGAACAACCTTATTATAACTGATACCTCAAAGGAAAACAACACCAAAATAATTCCTGGATCACACTTGGACAATACCTTTGGCTGGTTCTTTCTTCAAATTTTCTATAGCTATGAAACTGAAATATATTTAGATATGTGGACATATTTTAATTTCTGTTGCACACCTCTAATGCATTTACATTTAGGTAGTTACTGTATTTAATATCTTGTAATGAATATATATGAACATTATTGCAAGCCTACTTTATAGCATGCCCGCTATTACATGAAAAGTTAAAGTGAACGGGAGGGGAGTAACAAGCAAAACTAGATTTGCAGGGCATAGGGTTACAACCTGTGTTGGATGGGGCCGCACTCCCCCTGAAGACGCAGGTTCGCAGCTTGGGTGTGACCCTGGACTCATCGCTGAGCCTGGAACCCCAGGTTTCGGCGGTGACCAGGGGAGCATTTGCACAGCTAAAGCTTGTGCGCCAGCTGCGCCCGTACCTTGGGAAGTCTGACTTGGCCACGGTAGTCCACGCTCTGGTTACATCCCGTTTAGACTACTGCAACGCTCTCTACGTGGGGTTGCCTTTGAAGACAGCTCGGAAGCTCCAACTAGTCCAACGCTCGGCAGGCATGATTTTAACAGGAGCGGAGCGCAGGGAGCATACAACCCCCCTGTTGCGCCAACTCCACTGGCTACCGATCTGCTACCGGGCTGAATTCAAAGTGCTGGCGTTGGCCTTTAAAGCCCTAAACGGTTCCGGCCCAAGCTACCTATCTGACCGCATCTCTGCCTATGAAACCACCAGGACTTTGAGATCTTCCGGGGAGACCCTGCTCTCGATCCCGCCTGCTTCTCAAGCTCGGCTGGCGGGGACGAGAGATAGGGCCTTCTCGGTGGTGGCTCCTCGGCTGTGGAACGCCCTTCCTGCGGACATTAGACTGGCACCATCTCTAATGGTATTCCGCAAAAAGGTGAAGACCTGGATGTTTGTGCAGGCATTTGAGTAATTTAGTGCAATCTGGTAATGGAACATAGGAATGGAACAATGGACGACGAACCTGGACTACGCTTGGATGATGAGAAGATTGGGTACGGTTGTTTTTTGTAATAATTGTGCATTGTAATTGCTTATCGGTAATTTATGGATAATTTGTTAAGTCAATTGTTATATGTTGTATGGAACCACTGCTGTTTCTACTGTTTTTACTGTTTGTGAACCGCTGTGAGTCGCCTTCGGGCTTGAGATACAGCGGTATATAAGCAAAGTAAATAAATAAATAATAAATAAATAAATAATAGATTACAGCAAATCCAGATGTCAACTGTGGCAAAAATGAAATCTGAGGTATCCAAAAAAATTATCAAGAATTCAATTTATACACAAATAACAATGGTCTAATCAAATGCCATGCTAGAGGATATCTATTTACTTGGCAGGTTTCTGAGCCCCCAGCAGCAGGTGTATTAACAGCAAACAGGGATTATGGCTGTGGAGGATTCTGTTAGTAGAACAACTCCACTAGATCCCACCTAATAATTATTAATTCCACTTATTTTTCAAACAAATTTGAATTCAAAACTGCCATAATGTTACATCGTACAGTATAATCTTAAGTATGTTTACTCAGTTCTGCTGAGCTCAATGGAGCTTACTCCCTAGTGTGTTTATGATTACAGACTTTGTGATCTTAATTCACTAGAGCAACTGCTTGCTACCTAAGAATGCTCTCTGTCTTTAGTTAAGTGGCTCTTACTGCAAATACACAATCAGTTCATCTAAGCAAGCATGCAAGATGAAAATGGGCCGAGTGTATCTGTGCTGTAAACTGCCTTAGTAAAGCAGTGATTTTATGACTGAATGGAGCACCTAGAACTGGGAACTATGACCATGTGACCCCTGAGAAGTAATTGAATCAAACAATATTTACCTGAGTAAAAAGAATAAAATGCAATTTAAAAATATGAAATGCTCTTAAAATCAGTGTACTTAAAACAATACAGCACAACACTTGCAATTCTTGATTCTCCCTCCCCAAATACTTGACAGTTCAAAGGACTGTGGTGCCCCAAGAATCAAAAACACCCCAAAGGGCTATAAGGAGATACTTGGAATCCAATATAATAATGCACTAAATAGTTAGACATGGCTCAAATGTCTCATGGAAGGGATGACCTCTGACCAAGCAAGCCTGGAACTTTGGAGCTGGATATCATTCATATGATGATCAAACTTTTCTTTATATACTTCGAACAGCAAGCAGAATAAGATTTATCCTGTTTAATATCAGTATCAGAGGAATAAGCTGAATCTGAATGAAGATAACATGATGCTAAGACCTTACATAATATAATAATATATACATTTATTCTTATACTCCACCACCATCTCCCCGAAGGGAGTCGGTGAGGCTTACAAATGGGCCAAGATGCCCCAAAACACGTAAAAGCAAAAACAATCCATAAAACAAAACATATTAAAATAGGAACATTATAAAATACAACAGCCATGATAAAACAGACTAGAAACAGAAAGGAAGAGCCTAAACCATTTCGGACTTTGTAGGTAATAACCTGTACCTTGAATTGGGACTGGAAACCTATTGGCAATCAATGGAGCTGTTTTAATAGGGGTGTCGTGCGCTCTGTGGAATTAGCTCCAGTTAGAAGGCTGGCTGCTGACCTTTGCAGCAATTGCAGTTTCCAGACTGTCTTCAAAGGCAGCCCCACATAGAGTGCATTGCAATAATCCAATCTGGATGTAACCAAGGCATGGACCACCATGGCCAAATCGGGCTTCTCGAGGTACGCTCACAGCTGGCGCACAAGTTTTAACTGTGCAAAGGCCCTCCCAGCCACCTGAGCATCAAGTGTCAGCGTTGAATCCAGGAGGACCCCCAAACTGCGGACCTGTGCCCTCAGGGGAATACAACCCCATCAAGCACAGATTGCCACCATATATCCCAGCCTCTGTCTGGATTTAGCTTCAGCTTGTTAGCGCTCACAGCTGCCAGACACTGGTCCAGGATCTGGGGGTATTGCTTGGAGTTCTGTCGAAAGGAGTAGTAGAGTTGAGTGTCATTTGCATACAGATGGCACTGAACAACAAAACTCCGGATGACGTCCCCAGCAGTTTCATGTAGACATTAAAATGTATGGGAGATACAATGGAACCTTGCAGGGCCCCACAGGTCAATGGCCAGGGGTCCAAGCAGGGGTCCCCCAGCTTCATCAATCAAAAGCCGCCAAGATATCCAAGAGAACAAACAAGGACACACTCACCGTCTCTGCGGAGGTAATCCACCAAAGCAACCAAAGCCGTCTCCATACCATACCATGACTAGGCCGAAAACCAGACTGTGATGGATCAAGATAATAGATTTCATACAAGAAACCCAGGAGATCTTGAAGTGTGGAGACTGTTATTGGTGGTATAGATGCATTCTTGGGACAGTTTGGCAACTTAAGATTTTCTCCTGAATCCACTGTGGCTGTTGAATCACTTTTTATCACTTTTATTGAGTCAAAATCTTATTATGTTCCTTCATAGTTTCAGAACCCCAAGAGGAATAATGGTGCTGTATGTATGTCAAACTGCCCCTGAAAGCAACTCATAAATTGTGGACTGTGAAGAATGCTAAAGGCTTCCTACTGATGATATTGGCAGATGAGAACATAATGAAGTGACTTTGTGCCAACTGCACTAGCTGCCAGTGAGATTCCAGGGCTAATTTGAGGTGCTTCTTCCTACTTTCAAAGTTTGTCATGACCTTGGACTGCCATATTTTACAGGGCACCTATTTTCATTTGAACTCACTTAACTTTTAAGACTGAAAGTAAGAAAGCAGACCTCTTTTTGTGATGAGGCTTTTTAAAAAGGGTTTTGGGTGGCCCATCTGTTCTGGAAAAGCCTTTAGTTAGAAGATGAAATGTTTTCACCTTTGCTACATTTGCTGTTTTAAGGTGGGAAGGTTTCATTCTATTTCTGCCACCAAATGAATCCCTGGAGCCCTAGTTAAATCCAAAAGGAGAACAAACTAACACATTACCATTTCTCCTTTGCACTTCCAAGCTGGAGAGGATGGAAGAGGTGTCTTATGGGTGAGCAGTCACCAACACCAACCATGGGCTTTAGGCAAACTCTGGAGCAGGGCTGGAGTTTCTCTTTTTCTTTTGCTCCAAGTTTATAAATAAAAACTTAATCACATCACAGGTCAAAGGGGATATTGATTTAAGTATGATAATTAAACTTGTAGAGAAAAATAATCTTGTATAATAACAAATACAACTAATTAAACTTATATAATAAAAATAATTTTGTATAATAACAAAAACAAATTCAAAATGCTTATTTTTTAAAAAATCCAAACCAAAATCTCCCATCTTTGGCTCTGGGAGAGTTGATCCATTTTATTATCTCCACTTTTGGTTCTAACTTTCTTGGTTAATGGATTCAGGCAAGTCCCTTCTTGTTCCTATTCCATTCTCAGGGCCCTTTCACACAGCCATATAACCCAGAATATCAAGGCAGAATAACCTACAATATCTGCTTTGAACTGGAATATCTGAGTCCACACTGCCATATATCCCCGTTCAAAGCAGATAATGTGAGGTTTTATTCAGCTGTGTGGAAGGGCCCCCAGTCAATAACCATGCAGCTTTGCAGCTATGACTGGACTGCTCTTTCTTCATCCCTAACCAAAATATCCAATGTTGAGTCATTCTTAGAATGAAAATATCCGGAAAGCTGCTTGATTTAATAACTTCTCAGCGGTCACATGGTCCCCAGTTCTAGGTGCTCCCTTCAGTCTAGTATTCCAATATGCTATTCCTAATTGGCTGTAAGGAATTGTGGGAGCTGAAGTCCAAAGCACCTGGAGGGCTGACGTTTGCCCATATCTGCCATATACTATATATACGAGAGTATAATGCACTATTGAATGTAGCATGCACCTCAATTTTGAAGGGGCACATTACAAAAAATGGATTTGTCCTTGAATGTAATATGCCCAACGCACAGGCATAGCATGTCAAGAAGGCAGGCAGCATAAATGAGACCATTTGGTAAGTAATGTCCTACTGGCCTCACTCACAAGACCCTTAAAACTGAAGGAGGTTTGAAAGTCTCATGAATTAAGGCACTTGAGAACCACATGGGACTGAGCCTGGAGGACTCTGAGGACTGACCAGAAGGCAGAAAGCACGGCTAATTGGTAGGAATGACTTGATCACCAACTAGAGGCTCCTTCTCCTCCTTCCCTGGGCATCATGGAGCCATGAGGCTGCCATTACCAGGAACAACCTCTTTCAACCTCCTGCCTCCAGGGTTCTGGATTCCTTCAGGCCCTTTAACGCATGTGGGTTTAAATACATGATTCTACTGCACCATCAAATATAATGTACACCTCAATTTTGGCAATGTAATTGAGCCAAAAAAGGTGAGAATTAGACCTGAGTAAATATGGTAATTAACACCACCTTCAGTACCTAATATTTCAATGGAACTGTCAAACACGTCATTCTTAAAACATTATATCTACCATGGAAGAAGGGAGGAAAGGATTAAAATGTAAAGAAAGAGATAGAGAGATGAACAGAATAAATAAATACTTTAACAAAAAGATGAGTAATCTCCTTCCATATTGAATTTAAATTTATGTAATTTTAAATTGCAGATACATTAGTAATCAGGAGGACTAGATAAAGTTTTCTTTCCTTTTAATCTAGGTATATTTACACGCATAAAATAAAATCTATAGTATTTTTTGGTATAAACAGGAAATATGTTTAAGATATTTTTCTATACGATATTACATTCTAATTTTTCAACCACACCAGTGATGGAGATGAGACAAGTAGTAGGATGTGTTGGAAGAAAAGTACAAAAATATCAAGGGAACACAAATTTGAAAAAACAGTGCCCATCTCAATGTCTCTTAAGATATCTGGAGATGATATTAGTGGAATCTCTCTCTCTCTCACACACACACACACAGAATCCACTACGACATTTTTAATCTGAGGTTGCTCACAGCTGAAATGCCAACCATTCATAATTTAATTAACCTGACAACAGAAGCCTCTTTCTCCTTTAATAACTGCTGTAAATTAGTATTCCTCACCAACAGATACACGAGTTTGATTCATGTCCACTCCCTTTAGTGAACAGTCTCTCCTCTTGTTGTGTGCCTTTTAGTTATTTCCAACATATGGGGACCCTAATATGAACCTAGAATGGGATTTTCTTAGAAAGATTAGTTCAGCCTTGTTTTCCATTAAGGCTGAGAAAGAGTAATTGGAAGAGATCTCATGGGTTGTCCAGTCCAACCCCTTGCAAGAAGCAGGAAGCAGGAAAATCTCATTCAAAGCACCCTCAGCAGATGGCCATCCAGCCTCTGTTTAAAAACCTCCAAAGAAGGAGCCTCTACCACACTCCAGGACAGAGAGTTCCACTGCTGAACAGTTCTCACACTTAGGAAGTTCTTCCTAATGTTCAGGTGGAATCTCCTTTCCTGTAGTTTGAAGCTGTGTCCTAGTCTCCAGGGCAGAAGAAAACAAGCTTGCTCCCTCCTCCCTATGACTTCCCCTTTATACATGGTTAACATGTCTCCTCTCAACCTTCTCTTCTGCAGAGTAAACATGCCCATCTCTTTAAGCCACTCCTCATAGGGCTTGTTCTCCAGACCCTTGATCATTCTAGTCCCCCTCCTCTGGACAAATTCCAGTTTGTCCAAATCTCCCTTCAACTTTGGTGCCCAGAATTGGACACAGTATTCCAGATTTGACCCGACCATAGCAGAATAGAGGGGACAGAGTCACCTTAAGGTCACAATAGGCCAGAAATGACTTCAAGACAAATAAGAACAAATTATTCTAATTCAAATAACTAGTTGCAACAATAATCCTCATGAGTCAATGTGATTTATACACAGCAAGTTGACTTCAATTGGGTAAAAGATTAGGTGGGTTTTACTACGGTTGGAATTAATAGTTGTCTTAGCAACCTTACTTGGAAATTTGACTAAAACAAATACATAGAGAAAAAAGGGATGCCAATCAAAAAGTGAATACAAAGCCAACTGCAAGATTCACTGTTCATTATACAAGGTCAAAGACAGACTTGAAAGAAAATAGTAGCAAATACACACTTTCCAAAAACAAAGTTAAGATCTTATGTAGTAAGAAAAAAGACAGAAGGATCATGGGGGAAAGGGAGGGTTTACAAACAGGTGAGAATGTCATGTCTCAGGAAAAATAAGTAAATAAATTGTTCCACAAATAAATGCCTTTTCTAGAAGTATCCTCTCTCCCCCTCTAGATATCTCTGTAATCTGCAACTGGAAAACTTCTCAATGAACATTTTATCTACTGTCTTTCTAATATATCGAAACATCCAAAGGAGATGAAACTTTTTGCCTCTTAAAGATCAATTATCATTTGCAGTTGATGATATATATAAACAAGCATATTAGAAGGGAACTGATGATATTGTCAAACTAATACACTTTAGATCAAAATAAATGTCAAGTTTCAGGTGTCTGGGTTTCAGGTATCAAGCTGTGATCCTGATAGGCAGAAATCCTCTTTTATGAAAACATAAGAAGAACTATGCTAGGTCAAACCAAAGACCTCTGCAGTCCAGCATTTTGGTCCTGCAACATCCAAGGGCAGATCAACCCATTACGCAAAATAAGCATTTGCAGTATAGTTGATTTTGCCCAGAGGCGCTCTTGGGGGAAAATAGACCTTGACATATGTGAGTTGTAGTTACTGGGATGTATTGTTCACCTACAATCAAAGAGCATTCTGAACTCCACCAGTGATGGAATTGAACCAAATATGGCACACAGAACTCCCATGACAAACAGAAAATATATATCAGTGATTGGTTGGGGGGGGGGGGCACCAAAATACTGTTTGCTTACCATTGAAAATTAACTAGGGCTGCCTCTGGCAACATCCAATCAGATGCCTTTAGGAAGGCAACATTTGGCACACTGAAACAATAGTGCTATACTATCTATCATCCATGAATTACTTGAATTCTTTTAAAGGCCAAGTTACAGTTCATCACTACATTCTGTAGAAGCTGATAACATGATGTGATAATGTACAGAATAAAGAATCACTTCCATTTATTTGTCCTGAATCTCCTACCACTCAGACTCATTAAACGACCAGAATTTTAATATGAGAGAGAAAAGGTAGGCTGGATGAGGATCTTCTCCTTTGTGTATTTCCACCATACTACATATAATGTTACGCACCTCTGCCATTCATCTTCATGCCTCCTTTTCCCTTGTATTCTTGAAGCTAAAACACACACACGCACACACCTCTTTAACTTCAAAGATTGCTCCAGTCCACTTATCACCCTAATAATATATTTCTGTCTTGTTTCCAACTGTGTAATATCCATCTTGAACTATGCTAAAAAATCTGTAATCAACACTATGGCCAAAATGTATAGATTTATCTAAAGGTATTTCAATATTTGCCATTTTTATTATTATCCTTTTCTTAATTATCCCCAGGATTTGTCTCTGGTGTGATAAGTTACACATTTGTTGCTATTTTCATTGAGCTAGCCAGTAGAGCTGCAAAATCGCTTTTGTTGGCTAATACTATCCGCTGAGCTCCTCACGAACATACACACAAACACACACACACACACTTAGGATGGTTTGCTACTGTGCGCCACTTTATGCTTATTTAAACTGAATTTCTTTTGTCATTTTAGTGACCATTCTTTGACTTGGTAGCTATAGTTTTGGTGCCCTTCATTGTCTCTTTCGTATGAGCTATACTTGGACAGCTTCCTACTTACCTTCAACTTCAGATAATTTATGAGCAAATTAAGAAGCAGCAGTTCCAGAATAAAACCTTAACCCCCCCCCCCCCCCCCAGTTTACCTATTTCCATTTCATGCACTGGTTTGTATTGAACCAGTTATCTCTCCAAGAGATGAACTCTCCACCTATTCAATCACTTCTAATTTTCCTGTTACTTTTGCATATTACTTTCTGTGTAACAAAATGTGCTTTCTTGGAATATTGGTAGTGTTATAGTATGAATGTCTCGATTAAGAGTCACAGCTGCCAGCATATACCTTAAACATAGACACATGAAACGTGGCATTCATGCTAAGAAAACCTGTGAATATCCATTTCAAGGTTGTTTTAATATTTTGAAAAATAAGAAGTAAAGGGAAAAAGCAATATAAATTATACAGTGGATTATATCTAAAAGAGCGCCCTGGTGGCACAGTGGATTAAACCGCTGAGCTGCTGAACTTGCTGACCGAAAGATTGGTGGTTTGAATCTGGGGAGCGGGATGAGCTCCCACTGTAAGGCCCAGCTTCTGCCAACCTAGCAGTTCGATAACATGCAAATGTGAGTAGATCAATAGGTACGAGGACCTTGAGATCGTCTGGGGAGGCCCTTCTCTCGATCCCGCCTGCATCACAGGCACGGCTGGCGGGGACGAGGGAGAGGGCCTTCTCGGTGGTGGCCCCCCGGCTGTGGAACACTCTCCTGGCACACATCAGACAGGCGCCCTCCCTCATGTCCTTTCGAAAAAGCCTTAAGACCTGGCTGTTCGAGAGGGCATTTAATTAAGTGCTAAGCAACAACATTACGGTAATGAGAACTGGAATGGTATAAGGAAAATGAGACTGGCTATGATTCTACTAAGAGACGAAGCGGATTTTTATGTAGTTTGTATTTGTTGTATAGTCATATGTTGTTGATACTGGCCTCTGTAACTGTCTTTTTATGTGTACTGTACACCGCCATGAGTCGCCCGTAAGGGCTGAGAATGGCGGTCAATAAGTGCATCTAATAAATAAATAATAAATAAATAATACTTCTGCGGGACGGTAATGGCACTCTATGTAGCCATGCTGGCCACATGGCCTAGGTGTCTATGGACAATGTTGGCTCTTGGACTCAGAAATGGAGATGAGCACCATCCCCACAGTCAGACAGGACTAGAATTAATGTCAAGGGAAACCTTTACCTTTATATCTAAAAAGTGCCTTTTAAAGTTCTGTAATCCTTGAGAAATTGTATTATCTGATCCAATGTCGGCAAAGCTGGCTCAGGAGTAAGTGGAACTCAGTCAAAAGCTTTTCGAAAGCCCCCCCCCCCCCCCCAAAGTCTGTCAGGTCTTGTTGACACTCAAAAAACACACATTTTAGATTATTGTTGAAGACACTGATAACTTCTATTTATAATGGACCAATCCCATTTTTTCTTGGCATAATGCATTCATCAGAGGTTTGCTATTATTTTCTCTGAAGGTTAGAAAGAATATGACTTGAGCAAGATTATCCCAGGGATATTCATGAATGAGAAGGAATTTGAACCTTGGCCTTCCAGATATATTCCAACCACACTACCACACTGGCTTGTAGTGAAAGCCACACTCATTCTTTGTCAGCAAAACTTTATCTTTCACATGATTGATAGCACTGGATTCAATAAAAATTTCCACCAGTTCACCCAGAAGTTAAGCTAAATGCCTGTAATTTCTTGTGTCTTGCCTCCTTCAACAGAGTTAAACTCATCCACTCCGCGTGGTTTAGAAGCTGACCTTAGGGACATAATGCACACATTTTGAGAAATGCTGACAGATGCTTGCTAATTTCACATAGGATTTATTTAAGAAATTTGAGGAGGATGCCATGGAAATATGATTTTTTTTAGATTTTCAATTAAATCTGATTCTCTTCCTGAAATTACCAATTTAGGTGTCTCTTGCTTTAAAAAAATAATAATTCATTCAGTTTTTCAGACATCTCCTTTAGTACTCTTTTAACTTCCTTGTCATCCAACACATCAACCATTTTCAAGATGGTTCCTTATTTTCAATGCCTTCAACAATTTTCATTTATTTAGTTGGTCTTCATGCTATCCACAATATGCTACTCATAATCCTCATGCCATTCAATTCTGTGGATGCTATGCTGATACTGCATTATTATTATAGTATTACAAATTATGCCAGTTATAGAATAATAATCATAATTTAAAAAATATTTATATGCTGCCCTATTTCCCCAGGTGGACTCAGGGCAGATTCCAACAAACAAAAAGGCAAAAATTCAATGCCTCAATAAAACAAAAAAGTACCAACAAATAATCCAGAATAACCCCACATATGAAAACAACATTAGAACCTAACATCAATAAATTAAACAAAACATAATCAACAAAATTATATAATGACATAAAACTTAAACAATAAAAACTCTACATTAATTTACAGGAGCCAACCAAAATTCACAAAGTCATGTGGGTTGAATTGTGAGGCCAGTGGTGATAACTGGGCCAACATGGACTTACAGAGGCCAAATACAACCATTGTTCTCGACCAGAGGTCCAGTAGTGATCTCTCATTGTCTAATCCTCCTCCTCTCCATATGCTACTGAGCAAAAATGAGTCTTCAGTTGTTGTTTTTTTAGTGAGAGGAGGGAGGAGCTCATATTTATTTATTTAGGAAAGGAGTTCCAGAGGTGGGGGAGGGGGTGACCACAGAAAAGGTCCTCTCTCTCGTTCCCACCAGCATCACTTGAGATCTGGGTGGGACTGAGAGCAGGGCCTTCTACTGAACACAGTGCCCAAGATGGTTTGTAAGGAGGAGATGTAGTTGGTCAATAAACTAAAAGCATTTAATTAAAAGCAGAAACCAGTAACATCAAACTACTAAAAGCCATTGCAGTTAATCCTCTGAAGGTTGCTGGAGTAGAATACTTTTATTCTATTATGGATGGGCAGTGGGGAGGCATTACCACCTTCCTAAAAGGGTCTGGGGCAGTACAATAATTTGCATTGTTTTTAATATCATTCCTTATTTTCCTCCTTTTTAATTTCCATTAAGTTATTTCTGTAACTATTTAGCAGTAACATTTCAAAAACTTGACTGTATAACTCTATTTTATACTTCAAAAAATCACTCTTTGATATCTTCTACATTCGCAGAATCATTGAATCCTAGAGTTGGAAGAGACCTCGTGGGCCATCCAGTCCAACCCCCTGCCAAGAAGCAGGAAAATCGCATTCATACACATACAATGGAATAACCAATGTAATAGCTCAAAGCTCTTCTTGTGACTCAGCTGGCTTTTTTAAACAGCAGAAGTACATGCCCTTTTATACCAATCAAAATGAGTCAGAAATTTCATTTGCATTAATTATTCCAGGACTCATTCAACAACTTTACGCAGCCTATCTTTATCTTGAGAAAGAAGCAGAACTTAACAGTATACATGTGAAAAGTTAAACACTGTCTCGCAGGCCACTCATTATAAACTGTGCTCTAATCACCCAATATTACCAGCTAACATAACTAAGTTTCCATTTTATCGTCTCATTACAAACATTATGAAGCCATTAGAGCTGAACTTTACAGCATAGTAGTATTGACAAGATCAAGGTCTTAAAGCAGGCATGGGCAAACTTGGGCCCTCCAGGTGTTCTGGACTCCAACTCTCACAATTCCTAACAGTTGGAGTCCAAAACACCTGGATGGCCCAAGTTTGCCCCATGCCTGTCTTAGATACTTCTTTGCTTTTAAAATGATCCTTGGGCTTCAAATTGAGAAACTGAAACCTACTGGGTTGTTAAAAGGTTTTCTCCTGGTTATTGTATCACACTTCTCCAACCAGTAACTAATCTACTGCTGAATATGCATGCCCAGTTTGAATCATATCTTACCACATTAAAACAGTGGATGTGGCTCTTAATGCATTGTCACATGATGTCTATGCCCTACACCACAGGAGAAGTTATACTGTTTAGCTGGTATTGCATCACCTGAAATCCACCGGGAAGTAGCAGCCAATAATGAAAGGACCAAGGCAGTGACATCCCCGGCCCATCCCATTTGGATATCAGTCAGCACACCAATGCCTTAAATCAAGAAATAGCTTTCTAAGATCTACAGAGATACTTGCATAATACCTCAGCAAGCAAGAGTCCAAAAGTAGCAGTCTAAAACCCAGAACCTCAATCCTTGGCTGATGAGAGACTCCCCCCTAGGCACACAAGAGACTGGGCAACTTGGAAGGCACTGAACAGACTGTGCTTTGGTCCAACAAGATGCAGAGTCAACCTTAAGAAATGGGGCCACAAAGTGAAGTCCACAAAATGTGAGGACAAAGAAGAGCAAACCACAGACCCCCTATTACAATGCCATAGAAGTCATCCATAGCAGAGCACCTGATGAACCAACCTGGACACAGCATATTATTTGAGAACACAGAAATGCTGGACCACTCTAACAACCACCATGTCAGACTACACAGAGAAGCCACTTAAGTCCACAAGCATGTGGACAATTTCAACAGAAAGGAGGAAACCATGAAAGTGAACAAAATCTGGCTACCAGTATTTTTTTTTAAAAAAAACAAACTCTAAAATCAGGACAGTAAATAAAGAGCAAGACTCAAAAAAACTGGGGAATTCCAGAGATGAAACCATCAAGGCCAGTTAACACCTCCCAACAAAGGATGCCTCCGGGCAGGTAGCAGCCGGGCTTTGAAGCTGCAAGGTTATTCAATGCTAATGAAGGTGGCCAAATGTAACATTCACACCTGTCTCAAACAGGCTAGAGTTGGGTTGTTGTAGGTTTTTCGAGCTATATAACCATGTTCTAGAAGCGAAAAACCTACAACAACCCAGTGATTTCAGCCATTAAAGCCTTTGACAATACACAGACTAGAGTTCTTTCTCCCACCCTGGACCTTCCACAGATATATAAACCTCACTTGCCTAGTCTCCAACAAAGGATGCCTCCAGGCAGGAAGCAGTCAGGCTTTGAAGCTGCAAGGCCATTCAATGCTAATCAAGGTGGCCAATTGCAACACTCACACCTGCCTCAAACAGACATGAGTTCTATCTCCCACAACAGATATATAAAACCCCACTTTCCTAATTTCCAACAGACCTCACAACCTCTGAGAAAGCTTGCCATAGATGTGGGCAAAACATCAGGAGAGAATGCTTCAGGAACGTGTCCAGACAGCCCGGAAAAACTCACAGCAACCAAGTGATTCCGGCCATCAAGGCCTTTGACAATACATTACTGCAATCCAAGAATACATTATTACAATGCACATGCACAATGGAGGGCCTTCTTATAGTGACAATGCAACAATACATTATCATGATGCAACAATACATTATTGCAATGCAACAATACATTATCGGAATGCAACAATACATTATCATGATGCAACAATGCATCATCGTGATGCAACAATACATTATTGCAATGCAACAATACATTATCGCAATGGAACAATACATTATTACAATGCACATGTACAGTGGAGAGCCTTCTTATAGCTACTCCAGAAGCACTCCAAGTGGTCAGTTAGTAGTAAAAGGGCATTTAGTATAATACCAAGTTTATTTTTAACTTCGTGTCTTTAATACATTATAACTGTACCCTCCATTTGGGCCATGAAAGCCTTCGGCAATACATTATTACAATGGAACAATACATAATTACAATGCAATGATACATTATCGTAATGAAATGACACATTATTGCAATGCAATGACACATTATCGCAATGCAATGACACATTATCGCCGTGCAAGGTCACATTATCGCAATGCAATGATACATTATCGCAGTGCAATGATACATTATTGCAATGATACATTATTGCAATGCAATGATACATTATCGCAATGCAATGATACATTATCGCAGTGCAACGATACATTATCACAAGGCAATGATACATTATTGCAGTGCAATGATACATTATTGCAATGATACATTATTGCAATGCAATGATACATTATCGCAGTGCAACGATACATTATCACAAGGCAATGATACATTATCGCAGTGCAATGATACATTATTGCAGTGCAATGATATATTATCACAATGCAACAATACATTATTGCAATGATACATTATTGCAATGCAACAATACATTATTGAAATGCAACGATACATTATCACAATGCAACAATACATTATTGCAATGCAAGCATACATTATCACAATGCAACAATACATTATTACAATGCAACAATATATTGTGCACATCCACAATGGAGGGCCTTCTTATAGCAACACCCGAGGCACTCCAAGTGGCCAGTTACTGGTCAAAGGACATTTAGCAGAACGTCAAGTTTGTTTGAACTTTGTTTGTGTCATTCAATCCATTCAATCCGATAAATAAATGAAACCAGTTGGGCCAAGAAGGACCAATTTAAGAGAAGATTTCAACACAGCTTGATAAAGATGAGCGAATACCTAGCAATAGGAGAAAGGCTTCGCAGGAAGCAATTGCTTGCTATGTGTGTGTGTGCCGCCCTCCCCCCACCCCTTGGGTTCTGTTGTTTGAGCTCTACCCCACTGCACTTCTAGTCAACTCTTGGATCAGGCCTGGAGCGGAGAATGCAGCGCTGCATGCGAGAATAGTATTGCGGGGGAAAGAAAAGGCCCTGCGGGTTGGGATTCAGGAGGGAGGCGCGGACGGGACGGCGTTGTCTGCTCCGGCTCGGGGTCTTCGGGAGCGGGGGCTCCAAGGGGGCGCCTTCCTCTCCAGCCTCGCACCCCGGGAGAGCCGGAACGGCTCTCCCGGGGTGCGAGGCTGGAGAGGAAGGCGCCCCCTTGGAGCCCCCGCTCCCGAAGACCCCGCAAGCGACCACAACCCCTCTGCCTTCCCCGCCAAATGCCCCTCGCACCTGTCTCGAGCCTCTCACCTAGCAAGCATCGTCGTCGCCTTCCTCCTCCTCCTCCTCCTCCGTGTCAGGCGGGGGCTGCGAGGCTTTTGGAGGAGGAAGAGGAGGGTGGTATTTATATTCCGCAGCGCGCCTCCCGCCCCTCGGTGCATCTTTTCCTCCTTCTCCCCGCCTTTTGTGGCGAACGCGATGGAGGGATGTGGATGCAGGCGGCGACAACGACGCCGCAGAAACGATGCCGGGCCGAGCTGCCTCTCTCTGTCTTCCTCTCCTTGTCCCGCCACCCTCCTTCCTTCCTTCCTTCCCTCACTCCCTTCCTTCCCTCACTCACCAGGCTTCCCCACGCGCGGAGGGTCCAGGCACACGCCGCGCGGACGGTCTACCGCTGCGCCTCCCTTCCTCCCTCCTTCCTTCCTTCCTTCCTTTCTCGCGCATCCCTTGTTACTATGGATATTCTCCCAGTGTCTCCTCCGCGTCCGCCTCCACAGGCACGAGGGGAGGGGAGGGGAGGGGAAGGGCTGCAAAGGCTGCTCCCCTCCCTCACTGGCCCCGCCCCCTTGCTGCTCCAGGAGACCACTCCCTCTCTCCCTCCTCCTCCCACATTTCCCGCCAAAATCCTTTGGTCCTCCTTCCATCACAAAGGTCTGTGGTAACATTTAGTGAGCAAGGTGTTCTGACTACTGTAGACTGATGATGGCCTCATCACACTAGAGAAAAGAATCCACTTAAAATCTGGTTTCTGTCTCCTTCCTGGGTATGTAGTATAGGGAGGAGCCTATAACAGCCTCAACAAACAACAAACCCCAAATTCTGCAGGAATTTAAGTGGATTTTGCTAACCGCACTCTGTGCAGTCATGCCGGCCACATGACCTTGGAGGTGTCTATGGACAATGCCGGCTCTTCAGCTTAGCAATTGAGATGAGCACCACACCCCCGAGTCAGACATGACTGGACTTAATGTCAGGGGACAACCTTTACCTTTTGGTGATACTTACTTAGGTGATCCCTCGTTGTCCGAGTAGGATAGTCTTCCAGGATCCGTTTACTGGCAGTGTGTCCATAAGTGACTGTGGAGCCCTATTCTTGATCTGCATCTTCTCCCATAGTGAGGACATTGGTTTCCAGGGGGAAGGCGGTCCCGGTCAGGGTTGGCTTGACGTGCCTTCCTCTTGGCACATTTCTCTTTCGCCCTCCATTCATGCCTCTTCAAATTCTACAGCACTGCTGGTCACAGCTGACCTCCAGTTGGAGTGCTCAAGGGCCAGGGCTTCCCAGTTCTAGGTGTCTATGCCAGAGTTTTTAAGGTTGGCTTTGAGCCTATCTTTGAATCTCTTTTCCTGCCCACCAACATTCTGTTTTCCATTCTTGAGTTCAGAGTAGAGCGACTGCTTTGGGAGACGGTGATCGGGCATCCGGTCAATGTGGCTGGTCCAGCGGAGTTGATGCCAGATGAGCATCATTTCAGTGCTGGTGGTCTTTGCTTTTTCCAGCACGCTGACATTTGTCCGCTTGTCTACCCAAGAGATTTGCAGGATTTTCCGGACGCAATGCTGATGAAATCATTCCAGGACTTACATGTGACGTCTGTAGACAGTCCACATCTCACAGGCATATACAAGGGGCGGCTGATAAGTCTTTGGCTTTGTGTTCTTGTTTTGTTTCTATGGTAATGAATGTTACATCCCCTAAAGCCTTATGTGTCTAATATATGTTGTCAAAATTTTGTGTTTGTAGCTTATGGCAACAGTGATCTAGGCACACAGGAAAACAAAATGGCGGCATCTAAGGCAATATTCACAGCAAATGAGAGCAGAGGAGTGATAAAATTCTTGTTTCTGGAAGGGAAGTCCACGAAGGATATCCATGATGATATGTCGCAGACATTAGGGGATCAATGCCCTTCATATTCTACAGTTAAGAACTGGGTTGCCAAATTTAAAATGGGCCACTTCAGCACAAATGATGAGGAACGTCCTGGATGTCCGAGAGTGTTTGTTGTTCTGGAGATTGTCGATGCTGTGCACAACCAACCTCATACTGGAGAATTGGTGAATTTCAGCTAAAGGAATAGCAGACATCATGGGGATTTATCATGAACATGTTTGAGTCATTATCCATGAACATTTGAACATGAAGAAGCTGTCTGCAAAGTGGGTCCCCAAATGTTAGACAACAGATCACAAAAGCATGCGAGTGAAAACTTCCCGGTCCATTTGTCAGTGTTTCCAGACTGATAAGAACTTCCTGGATCGACTGGTCACTATAGATGAGACCTGGATTTATTTGTACGACCCTGAAACCAAGGAGCAGTCAAAAGAGTGGAGGCACAGTGGCTGTCCTCATCTAAAGAAGTTCAGTGGCAAAAAATCAGCCACTAAGTGATGGCGTCTGTGTTCTGGGATAAGGAGGGTGTGCTGCTAGTGGACTACCTTCAAAATGATTCCACCATCAATGTAAGTTATTACACTGAACTTTTGGATCAATTGAAGGCAGACCTGAAGGCCAAAAAATGTGGAAAGCTGTCCAAAGTAATCTTGTTCCGGCAAGACAACTCCTCCGCTCACACTGCACAAGTGACCGTGGCAAAACTGGTGGAGTTAGGCTTTCAACTGGTTGACCACCCGCCTTATTCACCGGATCTATCTCCCTCTGACTATCATCTGTTTCCAAACCTGAAGAAACACCTCAAGGGTACCAAATTTCACACCATTTCTGATGCCATGGCTGTTACCGATTACTGGTTTGAGACACAACCAAAATCCTTTTTTTTTTTTTGCAAGGCTTACAGAACTTGGGACACCGATGTAAGAAGTGTGTGTGTTGTTGTTTTTTTGTCATGTCAGGAGCGACTTGAGAAACTGCAAGTCGCTTCTGGTGTGAGAGAATTGACTGTCTGCAAGGACGTTGCCCAGGGGATGCCCAGATGAAGAAGTGTGTTGATATCAGTGGAGAGTATGTGGAATAAATGTTAACTTTCATCTTCCTATCTCGTTTCTTTCTGGGTAAAGCCAAAGATTTATCAGCAGTCCCTCGTAGCAGGGTTGGGAGGACAATAGCTTTATAAACAAGCACCTTGGTATCCCTACGAATGTCTTGGTCCTCAAACACTCTCTGCTTCATTCCGAAAAAAAGCTGCACTCGCAGAACTGCAAGGATGTTGCCCATGGGTAGCTGGAGCTGACAGAAGGAGCTCATTCATGCTCTTCCCAGATTCGAACCTCAGTTGCCACAAAGATGTTCACCTACATAGCCCCTGCTTCATTTTTAAAACATCAGAAAGGCAAGAAGATATTCAAATGGCCGTAGTGCCTTTCCTTCCGCAGGAGTCATTCATCAGCCACAAGAGAGGGCATGTACTTGGCCCTGATTGTGCGGCTGACAGCAAGGTCAAGAGACATTGCTTGAGGAACTTCCTCTTCACTTGTTCACCTGCATTGCTTCCTGCATCAGACTGATTATACCCACCTGCCCAAGGGCAACAGGACTGCCAAGAAGGAAAGAAAAAAGTACAGCTCTCCTTTTTCAGTGCCCAAAGTAGTTGTTCCGCTATTCTCTTTTCTCACAACCGACTCTGCAGTTTGATGTTTGTTTCTAGCTATGCTTGGAGTTAAATCTGTTGAAATAAATGAGTCTTCATTTGATCATGACTAATCTCACAGATTTTCAGGTATGTCATCTGAGTAAGAAAGCCAGTGCTGTATAGTGGCTGGAACACTGAGCTAGGATTCTGAAAGGCCCAAATTTTCAATTCCCTACATAGAAACCTACTGGGTGACTTTGGGCAAGTCACATTCTGTTAGCTTCAGAGGAAGGCAATTTTGCCAAGGGAACCTTGAGGTAGCTTTGCCTTAGGTTGCCATGCGTTGGAAAACACACAACAATCTAAGTTGGGAGCCAGACAGGAGAAATACTGGAAAAAAAACTGAAATTTAATGGGTTATTATTATTATTATTATTAGTAATCTTTTATTTATATCCAGTCACCATCTCCCAGAGGGACTCAGCGCGGCTCACAAAACACTCAAGGTTTGAAATAGAAAATATAACAAGTGCAAAACAAAACATACGAGTAGGCAATAAACAGTCAACACAAGAATATCATAAATTCACAGTACCTCCTGGTAAAAACAATAAAATACAGCAATTGTTGTAGATAAAACAGCCTCCTGCTTTAATGATAATGATTCTTGATTGAGGAGACACAGTGGATACAGTCCCGTATCTGCTTCTGTCTGGCTTTTGCCTTGATTTGGGGCTATGTTTCTTTCTTACTTCTCAGGATGGATGGAAGATGTATTGGGAGAAAAATTGAGCAACACAACCATGCTAATTCTTCTACATTTATCATATTACACTGTTATAAAATCCCATAGAACATTGGTGCTATAACAGTGTAGTACGATATGGGCCTTATAATACCTTAAAGCATTATATATTTCTGGAGTGCTTGTTGGATATGGGAATTGTGTGTGCTAGCATAAATTTATTCACAACTGCTATGTCAGTTTCAGTGAGTGGTGTTAAGGGACTCTTAATCTATACACAGCATTTATGCTATAGCAAGGATGGGGAATATGACTCCTAATATGGGCTGACTTCCAACAATATCTGGAGGAGGATATGTTTCCCACATCTCTATTGCAGTGTCCCTTGGGGTTCTGTTTTGCCACCCATGCTGTTTGACATCTACATAAAACTGTTACGGAAAGTCCTCCAGAGGTATTATGTTCTGTCAGTCAGCAGATGCATCTGATTTATATCTTTTTTTTGTGAGATCAGGTGCACTGAAGAAGATCCTGAAGAGACTAAGGTCAATAATGAATAGGATGAGGAAAAATAATGTGATCCTTGATTAAGATAAAAAGGATATTGACTGGTGGGTGAAAAACATTCCAAAAACATTGCAATTATATCTTTTATTGGGCTAACCAAAGGATGGAAAACATATTATGTCAACTTTTAAATCTCACTGGCTTTTTCAGGCAAAGTTGATAGGAAAAGCCATGGTGGCAGTTGGGGGGCTACATCTAGATCTTAAGGAGAAATATTGGTAGTTTGGTGCTGCTACTAATGAAGACAAAAATGCCATTGCCTGGCAATGTATAGTAAAGTTCCTGTATGGTCAAGAAGGGGGTAGGACCTATACTGCATCAACCCATACAAGTTGTGACTTCAGTACTCCTTTTTTTCATCTTTTAGCAACTTTGCTCGGTGAATACAACAGTAAGCTGCAAAATTGTTGAAGGCTTTCATGGCTAGAATCACTGGGTTGTTGTGATTCTAGGGTTGTTGTGGTGAGGACCTCACAACCTCTGAGGATGCTTGCCATAGATGCAGGCGAAACACCAGGAGAGAATGCTTCTAGAACATGGCCATATAGCCCAAAAAACCTACAACAACCCAGCTTTAAAATTGTTTATAACATTTTTGCACCTTTTATTTGTCTAATAAAAGTATCACTGCTATTTGCATTTGGGGTGTTGTATCTTGCTTCATGGCCAGCAGGACTACCTGATTATATTTTGATTGTGGATGGTTCATTTGACCAAGGAAATTCTATTCCAGATGGAATAGTACTCCTCTCCTTCTGAACAGCTGGTTCATATTTAAGGTGTTGCTATCAGAGCCAGTCCTAATTTTGAGTATCCAGGTGACATCTGTGCCGGAGGAGTCTTACATAAGCCAAAACCTAGTGCGCCAACTATACCTCCTGAGCCAAGATAGCCTCGCTTACAGTTATTCATGCCCTGGGATACACATGAGACTGTCTTCACGAAGGACTCTGAAATCTCAACTGGTGCAGAATAAATATAATAACTAGATCACCGACGACAGTAGAAGACACCAATTGTAAAATCTCACCATGGACTTCCTGTGTGTTTTGGAATTACCTTTAAAACTGTGGACCTGAATATTATATGACCCCTACTTTCATGTACAGTGCCTTATGTATTAAAATATACATAGGATTATCTTTAGGATGCTTAAAAATATGGAGATATTCTCTGGAGAAAAGAAAAGGGCTGTTCGGTGGTAGCACCCACACCACAAAAAAACAAAAACACACAAAAAAACCCACTCCTGGCCAATGCATTTTTCTGTTCAGACTCGTAATGAAAAAGTAATTTTGTTTTAATGATGCCTTTAACTTCCTACAGTTTTTATTGTATTTATTGTTTATTGGTTTATACTATGTTTCATTTATTTTGAAATTAACAATTTATTTTTAAATAAGTGATTTAGCCAATCTTCCATGCTAACAACAATATTGTTCCATTAAGTCTTGTGTTAGTTTTCTTTCCTCCCTCCCCCTTTCCCAACCACAACCAGCACTCAGTATTCCATAGCTATTTATTTAATCCTCACTGGGCTGTTTGGATCTATTCTCCACTTTAGACCGCCTCCCCAAAGTATATAAAATGCCTTTACAAAATACTGGGATTTTCCAAACCTAGTGATACCTCTGTCTTCTGAGGCCCTTTCTACACTGCCTTATAAAATCCAGATTATCTGCTTTGAACTGGATTTTCTGGCAGACTCCTATAACCTAGTTCAAATCAGATAATGTGGAGCATCTGCTTTGATAATCTAGATTATATGGCAGTGTAGAAGGGGCCTTAGATGAAAGCAACAGCAAACTCCACTGGATAAATCGTGCCAAGACATATTCAGTATAAGTGGCATAGTCATCATAAGTCACAAGGGACTTGAAGGTACACAACATCAAAATGCCAACTGTGCCATCTCATCAAGCACAACTCAATGCTGCACTACTAGTGGAAGAGAAGAAAAGAAGTAAGAAGAGACAGCAATCTCCTCTTCCTACAATGCTGACAAAATGTCTGGAGCCAGTTTGCAGGAAGTGTCAAAAAATCAGAAAAGAGGGAGGAGAAGGAAGTTCTGTGTCACTGTTACTGAAACACCACCTCAACACTGGATTTAGTCTTAGATTTTACAGGGTTCAAGCAATAAAACAAATGCAGCAACATATGGTCCCCCCATCTCCTTTTTCACTACTGATAGTCCATGGCATACAAGTGAGGAAGCTGCCATGTACCACTCAAATCTGACTAATGACTGGCAACAGTTTCCAGGGAGTCACACAGGGGTTTTTCCAGCCCTGCCTAGAGATAGTGGTGATTGAACCAGGAACCTGATTTATAATGGATACAATTATACATTTCTCAATTCTATTATCTTCTCCCCACCCTCACATTAGGGTAACATTTACAATTTATCATTTACTATTGTGTTTCCCCATCCACTTTTTCAAGTACTGTATATATGGCGTCGTTTGGTTACTCCACGTTTATACTGCCTTCAGCTTTCTCTTTTGCTCTTTCTGTGTCAAGGGATGTTCTATCTCTTTCCCATTTATCAATCAATGGGATCACCCTTCGAACACAGCTGGCCCCAAACAGTCTGCATACCCCTCCTAGGATTCTTATTTTCAGTTAGTAAACGCTGCTGGAGTGGAACTTCCAAAAAAAGCATTATGTCACATCTAGGGAAAAAAGATGGGGGGCTTAAATAATAAATTTCCAAGACTACAGGAAAGGAGATTCCACCTGAACATGAGGAAGAACGTCCTAACTGTGAGAGCTGTTCAGCAGTGGAACTCTCTGCCCCAGAGTGTGGTGGAGGCTCCTTCTTTGGAGGCTTTTAAGCAGAGGCTGGATGGCCATCTGTCGGGGGTGCTTTGAATGAGATTTTCCTGCTTCTTGGCAGGGTGATGAACTGGATGGCCCACAAGGTCATCGTCTATAATTGTGGACAAGGTCCGATTCTGCCAAGGCCAAATTCTTAAATGCAGGATTCCACTTCTGTTGAGAAACTAGCAGTATAGCCCAAGTAAATAACTACTTGCTGAATCTTGGCCTGTTGAGATCAGTGGGGTAGATTTGGCCATTTTGTGCTCAATACTTCTAAATACATGGGCACAATCACGTAAATCCCTTCCTACCCTATCTCCCATTAAAGAGGGGTAAAGAAGTAGAACAACAATCAGGAACATATGCAGAAAAAGCAGGAACGCTCATTTGCTGTTTGCAATGACATCTTTTCTTTCAGTCAAACAACTTTGTTCTATATCAATGTTTAAACAAATCTTTGCACATCTAAAATTCAAGAATTAAGCAGCTACAAGTGATGATCCCACAGGATTATTTACTTCAGCAAATGCATTCCATTTAACAGTAGCAAGATGTCTAATAAGGAAATCATAACAAGGAAGTTAATTGCCTGGAAATTTTGCTCGTATGGAAATGTGGGAATGGGCCAGCCCTGGTCTCTTCTTACTTGATCTTTTCTCTTAATGATTACTTTGTACACCAAAGTGTACAGATTATAAAAAAGAGGATTCCAGCATCTTCTTCCCACTCACACCTTAGCTAATATTTACAATCTATCATTTACATTGTTGGTTTCTCCGCCCCTTTCTTCAAGAACTATAGTATTTATTCTATTAAAGACTCTGGTAGCAATTGTTTTCTTCATCTATATATTCTTTTCAACTTTCTCCTTGTTTTTCCTCATCTCAAATAAATTACTCTTCCACTATAATCTGGTCATATTCTTCTTCAATTATTAAAGTTTCCTTTTTCTATTTCCCACCATTTCTTTTGTCCCCCAAGAAACTCAAGATACTAAATTCCTGGCAACATTGCCCTGATTCTTTTCTCAATTCTTCACTGTATTCTTTCCTTCCTTCTTTTCAGGAATGTTCCTCATTTTGAACCTTCTCCTTGTCTGATCACTTTATTGGTTCCTTGACCCAGTTTATCTTCTTAAAGTTCACTGTTTCTACATTTATCTATTCCTACACTTTCTCTCTGTGTCCTCTGGTTCTTTCCAAGAGTCATTCTCTATCTGCTCCTTTTTCGTGTGTTATAATGGTTTTGAACTTTCTGGCTTCCCATTTAATCTTCTTTTAGGTCTATTGTTCTTACTACCATATCCGCTGGAAGAGACCTTCTCTGTGTCCCATCAATTAGGGGGATAAACTGCGAGGAAACGTGATTTGGACTTATTTTCTGTGGCACCCTTGTGATAACAAAATAGCAAAAACATGGCTATTTACTAAGGCTTTGGAGGCATGATTAATTTCATCTGAATTTATACACACATAGTTTTAAATAGCTTTAAAAATGTCCTAAGTGCTTGATGACTTAAATCACATTCAACGTTTAAATTACTGAGTTGTTGTGAGTTTTCTGGCCTTTAAGGCCATGTTCCAGAAGCATTGGAGAACTTTTGTCTGTTTGAGGTAGGTGTGAATGTTTCAGTTGGCCACCTGGATTAGCATTAATGGCCTAGCAGTTTCAAGGTCTGCTTTTTACTGCCTTTTTCTCCCATCCTGGACATTCCACAGATATATAAACCCCATTTTGTCTCCTAGTTTCCAACAGACCTCACAACCTCTGAGGATGCCTGCTATAGATGCAGGTGAAATGTCAGGAGAGAAAGCTTCTGGAACTTGGCCTTACAGCCTAGAAAACTCACAACCACCCAGTGATTCCAGCCATGAAAGCCTTTAAATTACTTTAAATTATTGTTACTATTATGAAGTGGTTTAAATTGTTCAGAACAATTTTGCTATAGGTTGTCCTGAGATCCTGCACTATACAGAGGGATGTAAATATTTTAATAGATAAATAATAAATAAATCTTTAAAAACAGTTCTTCTTTAGATCTAAATAAGCCTGGTGGTTTTATCTTCTGCCCTCTCCTTATGACTGTACATATGAACACTGAGCTGAAGGACTTGGCCTGCATTTTTTTTTAAAATCTGGGAACTGTCCAATACCAGATTTCAAATGGGACACAGGCCTGTGGTGACGGCCCATCATACTGTTGGATTTGGCTCGCTGTGGCTCAGGATACATCTGCTTCAAAATCCCTCATGCCAGTTATTCTGAATAACCCGAATAACCTTATGTCTCATTTTGGGACAGAGTTTCTGGATGGGAACAATGCTTATTCTTTGGAATAAAAGATAGTCACCCATCGTTATGTAGTATAACTCCAATACAATCATTTTTTATTAAATTTTTAAAATGATGCTAGGAAGCACCTGAGGGCCAGGTGGAAGGCAGGAGAGGAATCCTTGCCTACTATATCTTTAACCAAAAGGATACCTGCTCTTCTACGATTTGTTGCTGTTGCTTGTCATCAATGTTGTTGGAGCCTATGACAAACTTATCACAGGGTTTTCTTGACATGGTTTGTTCATAGATGGCTTGCAGCAGCCTTCTACTGTGATTGAGAATTAAGATTTGCTCCTGGTTACCCAGTGGATTTTCATCCTGGTCTGCCACAGTCCTAGATCAACATTCAAAGCACACCACAGTCACTCTTAACTTTATTAGGATGAAATAATGTAGACTAGGTATGGGCAAATCGCGACCCCTTGGGTTCTTTTTTCAAGCCCTATACTCTCACACTATCCTATCCTTCCCCCTTCTCTCTTTTCTGCCCCCTTCCCTCTCTCCCTTCCTTCCCTCCCTCTTTCTCCTTCCTTCTTTCCCTTTGTCTTTTCTTCCTTCTCTCTTCCCTTCCTCTCTTCCCTTCCACACTTCCTTCTTTCCATTCTTCCCTTCCTTCCTTCCCCTTTTCCTTCCTCCTTTCCTCTTGGGGAATGTTTAGCTGGGAGACAAGGTAGACAGGGAACAAGATTTTTCAAGATTTAAAAGAGTGTCCTATTGAGGAGGAGGAGGGGGAAACCAACTCCCCAGAGTCATAGACAACTAGACTTAATGTCAAGGAAAACCTTTACCTTTACTTTATATCTTCCCTGCAACCAGCCCTAGTCAGCAGTCTGGGCTCATAATATTGGATTCACGTGTTTTCAAACAAAGGCATTATATGTTGCAGTAATCCAAAATGACTGCAAGATCTTTTGAGGCACTCATGTTATTATGTCATCATGCTGAACTACTTGACATGATATTTTTCAGATATCTCAGAAAACAGGTGAAGTGTCAAAGGGCTGGAAGTTAAAACACTGTTCCTCCCTTTTTAAAAGAGCAAAAAGGATCTAGGGATCTACAGGCCAGTCAGCCTGATCAAAATACCAGGAAAAATAATAGAATGGATTATAAAGGAGTCTGCTTGCAGGCGTGTGTGTATTACTGCAAACTAATCTTATATCTTTTTTATTGAATCACTAATTTAGTCGATGGTAGAAATGCTTTCATTGTTATTGTGTTGTCCAAGCATTTTATGGCTGGAATCACTGGGTTTCAATAAAACAATTGGGAATGGCCCCATTATTAATTTTGGAAACTGATCAAATGTGGAGTAGATGGAAATGCAATTGATCAATGGATGTATGTCCATTCAGTGGATGTATTGATGTTATATTGATGTACTGATGTATTGTTATATTGATTTAGTTGCTTTAGTTACTGTTTTAAATGTTAATGCTAATGTTGTGCACTTTGTATATTGACCTGGTTGTAAACCGCACTGAGTCGCCTACGGGCTGAGAGAGTGCGGTATACAAATAAAGTAAATAAATAAATAAATAAATAATTGGATGGACCCATATCTGGTTAGAAAGCCATGTTTAAAGAGTCACCATCAATCGTTGTTCTTCAAACTGGAGGGAAGTCCAGTTTGATCAAAGGGATGCGGGGCTCTTTCCTGAGAGGATGGGAAAAGAAACACAGGCTTTCAATGTTGAGTTGCAATAGTGTGCCTGCAGTAAACATTGTAAGAAACATGAGCATTCCTGATCTCGTGGGCATTCAGGCTCAGGGCTTTGTCCAGGAATACACCCAAACATTGAGCCTGAGATTTCAAGCTGAGTGTAACCACACATCCAGCATTGACTGAATTTCTCTTCTCCAATCTGCTTCACAACTGACCAGGAGCACCACTGACTGGCCTAGGCCATGATATATACACAAGATTCTCTGAATAGGTATTAAGGATCGCTAGCTCAAAAGAAACCTTGTGAAGAGCCCTACTCAGTTCTTGCTAAATTTCATTAAATCCTTCCTCAGCATTTGTGAATTACACAGTGCACATCGTTTCCAGATTCACCAGTGATTCTTGCTAAAGTTTAGATTAACCATGCAAACACCTCCGTGGGTGAGCACTTCAAAATGCAACCTTATGAAGATAGCTCCTGCGGCAAATCATTTGTGTAAAGTATCTCATCATGTGGTCTGGTGATTTCAAGCAGGCAAATGAAGACTTTAATAAAATAGGCCGTCTACTGACACAGTGAAAATTGCAGCACTCATACAGAGAACTACCTTAAACAAGTGACTTGTCACAGAAAACTGCTGCCCTATAGTTGCAAGCATCCAATTTCACTTTAGCTTGCATGCAGAAACTGAGCTTTAATTATGGTCTGTTACATTCTGTGTATGTTCAGTTCCATTTAACACCTATAAAGTACCTACAATCTTCCAAATGATCCCCATATGTTAAAGGTTACAACTCCTTGGTTTGTGTGGTCAGATCTGAAACAGTAATAGGAAGGAAAGAGAACGGCAAGCAGCTGCTCTTTCATGGATTGATGGTCTGCCATGCTGGTTCTTTCTTTGCCATGATAGTTAATAAAATGATTATAAGGACAGATGTATATGCCCCAATTCCAGTTTAATGGAACACTTGGACAACTGGGCAGTGTAACTGCAGATCTGCAAAATAGTTTTAGTATGGCATAAGTGGAAATTGAACCTAATAGGCTAGTTTCGTAAAAATATATGCAGATGCTTCATTTTAAGCATATGGTTCTTCTGAGAGTGCTCACAGCAGAACAGCTTGAATACTGTATAGTTAGTTTATGAGTATTACAGTCACAAAATCGAACTTTTCCTATTTTCTTCTTTTGCATGTAGATTTACGCAACCTCCCCCCACCCCCCCCAGCTAACTACAGTTAATTTTGTTCACAGAGGATCCTGGTGAGTCTGTAACAGAGATATGGCAACCAAAGCCGTAATAATGTGTTAACCAATGAAAGAATTGGAAAACTCAACAGTGAATATTTACTATTCATATGGGATTATTTAATCATTGTGCTATTAAGTGATAAAATTACTTTCACACACTCTTTAAGCCAAATTAAAAACCAAGAAAGCCAATAAAGTAGTGAGTAGCGTGAGACTTCATCGAATAGGAGCTACCTTTGTATAATTATTTTTTTAGGGAAGGAATAAGAATCCTGCAGTCAGTGGGCCACATGCAGCCTCTCTTTTTGCAGATTCCCTCAATATATTTTTGGGCCCTAAATTGATATTTCTGCTCCTGTAATTTTGCCTTAAACTGCTGCCTCTGCTTCTCAAATTGCCAGTTTTGTGATCTGGTCTAGCACTTCTCTTTTATGGCCCCATATTCCCCACCCTATCAGAGACAGAGTTGCCTGCCTGAGCCTCTTGCAGGTCAGTGGGAACAGAGAATAGCTGCTGCCAACATCCTTTAGCTTTCCCCATGAGCCTTGCCTCTGATGCCTAGATACCTTGACTTGTTTCTCTCTGTGTCCCGGACAAGACTGCTTGGTGCTGCCTCAGATGGCATTATAATTGGCCACTAGTGCTGTAGTATCGATTATCTTAGCTCATTTGCTTCCTGTTGTGAAAGCCTAGCACCTACCTCAATAAAGTTCCACACAATGCTGTGTTTTTCTTGTGGCAAATTAGATCGCCTGCCTTCCATCTAACACTTAAGTAACAACAGCAATAACTAGGGACAATTGGGGTTTGGTACCTAAAATGCACATAGTGATTAAGCATGGGAATTAACAAGAAAGAAAAATAGAAAAATATTCAACAAAATGAAAGGAAATTGAGAAAGACTCCATGAGAAAAACATCACCACAAGTCTTTCACAATCTGTTACTAACAGAAATTCAGATACACTGGAGGAGATTGACTATATACTTGACTGAGCTCACATAATCCTCATAAACACTGTGATTGGAGATTTACATTGAGATTTATGTCCCAGATTTATGCACATAAGAACTGTCAAGTAAGATTGCCCAGCTTCCTCCTTTCCCTTAGCATCACATCTTGCCAGTGTGTTACTCCAGTGGCTGTGCTAGATTCTAGAAATGGAAAGAGTATTTGTAATTATTCATTCCCAAGTCAAAAACAAGTTTTCCAGCAATTGGCAAACCCATTGGCATAAAAATAGAACAGCAGGAATTATGTACAACATCCCAAAGAGTTGTGGAAGAGTTATTATGTGAGGAAAATGTATGTGTGTTTGCATAAAACCCTCTTTTTATATATAAAAAAAGGGTTGGCATGCAGAAAATACTATATTCTGCACAGAAAATCTGTTTTGTGCACTGAAAAAGAGGAGGGAAGTTGGTTGGTTGATGCAAACACCCAAATGTTTTCTCCCCACAATTATTCTTTTACAACATTCCAGAAAGTTTGAATATGGGAAGAATACTGCAAGGGAAAATCTATTTCCTTCAAAAATGGCAGAAAACTACCATAATTATTTCTCTCCACAAGTGAGGATGAAATGGTACAGAATTTTCATCTCCACCAGACACAAACCAGCATATGTTTTCTACTAACCTTGGACATCTTGAGCTCATTCCAAAAGTCGGCGATATTCTACCCTAGAACTGAATAGGGACAAACCAATATACCTTGCAGCTCATCCAAATCAGTATAAATTAGACAAAGTGCTTCCACATTCCCAAGTAAAATATAAATGCCAGGGGCTAGCTAGAAGAGCTGGTAGATATGAAGCTTCAGAATATTATGGGGATGAGGAGGTGTTGTTAGACTAATAGAAGTGCACACAGACCTACAACAGTAATACTATCAAGAATTGTATAGGATTTAAAAAAATGATTCTTGCCCATTATCCTAGACAAATGAGAAAAGGAAAAAAATGGATAAAGTATTTGAGAGAGGTGAACTTATAATTACCATATACTCGAGTATAAGGCCACCCAAACATAAGCCGAGGCACCTAATTTTAGCACAAAAAACTGGTAAAACATATTGACTCAGTTTGAGGGTAGGCAATGAAGCTGCTGGTAAATTTCAAAAATAAAAATAAATACCAATAAAATTACATTAATTGAGGCATCAGTAGGTAAATGTTTTTGAATATTTACATAAAACTGTAATTTAAGATAAGTCTGTCGAACTCTGATTAAACCATTATTCTAACCTTTATTGAACTCTGGTTAAACCATTCCAACCTTCTTCGATGTATTATTTATTTATTTGCTTCATTTATACCCTGCCTTTCTCACCCCATAGAAGACTCAAGGTAGCTAATGTAAATGTGCCTATGTATCCTTCCAATAATAATAAAGAAAGTAAAATAAAATATAATAATAAAAATAAACATAATAATAATAGAGTAAAATAATAAATTTAATAAAAAATAATAACTCAGTAAAATAATAAATAACCTTGACTCTAGTATAAACCGAAGGGTGGGGTTTCAGCCTAAAAAGTGGCTGAAAAACTCTGCTTATACTCAAATATATATGGTACATTGAAATAGACGGTACTACTAACAAAAGCAAGTTTGACTTGTGGGGAACTTAGTCCCAAAAAAGTAAACCCTTGTTACTCCTCTGAAGCAGCTGTTTGGCATTTCCTCCCGAGGCCTGCAGCACCTTCAGAGGAGAATTTTATTTAGGGCTGAATCAGGGAACAGTTAAATCCCGGTTTTGCAAGTGTTGGGACCTTGACCATTATCAATCCACAACCACCATCATTGCACACTTATGGCATAAGAAATAAATAATAATAAATAAATAATAAATAATAATAGTTAAATACAGCGCCCTGAAGTGTCATGATGATGATGATGATGATAATGATAATAATAATAATAATAATAATAATAATAATAATAATAATAAACTATAGTGACATTCAGTTAGGAGACCTTCTCAATGAAAATTATGTGAACAAATCTGAGTGAGTAGACTCAGGGCAAACATTATCTTACTTTCATTGTGTGCTCACTCTGAGATCTGGTAGCAGTGGCCTCTCCTCTATCCCTGCACTACTAATTTGTAGAAACAAACCGTATGGCAAGTATAAGGCAAACACAGGGTAGCTTTGACCATTCTTAAAACACAGTGGAAAAATAGAGCTCTACGTATAATTCCTGATGAATGGAAACATCATTGATCACATTGCAGCATAATTCTCTCAAAGGGTATATTGGGGCTTGTAGCCCCAATCCAGTTCCCAATGGAAAAATAAGATTGTATTCACAGATCCCAGTGAGGAGAATGCCCCTATGGTTTGGGTACCAGCATGCCAGTCACTTTTCCACAAGGAAAAGGGTTCTTGTTTGACTGTCCATGGAACCAGATTTCGGGGATATGCTGAATGTGTAGTAATATCGACACCATTTTCAAAATATCTGCTATCTTTAAAGGACCCTGAAAGTAAGATTTCACTCCCTCAAAGATAGGGATGTATAGGTTGGATTACTCTGTTTGAGAAAAAAAGTAATGGCATTCACTCATGCAGAGCATACTTGCCAAAATCTTTGCATTAACTAAATGAAACCAACTTGAATGTATAAAGCAAGTGTATGAGGCCACCCTCATTTAATAACACTTAATATCAGTAATTAATGTCTGTATATTTATTTGTTTATTTTCTTTATTTTCTCCCCAAAGCAATAAAGAAATTTCATGGGAGAACCATGAAGAAATTAGAAGTGCCATGTTATGTGGCTTTAACAGGGGAAACTGAGGGCCTGTTCAGACAATACCTTTTTATTGCGGTATCTACTGCAATAAAGAAGGGGCTGTCTATACAACATTCTGGACAGTCTCAAATTAATTTGCTACAAACCAGGAAAACCTAAATTAACCTGGAAAACTGTGGGAATTGCAACCCCCTCCCCCAAAGCCCCCTAAACTGAGCTAAAAAAAGAAAGAAAATAACTCACCTGGCTTCCCTGGAACGGCTGCTGGAATTCTACTGGCACGTACAAATGATGCGCCAGGAGAAAGGGGTGGAGTTAGGGGGAAATCACTCCCCCTCCTTTCTCCTGACACATCATTTGTATGCGCCAGGAGAACTCCAGCAGCCATCCCAGGAAGGCCAGGTGAGTTCTTTTCTTTTTTTACTCAGTTTTGGGGGGCTTCTGGGGAGAGGGGTTAGTCTCCCAATATTGTACTGGAAAATCCCAGTACCACATCTGGACAACCACCCCAGAAAGCACGCGCTTTCTGGGGTGGATGTAGACAGTCTCCCAGGAACATCTGTGTTTTTTAAACGCGGATGCTCCTGAGATAAAAGGCTGTCTGGATCTGCCCTGAAAAATCAAGTTACAGTGTATATATATGATAGGTTTTAGTCTACAAATTTGTAAAGACACCAAGACTCAATCTTTCTCCCATACCATTTTTATTGAATGTTTCCACTTTCTTCTGTTTTTGTTCCAGGAAAAGTCCTCATTTTGTGACCTGTATTTAGTTCTAACCATCAGCTCAACAAAGGCATTGGAAAACTAGAAAAACCCCAGAGGAGAGATACGAGATATATATATATATATGACTATACAAAGCCCGGAAGAGCACAAGCTCAACATTTGTAAATATTTTAAAAAATCAGAAGATGGGGAGAAATTGTTCATTCTAAAGCATACAGGAAAGATGCAATGGATTTAAAATACTAATTAGTTGATGGTTTAAGGTAAAAGATTTCTAATTATAAAAGAAAGGCTTTAGCAATGGGATTATCTTCTGCCTTGGAGACTAAATAATTCTCTTCCTCCAAGGTATCAAGTGAAGGTTTAACAGGCATATGCCATGGATGATTTATTACCAGCATACTAGCTGTTTCGACTCCCAAGACAGAGTCCATATGATTCTGTAATGGTTTGGGCAGTATTTCTCTCTGTCTTTGAACTCTGGACCTTCTGTTTCCTTTGGAGAAATTTGAAGAGAACAAAAGAACAAAGATCACACAGAAAGAAAGGGCCTTGCTGTCATTATCTGATAGTACCAAGAAGTCCATATTTATGTGAATACAGCTAGAAGTAGAGTTTGTTTGGCCCACAGAGTGTTTTGAGAGGAATAAGTGTGTGTATAAGAAAAAAATAAGGCATCACTTATGCAAATCTCTGGTGGGAAAGTCATTTTAGAAGGAAAATGGGCAGGCAGGGTGAGGGGGGAGCCGCTTTTGTTTCTAGCTTGACAATAGTAGTTTTCTTTTACTACTGTCAAGTTGGAAGCAAAAGAAACTCCCTCTTCCTTTCTCCATGAAGGGGCCATTTCTCTCCAGAGAAGAAAATATCTGCTTCTGTCATAGGTCTGCAGAAAGCAGTGCTGTAAGACAGGGCTGGACAGGTTTTAGCTTGTAATATCTAGCTGGAAATGAGTGTTTTTAGTAACAAAGGAAAATAGAAGACTCCTCCTGAATTGAGGGACAAAGTGTCTCTCAGCATATGTCAAGTCCTGGGATTTGCTTTCATGTAGAAATCAGTTCCTGTTCCTTCATAAGACTGTTCTAGATCAGTGTTCTCAACCTTCCTAATGCCACAACCCCTTAATACAGTTCCTCATGTTGTGGTGACCCTCAACCATAAAATTATTTTCTTTGCAACTTCATAGCTGTACTTTTGCTACTGTTATGAATTGTAATGTAAATATCTCATATGCAGGATGTATTTTCACTCACTGGACCAAACTCACCTACAATCAAAGAGCATTCTGAACTCCATCCATGACGGAATTGAACTAAGCTTGGCTTGGCACACAGAACTCCCATGACGAACAGAAAATACTGGAAGGGTTTGGTGGGCTGTGACTTTGAGTTTTGGAGTTGTAGTTCACCTCCATCCAGAGAGCAGTGTGGACTCAAATAATGAGGAATCTGTACCAAACTTGGCACGAATACTCAATATACCCAAATGTGAACACTGGTGGAGTTTGGGGAAAATAGACCTTGACATTTGGGAGTTGTAGTTGCTGAAATTTATAGTTCGCCTAAACCAAAAAAGCATTCAGAACCCCACCAATGATAGAATTGTGCCAAACTTCCCACACAGAATCCTCATGGCTCAAAGGGACTCCCTGGCACGAGCCTCCCTCCAGCCTCTTATGCTCTTCCTCACCTGCACATGCTCACCACACTGCCATGCACCAAACATGCCTGCTCTCCCCTCCCCGCTTGGAGTCCCAGAAAAAGCCCTCCCTTTGGCTGGAAGGTCAGCTAATCAAAACAGAGGAGGCTTTTGGTAGGAGGATTTGCCCTCTGTTTCCAAAAAGGAAGAGAAGGACAGGCGGAGAGATCTTCAGCCTTCTCTGCCAAAGGGGTTACCAAGACCATCAGAAATATGTTTCTTGATGGTCTTTGGTGACCCCTCTGAAACCCCCTCGTGACCTCCCAAGGGTCCTGACCCCCAGGTTGAGAAATGCTGTTCTAGATCAATAGCCTTATTTAGGGTGCATCCATACTATAGAACCAATGCATTTTGACACCACTTTAATTGCTATGACACAGTGCTTTGGAATCATGGTTTGGTGAAGCCCCATCATCCTTTGACAGAAAAGACTAGTCATCTGGAGAGAGTGGCTCCCACCAACTCACCAGCCATGGCAGTTAAATTAGTGTTAAAATGAATTCATTCTATAGTGTAGATGCATCCTGAGAAGGAAGAAAAGGCTTCCTGTGGCAACATTGATAAAGCCCTGGAAGTTAGAAACCCTTGTTGACCTGCTACAAATGACCCAGATTTCTATGAAGAGACTCTGATGTATGTCCTCTCCTGCTCTACATTGCTCTATTCAGAGTTGTGTGAGTACAAAACATGCTGCCAAAATGCAAACAAACAACAAATAAGAATTCACAGATAATATCCCAATTCTGTCATTTTAAAATTCTGAGCTTAAAATTTAGGTGGCTATTTTGAAATACAGCGTGACAAATCTGCTTATGTGCCATGTTTACCTGTCGTGTAATTCTTGCTATATTTCAACCTTCTATGTCAAACTTCTGCATTCTCATTATATTTTAATATGTTGGCACCAAACTATCGGTATTTCACTATTATCTTTACACTTTGTGTCAAAGTATATTTATACTTGCAAACCAAACACACATGGTATCAATCAGCAAAAAAAATTGGTTGTTTTTTTTGGCCAGCCAAGCCAATTATTTCTATTCTTGCTGTTGGTTACTATTTTAAAATTATTCAGCTGCTATTTTCATCCATTCCCCCCTTTATCTGATGGTCTATATATTGCACTGACTGTCCTGGATGCTTTATCATGTTAAGGTAGGGCATACAGCATTTAGTGAGAACCCCTCTCTCTGAAGGAAAAAATAGCAGCCAGCATCTGAGGAAGTTTATTGCCCCTCTTGTAAACCATCACCCATGACTTCCGACATCACTCAATGTGAAATTAATATCTCATTAAAATCTACCCTTATCTTTATATTAATAACTTCCCCTTGCTGCTATTTTAAAGTCTACCTTTGTCTTCCTTTCTAAATATTCAAATGTTCCTCCATTTTCTACCATTTTCTACATGAAAGCTCATTATTTCCTCCTCTAATGCCATTGGACAGCTTGGCCATTTGGATATAGTCTAATAATTTTCCTCTTCAGTCCTTTATAAATAGGCAAGGCACTAGAGCTGATGTGGTCTCTCCAATGCCATTTTCTGAATCAGTACCCCAAATTTCCTCAGGAACTGGTCTAAAATCACATTGGAGCTGCGATTCAGGAGGCTCCAATGTGGCTGAAGAGGTTCTTTCACAAATCCTGCAACGACAAACCAGGGATGAGCTTGCAAGCACTGCCTAGTTTGGAAGAAGTCAGCAATGCCATCAGCCAACAAAAAATAACAAAGCCATCGGACCTGATGGGATTCCTGCTGAAATCTTTAAAGAGTGAGGACCTGAGCTGACACAACAACTCCATCAGCTCATAGAAACAAGTGTGGGTGACCAGGAAAATCCCAGCAGATTTCAAGAATGCCACTATCATCACTTTTCAAAAAAAAAAAAAAAAAAGGGAGGGGGGGGGAAGAACAGACTGCAGAAACTATCGAGGTATCTCCCTTCTAACCTCCACTGGGAAAATCCTCACAAGAATCCTTGCAAATCACCTTCTACCTCTCTCTGAACTCAAGAATGGAAAATGGAATGTTGGAGGACAGGAAAAGAGATTTAAAGATGAGCTCAAAGCCAACCTTAAAAACTGTGGCATTGACACTGAGAACTGGGAAACCCTGCCCTTGAGCGCTCTAGCTGGAGCTCAGCTGTGATCAGCAGTGCTATAGAATTTGAAGAGACATGAATGGAGGGCAAAAGAGAGAAATATGCCAAGAAGAAGGCGCGTCAAGCCAACCCCAACTGGGACTGCCTTCCACCTGGAAACCAATGCCCTCATTGCAGGAGAACATGCCGGTCATGAATAGGGCTCCACAGTCACCTATGAACTCACTGCCAGTACACTGAACTTGGAGGACAATCTTACTCGGGCAACAAGGGATTACCTAAGTAAGTGAACACAGTCTAAAATCAATGACACCATGAAATGTTGGGTTGTGTTAATGATTTGTAAGCTACTTTGAAAGCCTTTGATTGAGAAGTGTGGTATAAATACCCTTAAAAAGAAAAGAGAAAAAGAGGAGAGGAGGGGAAGGAGGGGGGAGAGGAAAGAGGCATTGTCAACTCCCCTGTTCACTCAGCCAGTTCCATTCTGTGTTTTTGACAAGTCAGAAAGGACAAGAGTCTTATAGATAGCTAGTAGTTTTTACCTCTCTAGAAATACTGCCCACGCCCTTGGACTGTACAAAATGAAAAGTATTCATTGGAAAAGCCCAAAGCAAGAACCACTTTCTGAGACAGCAAAACATTCTCCTAGAACTTCCAGGAATCCATCCTTATTTATAAGCCTCTTGGGGCAGATTAATGGATACCACATTGCCTGCAGAAATTCCAAATTCCCCAAAGTCAAAATCCCACCAGGTAATAACATGTTCATGACAATAGATTTATTTCTAATCCAGATCACCCAACCCAACATAGCATAGACAATGTGTGTGCTCAGTAGTATGAGTAGGGTCTGAAACCACTTCAGACTTAAAATACCAAACCACTCTTAACAGGACAGGCTCAGCATAGATGTTGAAGGTCTCTAACAGTACTAACCAAGGGGATTTTAACCTCAACCCTGAGACCATCCTAGCTAATTAAGGAAGGAAGACGATTGAGCAGTAGGATGGATGGGGAGAATACACCAACAGAATCTCTAATCTTCCAAACCATGCATTAAGTCAGTGGTTCTCAACCTGGGATCCCCAGTTGTTTTTGGCCTTCAACTCCCAGAAATCCTAACCGCTGGTAAACTGGTTGGGATTTCTGAGAGCTGTAGGCCAAAAACATCTGGGGACCCCAGGTTGAGAACCACTGAGTTAGGTGCACACATCCAGAAAACTATGGATAAGTCACCTGGTCAGGGGGATGGAATCCCAATAGACCATTACAACTCCACCTCCCTATTCCCAAGTCTCCTTTGCAGCTGCAAAAATAGCAATAGGCAAAGCTAAGAGAGATTAAGCTACATTCCAGATGGATAAACTCAATCAAGAAATCCATGATCTACAAGAGTTGTGTTGAGGATAAGGTGAGTTGGAGATGTCTCATTAATAAGATATCAAAAGTTGAACTTGATTCAAGAGCAAATAATAACAACAGCCTGTATGTTAAATAACAAAGCAATACTTCTGTCCACAGATACTGCCCTCCACTCCATGAATAATCTAACATACTGCTGAAAATACAGCATTCCATAGCATTCAATAACTTTCTTGTGGTGTAGTTTCTAAAGTTTTTAAGCACAAAGAGATTAAAAATGTGCATATATTCAGTAAAAATGTACCATGGTATGGTCTGAATATGAGCATGTACTTGTACATCAGCTGCATTTAAAGTACGAGAAAAAGATATCAGATACAGAATAATCAGCAGCCTGAAAATGTTTTTCCAGACAAGAATGTGAAATCAACCTGATTCTGTCTATCACTGACACTGAGAACTTAGCTCCAGATATATCCAGCATTATCCACACAATCCCTTCATTAAATTTAAATAAACAAGAAAAACGTTTCTTTGTTTGACACAGGAAAATTAGATATACTGAAATTAAAAGTATATAGAATTATACAATATCCATAAGTGGTATCTGTGACATTTATCTGTTAGTACAGAATGACCTCAAGGGATATATATATATTGTATAACATAGCTGAGTCAAGGCCATGTATGCTCTGTAAATACGAGGAGAACTTCCAATGCTTGCTCTCATAGATTTTAAACACTTCATGTGTTTTTTTTTCTTTAGCCTATCATTTGTGTCCAAACAAGTCTAAAGGGTGCAATCTGCACTCTTTAGAAACGGGTAAAATTCATATTGAATTGTCCAGCTGTTTAAATTTTCTTGCTGATCTTAGTGGCCATCATATCAAGTTGTAATTAGTTTGCCTTGTTTTTCAAAGGCCTTATTGTTCTGATTTTTAACATTTCTGCCCAGAGCAAAAAACCCAAAACAAAACAAAGAAGCAAACAACAATGAACACAGCAGTTTACTATTCTATTTTGCACTATGCCTGTACATTCATAACATGTTTCATGAGGTATTCTACATGCTTTGCATCAATTGCTGCCTTTTAAGCTACACTGGATGAAATTGAGTTGTTAACCAAACTAGAGCAGATTCACTGATAGTCGTATCTATTCACTAGTTGGGGGCAGTAATTGGCTCTGGTCATTTTTTTATTAGAAATCCTACTTTTAAGGTTTTGTGTGAATAAAATGATGATATTGATAAACATTTTTATAAAGATAGGCAACTGTAGTTGACCCAAGCCTCAGTTTTGGGGAATTCTCTGTGATTGTAGAAACTGCAAAAAAAAAAAAATTACTCTCCCTCCCAAACTTGATTAGAAGCCTATTTTGTTTTTGGGTTTTTTTGTTTGTTTTTTAAGTTAAACACATGTGATTTATTTAAAGATTGAATTGCCTATATTGAAGATTTCCAGGAATTTGACAGAAAAGGGCAATCTGGGAGACTGAAAGGCACAAAACGGCTTTAGCTGCTACAGTGAACCTGAAGGCCACACTTTGGTCACCCCTGCACTATATCAGCAATTTTTCTGATTTTGGAAGCATTTCTGCAGTTTATTTGTGAAACATTGATTTCCCTGCCATTTTCCTTTTCAGACAGCTTCAACTTGCAGAAACCAGAGGGACAATACACAAGATCAGGCGTTCTCAAACTTTTTCAGCTGCTGAGCAAAAGTATCTCATGGAGCCCCAAGAAATGTTTATACATTATATTATATTATATTATATTATATTATATTATATATAGAGATATATCAGTCAAGGGTCAAGTCAGTGGCAAATGGATGGAGAGTGTTTGTATGAACTAATTCACACAGTGCAAAAAAGGGAAAGAACAATACAATATTTAAAATGAAGAACAATTTTAACCAACATTAACAGTATTTCAGTGGAAAACACCAGGTGCCATCCAGTCCAACCCCCTTCTGCCATGCAGGAAAAACACAATCAAAGCACCCCCTGAGCTGTGGGAGGGAAATAGAGTTTTGGAAGCAAAGAAAGCAGGCTGGGAAAGGTCTGGGTGATAAGAAAAAGAGCCTGGTTGTGAGAGAGACGAGGGAGAAAGGTCTGTGCCCTGGGAGGATGCTGCTGCTCCTATTTCCGACAGCTCAAAACTTTAATTTCCCTGCATTTCTCAGGAGAATGAAAAAGGAGGAGGTAGGAAGCAGCATGGTGCCATGGAGCTACTCATCACCCACAGAGCCCCAAGAGCTCCAAGGAGCGTAGTTTGAGCACCCCAGCACTAGATAATCCGTAGTACAAATTCTTTAAGGCCCTTTCACACAGCATATCAAGGTAGAAAATCCCACAATATCTGATTTGAACTGGGCTATATGAGTCCACACTGCCAAATATTCCAGTTCAAAGCAGAAAATGTGGGATTGTATTCAGCTGTGTGGAAGGGGCCTTAGATAATAATAATAATAATAATAGTAATAATAATAATAATAATAATAATAACTTTATTTTTGTACCGCACCTCCATCTCTCCGAAGGGACTCGAGGCGGCTTACATGGGAATGAGCCCGAGCAATGTAGTTAAAATATAACACATTAAAATGCATAAACAATAACATAAAACAGAACAAAACCAACATTATAACAAATACAAAAGCAAACATCACCCAACAACCAATGGACCTGCAATAAGATGAGATCAATTCATTGTGTATATTGAACAAAGACAACATACCAGGAAGTTTTTCAATGTAATTTGTTAGGTTAAAAATCTGATCTAAAAACAACAAACCAAAGCTGATAAAATGTTTTAAGACTCGGGCAGGAATATCTGTATGGAGAGCAGAATATATTACAATTCCCCTTTCCCTGCTCCAGATTAAAAAAGAAAGAAAGAAAGAAGCTCTTTTATGACACTGACGCTGACTGAAAAGGTGAAAGTTCAGTTCTCAAAAGGGTTAGGTCATGATTCTCTGTCCAAGAATAATTTTAATATTATTTCCTTTTGTGATCTATAGCTGTCAGTCTTTGAAAATGAATCTGCCGATACATTGGATTGGGAGGGCATGCTCTGTAAAATGCTATGCACATACAAACACATGCATACAAGTGGTTAGAAACAATCAATATAAATTTGCTTCTTTGTTCAGGTTCCATATCATATCCATAAATGCAAACAGCCAAATGGTATACATTGTCTATATTTTGAGAATATCTCCCACAACAGCATCAGTGGCCTGAAGTATTTAGACAACCCTGGACAGAAGATCATAGTAAGCTGACTGAACAATCAATATGTTCTATACCAGGCATGGGCAAACTTTGGCCTTTCAAGTGTTTTGGACTTCAACAATTCCTAACAGCCTACTGGCTGGAGGGCCAAAATTTGCCCATGCCTGTTCTATACAGACTTGCCGTTACTCTTCTGAGTTTCAAATAAGGGCTCTTCCACTCCTACCTGAAGATACTGGAGATTGTATGTACCCATGAAAAACTACTAAGTACTTATGGAAGAACAGACTTATTTCATCCACATCTTATTGAGCCATTGCATTCCATGTGATTTAGTTAGAATTCAAAGAAGATCGGCTGTGAAAGATAAAATAGCACTATTGTTTTTATTTAGAATGATATATGATTCCTATAAACACACACACAAATACTCTGCCATGCAAACCCCAACCACAAAACCAGCTTGGGTGAGGAGTCAGTTAATTTATAAAATGTGAGCTTTTTGCTGCGATTAACTCTGTCATTAAGCCTGAGTGGTTTATGCTAACACATGCGGTGTTATACCCTCCCATGCACCCTCACCTGAGTATAAGCACCCTCACCTGAGTATAAGCCGAGGGGGATTTTTCAGCCTAAAAAGGCTCCTGAACCAGACCATATTGTAATATTGTAGCTAAAATACCAGAAAATATGACAAAACTAGTGAGAGAATAATAAAGCACCTATAAAATCAACAATGTATGCTTGTGCAGAGGAAATCACATGATTTGAAGCATCATTGCAATTGTGTAATAGTGACATATATGATTGGAGTGCATGTACATTAAAAGGTTCACAAATGAATTAGCCATGTAGCTACAATGATGCAATATACAAAAGTTTTGTGTAGTTATATCTAACTATAGAAAAAATATTAAAAACAATGCATTTCTTTTGAATCTCTCTGATGGTTTCACCTGTGTTACCTTAGTGACACAACTGCCAAGAAGACATATAACTGAGACTGAACTCTACAAAGGATTTTGTTTTTAGGAAAACTGAATTAATATCTAAAAAGGCAGCACATTTTCTCATCAGTAACATTTCCATATCCCTTGTTGTATGAAACTGTCCTGATTAGTTAAGAGCCTGTGAATATTTTAAAATCACCAGAGACATTTAATCTATATTTTGGGTAACTGGAATAATCTATTCAAAACCAATAATTTTCCCATACAGTATCCTTCACAACAAGCAAAATAAAAAATGTTTCTGCTGGATCCCCTACTTCTTTTGTCTTCTCTTCTCATTTAATTTGTTAAAATACTTGTTTTTAGTAGTTCATTGAAGCTTTTGATAATTTTGAAATATTGCATGAACATGTTGGGGCTTAAAGACAAATAAAAGGTCTCAATATGTACCGTATATACTTGAGTATAAACCGACCCGAATATAAGCCAAGGCACCTAATTTCACCACAAAAAAACTGGAAAAATGTATTGACTTGAGTATAAGCCAAGGGTGGGAAATACAGCAGCTACTGGTAAATTTCAAAATAAAAATAGATACCAATAAAATTACATTAATTGTGGCACCAGTAGGTTAAATGCCTTTGAATATTTACATTTAGGTCTGTCCAATTCTAATTAAATCATTATTCTAACCTTCCTCAATGTGAATGTGCTTACGTGTTCTTCCAATAATCACCATAGTTTATTTTAAGTATACATTTTGAGGAAAATGCATGCTGTATATGAATTACAAAAAGTGGGAAAGACTGGCACCAAAAGAGGAGGAGAGGAAGGTACGTGCTGTGCCGAGAGAGGAGAGGAAAGCACATGTTGTGCAATAAAGGAGGAGAGGAAGGTGCATGCTGCATAAGAGAGGAAGAGAAGAAGGATAGCTGGGTTGCTGTGCAGAGAGGTGAGTGTCCTGGCAAGAAGGTGTGAGGCTGACAGAAGCCCTTCTTTCAGCCCCACACCTTCCTGCCAGGACCCTCACCTGAGTATAAGCCGAGGGGGATTTTTCAGCCTAAAAAGGGCTAAAAACTAGGCTTATACTTGAGTATATACAGTATTCACCTCTACTGCCCATTATTATTTTTGTTATTGCTATTGTTATTATTTCTTTAGATTTATCCTATTTATCCATTTTCCTTACAGCCATTCAATGTTTCTGTGGCCTAACAGTGATTTGAAAACCAGTCTGTGGTATTACACACTACACATTTGAACTGCAGTCATATACTATATGCTTACTTTGGAATAGGTAACCAACATAAACATAAATAATTCTACCTGGTTTGAGCATTCCTGAAACTATTTTTCAAGACAATATTTTGTGGAATGTAAATAAGAAACCCAATTAAAGCATTTAAACAAAGAGAATGCAGGGATCAATTGGCTCATGATTACCTACATCGAAAAGACCAAATGTGCATGAGAAGGATCAATGAAATCAATTCAACTCTAAATCTAAGTAAAAAAAATCAAGCTATTTGTCTTCTGAACAATTCTATCTGTTGATTTATTGTCTGGGTCCTAAGAGGCTATGGGGAAACTAGGTTTTTATTTCCATGCCCTTTTACTTTCATAACATGCATTGTAATTGCTGGGAAACCTATTTTCCCTAATCTATTTTATTTAACTGCTACTGGAAAGAGAATTAAAGGGCTTTAAAAAGTTAAGTTTTAGACTCTAACCTCCAGAATTGGAGTTGCAGTTCGGAGAGTTGCGATTCAAAAGTAATTTTCCCAAATCAGAGTCTAAAACCTCAAGTTAAGCCCCCAGCAAACTTTTTCAAACTCTTAGATTTAATACCTTATAGTATTACTATGAGGGGAAGGGAGTGAATGCATCATATATTCTTGCTCTAAAATACTACAGGGATAGAATGCAATATTGCAACATATATGGTTTGCCAGACTTGCAAGTTCAGGACGTGCAAGGATTCCATGCACCTACTCAATTCTGCAACTCTGTTGCAATGACCACACAAAAAGAAAATTGACATGCCTTTCACTCAGATTGTGAAATCCGGGGTTCCCAGAGACAAATTATATCTGATGTGACACCCAGAAAGATGCCTGTGTCATTTCTACTGAGATAGACAGGCAGGCAGACAGACAGATAGATATAAAAGCACTTTCTTCATGATTACAATGTGAAAAGGAGAAAGTTTAACCCTTACCTCTTCAGCTGATGTTACCTTCTACATCTGGGAGACAGAAGGATCATTTCCCTATGTGCTACAGTCCCAAAGAAAATTGCACCTAGTACTAATTGCTAATTTTTAAATATATATATATATATATATATATATATATATATAACATATTTCCGAAAAATGTTTAATATTTATCTTGCTGGTTTTTAGTTATTTATTAGTCTAACAGTAATATAAAGTTAAGATTGTCTAGTCTTCAGCTGAGCAGTGTATCCAATACATGAATACTCCAGTCCTTATAACAAACCCAATACATCCTTTCCCTTAAGTTTTGCAATCATTTATTTTCTCTGGTCTTGACTGCCAATTTCAGCATTGTTTAATTTTCCATTCAACATCAAAGTAATTAGTAGTCATTGTTTTAAACTCTTCTAGTAAAGCTTTATTAGCAAATGTAATTATTGGGAAATTAAATTCTGGGATAATCAATTAACTCATTAACTAAGTAAAGTGGATTCCAATCCTATTTTAATTAGAGCTATTCCACAATCTATCATTTGATGCAGATGGCAAAGTTATAAACTGTGACTGGCACATGAATAAGACATTTTCAAATCTTCTTCTTATTCCTTCATTTTGCCCTCTAAGGTTATGACTTGGCCTCCTATTCTCTTTATTTGTTCTTCTGTTGTTTGTACTGCATACCTTTTTGGCATGGTTATTTTTATCATCTATCAAGTGTGTAATATTTTATCAAACACACAGTAAGATAATTTCTGTTGAAATTTCAAGAAAACAAAATGTCTACCATACTTTTCATTATTTCTTTCAACTTGATACTTAACAACAGTTCCACAACTACAACTGTCTAGGATACAAGTCATTTGTTATATGGTGGAAAACTGTAAAATGATGTCAGATCTGTTTAAGAGCCTTATTTATCTTACAGTAGTTAAGATGCTGTAGATGTCTTTTTCTGTCTAAACTCTGCCATTAACTTTTCCACATCAATAATCCAGAACATTTGTCTCAGTCATTTAGCCTTCTGTGATGATGGTAAGGAGGCAGGCTGAGTGATTCCCAATTGCAATCCTTATTGGTTGTCTTTCGGTAAACTCAGAACTATATATATAAGATCTGAAGGTTCTAATGATAGATTATGTTTCCTAAAGAAGGAAACTTCTCCTACCAGTACTTGACGTTTGCATATTATAGGAAGATGTGGTCTACGATAAGATCATCTTTCTCACACTGTCTTCAACACTAAAGATTGCAAGCACTACAAACTGTCAATTATCTAAATTCTTCCTAGTTTCACAAATAATCAGAACTGAATCAACGGGCACTGCTTGCTTGGGGAATAATTGGAGATAGTTATTAATCTGCTATGTCTAGTGCAATGAGGTCCTTTCTACAATGAAATTTGATGCTGGCTCAAGGTCTCAGTGGTTACAAAACACACACCAGCAATACACACTGTAGCACAGATTAAAAGGGAAGCAGCACATTAAAAACAGTCACAAGAAAGCCCCAGGTAAATCATATAATGCACTGCAGCTGATTCAGAAATATCAGATCCAGGATGAAATTGCCTCCACAAACTGCAGAGAGTAACTGTAGACACCTGCCCCTACTGAAACACAGTAAAGAATCCCAAAAGAGGGATTATAATAATAATATATTATTATAATATAATAATATAATGTAAGCTCACAGCAGCCGCTCCCAGAAAAGACACAGGACGCCAATCCGTAATCAATCAGGAAACCTTTACTACTGGATGCATATACACAATGAAAGCCAGGATTGGCGCACAGACGCAAGTCAACCCTTATATACCCTCCCCCACATTCGAATCCCCTCTTCCCGCCTGACAAGGATCCCGCGCAATATTCCCCGCCAAACCACCAACGGGCCCTCCCAAGGTCACCAGCTGCAATCCCTTATCAGTTCTCCATGTCAGGAATCCGGTTTTTTGCGCCAACATCCAAGGCCAGGAACCCGGGTCCTGACATAATGTCCCCCTCCACCTCTTCTTCTTCCTGGAAGGGAAATATACGTCACCATTATGTTCCTTCTTCATCTAGCGGACCTTGGTATTTTTTCAATAAACTACAATGAAACGTTGGGTGTATTTTCCCCAATACCTTAGGTAGTTTCAGGGTATATGTCACTTCATTCACCTTGTTTGAAATCCTAAAAGGACCGATGTATTTGGGGGACAGCTTCCGAGAGGGGGTATTTAGCTTAAGGTTTTTCGTGCTCAGCCATACCAAATCCCCTTCTTCCAATTTGTCACCTTCCCTCCTTTTCCGATCTGCAAACAACTTATATTTCCGTTGGGCCTCTCGTAGTGATTTTGCCACTCCCTCCCAGTTAGCTTTCATTTTGTCTGACCATCCTTCTTTTCCCTCCAGTTCTTCCCCCCAACTCGGCAGTTTGGGTAAAGGGGTTACTTCCATGCCGTACACTACCTCAAAGGGGGATTTCCCAGTGGATGCGTGACAGGCCCCATTGTACGCAATTTCCGCAAACGGGAGTAGATCGGCCCAGTCAGTTTGGCATTGGTTTGTGTACGTTCTTAGGAACATTCCCAAGGTCTGTTGTGTGCGCTCGACCCCCCCATTGGTCATGGGATGGAACGCCGAGCTCAAGGTCCTCTCCACCCCCATCAATTGCATGAAACCTTCCCAGAACCTGGCTGTAAATTGTACCCCTCGATCACTAATCACCTGGTCCGGGCAGCCATGCAACCGGTAGATATGTTTGATAAACAATTCAGCCAATTTCTCTGCAGATGGCAATTTGGGCAGCGCTATGAAATGTGCTTGTTTTGAGAACAAATCCATCACTGTCCATATATAGCGCTGACCTCTGCTGACTGGGAGTTCACCCACAAAGTCCATAGCAATCACCCTCCAAGGTCTTGATGGCTCTGCCACCTTTTGCAATAACCCCGTTGGCTTTTGTGTGGTTGCCTTACTTTGTGCACACGCATTACATTTGGATACATACACTTTGGTGTCACCCCTCATCCCGGGCCACCAACACTGACGTGCCAACATTTTCAGGGTCTTCGTCACTCCCCAGTGTCCTGCCCCCTTGTTGCCATGGCATCTAATCATCATTTTTTCCCTTAGGTTGCCTGGGATATATAGCTTCCTGTGCACAAATCCCAATCCATCCTTCCATTCCACCTTTTCCTTATTTCTTTCCAGCCACTCATCCTCCCTGCATGCTTGTCTTATCTCTTCCTCCCATCCCCCGTCCTTGCTCTCAACCCCCACCAGCCTTTGATTGCGCTCCGTTTGCACTCGGGTTTGTACTGCCATGCCCCACTGCTGTTCTGAGAATATGCTCCCCTTTGGACCTCGTCCCCTCCCTCCATCCTCCGGCATTCTTGACAACGCGTCTGCGACCACATTTTGGTTCCCCTTTTGGAAACGCAGCTTGAAATCAAATCTGCTGAAATACTGCCCCCATCTTATTTGCTTCGCTGACAATTGCCTGGGTGAAGTGAGGTATTGTAAGTTTTTATGGTCGGTCCACACTTCAAAGGGGATGCCGCTTCCTTCTAATAAGTGCCTCCATGTCTCTAGGGCCCTCACTACTGACAGAGCCTCTTTTTCCCACACCGGCCAGTTTCGTTCAGTTTCGCTGAACTTTTTTGAGATGAACCCGCATGGTTTCAACCTCCCTTCTGGGTCCCTTTGCATCAGGGCCGCCCCGTACGCCCAATCTGATGCGTCACAATGGATCACGAATGGTTTGGTTAAATCGGGGTGGATTAATACTGGTTCTTCAGTGAATCTGCGCTTCAGTTCTTCAAAAGCCCTTTGGCATTCAATTGACCAATCTAACTTTGCTCCCGGGGATCGTACCTTTACTGTTTCCCCCCTTCCCTTTGTCTTTAGCAGTTCAGTCAAGGGCACCGTTATCTGAGCAAATTCCCTTATGAAACCCCGGTAGAAATTTGCAAACCCGAGGAATGATTGCAACTGTTTGCGCGTTTGGGGAGGGCTCCACCCCCTGACATCCTCCACTTTTGTTGGATCCATTGCTATCCCTCCCTTGGATATTCGGTATCCAAGGAAGTCTATCTGTTCCTTATTGAACTCACATTTTGGCAGCTTTGCAAACAGTTTTGCCTCCCTCAATTTCTGGAGCACCTCTCTCACCAATTTGACATGAGATCGTCTATCACGTGTAAACACAATTACATCATCCACAAAGCAAAACACCCCGCGATACAATAGTGGGTGTAACACCTCATTAATCATTTGCATAAATGCTGATCCAGAGCCCTTTAAACCGAAGGGGCAGACGGAGAATTCAAAATGGCCGAACGCGCAGGTGAACGCAGTTTTCCACCTGTCCTCGGGCCTTATGCGCAGTTTATGATAAGCTTCGATTAAGTCAATTTTCGTGAACACCCTTGCTTCCGACAATCTCGATAGTAAGTCCTTAGTCAGTGGCATGGGGTAGTTGTTGGTGGTGCTCACTGCGTTCAGCCCCCTATAGTCCACGCACAGTCTCAATGAGCCGTCCTTCTTGTGCCTAAACAGCACTGGGGCTCCCAATGGTGATTCGGAGGGCCTTATAAACCCTCGGGCCAAGTTTTTATCAATATATTTCCTCAGTTCCTCCATCTCCTTGACTGACATGGGGTACAATCTACTCCTGGGCAACTTAGCGTCCTCATTGAGTTCAATCTTTACTTCGACCCTCCTAGGAGGGGGAAGCTGGTCCGCCTCCTTCTCGTCAAACACATCCTCAAAGTCTCTGTATTCAGGGGGAATTTCCTGCACCCCACCCGCCGTGTTTTCTTCCCCCTTGCAACAATTTTCTCTTTCTTCGCTCTGGAATGTTATGCTGCCTTCCCTCCAATTGATCTGTGGGTTGGCTTCCCTTAACCATGGCATCCCCAGTATCACATTGTAAGTAGCCATAGGGGATACAACGAAGGTTATGCTGCCTTCCCAGCTCCCCACTTTACATCTCACTTCTCCCACTTCAAACCGTGCCGGGGCCCCAGCCGCCACTGACCCATCTAGCTGCGAAAATGCTATGGGGCTCTGCAAGGGGGTTTTCTCACATTTCAGCTCGTCTGCTAGCTCTGGGGCCATAATGTTTCTTGAGCAGCCGCAATCCATGAGAGCTTTGCAGCTGGCCCACTTCCCCTCCCCTTCTAGCCTGATCGGGAATACTAGCATTCCTGGGCTGTGACTCACCAGATCTCCCACCGGGGCCCTAGAAGGGGGGCTCTCCTCCGCTCTCTTCCCTGCAGCCGGTTTGAACCTTGGGAAATGGGACTCTCCCCCTTTCCTTTGTCTGCATTCGGCAGCCCGATGGCCCAGGCGACCGCATACATAACAAGGGCCCCTCTGCTCCTTGGGCCCTCCGGTCGGGGCTTTTCCGACCGTGCTTCTCTCCGTTCTCCGACTCTCCTCCTTCGCCCTCGTCTGCTGCGGCGCTGCTCCTTGATGCCTCTTGATCTGTGCCAAGGTCGTCTCGATGCGGCCGGCCAGCTCGATCCATCCACCTATCTCCTCCGGGTCATCGCGATGAAGCGCCCAGGTCAGGATTTCCTTCCGCAAGCCCTCCTTGAAGATCTGGACCTTGGTGGTGTTGGACCACTCTGGGACCTTCTCCGCCCTCAACCGGAATTCCTCCACGTACTCAGATACGGAACGATGTCCTTGGGTTATCGTTTGCAGCCTTTCCCTCGCCCGGACCCTCTCGAGCGGATCCCTGAAGCGCGCCTCCATCGCAGCCAGGAATCGCCTCGTAGATCCCAAACATGGGTCGTGCCTGGCATGGAGCTGGACATACCATTCCGCTGCTCCCCCTCTCAGTGCTGCGCCCACTGCTCGCACTCTGCTTGCTTCCGATCCGAAGGTAAGGGCGTTATCTTCTAGATATCCCCTCACCATAGTCAGGAAGTATGCGAGGTTCCCGGCTTCTCCTCCGAACTCGATCCTCAGCTCCTCCCTCTTAGGTTGGTATGGAAGGAGCTGCCTTCCCTGGTTCTCCGCTCGCGGTGGCCCTCCCTGGAGCCCTCTCTGCTCCGGGGGCAACTCCTGACGCCCTGTGCCGCGCCCAGCTCCGGCCGGGGGCACCAGGAACGTCTGCTGGGGCGCCAGTCCCCGGGGTCGCTCCTCCTCCTCATCGCTCTCCGCCGCAGCCCTCCAGCTCGTCTGTGTTTTAGGACGTGCCCCGGGTTCCCGGTCACTCCTCTCCCCTGCGCTCCACATCGATTCCCCTCGGGGTGGTGGTTCCTCCAACAGGGGGGCCAGCCTCTCCATCACCTTTGACATCATCGCGAGGGTAGTCTCCATTGATGCCATCTTTTCCTCCAGGCAATCCAATCTCTGCGGGGAGGGAAACTCTAGCCCACTGCTTTCTCTCGTTGCTGCCCCTGCCCCCTTCACTCGCCTCTGTGTGACTCCGTTGGGCTGGGCATATGCAGTCGATGAAGCCAAGGCATTCACTCTCTCCAGCTCCTCTTCTGCATTTTCGAAAGGGGAGGCTGGTTCTCCCCCCTCCGTTGGATCTTCTTCCCGTTGCATAGGGGTACCTCACCACAGCCGTGGGATGGCACCGATGAATCCTGGCTTAATGTAAGCTCACAGCAGCCGCTCCCAGAAAAGACACAGGACGCCAATCCGTAATCAATCAGGAAACCTTTACTACTGGATGCATATACACAATGAAAGCCAGGATTGGCGCACAGACACAAGTCAACCCTTATATACCCTCCCCCACATTCGAATCCCCTCTTCCCGCCTGACAAGGATCCCGCGCAATATTCCCCGCCAAACCACCAACGGGCCCTCCCAAGGTCACCAGCTGCAATCCCTTATCAGTTCTCCATGTCAGGAATCCGGTTTTTTGCGCCAACATCCAAGGCCAGGAACCCGGGTCCTGACAAATCATCACCATCACCATCATCATCATCATCATCATCATCATCATCATCTTATATCCCGCCACCATCTCCTCAAAGGGACTTGGGGTGGCTTACATGGGGACCCTGATTGGTTTGCCTTTGGGTTATTATAGGTCGGAAATGACTTACACGTGCACAACAACATTTATTGTAAAATGGACCAAGAATTTAAGAGAAAATGGGGTTAAAACTATAGATCAGTGAATAAAAACAATAGGTTAGATTTTGTGTTACTGAACCTTTCTTTATCTATACTATATTTAATTAAAGTTATTGGCCATTTTCTCTGCTCTATTGTTGGTAAACCCATCACCAAAGATAAAAATTCAAAGAAAGATGCCTTTCAATGAAGAAGAAAGTATATTCTGGATTTTAAAGGTTTCCAGTCAAATACACCCAATTGAAATTAATGAGATTTAAATTAGCAGCGATTAACTGATTCCATTAATTTCAATGGATTTACTCTCAGTAGAACAAACATTGGATTTTGTTCTATATTGCTACAGAACATTGCCTTATTTCGCTACTCCATGAGAAGTTGTGGATGCTGACAACTTTCATAACCAGCTCCATTCTGCCTCCGATAGGAACTCTTTCACTCAAACTTCTATATCTTAAAGTGATTCTGCTGCCAAGACTATGTGAAATCTGGTAGTAGAACTCGTGCCATTATTATTATGTCATTGCAGAATGGCCACCTTAACTGTAATCAATCATTTTAAAATCTCTTTTCTCCTAGCTTACAATGTTAATTTCCTTTATAAGCTTCATTTATTACGCTAACAGCTTCCTAGTTGGGATATGATCCTTGAAATATATTCCCAAATTAATGAAAGCCAAGCAAGATGTGCAAGGCATTTCAAGCATCAAGGTCAACAATGAATCACATATCCTACTATTTCTGTTAAATTAATCCTTATTCATTCCTTTTATTCTTCTTACACCCAGTCAATAGATTTCCAAACCAGGAAATAATGCTATACTAAAACCACCAACATATGATCTCTATTCCTATTGTGAGAATACTTTTTTCAGTTCTTATAATATTAATTTCAAGCCTGTAAAAATCAATTCATCAGAGATCTAATAAGTGAGACCGATTTTTAGCTCCATAATCCTACATTTCAAATGGTAATTCAGTATCTTAGCTTGTTCCAAAATGGACAAGGATAGTGCACTGGGGACTTCCAGGTTTGATGCTGGGCACCACAAAAATGACAACAAAGGCATGGGTTGCATAGACAAAAAGATCATGATTATGTTCCTGTACTGAGCTAAAGTTTCTTTTCTAACTCAAGTGTTATCTCTATTTCTAATTGATCTTTTCTTTCAGAAGGGAAAACTATACATCCATTTCCATTTTTTTTACTCAAACCAGGAATTCAACATTTAAGCTATTATGCATGACACGTTTCTGCATACTTTCTTTTTGCTCTCATTTATTGCTACTACTTCCACATAGTAAAGCATTAATTCAGATGTGGCATACAAAATGTCACCAATGACAGGTAGTGGCTCATGTCAGTGGGGTAGTGAATCTTTTCTCAGTTTTATTTCAGATGTTAAAGGTGATGTCCAGGATGCTACACTGTATTAACCAAATGCATTTATCACATTGGAAATTGTAAAGTAATCTGAAAGAAATAAGGTTGAACACTGTGAAAGTCACCCACTGGCTATTGGCCTCCTCCCAGTAGACTTAAATCAAGGAAAAGTTTCATGAGAACCACCACTCCTCTTAATGTTCCTCCAGCAACAGCACGAATATCCCTGTGGACAGTAAAATCAGGAAATTCCAACTGAATGGCTACCCAAGAGGGTTTTCCTCCAGGGGCAAACAAAGAATGGGCAACCTGGAAGTTCCTGAACAAATTCAGAAGTGGGGTTGGCAGATCAAAAGACAACGTTGCAAAATGGCACTACCTAGAAGAATCCTCCACTGTGTGCAACTGTAGAGCAGAACAAACATATCAGCATCTGTATGCTTTCCCACAATGCCCTGCCTCATGCACAGAGGAAGAACTGTTTAAAGCTGCAGACAATACAATCGCTGTTGCCTGTTTTTGGTCTAAAATTATTTAGCTGCTTGTGCTCCCTTTATTTTATCAGTTTGATACTTATTTATTCATGCAATGCTTTAGACACAAAATAAATAAACCTTGGAAATTGCCTCTGCAGTTGAAACTAAAACAGGGCCATACCTATATGTGATGGAACAGCCAAACCTTTGGAAAAACTATAGTATCTGGCTTTACTCAGGGGCTATCTGTACACCTTCTGATAATATCAAGACCCTTAGCACACAGAGGCACTTTAGGAAAGGTGAAAAGCTAACCAAAATGAGTTTACTGCAAACATGATGAATAAAGGGTTAACTCCACCAGGGACTATCATAAGGTAACTTAAAACAATACATTACTAAAGGAGAATTTTCTGGTTGCAGTCATCTCTCTGGAGTCTTTGAAAGATTCCTGCCTCTGGTGCAAATCGATGGTTATAAACAATCTCAGTCTTTTTTCTTGCGAACCATAAGCTGATCATAAGCTTCTGTTGTCCTTTGGACTGCTGGTATAAGGTTATTTTGAATGTAGGTGCTAAGGATGCCTGTTTTTGGATTGCTAGGGCCTAGGATTACCAGACAATCTGCTGCAGAAAAGAGAGGAGTCCAGCAAGAGATCTATACAGACAAATGGAATAGACCAACTAACGCTGGCCTCTGGGTTTTTTTTTAATACTCCACCCAAAAACAAATACAGAGGAAGGTGTCTACACTACTGGGAAAATCTATGAACAGGGGGAACTGAAGAAGAGGACAGGAAAAGGGAGATCCAAGACTTCACACTACAACTCCACTGACATATGCATCATAAGCTACCACTGTTTGATACGTGAATAACTCAAAGATTTTCACATGGAGTAGAATGTACTCTAAGTAATCTTTAAATGATTACAGTGACCATTAGATATTTAGGTTCCCCAGATTCCCACTGGATAATAGCAAATAAAAGCAGAGCATACAATAAGAAACTCTAATGTTTTGTTTCAGCATAGATCAAGCAGTAATGACCTAGCTTGCCATCCTATGTTCTGCACTTGGAAGCAAGATCACTGAACACCGTGAGACTTATTTCCAGGGGGGGAAATGACAAAAAATTATGCTACCCACCAAATACTGACATTACAGAGAACACAATTTATATGGAGAAGCTAAAAAGCTATCAATAATTCATTGTAATAATAACAATGGATTCGGGGTGGGGGTGGGGGGTTGAACCAATATAATTCAAGAAATAATAATTAGCCCCACTAGCTATTTCTTATTTTAGGTCAAAAGAAGATCTCACTAAATGGTATAATGGCAAGTATTTTTCAAAAATAATTGGCAATTACAGATGTGGTTGAAATACTGACTTTAAAAATCCAATTTATAATATATCTTTATAAAAAATTGTCTAAATATTGGATTCATGAAGAACTGATAATTTAGATTGCGTTGTTGTTTCTGAGTCTTTTCAAGTCATTTCCAGTTTATGGCAACCCAAACCTGCTTTTCTTGGCAAGTTCAGAGGGTTTTTTAAAATTTGTCTACCTCTGGACTTACAACAGAAAAAAATTGTTCTTTTTACCAGGATGCTTTCACAGAAGTCTTTTATGGAGCAACCTCAAAAAAACAAAAACAAAAAAACAACAACGTTATAGCAGGTCCAGATATCATTATCTTACATTTGTAACTCTCCATTGGTTTCTCACTACTTTTTTCATATTCATCTGTTACAGCTAAAGAGGAAAAGACAGAACAGCTACACTGTGTCTTTTGACTGGTAGGACTAGAAGCACCTTAATTTTGAACCTGCCAAACACTCTGTTGATGTTTCACTTCTGTAAAATTTAATTTGGACCTCATTTATGCCAGAAAAAAGGTTAATCTACAAAGAGTCAATCAATTCCAATATTATCATTTCTGATTAAAAACCCTGTCTGATATGAACAAGAAAAGCAGAATCGGAGTCCAGGTCATTGTCAGAACTACTGTTCAGTATAAATTCATCATCTTGGCATTTACATGATAAAACTCATCCTTAACATCATGAGTAAAAGGTTATTCAAGATCAACCATTAATTATGCTGCTTTCAAACTGTTGTTCATTGTAGCATTTCAGAATTACACATTACTAATTACATAATTTATATGTATTTCTGGCTTATCATAGCTATATACAGGTAGCCTGTACATAATGTTAAGAGAGAAATATCTGAAATAAGTTGTATAATAATTCCTTAAAAAGTAGGCATAAAACAACTGCTGATACAATATAATGAAGATGGAAAATGTATTGTGGGAAATGACAGTAATCTGAGTATTTTCTATTTATTTATTTGCCATATTTTAACATAATAGTCTATTTAGAAGCCCCATTGAATATTTTGTGTGCTAGTAGTACCTTTCATAAGCTGCTCTGGGAGCTATACTTGGGGAAAAGGTAAAAATATCAAAAATGAATAAATGTCTTTAAAGGTCACAGACCACCACATGAGAAGTTTCTGAAATTCAATTTGCATCTTTTGTCTGTTTAGCAGCATGCTCTGAACCTGTCCTAGTGATGAATTACTTTTAGGTAAGGGCACATTACCATATTTTTGCATGCTCCGTTTAGGGGCCAAGTGTCAATATGCAACTGAAGTACCACAGGGAAAGACTGTGGTTCAGAGCCAGCACCAAGAATCTCTATGAAGTGTAATCTGGTGGCTCTAATCTGTTGGACAAACTCATCAGACAGCAGCAGTGTTTGGTGCATGGCCATGGCCAATGACACTAATCTGAAATGTTGCTAGATCAGAGGCATTATGGGAAATTAAGGTAGCAATTTGACTCAGCCATCTGGTGTGGCTAAACATCCAGCATTTCCATGGATTTAAGAAGGTATTTTTATGCCCTCTTCAAAATCCATGAGAATTTAAGAAATCTGACCATAACATGATTACACTGCCTTCAGAAGCAACATATTTTTCTTTCCAATTTACTTTCAATGGTTTGTTGCAAGTGTTTTGTGCTCTCACTTTGGATGATAGAGAGCACAAAACAATAGCAACAAACCATTGAAAGCCATTACGCCATCATCTTCTTTTCCTTTGTATGAGAAAAGGTAGCGTAATGTTTCCATGTGCAGCCTGGCTTTCAGGCACAAAAACATCTTGTTTAATGGCCAATACAACTAAATCTTGCTCCAGAATTCCCTGTTGTTGCTATAAGGAAGAAGAAACCCTGAAGTTCAGTTTATTCTTTACCCTTCTATAAATCAAAATGAGAAAAGGTGCCAAGCATAATCCCAGAAGTAAAAGCAAACACCACTAACTTCTGTAAAACAATGCAAGTATTTTGCAGCTAGAGATAGGATACCTCCAAATAAAGCTTTAAAATCTAACTAAACATTTGTTTTGTGTCATGATAGAATGAAAATGACTGGACCTGTTTGTTGAGCAACCTCATACATACGAATAGTCATCCACTAGCAGACATGTCACAATTTATCTGCATGAAGCAGGCATACATTGTCACTCGGGAGACCTATTAGAAAGGAAAAAATTACAGACTTGCTAAACTGGAAAATAACTACAACAGTGGTCAAAAAGGAATCCTTATGCGGTTAAGGCTTTGTTTTCTATGTCATGGTGTATCGTTTGTACAAAGCAGCTAAAATGTTGCAGTGAACAATAGGTCTGGCCATCATGCTTTCTCATTGTGCAGTTGACCAAACTGGTGGAAGTTGGTTGGTTCAGGTTGGTTCATCAGGTGCTCTGCTATGGCTCACTTCTCTGGTTAAGTTAGTCTGCAGTGCCTTTCATGTTCCTTGATTCATGTTTGGACAATGCTGTGTTTAGTGGTCCCTACGTAGACTTGTCCACAGCTGCATGGTATACAGTAGATTCCTGCAAAGATGAGAGACTCCCTCTTGTCCTTTGCTGAATGTAGCATTTGTTGGATTTTCTTAGTGGGTCTGTAGATACTTTGTAGGTTGTATTTCTTCATCAGAAAGGCACTGCAGATTAATTCAACCTGAGAAGTGAGCCATAGCAGAGCACCTGATGAACCAACCTGGGCACAGCATATTATTTGAGAACACAGAGATGCTGGACCACTCTACCAACCACCATGTCAGACTACACAGAGAAGCTGTTGAAATCCATAAGCATCTGGACAATTCCAACAGAAAGGAGGAAACCTTGAAAATGAACAAAATCTGACTATCAGTAGTAAAAAAAACTCTAAAATCAGGACAGTAAATAAAGAGCAACACTAAAAAAACAAAGGAATTCCAGACAAGAATTAATTCGGGCCAACTAACATCTCCCAACAAAGGATCCCCCAGGTAGTAACCAGCCAGACTTGGAAGCTGCAAGGCCATTAAATGTTAATCAAGGTGGCCAATTGCAACATGTACACTTTCCTTAAACAGACAAGAGTTCTTTCTCCCATCTTGGATGCTCCACAGATATATAAACCTCACTTGCCTAGTTTCCAACAGACCTCACAACCTCTGAAGATGCCTGCCATAGATGTGAGTGAAATGTCAGGAGAGAATGTTTCTGGAACATGGCCATACAGCCTGAAAAACTCATAGCAATCCAGTGATTTAAGCCATGAAAGACTTTGACAGCACACTGGCTAGAGTTATTACGAAGAGGAAATGATTTTTTTTTAAAAAAACCTTCCTCTTGAAAATGATACATTTCATTTGGATTTTGGCTCTGATGGTCCCTTCTTTTATCCAGGAGTGGTACCAATTGTTCTATTCCCAAATTTCAGAATGATATTAAAAATAACTTCAAAGTTCTGTCTCTGATATTGTAAGCATTTGAATGGAGATTGGTAGAGCAATTCTTATCTCCTAAGCTATTTAATGTATGGCACTATTGCATCAGCTCAGAGTTGATTCATATTTTCATTTAATACCCATTAAAAAAAGGAATGAACCATCATAACATCCAGATTTACATACCAATAGAAATGGTTCGAAGATTAAAGGATGAAAAAGAATGTATCTTTTTATGACCAACACAGACTTTTGTAAGATATTTTTATGTATCCAGAAAAATTGTAATCCTGAAAGGACAATTTGAACACATCGCCGTGAAATAAATAATGTTTCAATAGGGCTCATCTAGACTGGGCAAAAAGCGTGGGATCTGGGAGCTGCTCTGTAGCTGAATAGAACACATTGGAAAGGGTTTCCCTTCCCAAGCATCCAGGCATGGCAAATACGTACATACCAGAGGTACATGATTTGGACTTGAAATAACAATGGCAGCAACAATCAATACAGCAACCATCTTTTCCCTAATTCTGGAGTTTTAGATGAGTCCTAAATATGCTTACGGGATAGTGCAATAAGGTAATAATAGGAAACACTACCCTGCTGACTAGATCCAGTATGATTGTTGCTGCTGTTGTTGTTTCAATTCCAAATCATGTACCTCTGGTATGTACGTATTTAGTACGGTGCCATCTCTTACCAGTCAAATGTGGTACATCCTTGTTTTCTAACTGCATACTGCAGGTACAACCATAATGCAAATATCAAAATTCTATCTGACTTCTGTCAATCTTCTAATGAATACTATGTATGCACTAGGTAAAGTTTTTCCCCTGACATTAAGTCCAGTCGTGCCTGACTCTGGGGTGTGGTGCTCATCTCCATTTCTAAGCTGAAGAGCTGAAGAGATGTTGTCCGCAAACACCTCCAAGGTCATGTGGCCGGCATGACTGCATGGAGCGCTGTTACCTTCCCTCCGGAGCAGTACCTATTGATCTACTCACATTTGCATGTTTTCGAACTGCTAGGTTGGCAGAAGCTGGGGCTGACAGCGGAAGTTCATGCCACTCCCCGGATTTGAACCTGCGACCTTTCGGTCAACAAGCTCAGCACTTTAACCCACTGCACCACCAGGGGCTCCATTTAAGCACTAGGCCAGGCATTTTTTGCCCCAGATCTCTGTTTCATTTTCATTTTCTGGTCTTACAGATGATGATGCAGAACATCTTTGAATGAGAGGAAAGCAAATTAACCAGGGACACCAAAGCTGTCATTAAATATTAAAATATATGGGAGAGTACCACAAAAATGAGGAACACCAAAAATGGTCTCTTAAATAAGCTTTATACTTACATTATTCTTTCTTACTTTTTAAGTCTCCCATTGTCTTAAACATCCAACTTTTGTTGACAATATTGAATTCCTTCTCTTTTGACTAGTACTAAGAGGGTTAACTAAGTTCATTCCAGCAGAAACTTAATAAAAGCTGTGTTCAATGGGTGATAATCTCTTTAGATGCAAAATTTAATTAACAGTTGAGCTCTTTTTTAATGATCCTGAATAATAATTGAGTTGGATGTATGTATGGAGAACAATGCTTCTGTAATAAGAGTTGAAATTGAGGCAAAGGACACTATAAAAAGGAAAGATAATCTAAGACTGATAACACTTCAGAATAAAACAATGTTTAGATCTATTAAATACGCAACCAATTCCAAGGGCGTTTATTAAGAATGCAAATTAGATGTCATGCAGCAAACTACTGAAGCACCTATCATGCAGAAAATCCATGATCAGATAAATGAAGATTTTCACATTGTTGTTTTGTTTATTTTTGCTATAGGGATCTTCATAACTAATTGAAGTAGAGGCTCTGGGGGAATAGCACTTAATCCTGTTTCCTTTTTCTAATCTAAACTGTCTCTTTTAACCTCCTACTAGCAATTTTTAATTTATTTGTAAAGGTGATCTGGCTATCACCAAGCAAACATTTAACAAAGGTAACTATATCTTGTATACAGGTAACACAATATCAACAAGGTATGAACTGGAGTCACATGAAAAAGTCTCACTGATAAAACACATTTTTTCTTTAACATTGTGGTCCCTTTCAAAATCCAAGTTGATAAAAATTTAATGTAAATTGTAGTCGTAAAAAGCTGCATGAAAGTATATAAAAGCAATTGAGAACTCAGTTTCCCTGACAAGATATAGCATTCTTCCAATTACCCAACATCAACTACTATAGATTAAAAACAGACTTTGTTTCAGGGTAACTATCTAGCCTAGCAACAGAGCAGACTATTATCATTTGGACCCTCCACCTCACTACATCTAAAATCTAACCCAAATATTATTATAAAGGTGATTTCTAACTAATAGTCTTCCTCCTGTTTAAATCATGCAGACCTGGTTACACGCAGAATATAGCCTCTTCCAGCATCTTCATAATACGTGGACTGCACATAATCCACAAAGCCTACTGTGCCACCCAATGTCCCACATATTAGTAGCCAAGATAGCTATTTCCCCAGCACAGAAGATGCACTTCTGATCTGGGCCACTATGAAGATGAAATGGCTAACCCTATTGTCCTTTTCTTCCCAATGGTCCAGAAACAGCCACAGATACTGTTTCTAATGGGGCCATGTAAACGACAATCCCAAGCTGGAAAGAGCAGCTGAGGGACAAACACACAAGTCTCTTCTTGTCCTCACATCCACCAGTGTTGCAGGAGCCAGTCACTGCTTCCAAACCACTATGACAATTAATTGTAATTGGGGGTCTTCAAGTAAACCCTGATTTTTGGTGACCTTAACCTAGGGTTGTCCTGGCAAGATTTATTCAGAGTTGGCTCTGCATTGCCTTCCTTTTAGGCTTAGAGGGTGGGATTTGACACAGGTCCCTCAGTGCATTTTCATAGCTGAGCAGGTATGTGAACCCAAATTTCCCAGCATCCCAGTTCAAAATTCAAAACACTGTACCACACTAGCCTTCTACTATGAAAATACAGAAGTGCTTATTGAGACTGAAGTCACGGGGTGGTGGTGGTGGGGGGGGGGGGAGACTTCACTCTCCTTCCTCCTTCAATAACCTGTAACTGTCCTCTGTAACAACCCGCTCCCACCAGTGATTTGGGAGAGGAGTATTGTTGGAATGGAAGTAAGTTGATCTGTCCATCTGTAGCAAATGCCAAAGAGTCTTTTGTTAAAAGCTTTGAGAAGTTCCACCCAAAACATTCTTTATGGACAGGTTTAAAATCATAATTTCACCACTAGGGATGATTTTTTCCAAGGGCTACCCTAAGAGGACAGGTTGCTACAGCCAGTTTCACCTAAATCTAAGGTCACAAATGTTTTTTTGTTAAAAAATACTATCTCCAAGGGGTTTAAATTCTCAGAGGCCCATACCCCTCAAAATCTGATATCAACAACACTAACAAAAAAGTATTTCCCCCAGTGAGATTTGGAATGAGAGCAGATGTTGTCAGCGTGTGGGTCCAAGAATTAAAGATTCCTTTCTCAATACTGCTAATGCACTCAAACATGTGGCGGAAGCTCCTTCTATGGAGGCTTTTAAACAGAGGTTGGATGGCCATCTGTTGGGGGTGCTTTGAATGAGATTTTTCTGCTTCTTGGCAGGAAGTTGGACTGGATGGCCCACAAGGTCTCTTCCAACTCTATGATTCTATGATTCTATAGTGCTGGTTCCATGGTGTCTTTTTAAGTAAAAATAAACCATGCAAAATTTGATATTTGATAATATATTTCCACAGCATAAAATACAACTTGACTGTAAAACTAATCTAATATTTTAGATATAAGTACTTTTGGGCAAGCTTAAATACTGAACATCTGTTTATGGTAGAAGAGTCATGATTAGCTTTTTAGATAGCATTTTACACAAAATATTGTCTGAAACTGGAAACTTTGAGATGCATCTCCTAGCCACTCTTTAACTCTAGTGTGAGTCAAAGTGATTCACAGTCATCCAGGAGACAACGCAAAGCACTGGTGTTTAACCTTCACAAATGACGTATCAAAATAGAGTATGAATGAGTAGCCCTGAAGTGAAGAAATAAGCTGTGTTCAGGATGAGGGAAATGTTTCTGATAGAAAGGAGAGGGAATAGCTGTCCAGTGCAAGAAAACAATTACCTAAAAATAAGAAGAAAACAGTTATTAAGGCAAACAAACAAACAAAAAAAAACACCTCTATCTGATTTACTGTATTTACTCATATATCAGTCGAGGCCACGTCTGGGGGTCAAAAATTCTGATATGATCTGTGGATAAATTGAGAGTCATTCAGTGGAGAGGGGAAAGCACCTATGCCACCTCAAGGAGCCAGCTGCCACACCACCACCACCATTTTACCATTCGGGCATTCAATAGACGGTGGTGGCGGCGGCGGTGGTGGGGTGTCAGTGCTTCTTTTAGTATCTTTCGGGCTGGACTAAGCTGTAACTTTAGTCACTTAACTTAAAGAAAGGGATGGTTCCTTTTTTGATAGAGGTTAAGGTACAGGTTAAGGTATAGAGGTTAACGGTGCTCCATGTAGTCATGCTGGCCACATTACCTTGGAGGTGTTTACAGACAATGCCAGCTCTTTGGCTTAGAAATGGAGTTGAGTACCAACCCCCAGAGTTGGACATGACTGGACTTCATGTCAGGGGAAAACCTTTACTTTTACAGTAAGGTACAGTAGCAACACTGACCCATTGATAAGTCGTTCTAGTTTTTTTCAGTATTTTTTTTTAGCATAAACAATATGACTTATACATGAGTATACATGGTAAGTTTAATGTGTGCAATCTCGCACATCTCATATCCTTACTAGCTCCTATTTTAGTATTGTGAAAATATCAGTATTGTTTTTTTTTCTGCATCTCAGGACTAATTCCCACATGTTTGCATACTATTAAAAACATGACTTACAAAAAAAAAAGTATGTGAACTAAAAAGCAATGTATCTGAGGTCATAAAATGTAAACTCTCTATAGTCTCATACCAATATTCATCAAAGAAAGGATATGAAACACAAAGATACTCTCAGCAAGGGCATGAGCTGCTCAAATCCCTTCTGACTAGCACAATAAAAAAGCTTAATACACACTGAGCATAAACCCATACAACACACAATGTGCTCAGATTTATTGCAGAAGAATGAATAATAATAAAAAATCCCATTCCTTAGAACATTAAGAATTAGGAATACTAAGAACCTGAGTCATTCGAGCTAATTTCAAAACCATACTCCAAAGCAACCAACGCAACAAGGAAAGAAAAGTAGGTGGAATGGATCTTCTCTGAGTGTGTCATGACGACACCTGGTAGTATTAAGTTCATAATTGTAAATCAAGTCTAAGATGCTCGTTTACAGTAACAAAACAAACTGGCAGACATTTTGCATTATGATTTGTTGTTATGATGTACCATTTATTCTGCATCTAAATGGCATTTATTTATGTGGTCTCCCACACAAAAAAGTAAGACTTTGCACATTGAAAATCTGATTGTCAAGGAAAAACTTAGCCTAAACAGAATCTTCTCTTTAGCATACAGATTTTAATTATTTGGGAGTACTGTATTTTAATGAGCATTTTTAACGGTGCTAGCTACAACTTGATATGAGATGAATACATAAGAGTTTATACTATGAAGGAGAGAGGTTTGTTTTCAGAATTTACAAATAAGTATTCTATAAAAATATAAGAAATATACTCATACAGGTTGTGACGCCATTCTGTGTAGGCTCCATAAATGTTTACTTGTTTTCTTAAGAAGATAACAAGAGTATGTGCTAAAATTTCAGTAACAATATGTAACATTTTTGAAAGGAGGACACCAAGAATTTGAGTCACTTCCACTTACTTTCAAAGCTAAAGTCGAAATAATGCAAATATGTACTTCCCAAATTGAATTAAATGGGTTCTTGAAACATGCTCCTCTGATGATACACATATGTTCTGACAAAACTTTTTTAATGAGTGTGCTTTAATATATACATGTAAACTTAAATTTTCTCTGATCATTCTTAGAAGTGTCATTAATAGCCTTGTATCAAAAATAGGGCTAAGTAAGATGTGACACTAGGGGAACCCCCAGTGGCGCAGTGGGTTAAATTACTGAGCTGCTGAACTTGCTGACCGAAAGGTCGCCGGTTCAAATCTGGAGAGAAGAGTGAGCTCCTGCTGTTAGCCCCAGTTCTGCCAACCTTGCAGTTTGAAAACATGCAAATGTTAGTAGATCAGTAGGTACTGCTCCGGCCGGAAGGTAATGATGTTCCATGCAGTCATGCTGGCCCCATGACCTTGGAGGTGTCTACGGACAACGCCAGCTCTTCAGCTTAGAAACAGAGATGAACACCAACCCCCAGAATCAGACAGACTGGACTTTATGTCAGGGGAAAGCCTTCTCTTTACCTTAAGAAGTGACACTATTGTCCAAAGATCATTTTTATTTGTTGTAAAATGCTTAGATTTTCTTGTGTCATGCTTTCGAACATATATTTTGCTGATTTCATTAAAAATTACATTTGTGAAAATTTAGAAACAATATATTCTGCTGGATGTTTAAAAAGAATTCCTGATTTTGTGAAATATTCTGCTAGTTTAGCTACAATATTGTGAAATGATCTGGTATAGAAGGAGGCCCATGAGAGTGGCACCATGGGTTGCCACACTGGGAGACAGCATTTCAGTAATGTCAATCATTGCCTCTCAAACTCCAGTACATGACATACTAATGTAGAAGCACTTTAAAAATTAGTCTTGAAATATTCTATTTTATCGAATATGAAGGTTTTCCAGCAAAGGGTGCTCTACTGTTTCTTTTTAAAATATATTATTAGTTATTAGGAAACCTGTATTTCCCCCCTGTATCAGCTATACATTTACTGTTTGAAATTTCACTGTTTTATTCTACTGGTAACCCCTTACAGATTTTTAAGCAATTCAAAACCACATAACGATGAGTAAAATTTTAGGGATACACAATGGATGGTGCAGTAATAGCCACCTATCGCTGGCATTTCAGTACTACAGTTCCAAAGAAGCTGAATGGTCTCTAAAGTACTAAAATTTGCAGCAAAGGAGTGTATTTGCTGACCAATATTCCAGCACTATAAAATGGTAGTTGTAAGTCAGTGGGATCATGTTACAATTTACGTCTTGCCCATGATCCAATTTAATAAACACAAAGGATAACAACAACAACAACAACATTACTTCATTTATATTCCACTCTATCTCCCCGGAACCTTAAGAGCAATTTCTATTTAAATCTCGAAAAGATATAACATTTACTATTGTGTTATATTGTATTTGCATACTATATTTGCATACTGGATTGTCTGCACATTTCTTCCCTCTTCAAAACCTTTACTCCAATTACATGCTACCTGTTCATGCCCAGCATTATTTTTAAAATTTTTAATTATTGCATTTGGCCCAGCCATTGGTTTTTAAATGTGTCGTGTTATTGTTATTGTTTTTGGTTATTTTGCTATGAGTTTTGTATTGTTTTTGTATTATTGCTGTTATTGTTATTGTTGTGTTGTGGGCTAGGCCTCATGTAAGCCGCACCAAATCCCTTGGGAGATGGTAGCAGGGTACAAATAAAGTCTTATTATTATTATTATTATCATCATCAGAATATCCACATTTCCACGATGCATTCAAGAAATGGTAGAATTGCTGTATATAGGATTCTAAACTGCAGTTAGAGTTGGTGGGGTTGTTCAATGAGCAACATGACAAAAAAAAACCTGAAAGAATTCAACAATGCATGATTACGGATGCAAGATTATGCACGAAAGTCGAAAATCACAGTGATTCCATAAATAGAAGACTGGCTGTTGAAGATGTTTGATTTGGCAGAGATGGGTAAACTGACAATTTTGGCCAAGGATAATACTAATAGAGAAAGCAAGATTGACAACCTATTGTTGCATATTTATGGGATTATTGGAGTAGTTCATCAGTAACAGCATTTGAAGAGTATTAGATGCTATTATCAATAGAAGTAAGCTTATTTTATCTAGTTTGAAGGATAAATAAAATGATAACCATGTTTGTATTAGAAGACAAATACAAATATTGCAATGTATTGTCAAAGGTTTTCATGGCCGGAATCACTGGCTACCAGTATTTAAAAAACTCTAAAATTATAACAGGAAATAAAGAACAAAACTCAAACACAGGGGAACTCCAGAGAAGAAGCAAGTAGGAACAGCTAATCACCTCTCAACAAAGAATTACCCCAGGTAGTAACAAGGCACATCAAATGCTAATCAAGGTGGCCAATTGAAACATTCACACGTAGCTCCAACAGACAACAGTTCTTTCTCCCACCCTGGACTTTCCACAGATCTATAAACCCAATTTTCCTAGTTTCCAACAGACCTCACAACCTTTGAGGATGCCTGCCATAGATGCAGGCGAAATGTCAGGAGAGAATGCTTCTGGAACACGGCCCTACAGCCCGAAAAACCTACAACAACCCAAATATTACAATCATCTGGGTGGTTGGGAGTAAAATTATCCTTTTTTTTCTTTTTTCTGCGTGGTTTTAATAATTGGTTTTAATGCTGTTATTCTTTTAATCATGTGTGTGTGTGTGTGTGTGTGTGTGTGTGTGTGTGTATATATATATATATATATATATATATATATATATGCTTGTTTTTTGTATACATGTTATGTGGCATCAAATTGTTGCTTACTTGTAAAGCTGCTCTGAGTCCCCCTCAGAGTGAGAAGGGGTGTAAATAAATAAATAATAAATTATAATTTCTGATAGTTTCTGACTGTGTTCAATACAAATATTTTAAAAAGAAATTTGTCCAATTATTTTGTAAAGGGGGATCATAAAATGGACCTGATAATCACTCATAGTTTTCACTCTCCTCACCTCTGCTCTATAGGTAACAATGCCTTTATGCATTTTTAATGGCTAATGTATAGGTTCGCTGCCTCTTCTTGCTAGACATTTCATATAAGTTGCACCAAATGGATCAAAAGTTAGTTGACCTTTAATAGGTCACCTTTCTCACTTCTGGCTGAGTTGGCTCCTTCTACAGCAAATCATATGTGCAGTTGCTTCTCAGTTTTCTTTCCTTACTACATATTTATTCGTATTCCTGTCTGTGATACTTCTCTGATTGCATTTCGCTGGGAATCCTGCCGAGGGATCAGCTGTTGAGTAGGTTGGCAAGAGGATGAACCAGAGCCAATGCCAATGCTGCATGCAGGACTGCTAGGCCTGCCATAAGAACACTGGCACTGTGTCATAAAATTGCGGGATGGTTTCTGGCATATCAGAGGGCATTTCAGTTTTCCAGTTTTAGCTAGAAAATTGAATCTATTTCTTGAAAAAGAAATGGCAAAGGAAGAAGTGAAGGAAATAAAAGGAGCATTATTTTATTGGGTGAAATGCCATCCTGGGAGCATTTTACATGTCACCTTAGCTGGCTCCCATTCATACATTTGTGATACACTGCACCAAGCCATTGAGCCCCCTCGGGGAGATAAGGCAGGCTATAAATAAAGTACTACTACTACTATTATCAATTTAATTTTTTTCTGTTTTCTTCAAAGGAACCCCTGGTGGTGCAATGGGTGAAATCCTTGTGCTGGCAGGACTGCTGACCAAAAGGTCGGTAGTACAAATCTGGGGAACGGGGTGAGCTCCCCTCTGTCAGCTCCAGCTTCTCATGTGGGGACATGAGAGAAGCCTCCCACAGGATGGTAAAGCATCCGGGCATTCCCTCAGCAACATCCTTGCAAACAGCCAATTCTCTCACACCAGAAGCGACTTGCAGTTTCTCAAGTCGCTCCTGACACACACACACCACACACACAAAATTCTGTGGAAGAGAGCTCAGTAACATCTTCACCTGAAAACTTAATGAAAATGAGCATGCCTGATTAATTGTAAATTCTATTTTTATATACAATATAACAATATAACAACAATACAGATCACCTTAGGAACTGTGGTTGTGCTCATAAGTGACTAGAAAATAGTGATATATGCTCTACAAACACAAGTGATAACATTTAACTCAATATTTTATGGCACAATCAAAGTTCCATGGAGAGCACCTGGAAACTGGCCATTGGTGGTATGATAATTTAAATCCGAATTGCGTTTTTTGCATTATTCTACTGACTAAAATAGATAAGCAACTAATTCCCCCTAGTCCACTGAAACGATATCCAGGGTTTAGGAGATATTTGCATTTCTTTGTTTTCCATAAGTGTCTTTCATGGCTTCATTTTAATGCACAGTATGTCTTTAACCCACTCTGGCATTTCTGAAGTCTGCTTGTCAAGAAATCACAGGCTGTATCCACACTGCAGAATTACAGCAGTTCAACACCACATTAACTATACTATGGAATTTTGGAATTTGTAGTTGTGTGAAATATTTGCCCTTCTCTGTCAGAGAGGTCAGGTGCCACAATAAACTACAAATTTCAGGATTCCATAACATTGGACCATTGCAGTTAAAGTAGTGCCAAACTATAATTCTGCCGCATGAGTTTCCTACATACCCCACACTCTTCATCTGTCCTATAAGATAAACAATCAAACTTTATATTTTCTTGCATTTCCATGAGAAAAACTATTAGCATTTTCTGTCTATGATAATTGTTGCAGGGACTACTGAAAAACTTTCTATTCCTAACAGAACCATATTTTTTTTGCTACAATCCATTAGAGATACATACCAGCACAGTGTCAGAACACTTACTAAATCTACAATGATTCATTTTTGTACTTATGAGAACAGAAGAATTTACACACTGTGATTTATTTATTCCTACAAAAACAAGGGGTGCTTCTCTCTGTTAGAGTAAAAATAAAGCAGCCATATATAAAAGGTGCAAAACATCTGTGTGGTAAAAGCCAATCCAACATATAAGAACATTATTGTATTGCTTTGTGATTTTCTATTTCTTTTGATAACATCTACATATTTCAGTAAAAAAAATACTGAACCATTCTTTCGGGTTTTAATAAACAGCTTTTTGCAAGGATCCTGTCTTCATTAAATTTTTAGCTATGCTTCTCATGTCCTCCATCTCTCGTCATATTTTATCCTCTTGTTTCTGTATTATCTCGAATGAAGCTGACCCAGGCCTCAATTTCTAAAGAAAAGAAGTGTAGTCGGCCTTCATAAGCTTTGAGGCAAAACTTCTTTTTTTTCCCCATCCCTCCCACCAGCAATCAGGCAATTATGTTAGCTTCATTTTCAAAACCCTTGCACAACCATTGTAGCGATCATGCATCGTTCCTGAAAGGAAATGGAAGGTCATTTGGTATGAAATGCTTCTTATGCTCTCAAATGAAAATTACATTCTTTCATCATTTCTGATAATGTTAAAAAACTGATTTTTAAATACTTCTTTGAACAAGGACCCTTCATACCCTTGAAAAAGACTTATAACACTAATAGGGCTTTCCTGTCTACAGTGAGATTGCGCTAAATAGGAAAACTTTAAGTGCTTGTTCAAGGACATTTGTTTAAAGCATTTCAAAAGCAAAGGAGAATGAATATAACATAGATACCAATGATAGAAGCAGTTTTCCATTGGGAGAGGACAATCATTTCATGCTAAACAAGATATGTTTAAAAGACAGCAAGACCTCTGAAATGTTGTAACCCATACCCATGCTCTCATTTACCTGCACCAGTGGGGAAATGGTCTCTCTAGGAATTTGTTAGGTTCCCCCCAGGCAATTCTACAGTATGCTTCCCCTGGATGTTACTAAGAGCTGCACTGGAGAAATTTGCTAGATACATTTCTTCTTAAGAAATGTTCTAGATACATCTCTAGCAATTTCTAGGTTTTCCAGGGTGACTCTATGGTATGGTAGGTCCAGAAGTCAGAGAGTGTTCCATCATTTCCATGATTTTAGGAAACTGCAGTCCAGCCAGGAGCATACAACCTCTCTGCTGTATTAGCTCCACTGGCTTCCAATTTGTACTAAGCACAATTCAAAGTGCTGGCTTTAGCCTGTAAAGCCCTATATGGTTCTGGCTCAGCTTACTTGTATCTCCCCCTATGAACCACCCTGGATGTTAAGATCCTCTGGGGAGGCCCTGCTTTCGGTGTCACCCTCTTTGCAGATACGGCTGGTGGGGATGAGGGACAGGGCCTTCTCAGTGGTGGCCCCTCTGCTGTGGAACTGCCTCTGTAGTGAAATCAGATTGGCACCCTCTCCCTTGTCCTTTAGAAAAAAAGTTAAAACCTGGCCTTGGGAGCAAATGTTTGGGGAGTTGCACAGTGTCAACACGCAGCTATGAAGTGAATGGGATGTAATGCAATTTGGAATGGCTCTGGCCTAAGATTTCAGGTCTACATGCAGTGTTTAACAGTATATGTAATGTATTTATATGTCATTGTTTTTATGACTATCTATGATTTTAAAAATATATTGTAATTTGTATTTGTATGTTTTTATGTTTAATGTGGCATTGAATATTGCCAGTCTGGAAGCTGCTCTGAGTTCCTTTCTGGGTTGAGGTAGAGAGGAGTAAAAATGCAGTAAATAAATAAATAAATATTCCCTTACTTTATGCATTCCTAGCTCTTAAAAATAGGGTTAGCACATTCCCCTTCCTTGAATCCAAACACATAATGTATCATTATACAAATTCCTTACATTACTTGATGCATTTTTACCCACTATGTTTCAACCTTCAATTTTAAAGTTAAAGCGAGAGCAATATAGCGCTTAAGATACTCAAAATACTGGACTTGGAATAGGGAGACCAAAATCCAAATTTATGCTTAGACAGTAGCCCTAAAAATTCCCACTTGTGACCTTGGACTCTCACTGCCTTAACAAGTCTGCCTTAAAGTTTCATTGTTTCCTTCACTGGTCACTTTCCATTCCTCCCACTCCCCATCACCTCCACTCACAGTCACCCCCTTGTTTCTTACATGTCACTGTTTGCCCTGCTTATTCTGCCATCTTGCTTTCTCCCTTCCCTGCCTCTCATGCCTTTGCAGGGCATCTTGGCCTTTTTTTATACCCCACTGTTTATTCCACTGATGCTTACATTCTTCATACATCCCTCTCCACCTGCAAGGCTTACGCATGAATGTGCATGAATGGCAAGGTGGGCTTATTGCAGAACAATTTTCACAGATGGAGACCTTTTAAAGAACCAAACTGAAACCTTGGAATTTAGTCCAAATGGTTGCCCACTGGGGCTCCAGACAACATATAAATATAATTCTGAAAGGTTCTAGCCAAACAAGGAGTATTGCACACAGAAAATTTAATTGTATTGTATTCTTGCAAACAGGAATTATCTCCAGTCCCTGCTCTTTCCCATATTTTGCTCAAAATGTTGGATGCTCCATGCTGAGATCTGCTTCTCATTTGAGAATTATAACAAATTTCCTTTGGCAATCTTCCAGAATGGAGAGACAGCTGAGGAAATGTTGGGGTAGGAAGCTCAAAGCACCTGCTCTCTGTTTTAAACTCTACTGCACAAAGAGTATTATGACTTGATCAATGTGGATGTCAACTATACCAACATAAATGAACATTATAATTGCCAGGAAAAAAATAAAGCGGCAGTTCAGATTAGTTCAAAATATCCTGCTACATTCCCTTCTGGTGTGTACATTGTTTTCATACTAGCTCTGCAAAACGTGCAGAGCAAGTGGTCCAATATAGTTCTGAAGATAAAAATGTCAAGATATAATTTGACAATGTGATGCAGTTCTGTCAAAAATCTATTTTAAAACTGCTAAAGCTACTCACAGAAGATGAGATCATAAGTACAGCGTATTTAAAACGACTCATTAGAAAAATGATCTATTCAAATAGTTAAATTAATTAATGTAGCTTCCAGGAAACTTTTATGACATCCTGTGATGTTGTTGCTGAACTGTTGCATTCACTATTGGGAATTAAAATTTAAGGACTGAGTTACCCATCTTGAAGGATGTATGTCAGAATATTGCATGAACTGATTTTATTTATACAATTTCTAATCATCTTTATGGCAACCAATCACAATATGCATACTTCTGGGAGAAGAGAGGGAAAGAAATGTGAAACTATTGGAGAAATAACATAGAATTAGAAATTTGTCTGTTAAAATGCCAGGTTGAGCCATTTAGGAATAGAAACAGAGACAGGTTAATTAGGAATGGATTAAATTCTAGTTGGGACAGTTAAAGATGGGACAGCTCTACATCTAGAGTACGAAATACTAGATCACCCCGAGGATGGTTTTGATCACCAGCCCGCTCCTGGAGCTCCTGCACCAAGCAGGAGGGCGTCTTGATAATCAGTGGCACCGAATCTGGTTTGGCACTGCCAGATAGGTAAAAAGGTAAAGATTGTCCCCTGACATTAAGTCCAGTCATGTCCGACACTGGGGTGTGGTGCTCATCTCAATTTCTAAGCCGAAGAGCTGAAGTTGTCTGTAGACACCTCCAAAGTCATGTGACTGGTATGATTGCAAGGAGTGCCGTTACCTTCCTGCTGGAGCAGTACCTACTGATTTATTCACATTTGCATGTTTTCGAACTGCTAGGTTGGCAGAAGCTGGGGCTGACAGCGGAAGCTCATGCCGCTCCCTGGATTCGAACCTGCGACCTTTCGGTCAACAAGCTCAGCATCTCAGCGCTTTAACCCACTGTGCCACTGAGGGCTCCAGCACTGTCAGATAGCCACCCTTATAATCCCCTTTCCGTTCTTACAGTCACAGTGGGTCCAACATGGCTAGTGTTCATTGCTCACCAACTGGAGCAGTGGTTCCCAACCTTTAGTCCCCCAGGTGCTTTGAACTTCAGCTCCCACAATTCTTAATAGATGGTAGGATGGCTGGGATTTCTGGGAGTTGAAGTCCAAAACACCTGGAGGACCAAAGGTTGGGAACCACTAATCTGGAGTGACATTGATCGGGGAGCCAGAGAAACATAAGGGGGGGGGGATTAGGAGGAATCACGCCCTCCTTTCTCCAATCCCCTAGTACCAAAGATCACTCCAAGTGATGAGTGACTGACTAGCCATGTTGCACTTGCTGTCCTCTGTGATGAGAACGGGAGGGGGACTGGAAGTGCCATTTTGTGTCTCCGGGCCATCTGAGTCCAGGTAAAGCAGGATGGTTGGGTAAAAAGCTGCAGCCAGTTCCATCACACAATTGTTTAGATGAGCCCAAAGTTACAGTTTGCTTCAGGTTCTCAGGGAGAATTTAGAGCAATCCATAAGTTTTGTTAACACAGTTCAAGGTTACATTAACCCAAATCAGCTCCATGACTTGTGACCCTCAATCGAGGTGATTCACCTCCCCGCTTCAGGATAATGGATCAGTGTAGATGTGCTTATAGTTCGACCTAGGAGTGGGTAAGATTACGTATGGGTCCCCCAAGGAGGGGGGGCTGACAGGGCTCTAGCCCGGGAGCCTGGGATTTCTTTTTCCAGATTTTGGAATACCATATTAGGCAAATATAGGTATTCCAAAATCTGGAAAAAGAAATCCCAAGCATTTTCAATAAAGGATAATCAAATAGAATATTCTGTTTTGCACAAAACCTAAGGCATCCAATTATGGGTTTCAAAGAATGGGTTTATATTTTACCTGAGGTTTACAAACATCACAAACATTTTCTCTTGTTAGTTCAATTATGTTAAAACAACATTTAAGGACTGAAAGGTCTCTTATGTTCAAACATGAACATTTAGTCACAACAATGGAGTAAGAATATAAAATCATTTCCAGCTACTTAAGGATTTATGGCAGGCATAAGCTTTTCACAATTTATTTTGATTAGCATAGAAAGTATTAGCAAATATTGATGGAAGGGATGGGTTAGCCAAGTGAGCATGTACTGATCATATAATGGAAGCTACTGAACATGCAACACATAGCCATCAATCCCGAATGTCTGGCATATAGAAATCAGTGGTATGCCTGAATGAAATTCTGAACAAAGTAAATCTTTTCTTCAAAAAATATTTCCTTTTATTCAGGAAAATTTTCATTCTAATCTTCTTAATGACATCATTGGAAATATCTATAAAAACCCTTGACCTACCATAAAAAGCCTGAAAAAAGAAAGCCTGAGTCATTTCCCAAGGCTCTTAACCAGATTTTTCTTTAAAAGACTGCAACAAATGTGACAATGAGACAAGTAACATGACTTGCTATATATGAAAGCCGATGTCCTAGAAGATGATTCAAAATTGCTCTGTAATTTTTTATTCTCACATATGAAGTTTAAAAGTATATTTCTAGATAAAAAAGATAAAGCAGTGACTGGAAATGGATAAAAATTGAATTTTGTGCAGCACAATCCTATAGATGTCTACTGAGGGAATTAATGAGATTTAATCTATGTAAGCACACATTTAAGTGCAACTTTAATCTACTGTGAGACTGTAGTCCAGGCATAGGCAAACCCAGGCCTACAGACCAGATTTGGCCCTTTGGGCTCTTCGCCTTGGCCCTGTCTGCTTTGGCCTCCCCTTTGGTATGCAGATACAGTGCTCCGCCGCATCCCAAGGTTGAGAGGAGGGCTGCGGCAGAGATATGCAGCACACAGCAGCGTTTTTCTCTCCCTCCTCTGGACCCAAGTGTGCTTGACAGTGGAATGTTTCTCACCCTCTTCTGGGCCTGAAGAAGGAGGACTGCTGCCTTCCTGGGGCCCAGAGAAGAGCCGGTAAGACAAGCATGCCGGACCTGCCCTTCCCTCTCCTGACCCCAGACAGATTTGCCCTTCTACTGGCCCACGACCCCACCTCTCCTGCCCCCACCCACCCACACTCCCTCCCAGCCCAGCCCTTGCAGCCGTACCCACAAGGCAGCCCTAGCGTAAAAAATTTGCCTATTGTAGACTATCAGTAGCAGAATGTATTGTGCAGGCTCAAAGCCAAATTGATCCCTTGAGATCTTTCAGATCTCTTTGTGCCTTTTGCTTCACCAAAACAGCGGGGAGGGGCTGAAATGTTCCCAATTTTTTTTCTGGGTGAAGTATCCAAAGAGAAACATTGGATGCAGAGTAGGCGCAAAGTCAAGAGGACAGGGGCTGCCTCTAGTATACCATCCAAGGAAATGCAGAAAAATAGCAACTTTAACACACAGTCACATGATCACACGCAAGTTTATAAATATACACATAAACTGAGATGATACTGTTATGGCGGTCTTAAGAAAGAAATATAGCAGAACCATAACTGAAACTGAAACTGATTTTCAGAACCTTTTGGTCCCACTTATAGCAGACCAGCTACCAGAGTAATCGCCTGGCTTTCTTCCAGGAGGTATTTGTTTTCATCCTTATTCTCAAATGAAGTATGCACAGATTGCATACTGTTGGTATTTGAATGGTTCTATCTCCAAGAAACTAAAAGGGGCAGTTGACAAAAGAAATGCTCTAGATTAGGGCCACAACATTTAGTGAGGAGATTAACCCTTTTCTCTGTGTGATCTTCCCTCTAAAAATTAATCCTCCCAAATTGCTGTTTTCAGTAGCAGCACATGAGGGTAACTAACATTTTGAGGGGTGATTTTTTAATCTCACACCTCCCTTTCCTTTTTTCTGGTTTTCAGATCTATATTCCTCCCATAACCGTTGAAGTCTATTTAGAGTCCCAAGCATGCTGCTTTAAATTGTAATTAAAGTAATATCTAATTTGATCCCAAATCTTTCAGTGACGTCACTTGCAGCCTACTGCCCTTTGTTTCACTTATGGCTTCACAGTATGATGTTAATTGGTGGAAAAGCAGATTAATTATATTCAGAAAGATTATTTTATAAAAGTTCCAATATCAATTTTAATATCTGCAGTTTATATTCACAGGGTTATTTTCTTTCCTAACATGCTAACCAAAAGGGGACATTTTGCCAGTCAGAGATTTTCTAGTTTCCAAGTGCTGTGTCAGATGCAGAAGGGCTATCTGGGTGTGGAGAAGGAAACTAAATTCCCTTTATCCTATGCATATCCTATGAATATGTAACTCAATGTCAGAATGAGTCTATTGCTCAGAGAATGGAATGGAAAAGAAGTGGTTTGCAACAATAATAGATATTAGGGCTGGGCAGTTTCGTTTCGTTAATTCGTAATTCGTTAATAATTCGTTAATTTTTTCAATTACAAAACGATAACAAACCATTCTGGAGCAATTTTTTTAAAAAACGAATTTTTAAACACGTTTTGTAAATGCTTCGTATTTCGTTATTGTATTCGTTTCGTTATTGTTCTGAGGTCGTTTCGTTATTATTTCCGCATGTCTGGGGCAAGTTTTTTGTTTAATTAGTGAAAAAAAATTATAATATCACACCAACAGTCAACAACAGAGGGAGAGGGAAGTTTCAGAAGTTTTTGGAGGGTTTTTAGCGTATTTCGCGGTCGCGTCCGCCATTAACGAATCGATTCGTTATTGTTTCGGAAATCGATTCGTTAATGTTTTGTAATTTTTTTCACATTTACGAAATTTCGTAAATATCGAACTTTTTAAAAGGAAAATTTTGTAATTATTTTAAATATCGAAACAAAAAAAAACCCCCAAATACAAATCGATTTTAGAAACAAATTTTTCCGTTGTTACCCAGGCCTAATAGATATAGGAATACAAGCAAGTTGCTGATTGAGATTTATACTAGAATACTTGTGAAATCAATTGTTCGCAAGATAGTATCAAGTTTACTGTGATTGTTGGGTAAACAATCTGTTTCCAGACATAGTTAGGATTAGGATCTTGGAGGGAGGACTACAGGGATCTTGAAGTACAGGAATATATGGTCTGTCCCAAAAGTGTGTGTGTGTGTGTGTGTGTGTTTATATATATATATATATATAGAGAGAGAGAGAGAGAGAGAGAGAACATATATGCAATTACAGTCTTCCAATTAGACTCCTTGTGATCGCATATAGTGATTTCAGTGTTGTTGCCATTCTTCATGGCAGTGGTGGAAATTTTCACTTGATATGTTGTTCAAAGCCCTCACTGTGAGTGCCTGGATGTTTTCAACTATCCAAAATGATGTCCTTTGAGGTGGGTTTTGAGTTTGGAGAAAGAAATCACATGGAGCCAAGTCAGGTGGGAAAACATTCAGAATGAACCACATTGTTCAGTTCTTGAAGTTGAAAGACTGCTCCAAACTCCTCTGCATTTTCACCCCTGACAAGAAACAACTACTATACACTTTGCTAATGTACCAACTGTTACAAAGATGTAGCTGAGGAAGGTCAAACTGTATGCCTGGGTTCCCCTTCAATTTGCCTCAACCTCCACTTTCCCAGTCCTTCTGCACTAATGAGCTATGTGTCCTGTGGGGATTGACTCCTGGGTAGTCTCGTGACTATCCAGGGGGCCGGCCCCACACCCATCTCACATCTTTTGGGCTCCTGGAGCCCAAAGATGCAAGATGGTTTCCTCCTCCCCAACCCCGCAAGGTCTTAAAATAAAGAAAATCTTATGGGCTGTCATTAGGCCTCTCTGAAACATTCCAGGAAGGTGCAGAGAGTAATAATGGTGGCCCAGTAAGGTTTTCTTTATTTTAAGGCTTTTTTTTGGGGGGGGGGGGTTGGGTTAGCCCCATTGCAGCTTGATAGTTGCTGCACTGCAATGGGGACAACCTACAGGAAAGCCTGTTTAAAGCCCGTTTTTTCCCTGGGTTGTGGGAACTTAAGCACACTTCAGATTGGGTTTGTAAACCCTCTCCAAAGTGGGTTTAATGTATGCCTGGAAGTGCCCTCAATAAATGTTTCTACATTTTCTGGGGAAATATAAAATTGAGTAGCAGCAAATTTATTAGTAATTTTTAAAATGATAATTTCTCATTGATTAATTGTGTAAATGGTGGCCTTTACTGTCATTCCACAACAGCTATGATGCTGTTGTGGAATTATTTATTTATGGAGAAGTTATCTTTCAAAACACCACTTGCACAAAAATTACTATTGCTAAGTGTTTAAATTTAAATGATAGTGAAATTGAAATGGTGCCCAAACTGAAAAAGAGTTAAAGAAGAACAGAAGCAAAATGACAGATAGATTTATTTTCATTAGAAACACCTTGCCAAATGATTTATTTTCATTAGGAAAAACTTGCAACTTTGTTTTGGTGACTCATTGCATGGACATAACTATCAAAACCAGTTGGTTGGCATATCTGATTTCTGTGTTCGAGAAACAATTCCTAATCTGCATAAATATTCTCTTTTCTTGTTGATATGCAAATAAATTATTTCATTTATCAGAATATATACAAGAACAATTACAATTAAAATACAGTTTATTTTAAAATAGGCTACAGGTAAAGGTTTCCCCCTGAAATTAGTCGTGTCCAATTCTGGGGTGTAGTGCTCATCTCAATTTCTAAGCCAAAGAGCTGGCGTTGTCTGTAGACACCTCCAAAGTCATGTGGCTGGCATGACTGCATGGAGCGCCTTTACCTTCCGGCCAGAGTGGTACCTATTGATTTACTCACATTTGCATGTTTTCGAACTGCTAGGTTGGCAGAAGCTGGGGCTAACAGTGGAAGCTCACACTGCTCCCCAGATTTGAACCTGTGACCTTTCGGGGGCTAAAGGTCAGCAGCTCAGTGCGTTAACCCACTGTGCCACTATACTATCCAATATATTTAAATGGGATTTAACTATATTGGATATTATTTTAATTATTTTAATGGGATTTGCAGTAGAGCTAGCATGAATACGTTTGAAGCACTTTACTTCTAATTGTCTAAAAAAGTAGAAGCTCTATAATCCTTGAGTTAGCTTAACTCTAGAATGCTGTATTTATTTTACTTGAAATTTTGTTTTCATTAACTAAAATAATAATCTAGGGATATAAATGGGGTGTGTGTGTCTCTCAGCACATCAAGATCTCAGGTGAAGATTTAAACAGAATATCATTAACGTGATGCGCTCATTATAACTTGTAAATAACAATTAAGAAATTAATAGCTCAGGCAAAAATCAGATAGATGGTATACTGTGTAACCTATTCATATAGCGTTGCACAATAGCAAAAATAAAATGCCACTCTTTCAGGACACTGATTAAAAAAAACTTGTTAGAAGAACACTAGGTCCACCTAGTGGAAATTTCCATTACTACACCAATATTTTGACAAATTGTAATCATTAGAAGCCAAGGTGATGTCTAATAGGATCGTATGATATCGCAAAGAGTTTGTTGTAGTCTAATCAGTTATGTAGGACAGTAAGATGGACTAAAGCATTATTAACTGATTAGATCAAATACAGATTTTATTATGTCCCAAGATGAGAAAAGCAGCAAGAAGGACAGATTTGCATTAGGTCAGAAGGAGTTTAGGATATGCAGCTAAGTTTTAAGAAAGTAAGCGCTTAGGCATCACATCATTATTACACCTTATAAAATGGAAGTTAAGTTCTCATCTTCTCTAATATGCATCCTGAATTCACTAGCAATGCAATACTTTGAAAAACAGGCATTCTCCAAGTACCAATGCAGACAGTAATAATAATCACTCTGTTTATTGATGAAGGCATTCATGGCTGGAATCACTGGGTTGTTGTAAGTTTTTCGGGCTGTATGGCCATGTTGCAGAAAAATTCTCTCCTGATGAACCAACCTAGACATAGCATATTATTTGAGAACACGGAAAAGCTTGACTACTCTAACAACCACCATGTCAGACTAAACAGAGAAGCCACTGAAATCCACAAGCATCTGGACAATTTCAATAGAAAGGAAAAAACCATGAAAATGAACCTGGCTACCAGTATTAAGAGAACTGTAAAATCATAACAATAAATAAAGAAGGACACTCAAAAACAGGGGAACTCCAGACAAGAAACAATCAGGGACAACTTTTTTTTGTCATGTCAGGAGCGACTTGAGAAACTGCAAGTCGCTTCTGGTGTGAGAGAATTGGCCGTCTGCAAGGATGTTGCCCAGGGGACGCCCAGATGATTTGATGTTTTTATCATCCTTGTGGGAGGCTTCTCTCATGTCCCGCATGAGGAGCTGGAGTTGATAGAGGGAGCTCATCCGCCTCTCCCCGGATTTGAACCTGCAACCTGCTGGTCTTCAGTCCTGCCGGCACAGGGGTTTAACCCACTGCGCCACCGGGGGCTCCAGGGACAACTAATAACCTCTCAACAAAGGATCTTCCCAGGCAGGAAGCAGCCAGGCTTTGAAGCTGCAAGGCCATTCAATGCTAATCAAGGTGGCCAATTGAAACATTCACACCTACCTCCAACAGACAAGAGTTCTTTCTCCCACCCTGGACATTCCACAGATATATAAACCCCATTTTCCTAGTTTCCAACAGAACCTCTGAGGACGCCTGCCAGAGATGCAGGCGAAACGTCAGGAGAGAATGCTTCTGGAACATGGCCATACAGCCTGAAAAACTTACAACATCCCAATCACTCTGTTTACTGAATTGCTGCCACATCTGCAATAAATCAGCACCTTCCACCCCCCTCCCCCAAAAAACTGCAGGAACAGGCCTAAAAATCAAGTCACCAAGAATTGAGGGAGTGGGAGGTTGGGCTGTGTTATGTATGAGGAAGAACACATAAGTGAGGAGAAACTGCAGCTTAACTCTATTGGAAAAATGCAGGGTTTTGCTGTCTCCTCGCCTTTCTGTTTGAATACAGTACTAAGGACTTTTGCATTGTGAACTAAGTTTGAATCAATATAACTAAGCTGAAGTCAAAGGAGAGGGAAGATAAGAGAAATTGGTACATTTTAGAAACAGCTGAAAATGGGATGACAGAGGATTAATTAGAACTGTCCCTGCCAAACTTGGACAGTTGGAGGATATGCAGTCTTCAAAAAACCATAAAGAAATTCTGCTCCACATGCTAAGCTGGTTTTGTTTGTTACCACACCGCTAAAATCTTCTCCTCATCCCTGGCTTTTCATGCTCAAATCCAGCCTGCTCTAGATTTCTGTCTGCGTCAGAACATTTTTATGCTGCTTTATGAGGAAAGAAAAAGCTGAAGGGATTTATATGTACGTTAGTCATATCTCTCAATGATTGAATACTGAAAGCACAACTTTATTTCTACAAGGATATCATCTTGACTCTGACACCCACATTCTGCAGAACAATAAATGCTCAAAGGAAGAAAAGAATAATATAAAGGATTAATTGACTTTTTCTCAAACTTTAAATGTTTTCTCTGCAATGTTGCTGAGTAAATCTGGAAAATACTTAACTAGTAACAACTAAGCACTCAACACTGAGAAAATAATGTCCTGACTTGCACCTGCTATGCTTGATTGTCAGATGAGAGGATAGTGTTTGCATTCTCTTCAACCAGATGTCCTCCACTATGTTAAGAATTTCTTGTAGTAAGTCACTTCATATGACGTGAATCACAGAATCTTACAGTTGGAAGAGACCACAAGGGCCATCTAGTCTAGCCTCGGAGCATGTCGAAATATACAATAAAAATATTCCCAACAGATGGCCAACCAGCCTTTGTTTAAAAACCTGCAGAGAAGGGAACTTCACCACACTCCAAGGCAGTGCATTCCACTGTTGAACAACTCTTACCATCTTACTAATGTTTAGGTGGACTCTCTTTTCCTGTAGTTTGAATCCATTGCTCCATGTCTTAGTTTCTGGAACAGAAGAAACAAACTTGCTCCATCTTCAATATGACATCCTTTCAAACACTTAAACATGGCTGTCATATTACCTCTTAAATCTCTTTGCTTCAGGCTAAATATACCCAACTCTCAAAGGGCATGGTTTTCAGATCTTTCAGCATTTTGGTCACCTGCTTTTGGACACGTTCCAGCTTGTCAATACCTTTTTGAATTATGGTACCCAGAACTGGACACAGCTGAGGTTTGTATGTAGATGTAGATGTTATACTCCTATTGATACAGGCTTTTTTTTAGCTGCTCTATCACAATGTTGATGCATGTTCAGCTTGTGATGTATTAATACTCCTAGATCAGTGGTTCTCAACCTGGGGTCCCCAGATGTTTTGGGCCTTCAACTCCCAGAAATCCTAACAGCTGGTAAACTGGCTGGGATTTCTGGGAGTTGTAAGCCAAAAACCTCTGGGAACCCCAGGTTGAGAACCACTGTCCTAGATCCCTTTCACACATACTCTTATTAAGCCAGGTGCCATCCATCCTATATATGTGCATTTCACTATTGCACAAATGTCTATGTGAATTAACTTATCCCCCAATCTCTCTAGCAAGGCTGAACTCATTCTGACCTTTAACTTTCCTGTCTCCCTCCCTATTTGTTTGATTTTTTTTAGCCACCAGGATCCCCCCCCCCCCCCAATGTTTAAGTGGAATCTCTATTTCTGAAGTACAGGATGTTTAAAAATGATGGACACAATTTCAAAGCATATTTCACAATGGCAGTATGTTACAATCACACAAAAATCTACAAACAGCTTAATCAATTATCAAGTTATCAAGCTTTAATAACTATTTTGAAACAGAAACAAATCTAAAAACCAACTCTATAAATGGAGAATATATCATTAGACCTTATGTTGTGGGGATCGCCATCTTGTGAATGACTGAGGCTAGGAGAGATAAAGCGAGGTAATAATGATGATGATGATGATGATGATAATAATAATAATAATAATAATAATAATAATACCTACATCTCAAGGTCATTTAGCCCTTACTATTTAAGTTGATATCAACATACAAACATTTAAAACAACTATTTAAAAAGTAAATCTCCCCAGCAATGCTTGAGAACAGTTGAATGATATAATTTTCCCCCAAAGTGCAATATAGCAGTTGTGGGCAGAAGAGATAAGGCCTTTTTGTGGAGTGGACCTATCCCTAGGAATATCTCACCAGAGGATATGCCTGGTTCTGTCTCTGGCCAATTTTTCCAGACCTTAAAGATGGGGATGCTTTTAATTAAACATATGCTGATTTTTATTTTATAACTTGAAATGATTGCGGCAATCATTTTGAGACCTGTTTTAGGATGCTGTTTTAATTAACTGTATTCTATATTTTATTGTTTTATAATGTTGTTGTGTAAACTGCCTTAGGGATCTTTTGCCTTAAAGAGTCATAAAATATTCTAACTGAATAATAAATATACAGAACAGACTTATTTCCATTTTGAGGGGAGATGCATTTTACTTTGAAATATAGTTATCCTAAGAAAGGAAGCAAACTGTCTTCAAAACTAAACCAAATATTACTTTAACATTGTTGAATCAGCTGGGAACTGTCCTATATTTGCTCTTATATGCTTGAGTGCTAATATTTGTGTTGGGATTTGTACACTAGCAGATGTGTATATAAATAAAAACAATTCTCCATCTGTTTAGTGGGTCTTTATTATTTAATCCAAACTATCATTGTTCCCAATGTACTTTATTAAAATAAATGTTAAGATTGTTGTAAATTTTTCAGGCTGTATGGCCATGTTCCAGAAGCATTCCCTCCTGACGTTTCACCTGCATCTATGGCAGGCATCCTCAGAGGTTGTGAGGTCTGTTGGAAACTAGAAAAAATGGGTTTATAAATATGTGGAATGTCCAGGGTGGGAGAAAGAACTCTTGTCTGTTGGAGGTAGGTGTGAATGTATCAATTGGCCACCTTGATTAGCATTTAATGGCCTAGCAGTTTCAAGGTGTGGCTTCTTACTGCCTGGGGGAATCCTTTGTTGAGAGGTTATTAGCTGTCCCTGGTTGTTTCTTGTCTGGAGTTCCCCTGTTTTTGAGTGTTGTTCTTTATTTACCGTTATGATTTTAGAGTTTTTTTTAATACTGGTAGCCAGATTTTGTTCATTTTCATGGTTTCTTCCTTTCTGTTGAAATATCAGGAGAGTATGCTTCTGGAACATGGCCATACAGCCTGAAAAACTTACAACAACCCAGTGATTCTGGCCATGAAATCCTTCAACAATGCAATAAATGTTAAGTTATAGCATCCACAGGTTATATTTTTGACATGGCTTCCCTCAAGAGTTGTCATCAACACTGCACTCGCAGCTTCCAGGAAGATTTTAAATAATATTTGTAATTTACTTTGAATCCTTTTTTGATGGAAAGAAGAGGGGAAAAATGCCTGGTGGCACTTTGGTTTTGAGCATGTTGTAGTGGTTTCAGCACTGGACTACAACTCCTGAGATCAGGGTTCGAATCCTCACCTGGCTATGAAAACCCACTCGATGACCTTGGGCAAGTCACACTTTCTCAGCCCTAGAGGAAGACAAAGGAAAACCTCTTCTGCGCAAATATTGTCAAGAAACCCTTTGTAGATACACTTTAGGGTCACCATAGGATATGAACTTGCAGCAGCCGCAACAACAAAGTAGAGAAGTTATCCTTTTGTTGTTAATTTGTTTTAAGTGGCACATCACATCTGAGTGGCACATTTGCATAATTCCACCAGTTCAAGTAGACTTGGAATGGTTGGAGGCATTCCTGACATTTATTCTTTTTCATTTCCAATAGCACTACAATTGTGGCATTTATTAGAGAATGACATGGTTAAATTAACGTGGTGTCAGTAAGCCTTGTTTCCAGATAATGCCTACAAAGCCTAATAGTTTTGAATTGCTAGTCTGATCTATGTATTCACATTTGTTTTGGTGGTTGCTCTCAGCAATCACTAGGAGAGACACTGAGGAATTGCTGGATTCAATGGACCTTCCTCTCCACAGGAAGCCTATGAATTTAGTAGTCCTGGCAGCAGTAAAGCCATACCAGAATTGACATGGGAACTACAGGATCTTACAGTTCCTCCTTTTCCAGACAAGTCCTCAGAACAGGCTTCCAAATGTATAAGCCCTTGAGCTGACAGAACAGATACATAGCCACAGGGACATTGGAGCCACCAGCTGTCACTGCCTAGGAACCTTAGAAAACAAGGAAAACTGCTTCCAAGTAAGCATGCATAGCTTCTGCTGTCAGATTGCAACCTAATGCATATTTACCTGGGTCCTATTAAAGTCACTGGAAAATATTTCTGAATATATAAGGGCAGGATTTAGGCACTAAGGTACATTTATACTTGAATTTTATTGCTAGAAACCTTCATGAGGCAGTTTAAGGTAAAAATAATACAAACAACTAAACACATAAATCTCACAAATACTAATAATCTAAGATAATGCCATGCACAAAAGCAGTTAGAACAGTGGTTCTCAAGCTTTCTAATGCTGCGACCCCTTAATGCAGTTCCTCATGTTGTGGTGACCCCCAACCATAAAATTATTTTCGTTGCTACTTCATAACTGTAATTTTGCTGCTGTTATGAATAATAATGTAAATATCTGCTATGCAGTATGTGTTTTCATTCACTGGACCAAATTTGGCACAAATACCTGATAGTCCAAATTTGAATACCAGTGGGGGATTGATTTTGTTTTTTGGGCATTGTAGTTGCTGGCAATTTATAGTTAACCTGCAATCAAAGAGCATTCTGAACTCCACCAATGATGGAATTGAACCAAACTTGGCACACAGAACTCCCATGACCAACAGAAAATACTGGAAGGATTTGGTGAGCATTGACCTTGAGTTTTGGAGTTGTAGTTCATCTACATCCAGAGAGCACCGTGGACTCAAACAATGATGGATCTGGACTAAACATGGCACAAATACTCTGGTGGAAGTTTGGGGAAAATAGACCTTGACATTTGGGAGTTGAAATTGCCGGGATTTATAGTTCACCTACAATCAAAGAGCATTCCGAACCCCACCAATGATAGAATTGGCCCAAACTTCCCACACAGAAACCCCATGACCAATAGAAAATACTGTGTTTCCTGATGGTCTTTGGTGACCCCTCTAACCTCCCTACTGACCCCCCCAAGGGGTCCCAATTCCTAGGCTGAGAAACACTGAGTTAGAAACATCAATTAAAATTAAAAACCAAAAACTCAATTAGAAACAGGACAAAACAGCAAAATCTTAAGATTTTTTAAAAAGCCAAATAAAGTAGTAGTCAGTCACACATTTTACAGGAATAGTTCTCTAAAAAGGTTTCAGGCTCTAGTACTTGACAGTCTTAATGACAGAAACATGGGCAGAGCCTTCATAGTCATTCGGATGGTTTGGGAATATTTATATAGCTAAAACCAGCACTGGAAATACTGTGCAATAAATATTATTAGGAATTTATGGCAGACATCCTGCTGGTTAGTCCAAACAAGAATAGCCCCATTCAATCAATTGTTGACTGATGAGTCAACACACATGTAAATCCTATTTACTCAACAGGCCCACTCTATTAGAGACTAACAACAGGATTTCAGCCAAAATGAATAATTGTAGAACAGGTGGACAAACATATTTTCAAGTGTATGTAACTGCTTAATCATTAGACAGGGAGCAGAATGTGATAATAGTCCATTATTAATCTGGCGTTCACACACGCACACAGACCTCTAATATTATTATATAGCTTCAATATTTTAGATTTTTTTTCCTTTCATGTCACGGGAATTTTTTATATCCAGTTTTAAGGGATCAGTTGAAAATCCAATGTAAATTTCAAGTAACCCTTCTACTGAATTGCCTCACATCTGATCTACTAGCTACACCAAGAGAATATATTGTCCCCTGTATCCCTGTGATAGATCTTTATTGGATTAAACTTTGGCCAGAATGTTATTAAATAGCTGATTTATTACCTGAGAGCTTATTTAGCTGTTCTCTTTCCTAGTCCCCTAGTGAAATACATTTACACTTAAGGTAGACTTTATAAACTACTTTCATTTCAGCCTCCTGCTCCAGGGGAGTTTGCTGTTGCACAGAGCTGATGCAAATTGCTCTGTATTCCCATCACTTCAAATGTGTGCTGCAGTAAGGCTAGCAGAATTCCTGGCTTCTCAGTCAGAAATCCTGGAGCTTAATGGGAGTGCCTGGCCCAGTGGAAATTGCCATTCCCAGGTTTCATTGGCTACTGAATCATAAAAGAGTGGCTTGAATAAGTGTCCCTTCACCACTTTGATGTTTCAGGAGGGGAGGTGTTCACCCAGACCTACTTTTCCCCCACCCAACCAGAGTCCAAAAATAGGAGAGAGAACTGTGTGACCTGATTTTTTTTGGGGGGGGGGGGGGGCACAAATTATGGATCTAGATTTGCACCTATTTTGCATGTTGTCTTTAAGGCTTAGTTTATGTCCATGGTTGCAGGATTACTGAGCATATGCAAAAGAGCTCCATATTCAAGTCCTGACTTGACATCTCACTGGAGCTTTGGGACAGTGAATATGTGTTTAGTTTGCTATATAATTTGTGTTATTGTTGTAAAAATCTTGGACTTAAATTGTCATTTTATTTGTAGTTCAGGCATACCTGTTAACTACAAAATAGTTCCCTCCCATCAGGCTTACTATCTGCAAAATCCCGACCCCCCCCCCCCCCTTTCCCCCTTATTCTCTGTCTGGTGGAAATTCATTACCAGTATCAATATTAGAACAATGGTGAAGGGGAGCTGAAGAAATGCTAATTTTCAGTGTCAGGTTGCAGCAGTAAACAATAGAATGAAAGCTTGACATTGAAATGAATGAGATCTGCTTGTGACCAATTCTACTGTAGCTGTATGTACCTGGCTACAATATGCAAAATATACAGTAACTGTATATTTATTATTTATTTATTTACCATATTTGTACCTCACCCTTCTCAATCTTGAGGGTGACTCAGAGTGGCCTCACATATTGACAACAATTCAATGCCTTAAAATAACATAGACACCAAAACACTGAGAAAAAGGGAAAGAAGATAAGCCTGCTTCACCAGTCCCCCCCCCCCCCCCCCCCAGCAAGTTAGAGAACAAGTTTGGCCATCAAAATAGAAATCATAAGAGGAGAGACTGGTGAAAGGGAAAAATCCTTCTAGGATGCATTTTAGAAGAAACTTTCTAGAAGTTTCAGTTTGTTTTACTTTATTTATTCATAGCTTATCTGTTTTCCACATATGCATATTAACAGTTTTGGATAAAAGGTTTGCTGAAACATGATGAACTCATCTTTTTTGTGCTGCAGTAATACACCCTTACTGTTTTCCTTTTTATTTCTGCCTCTGGTACCAAATTTTCTTGTAAAGAAGTACTAGTAAGCCCATGAACACACCTATGTCATTAACGGAGGGATATTTATATTATTTAATCATTGGCTTCACAGAACCCAGAAAAGCTTTCAAGCTACAGAAATCCACTAAACAGACAACCAATTTAGTAAAGCAGCACAATTCTTCAGTGTGAAACTTTTAGGAATATTTTAATCCCTCTTTTTACATTAGAAAAATACTGTCCTTTATCTAATTTATATAAGGCCTAGAACAAGAAACCTAGAAGCTGGAAAGGAAAGTAAGATCAAAGAGCTGAATAAAGGCATAGTTAATCAATGTTGCTGCCAAGGGGAGAAAACCTTCCAAACACTCTTGCAAAGCTTGAAAGGAATATACATACATTATTTAAGTTATTGAAGAATGAGATATAAACTAGAATTAATGAGAATAAATTACAGGATTGAGGATAAACAATGTCAGATGCTTCCTAGATAGAGGAACTTTATAAACTAGGTAAACCACCTGGGAATTGAATTAAGCACCCTGCTTCAGCTGATCAAAAATAAGATGTTACAGAAGAACATAGGGACAACACATCAAGTTAATAAAAATAAATTTACCAATTAAGCACCCATATGAAGAAAACACAGTGGCAATTACAGTAGAATCCTGCTAATCCAACATTCTGTATTATTCAATGCAGTCTGCCTCCTGCCCGGATAACAGCTATTTCAATACACTGCAATGTTTTGGTGCTAAATTCAGTAATTACAACATAATGCTACCATGTATTGAACTGCTTTTTCTATTGATTTGTTGTAAAACATGATGTTTTTATGGTTAATTTGTAAAATCATACCATATTTTGACTTTTAATAGGCTTTTCCTTAATCCCTCCTTATTATCCAACATTTTCACTTATCTAACGTTCTGCCAGTCTGTTTATGTTGGATAAGCAAAACTCTACTGTAATTCGTTTAAGTCGTGACTTGATTTTTTGCCTTCATCTGAAGCTAAGGCAATGACATAGCAAAGGTAACAAAATCTCAGGAGAGCAATTCTTCATAATGTTCAACTTGGGACCTAAATCCCAGGAGAGAAAATCCTGCAGAAACTTCTTGTTCTTGCTTCCCTGCTTTAAGACCAGGTGGTGTTTAAAAGCCTCAACTGCAATCAGAGTCAGAAATTGAAGCCAATTTTGGGAATGGGTCACAAGGGCCATAATCTAGATAGCAGGAAAATGCACTTTCCAGTACAGACAGCATTCAATTTCCACCTGTCCTCCTCAGTGTGCACTCTTTTTTAAAAAGGTCTTTAAGTACTGCTAATCTTTTGTTACAGACCTCTGGTCAAATGTAAGGCTTACTTTTTGGTTAATTTTCAAAATCAGACCATCAGTCTAAAGCTGTGTTTCTCAACCATGCTAATACTGTGACCTCTTAATACAGTTCCTCATGTTTTCTGATGGTCTTTTGTGACCCCTCTGAGACCCCAAGGGATCCTGACCCCTAGGTTGAGAAACACTGGTCTAAAGAATGTGCAACAAATAAGTGCATAATGTTGCAGCACTGTGTATTCCTAGAGGCCTTCTACCTGCATCCTCTTCTTTCATTCACTCCCACCATCTCTTTGCCCACTCCCCTGATGTCACTGGGGTCAGGGACAACTAACCTGGATTTCTAGAACACTTGCATCATATCATCCTTGCTTTTCAGTCAATGACTTTGAAACTAATAGTACAACAGCAGCTGGGAAAAGCAAACGGAACTCTAAAAATAGGAGAGGATTTTGAGTGAGAAAAGCTTTATAGACATTTGAGTGAGAAAAACCAAGTGATAAAATAACTTCAGTCTCAAGGGCAAAGTGTTAAGAATAAGGGATTAAGAATATTTGCACCTTTAGCACACATGCAAGTTTTGTGACAAGTCATGATGTCCTCCCCATTGTCTACAAATACATTGTTGGATCTTTTCAGGTACCAAGCAGTAGTATACACTGAATAACACAGAGAGCTATGTGCCTGCTAACAGATGTTGCAAATATGTACTTGCCATAATGAACTCCTGGTTCTCAGAAAAAGAGTTTGCTCAGTTGAAGACAAGGTTACCAACATAAAGAAATTGTCAGTGGCACAAATATTTGTTAATCTCTCAGGGTTGCGAAAGCAGCCCCACTGATATCACGGAGAAAGGAGGGCTTTGGAGAATAAAATAACTCCTTGGAAGGTATCCTCTTGAACTGAAAATGTAATTCCAGGAGAAGCCTGTCATAATGTGAGATCCCCTTCCCTTCATTAGAGCAGGGGTGGGCAATTGTGGAAGGCAAGAGGACCTCATTATTACCCCACAGGAGACTTTGCATCTTATCACATTCTCTGCAAAATATCTGTCCTAAAATGTTCTCAACTGGGGCATTTTTGACATGCTTTTTCATTCCCAAGTTCATTTCAGGGCTGACAGAGGGATTTTCTCGAAATGAAGTGGGCACAAGCCATTTCCTGTTTACTTTCTCTTTTAAAGAAAGGGCTCTCTTGGCTTTAATTGATCTGGGAGAGCACAAATGTGGCAAAAATTTCCCACATCCCTAAAGAGCATTTGGGGACTCTTTTTTTTTTTGCAATTTTTCACTTTTTTGCTGGGGGTCTGGTTGTTGCCCCGCACCAGCTTTTCAAAAGACAAGTATTGTACAAGGTTTCAAAACATGAATGAAATGGTAGTAGTGACAGAAATTGGGCTGTTGTAAGTTTTTTGGGCTGTGTAGCCATGCTCTAGAAACATTTTCTCTGACGTTTCACTTGCCTCTATGGCAGGCATCCTCGGAGGTTGTGAGGTCCTTCAACAATACAGTGACAGGAATATTTTACATATTGTAGACACCGAGGACCATTGTTAAGTAAGATGGACTACTACAAAAGGAACAGGCTTCTTTTGAACCAGAATGGAATCAAAATGTTGACATTTAATCTCAGACATTTAATCTGCAGTTTCTCAAGTTGCTCCTGGCATGAAAAAGAAAATCTCAGATAGGTGGCAGAGCAGCTTTAAAAAACTGAAATGGAGAGGAAACTTATATTAGCCCGGGAGCTCCTTATTAAAGACAAATTAACTTTAGAGGATAAATTTAAAATTGTTTTTGCTTGTTAAAATAAGAAAGGGCTGACAAATGTACAGTAAAATAGGATAGCCTATTTGAGGCCAAAGGGTCATTGGGAGAAATACATATCCCAGTGACATTTGGAGAGAAACACTGTTAAGGGGATGGTTTTTGGAATACTAGCCTGCATCACAGACCACTAAGGCGCAATTGTACAGTACTGTGGAAGAGGTAGTGGAGTTGTGATCCATTTTTCATCCTGTCGGAGCATTTCAGTAGACAAATAGATGAGCAAAGCACTGTGAGAACATCCCACATAGCTTAGAGATATACATAGGAATATTTTTGCATTCGTTTTGTAGAATTTTCTTTCTTCCACATTTCTAGAGATAAGGAGACATGAAGGCCATGCCTATGATGAAAGCTTCATTGTCAGACTTCTGCTTACTGTCTCTCTTCAGTTTCATTCTAATTGGACTACATATACAGCCCAGACATACTGCTTTTCTGATTCATGAGGAACTTAAGGATTGCTCTGGGCAGTGGGAACTTAACGCATTCTCTGCCTTAAGGGGATTCTAGTTTTCTGTCAAGGAAAGACCATGTAGCTTTTCTCTGCTATGAAACTCCTTCTGCATTCATTAATAAAGTGTTTTATGCCAATCTTGGTATCAATCGTCAATCCCAAACAGATATCACATATAGGCACTCCTATAGTACAGTTAGATATCCTGACCTGAGTGGCAGTGCTTGGTTTTAAGAGAGCACAGATATAATGAGTATAACATAATGACACAATCACTGCAAGAAGAACAAGAAAAACATACTTGTCTTAATTGTACATTGTCCATCAAACTGGGCATAGTTCAAACAAACAGGAAAGCTAAAAATGGATGGAAAGGGGAAAGTAATACAGTATATGTTCTGTTAAGGCTGATGTTGAAACAGAGGATAAAATCAGGTAGATGTCAGTGCCAATGTGCATATATTCAGGAGTGATTCAGTAGACACTAATTATTTGGAGTTTCAGAAGGCTTATGGCAAAATCCCACACAAAGGATTCCAAATGTGAAGAAGAAAGGTAAGGAGAAAGGTCATGATAAAGGGGATAGTTTTCATAATATCAACCAGCATCACAGACAACCAAGACACAATTGAACAGTGCCATGGAAGGGCTTATATACAGTTTAAAATACTGGATAGAAAGAATATTTTTCACTCACTTCATTCTAGAATCTGGGATCACCCAAATGAAGCTGAATGATGGGAGATTCAAGGTAGATTAAAAATACGTATTTCCATGATCTGATTCAACACAGCTCTTCGTACACCTTCATATTCTTCAGGATACACAAAATAAGTGGTAGAAATGTTTAAATAGAATATTGAAATGAGATTCTGTACTTTACATTCTTTTTCGCCAGAATGCAATGCAAACTGTGAGTTCCTGACATTCTGAGAAGTAAATCTGATTAAGCTGTTGTGTGTTTTCCAGTTTGTAAGGACATGATCCAGAAGCATTCTCTCCTGACGTTGCACATGGATCTATGGCAGGCATCCTAAGAGGTTGCGAGGATGCCTGCCATAGATGCAGGTGAAATGCCAGGAGAGAATGATCCTGGAACATGGCCATACAGCCTGGAAAACAAACAATAACCTAGTGATTCCAGTCATGAAAGCCTTCCACAATAAATCTGATTAATCTCATTCACAGTTCTGACTACTTTCTCTTCCATAGTAGCAATCCTGATGGGATATAAATAGTATCTCTTATTATAGACTAGTTGGGAACAGGTGCTCTGATCGAAGAAAGGGTTAACTTTATTTCCTATGCAATTATCCCAATAATTTCCTTTTAGAAATTATTTATTCTAAATGAGATAATGTATAAGTAGCCTGCCCTTTATTTATTTTTTTCACTCTGGGGCAAACGTGATGTATGAGAGGGGGGAAATTAAATCTAGAAAATAGCAAAGGGAGAAGACATCGGTTTTCTCCACTGTACATGAGGAAACACAGGATTGGAAATTATTAACAATTTTCTAAAAATGGGATACTTTGATTGAAGGTTTTCCATATCTCGTTTGTTTTGTCCTTTAAGGTACAGTATATTTAGAATGGCTTTAGAATGGTTTCAGAAACAACACTAAGGAAATACAGAAAATGTAGCTTTCTTTGAGATAGTGATATTGCACTGCCTTCGGTGAACCAAATGGAGATTTTAGAGCACAGATATGAGAAAGCACCAATGAGAACTATAATTATTCAAGACAGTAAATAAAATTGTCAGAGACAAAAAGCGGGCCTGAACAACTTTATTTACTTTACAGTGTGCAAAAAGAACAGATCAAAATATGATATATAGTAGTACTTGCACTGGTCCTACACTTGTACTGGTTCAATATAACCATTAAAGGCACAGGAGCCACATTCCTTATTTCACTTGGCACCCCTAAATGATCCCAAGAAGAACCTTCAAAGTACATAAAGCTTCTGGGAGGATTTTATGCATTTCAGGTAGTCCAGACATTCTGAATCTGCCTCACAGAGTCATAAGGCACAGTATGACACGTCACTTGAAACTGCACCTCATGATGATAAAATGGAATGTCAGAAGAATTACAAAAGGAGGGATGTTATCACTCATTACACCCCAAACTTAATACAGCGCAGTTATACTTCTGTAATGAAAAGAGGACTAATCTACATATATGTGTAATTAGTCTTTTCCAAACTTTGCGCCTTCTCCTAAAAATGGAGAGTCAAAGGTCTGATTATTAGCTGTAAATATAAAAAAAAATCATTCTTCCTTGTGAAAAAAGAGCAACTGCTCTTCTTAATAGGGTTCCTGACACACTAAGTAAACAGTGTTGTGTGCCAGAGACCATCACTGATGGCCTTCATTGTCAGATACTAGAAGTCTTTGCATTTGGCATGAAGTGCCTGAAGGCTGTGAATGAAAAGAATATAGTTGGAAACAATAAAAGGCCTGTCCACCCCTTCACATGCCTCTTTCTGATTTCTTTTCGTGATTACATCACACACATGCAATTAGATAGAAAATTATAGGAAAAGAAGACTCCACAGCAGAGGCTTTTAAACAGGTTTGGGTCCTACGGCCTCACTGAACCATTTAACACCATTTGGGGGCAAGGTGAATGGTATTGGTTCAGGTGTGACTTAGGCCTGCCACTTGTCTTCAGGATTTTGGGTATAAAGCCTCTCCCTCACCAACACACCAATAACACCATTGGAAATCTGCTGACAATTTGGCAATTTCCATCCCGAGTGAAACACATTTTCTTGCAAGGATGCGATATGTTATTCTGGGCAACTGGGAATCTAGTAGCTGTGGTTTATTTCTATTGTTGTTTTAATCTAAAATTGGGGTGGGTCATTTGGCATTTTGAAGAACAAGGAACTATGATATGTAGTATCCTGATGAGTGTGTTCAAGAATAGAGCTCCACAGCCACCTACGGACCCACTGCCAAGACATTACACTTGGAGGACCATAATCCTTGGGCTATGAGGGATCACCAAATAAGTAGATGAGTGTGTACCAACAGTAGTTCTCAGGTGTCTCGTTGCATTGCCTGGTTTTGAAACTGCAGCCTGAGTCCTGGTTGTAAATTACAGACTTCCTTGGGCTACGACCTATCTGGGCTTAGTATTGAGTGGTAGTATTAACCCATCAAGAATTCAGCAGTTTGGATAGCTACTGATCACTTCACTTTGAGTTATTAAACTCTGGCTGGATCTACACTGTCCTATACCCCAAGATCTAATCCCAGATTATCTACCTATCCCAGATTAACTGGCAATGTCGACTAAAAGATAGTCTGGGATCAGGTCCTGGGATATAGGGCAGTGTAGATCTGGCTAGTGTTAACAAAGTTAGACTGCTTTAAATGGGAATGAAACCCCTGCTATATTTGCTGTAACTCTACCATGATTTGATAGCTGAACACTAACTTCCTTTGTCCTACTTTAGAAAGAATGGTTACTGATGTTAAGTAAGCTTAACTAGAATGGTCTTCAATGGTCTTATTATCTATCTTCCTGCAACTGTTTAAGGACGTAATTGATTTTGTACTGTTACCACTGTGACTGTCATGATCCCACCATTGTTAAGGAGACCTTCAAATGTTTTTTTTTTTTTCAGTGAAAAGAAAATTGTGAGAAAAATAAGATTTACACATCTACAGTAAAATCCATTAGGTCATAGAAATGCAAACTTATAAAATTTTTCCCTGTATTTACTATGAGAGCAATATTATAGGAGTCAAAAACATCACCCATAACTTCAGAGGTGCATTTACCTGCTCTTCCTCCAATGTGATATATGGCATCCCATGCCAGCAATGCCCTTCTACACTCATTGGACAAAAGGACAGCCTCTATGCAAGAGGATTAATGGACATAAATCTGACATTAGAAATGGCAGTGCCACAAAACCAGTTAGGATAACTTTTCAACCTTCCTAGACACACAGTACCGGCTGCACAATTTGTTGTCCTTGAACAAGAAAATTACAAAGGAAGGCTAGAAAGGGGAACAGCTGAACTGAACAATTTTCAATCCATGAAAAGAGATATGAACAAAGATAATGGTTTCATGACACACTACAGTGCATATGCTAATATAAGAATCATTTTTACTCCACACATAACAAAAGGAATCCTTTCAGAGAGAGTTCTGAACTCTGAAAAACTGACTTTTGATAAGCAGATGTTTTGCTTTCACACATCAATACTAACTGATCACTATAAAGATTTGAAAGACTGGTATCCCCTCACTCCTTTACAACTGGGGGAAAAGTGTTTTGCATCTTTCCGGAACCTATTATATTCTTCACCTCTCCAACAACTGTATAACTATGATTTATGCCTGAGACCTTAATTGCACTCAGTACTGCAACTGAAGTAGTGGGTTTTATATCCACAAAAGCTCATGCTAAAATAAAAAAACAGTTATTCTTAATGTGCTACCACACCTTTCCTTCTTCCTTTTTATGCTGGGAGAAACTAGGAAGGCTAGTTCTTTGAAAATTACAACATATAGAATTCCTTTTAGACTAGCTGCATTTTGGGTGGAAAGTTCCCCAGTAGAGTGACAGCCTGCATTGGTTTACTGTGCTCAGATCCTAAGGTAAGGGCCCCCGGTATCATAATGAGTTAAACCTTTGTGCTGGCAGGAGTGCTGACCGAAAGGTTGGCGGTTCGAATCTGGGTAGAAGGGTGAGTTCCTGTCTATCAGTTCCATATGGTTTATGTTGGGTAGAAGTATGTGCATTTTAATCCTTCCTTACTCCCCTCATTTTTTTGTTTGTTTCTTTTGCAAGAGACCTGAATACTTCTACAAGGCTTGTGTTTTTTAACAATGGTCTCTGCAAGACTTTGTACAAAACTCAAATCATGATAGCAGACTAGTTCAGTTAATTCTATAACAAGAGCCAATCTTCTTTCGATGTTAATTGAAACACAGGTTAATTGATTCCCCTTGGCCAACCTAAAGGTGACATTTTGAGGGCAAAATAAACAATTTTTAATTTCTCCTGTTAGCTTTTTAAAAAAATCCAGAGTATGAAATACATCTCTTTTCTGTGGACGGATCATTCTGCAAGTGTATTAATACTGAACTAAATTCAAAGTGGGTGATTATGTAGGTTTAAATAGCAATTCTCACTTTATGATAACCATTTTGTATGTTAACACTAAAGGGTTAAAATATAAAGTTCAGATATTCAGAGCTGCTCAGCTCTACTGTAGGCAGTACAAGTGGTTGCCAAGGGCAACAAACCATTTAGAGAGTATTTATTTTATCAGTTTAGCTTATGATGGATTGTGGGCTGTAGAGGGGAAGCTGTTTGCTAGCTTGTTTAGAGGCAAGAAAAACTCTGCATTCCTTCACAGTCTTTTTCTGCACTTTCCCTGAGGAGCACCCTGCGGTGTACTCTTGAAGGCAAACCAGTTCGCCCAACAGTGAGATTTATGATAATGCATTAAGCACTATGTCAGGTTAATTTGTTGTCAAAGGATGAAACATTCCGTTATGATGTTTCCAGGACAGTGCTATCTGTTTGGAGATAATTCATAAAGTTTCTATAACAAGACATGTCCCTAACATAATAGGAACATAATTACTCAGATCAAGTATTAGGGATTGGTTAATAGACTTGCATGTTCCTTGTAGTATTTCATTGTACAACCCCCAAATTATTTTAAGAAAATCAACAGAGGTTAAGTATTCCTTATTTGGAATTCCAAAATCTGAAACATTCCCAAAAAAGCATGGGTGGCAAAGTCATATCTTTGCTTTCTAATGGTTCAACATGAACATACTTTGCTTTGCGCACCTAAAATTATCCTCAGGCTATGTGTTTAAGGTATATAGGAAACATAAATGAATTTCATGTTTAGATTTGGGTCCTATCTCCAGGATATTTCATTATGTATGTGCAAGTCTTCAAAAAAATAATCCAAAATATGGAATATTTTTGATCTCAAGTATTTTGGATAATAGATACTATTACCCGTCCTATTTCTGGAAATTTATAATGGAATCTTTCCCACTGTATCTGATAGTGACAGTTGCAACTTTTCCAGTCTTCAGTTTACATTAGAAGTACAAATTATTTTTATGCATAACTGCCAAATGGTCTAATTCAGAGTTCCTTGGGCAATTTCAGAATCAACTTATATGGAACCTCTTTTAGGATGGAGCTTCTGTTCACTTACAGAAAAAAAAAACATGTCCTTTGTAATTTCCTCTGCCAGGGTGATTTTAAACTAAATAGAGATGTAAATATTACTACATATTTTAAAATGATTTTAAATGAAAATGTTAATAATTGATGTTTTAATTAACTGTTTTAATTGTAATTGTTATTTTAAATCTGTGTGATGGCATTGAATGGTTGCCTGTTGTAAAGTTGCCCTGAGTCCCCCCTTGTTGTGAGAAGGACGGGATGCAAATATGTGAATAAATAAATATTTTTTACCATTTTCTCATTGTTTTGAGAAAGTAATTTAAATGTGCAGGTTTTGAAGACTATCCATAGTTCTTGACCTATTCTGTGCAATAAACGCACATTTTTGTGTAGAAAATACTGTTCCTTGTGCTTATCCGTGTACATTTTTTTTTTTGCACAGAACAAGTCATGGACTGTGAAGATTCAACACTTACAAAATTGATTTCCCCCTTCATTTTACTTTTTTAATTGTAACCTGTTAGAAATTAACAAGAAAACAAAACTTGACAAAAACTGGGAAACCACTAAATAATGGTATCATAGGGAAAAGAACATAGCTATTTGGAGAAGCCCAAACGGCAAGGTTGGAATCCCAGGAAGATTGAATTCAGCCCAAGAATATGAAGTCATTTCACCTCTCCCACCACCAGAATTCTGGTTATAACAGTAGAATGTGTTTCATCTGACCTGTTCTTAACATAGTAGTGAAACTGCAGCTCTGTAATATGTGCTGAAGGCTTAGGACACAAGTATTCTCTAAGAATAAAATCCAAAAATGCAGTGAATATCTTCATTGCATTGCTTGTCACATTTTTGAAACAGCTATGATTAGTTTTTCATATTCATTCTGAAGATAACAGCAATAATTCACTATAAATAGCTAACAACTATACATCAACTATGAATGTTTTTGCTGAAACCGTGGGGAGAAAATAGTAGGATGAGAAATTCATTTTCAGAAGAAAAAGAAAGACAACATAGAAAAAACTGACCTTTATGAAATCAATTACCAGTTCTTTCATTCCTTGTAGATTAGCACAAAATACAACCCCAAATGCATTATGGAAATGAGGGAAAAGATAGGCGAAATTGCACAATGCTATTGAATATTGTATCAGCTGGTGATGTGCTCAGGAAGCAGAGCAAAACTAGACCTTTGGGATTTGTCTTATTAAATAGCTCTACAACAGTTTTCTTAAAATTAATTTCATACAACCCAACAACATTATCTGCCCTAGAAGCTGTAAAAGCAAATCCATATATTTGTAGCTCAGCGTCATCAAGAATAGAAAGTCAAGATAACACAGATACTTAGTTCCTTAGCAACGTAACAAAAATGCACTTTCAAGTTGGGGAGATACATGAATGAACAAGCACCCTGCCCTCTGTCATCCACAACAGTCAGTTGTATTGTAGCTATTTGGGTGCTTCCTTTTATTCCATATAAATGTGAGTCGCCTAAGGGCTGAGAACAGCGGTATACAAATAAAGTAAATAAAGTAAATAAAATAAATGGCGGTGATGCGATTAAAATTCTATATTCATTGATTGAAAATATGTATAAATAGGGTTGTTGTAGGTTTTTCGGACTGTATGGCCATATTCTTGAAGCATTCTCTCCTGACATTTTGCCTGCATCCATGCCAGGCATCCTCAGAGGTTGTGAGGTCCTCACAACCTCTGAGGATGCCTGCCATGGATGCAGGCAAAATGTCAGGAGAGAATGCTTCAAGAATATGGCCATACAGTCTGAAAAACCTACAACAACCCAGTGATTCCAGCAATGAAAGCCTTTGACAATACATATGTATAAATAAATTTAGTAGAGTTTGCTGAGATCTGAGACCCAAATACCCTAAAGATACCTAATCCCAAGCTAAGTAAGGTTAACCCTGCGACACCACCAACGAAGACCAGGTGCTGTAAGCTGTATTTCAGAGGAAGGTACTGGCAAAACCATTTTTGAGCAAACCTTCCCTAAGAAAACCCTATGAAATTTGTGAGGTCACCATAAACTGGTAGGCAACTTGAAGGCACATACACACATTCAGGGGTCTGACTGTTAAAAGAGTTATGCAAAATGCTCAACCATATAATCCAGTTTGAAGCTGTAGAGGCTAGAAAACGCATGCCACCAAAGCACATGATGGAAGTCAATCTTGAACTGGTTCCAGAATCTGTATTATCGCAGCTTGACAGCTACTGGAGAATGCAAGTCTCTCCCCCCACTCACCACCCCGTTTCCTTGACAAATTAAGGCTTTGAAAGCATATGAAGCAAAGTCAGGGGAAAAGTCCAAAATGAGCCCCTTAATGCACTTCAGCTAGCTCCAACATAAATCACATTGCACTGTGAAATCATCTCAGAATGCAGAATGTGAAGCGTGTTTTGTACAATTTGAAACAAGGGGGCAGGGCAAGCTGCTGAAAATATGTCCTAAGGGCATAGCTGGGCAGCAGTGAGTGAGTTGACCCCCCAATTGCCTCCATTTTTTTCACCACTGGAGCACTTATGGACATCTTGGCAAGGAAACTGGGGGTGGGGGGGGAGAGACTTGCGTTCTCCAGTAGCTGTCAACCTGCGATAATATGGACTCTTGAACCAGTTCAAGATTGACTTCCATGGTTATGTAATCCCCTTCTTGGCTTCAAATTTATTTCAGAAATGGCAATGTAATTGCCTGTACAGTGAAATTGGTTTCTTCCAAGAAGGTTTCAAACCAACCTAAGTGGTCAGTGCAGATGAGGCCTTGGATTTGACTAAGGAAAGGAAATGCAAGGCCTATAAGTGTACAAATGAAAGAAACAGACAATGCCACTTTTTCCTTACTTATCAAGCCACCGTAAGACTTTAAAGGACCAAACCAGAAGTATTGAATAAAAGAAATTAAATTGAGGGGACTTGGCGTCTGAAGATTTCAAGAGTGGAAAATGCACCAGTGGAGTGGTCCAGTAAATATATTGCCAGGGCTTAATGTATCAGCCAATTTGTGTGACATGTCCCCTGATCAGCTGGACATGAGGTCCCCTGCATTCAGTCAGGCTGCACACTACTGACCCACCCCAGGGATTTGTGTTTCTTTAAACAATGTGCTGCATTTGTGCTGTTAATGCCTATGAGAGAACAATTGATACAACTCAAAGAGTAATACATGAAGGATGCATATTCGGCTTGCAATTTGAATCAGCCTCCCACCTGCAACATTAAAAATAGATTGCATTGCAAGGCTAGTATAAGTCCAAACTTTCCCCCAACCTGCTGTATGGTGATAATGGTCTGTACTGATATCAGTGTTGATATTGGTGTTATCAAGTCCATTTTAACTTGATACTATACATTTTTTTGGAGTAGAAGATACTTATTCCACAAAATAGGCTAAAATTGGACTATGCTGCTTTTTTATGGCTGACATGCTGCCAATTAACAACAGTTATTAAAAATATCTGGGTAACTCTTACAAGCAACTGCCCTCACAATTTTTAAAAAGAACTTAAAGACTTGGCTATTTAAACAGGCCTTTGAAAGTTATTAGTAATATCCTTTTAATGTGGATGAGGTCTTTGTTTATGGATGCACTCTGCTACTTTGGCTTTTACTTAGCTTTTTAATCTAGTGGAACCACTGCGTTTTAAATGTGTTTTAACTAATGTTTTTACTGGTTACTGTTTAATGTGTTTATTTTGTTCTGTTTTGTTTTCTTTATTAATTTGACATTTATTTTGTATATATTTTTATTGTGTTTCTTTATGTTGTGAGCCTCCCCGAATCCTTTTGGGGAGATAGGGTGGGATAGAAATAAAGATAATGTTTCCCTTCTATGCAGACACACTGTCATTTTAAATATTTAAGAACAAAGACAATCACATTCATCAAATGATATCAAGACCTCAGTTAGAAAGGGTATGAACTCTTATTTGCAGTTTTGTTTTTATTTCTTTTTTTATGTATGAGCAGCAAGCAAAGTTTTTTATTTCTATTTCAGACTAACTTTAATGTAGTATTACATTCAGAACTGGACAAAATGTGCTAAGTCGTCAGCAGGGTTCATTGAAGGAAGTAACATTCAAACCTTATGTTAATCAGTTAACTATTCTGGGTTGTTTTTTTTAAAAAAAAATAACATTAGACGTTATTTAGAGTTTGAACATAATGCTGAGCTGCAGTTAAAATGAAGATGAAAGTAAAAGATTCTTGTTACCATGGCTATGTTAGAGGAGAGAGAACACACAAGTCTGAAGCTCATTCATGTAATTATGATACCATAGCTTAACATCAAAATGCAGTCTGCTGTGAATCTATATTTGTGTGTGTGCGCGTGCGTGCGTATGTGCAAGCTCTGAAAAGCACAGGGAAGGGTTAATACCTCTGTGGTGTTTGTTTTGCTGTCTGTGCCCCTGTTCAGAATATTTCACCTCACTTACTGTCCCTGTAATAACTGGATTTTGAAAAATTTGCCTTGTTGTGGAAACAATGATGAGTGATGAATCTTCAATGGCAACACCTTTTCCCCATGAGAACTTTTTTGGGAGTGAATTTCCTTTCCTTGGGGGAGATTTCTGTCACTGTTTTGTTGCCTCATCCCTGTTCTTAACTATGAGTCATTTGGAAGTCGGATGTTTGTAACTTGGGGACTGCCTGTACATGGGAAAATGCCAGTAAAAACCAAAGAGCACTCTAGCACATCCCAGAATATATCACATGGGCAGGACCTTTCATTCTACTTCTAAAATTGTGATTTCTCTACCTATTAATACTAGTCAAGAGTCAGTGGCAGTGTTCTCATGATTAAGAACAGTTGTTCTGATGGTGGAAATTATTATTATTATTATTATTATTATTATTATTAAACTTTATTTGTACCCCACTAGCATCTCCTGAAGGACTCGATGCGGCTTACAAAGGCCAAGGCCTCAACACACAATATAACAATACAAAACCTAAAGCAAATTAAAAACAATTAAAGCAATATAAACAACAAGCAATAAACAATACAGTAAGACACAATAAAACACCTTCCCCTGCACCCTGGTGCACCTTCCGTGGGACTTTCTCCCCACTTCTACCCTCTGTGAGCCTAAAAAAATCTTTTTTTCTGAATCAAAGATGTATGTGGGAAAGAGAAACTATTTCCACCCAGCTACATTTATGTAATGGCTTCTGTCAATGAAACTTCAATTTAGCCTCTTGCAGTCAGCTACTAAAACTTTTGCAATGTCTTTCAGCCTGAGGGAATTAACTGCCTGTGATACAGTTTGGGAGCACTTTCATGCAATGCATGTAAACAGGTTTATTGTTGCATGTAAGATGCGGCATTGAATTTTTGCCATGGTTTATAAGCTGCTCTGAGTCCCCTTTGTGATGAGAAGGGTGAGGTATAAATATAGTAAATAAATAAAGTCTAAGTTCAAAAGGAAAAAGTTTCAAAGACTACATGGCACTACAGTATAGGTAAAGCTCTGCAATCTATATTGTCATTGCTGCCTCCCTTTGCACCACCTACATCTCCACTAATCAGTGGATTGTGCATTGTAGCTATAAAGCACTTAGCACAATGATTCATGCAGAGCTTTCTCAAAGAAGTCCCTATGAACAGAACTGATCACAGATCCTTGTGGAATACATTATGTGGATGACTAAAATGTGAATGACTAATTCTAATTAAATATTTTTAGAAGTGCATATCTATCTATGGGAATCACTCCCAGCATCATTCGGCATGACTTTACACCTGAAGTGATTGAAAAGGGACTAATTCTTAGCTTTTTAACTACTAAGTTAAAGTAGTTAGGGGAGCAATAACAGCTGAAGTCTCTTGCTTTTATCTTTCTCTCAGGAGTCTATCTTTATCTTATTGAAACAGAAGAGCTATTCTGCAATGAGCAATTTTCTAGCTGCTTTTCTGTAATTCTCTCGTTTGGAGAGCTTTCTGTCCTACTCTTAGTGCCTTGTGACATATATTGGATTAGTCAGCAGCTTGAGTAAAGGGAGAGGAATTAAATCAATAGGAATTTGAAATAGTAGGATGTGGAGTATAGCTGTTATAGATAAATTGACCTCCCAATAGGTTTCTTGCAAAATGTATACGTAAATGCTAATAATGTCTTCTATGAAAAAAAGTTCTCCGTTTTTGCCTTAATCAATTGTGTTCCTCATCCCAATTACAAGTCACACTGATCTGGGAAAAGACTTAATAAATTAACGAACTTCTCCAGTTTTTATGATGATTTGTCTTCAGAGTTTGCAGCCCCACCAACCTTACTGTTTTCATATATGTTTATTTATTTATTTACGACATTTCTACCCTGCCTTCTTCACCCCGGAGAGGACTCATGACGGCTTTACATACAGGCAATGATCCGATGCCTTAAAACACAATGTACGCTTAAATAAATATTAAAATATAATTAAAAAGTACATTAAAAACAATTAAAACATTTAAAAACAATACATTCAGAGTTAAACACGTAATCCACAAGCTTAATACGGGCTGTTCCAATAGTCATTGCATATTGATCCAAGTCTATCTACTGCACAAGTTCCCTAAAGGCTTGGTCATAAAGCTATGTTTTCATTCTCTTGTGGAAGGCTAGGAGGCAGGGGGTTGATCTAACATCCCTGAAGTGATTGAAAAGGGACTAATATCCACAGCCGAGGGGCCACCATTTAGAAGGCCTTGTCCCTCTTCTCTGCCAATTGCACCTGCAAGGGAGGCAGGACCGAGAGCAGGGCCTCCCCAAATGATCTTAAACTTAAATATTTTCTTTCCATAACTGTTATTGTTTAAAAATAATAAATGTGTTTATTTAGAAAACATTATGTTGGAAGTCTCTCTCCCATAGCAAACAATATTATTCATACCAGATGAATTAGAGAACTTTTTACTGTCATGAACATAAACAAATATGTCACTTGAGTTTAAAAGGAGGAGAATTAAGATATTCACATTCCACTCCAATGCCAGCAAGGCTGTATTCCTAAAATAAATGATTCAGCAGTAATGAGATAAACTGCAGCTCTGTTTCGAAAGTTATTCAGATAAGTATTTTCTCAGTATGAGGCTTTTTCCCATCACCTTAAGTTTGCTTTTATAGGTTTGCTTCTGCCAGTGAGATTGCTTTTGGAATCCAGTCTTCAGGTTTGTAAGTGATATTGTATTTTTTAATGAATTGGAGGGAAAACACATTTAGTTTAAATGAAACACCATAAACAAATAATTCTAAATGTCTTTATATATATCATGACCAAACTAAGGCTTTTCTCTAGACATCTTACCGCATATGCAGCTTAAGAAGTCTGTTTGGTTATTTTTCTACAAGGCATTTTTTTAGATTTCTTACCTACGTTTGACTGAAAACATGATGCATGCAAACTAAAATGTTTTGTGTAATTCTTAAGCTGCAGGTTTGTTAAAGTAAATTGTGTGTATATTGTTGTGAAATTAACTACTTAATAAATTATTTAAAAATTGGGAGAAAGATAATCAGTATATTAATATCAATTACACTAAGAACATGCTGAAAATATCTGTATGGTATAAAATAAGAAAATAGACTCAGGATTACTCAATTAAGTATTCATACATGTTATATTTTCAGTTTCTTTTCTTTTTTTAAAGTTGGCATCGAGATGCTCTCAACTGACAACATTGCAACATTTCTCTAACTTGATTTGTATGTGAGAGGTCAAACATGAGTGGCATGTACTACTATAAGATTCCCAGCAGGTATGCTTAAATAAAAATAGCAGGTCAGAGCATCAATCTTTTTCCAAATATAAATAAGTTAGCTGATAGATTAAAAATACACACATTAAAAGGCAAAACAGATTGACTTACATTAATTAATTCAATATCCCAGATTTTTTTCACAAGGTCAATCGATGTATAGCCATTTATCAGAAACGGTTTGATGTAGTCTCCCAGTTCCAGAGAATCTAGCCATTCTGCTACAGAGGTGGGATTGTAGCCATCATTACCAATCTGTTTCATCTGAAACAGAAAAAAAATGCCTATTAACTTGCTGCCTTGGATGATTTTATTATTAGCATTGTACTAGAATAAGAAGCAGTATAAGAATCCCGAAATCTTTTCACTTAATAAGGCGAGAGTCATGGAAACACAACAGGAATCTGAACGCACCATTTGTAGCTTTAAATAAAATTTAACAAAAAACCTGGTAGTGTTTAGCAGTTTGATCGGTTTTATCACTTTTCACAATCCAGTTTGGTATGCCTTATTCAAAAATGACCAGAAGTGCTTTGGATTTTGGAATACCTGGAATTGCATACATATTGCCACCAAACCCCCAGAATAAAGAGGTAACACAACACAAGTGGGTTAACTATGGTCAACTTTTATTAACGTTACCTTATTAAACTTCGTAATTTGCAGGTAATTCTAAAGTGTGTAATGAACTTGGTGTAGGTAAAGCCGAGGTAGTCACCATTTCGGCCTACCCCTCAGCTACTTTGTGTGAAAAACACCTGTGTCCCTGGTTGCAATTACCCTGAGCAACCATTAAAGGAAACTTGATGGAGAATTCTGCCCCAAGGATTTATTGAGGTCAGATTCTCCCATTCCTTGGCCAATTCCATTTGCCCTCAACTCTTTATTTACACTGTAGATAAGGGTTTCCATTCCTGGCCTACATCCAAATATGGATGCCTTGGATGCACACCAAAATCAAATCCCTTGCTGTTTTACAGTATGCTTATTTAATAGACTGCACCTCCCAATTTGCCCTACCGTGGAAGAGGACTATCACTCCAACCCCAAGAAAGTAGTCCCATCCTACTTTCTTTCTGCCTCTTCCACAGGGGAGGCAGCAAAGCACTTCCTACCCCCAGCTGCATGGGAGCGGGAAGTCAAATGTCCAAACATGATTTTTTTTGTCTTATACACCTAACACGTATTTCTTTATTTATTTAGAACTTTTATATCTCGTTCATCTCTATTTCCGTGGAGGGACTCAGAACAACCTGAAGGTAGTTATATAAGTATTTATAATAATATATATAAGTATTTATAATAATTTTGAACATAAAACAAGGTTGATGTACATCGAACTATCAGAAAGCAAAAGTATTACTATCTTCACACAGCCCAGTGAACATTTTTTTAAATTTTATTTGACTGTATTTCCAATTTTGGAACTCTAGATGAAGAATGTTGTCCCTGAATATTAATTTATTAAAAGCAACACTAAACGGGACAGCATTTAATGGAAAGTGATAAAGTAGAAGTCCATCATATTTACTATTCCCTCCCAACAAAAGCAAAGTGGCAAGCTGTGGGTATTTAGGATAAAGTAATCAAAAGGACTTGGTAAAAAAAAACAAACACCTTGCAACAAGAAAAGAGGATTAAACCTTCCCGACAATCTAAATTCAAAGGGTGCTAATTTCTTTTAAAATACTCCATTTACAATAAATACTGTTAAAAAACACTAGAACATGTACTTTATACGTACTCATATAATATTTCATATAATATAATAATTTTCTGTGCATTGCAGAAAATAGATTTTGCAATGTTGCATGATTATACATGTTGTCTTGAAGAAAAGCTCAATTTTATCAGTTTATCTATGACTATATGAATAGTGGATTTTATTTCTCAGTAAGATTATGATTTTCGCATTGTTCTTAAATGTCTGAATTCACTAGAGTAATATGTCTATGGACAATACTGAACTGATCCTCACAGCAAAGTATTTGGTGTCAAATTTGCTTAGCAGTTTTTTTCCTGAAATATCAACAATGAATTACAGGTTTTCTTAAAACTTTAGTGTTCTGCAGAATAATATCAAGATACATTAAAAATCAAAAACTTGAGTAATTCTAGACTTTTAAATGGTTACCAGTGCAATTTCATACATGTTCCTCAGAAGTAATTCTTATTGTGTTCAATGCATATATGTCCCCAAATATGTGGATTACAATCCTAGACATTCCAGTTTGTGAGTAATCCCCAGTAAACGTAATATAATTTTTTTTCTGAGTAAACACATATCAGATCACATTGGGTATATTTCCCTTGCAGATGCAAAAAAGGATAAATAACAAAAAAGTAAAGTATTGCAAAAAAGGTCCTCCACATGTTTCTGGTTTGAGATTTATATCTGAGATTATTTTGCAGTTAAACAACATCAATAAATTACTTATCTCAGAGATATTCTCATTGAATTAAATTAATCTTATCCCTAAGTAAACTGGCACAGAGCTACAGCCTAAATGCATCTGAGCTGAGCAAGTCATCTCAGAACTCACAAAACCTAAAATAGAGACAATAATACATTAAAAGTTGTTAAAATGTCATTAAAATACCCACATGTTTGAAAATCATTCAAAACACTTCCATTAAAATGCAAAATATAAGAAGTATACCAAAATGTCCTTATTTATAAAGAACCCGTTCATCAATGCCCAACAATGACAAAAACAGACACAACAACAAAAACAATTTCAATTCTACATTTGTCATCTACAGGAAAAGGATAGAGGCATTCTAGTCTTCCTACTAAGGGAGTTTCAGAGTTTGGAAACAGTTGCAGAGAAGGTCACTTCCTGTGTTTCTTCCAGATGTGTGAGTGGCAGGATGGAGAGAGTGGCTTCCTCTGAAGGTCTCACAACTCAGTAGATTTGCAATAGTTATTGAACTATCCATACAGGTTGGAAGTCCCATAAGCATGATTTAGAGTAGTACTACATTGATAATGTATCCAACCACATTTTTTAAAAAAATAATCTTTATTGAAGTTTTCATATAGCATTAAAATAAGGGTATGGGTAGAGGGTAAAAATTTAAAAAAATGAAAAAAAAAGGAGGGAAAAAGAGAGAAGGAAAGAAGCAAAGAAGGGGGGAAAAAAGAGAAGCAAAAAAAAAGTGAAAAGAAAAAATCTTGACCTCCTGGTGTCTTCCAAAAATCTTCTGTCCATTCTTCTCTTTCAAATAAAAAAAAAGACAAAAGAATAAAAAGGTAATATTCTTTATCTTTCTTCTCTTCTATCTTTCTTTCCCTTCCTCTTTGGTTTTCATCTTCGTTTCTCCTCCTCCCTCTAGATCAATATCTCTTTCTTCTTGTCCTTTAAATATTTGGTAACGTCTCTCCAGTCTGTTTCTTTTCTTCCAGTTTCTTTGTTTTTCAATAATAGAAAAGTGAGTCTGTCTAAATTGCTGATGTCCAGCATCTTTATCATCCATTCATCTTCTTCCGGTATTTCTGTTTGTCTCCATTTTTTTGCGTAACACATCCTTGCAGCCGTTAATGCTAGGAATAGGATCTTGTCTTTATTTTTTTCCATGTTGTTATCATACATTCCCAACAGGAACAGTTCTAGTTTCATCGGTAGTTTAATTTTAAGCATATTTTGGATTTCTTTTCGTATCATCTTCCAATAGCTTTTTGCTTTCTCGCAGGTCCACCACATGTGGAAATAGGAGCCTTCTTTCTTCTTACACTTCCAACAGGTCGAACTTGTGTTGTTATATATTTTCCCTAATTTTTTGGGGGTCAGATACCATCTTAATGACATTTTTATCCAATTTTCCCTAAGATCAGTAGCGTATGTATATTTTAATCTTTTTCTCCAGATTTCTTCCCACTCTGATTGTCTAATATTTCTTCTTATATTTTCGTTCCATCTTTTCATATAATTTTTATCTTTCCTAGATTCTAATTGCCATTCTAATAATTGTTTGTATAGTTTTGTTATTAGTTTTCTTTCTGTTTGATAATGTATCCAACCACATTTTATATACTCCAATACGATGATTCTTTCTGGTTTTCTCCAGTAACTTTAGCATATCATAATTTTCACATGATCTCCCATACCAGTAATCCAAAATTTAACACAATGTGATTTATGTATTTGTTTATTTGTTTTATTTATATACTCCACCCTAGATCTGAGAAGCTCAGGGCAGTTTACAATAAAATAGAACAGTTTAAAACAGTAAGACTAATGTAAAGCCTTAAAGAATCAAATCAATGTTTGAAAAGTGTTACACAATTCAAAGATATTCAGGATGAAATCAGCCATGATCCCAAAGCTTTAATAAAGAAAAATATTTTTCTTGGCACCAGAATGGAAACAGTTTTTGTGCCACCATGTCTTCTGAGAGAAAAGTATGCCATAACTAGGATGCCGCAACAGAGAAAGCCTTCTTGCATATCCCACTCACAGCATATTAGTTTGATGGAAGTAATACAGATGAAGGTCCCTCCAGCATACCTCAAACTTCAGGCAGGTATATATATATAGAGAGAGGTATCCCTTCAAATATTAGACTGTCTAGGACTTTAAACATTATTGTTTAATTCAGACCACAAACGTATTTGTACCCAGTGCAATTCTTTTAAAAACAGCACCATATGTTTTCTGTGTGGTGTTCTGGTCAGCTGTCCGTCGTTGTGTTTTGTATGTAGCTACATGCAGTGCTCCATGAAGTCATGCTGGCCATATGACCTTGGAGGGGTCTATGAACAATGCTGGCTCTTTGGCTTAGAAATGGAGATGAGAACCAACGACTAGACTTAATGTCAGGGGAAAAACATGCAGCTAGATGTTTAGCAGTAGCCTAATTCGGAAGCTAACAGTGCAACCCAAAGTTCCAAAGAATTCCTTGTTCTCTGCTTAAACGAAAATAGTTCATGCAATGATTTCTTTGAGATTCCAGAGTTAAGACTATATCAGCTTATTTACAGTTAACATTCTCAAATGTCATTTCTTTCTACAAGTAAGTTTAGAAACTTGTGTCTTTGCAAGGTTTTGCTTCATCTTTTGTAAGAATACAGTGTTTGTTACCATACTTGAGACTAACTTTACAACATTTGACAATTGCTTTGAAAACTGGTTGCTTTATTGTTATTTTATTGTATATGAATAATATGTTAGCAATGTATGTTCAGTTAATAAAAAGTATTTATAATTTTCACAGAATTAATTACAATATGTATCTGAAAATTTTCCATTTTTACAAGGAAATATGAGAAAATGGACAGGAAGATAACACCTGAGAAAAGGGACAGAAGGACAGCATCTTTTTGAAACTAATGACACCATAATTTCAGAACTTAGAATGGTTGAACTAAAAGCCTAACCAGGTTAATTTTATAAAAAGTTTATAACCTAATTAAGTTAAGTGCAATACGAAAAGTTTTCATATTTGTTTCTTCAGACTACAATAGTGTTCTTCAAAACATACAGTGATGTCACCAGAAACAGGTCATCTTAATCATAACTGAATTTTCTTCTTTTCTCAAAATGAATAGGAACTTTTTTGTGTGCAATAATTAAATGACATGATAGAAAATTATATGAAACTGAAATCTTTCATTCTTAAAATGCTCAGGCTTTTATGTCTGCTTGTCTGCCAGAAGGGCCACAATCAAATGAGTCCCTTCGGGGAGATTGGGCAGAATATAAATAAAGTTTATATTATCATCATCATCATCACCTGAAAATTATAGTAGCAAAGCATGAATTCATGTCTTTTGTAAGCAGATGTGTATGTATTTCTCAGATCAAGGGAAATAAAAATTTTAACAATCAAAACATAGAATTATAGTATCATAGAGCTGAAAGAGACCTCATGGGCCATCCAGTCCAACCCCCTGCCAAGTAGCAGGAAAATCACATTCCAAGCACCCCTGATAGATGGCTATCCAGCCTCTGTTAAAAAGTCTCCAAAGAAGGAGCCTACACCACACTCCTGGGCAGAGAGTTCCACTGCTGAACAGCTCTCATAGTTAGGAAGTTCTTCCTCATGTTCAGGTGGAATCTCCTTTCCTGTAGTTTGAAGACATTCTTCCGTGTCCTAGTCCCCAAGGCAGGAGAAAACAAGCTTGCTCCCTCCTCCCTATGACTTCCCCTCACATATTTATACATGGCCCTCATAATGTCTCCTCTCAGCCTTCTTTTCTTCAGGCGAAACATGCCCAGCTCTTCAAGCCACTCCTCATAGGACTTTTTCTCCAGACCCTCGATCATTTTAGTCACCCTCCTCTGGACCCATCCCAGCTTGTCAACACACCCCTTCAAGTGCAGTGCCCAATTGTGACGTATATACAAGTATAAAGAAACTATCAGGGAAGTATAAAGTAATATAAACAGGATAATATATTGTTTTACCAAGAATATCACTTTATCATGAAGATAGAAAAAGAGAAGCACAAAATTAACAAAGGATGTGGGAGCAAATACTTTTGTGACATTCACAACTGTAAGGTACTAAATCCATTGGATTTTGGAAGCTAAGAAAGGTCAATACTGCTTAATAATTCAAGGGATATACACTAAAGAATACCAAGTGCCATAGGCTATGTTTTAGAAGACAATGGCAAGCCATCTCTGCATCTGTCTTGCTTTAGACAACCCAATGAAATTCATGGTAATGCTGTAAGTCAGCAGTTGAGTTTAAGACACAAACACACATAATAGGTTCACAGCTTTTTAAGGACTAATTCATTCCATTCTCACTTTCACTCATTTTTCCAATTTCTTGCCCCAATGTTCAGTCAACACATACCAAGTTCTCAATCAAACTATTCCTGCTTGTTCATGCTACTCCATTTTCCACCCGAAACATTGCTATAATTCCATCTATTGCAGAGATGACACAATTATGGTGGCATAAGTCGAGTCATTCACCACACCACATGTTCTGTAATAATGGAATGAAAGGTAGTGTACATTATGTTCCCAGTTTGCCCTGCCCGAAGACACTGACCAGAACCAGATCTACTTTTATTCTTCCTCATAGTCCTTCTGAATATTTTAAATAAATGTAGACCAGACATCACCTTCAATCTTCACAAAAGGCGGTGAACAGTGATATAAATGACATTGTCAGAAAGATGGATGTGTAATGATCAAGCAGCTTGACAAATAATATTTCCACAATCTAATTCTAAGATAGTAGAGATTGATAACAACAATACAATAATTCTAAAAGAACTCACAGGGCAAACCTCCAAACATATTGCTACTACATTTGAAAAGAATAGCAGGAAGTCTTCTTCAACCCCTTGGCAAATTAGACCAAATCAGAAAGTAATTATGTAAAGTGCATCCAGTGGAAAATACAAGCACAGATTGGTTAAGAAGATACCCTGTGTTCCTTCCTTAAGAGAGTAACAGATGTACCAGAGGAGATAAATGAAATAATTCATATATTAACAAATCGGTACTCTCTGCAAATCATTAGGAATGAATACATTAATCTAACATATAAATCAATAGCAAGCCCAGAAAATGGGTGGTTGAGAGAGTACTCCGAATATTCCTCAGGTATGGTATAAGGTATATAAGAGAGGGGCATCCCTTGAATAGCCTAACAAGCACAGAGCAGAACTGTCACCTGTAAGAGTCATGGAATATTGAAGCAATGTGACTATCAGCTAGACCAGTGGTTCCCAACCTGTGGTCCATGGACCACCAGTAGTCTGCAAGAATGAAAATATGATCTGCAGCCTCACCATTACTACACCGTTGCCTCAAAATCACGTGGCAATGAGAGTGACTGGTCTCACAAAACCCTCTTATAATGCCGAGGCAAAGGGGATGTCAAGAGGGGAGAGGCTGACTACCCACGAAAGATTACTACTACCACTTCAAATCTAGATTATTAAATACAGTTTTCTGTGGGCGAACAGATAGTAACTATTTGATGGCATATGTTCTATATCAGAAACTAGAGCTGACGTGGTCTATCCAATGCAATTTTGTGAATCAGCACTCAAAATAACCAAACCAAATCTAAAGTTAACCAAAAACTGATTGTTAACCCTTTTGGTACTAATGTTGGAGAGTGGTTCCTGGTCAAAGTGGTCCCCGGTCAAAAGAAGGTTGGGAACCATTAAACTAGACAAAAAAAAAAAAAAAAGAAGAAGAAGAAGGGGCAGGGTGCAGGTAGGGGCTTGGTCTCTAACATTTCACAGATGAATACTAGGGCTCATATGATAAAACAGAATAAAAGTGTGGTCAAAATGGCAAAAGTTATTTATGAGAAAGAACACACAACTTATGAGAAAGAAGCAGTAGTTTGCTTGTCTGAGCCTTTGGGGAAGCCCAAAATTCCACCCCTTCCTCTCCTCTGCTGAGTTGAGTGCAAGAGCAATTTGAACTTAATATACACCAACAAACGTAAGCTGGGAACAAAAGAGGAAAACGGGAAAATGAGCTAAAGTGGATATTTTTTAAAACCTGAAAAGGTAAAGATTAACCAGCACATCCTGTCTAATTGGGACAGTTGGTGTGTATGTACATGTTCCTGAGTTCGTATAATATTTTGAACAGCGGGAACCAGAGAAAGAATTAAGATTAGCATGGACACACAGTGTGAGTTCCCTTTTTCTAGCATTTATATCAAACATTTAGACTTTTAAGGATATTGAAGACTTTGATGTGAAAAGTTGTCCTGAGAATTCTTTTAGCTGTAAAAGGTGGAAAACTCCCAAGAGTTCAATGTACGAATATAGCATGAATAAGGAATCTGCTGCTTGAAAGCCAAATCTAGGGTAATTGGGCTGGCCTATTTAAGCTCTGGGACCACAGACATAGCCTCTTCCACTGAGCCCCAGCCCTCAGAAAATAGAGTTGTGGGGAGACCAAGGAAGCTATGGACTCATAGTTATGACTTGTTACTGCCTTCCTTTCCTGACTGGGGAAGAGAGATGGGGGATTGACACTGGTTTGTGACTCAGGTGCAGGGAAGACTGCTCCTCTAAGTCTGTGGCTAAATTCATTCCTTTCCGGGATGGGTAGAGGAAGCAAAGGCAGTTCTCCATATGAAGAAAACCATTTAACAACTATTTGGCATACATATAAATGTATTTGGGGGGGGGGGCAATGGCTTTTCTATTTTATACTTACCCCAATAAAGAACAGTATTGAAGCTGACATTATTTAGCAGTGCCATTTTAGATAGAAGATTTTTGTCTTTTGCTTCATTTGGAAACTGGTTGTCATGTAATTTAGACTGCAAAGGCACACTACTGAGTGATGATGGCATATATCACATTAGAAAACATGCTACTGAATGAACTCCTGATGTATTAAGTGAAACTGTTAAGTCCTGCAATTGTTTTGTCAGAACGAATTTGGAGAGAGAGTAAGTATCTGCAATTATAACGAAGTCTTCACATTGTGATTACATCCACAATCCACAATATTTTGCTGTGGTGAGTAGATTATTGCAATTATTTTGCAATTCAGAGTTATTTTAGAAATGAGATCGGACTTAGAGATATCTACCTAAAAGTGTCTAAGGCCCCTTCTATACCACCCTACATCCCAGGATCTGATCCCAGATTATCTGCTTCAAACTGGATTATAGGATTATATGAGTCTCCAATGCCATATATTCTGGGATAAACAGATAATCTGGGATCAGATCCTGGGATATAGTGGCAGTGTTAGAGACCTTTCGTATGGTCCCTAAAATTCCCTAGATCATGGTACATACTAGTATTAAACTAGCTGCAGTGTTATGCTCAACTTGCAGGATTGTTGGCAGCACAATATAGCAGTCACTTCTTGCTATAAAGCTAATATAGACATTTCATCAGACTCTTGGACAGAATTTCTGTCAACTGTATTGCCATCCACCAAGTGCAACTCCATGTATTGACAATACAACCATATCAGCATCATGTGTTGTCATCGTTATTATTAATCACCATCAATATTTTTATGTCATATTTCAGTAGAAAATTTCAAGATGGTTTACATAAAAGTAAATATTACAAAGCCAATCCATATACCCAGATGATTGCACAACCGCATGATATTTCCCAATGTCAGTATGCATATCCTTCACATGGACAGGGCACCTTGTCATCGAGATCAAGAATTGTTTCCAGTACAGTAGGGTGCTGGAAAGCGAAGAGATTGGTTAGAACAAAACTAGTAGCCCTCCTGGTAGCAACAATTCCATATAAAAATGTGGGTGAGGTATCAAATTATAATTCAAACCTCCAATTGCATACAGGGCAAAACAGAAGGAAGGAAGGCCCTGTAAATCTTGTAGGGACCAAAGTGTTGAAATACCTTAATGCAGGGTGCAATAACAAAGTGAAAACTGTCCACCATAAAAGGGGAGCATTCTCAGTGAAAAATAAAATATTAGAAATACGATGGGGAATTGTGGGGGTGGGGGTTGTTGTCCTCCAAGAGGATACATGTGTATTCACAGAACTCTAGTAGTCACCCAACTCTGATGTAGAATATTAGCTTCTTGGGAAAGCACAGCAAACAGGAAATACCAGGTATGATAGACGGTTACATACGCTGAGAAGACATGTCTCAAGACATACACTATGTAGATACTCGGAAATTCAGTATGGGTCAATCAGAGTGAACAGCCCAAGAGTACGAGAGACTCAGACTTGCTATAGTCATGGTCAACAATGTTCTTGCAATTTTGGCAAGTCCTACTCATTCCTTCCAGTGAGACCATGCAAGTTCATTTTGATAACTGCGAGTGTTACCATCCAATGCTTGTTGCAATCAAACATAGTATCAGCACCCAGGGAATAAAGGGTGAGATATCAGGAAAACATTTATATAATTCCTAGGACTACTTCCTCAATCTTGCTAATCCTGTGTTACCATAACATAGAAAGAACAAGCCGGACACCCTTTATCAAGAGGTGTAAACTTAAAGAGCATTCATAGCTCGCACCCCCTTAAAGCATACACTCAATTATAGTGATATCTCATTTGCCTTAATGAAAACAGACACACTAGAAACAGCCATAGTTTTAATGAATTGTAGAAGCAGATCTAAGAGTTTAATAGAAAAATGAGGTTGCCATTAACTTTGATCTTGCAAGCTTCTCTACCCCTGGAAGCTGAATGCTAAACAGCAACAGGGACAGTCTTTTCTGGTCACCACAGTTCCATATCGAGTAAAGATGGGCAGAGTACCAGTTGCATATTGGACAGAGTTGTAGCCATTCGATTATTATCCATTATATACTTGGAAAGTTAGAAGCCGGAGCAAATAAAGGTAGAGAGCAGTTCCAGTGAGACAAAGCTGACTTCTTGTGGTCTTCACAGGTGGTTTTCATGGCATTGGCTAAGAATGTGGAAAGGCTCCCTGCTTCCCTGTGGAGGCACAAGAAGGATATTAGATGATATATAATGGGGAGTAGTTAAAACAAACAGATCCAGTTATAAATGTTCATTAGGTTTTCTAACTTGAATGAAAAAGGCACCAATGATTTTACAAAATTAAAGTACAACAGAATAACTGAAATAGAAAAGATAACCAGTCACCTCAGAACAACATCACCAGTTCAGTAAAATGCTTGCAGAGGTTATGTAACTTTGGTCTAGGTAGATCCTGCTTTCTACCTGCTGTTAAGGTGATTAGGTTAATGGTACCTTGGACAGCGTGATTTGGGCAATAGCCCCAATCTTGCAAAACCTCCTTCCCCAATTTCACTTGGGAGAGCTAGTGTTGTGAAGTAATTTGAGTACTGAACTATAACTATGGAGATGAGGGGTTGAATCCCTATTTGGCTTTGGAAATGCACTGGATGACCTTGGGCAAGTTACATTATCTCAGTCTCAGTAAAGGCAAATCTCTTCTCAAGAAATCTTGCTACAAAAAACAAAACCAAGACAGGTTCACCTTAGGCTCGCCATAAGCCAGAAATGACTTGAAGGCATGCAGCAACAGCAGTTTTCCACCCAGTCCCCACTTTTGTGGCTTTTATGGTTTTTTAAAGATCTCTTATAGCATAAATGTCTGAATCCTGATAAGCTTCCTATTGATTTTAATTACAGTTGGCAAAGTGTAATTTCATCTGATGCTGTTCTTATTGCATACAATGCATTTCATGATTCTACCTCTTTAAACATTTTTATTGTAAGACTCCTTATTAGGGCTGCCTTAAAAGACAAAGCTAAAATGAAAAACAATAAAATAAAATGAAAATGCCAAAGAAATTGGAAACAGCAGGTGATATAAAAAAATTAAAAGCCAAGTGTAGTGTGATGATAGAAAACCAGAAGCATGCAGAAACATGTCTTTGATCAAACAAAAAAGAGCCGCATTACACCTTCAAAGCTAACAGATTTATTATAGCACAAGCTTTCAAGGTGTACAATCTGCTTTGTCAGGGCTGGGCTGTAGTATTCACCTTCAGCAATATCAAAGACTTATTGAACTTCAACAAGTGTCTGAATGCTACAAAAAAAGATGTCCAATGGATCTTTAGAGAGCTGTACATCCACAAACTCCTCAGCACCACTAAAAAGGCACTGTCACAAATATCTATCCATTTTGTCTCATATAAAGACAAGACTAAAGATAACAGATATTCCCCTGAACTGGCATATTGGAGAAGATATTCCCTTTGACCTCCTTCAACATTTTTTCAAGGTTTAAAGGCTAATACAAATTATGTCTAGAAATAGCAGTCAGCCAGTTCAGCTGAAACTACAGTAGACTGGAGTAGTATGTTGAGATCTCTGAAATTATCTGGCTTCCACATTTTAAACATTTAAAAGTTTTCAGTCTGTACATTTACAGACAGCCCACAAAGGCAGTGGGGCAATATCTATAAACAAACAGGATATGGGAAAGCAAGTTCTGAAATGGTTATTGTGTTAAATGAGAGGATAAGCAAAGTACTATCCACCACCAAACATAATAGAAAAGCTAAACAATATAAAGCAGAACTGGGTAAAAATTGTTTTAAATTGAATATCAAGAATTGTTTTAAATTTTTGAAAACATAGTAGATTTGGTATCATTTAATTCAATATAAAAGGGAGACAACCCTAAGTATTACAAATAGGTCTGAGTCATGGTTTTACTAATCTTAGCAGAGAAAAGGAACTCTACAACAATTTCTAATCTTTCCAAATTTGTAGCTACTTTACCACTTTCCCCTAATGAAGACATCTCTATGCTCCATATGGACCAAGAACAGTCTTCAGCACGGAAGGGAATAGCAAGGTCTATGGACATCAGGACTCTATTGCTTCCAAGCCATTTGCACAACTCTGCTAGCTAAGCTTGTGGGTATTGGGGAACAAAACGAAGGATCGGGGAGGTCTTCAGAGAGGATAGAGGCAAGACAATGTATTTATGGGGACAAGTAATCCAGAGATAATTGACTAGATCTTGTGTTTTGGTACCACTGACATACACTTAATCCACAATTGCATACCTTTCATTCACCTCAGATGGATACAACAGATGTTGGTACTATAAGATCTAGGAGATATCATAGGGTTGTACTCCCTGGTGGAGGTAATCCAATAAACAAGGTAGCATAGGCTTGAAGTGATCTAAATAATAATCCATAGTTCGAGGAGTTGCTGAGTAAATAAAAATACTGTAGATAGGATTCAACTACATGTGTAGTAAATGGAATTATGCCCATCCATGTAATCAAGAGAGTTGAAATGGGATTAGTGTCTCTACTTCTTTGGTCTTGTTCATGTGCCTTGGCTTATATCCTGCAAAGAAAAGAAATAAATCATGAGTCTTTGGTTACCAGTAGCAAATAGCAGAATGGAATATCTAAAGTTGAGAAAAAAAAGGCACTGTGGATTGTTGCTTGAATTTTGGGGACAGTTGTTCCTCCTTTCTGTAGAAGGAATATTTGACTAATGATCTATGGATAGCAACAATAAAGGACAGTTGGAAAGCAAATAAAATAATATAGTAGTAAATGGGAGGCATTCAGTGACCAGGAGTGTTTGAGTACTCTGGATAGCTTGGATTAGAAGGAAAGAGGAAGTTCAAGTCTCAGATTTGGAAGTATGCTTTTCTTCTTCCCTAGTGATTCTCTCTCCTACTTACCTGATTAGGGTTTTTTTTCTTGCTGCAGGGAAATTCAGATTCCTCATGTCTGCTTATGCCTTGATACTTGAGGTGTGGTACCTGTAAATTTCTGAAAAGACAAGTGTTACGGATCCATCCAACTTTGGATGTTGATTAATTGTGCAAAATCCATACTGAAGTTGAATAGAATTCAGACATAAAGATAAACAGGAGGACTGAAGAGTTTTAATAAAATGCTTCTGGGAAAAAGATCTGTCAATTTTAAATTCTGAATATTCTAGGAAATTAGCAGGGAAAAGTGCAGAAACAGCCCTTTTTCCAGTTGTGAGTGGATCAAGGCAATAATCCCACAAAATCAATAGCATGTTATTGAAAGAGATAATATTCTCAAACATTGACGATTTGAGCACCTGTGTTTCTGTTTCTTATATTATGTAATTATTCAGAAAGCCCATATAAAGTTGTCCCAGTTTTATGATGGCAAACACTGCTTCTTGGGTTGATGCTTTTGGTACATATTCAATCTCAAACTAAATGTTCTTCCAAGGATCTAGAAGTCCATGCATGCTATTTCCTTAAAATTTAAACCATGCCACTTTCATATTTGCTGGCAAAAGGTGAACTATGTTGGGCATAATGATTTTGCGTTCCTCCAATGTCGGCTTCCCCTTAATGCATCTCCATTATGTCTTCTTAGCACCTGTTCTTTCTATGTCTTTCTACGTTTCTAACAAATAGATGTATTTTCACACATCTTTGACATATTAGGCCTCAACAGCCACTTTCTCCAAATATTTTTTGAAAGTCAAATTCTGATCAAACCAACTAGACTTTGCAAAACTCTTAGATCATTATGCTGTAGAAATATTGTAGATGGTACACAGGTAGACTAGGCATAGCAAAAATAAAATGAAAAAAATCACACTAAAACTACTGCAGTTTTAAACATTTATATTTTTAATATTTTACAGTTTCCATATCAGTAAAATGCATGCTCAATACCATTCATTACAATTATGCAATTACTTTTTGCTTTGTTTATTTTTACTCTCCCCAAAAATACTACTATAATTTTTCAAGTTCTCATAATATATTTTAATGATAAATACAATATATCTGTACATAAATAAATACATCTCTTTATTGGAAACAGTGGCCTTTTTGTTTCCGTCATGATGGAACCCATGCTATCTGACAGAGTGACAGGTGAGACCTAAGACAGGAAAGGTTGAGAACGACTGCTGTATAGGACTTCCTAGTTCTGTCCCACACTAGATCTTCTTGTCTTTCTTGGTGAAACATACATGTTTTTTAAGCTGCTGCTACCCTCACCTACATAGTATTTATTCATTTCTCCAAAGCAAAGTAGAGTTGGTTGAAGTGGATATATTCTTGAGGCAAGAAAAAATAATTTATAGTGTCTCTGGATATGGCATTCTTTTAGTTTTTCTTTTAGTCACATCTTTTATATCAGAATACTTCATTGGACATCTAGGCAAGAGGATTTTTTTATCAGTAAAATAAAAGATGGGAGAAAATGTGATCCAATTTTATCAGTAAAATAAAAGATGGGAGAAAATGTGACCAGCAGTGATACAGAGTGGCGCAGGATTTATTTTTTATTTTTTACAAAATATGCTTTTGGGATTCACTTTTGGGAAAAGCTGAGTCAGAATCATATAACAGCTTATGTTTAATCAGTGTTAACAGAATTCACAGTGCAGTATAATTAGGACTTCCTCCCTCCCTTCAGTAAATTTCCTCTAGAACTCATCAGCCGAACAGGTTAACACTTGGAAAACAATGCATCTTTAAAACAAGTGGTTATTCAGCAATAGACCTTTATTTACGTTCGATGTGTTCTCTCATGAATACCCAAACAACAAAACTCATGATGAAAAGATTGTTGGTAAATATTTTGAAAGCCACATATCCAAGAACATTCTCGGGGTCATGGAGAAGATTTGCCAAGGCCAAGAGAGATATTATTTTGGAGGCGTTTTTGTGGTTCTTTACAAAGACCTCTGCGGGAGACTCAGGTGAGGAAAATGACAGGTTTGGGACAGAGATCAATAGTGTACAAGGAACTTGGAAAAGGGCACTTGTTGTGATAGCCTCATTTGTCTCCCTCCCATTCAGAGTCCTGGCTAAATATGTATCTCCTCAGCTTTTTTAGTAGCAAATTTGGGTTCCTTGAAATATCTATCCATTTATTTATTAAGATATTATTTATTGTATACCATACCGTTTAAAACATTGTAAAATTAGAAACAAAAAAATTACAATCAAGTAATAAAACAGTAACAAAGTAATGACACAATAATCATGAAACTCACAAAGGTAACTGTGGGTAATATACAACTAGTTCAGAAAATATATATCTATAAAGGGTTTTTCCATAACATTTTGGAATCCACTAGAAGCTAGAGGTAATCCAATGTTTCAGACAGTCCATACTGTTTGAGAATGGTATCTACACATATACACAGTGCAACATTAAAAACCCAGCCATAAAAATATGTGATTCTTTTAGTGATGTAGAAATTCCTATTCATAGCAACTACTACAAGAAATCTTTAGTTGATGTCATTTCATCAAACATTGCCTAAACTAGATTTTAGAATCACTATAAAAAAAAAACCCTTCTCATTGGGGAGTGAAGACTGTGTTGATAAATAACACAGATTCCCAAATAGAAATATTTTGTGGGTTATATCAATATGCTACTAAACAGATTTTGTTGTATTATGAAGGACACAGAAAAAAGTAAACTTATGTGTTATAAGAACACAATTTGATTGCTTAAAAACGCACAACTATATGAAGATCACGAAAGCAGCATCAAAAACATTGTATCATATTATCAGCTTATGAAATTTCCCCTAGGGGTTTTATATTTTACTGTTGTTTCTCCTCTTATGTGAAATGTTGCTAGAAAAAAAATCACTAGTATGAATTATACATTACATATTTTAAAAGGGCTAAACATCATGTTGGAAACAGTGATGCCCAAAAGAACATTTCTGCTTAGACATGAAAGATATTTTTATTTACAAAGAAAGAGAATGAGAACAAGAGGGAAGGTTCTTAGAACAATGGACTCTGGATAAGAAAAACAAGAACACAATACCTTTGGAAGGAGCTGGATTGCCTGTAAAATTCTTTGTCTGTGTCCAGAATTAAGTATTCCAATTTCCAAGAGATCTTGATCCTCCATAACATTGCTTCCCTAAAACAAGAAGCAGAAGATATTGCTAGTTTTTTTTAAAAGGTCATAATATTGCATTAGTACTTTGCTTAAAGAAAGTATCTGAAATACAGATGTCATTCTTAAAAAAGACACAGAATCTGACTTAACTGCTCTTAATCAAGGCTATATTGAGACACAATGATTTCAAGCAGAATGCTCTAAATATGACTAATCAACCCCACAGTCACACTTATTTGCTGGGTTAGAAAATCTGAAAGTTAACATCATTATTAGATATGTAGTATTAATGTTTATTTAAAATGTATTTCAGTTGTTTGAAAAGTCAAAGAAATCAACTGTTTATAGTTCACAATTCTTCTCTCTCCAAAAGTGCTTCATGAACAACTTGTAATGGTGGAAGAGTAATAATGTCCCCTGGGCAACATCCTTGCTGACAGCCAATTACCTCACACCAGAAGTGACTTGCAGTTTCTCAAGTCGCTCCTGACATGACCAAAAAAAAAGGCCTGGCAATCATTTATCACTTCTCAATCGGCTAAAAGTATGTACAATATGTACAAATATTAAAATACATTAAAAAACAATTTAAATCAAAACAACTAATTTTAAACAATAGGTCCACAGAAGCCAAATCAATCAACCCTAATTTTAAGAACCAAAGACCAACTGAAATAGTATGATTTGAACTGTCCAGCAAAGGAGCTAACCTGACCTTCCTTGTGAGAGAGTTACATGCGGAGTGCTGCTGCTGAGAAAGCTGCCACATGTACTTGCCAGACTAGCCTTCTGGGTGAAGAAAAGTGCAAATGGTCACCTTCAGAGGATCTCAGATTTCAGGCAGGCTCCTTTGCTGAACGCTGCTGTGCAGTCCAGCAAAACTAACAGGGATTAAATTTTCCTGATGAATTTCCGATGCACATCATTTACCATGACAGCCAAGATTGTTTCTATCCCAAAATCAGAACTGAACACAGCTCGGCATGAATTCAGGCAATCTATTTCATCCAAGAAAGCCTGCAGTTGTGGTGTTACCAAAAGACCTATAGTTATCTTGGGTGCTGGGGTTCAGTGAAGGTCTCCTGTACACTGGACCCCAGCACAGGATTTTTCTGAGCAGCATTACAACCTCTATTACCTAAGTGGTCTGTCCTCCTTTCGCAGTTCTAATCAGGAAGGACGGACAAAGGTCTAATACACAAGTGGATGGCTTCACTTCCCTAGGCAACGTGTTCATATATCACATTGAACAAATTGAAACTCATCCACCAAAATAGGACAAGCATGTACCTCAATTATTTCCACAGAGTCTACTTTCAAGGTGGAGTTCAGGTCAGAATGGATCTGAGCAATTATGTCTGCAAAAGTTTTGGCAAATTCATCACAGTTCATTTCTAAGGCCTTCTCCTCAGCAGTCTGAGGTATAGAATGTAATAGCCCCTTTACTAAATGAAGCTACTATACCTGACAAGAATTTGCCAAGGTAATAGGGACAGGGAAGAATAATTTATTTATGGCTCTCATTCTGTTCAATAAACTTTGAAATGAATCAAAACTCATATATGATTATATTCATTCTAAGTCTGCCACTGTCACTCTACTCTGACTTATTGCCCTAAGTTTTTCAGAAAACAAGGAGCCTAAACTTGTGGCCAAAATAAAATAAAATAAAAATTGGGGCAGGAGGTGGGGGAATTGAAACAATTTATTTAGCAAATCATGAAGAGTAGGTCCATGACACAAAATAATTTAAATTCTATTATTCCTTCTATATTTTATATAGACTTAATTAAAACACATTTCTATTTTAGCTACAAAGTTTCAAATCTTAAATAATGGAAAATAGCTCTTAATTGGTAATTTAGTGGTTACAAAAGAATACCAAAATGCCTGTTGGAAACACTTCAAAACTATGTCAATACACTTTGACAGAAACCAGGCTCCATCGATAAACTTCCATGGAATGCAAATCCAGCCAGTCTTTCTTGCCCTATTGTGCTTCTTATGTATGTTTTTCAAATGTTTAAAAGTTGAAAACAACCTTACATCTGTATCTGTTGACACTGGCAATGTGGCAAAAATCTGAAAAAAAATTCTTCACATTCAGAAAAAAAACTGTTTATCGCAGACAAGATATGCTTCCAGAACATTTGATGGTTTTTCTGCATGTATAATCTTTTTTGATTTTCTACACCACAGGTCAAACTCTTTCATCAGTGTGTCTTGAAAGCATTCATTGTAAAGTTCTGTGCACTTGTTCAAGTTGAATTGGTGTTGGTGAGGTTGTTGCTTTTAACAATTCTGCCTTGAACAGATGCAAGAAATCCTAACCTCCACCCATAGACTCCACCACTGATCTTGCTGCATCTAAAACAGCTAAAAGAATGTGTGCAGCTTGGGAAGAAGCCTTACTGTTGTATAGAGGACTCTCTTTTAGTTCTTCAAGTGTTCTCACCACCACACTGTACAGTTCAACAAAATGTAAAACTGCATCATGTCACTCAACCCAGTGGGTTTCACAAAGCAACAACCAGTTGTTTGCACTTGATTCAGGAACACAGTGTTTCCTGAATAAGTTCCAATCTGATGGATGATGCTCGGAAGAAACTGCCCACAGGTTATATTGTTCCTTGACAGTTTCTGACAGGTGGAATGCTGCAAGGCTTTACTAAGATTTAGTGAGTGATTTAGTTCATTTTCTATTTGAAGACTAGTATACTGGGCATACATAGCTGCAGTTCTGAAATAATTTTGCAGGCCAGTTTCTCATGATCTGGCACAAGATCTCAGCAAGAACCTGAAATTACCATCATTGTGCAAAGGTTCTTCACAGGTAATAGGTCCTGAAACATTGCTTCCTCTTAAAGCCAGTTCTTGTTGGCCACAAAGGACAATAGTTTCCATAATTGGCAGATGTTTATTTCTGTTTTCTTCTGCTTTCTTCTTATTTCCTTTATTATGATAACGGGTTACATCAAGACGATTTCTACTGTCAATTAGCAAGAAGCTTTCAGCCAAGCATAAGTTGTTCTGATAGTACTCTATGCTTTCAGTGTCCACTGAAGACTTGTATTCATCTTTCTGTCACACAAATGGTTTAGCAACCAATGCACTAAGCTTCTGATGACCACCAAATTTCTCCTCAAAACATCACACTGTACTTACAGAGTGCACCTTGTACATGAAATGAGTAAGCTAACCAGGGAAATCCGTTTAATCATTTGGGTTGAAAGATGCCTCTTCTTAGCCACAGGAAATACATATCTTGGCAATGGAGTCCATGGATTTTGCACTAATTGAGCATTCACTTGGTCAATAGAAACAGTCTTGTTCATACAAAGTCCAAGGTCTAACAATGACACAACTTTTTGTCTTTGCTCCTATTCCATGGTTTCTTTGGCAGGTCTTGGGTTAGATGAACCAGTGGTAGACACCTCAGTTTCTTCAGTTTTCACCTGCAATCCAGGTGCGCATGTTTTGGGGTCTTCATCAGTACCAGCTGCTGCCATGGTTCTCAACCCTTCTGCCTTCTTGGTCTCCAATATTTGCCTCTTTCTTTCTTTCTTTCTTTCTTTCTTTGCTATGAACTCAAAAGTATTTAATTGCTTTTATAGCCATTTAGGCATCTTCTGAAGTCAGTTGGATGAAAAGAAACACTAACAGCAACTAGCCAGGCATTAAGTCTCAGAACAGTAGCCCACAGCTGCGTTCATGCCTTCCTTTTATACCCCAGTAGGAGAAGCAAGAAGGTGGACACAAGAGAGCTCTTAAAGGAGGAAGAGCAAGAGAGCAGTGGCATGACTACTTTCAGGTATGTTTTATACAATTTCTGTTAAAGATAATTATATGGAGTAAAAACAAATGAAGCTACATAATAAAATCTATAACTGTGTTCAATTTTCACCAAAACATGTTGATTAGAATCAGTGATACAGCATTTTGAAAGATCTCTTATACATATATTGGAATATCTAAAAATCAAGATCTATGACCCTCACATATTACATTTTAGAAACTACATAAAAATCCCTCTCATCTGGTGCCTAAAAAGGTAGGTAGTCCCCTGACATTAAGTCCAGTCATGTCTGACTCTGGGGTGTGATGCTCGTCTCCATTTCTAAGCCGAAGAGCCAACGTTGTCCGTAGGCACCTCCAAGGTCATGTGGCCGGCATGACTACATGGAGCGCCGTTACCTTCCCGCTGGAGCGGTACCTATTGATCTACTCACATTTGCATGTTTTCGAACTGCTAGGTTGGCAGAAGCTAGGGCTGACAGCGGAAGCTCACGCCGCTCCCCGGAATCGAACCTGCGACCTTTCGATCAACAAGCTCAGCAGCTCAGTGCTTTAACCCACTGCGCCACCGGGGGCTCCTCATCTGGTGCCTAGTTATTTAAAAATACTTGACTGTTGAATAAACATCCATGACATCAAAACACAGTCATTACTACTATGTCGGCTATTGCTGCTATTGTAATATATCCGGGGAGAAAGGTATGTAATGATAGTGTGAATAAATTATCAAAATTGGTTGAGATCGGGCTTGCAGTTCTGGAGAACTCTAATTTTTGCTTCTCATAGACTCAGCATGGGAATTTGGTTAACTAGTTAAAATTCATGAGTAAACCAGGTGGTTTTTTGACCTGAAAATTTTCAGGGAGGGAGGTTAAACCTGTAATCCTGCCACCCCTCCCTCCCGAGTTATGAGTTTGGCCTGGATCCATGTACAAATAAAGTCCTACAAAATGATCATATTCTAAATATACAACTGTTCAAACCTCACATTCGCTGCCTGTTAATTTTTACTTAGTTTCTTCTCGTTTTACACATTACTATATATGCTGTAAAAATGATAAATAAGTATCGGCCTTTCTTAGAGTTACTCAAGGATGTCCCCTTGGTCAGCACCATTAAAATGTTCATCTAATTAATAAATCTCTGTCAGCCATTCTTCTGACAAGATAGCTGTTTTTCCCCCCATCTCAGGGCATAGATTATTCTTGCTGCAGTAATATATTGTAGTAGTCTCCATTTTTGCTTTCTAGTTGATTGTCCTGCATCCCAGAAAATAAACCTCTGGTTTCAAAATGATTTCAACAACTTCTAACATCATATGTATTTGAGTCCACCATTTATGATAAAATGTCTCAAGAACATTTAAAATCATTACTCAAAGTAAATTTCAGACTCTCTATATCCAAACATTCTCCTATTGTGTTGGAATCACAGACACCTTAAAGGGCCAGACTCAAAAGTGGCTTCAATACAGAGTTTATTAAAACAAAGGAAAAAGGACGCAGAGGCACTTAAATGCAGTGCACTGGTCAAAACTCAAGAAACAACCAGTCCTGGTTCAAAAAGGTTAACAGGAATATAATCCAGCTTAGTTGGATAAAAGAAACGAATCAAACAAAGCGTTTTGAGGTAAAACAAAAGGCACAGTACACAACTGGTGAACAAAAGGAGGAGCTGCAGGAAGAGAAGCATCGTCAGTCCAGGACTGAAGTGGGAGGAATCCAAAACAGCGCAGCTCCAGAGTCCGCATAAGCAGCGTCTTTAGCCAAGGTCCAGGAAGGGAAAAGTCCACACTCACGAGAAGCCATTCCGGGTCAATAACATGCAAATGATCAGGAGATCAAAACTGCAGATCCCAAACCAACGCCGAACACGAAACTGGCAGCAGCAAGTCACACATCACCCAAAACACACACACCAACACCTTGCCTTCTGCAAGGACCCCTCACCCCTGAACCCACTTTTATTTACAATTCATCATCAGAAGATGAACTGATGACCACCCCATCGTTATCCCCCGTGGCTACTTCCAGCTCTTCATGTGAGCCACCTTGTCTTCCCCTCCAAGTCCTCCATCTCCTGTCAAGACTTAGATCCCCCAAGACTCAGTAGGATCTCCTGATTGCCAGTCTTCACCCCCAGAGAAAAGTATCACTAGTTGTTGGCTTCTCACAAATAGCTTGCACTTCTCTTATCTTAGTCCAATCCATGGTGTCTCCTTCTTCTCCTTCACTCATTGACCCATCATCCCCAAATAATCCTTCAAATGACTCCTCATCTGTAGGCTCTGCAAATATGTCCCAGATCCTCTTTCTCTGCTGCTCATCATCAGATTCCTGTTCCTGAGTAACCCTTTTCCCCTTCTGGCACCCATACTCATTGACCCATCATCCCCAGAGAATCCCTCAAACAACTCCTCATCTGTGGGTGCTGTAAGTATGTCCCAGATCCTCTTTCTCTGCTGCTCATCATCAGATTCCTGCTCCCGAGTAACCCTTTCCCCCCTTCTGGCACCCACACTACTGTTTGTAATGTTACTCACAGGCACTACTACAACACATTGTGCCAAATGAATGTGTATACCTATATTTGGTGCCTATTTAACCATGTACTTGTTTTTTCCTCATTTAATATTTTAACAGCAGCCTGTACATTTTTGCAATCAAATGGTTATCCCCAGAATGGAACAAATTTTCAAATTCTTTATGCAAAGTAGTAGTAGTAGTAGTAGTAAAGGTAAGGTAAAGGTAGTCCCCTGACATTAAGTCGAGTCATGCCTGACTCTGGGGTGTGGTGCTCATCTCCATTTCTAAGCCGAAGAGCCAGCGTTGTCCGTAGACGCCTCCAAGGTCATGTGGCTGGCATGACTGCATGGAGCGCCGTTACCTTCCCGCCGGAGCGGTACCTATTGATCTACTCACATTTGCATGTTTTCGAACTGCTAGGTTGGCAGAAGCTAGGGCTGACAGCGGAAGCTCACGCCGCTCCCCGGAATCGAACCTGCGACCTTTCGATCAACAAGCTCAGCAGCTCAGTGCTTTAACCCACTGCGCCACTGGGGGCTCCAGTAGTAGTAGTAGTTAATTTTTCTACCCTGCCTCCATCTCCCCAAAGGGACTCGGGGCGGCTTACATGGGGCCAAGCCTAGGCAAAATACAATTAAAAAGAACACCACAATGACATCTCTGAATAAAATCTATTCTTATATTTATTCCACACTTGCAATAGTGATCTCCTTATTGTTAAAATTTGAATCTGGGTTTATTTTATCATACCATAGATTGGCATGTATCCCAAATTTCAGACCATTTTCCTTTAAATGCAATAATCTTTTGTTTCTCAAGGTTACCCAATCCTTCATGTCAAACAACAAGCATAATAATCTATTTTCAAATTAGGGAGACATTTTCCTCTTCTCCTATTATCTTGTAATACCTGACACCAGTTTGAAGCCACTTCTTTCCATGGGATAAAATTGTTCTTCCCCAAAACTTATATGATACAAGAGACAGTCCTCCACGTTAAAACCATTTATTTTCATGGGATCATATTGTTCTGCCCCAAAGAAAGAAAGTGCTTCAAGTTATTCCATGGGATAATATTGTTCTGCATCAAACCCCATATGATAAAAGAGGGTGTTGACAGTTGGGCTATGAAACAGGATGGGAAATGTGATGAGGTTCATTGCCAGAGTTCCCTTCTTTCAGGACACTTCTGCCTCTTTTCAACCAAGGAGGGCTATGCATGATGGCCGGAATTAGTTTAACTCATGTGATGAGCTCAGTGCCTCTCCATGCTTAAAAAGAGGCCAATGAGGTTAATGTTGTTTCTCTCCCCTTTAATTTTATCCAAATGGTTTCAACTTGTTTTCTTTGCTCTAATTCATGTACACAAGTTTAACATATAATGTTATTCCTCTATCCCTTCTCCTTTCCTCTTTTATTTAAAGTTATGGTCCTTCATTACTACATTCTATTCCTGTTTCCCAAGCCGCAAAGACTGAGGCTCCTTCCATGCAGCTGCATAAAATCCACATTGAACTATATTATATAGCTGTGTGGACTCTGATAATTTAGTTCAAAGCAGATATTGTGCATAATCTACCTTGATATTCTGGGTTATATGGCTGGGTAGAAGGGGTCTATAGCAGCAGTTACATAGAGCTAGTGACCAGCTCTGTTCCCATATGCTCAAGGAGTGCTCAAAGCCCCCAAAGGAAAACAAACAAACAAATGAGTAAACACTTGAAGAGCAAGTATGACTGCTACTTAAAACCTGATATCTACATGAAAAATCTTCAGCATCTCATGGGTCTCAGAGAAAGACAGCATTCAGTTTTTTAGGACATTAGAAGTTTTGTACATAGCTCAGCAGAAAATATTAAATACTGTTAAGCATTAAAGAATAACATGCCCTCAATTACAGCTGTATTAAAACCCTTGGGGTTGTGTTGTAAGCCCAGAGTTAGGATATATTAGGAAATGAGAAGAAATTAAGAGTCCTTCTATTGACTGGGGAATTCTGAAATACGTGATTCCCACCTTCTTTCACCTTTGAACCACATCAGAATGCCCCTTTTACTTAATATGAGCATTAGTTTCACTATCTTGAATGGTATAAACACTAAAATATATACGAATACAAGAGGTGCAAAGAAATGTAATATTAATCCAGTTAATTTCAGAGAAATTAAGGAAAACTTTTAGATCTTGATTTCTGCAAATACAATTTTTAGAAAGAAAAGAAGTGTCTTTGGGACACTGATAAATCAGATCTGAATGACTGTATTGTGCATGTAATAGGCAGAAAAATACCACATTTGTAAATCAATATATTATGCAAAAACCCCAGTCTCTCCAAATTTAAAATTCATTTTGTTCTGTAGTTATGGCGATAGCTGTGCAGGTACAGCTGTAACAGGAGCTCTAATTTTGTTTCCTTTGCATTGAACATTTGTTGTAGTCCTAAGTTTCAGGGACTCTGCAGATAGGTGGCTTCTTTTGGCTGCAATCATAGGGCAAGCCATCTGTCAATTATAGTTTCCTGGTCCCGACCCCTTTTGGGGTTTTGGAGGGAATAGGAGCCATTTTGGGTTAGTCCACGCAGAGAAGCCTTTCATACAGGACATAAAACCAGGAGCTTCGTCGAAAAGCTTCGTCTTTTACGGCTTGGCCGGGAGATATACAGTCCCACAGCTTGGCTGGGGATATACAGCCTCATAGCTTGGCCAGAGAGATGCAGTCTCAGAACAGCTCTTTTGCTGAGGATTTTACAGTTCCTTTGCTGAGGGAATCCGGTCCCACAGCACTTCAGCCAGCCATCACTAAAACCTGAACACCTTCTTTTCCCCTGGAAGTCTACAAAGCTCTGCTTGGTAAGGGTCACTCGCGGTAGCCAGAAGCAGTTGGTACCGGGTGTAGGGGTTCCACGCCAACAGAGGCAAAGACTGCCCAGATAAGAGGTTAAGGATTTCCCCATTAGTTAAAATACAGTTATGAATATAGTGCCTGTCCCCTGTGGACAAGATTGAGAGAGCCAATAGACTATTAAGAAAGCCTTAAAGTACTTGTGTGATTTCAATAATAAAGAACTTTGTTGAACCTTTAAGCAATCTAAAGACTCTGTTTAAGGAAATCAAAAGGCCTTTAATCTGAGGCAGCCCCAGCATCCCGTTGGGCACACAGAATTTATGTCCTGTCTACAGTCTTATGTACAGGCCCAGCGTGCGACAGCACAATAGCATCATCAGGCATTGCAGCAGCTGCCTAAATTCCTAACCATACCAATAAGAAAGAACTAAAGGGTTTGCAGGGAAAGTTAGAGTGTTACACAGGCGTGCAGATTAAGGCTTCATTTTTTTACATTTTCATTTGAGTTTTCTTTTGCTTTTTAGTTAGGGTATGTGGAATTTCCACAAGAAAAGTAGGAAACTTCTCTTCCTGCTCTTTATCTAGACCGGGAAAAGGTTCTCCCTTTCTCCAGAACTATGGAAGGTTCTACACAACTCATACAACCCATCTTGGAAGTAGATTAAAACAAAACAGTTTCACTGTGCAGCATCTACACAAATATCCCAGAAACCGGTTTGAGTTTGGGATGGTGGCCACAGTATCCATTGACTGCAGATCGGAACTGAACCCAAGGAGTGCACTGATGCACATTTGGGATCAGCTCTGTTTTGCTTGGAACATACTCTGATTGGCCGCTGTGCATTAACTGACTTGTTCTGGAACTTTATGGTGAGATTTCTAATGCAGTGTTTCTGGCTTGATTCTCTATATAGCATGATTTGGGTGTGGACGTTTGTGGCTACTCTGGCTTTGAATTGGATTGTAGTGTCTGTGAAGAACTGATCTATACTTCTACATAAGTTCTTTGTTCCTTATATTTTCCAAATACAATACTCTTTAGAGAATTCTGTTAGTACATCAACATTTTATTTAGTCTTCTATTTTGGGGATGATCTAAGAAGGCAAGAACAGCTTTGCTGTACCAGACCAACTGCATGTCAGAGGCTTATGGGAAGCCTGTTGATAGAATAAGTGCAATTACATTGGCTGATACGGGAGGTGACAATTACTTATCCTTTCTTGTACCTTCATGAATTTATCTAATCCCTCTTTAATGATGCCCAAGTTAGCAACTATTATTATATCATGTGGTGGTTAATTGGGCAGCTTAGATATGACTGTGTAAAGAAGTATTTCTTTTTATCTGAATCTCTCTTCAGTTTCAGTCGATGAGCCAGGATTGTAATATAATGAGAGAGATATAATATAGTACATCTATATTATGTCTCAATTTACTCATCTTACATCAGCCCCAAACAATGCAAACTGTCTTCATGGAATACAGATTCCTGAACATCTTTTCCACCAACTATTCCTGTGGCCAGAATTCTGCACAATATTCAATATATAATCACACCATAAATTTGTAAAATGGAAAAATTACATTGGCATTTATTTTCTGGGCCCAATTCAAGGTGCAGGTTTTGACCTACAAAACCCTAAACGGTTTGGGACCCGCCTACCTGTGCGACTGCATTTCCGTCTATGAACCCACGCAACCTCTTCAATCTTCCGGAGAGGCCCTTCATCACAATTGTGACTTGTGGTGATGAGAGGGCCTTCTCTGTGGTGGCCCCTCGGCTCTGGAATTTGCTCCCCAGAGCTATTAGGCAAGCCCCCACCTTGGAAATTTTTAGGAGGAGCCTGAAAACTTGGCTGTTCCAAGTGCCTTCAGTGACTGAATGTATGATAATCCCTGACCAAACTCTGCATAAAATGTCATCAGAAGCACTTTATTCTCTGGTTTGTGCAATGAATTCCTACCTTATCCCCCGGATCCCCTTCCTGATATTTTACACTCCCCTATCTCCCAGTGTTTTAAAATGTTAATCTTTGAATTGGCCCTGCCCACTGTGATCATTTTAGTGGTTTAATGTTTTGATTTTATATTGTTGTGCTGCTTATTTACATTGGTTTTGTATTTTATGTTATTTTATTTTCTGATTTTCCGTTGTGTTTTTGTGTTATATTGTGTTTTCTGTATTGATGGGCGTGGCCTCATGTAAGCCGCCCTGAGTCCCTTTTGGGGAGATGGTCGTGGGGTATAAATAAAGGTTATTATTATTATTATTATTATTATTATTATTATTATTATTTCCGATTAGAAATGCAGAATTTCTGAAAAAAATTGAAGCCATGGGAAATGTTTTTCTGGATTTTTTTTCTCAAAATGGAAATGTTCTGAAATATTGAAAATGCAATATTAACACAATTCACAGATTAATAATCATTTTGACACTTTAGGAACATTAAATACGTCACTTGCAAATTGGTCTGGCAAAAGATTATTAAGATTGATACATTAAAAATATAATTTTACAGAATGTAATTACCAACTGAACTTATCTTTAAAAATATTTATTCCTATGAACAGAGCTAAAAGGTCTTAAACTGTTTTGTTGCTGTTTTTGTTTTTATTGGTGTGTTTATTTATATCCCACCTTCTCTCTCCATATGGAGACTCAAAGCGGCTCACAATTAAAATGTTCTTTGGGATTTATTTTGTCTCTATTAGCAAAACCAATCACAACTCAAAACAATCAACATCATTAAAATAAAGACAATTGTTTTGTCTCCACATGTTTTCAATAGTGAACAGTTAATATAACTCACTCATATCCATAAAAAGAACTGAGATAAGGAAATCAACATCAATAATTGTAATGATCTGACATTCTGCATAGTTTTATGTAAAATCTTCCTCTTACACAGTTTTAGAAATGATTTTGAGAGAATATATGTGGACACCTTGTCTTAGATGATCCATTTACAAAAGAGTCTTCCAAAAACAAACAACAGAATTTATTATCCTGAAATCGTCCAGCATTTTCTTGGACTTTCATGTCTCAATTTCTTTCCCAAATTATTGTAGCAACTCACTCATGTATCGATTCTCCTCAACATGACAGTCCCCAAGTTATGAACAAGATAGGTTCTGAAGGTTTGTTCTTAAGTTGAATTTGTATGTAAGTCGGAACAGGTACATTTTTAAGTGTAACTCCAGCAAAATATACTGTCCCATAACAACTCTTCCTGGAGGGTAGTTTCCTTCGCACTTCCTTTTGTGTCCCCCCTGTTAACTATGAGTTATTTGTAAGTCGGAGGTTTGTAACTTAGGGACTGCCTGTACTATACTATAAAGACTGCCTCTTTCCTACAGCTGTTGCATACTAGGCTGACATTTTCACTGTGCCATCTACCCAGCAACAAGATCACTGTCTTGGACAAATCCTGCCAATTCATGTCCCATCAGAGTATATAAGAAGTTGGGATTTTTGATTATTTGATTTTTGCTCCAATATGCATAACTTTGATTTGTGTAGACTAAATTTTCATTTACTCTTTGTGATGCTCAATTCTCCAGACTAAGGAGATCCTTTGGAGCTCTTCATAATCTGTTTTTGTTTTCTCCATGTTCAATTATGTTGTATCATAAAGAAATGTGGCAACCTCACTACTTATCCCTAGCTTGGATACACACTAGACCTTCTCAAAGTTGTTTGTCTTCACTCCTTCCAGATTCCTAAGATCACCTTTATAATCTGTCAATAAAGGGGGCAAGATATGTATCTTTGCAAGGGCCCTAGTATTTGCTTTCTGTATGCAATGCTGTACTTGCTTATATATTTCTACACAACCTTTGTTATTAAAGTAGTTCACTAGAGGTGAGGCAGTATATATTCACATAGTTGGGTCTTACATATTTCCCCCTTTGTTTAATATATTTTTTTTTGCTTTAATAAATGTTTTATTGCCTTCAGTTATTATCATCAACATCATCATTATTAATTGTAATGCATGTGTCCTGTGTTTCTCATAAAAACACACAGGCAAAACCTCCAAATTCTATCTACCTCCCAGTCTTGGACTTCCCCATAACACCTCTGTTCAGAAAAATCCCCCAATTCTGAAAAATTGAGACAGTTTCTGACCTTTCAATGGCAAATGCTGCCTTTTTCATGTAATTTTTATTGCAAATATATGAGAAATGGAGAGGGCACAAGAGTGGATTTAGAACAGGGCCATTTTAAACATCTTTCATCTTTGTCTTCTTCCATTGTTATCTAATAAAAAACAGGGTTCTATGATGTTAAAAAAGAAGAAAGAGAAAAAAAACATTTCTTTTCTAATCCAAAACAGAAGGATAGAAAAATGGGTGTACGGGGTTTTGAAACAAAGGAGATAGAAAAGTTGAAAAATTGAAAGTAAAGGCTTAACTAATGCTCCTTACCCTGTCCCTGCTGTCTTCTTCATAATCAAAAAATCTAAATTTTTGGTCTTAAAACTTCTGATCTCTGGCAGATTATCTTTCCGGGATCCCTTGGATATCATTGGGGATCTTGATATTCTTGTCACTAACTCCTCTATTTTTTCTTTTCTTATTATTCTTATATCCCTGTGCTACTAATTTTCCCTTGATGCTATAGAAAACCCAATATATTTTTTTCTTCTTTCAAATTTGAAAGGATCTGGATGCCTTTTGTAATCTTATGTAGCTTTCTCCCTGTGAGGTTAAATTTGTCTTTAGTTAAATGGGGAAATCTTGGTTTGTGTTCTCTTAATAATGTTTTCAATTGGCATTACAGAATGAAGGGGTAGGCAACCTGCAGCCTAATATGCTGATATCTCAATGTTATTATTTACAAATATATTACACCAATGGTGGATGAAGGGCACTCTATGGGTTACATGAGCTGCTAATAGTTCTTCAGGTACCCCACCCCAATCGACTGATTGATTGATTCTGGAAAAGGATCATTGTAATTTTGCTCGGTTTTTAGACACTGAAGGTCCACTCATTTAAAAACTGTAAATATTGTGTAGAAATATTTGCTCCACTGAACATGTGATCAGACAAGGGTAGACTATGGATTTTCATGTAAAAGTTGTGCAAAAACCCAGCCTGTGCTTAAATAACTGAGGAAAGGAGTTTACTTGCCCTCATGTTGTATCATGGAGGCAGTGTATTCATTCTGTAGCATTCCTTTGTTCGTGTTGTAGTTTCAACTGGTGATTTTTGGAAGGAGGGTGCAAATTATTTCCTTCAAAGCACTTTCCTAGGAAAAGAAGGCCTTTTACTGCTGCCCTAAGGTGTATGGGGGAGACAACATGATGAATATCACATCCTTTAAAGGTGTAATTTTAACAGAAATAATCCTGAGTATGACTTTTAGCATTCCATGCTTACCATACATGAAGGTGAGATGCTATGCTGCAAATCATTCCATGACTCACCTCCTTTAAGGGAAGAAATCCATCAGATTATCCTTCCCCCTCTCTTGCAGCATGTTTTCTTCCCCTCTCTCTTGGATAGCACTGCAGATTTCCCCTTTGAAGGCCATACACATTTTAAATGCAACTCCTGTGCTTGCCAAAATATCTCAAAATTGAAGGCATATTTTTGTGTGATGCATATAATTCTACAAAAAGGCAGGCTGTCAGCCTGATATTATTTTATACATCAGACTTGTCACCAGGTCCTTTTACTCAGAAGGCAAGAAAGATCATTTGCTAGATCGCTACGAAAAAGGAAAGAAGATGCCCTTTTCAATCTCAGAAGTGGCTGAATCTCAGAAGTTAATGTGATTTCCCCCTCAAGCATACCAAACATACCAGCTGTACCTCAAATCTAGAAAATGACAGGAAATGTTCCTGTTTCATGATTACAAAAACCCTATTTTTCATGATATTATAATGTGATTACAAAATTAAAAGCCTGTACTGTATTTGGGTGTTTCATCACCCAAAATATTAATCAAACAATTAACATTTGTATAAAAAACTTGATACAGCAAGACATATAATTGGACTACATTGGAAAAATGCCGCATCTCCACTCTATCTTATATTTGAAAAGCAGTGATGAAACACAGAGTGGAATAACTGAGTAACAGCATGCTATCGGTATTTACTGAGTTGGAAGTCATGCTATCCTCAGGTTTGGGCTCCGTCTTAGGATGTTTCCAGGATGGAAGTGTCCTAGGATATGATGCAGGGCTACTTCTGGCAGGGCTCCATCCTGGCAGCATCCTAGGATGGAGCCCAGAGAACATGGGAAGCTTCCCATATTGTCATTAGGTAAGCTGGGGCAAGCACAGGAAGAAGCTGGGCAGCAACTGTTTCCCCTGTGGGATGGGGAAGGGGCAATGTGGGGTGTGGCATGATTGTTTCCTCTGCTGCCTCCCAATTTGCCCCGCTGACCCATGGGTGCCCCCGTCCCCAGGATTGAGGACCTCAATGTGAGGTCCTTACTCTATAGTCAATGTATTTAGAATGAAATCTAAATACATTAGAATGGAGTATATAAGAGTCAAGCATGAAATTTTTATGTCTGCTAATATTCCACTGCTGAAATAGTAAAAAGTAGTCTTCCAAAATAGAAGGATATGCATGATATTTTTTTTATTTCAGTTACATTGCACTATACATATACATAGTGAGGAGATTTCATCTTGACTTGAGGAAGAACAAAGTTGCTGCAAAAATTTCACATCTGTCCTATTTTCTTGTACTTCTATTTCCCATTCAGTCTCACGTTTTAGAGTAATTTGTAGTACCATTAAAACATGTATGATTTTCTGAATGAACTGTTACAGTGAGGATGATGCAGTTTGTGTCAATATTGGTGCTTTTAATAAAACAAATATGAGGTGTTAATAACATTACAGGGAGAAAAATTATAATGGCAATCATTATAAAGTTGAATGAAAATCATATTTTCTATCTTACATGAAAAAGAGAGCAACAATGATGCCAAATGTGGTCATTGTAGCATGGACATCACCAGTATCCCACTTTTGGTGTAGACCTTTCTTTTATGGATTTCTGTCTAAAACCATTTCTAGTTTATACAATGTGTGCTATTTATCTCATTCTATGCATACGTCTTGATAAAAACCAGACATTTGCATGTTATAAAACATGCTTCAGAAAAATGTCTGTTGTACAGCATAGTGAGACTTATTTAAGAGTATGCAGAAATAGTATATTCTTGGAATCCCCAAGGCTAAATGAAACAGCCAGTCCTCCTTCATACAAGAATAGTTGACTAAAGGTTGACAATGTTCTTTGCTTTTCTCAATTATTCTGTGTTTCACACAGGAAGAGGGATGTGTTTTGCCTTTGCTTCCTATTCAGTAGCTTGGGGGGGGGGGGGTGTCACTTAGGCAGCTTACTTCTGTTACTGTGGTAACAAGATGACTGCTTTGATGTCTCATGCGTGAGGGGTTCCCAACTTTTGTCACAAAAGCCTCCCTAAATCAAGATTTTTTTAAAAAAAGAAACATGGACCCAAAAGATCAAAATGCAATATTTATATTAAATATATGCTAGAACAGTAGAACAACACATGCACAGCCCTTTGCAGAAGCTCAAATTTTAAAAGACAAAATGGACTTCAATATACAGGTTTTGAAAATATGATGATGCAAGTGAATTATTTTCTTAATTACTGTTTCCTTATATGCTGTGCTGGGAGATTCATGACTGATTTTTCACCTTTTAAAAAACTAAATATAACTCTGGTGGGGAGACTGCTAATTTGGGGACATGGTGCAGGGATTGAGACGTTTATTTTTCTTTTCTGCTTCTTTTTTGTTGGCACTATCTCTCTTTCTCTCTCTCTCTCTGCTATTTCCTCCTTAGGATAATACAGATACAAGCAAAACTAACAGCATTGTAAGACAAGACCATTTAGATCAGAAAGATGGTACAGGAAAGGATTCAGCATCTCCCTCTCACCCACCTGAAGTGCTTTCTAATCAGATTAGCATCCCTTTCCCCCAGCTGCATTTAATTCAGTCATATACCTCCTGGCAAAATATGGCCCCTTATGACTCATTGTAGGTGGCAGCATGTTGAAGATGATTCTCTTCCAGTGGTAAACAAGCAGACTTCTCCTGGCCATTCACCATGTGAAACAGCACCACTGGGTACCATTTTTACTGTAGTGGAAAGGAAAGATTTCTTCAGCTCAGTTAAGGCTAGGACACCATATTTTTTCAAAGCTATTGGTAGAGTTTCCTTCCCTCCCTGAAGATTTCTGTTACATTCTATTGGTTTTGGTCAAAGTCATCAGCTTTCTAATCATGTACCTTCCTCTTTCATCATTCTGCAATCATGGGATTATCAGCAGAATTCAAAATGATCTTAACAGATTAGAGAGATGGGCCAAAACTAACAAAATGAAGTTCAACAGTGACAAATTTTTATTATTTATTTATTTATTTATTTCGGGTACTTCTACCACGCCCTTCTCAACCCCCTAAGGGGGACTCAGGGTGGCTTCCAACTGGCATGCGTTTGATGCCTACAATTCAAAACAATAAAATACATAATAACAATAATTATAAATAGTTAAAACATTACATTAATACAATAAAAAGCCAGCCTGGTGGCCATCATTTCACCAAGTCCATAATTAATAAATTCATTCCACGTATCATAGTCCGTTTCCAAAACTTTAGTCACCATTGTCCTTGTCAGTCTGCTGATTACCCAAAGGCCTGGTCCCATATCCATGTTTTTAATTTCCTTCTGAAAGAGAGGAGGGATGACGATGATCTAATTTCCCCGGGGAGTGAATTCCACAGGCAGGGGGCCACCACCAAGAAGGCCCTGTCCCTTGTCCCCACCAATCTCATCTGTGACAAGGGCGGGGCCAAGAGCAGGGCCCCTCCAGAAGATCTTAAATTCCTAGGCGGGATGTAAAAGGAGATACTCCACTTAGGCAGAAAAAATGAAATGCAAAGATACAGGATGGGGGACATGTGGCTCAAAAGCAGTACTTGTGAAAAAGAACTTTGAGTCCTCATTGACAACAAGTTAAACATGAGCCAACAATGTGATGCGGTGGCAAAAAAAAAAAAAAGCCAATGGGATTTTGGTCTGCATCAATAGGAGTATAGTGTCTAGATCCAGGGAAGTCATTCTATCCCTCTAGTTTGCCTTGGTTAGACCACATCTGGAATATTGTGTCCAATTCTGAGCAGCACAATTGAAGAGCTGGAATGTGTCCAGAGGAGAGCGCTTAAATGATCAAGCATCTGGAGAACAAGCCCTATGAGGAGCGGCTTAAAGAGCTGGGCATGTTTAACCTTCAGAAGAGAAGGCAGAGGGGAAACATGATAGCCATGTATAAATATGTGAGAGGAAGTCACAGGGAGGAGGGAGCAAGCTTGTTATCTGCTGCCCTGGAGACTAGGATGTGAAACAATGGCTTCAAACTACAAGAAAGGAGATTCCATCTGAGCATTAGGAAGAATTTCCTGACTGGCCATCTGTCGGGGCTGCTTTGAATGCAGTTTCCCTGCTTCTTGACAGGGGGTTGGACTGGATGGTCCATGAGGTCTCTTCCAACTCTATGATCCTATGATTCTATGATTCTATGTTTATTGTCAAGCTCATCTGCTGTTCCACAGACTGACAGTTTAACTTTATCTGCAATGTTGATGGAGCAATAATCAACACCAGTGATTTATTTGGGAAAACATTATAACTCTATACCAAGGACTCTGGACAAAAGATAGACTAGGGCTGATCTTATGTCATAGAATAAATGCAGTTCGATATGTTTTTAACTGTCATGGCTCCATACTGTGGAATCCAGGAAACTAAAGATTGGTGAGGCACCTGTATTCTTTGGCAGAGATGACTAAAGACATTATAAAATGATAACTCCCATGATTCCTTAGCATTGAGTCATATCAGTTAAACATCTGACTTACAAACAACCGATAGTTAAGAATGGGTGGGGTGAGATAACAGGAAGTGAGAGAAATCTAGCACTAAGAAGGGAAATGCACTCCTGAAAGAATTATCATATGGAAGCTTGCTGAAGCTTTCTCACCAATCCTTGTTTCCACAGCAAGCCAAATTTTTCAAAATCCACTTCTCACAGGGGCAGAAAGGTAAGTGAAATCTTCTGAACAGAGGTACAGACAGCAAAACAAACACCACAAGGGTATTAACCCCTCTCTATGCTATCCAAAGTGGATAGCATAGGGAAGAGTTAACACCTACACTTTGGATAGCATAGGGAAGAGTTAACACCCTTGTTGTGTTTGTTTCACTGTCTGCACCCCGGTTCAGAATATTTCACTTACCTATCTGCCCCTGTGAGAAGTGGATTTTGAAAAATTTGGCTTGTTGTGGAAACAAGGATTGGTGAGAAAGCTTCAGCAGAGACACATTTCCATATGATAATTCTTTCAATGAGAAGTGTGTGTGTGTGTGTGTGTGTATGTATGTATGTGTGTGTGTGTGTGTGTGTATATGCTTTAAAATAGCAATAACAATAGTAATGAACAATCATATTTCCATCATATTTAAAACTACAATCAATTCATTTCTTTTCAAGTAACTTTTCAAAGCTCTGCTTCTCAACAACATCAGAATTTTCACTTAATGTTGTACTGGAACCACTTTGAGAACTATTATGTTAGATACTATGTCTAGTAAAACTTCAGCAATGTAGCCAACAATGACATGCAAATCTCATTCAGAAATAAATACAGATAGGTTGTTGTAAGTTCTTCAGGCTGTATGGCCATGTTCCAGGAGCATTCTCTCCTGACGTTTCACTTGCATCTATGGCAGGCATCCTCAGAGGTTGTGAGGTCTGCTGGAAACTATGAAAATGGGGTTTATATATCTGTTGAATGTCCAGGGTGGGAGAAAGAAGTCTTGTCTGTTGGAGGTTGGTATGAATGTTTCAATTGGCCACCTTGATTAGCATTTAATGGCCTAGCAGTTTTCAAGGTGTAGCTTCCTACTGCCTTTGTTGCGAGGTGATTAGCTGTCCCTGATTGTTTCTTGTTTGGAAGCAGCCCAAAAAACTTACAGCAACCCAGTGATTCTGGCCATGAAAGCCTTCAACAATACATTAAAAACAGAGGGTTAGTAAGTTTTTGTTTATCACTGGCCTAATGCTGAACAACAGAAAAAGTTATAAGCAGAAGAAAGTAAATTTAACCATTATTGACCAAGAGTTTTGTGTCTCCAGATGTACATTTCTAAAGTTCTTTATAACTATTAAAGGTACTGTAAGATCACACAAGCTATTAAACCCCAATTGAACCTTGAATGACGAACTTCCCTCAAGAGTGATATACAGGGCATAAAAGTTCTCACTTTGGAGAATGTCAGGTCTAGTAAAAACGGATAGTAAAACATTTTGTAGTTTGTGGACTGACATTTACTATCAAAATGATTTAGTGGAGGTCTATGCTTTTGCTGCACCATGGAAGATAAAATGTTAAGAGCATGAAATACACCTCTCCATTACCACAATGCTGAGTTAGTTCCCATGCCCTAGTATTCACGGCCTTGAATTAGTGAATGGAGCTATAAGTACTACATAGTCATGATGGAAAAGGCGAGAGAAGCAAGTACTCATCAGTCACTTGCAAATAGGTTTCCCTATTTGGCCCTCCACTGTTATGGAAAAATCTGATAGCATTGTTACTAAGGTAAAAAGAAGCAAGAAAACATCAATCATTTGTAAATAGGTTCTTAATATATCAGAAATTCACTGGTAAGGAGAACAATCTAACAGTTATTAATGTCTGGCTATTCAATTATAAGAGGCATTTGGCTTAATTTAGCTTCTCATGTGATAGCTCAAAGTAAAATGGTAAGCATATGCACCAGAAATATATCTTTGATTTCTGTACTGTTTACAAGGCTATAATATATTCTATGCAATTTAGTTGCTTCATCTTGAACAGATATCATAAGGCTGGAAAAACAGCAGAAATGATTAACGTGTTGTTTTGGCTTATTTATACAGTTCTTTTCTCCAAAGTTGGTACTCAAGATGGCTTACAAGATTAAAAAGAAATGCAGTGGAAAACAATTGTAGATAAACATACAAAAAATCATACTTAAAATGGCATTAAACTGTGTACAGAAATAAAGCCATTTTAAACATGTCTATTTAAAAGGAATGGATAAAAATAGTACAGCACATAAAAGAACACCTCTTAAGAAAATGTTTTCATGTGCTGATGAAAAGATTAAAAAGTAATAAATCTAATCACAGTAGGAAGAGAACTCCAGAGGCTGGAAACAACTAGTGAGAATGCCCTCAGTTTTGTTCCCACCAAATCTGCCTATCAAGGTAAAAGGACCAAAAGATTTGATTCCCTTCAAAAATCTCCAAGTATAGATAATCCTCAAACAAGAGGGTACGGTGGATTGCTGTGAGAGGAAATTGTACTTCACATACTCTGGACCCAGACTAAATAGCTTTATAGGTCACAACTATAAAAGTGATAAGAACTTATCCCAAAATAAAAGTCTGATTAAGAATTCTCCACCCTTGTTTCACAAACCAACCTTCCCAGCCTGCCACTTGTTGCTGACTTGCAATGTATCAGTGTCATCTAGTGGAATTTAACACATCTTTCCTGACTAATGTTTAATATCAGTCCTACTTAAACCTTAATAATAATGATGCTTGAAGGCCAAGTGGACCATGTATATTCAGGTAAGGGTGGGACAGGACAGAAAAATCAATCAACAATTTATTATGACCCATAGACCCAAATGTCTGAAAAAACAGACATTTATAAATTCTCCCATCATTGTGCAAGCTTTTTTTTTTTTTGTCGTGTCAGGAGTGACTTGAGAAACTGCAAGTTGCTTCAGGTGTGAGAGAATTGGCTGTCTGCAGGGATGCCTGGATGTTTTGATGTTTTTACCATCCTTGTGGGAGGCTTCTCTCATGTCCCCGCATGAGGAGCTGGAACTGATAGAGGGAGTTCATCCATGTTCTCCTCGGATTCAAATCTGTGACCTGTCGTCTTCAGTCCTGCTGGCACAGGGGTTTAACCCATTGCGCCACTGGGGACATGTATTGTACATGTATTGTGCAAGATACATGTACATGATTCAGGTAATACCTCTATCAGAGGCTAGTTTCTCAGTCTTGTTGCCATTGCAAGAAATTTTGCCACTATGAGAGTCACCCAGTGTCACTTGTCTTTTAGAACATATCTGACAATACACTGTAGAGGATGCTGGTCATACAGGATAGAATTGGACATAAAAACTGGCTACATTGAACTGAATAGCAGTGCCATTGCAATAGAATATGTGCTATTGTTTCTACTTCATTTCATTCACAGGGGCATAGTCTTTGGAAGTAAGGGATTCCAGACAGCCTGCTTCTTTGCAGTTTTGAGGGAAATGTGTTTAGTTTCGCTTTTGTAAGGAGTTTGCAATATTTAATCACAGTAAGGTTTTTTAAGTATTCGTGTGTCCTAAAATTCTTTTTGTAAGGTAAATTTAAAAATCTGGGAGAGCGTGATGAGTTTGAATGAGCGCTGAGCTCTCCTAGGACAATAGACAGGTCAGAAAAAAAGAGAAAAGCTACAAATCAGAAAAAAAACTTAAATTAAAAGATTGTGAAATGAGATGTCCATGATTTAGGACAGCCTTTTCTAATCTGAACATTTCTAGATATATTGTAGCTCATCCATCTGACAACAATCATAGTATGAGCTTTGCTGTTCACTGGGGAAGAAAATTTAGGTTGTAGGAAGGCAACATTTAAAATAACCAAAGAATACCTCTGAAGTTGCCAATAATAAAGGTTATCTCAATCTTTCTGCCATTCTCTCTAAATTCCAGTCTGCCCTGGAGACTAACATTTAAATGATGAGTTAAACAACTTCCACGATTAAAGGTGGTGGCAATGACATTGTCCTTATTTCTAACATTTAACATTGCTGAATTAATTTGCAAACTTAACATTTCATGTTCTATGTAGATACAATATGCCAGTTTATACAAGATGCTGGGAAACAAACAGCAGTACATAAAAGATACTGCCTTTATACTTGACAAGTAGTATTCCTGGAGACATCAGATTTTCTATTGTAGGACAAAATGGATCCTAGTTCTGGTCTCAAAAGGTTCTAATTTGCAAAGGAAGAATTCACTCCTTAGCATTTTCAGAACAGATGATTGATCTGTGTCCTTCATGTTGTTAATCTCCATCCTTCATGTTATTTCAGATTAATTAAGTTTGTTCGTGCTTGTTAATTATTCTGGACAATGTATTAGAAGCCTTCAAATGTGATTTAATTAAAAAATATAATACTGTTAAGAAAGCAGAAGCACAAAGCATCATTAATGACTGAAACACCATGCATTAATATATTTTTCTACCTCTTAAACTCTTTCTTTACTTGACACTTAGATGGCTTTGTACATTGAAGTGAAGGGAAATAAAGTAGAAGTGAATGATGGTTCATCTTTTCACATTTTCTGTGCAATGTCTGAAGAATAAATTAGTTCCTTGTCATAAGGAGAAATATTACTATATGCTTAACAATTAAAGAACCTGCATAAACAATTATCATTCACAAGGAAGGCAGTGTCTTAAGCTGAGCAAAAACATCTAAAACAGTGGTTCTCAATCTTCCTAATGCCATGACCTTTTTATACAGTTTCTCATGTTATGGTGACCCCCAACCATAAAATTATTTTCATTGCTATTTCATAACTGTAATTTTGCTACTGTTATGAATAGTAATGTACATATCAGATATGCAGGATATATTTTCATTCACTGGACCAAATTTAGCACAAATACCCGATACACCCAAATTAGAATACTGATGGGGTCGGGGTGGATTGATTTTGTCATTTGGTAGTTGTAATTGCTGGGATTTATAGTTAACCTACAATCAAAGAGCATTCTGAACTCCACCAATGATGGAATTAAACCAAACTTGGCACTAATATTCAATATGTCCAAATGTGAACACTGGTGGAGTTTGGAGAAAATAGACCTTGGCATTTGGGAGTTGCAGTTGCTGGGGTTTATAGTTCATCTACAATCAAAGAGCTTTCTGAAGCCCACCAACGATAGAATTGAGCCAAACTTCCCACACAGATCTCCCATGACCAACAGAAAATACTGTGTTTTCTGAAGGCCTTTGGCGACCCCCTTGACACTCCCTCGTAACCCCCCAGTGGTCCCAACCCCCAGGTTGAGAAATGCCGATCTAAAACATGGGAGCAAGACAAAGCAAAAAACTGTCAAGTGGAGAAGCCAGGAGCTGCTTTACCTCTGATTTTAGGGAAGTCACAAAACCCCCAAGCATACATTTTCATTATACACTTTCTTGTAATTATCACCTCATTCAATTACTTGTTGCCCTCATTTCCCCACAACTATAACTGGTTTTGGGCAAAGCTGTGCCTATATCCACAGTCTTCTTGCATAAGACAAATCTGTGAGATAGTCCTGTGAATTGTTATCATACTTTTCTATTTGCTGCTTATTAGAATTAAAATTTGTTAGACAATTAGAAAACTTCAAGAAGCATCTCTACCAGTACCAAGATTGAGAATTGTGTGATCCTTCAAATGATTTTGGATTGCAAATATCAACAGTTCAGTTATAATCAATGGTAAAAAATACTGTTGGTTTTTCCTCATGTCAGGAGTGACTTGAGAAACTGCAAGTTGCTTCTGGTGTGAGAGAATTGACCATCTGCAAGGACATTGCCCAGGGGATGCCCAGATGTTTTACCAGCCTGTAGGAAGCTTCTCTCATGTCCCCACATGAGAAGCTGGAGCTGACAGACAGGAGCTGACCTTGCTCCCCGGATTCGAACCACTGATTTTTCGGTCAGGAGTCCTGCAAGCGCAAGAGTTTAACCCATTGTGCCACTGGGGGCTCCTAAGGAATACTGTAAGTTGTAATGGTTTTCTCTTTGCACATATGGAGGGCTACACAATTCCCATTCCTGTCACAACAATTTGCAGGAGAGGCATTGCTGGCTGTCCCTACAGATTTCAATTTGGTGATAATTTTGAAATTAGCATTTTTTTGCTATTGGCACCCACCCTATGTAAGATTGCCTCTCTGCAGTGGTCAGAACCATATACTTGAGGTAGTGGTTGAAAATGTATCTTTTTAGCCTGGTCATCTCCTGGATAAAAACAATTGAATGCTCTCATATATTCCACTTTAAAAAAAAAACCTAGTTTCTTTATGTTTTCAAAATTTGGGGGTTGTATAAATGAGCTGCAGTATGAAAATATGTAATAAATAAATAATAGAGACTATTTGTGCAGTTTGTTCCAAAAAGTACCAAATCCATCTGAACTTTTTTACAGGAATCGAAAAAAAACATGCTGAGTCTGTGCATTCTTTTGCTATAAAATGCAATTTCCCAAGCCCTGTACTTAAGTGATTTGATACATTTTTATAGTTTTGATCTGTATTTCATTATTGTATTAATGTAATTCATTATTCAATTTTTTTTTTTTTGGAGTTGGTGCCTTTTGAAAATTAACTCCACATTTCAGGTTGCGATGAAGGATCATACCTAATACAAAAAGCAATTTTACTCCTTTTATTTACATCCAACTTCCCTTCTAAGTTGAACAATTTTATATGAACATCTTAAATTGTCTGACTACAGTTGAACTGTTATCCATCTAGCAAACTGAAGTCTACTACTTACAGTGTTTTCCAAGATCTCCAGCAGCCTCTATACCCAGCAATGCTATATTTATTTATTTATTTATTTATTTATTGGGTTGTTGTAGGTTTTTCTGGGCTATATGGCCATGTTCTGGAGGCATTTATTTATTTATTTATTTATTTATTTATTTATTTACCTACTGTATTTATATACTACCTTTCTCAGCCCATAGGCGACTCAAGGCAGTTAACAGGGCAAAATTCAATGCTTACAATGTCATAAATACAATTAAAAACATAATATATAATAAAAACTAAACATATCAATAAAATATAAATTCATAGTGTCCCCTTGTTAAAAACGTTGTCCGGACTCATTGTCTAGTCGTTCCATTTTCCTATGTCAGCATTTGCAAACGCTTGTTCAAAAAGCTGCGTCTAGACTTTTTTCCAGAATGTCAAAAGGGAGGTGGCCGATCTAATATGTATAGGGAGGGCGTTCCACAGCTGAGGGGCCACCACAGAGAAGGGCCTGTCTCTTGTCTCTGCCAAACGTACTTGTGACAAAGGCGGTAACGAGAGCAGTGCTTCCCCAGACGATCTTAAGGTCTTAGATGGTTCATAAGGGGAGATGCGTTCAGACATGTAAGTTGGGCCAGAACTGTTTAGGGCTTTATAGGCTAAAGCCAGCACTTTAAATTGTGTCCGGTAGCAAACTGGCAGCCAGTGGAGCTGGCACAACAGAGGAGTTGTATGCTTCCTGAGTGCCGCTCCTGTTAGCAATTTAGCTGCCGTTCATTGGGCCATTTGAAGCTTCCGAACAGTCTTCAAAGGCAACCCCACATAGAGTGCGTTGCAGTAGTCCATACGGAATGTAACCAGAGCATCGACTACCGTGACCAAGTTAGACTTCCTAAGGTACGGGCGCAGCTGGTGCACAATTTTTAACTGTGCCAATGCTCCTATATGAGATCTTTTCCACTGAAGATGGTACAGATTGAACTGGGATATATTGTTGAAGGCTTTCATGGTGGGAATCACTGGGTTGTGACCTCACAACCTCTGAGGATGCCTGTCATAGATACAGGCAAAACGTCAGGAGAGAATGCTTCTAGGACATGGCCATATAGCCCACAAAACCTACAACAACCCAGTGGACTGGGATACTTCTGTATGCAATGCATGTGCTCCACTTCTGAGCTATGGCTGTCTAACTTCAAGTGGCACACTGGCAGTGAAAATGAATAAATGGTGAGACTAACTTAAAACCCTTTCTTATTTCTTACTCTGAGGATGCTTGCCATAGATGCAGGCGAAACGTCAGAAGAAATGCCTCTAGAACATGGCCCTATAGCCCGAAAAAAACCTACAAGAACCTACCTTTCTTATTCCATATTGCAGTTCATAGCCACTGCCAGTATTGATAGCTGTAAATTGGCATATTCTGTCCCTGTCTTAATTCTGTCTTTATCTTAAAACACACATTACAAAGCTGCCCCTAATGATTTATATTACAGTTATCAAAGCTTTTTTATTTGTAACTGCCTCATATCAGTTTTATTTGCCTGTGATGTCAATAGCGTTCATTAACATTTACAGAGTTTTTGATCATTCTACTTCATACTTTGATATAAAAACACAAAAGAGAAGCCAGGTTTCTATTGTAGAACACATATAAAAAACTTCTGTATTTAGTTCTTGACATTATCAGCTAAAAAGATCACATTACATTTTGAACTATTCTCATCTTTCAGTTTGAACACTGCCAGAGTACCATAGTTTTCTTTATATTTCTCTTTGTACTGACACATTTCCCTCATTTCAATTTATATCCTATGTCATTTATATCAAATAATACCTTCTGCATTTTCAGTCTCCTGATTTTTGTTCCTTATCATGCTGTGGATTTTTTTTTTCTAATTCAGATATAATTTATTTTCATTTCTACTATTTAGGGAATGCTCAACTGAAGCTGACAGTAATTCTTCCCCTGCTTCATAACTATCCCTTTCATTGGTGGCATTTTAGAGGGAAAGCTTTTGAAAGTTTTATGGGATCTTTGCTATTAGTGGTGAGTAGTAACATTAGTTCATAAAACTGAACTCCTACATGTCAACAAATACTACCCCACATTCACATCCTAACCACTCGGAAATAATGCTCATCATGACATACCCTTATTAGGTAAAGGTAAAGGTTTCCCCCGACATTAAGTCCAGTCATGTCTGACTCTGGGATGTGGTGCTCATCTCCATTTCCAAGCTAAAGAGCCGGCATTGTCCGTAGACACCTCCAAGGTCATGTGGCCGTCATGACTACATGGAGCGCCGTTACCTTCCCGCTGGAGCGGCACCTATTGATCTACTCACATTTGCATGTTTTCTAACTGCTAAGTTGGCAGAAGCTGGGGCTAACAGCGGAAGATCACGCCACTCCCCGGATTTAAACTTGTGACCTTTCGATCAACAAGCCCAGCAGCTCAGTAGTTTAACCCACGGCACAACCGGGGGCTCCCTATTATACCATTATTATTATTATTATTATTATTATTATTATTCCCTTATTATAGGGACATTTTGTGAAGCATGATTGGTCAGCCACAGTCCCTGAGATAACTCTGCTATTGGTACCAAATATGAGAGGAAAAAGTAAATGTTGAGGGGTGGGGGAAGGAAACAAAAATGACATGCTTCACAGCTTTTCAACTCTTTGATTTGATGTTTTATCATCCTTGTGGGAGGCTTCTCTCATGTCCCCGCATGAGGAGCTGGAGCTGATAGAGGGAGCTCATCCGCCTCTCCCCGGATTCAGTCCTGCGACCTGTCAGTCTTCAGTCCTGCCGGCACAGGGGTTTAACCCACTGTGCCACCGGGGGCTCCATGCCAAGGGGTGCCCAAATAATTATGCAAGTCCAAAAAGGCTTTAGCCACATGTCCTTTGAACACCACTCCTATATGACATACTGCAAATTATTTTTGAAACTGAGAGGACCTTTCAAAAGCAATAGAGGACTGCAGCTCCTGCTCATAGGAAAAAGTTAAACAATCCCACTATGTATGTGCAAGTCCTTGGTCGTTCCCAAGAAGCTCTCTAGTTAAAAACCCTTATGTTTTTTCCTCTTTTATCAAGATATAGCTGTTTGCCACAACTTCATCACAGCTTCATATAGTAGTCAGATTTTTAGAAACTTGCTATTATTCTTCACACACTCCCATTTTACGACATGTAATTATGTATAATCAGATTCTCTTGTACTCCTGCCTCTCTTCTGATAGTTCCAGTCTAAATGTACTCAGATGATCATTTTTTCATAATTATATCTGAGATTGTCTTAAGTTCCAAAAAAGCTCTCCCTTCTTATCTATCTAAAAAGTATTTCAATAGCATGACTATTGTCAGTCATCTTGTGTCATATTGGTGTTACCCTGTGCATAAAAATAGCCAAATAGAATCTCTGCTTTATTCCTATTAGCTATCAAAATGCTGGAAGTTGTTGACTTCATGTTGCTGCAGCAGACTCTATGGTCACAGTCTTCAGAGCATAGCTCTGCCCACAGACTTCTGCATTCTCTCCCCACTCACAGCAAATTTCAAACCCCAGGAGGGTGGCTGCTCTGATTACAGAGCAACCACCCTCCTGATTACAGGTGGGAAGGGAAGGAAGGTGGGAGGCAATTCATTTTGAAATAGTAGCTGGACTGGGGGAAGGAAAGAAATAAGGTTCTGCTAATGGATGGAGGCATGGAGCGTATCCTACCTAGACTTCTCCCAGGAGCACAGAGCAGCTATGTTTTGATCTATGTTAACTATCCTCTCTCCCCCCTTCTCACTGGTAGAAGAAACAGAAGTGACAGCCTCTCCTGTGGCTTCACAGCTGCTGAGAGAAAGGTGGTTTTGGGGAAGAGTACCATAGAATAATCCAAAAAGGTACATGTAGTTATGTAAATCACACATTCACAAACATATCACTAATGGGATGCTGGAAATGTGTTCTGTAATTTACTTGCAATTTCTCTGTTTATTCTGAATGTTTTGTCTTTAGTCAAAAGTCAAGATATTAGTAAAATCATTAAATTGTATTGATTTAACTAAATATTTATTTACATTGTGGTGGTGTTTATGTCTGTAGTTTCTGCTCTGCTCAGTCAGGTGAAACTGTATAATCTAATCAGATTGTCAATATATGTATAACTACAGCAACATGAACCTCTAATTTGGATTTCAGTAGTGCATATTTCTTTAAAATTATTGTTATTCTGGAATGAATTTTAATAATAAAATGTAAATATGGAATGATACTAGATAAATTACAGATAGGTTCAATTGTTGGATATTAGTTGATTTATGCTGACTAGGTCCAATTCATATGAGTGCATTCTGATTTTATTTTATTTATATAACATTGCATTTTCTGTGTAGATCTAAAGGCTATCAGCACTGACCATTTAATGCAGTTTCAAACTGGTACTGAGGAAAGGAGTGCAGATAATTAAATAGGAAATCCTGGAACCAGTTTTAGGCTTAGAAGGTGATTACACAAACCATAGAACACTGGTGCGTATTATGGGCTTTCTTTTGTGTGCCTCCAATGGAATTTGTCACCTGGCTGCTACAGTTTGAGGCTAGCTTTAAACCGTATTCAATGATCAGTGAACTACCTTTGTTAAATTAAACATGATGATTTGTTAAGCATCTGTGTTACGATCTGCAGATCAATTATTTTATTGTCTTATTATTTTGGTTTTTTAAAAGCTTAAATATAGTAGAATATGTACATACTTCCATTCTCTATTTTGATTATATGTATATTAAAATGCAAACATGTCTAAAATATTTGTGAAAACTTTTGAAGAACAAAGGATCAATCATACAGTTTTTGTCATATTGGGATTCAGTTTCAAGATACTGGCCCTCATCCAGCCTATCCAAGCATCCATGATCTGGCCCAGTATCTGTGCAGCCCCAGCTGACTCTGATGACAAGGAGAAATGGAGCTGAGTATCATCAGCAAATGGATGGGACCTCACTTCAAAGCACCCAATGACCTCATCCAGCAAGCTTGTGTAGATATTGAACAGTATGGGGGATAAGGTAGCACCTCACAACTTAATCACCATAAGGCTGAACAAGAACCCCTCAGTGCTATTCTCTGGAACAAGTCCTCCAAATAGGAGCAGAAACATTGAAGAACAGTGCCTCCTACTCCCATGGCACTGAATCAGTCCAGTAAGATTCCATTATCATGAACTGCTGAAAGGTCTAGGAAGATCAACAGAGAAGCATTGACCCTGTTTTTTCCTCAGAGTAGGATGTCAATTAGAACAAATAAGGTCATTTTAGTATCATACCTGTCTGAAACTAACCTGAAATTGGCCCAGATAATTTGAATCCTTCAAGAATTCCTTAAGTTGTCCAGCTACCACATGCCTAAGCACCTTCCACAAAAGGGGATATCTGCACAAGGCAGTACTTCCCCATATACTTCTTTGTCTTGGGATATCCTCTTGAGGAGAAGGCACACCACTGCCTCCATCAAGGCAGCAGGTACCTTCCCCTGACATCATTATAGGCTATATCTCATGGCCGAATATGATTGTCTTCCAATGGTAGAGTCTTGCTGGTACATTCATGACTGTATAAACCTACCATGGATCTGCATGCTTTTTCACAGTGAGGCCATAAATTTCCAGAAGGAAGGTGGTCCCAGCAAGGGTGTACTTGATATGCCTTCCTCTTGGTATGTTTCTCCCTTTCACCCTCTATTGGTGCACTGTTGGTAATAGCTGACCTCTAGTTAGATAACTCAAGGGCCAAGGATTCCCAGTTCTTGGTGTTTAAGCCATGTTTTTTGAGGTTGACATCATGAGGCATTGACAACCCCCTGGACCCACCTGATCAATTCAGCACTGCTAAATTTCACCAGCCAAAATTAGTAAGGGTCAAACTTAAGCCAAACTGACACAGACTTCATTAAAAATAAGAATTGTTTGACCAGAAATCATTCCAGCGCAATGTTTGCTGTTAATTTATTTTGGGTTTTTCCTTTGTTTGTTAATGTTTGTTCCCTTTATGCTATTTGCTGGAATGCTTGCGTCAAGTACACAAATGACGTAAACATCCAATGTGCTATTTTCACTTACAAACAAAACATTAAAAAATAAAGAATAAAAAAGGATGAAGTGCTTCGAGTGTCTTGTCTATATCAACAAACATCAATAACTTAAACTGGCAAGATAGTGTATTAGACACCTCCCCAGAACACCTATGTAAAAAGAGCAACTTTTACTTGAACTACCTAGCAAATTGTTTACATCAGTTAGCTATGGTTTGCATACCTGAGTTCTCTGAGACTGTACTCAAGACTCCTCACCACTGGACCTTTTTCACTGATGCATAAGTAAGCAAAACAAAGAGCCTTCCGATCACATTCACTCTGAGACCTACATCACCTGCACTCTAGATATTGTCCAGTCAAGGTCATTGCTCACATCTTTGGTATACCGAGGCATCACCTGCATGGGAGCTTAGGATGTAATGATATTATGCTCCAAATTCCTTATTGACCAATGACTGAAAAAGGAAAGGAGACAAGATGGTATCACAGTAATCCACAGGAGAATTGTCAGGGAGCAAAGTCATTGGCACTTAATGTTATTTTCACAAGCAAGCCTCTATGTACAGAAAGAAGTACCATAATGTTGCATTTTCAGTCTCCAACCCATAGAGATGCTTCAGGATCATATCAAAGCTGATGGCACTAAATGCTCCCAAGAGTAGCAGTAATACATACACCCGCTTCTAAATAATCACTTAGAGTGATCAAGGCTGTTTAATTTCCAGTCTTTATCTGATTCCAAACTGCTATGGATCTAGATAATGCTGGAACTACTACAGAGTAGTGACCTCGCTTCTGAACATTTCACCCCCAAAGCAGTATTCACAAATAGTTGGCAGCTTTCCAAAACATTTGGCTTCAAGGTATTTTTTTTCAGAAAGGGAAGTTGCCTTTCAGGAGGGGAAGCTGCCTTTATTAAACCACTAGTTGAACCCCTAAAAAAGTTAATTCAAATAAACTATAAAGGTCAAGGTAAAGTTGTACATATAGTACAAATATCCAATACACATCCTCAAGCCATAGATTTTGAAACTGATTCTATATGAGCCTAATAGTGTTTTAGATGGGCTTAACACAATAGCATTCAAGTTGGTATGATGGCAATCAATTTATCCTCAAAGTGATTAGCAGATACATCACAGCATGCCATTTAATGGTTCAGGCCCAGCCTACATATCTGACCGCATCGCCTCCTATGAACCTACACGAGCCCTGAGGTCGTCAGGAGAGACCCTACACTTGGTCCCACCACCGTCTCAAGTGCAGCTGGTGGGTACGAGAGAGAGGGCCTTTTTGGTAGTGGTGGCACCACAGCTTTGGAACTCCCTCCAGAAAGAGGTTAGAACACCCCCTCCCCTCACTGCTATCATTTCAGGAACAAATAAAAACCTTCCTTTGGAAGCAGACCTTTCCCAAAGACGACCAGTAGATTGACAGTCATTGATGTGCAATATGTGAACTCTATATAGCAGGCCTTCGGCAATTAGTTTGTTTCATGGCATAAAGGAATAGGGCATTACATGGGTTTAAATTTATGTTGCTATGCTAGTTTTATGCTAGTTTTCATAAGTAATGGGAGTTCATAACATTTTAATGTTTTAAATTGTTAATTTCTCATTTGTTTGGGTCCATGTTCATATTTTTTGTTTTAAATTGTCTTGATTTTACATACTGTATGCCACTTTGAGTCCCATCATGGGAGAAAAGTGGGATAAAAATGAATGAATGAATGAATGAATGAATGAATGAATAATAACAGCTGGATGTCAACATGCCACAAGCCATATAAAAGCTCTAAAGGTGAACATAATGGAGGTAACAAAAGAAGTATTGTTCCCTGTCCATCCAAATAACAGGTACTATGTATAACTACATGCTTAGTCTCTTTCATTTGTATGCGATTTGTGCTACAGTGTCCTATCTTAACCAAGATCAAGGCCAGGTGGTTTCTGGAAACAACAACAAGATAGTTCTTGGCTGGTAGGCTTGGAACAGGGAATAGGTGTTCAGAAGGACTAGTCAAAGATTAAGATCAAAAGACAGTGTAAGGGTCAAACTACCAGATACTACTAGAGGGCAGGTATAGTCAGAGACCAAATCAAGTCATCTGGAGTTCTAGTCAATACAGTTTAGCCAGTATCCCTTAAAGTAAGTTAAGAACACAGACTAATATAGTCCAAATTCAGGCACCAAGTAATCTGCCAAGGAGCCTAGGAACAGTTAAGAAGGGCTGGAGACATATACAGTTGGTGTTTCCAACAGCAATTCCAGTGTGGACCTGAGGTTTGTGTAGCTTAAATGCCTAAACTATATCCTATCTTCAGTTGGAAGTATTTCAGCAAAAAGATTCCCAGAAACAAGCACCCTCCTGCAGACTCTATATTACCAAAGACGTTCTTATTCCTGAAAAAATATTTTATGCTGGAAGGAGACTCTGATTCAGCCTGAATCTAGGATCAAGCCTCCTTCTGCCTGTACTCTGCTCATTTGGTCTCTGTGCCCAGAGGCATCATTTGTTTCTGTCCCAGAGGGTGAAGATTTTACTAGAGCCATTCCAGCAGAATTTTCTGTCTGATAGGTCCAAGGTCATTCTTGTTGGAGGAATCGTAGATGCAGAATGGGATGTAGTGGTAATTCAACCTGCCTCAGTAGCTGAAGAACCAAAAATACCGAGGGACTACACAGCAGATAAAAAAACCCAAACAAACCATAAATACATATACACATTCAGGAGTGATAAATGTGGTGACCCTTTACAAACCAACTCCACAGTAAAATACGAATCTTCTCATCATAATGGATGTGTCTGAGGTAGATCTATCAGCATAAATAATAACAGTGATTTTTGCAACATATGATTCTAAAATGGGACTAGATAAGCATTCCCAAAATAGCCTAGCACCCCTAGAAGAAATGGGGTGTGTGTATCTGCATATGTGTATATGCATGCAGGCTTTCTTTCCTTCATATTAAGTGTTGGGTGAATAGTGACACTGTGAAAAACACGAGCCCCAATAAGTAAACAAACAAATTTGAATACCTCAATTTCACAAATATTGGCATAAGAGAAAGATTTAAGTCATTATCAGTAATGATACCATAGCTAATATCTAAAATTCATAAACTACATAGCTACTTATGCTGAACAGATGTACTGAAAGGAACAGTCATTTTCCCAGATCCAAATATAGTACATTGCTAGAAAATGCAACATGCCTGCAATTTAACTACAATTTTGAGGAACAATCTAGAAGTAAGTGATGAATGCTAACCAAAAATGTGTTTCTACTGCACTGGGCATTGTGACATTATTGATTTCAAGAAAACCCAAGTGCCAGTAATATCTCTCATTGGAAATTAATTAACTAATAGCTACTTTCAATGGAAAATTAGTCCACATACATTTCCTGTTGAAGTAGAACACTATGGAGGTTTGCCTTGCTTATTTTATTTCTGTGGAAATATTACTAAATTGCTTTTCATTTAAGAAATCTCAATGCAGATAACAATAAAAACAAATATGCCTCTAGAACATGGCCATATAGCCTGAAAAAACCTACAACAACCCAGTGATTCCGGCCATGAAAGCCTTCGACAATACAATAAAAACAAATACAATAAAACATAGTTAAACATATAAGAAAGAAAAGCTTTAAAATATTTTATTAAAAACAGGATAAACTGCTATAAAAAGGAAAATATACTGGAAAATGTGGTGATAAGTAAGGATTTTGAAATAAAGCTATATATAGCAATGGATGTTCTCTTCAGTTACTCCAGAAGAACCTATGTAATGGCCTCATTACATCGAGAGGGGAAAATATGGGTAACCATCCTTTTATCTCTTATATCGTCAGCAGTCCCATTTCGAGTTCTGCCTACCCATCACAATCACACACACATGTGGAAACTTGAGAGCTGGCAATACATTCAACTTACATTAATCACAAGGTCAGTATTACTTTTTTGTTTTTAATCAGGAGAAGCAACAATATCCAAAAACCAAGGGATCCCTTGCCCTGTCCAAAGCCCCTTACATTAAAGGAAACTGATATCAGTTTAAAACTTCATCTTCCAGGTTAAAACCATTGCTTTCCATGGAATCCCATTGATCTGCATTGAATATCAGAAGATACAAGAGACAGTGATTCAAAATAAAATAATTTATTTCTATGGGATCCTATTGATCAAACCCCATAGAATACAAGAGACTGCTAGCAATTGGGCAATGAAACAGGAAGGGAAATTTTGATGGTTCCCATCACATCTGTTTTTCAGTTATAAAGATATGAGTAAAGTGTGATAAGAGGTAGGAGATCTGAACACGATTGCTGGACCATGTTCAGAGTTCCCTCCTTTCAGGACATCGCTGCCTCTTTTCAACCATGGAGGGCTATGCATTACTGCCAGAAGTAGTTTAACTCATGTGATGAGCTCAGTGCCTCTACATGTTTGAATAGAGGCTGAAGTGTCCTACAACTGGGAAATTTCTCAATGTGATAAGGAAGCTAATGGCATTAGCATCCTGTGTTTGAAAGAAAGGCAGCATGGAGCTTTGATATCCAGACAGAGAGATCAGACACAATAAACTGAATTGAATAAGGGCCATTTTATTTAACTTAAAGTCTATTCAAACTGCATTAACTATGGAAAGGAGCAAAAGGATAGAGAAACCCATGTGGGATTGGCTGAGGAAGCCATCAACTTTGATTACATCTTAAATCCTTCTCTGGGTTAACAACCTAAGCCATGAGTGTTGGAAGGCAGATCCAAGGAATCTCCTCCCAAGTTGCAGGACTTAAAGTGAGAGAAAGTTACCTATGACAGCCCCAAGGGTAGTTTCCTTCCCCACCCCAGTGGGTCCCAGGACCTAAAGAGGCAGTTCCTGAGCTCTTCTCTTCATCAAATGACACCAAAGTGCCCGCTGTAATTCTTGCTTCTCTCCCCCACATTTGCCAAGTGACACCTTTTAAAAGACAATTATCAAAGTCTTCCAGACACTTTATAAAGAAGTGGAGGGGAGGGGGGGGGGGGAAATGCCTAACTAGCCCTGAAGAGACCAGCAAGGATTACACAGCACTAGGTTGAGATTGCTGCAAAAACGTGATGCAACAGAGGCAGAGGGAGCTTGAGTAGCCACGGATTCCATGATGTCATGCATAGCATCATAGTACTATTGAGTCAGACATGAAATCCCTGACCTTTCTTGCACTGGAAGCCAGGAAAATTGTCCCTTCCTCCAGAGTTCCTAATGCTGCGAGGTCCAGAACCACATTTAGCTGAATACCAACTGGGGGGTGCTTTTAGTTCAGATTCATGGCCTGTGCATATTCTGTCTGTGACTAGAGTCTAGTAAAAGAAAGTAAATAGGCCACTCGTGGCCTAAAATTCAGGACTTTAGTTAGGCCTACGTATGAAGGACACTGTTAGATAGCAGATAAAAATGAGTTCCTGAATGTTCTTGTGGGTTTTTTCGGGCTATAGGGCCATGTTCTAGAGGCATTTCTCCTGACGTTGCCTCTAGAACATGGCCCTATAGCCCGAAAAAACCCACAAGAACCTAGTGATGCCAGCCATGAAAGCCTTCGACAATACATAGTTCCTGAATGACTTCCACCTCTTTCTGAAAGTCCCAAACTTATCCAGGACTTGAGATGTTCACACATCCCTTTCTCATAATAGGGGAGAATACATCATCATGTATTTTACTCAACTAACACAAGGCTTCAGAAAAGCTTCTAGAATGCTGTTGCTATGTCCAAAATCTCTTAGACCCTGGGTCATGATGCTGACATCCCTGAGGTGTCTTCCTATTTTCCTCTTTCCATTCTAGTTATCCTTTTTCATTTTAATTCTCAATGCAATGTGAATAGCTTAGCGATCTGTTTAGAATAGATGAGGAGAGAACTGTTTCCTTGGTACATTGCCTTTAAGCTCATATCCCTTCTTATAACGATCACTTTGGAAATAACGAAAAGGTCAACTATGGGAGAAAGAAGAGAGAAAAAATTGAGCCCAGAGATGTACTGTCTGAAAGCCAGTTCTACACCCATAGCCCATTTGTTGGCAATGCAAGGCATTAACTCCTGAAGTGAAGGGGTAGGAAACTATGGCCTTTCATGTGCCTCACAATTAAAATCCAGTCACACCTATCTTATTATGCTGGATAAGAATGGTTAGAATTGTAGACAAAAATATCTTAGAGCACTAAAAGTTCTCCAACTATGCAAAGCTGGAAGAAGAATCGGGCTCTGAGACAAAATATTGCTTTAATATTAAAGGTCTTCTAATACTTAAGGCACTAACATCTTAATGTTAATATAAACTTGTGTGGAATAGAGACCATTTAATGAGATGCTTGAAATATTACCTTCAGTTTTGTTTGAAACTTAGGTATGAAGCTTCCCTTTCAAAATTAGCCACAGGGATGGGTGTGGTATCTTACTCTAAGCCAAATCTGTCTTCAATAGTTAAGAGGAAAAGAATTCAGCATTATGAAATTGCATTCGTCTTTTCAAATATGTTTTTGAATGCTCCCATGTAATTTCAACATTATACATTTGCCACCTGCCTATCTCAGTTCTTTGATGCATGTATCTGCATGAGACATGAATTTTCACACAGGTTGATTATTAACATAGAACACATTCTAGACCAGTGGTTCTCCACCTGTGGGTCCCCAGGTGTTTTGGCCTACAACTCCCAGAAATCCCAGCCAGTTTACCAGCTGTTAGGATTTATAGGAGTTGAAGGCCAAAACATCTGGGGACCCACAGGTTGAGAACCACTGTTCTAGATGCACTATTAAAAGTAAGACAAAGAGTAGATTATTCCTCCAACTATTTATGCCTAGATTCAATGATGATTTGGACTGTCACTAAGTTCTAGTTTCATCTGCCTTATTTTAACTTTGTCTGGTTTTAGATAACAACTTCATATGTTTGTGTTTCCAGAGTTATTTTTCACATATGTGTAATAGCTTATGGTTCATGATATAATCAACATTCATGTTCTCAAGTTTGTTTTTCCCCCAACAAAACTTCTTATAGTGTATTGCTGAAGGCTTTCATGGCCGGAATCACTGGGCTGTTGTAGGTTTTTCAGGTTGTATGGCCATGTTCTAGAAGCATTCTCTCCTGATGTTTTGCCTGCATCTGTGGCAAGCATCCTCAAAGGCTGTGAGATTTGTTGGAAACTGGAAAATTTGGTTTATATATCTGTGGAAGGTCCAGGGTGGGAGAAAGAACTCTTGTCTATTGGAGCTAGGTGTGAATGTTTCAATCGGCCACCTTGATTAGCATTTGATGGCCTGACAGTTTTTAAGTGTGGCTTGTTACTGCCTGAGAAATTTCCTTGTTGAGAGGTAACCATCTTATAGTGCTCTCAATCCATATTGTGAAGGCAAGAGTTAAATATCTATGTAAAGGAATTATGCCCATTAGTTCATTAGGCTTACTAAGCCTTTAAAACCAGACAAGACGCTGTAATCTGTAATTGGCTGAAGTACTTTAATTGCCAGGACATAACTCTTTCACTGTCTTAACAGTCAGTAAAATAGCACACCTATCATTGCATTGCTATATCCTTGATGTCATCAGTGCCCTTTCAGCAGGTGCATACTATTCCATTATGACACTTCCTCCTCCCCTAAAGGATACAACAGCTCCCTTTTTGACAGATAACTAGTGATATTTTAAATGGAATTCCTGAGGCATGACCATGTAAAATACTGGCTTTGAGGCAAGTTTTAAGGTGAATATTCTTGCACTTTGATAAAACACTTTTATTGACCCCAATGAGAGTATATTGAGGATTAGCAATAGGGTTAGTGCTGTGATTAGGATTAGCTATAGGATTTAGTATATACTTCCTATATTTTAGTGTCCTCTCTGAATGGGGCCAACAAATGCATTACATGTGCTTCTGGATATATGGTTTGCTGATAAATGGCATGCCACTCAATACATCATATTGGTTGCTGGGAGGCAGGAGGGGGAGGATCTATTGAGACAATTTTTGTTTTAGCAATTTTTATCTATTTGTAAAATTATATGGCCAAAAGATGTCTCCTGTTTACAATTAAACAGGAGACAATGTCATAGAACATAGCATCATAGGGGTAATTCTGTGTGAATTCTGCACCAAGACATGACTCTTAAGCGAACAAAAAGCTTTGTCCTGGTGTTGGAAGGCTAAAACTCATGCACAGACCATCAACAGGTTGTCTGTGCTGCTTTTTTGTAGCCTAATCTTTAGGTTGATAGGTTTGGACTCAGTTTGGGGATCAATATTCTAAAAATATATAATGTTTGAAGAAGAAAAAACATATTTTATATATTAATAACAAATAACAATAGAAAATGATGGCAGGAAGCACGCCCCCCCTCCCACTGCATTGCTTTAATAAGGCGTTGCTTTCCTTCATTTGTGCTCATAACATGTCAACTAAATGCTTGTACTGTATATCTAAAAGAATTTTAATCTAAGGGAATATTCTTTGTGATTCTAATGAGAAATTTACCAAATAATCCTTTTATCTCAAAAAAATGTTACATATCAGAATGTGATTTAATATCATATCGTATTGTTATTGAAAAACACCTAAACAGAATATTGATTTTATGATATTTATACCAATATCAAATACATTATCCCCTTGAATACATTCCTGCCTGAAATATGTAGTAAGACAATGCATTATTTTAAATATATGTCTGATGATGTTGCTTAGCAACACAAAACAAATAAGCAACAGAATGCATTTCAAGAAAATAAAGGAAAACATGGAAAAGAGGACCAATAAACAATTAAACAGGTTTTTGATTGTACCCAGCTTGATATAATATTATTATTATAATAGCCAGTTAAATAATATTGGCTGAATATTTCACTGATGGAAAATCAGCATGTATGAAACAGACCTTGGCCCTTTGCACACTTGTTTAGAAGTAAGCATCATTAAAACCAGACAGTTTTTACTTCTGAGGAGACATATATATGATTTCATTTTACAGCAGTAGCCCCATACACATCTGGGAATAAATTCCATTTAACGTAATTGAGCTCACTTATCAATGGATATATGCCATTACATGTTTTGGTAGGCTATGTTAACAGAACTAAGGAAGTATAGTGGAAGCATATATAAGCACATCAAAATGGTACGATAAGAAGCAAAGATATTGGTTACTTTTTACAAAATACTCAAGGTTATAACATAATATTTTTAAAATATGAATATAAAATGTAAAACATTTAATTGTCCATTTTATTGTCCATTTTATTGCTTTATTCATAACTGTGTAATCATTTGACAAAGTAAATATTGAAATTTGGTTATAGTATTAAGGTGTGGAAATAACTTTGGCCTCATGGTTCTTGAATGGCTTCAGGCATCTGAGGCTTACTTATAGTACTTAAGTGAGAACATCTGTATAAGTATATCATGAATGACACAGAATGCTCAAAAACCCATTGATGACTTTACACTGTGTCCAATTAATCACTATCCTAGTATGCCAACCATGTCTATATAACCTCACCAGCTGAATACAATACACATTAATGTTTGTACCATAAAGATACTGTCTTGCTAAGAACCACTCCCCATTTGCAACTTTGCCTTCTGAATAAATCTCTGTGTAAGCCATTATCCTCTATTAACATATATGCTATTCATTATATTTTTGTTATAGTCTATTTTGATTGTAAATAAAGGGTTAGAAAAGGGTGGATCTCATGAAATATTAGATGCTTACATTCAAGCCAGTTTACAAAATCTTGCATGAAAGAAACTGGATGGATATTGACGACAAGTTAGCATTTGTAATAATCTATTATGATAGATAAAATGCATTCAAGGTTCTTTTAGAAATTCAGTTGGGGGAAAAATCTTACCAGTGGGATCAAAATGCCCTATTAAAAGCCCTGCTTAATTTTTTTTAAATCAAGAACATTGTCAAAATTATTTATTTCATATAATATATGCACATTTTCTATATTGATAGTAGCATTATTGTAGGTAAAAATCTAATTTTACAACTAGAAAAGACAGGGGTGTGTGTGATAACAATAGATCTGGAACAACAGGTGTGGTGAGTGTTACTACAGACAGCCACTGGAAGGTGTATATCGCAGGGATGGAAATTGTTTTGCTAGCTAACCTACCTTTTTCAACATGTATTCATTTCTGTAAAAATATTTTATAGGATTAGAGTAGCATACCAAAAATGTATACTCTATACCAAAGATATCTAGATTGTCCATTTCTGTTAACCATTTCAGTTAAATGCAGGTGGATTTTAAGACTATATTTAAAGGAACAGCCAGACATTTCCATTCACTTATATAGCTTTTTAAAGGCTGAAAATACAGTTCTTGATCTGAACATTCAGAAAAAGATATAGAAGCAGAATACTGCTAATGTAATATAAATGAACATCTCTGCAATGCTGTGCTCCCTACAGGGATGTTTGTTGTTATCATAAGCAAGAAAACCGTTTTCCTGAAAGAGTGGTCTAGAGGTATTGAGCTTTGCTTTCTTCAAAATGCTTAGAAATAAAATGTGAAGAAAGCAGAAGAGTGGCTCCAAATCTCTATGCTCACAGTGACAAAAGACAGGTTTATGTAAAATGTTTATTCTAAATCATATTCCAAAATATAAAACAGATTTCATTCTGCATTGTATATGAGCTCATGAAGCAAAAGAGCAAATATAATTTTACACTATTATACATAGAAGATCACTTACCATAAACTGTACATTGTCAAATCCATTAGCCAGCAAGTGGTTTTCATACTGAGGTAGCCCAAGATTTTCCAACCATTGTCCCACTGTTTGGACAGGGCATCTGGGTGCTGAAAGAGTTTGAGAAGGGAGGCGTTTAAGTAGCGAATATCCATCCACAGGATAATAACGATGGTCCTGGGCTGAGAGGTGGCATTGCCACATTGTGTTCCGGGAGAAGTTGGTATCAAAGGAGCCCGCCAGCTTGTCAAATGAATGCTTCCAGCAAGTGAGAAAATCAGAAGTAGCACATACTTTCCAGGGCAAGCTATAGAGTACGATCTGCTCCTAGCTCAACATTTCATAGGTATTAATCTCTACTACAGACCAGTACGTCATGTGGTGGAGGAAAAGGCATATCAAGCTGTCAGCTGAGCTGTTTTCCGCTATATGTGATTGTTGAAATACTCCACAATGAGCAATGCGCTGCTAGCAGTAAGAAATCTTTTATCAAGTACTCCTACACTCATCAGTATGCAGCTCCATGCTCCTTGCTCCCCCTTACTTGCTCCCCTTCATTACCCAGCCTAGGCTACACCTCGCATTTTCAATAATAGCCATCAGATAAGCCAGATTTTTTTGTCTGCAAGCTGTAAGCTTGATGCTGCTGCTGCTTCCACCTACACACCCATCCAAGCGTCAATCTTGAATGATGAGAGCAGTCAAAACACATGCAGAAAATAGCAGGTCATCAGAAGCACGCAAAAATGCTAAAATCTGAATAGAACCTTCCTACCAGTTATGCTTTAGAGATAGATCTGCTGTTGTAGAGGCTTAATGTTTCAAAAGACATCAGGCAACGCAATGCATTAACTGTAGCCTATGGCATGGCTTACTACTTGCTGCTTCTCTCCCCCCCCCCCTTTCTTTTTTTTTTAAAGACTGCAGCGAGGTTTGCTCGGCTCACAGTATGCCTTAAACCATTGTTCCGATTATAAGTTCTCCCCAACCAGCCAATAACAAATGGTAAAAAATATCTGCTGCATGTTTTCTTGTTAAAGCCGAGAACAACCTAAATTACACGACATCCGTTCAGTCAAAATAATTATTTCTTCATCTCCCAGATTCCTCAACCATAAAATTCTACAAGACATATCAGCAAGCCTACATCGTAATCTACTTAAAATTCAGTCTGAAAAGGTCATCTATTCTCACTAACGGTTAATGATTTTTTATGCGGGAAAAGAAAGAGTTGATTTTATTTCTCAGAAACAAAACCATTTGAAAAGAGAGACATGAATGCTCAGTAGATCCAATTCAATAAGTCCCATTGATTCAATGGTTTACTCTAATTAGAACTAATAGTTCAATTTAGACCTGGGAATATTTTAAACATTCAGTATTTTTTCAGTTTACCAGTCAGGGCTAATGATGACAAAACTAGAATAATGATGCATCTATAATCTATGTCTTTCCTCCTTTGAAAACATCAAATGCAATGTTTAACAACAGCACAATGGTTTCCTCATTCTAAATATACATGAGACATAGTGATTTGACATTACAAGGATCCTTTGTTTAAAGGAATTCTCAAAAAACACTCACTACAGATATACTGCTCTATAAGCCAAATGTGTATACACTGCATGTGATAACAAATTACTGCATACACAAACAACTGTATTATCAATTGTGTATACCTTAACATTTTTTCAGATGTCACCCATGTTCGGATATCAGCCAGAATGCTAATGCCCTAAATCAAGAAACAGCTTCCTAAGATCTACAGAGATACTCGCAGGAACATCTCAGCAAGCAAGAGTCCAAAAGTGGCAGGCTAAAACCCAGAACCTCAAGCCATGGCTGATACCAAATGAGAGATTCCCTCCTGGGCACACAGAAGACTGGGCGTCTTGGAAGGCGCTGAACAGACTGCGCTCTGGCACCACGAGATGCAGAACCAACCTTAAGAAATGGGGCTACAAAGTGGAGTCCATGGCATGCGAGCATGAAGAAGAGCAAACCACAATCCACCTATTACAATGCAGGCTGAGCCCTGACACATGCACAATGGAGGATCTTCTTAAAGCAACATCAGGGACACTCCAAGTGGCCAGCTACTGGTCAAAGGACATTTCATAGAATGCCAAGTTTTTAAACACATGATGATGATGATGATGATGATGATGATGATGATGATTATGTTGCAATCCCAGGTGACAGCAGGATTGAAGAGAAACAACTGGAAAAGCTGACACGATATTGGGATTTAAAGATCAAACTGCAAAGACTCTGGCACAAGCCAGTCAAGGTGGTCCAGTGGTGATCGGCCCACTGGGTGCGGTGCCTAAAGACCTTGGCCTGCACCTAAACACAATTGCCGCTTACAAGATTACCATCTGCCAGCTACAAAAGGCCACCTTACTGGGATCTGCACGCATTATTTGCCGATACATCACACAGTCCTAGACACTTGGGAAGTGTCCGACATGTGATCCCATACAAAAGCCAGCAGAGTGTCTGCTGTAGACTCATCTTGTTGTATTTCAAATAATAGTAGTAGTAGTAATAATAATAATAATAATAATAATAATAATATAATTTATATTCCGCTCTATCTCCCCAAAGGGATTCAGGGCAGATTCCAAACATTCAATGCTCGAATACAACAATACATCCAGGTTAACAAAATTTAAACAACCCAACTTATAAACACGAATTACAACCCGAATTAAATGAAAAACATAGTCTGTTATAATGGACATAAGACAAAACATCAAACATCGAATGGATGCAATAATTTCCTATTTCCTTGGGGCAAATTGATTAATCATTGCTCAAGTTTGAGCTGGTGTGGTGAGCATTACAACTGTACCCTCAGTTTGCTACTGATATGATAAATAAATAAACTTAACATTGCACAGTAGTCATATAGGAATCAAACAGAATATAAACTATGACATATTTCTAGTGCAACTCAAGTCACATGGAATTCTCTTGATCACTTTCAGATTTTATTCAAGTTCTGTAGCTTGACTGCTGATATTACCAATGATACATTACTGAATGGAGAATATCCATTGAAAATGGCAATCCAAATAAATTACTCAGTTTCATTACCAGTTTTTATTAATGTAAATTCAAATAATAAGGTTTTGGGACACTATCTAATATGAGGGAACGGAACCACACATCCTTTCAGGCAAACCTCAGTTCAAGAAACTGAGTAAAATTTATCTTTTAGCAATAAAAACATCTGAGTAGATTGGACGCTCCATCTAGACTGACTATATAATCCAGTTCAAAGCTATAGTTCCCAACCTTTTTTTAACCAGGGACCACTCTACAACATTAGTACCAAAAGGGTTAACCAATCAGTTTTAGTCAACTTTTGATTTGGGCTGATTATATGGGGTGCTGATTCCAAAAACTGCGTTGGATAGACCACATCAGCTCTAGTTTCTGATACAGAACATATGCCATCCAGTAGTTGCCATCTGCTCGCTCACATAAAATAATATATAATAATTGAGAGCTGATGTGGTCTATCCAATGCAATTTTCTGAATCAGCACTCCAAATAACTCCAAATGAATACACCAAGATTTTTTTTGTTAGTTGGGCTGTGTTATTATCCATGGATTTTGTTAATGCTCGTGTAAAAAAAGAAAAAGAGGACTGCAGTTGAAAAAAATACAAAAAGCGGAGTGCAAGACCCAAGAAACTATCCCTAAGAGCAACTACAACAACAACAACAACAACAACTTTGAGGGAGTAAACAGGGTATTACAAAGGGCTGTTTTCCTGTTGAAACTGATGTGTGGCAAAGGGAGCTAACAACAACAACTTTGTGGGACTAAAAGGGGTCTTACAAAGGGCTGCTTTCCCATTACAACTGATGTGTGGCAATGGGAACTAATAACAACAACAACAACAACAACAACTTTGGGGGACGAAACAAGGTCTTACAAAGGGCTGCTTTCCCATTGCAACTAATGTGTTGCAATAAAAGCTAATAACAACTACTACTACTACTACTTTGGGGGACTCTCCTTCTCCCTCTCCCTGTCCTCCAATGGCATTGGGGAGGCCATGAGAGGGCAACGGCAATGTTGCTGGCCTCTTTCCTTCCTTCCTTCCTTCCTTCCTTCCTTCCTTCCTTCCTTCCTTCCTCCCTTCCTTCCTTTCCTTCCTTTCCTTCCTTCCTTCTCTCCCTCTCCTTCTCTCTCTCCCGCTTTCCTCCAATGGCGGTACACACACCAGCCACAGACCTTATTTTGGTCTTGCGACCCACTAGTGGGCTGTAGCCCATGGGTTGGGAACTACTGACCTAGACTGAAGACTTAAACTATGTTTAAGACTGCATTTGGTTTATCTCATCACGTAAGATAAATCAAATATTTGACACCAACATCAACACACAAAGAAAGCTATAAGGTATTATTTTTCTTATGCTAAAATGCCAGTTAGCATTTCAATATATGGTATATTTCAGTTCTTTTAATTTCTTATTTCATGCCTTACTATCATTCTGGATATTTAGTTATACAGTACAATCATGAAAATGGGAAATTGTAAAATCGAGAATTTCTGTGGAAGGAATCCATTTATAGAAGGTTGTACAACGAATTACAGGGTTACACATGAAGACTGTCAATAAGAAAAACAAAATCAGACATGTATGGTGCCAAAAATCCGGGATACCTTTTCCAATTTTGCAAGCCTAGGTAGAAAGAAAAAACTGAAGTGGACTTATTCTAGCTTAGATAAACAGATGTTTTCCAGTCATAAAAATAGAATTGCCTGTACTCTGAAATCTCAGAGCTAAGCACGGAGGAGAAGTAATCATCACATATGCTGGATCTGTCAGTAGAATGATTTATTTATTTATTTATTTATTTATTTATGAAATCTAGCTCTTTTGTTTTATTGTGAGTGTATATAAAGAAAATAAACTGGAATACGTTTCGGTGTCCCAACAACTGTGTGGCCTCTCATCTGATGCAGCCTTCATCCGCCATCACATCCATTGTGACATGTACTATGTTACCATCTGCCTGCTTCGTTGTTGAAGTCTTCAGGTCGTGTTTGGTCTGGTTCTTCCCCTATGACCCTGTCAACTTGGGAGATCCCTCTGGGAGTACATGACTCTGACGACTTCGCTCACAAGTTTACTGGAACACACAAGTTCCAGTAAACTGGCAATCCATTGAGGGGAGAAATATGCTAGCAGCCAAGAAATACATACCCAGTCAGACTATTAGTTCATCCAGCTAAGTATTATCTACTCACAAGGACTGGTAATGGCTCCCCAAGGTGCCAGAGAGACATTTTTCCTACCCCTACTTAGAGATTTCAAGAACTAAAATCTGGGATCTTTTGGAGGCAAGGGATTTATCCTTACACCGAGTTACAGTCTTTTCTTTGAACAGACTGTCTGTTTCACACCATCACATGTAAACTTGGCAAAATTCAATCATTCAGAAGCTTTTTGAGATTATTCCTTTTTTATTCCTAACTAGCTGTACCCGCCACGCGTTGCTGTGGCCAACCTTCCCTCTTTCTCTCCTTCTTTCCCTCCTTCCTTCACTCCCTCTTTCCTTCCTTCCTGTCTTTCCTTCTCTTCTTCCTTTCTTCTCTATCTCTTTTCTTCCTTCCCCCTTTTCCTTTCTCTTCTGCTGTCTCTCTTTTCTTCCCTCTTTCTCTACATCTTCCCCTCTTCCTTCGCTCCTTCTTTCCTTTTTTTTTCTTTCCTTCTTCCTTCTCTAACTTTCCTTCCTTCCCCCTTTTTTCCCCTCCCTCTTTCTCTCCTTTCTTCCTTCTCTACTTCCTTCCTTCCTTCCTTCTCTCTTTGCTTCCATGCTTCTTTCTCTCTTTTCTTCTCTCTTTCTTTCCCTACATCTTTCTTTTCTTTCTTTCTTTCTTTCTTTCTACTCCCCTTCCCTCCCTCTTTCTTTCCTTTTTCTGTATTGTCATTTAGGTTTTTGGGGCTTTTTAAGTCCCTTCTGCTGTGTTTTTCAGTGAGGCTGACCTTTCTTCCTTCCTTTGGTTTTTGTTTCCATTCTTCCTTTTGTCTGTCCTTCCTTCCCCCCTCTTTCTCTTTCTTTCTCTTCTTCCTTCGCTCCTCTTTCCTTCCTTTTCTTTCCTTATCTCCTTCCTTCTTTCTCTACCCATTTCTTTCCATCCCTCTTCATTTCCTCTTTCTCTCTTTTCTTCCTTCTCTACCTCTTTCCTTCTTTCCTTCACTCTTTGTTTCCATGTTTCCTTCTCTGTTTCCTTCCTTCCTTCGATGTGTTTCCTCTTCCTTGATTGGGCCCGCCGTGGTGAAGGGAGGGGGTGTGGCTTACCGGAGGGGGGTGGGAGGAGGGAAGGATTGAGTCAGGGAGGGGAGGGGTGGGGGGGCGAAGGAAGGGGGCGTGGCTTACCAGAGGAGGAGGAGTGCATGAGCGGGGTGTCGGTGGGTGTGGGCAAGGTTAGATGAAGGAGGGGGAGGAGGGATGGTTTGGACAGGGTGGGAAGGGACAGGGCGGGGTTTGGACTGGGCGGGGCTTCCTTGGAGGCAGCGTGTTGTGGCGTGATCATGTGGGGCGGGCAGGGGGAGGGAGGGGCCGTGGTGTGGGATGATCGCGCGGGGTGGGGGAGGATGGGGGCGTGGCTTGCGCGGAGGGAGCTTTGGCCGGCAGGCCATGTGCACGCGCCAGGGAACTTGCAGCTGGGTGCCATTGCGCATGCTCAGTTGTTTTGTCCTTTTGTGAGTGTGTTGTTGTGTTGTTTTTTATTTTGATTCGATTTGTTTGTACCTTGTGGGTTGTGGTAGGTGCATGGGAATTTTGGTTAATTTTTGTTGGGGTTTTTTTGAGTTTTGCTGTCCCGTTGGACGCTCCTTACAGATTTATATATATAAGATATACAAGAGTTGAATGAAAAGTAATGCATCCACCTTCGTTACTTGGGTTTGGATGGGAATATTTCAATAAATCAAAGGCAGAAATAATCCTTAGAATGTGCTCTTTAACTACCACTATTCACTTTTCCACATAATCACCAGACATTTCTGCCAATGATAAACAAGTTTTCTGAAGCCGTCACGGAAGAAGTCGGAAGACACTCTGTTTCCGCAACCAGCATCTCACAGTTCTCTCAACATCTTCATCAGAAGCATAATGATGTCCCTGCAGATCTTCTTTCATTATCGGGAACAGATGGAAGTCAGACAGTGCTAAATCTGGACTGTATGGAGGATGTCTTATGGTGGTGAGATTCAGTCTCTGAAGTTTCAAGTCTGTGCGCTTTCATTTCAGGCATCAGCATCCTGGGTACCCATTGTGCACAGATCTTCCGATAGCCAAGCAAAGCAATAATGTCACCCACATGTTCTTGCGAAATGCAGGTTATGCTTGAAATTTCTCTCTGAGTTATATGATGATTGTCCTGAATCAATCTGTCAACCTTTTGCTTGTGAAACTTGGTGGTTGCTGTCACAGGATGTCCAACTCTTTGTTTGTTACGCAAGTCAGATGTTCCCACCTCACAATTAAACTTACTCGCCCAATGATGCACAGTGCTCACACCAACACAATCACCATAAACAGCTTGCATTCTCTGATGAATCTCCTTTGGAGTGACACCTTCTGCTGTCAAGAATTCAATGACTGCATGTTGCTAAAGTCGCACTGACTGATCGTCTGCACAGGGTTCCATATTTTGCACTTTAACAACACAACTGTTCAATGCTAAGGCTCCCTCCCATAATGGAACTGTAGAAGAGAGTCTACTGAACAAGCCAGTACCTGCCACATACCAGTACTGCCATCTGTTAAGGAGTTATGAAGGTGGAGGCATAACTTTTCATTCAACCCTCGTAATGTTATGACTTGCTTCAAAGCTTGTCTCTCCATTTGTGTTAGGCAATGTTTCTTTTTCCCCACAACCTTATGTTTTATGGCCAAATTTATCAATAGTGGAGTGAGAACAATGTTTTTGACCCAGAATGAGAGGCATAGATTGGGGCTGACACCACCCCAACCCTGGTAGTTCCACTATGTAGTAAGATAATAGCACTCCTATGAGATATGGATGTTACAGAGTTGCCTAATTCTAATTCCTACAGATGTAAATTCACTCATGAAGATGTAAGCTACCAAATTGTGTAAAGGTTATTCTCATTCCTTCCTTAAGAACACTACACATTTATACACATGTATATCCATGTTCCCAAGGACCACTTCCCTTCTTCCAAATAATATATAAAAGGAAATAGACTATGAAGTCATTATCTGATAGCATAACTCTGCTGGTGCAAATAAGGCTGTATCTGTGGATGTTATAGTAGAGCCTGTGAGTAATGTTGCAAGCAGTAGTATGGGTGCCAGAAGGAGAAAAAGGGTTTCTCAAGAGCGGAAATCTGATGAGGAACAACAGAGAAAAAGAATCCGGGATATACTTATGGCATCTACAGATGAGGACTCATTTGAGGGGTTCTCTGGGAATGAAGGGTCAATGAGTGAAGGACAAGAAGGAGACACAATGGACTGGACTAGGGGAAGAAAGAGGATTACTTGGGAGCAGGAATCGGATGAGGAACAGCAAAGAAAGAGAATCCGGGATATACTTATGGCACCTACAGATGAGGATTCATTTGAGAGATTCTCTGGGGATGATGGGTCACAGAGTGGGGAAAACGGGATGACACCGTGGATTGGACTAAGGTAAAGGAAGTGCAAGCTATTTGTGCAGAGCCAACATCTAGTGATACATTTATTGAATTCTCTGAGAGTGAAGACTGGCAATTGGGGAATCCAACTGAGTCTTGGGGGATCTAAGTCTTGACAGGAGATGGAGAAGATGGAGGGATGGGCGCAGAACTTCACGCGAAGAGTTGGGAGCAGGTGCAAGTGATAATCATGGGGCGGTGGTCAGTCCATCTTTTCATGATGACGTGTAGATAAAAGTGGGTTCAGGAATGAGGGATCTTTGCAGAAGGCAAGGTGTTGGTAAATGCTCATGCATTGGGTATTAGCTGGACTTGTCGCTGCCTGTTTCGTGTTCAGCATTGGTTTGGGATCTGCAGGTTACTGTTCCCGATCGTGTGTGCTTTCGACTCGGATTGGATTCTCGTGAGTGTGGATTTCTCCCTTCCTGGACCTTGGGCTGGCTTGACTACGATGCTGCTTCTGTGGACTCTGGAGCTTTGCTATTTCGGATTTCCTTTGCTACCCTGGACTTCGCCTGACTATGCTCCTCTCCCTGCGGCTTCACTGCTTTTGTTTACCAGTTGCATGCTGTGCCTTCTTTGTGTGATCTCGGGGTACTGTGTTTGATTCGGTTCTTTTTATCTGGTTAATCCGGATTATATTTCTGTTTACCTTTTGAACCAGGTCTGGTTTTACATTTGAGTTTTGACCAGAGGCATTGAGTTTAAGTGTCTCTGTGTCCTTTTCCTTTGCTTCAATAAACTATTTTGGAACTAACTCTGAGTCTGGCCCTTTAAGGCGTCTGTGATTCCGACAGTGGATGTCTGCTTTTAGTATCCCATGGAATCCTGAACACAGATTTCTCAGATTTCAGTTGTGAACTAGTTGTTCAACTAGTAGTACATATAGTTACATAACCGGTTGCATGACCACTTTTACAAGCAGTAGCACAACTAACTGCACAACCCATAGCTTTGCTTAAATATAACAAGAACAAATGCATTACTGTTTGTACAGCTGAAAAAACACACACAATGGAACTCTTTAGCTATTCCTCTCAGTTAAAAAAATCCAGATGTCATTTTTCCATTGAGTGTTTCCAATACTATCAAAGTGGAAACCTAAAGTTAGCATCTTACTATGGAAATATTAGCACTACATTTGTAATTTACACCAGTTACTTATAAAATTTTAAATACAGGATATGATTTAAAAGGTGTCTTTGGTATTTTAAGACAACTTTTAAAAAGACTACAAAAAGGGACAATTAAAAATAATTTCATAAATTAATGTTTTATTTTGAGAAAAACTCTAGTTATAGAAGGGCTATCCGAACTTCATATTTCACCAAATAGTATTATTGAAAGGACAATCTGGAAAGGAGATATCTTGTTTCATTCCTCATTGCCCTGACCTTGCTGGCCTATGATAAAGCACTGTTAGTCTGCCAACTATTCCAAACCTCACTGTACACATTTGCATTATCACTTAGGTTCAGCCTCTAGGAAAGAATCTCATTTTAGACACTGTGTACTTCAAATGACTTCCATCTAAGGCCTAAGGATGAGAAATATGCAACAGATATTTTCAGAAAAACAGATGTACAAGTATATCCCTCCCTTTCAATATGCAAATAATCACAATGTCCTCCCCAGGCACTGGAACAGATTCTAAATAGTAAGGAGACTAGATAACTCAGGAAAAAGCTTATTATGAAATGAAAACGATCAACAATGCAGCACTAAAAAAAATCCCAAGCACTGCAAAACAGGATTCACAGCAGAAACTTTATATTTTCATTCCCAATGGACACTAGTTTATCAAGTTAATCTTAACTACCACTACCTACCCTTGGCAATTCCCAGAGGGTGAGATGATACTCACTGCCTTAAATTCCCCCACTTCCTATTATTAATTTCCTTTGTCAAATTTCTGCACAGCCATATTACAATTATATTCCTAACCTCTTAAAATTATTTGTGTAAATATCCTGAATATCATATATGTTTGATATAGTGGAGAAAACGTGGAGGCAGTGACAAACTTTGTATTTCTAGGCACAAAGATTACTGCAGACACAGACCGCAGCCAGGAAATCAGAAGACATTTACTTCTTGGGAGGAGAATAACGGACAATTTCAATAAAACAGTGAAGAGTAGAAACATCACACTGGCAACAAAGATCCACATAGATAAAGCAATTGTATTCCCCATAGTAACCTATGGATGTGAGAACTGGACCATAAGGAGGGCTAAGCGAAGGAAGATAGACACTTGAACTGTGGTGTTGGAGGAAAATTCTGAGAGTGCCTTGAATCACAGGAAGATTCAACCAGTTCATACCCCAGGAAATAATGCCTAACCTCTCACTGGAGGGAAGGGTATTAGAGGCAAAGATCAAGTACTTTTGCCACAAAATGAGAAGACAGAAAGCTTGGAGAAGATAATGATGCTGGGGAAAATGAAAGGAATAAGGAAGAGGGGGAGACTAAGGGCAAGATGAATGGATGGTATCCTTGAAGTGACTGGCTTGACCTTGAAGGAGCTGGGAGTGGCGACTGCCAACAGGGAACTCTGGCATGCGCTGGTCCATGAGGTCATGAAGAGTTGGAAGTGACTGAACAAATAAACAGCAACAATAGCTGAGCAAATACTGTTAGTGGTCAGAATCATGCTGGAGACTTACATTTTCAAAAGGGGACTTACATCTGCAGGAATTAGAACTGGACAGTTCTGTAATGTCTGTTTCCATAAGGGGATGCTGTTATGTTACTACATAGCAGAACCTGCAGTATGCATGCTGTGCATCAGGACACTAGCTAGGGCTGCCAATTTGTCTGATGTGTATTGAGATACCTTGCTGATGTTCTGTAACAGAGCTTCACAGTTCATTCACAGGGTTTCTTAGCACCTTTGCTACATAGCTAAGTTTATGTAAAGTTATACGTATAGACCATCATAAAGGATTCTGGCCAATATTTTTACCCTACATTTTTTTGATCTCATCTTCTGCCTCTTCAGGAATTTCTTGATATATATGCCTCTTGGGTGACACACTTTACTCCTTATCCGTTTTTAGTATATAAATTGGAATTGACTCAGCAGATTTGTAAGCAGTTTTTGGATACAGATAAGGCTAAAGCTAATGTTAGTTCCAAGTAGAGAAGACTTAGTGAAACCAATGGAACTGGTGAAGTCACCACTTATTTGACTCTCATTAATTTTAATGAATATACTCTAGTTGTGAAGACTGGATTTTGTCTATCTTTTTTATCTGACAAAGGTTGCATTTTTCTGTCCATTTACTTGGGAATAAGCTCCACTAAAGAAAGCTGGATTCACTTGACTTTGGGGGAGTCACAGAAAGAATACTTTTTCATGGAATGGTCAGCGATCTCTTATAGACAAAGCTCAGTATTTCACAATCCACATTATTTGATAATAAGTAATATTGAAAAACATAGTGATATACAGTTATATATAAATAAGATGTCTGGACAAAAGGCTGTGTGACTATTTTCATAGAAGGGGAGTGGCCTCTGTCTGCCTTGAAATCCCTCAATGCCATCTTAACTAATGGAGCCCCCAGTGGCGCAATTGGTTAAACCAGGCATCCTCAAACTGTGGCCCTCCAGCTGTTTGGGCCTTCAACTCCCGGAATTCCTGACAATTGAACAAGCTCGTTAGGGCTTCTGGGAGTAGGAGGCACAAACAGCTGGAGGGCCACAGTTTGAGGATGCATGGGTTAACCAATTGCGCCACTGGGGGCTCCATTAGTTAAGATGGCATTGAGGGATTTCAAGGCAGACAGAGGCCACTCCCCTTCTATGAAAATAGTCACGCAGCCTTTTGTCCAGACATCTTATTTATATATAACTGTATATCACTATGTTTTTCAATATTACTTATTATCAATAATGTGGATTGTAAAATACTGAGCTTTGTCTATAAGAGATCGCTGACCATTCCATGAAAAAGTATTCATGGGTTAAACCCTTGTGCTGGCAGTACTAGTGACCGACAGGTTGGCGATTCAAATCTGAGGAGCGGGGTGAGCTCCCGGCTCAGCTCTAGCTTCCCATGAGGGGACATGAGAGAAGCATCCCACAGGATGGTAAAACATATGGACATCCCCTGGGCAACATCCTTGCAGACAGCCAATTCTTTCATACCAGAAGCAACTTGAAGTTTCTCGAGTTGCTCCTGACACGGACGCAAAAAAAAATCTTAACAACAGAGTAATGTCTGAGACAGAACCCAGGGCTATGAATCTAACAATATTATCCTCCCCCTCCCTCCTGTATGATTTTTAACATCTCCACCTGATAAAGAAGCCAGTGAAACTTCAAAATCTTGCAAAATATATCTTATGCTTTTAAGATGGCCAAATATAGATATTGCAGTTTTGTGAATTTTGTATCCTTTCTAATTTTGCTGCATGGCTCCCCTTGAATATATTTCCATATTTATTTGCTAGTATTGGTACTGAATCCATATGCTGACTTCCAATCTTTGCATTATGAATCACTATAAAGGTCAATCTTAATGTAAAGGTCACTCAATATAAAGATCAGTGATAAAAATAGGAATATTGTGAAAACCAGTTCTGGCCATTTTTCAGATTATGAAAAACTAAGTGCATCATTTCTCTTTAATGTTCTCACCATCTCTATTTGAAAATAGTTACATTATATTATCACTTTCCAAGGTAATGAGATAAATTAGAAATAAAGTATGTTTTCTAGATGTATAACAAATCATTGTGAAAGGAATCCTTATATCATTATGCCTGCATTTCAAATTAAAATGGTGTCTTAATTAAATATATTTTATTTGGCTTATATCCTTATAGAGCAGTGGTTCTTAACCTGTGGGCCACAGACCACCAGTGGGCTGCGAGGACGAAAATCTGGTCTGCAAGCCTCCTTCCTCTTTATTTATTTATTTTATTTTATTTCCACTCCTTTTGTGCCACCTTCACTCCTACCCTGTTGCTGACCAGCCCCGCGCCCTTTGATAGACCACATCAGCTCTAGATTATTAAATATGGTTTTGTCTGGGTGAGCAGATGGTGACTACTGAATGGCATATGTTTTGTATCGGAAACTAGAGTTGACGTGGTCTATCCAATGCAATTTTCTGAATCAGCACCCCAAATAACCAAACCAAATCCAAAGTTGACCAAAAATCAAATCATAACATTTTAGGTACTAATGTCCCTGGTCAAAGTGGCCCCTGGTCAAGAAAAGGTTGGGAACCATTGTTATAGAGGAAGGACATTAACAGCTTTGAAGGAGAATCAACTTGCTAAGGTCGCAATCATATGGCAACAAATAAAGAAAATAGCCAATATAACAGTACTTTCTCCTTTTAAAAAATCTTAAGTTTATTTGGGTTGAGGTCTAACTCATTTTCCTTAATGGGTAAGAGATGAAACCCTGGCTGTTAGAAAAAGCAACAAACAACACAATTAGCTGTGGGAGTATGTGACAACACTCTCAGTTATCATCTTGAGGATCGACTAACATTCATCTCGTAGGATCAAAGTTAAGAATATAGGGCAATGCATTTGAACACTTCTCAATATGGCTAAATATAGTTATTACACTAATTTCTTGCCTATCACCAACTTTATTAGTGCTGTGTGACTCACAACACACAATAATGAGATCCTTGTCATCTATACATTTATACAAAGAAAAGGCATCACATTATAACTCAATAATAAATTAAACCAAATTTAAAAGAAAACAGAGTTTACACAAAGATGTTTGCTGATTTCCCCCCTTAAAGTGTATATCCTAGCTCTGAAAGATTTTAATTCATTTTATTGTGATAAAAATACACATCTACCAACCTCTTTGTACTACTGTTCAAAGAGCATTGCATCTAACTTATTTCGTTCTCTCAGCTTCAAAGAACTGAGCAGAAGAATTACTGTGGTATAGCTTTGACAAGTACATAAAATGTTGCCTTCAATTAGACACTCTTTTTCTCTTTGTGACTGTGTGACTGTGTGTGTGTAACACATATACAAATGGGAACAAACCAACAAAAATGTCTACAGTGGAACCAACCGTCTATGAAATTCAAAGAACAGTAATACATTTGTAAGAGTTCTGCATTGAATATAAAGTAGGCAGTGTCTGTCTGTATACATGGCTCCCTGTACTGTACTATCCTCACCAGATGTCCTTCTCCGGGGTTTCCTGTCACCTGACGGATGGCAGACAGTTATCTAGGAGAAGATTTTTTCAGTGCTAGACCCTAAGCTTTGAAATGCTCTCTCAGGGCCCTTCCACACAGCCCTATATGCCAGAATATCAAGGCAGAAAATCCCACAATACCTCTGAGGAACTACCTCTGAGGATGTTTGCCATAGATGCAGGAGAAACGTCAGGAGAGAATGCCTCTAGACCATGGCCATATAGCTCAAAAAAACCTACAACAACCCAATCCCACAATATCTGCTTTGAACTGGGTTATCTGAATCCACACTCGGATAATGTGGGATTTTCTGCCTTGATATTCTGGGATATAGGGCTGTGTGGAAGGGCCCCCAGACAGAGTCACCTTAGCCCTTTCTCATATCTTTCTGATTCAAAGAGAATAACTTTTATTTTCCAAGCTTTAAAACTATTTAAATTTTATAGCATCCTTGTTTGATGGAGTACTCATTGTAATCTACTATCTCTTTTAATATCTTTTTAATGTTTCTTTGTAAGCTGCTGGGACAATGCATTTGAAGGACAGGGCATGCATTTAAATAAAGTAAAAATGTAACAATCAATTCACAAAAACAGTTGCTATGATAACCAAATCTTCCTTCTTTTGGCACCCTAATTTGACACCTGCAGTGAGAGTGAAATCCCCAATTTTAGAACCTACATAAATAGAATTAGATTTGCTAATTTTTTTTTCAACTATGCACAGTGGCACCTTCCTTTTCTGTTATTGAAAGGTGGTGACTTTGAAGCAATATGCTTAGTACTCTGTAGTAAGACTACTGCTGAGCTTTTATATAAATAATCCTCATTGTACCATCTATGACAGCAAGGTAAAAAGCATAAACTAGAGTTAGACTATCATCATCTACCAGTCTTAATTTATTTTGATGCCAAATTTGTTATCTACCAAACAGCCGCAACTTTTACTCTACTCAGAAGAATCAAAGGGTGATCAATTTCATATTTACTGTGAATATTTCAACTTAGAAATAACATTTTTAAAAATCCTTAGACAGTGCGTTCTGACTACAGTCATTCTCCTCCTTGATTCATTCGGCTACCAACTGTATTTTATGGTTCTCACCTACATCTATTTGTTGGTGAAGAAGTGTGTGTGTGTTTGTGAATATTAACGGAATAAGTAAAATCCAACCATTTAAGATTTTTAGACTAGAATCTGCCAAACTTCTGATTGCTGTGATAGATATAGATAATTTAGAAAAATATATGGTAGCAAGCATTTAGGGCCTCTATTTAAATACGTTGTAGACCAACTAACAAACAGATTAGTGCTTCTGTGATACTATTCAACTTCAAATTCCTGGGACTGGTTCCAGTTGACTTTTGCTGGCACTATATTCTTCACCAATTAAATGTAGAATCATAAAATAATAGAGCTGGAAGCGATCACATGGGCCATCTAGTCCAACCTGTCATGTAGGAACAGCACAATCAAAGTACCCCTGACAGATAGCCATCCAGCCTCTGTTTAAAAGTTTCCAAGGAAGGAGTTTCCACCATATCCCAAGGCAAAGAGTTCCACTGTTGAATAGCTCTTACAGTTAGGAAGTTCTTCCTAATGTCCAGGTGGAATCTCTTTTCCTGTAATTTGAAACTATTGCTCTGAATTCTAGTTTCTAGGGCAGCAGAAAACAGCCCTGCTCCCTCTTCCTTATGACACCCTTTCACAGATGTATACGTGGCTATCATATCTCCTTCAACCTTCTCTTCTGCAGGCTCAACATACCCAGCTCTTTAATATGCTCCTCATAGGACATGGTCTCCAGACTTTCATCATTTTATTTGCCCTCCTCTGGACACCTTCTAATTTGTCAATATCTCTTTTGTACTGTGGTGCCCAGAATTAGATACAATATTCCAAAGCAGAATAGAGAGGCAACATGGCTTCCCTTGATCTAGACATTATACTACTTTTGATGCAGCCCAAAATCTTATTGGCTTTTTTAGTTGTTGCATCACACTGTTAGCTCATGTTCAACTGATTGTACATGAAGACTCCAAGATCTTTTTCACATGGAATGTTGTCAAGCCAGGCATCACCCATCCTGTATCTTTGCATTTCATTTTTTCTGCTAAGTAGAATCATAGAATCATAGAATCATAGAATCAAAGAGTTGGAAGAGACCTCATGGGCCATCCAGTCCAACCCCCTGCCAAGAAGCAGGAATATTGCATTCAAATCACCCCTGACAGATGGCCATCCAGCCTCTGTTTAAAAGCTTCCAAAGAAGGAGCCTCCACCACACTCCGGGGCAGAGAGTTCCACTGCTGAACGGCTCTCACAGTCAGGAAGTTCTTCCTCATGTTCAGATGGAATCTCCTCTCTTGTAGTTTGAAGCCATTGTTCCGCGTCCTAGTCTCCAAGGAAGCAGAAAACAAGCTTGCTCCCTCCTCCCTGTGGCTTCCTCTCACATATTTATACATGGCTATCATATCTCCTCTCAGCCTTCTCTTCTTCAGGCTAAACATGCCCAGTTCCCTAAGCCGCTCCTCATAGGGCTTGTTCTCCAGACCCTTGATCATTTTAGTCGCCCTCCTCTGGACACATTCCAGCTTGTCAATATCTCTCTTGAATTGTGGCGCCCAGAATTGGACACAATATTCCAGGTGTGGTCTAACCAAAGCAGAATAGAGGGGTAGCATTACTTCCTTAGATCTAGACACTATGCTCCTCTTGATGCAGGCCAAAATCCCATTGGCTTTTTTTGCCGCCACATCACATTGTTGGCTCATGTTTAACTTGTTGTCCACGAGGACTCCAAGATCTTTTTCACACGTACTGCTCTCGAGCCAGGCGTCACCCATTCTGTATCTTTGCATTTCGTTTTTTCTGCCAAAGTGGAGTATCTTGCATTTGTCACTGTTGAACTTCATTTTGTTAGTTTTGGCCCATCTCTCTAATCTGTCAAGATCGTTTTGAATTCTGCTCCTGTCCTCTGGACTATTGGCTATCCCTCCCAATTTGGTGTCGTCTGCAAACTTGATGATCATGCCTTCTAGCCCTTCATCTAAGTCATTAATAAAGATGTTGAACAGGACCGGGCCCAGGACGGAACCCTGCGGCACTCCACTTGTCACTTCTTTCCAAGATGAAGAGGAAGCATTAGTGAGCACTCTCTGTGTTCGTCCACTTAACCAATTCCAGATCCACCTCACCGTAGTTTTGCCTAGCCCACATTGGACTAGTTTCCTTGCCAGAAGGTCATGGGGGACCTTGTCGAAGGCCTTACTGAAATGTAGTATCTTACATTTGTTCTTGTTGAAATTCGTTTTGTTAGTTTTGGCCCAGCTCTCTATCCTGTTAAGGTCATTTTGAATTCTGATCCTGTTCTCTGGAGTATTAGCTATCCCCCTTAATTTGGTGCCATCTGCAAACTTAATAAAAATGCCCTCTAAACCTTCATCCAAGTCATTAATAGAGCTATTGAACAGTACTGGGCCCAGTACTGAACCCTGTGGCACTCTGCTAGTTACTTCTTTCCTGAATGAAGTGGAAACGTTGGTGAGCATCCTTTGGGTTCAGTCATTTAACCAGTTACAGACCCACCTGACAGTAGCATTGCCTAGCCCACATTTGCACACTTTGCTTGCAAAAAGGTCATGGGGTACTTTGTCGAAAGCCTTACTGAAATCAGATATTCTACATCCACAGCATTCCCTACATTTACCAAGTTTGTAACTCTTTCAAAAGAAAAGGTAAGATTAGTCTGACATTACATGTTTTTGAGGAATCCATGCTGACTTTTAGTAATCACAGCATTCCTTTCTAAGTGATTGCAGACTGCTTCCTTAATGATCTGCTCCAGAATCTTTCCTAGTATTGATGTCAGGCTAACTGGACAGTAATTCTTTGGGTCCTCTTTTTTTCCCTGAAGAACAGAATCTGTCTCCAGGATTCCTGACTAAGCACATGTGAATATAGAGAGTATGTAGAAAAGGAGACAAGCCTGTCTCATCACCTCCCACAGAATTTTTTTTACAAGTGTAGGGTACACAATCAACCACCAAAATGGAAACCATATGCATTGTGGAGGTTGGAGAAAGAAAAACAATTATTCCTGGATGGATTTTGGAAGAAGCTTTCAAGTGGTCTCTAGAAGGTTCAAAATGTTTCTATTTACCTAAGCAAGGCTTACTAGATAAAAATATTGATGAAACATATTTAACTAACTCTCTCTCTCTCTCTCTTTTTGGTGGTATAGGAACCTAGCTTATTTTTGCCATGTTTCTCTCTGGCACCAATTTTTTCTCTTAAGACATAATACACAATAACACTTCTACTTCATTAACTGAGGTATACTCGTAGCATAAATGGAAATACAAAATATGGAGTAGCATACATTCTTGGCTATCAATTTATCATTATGGTGGCACATATTGGTATATTTCAGTGACATTGTGGAAATAATTTAGTGGTAATTGATATTTTAGATTATCTTATTTTAATGAAATAATACAACTGAAAAAAAAATAGAGATGGCATTAGTCATATAAAATTCTGAATTTTTCTCTGTGTTGATATCCTAACAGAAGCAGAATTCGCTCCACAACCATATTCTGTCATGACATTTGATTAGTAATGTACATTTATCTGTCTTTAGGAAAGGTTCACTAAAATATCAGCCATCTGTACTTCTATGTTATAAAATAATGATTAATCTTTAGTAAAATTAATTGGTTAAATAATTTAAATAAATTACTTGGATCAAACATCTGGGATTCAAAAATGAAAATAAAAACAGAAAACACAAAAATGACCCAAAAAACAACAGGTCAGCAATGTTTCTTTTTCCAAGTCTCTGGGAAGTCCTACATATGTGTAGTTCAGTAGGTTACCCAGAGGTGAGACAGGTGCTAAAATCTGAATATGACTCCTCCAAAGTAAGCATCGGTTAAGAGCTGATTTGATACAACTGATTTCCCAAAGTCATCTACAACTATTCTCTGAAGGAAAACTGCATATCAGGAATGCGGGAAGACACAAACCCCTTCACACACTATTACTGCCAAAATGAGGCCCCAGTGGCACAATGGGTTAAGCCCTTGTGCTGGCAGGACTGAAGACTGACAGGTCAGAGGTTCAAATCCAGGGAAAGCATGGATAAGCTCCCTCTGTCAGCTCCAGCTCCCCATGCAGGGACATGAGAGAAGCTTCCCACAAGGATGTTAAAACATCAAAACATCTGGGCAGAATTGTAGACGGCCAATTCTCTCACAGTTTCTCAAGTTGGTCTGACAAGAAAAAAACCCCCACCAAAATTGAGTGTCAACTGCAAACAGCTGTAAGGTTCAGGAGAACAGCAGAGTGTCCCCCAAAACTATTGAAATTCTGGTAGAGTTTAGAGCCTACAATGCCCTTTGTGTTTTGAAAAAGAAATTCACAGTACCAGCTTGAGTGCAAAAATTAACCATACTGCAGTTCTATAATAGTCAGCCGTGTACTATGTAAAGTACTGAATGCACTTCACATACATTATCTCAGTAATTGTTACATCAACTCTGTATGTCAGGCACACTGTCAGATTCTATCAATTAAGTCTATAGCTGAGAGCAATTGAGACTCAAAATGTGAGGATGTCAGTCAATAACTACAGGAAAATAGGGTTGAGAAGGAAGTGGTCTGCTCAAACTGTTGTCAATTTATAGTAATTATTTGAGGGGCAAGGATGCATGCTGTGAAGTCAAACACTCCTTCTCCCTGCATTGTACAAGAATGTATCAGGAAACAAAAATATAGAAAGACACTTTCTTTTTCCTGCTCCCTATAATCTGCAACTCTTCCTACTAGACTAACAAACCATTTTGCATTCCTGTCATATTGCAGTAATATTATGTTTGGGATCAGCAGCTCTCCATTGTAAGCAATGTCAAGGAAAGAAGAGAGGAAGCGAATTCAGAAAAAATGATGTGTGGCATAAAAGGAAAGCTAAGTAGTGGGGACTAAAAAGGAGCAGCAGCGGTTTGTTGGAGGGGGGAATGGAGTAATAGTGGAAACAGGAAAGTGTAGGGAGAGAATAATGAAAAGAGAGTTAGTTGCAGGACCTCTGACAGATGGAAAGGGAAAGGAAAGAAAAACAGAAAGACAGAAGGAGTTATCAATCAGATGGAGAGAAAGTACAGACTTTGTTTTTCCACATTAAGGTCTCCTTATAAAAGGTCCTGCATAATTAAAATGGATTTAATCTGGGCTCCAGAGCTCTGGAGCAAGCTGTTACTTTGGATTCCCTTCCTGATACTTCCTTCTCATCATTTATTTTTCCTTCAGATGGAAAAATGTATGTACTAGCTATAAGTATTTCAGAAATAGGGATCTATTTGACATCAGAATGTTAACATTTTATGAAGAGAGTTGAAGAAAATATTAACACTCATACAGTGATAACCTAGGTTCAGACTATTTTAAAAGATTTTTTTTCTATTTCTCTTGTCAGCAAATTCAGAAATTACATAATCAAGCATTATTTCTCTGAAAAGCTAATCTTTTGTGCATAGAACTGGTAACAATGATGGGGTGAATTGTAAAGTTGTGGATCTTGACTTATTTTTGATAAAGGGAAATTTAGGGAACATTTCCACAATTCACATTAGGAAATGGCAGAGTTAAATGAAGGCAGAGAACTACAGTAACAATAGGAACAGCTTCATCCGAGTCCTTATTAAAATTGCTTTTAAACTGCTATGTGCAGTCATCCCAAATCCATCATACAATTTCTAATAGATACTGAAGATAAAAAATGGCAGATCACTTGCATAGCTTGTTACTTAAGCTTTTACATATCTTGAGGAAGAAGGGTCCAGTCTTGTCAGGAATCTCAAGAAATCACACTGATTTTTTGTAGTCATAGAATCATAGAGTTGGAAGAGACCATGTGAGCCATCCAGTCCAACCCCCTCTCAAGAATAAGGAAAATCACATTCAAGGCACCCCTGGTAGATGACAATCCAGTCTCTGTTTAAAAGCCTCCAAAGAAGGAGCCCCCACCACATTCTGGGGCAGAGCTCCACTAATAAACAGCTCTCAGAGTTAGGAAGTTCTTCCTAATGTTCAGGTGGAATCTCCTTTCCTGTAGTTTGAAGCCAGGGCAGCAGAAAACAAGCTTGCTCCCTCCTCCCTATGGCTTCTTCGATGAATGACTTGTAGTCATTCATCTGCAGTCATTTTTTTCATCTGGGAAAATTAATTTGTGCCTTCAAGCTATCAGATATTTGATCTGAATATGTGGATCCCACTTGATTAATCAGTTTCTTTGTTTCTTCTTCAAATTCTGCAGTGAAGAGGGAAAATGCATTTCCATGCACCACAAACGTAGCGCCTGGGCCTGGTATTTGTAAAATCTTGTTACATAATTAAAATTGTGAAGGACCATTATATTGCCACAAAAATATTTTTATTTTCATTTCTGTGTTTTGGAGCACCAAAGGATTTGCTGTCAACTTTACTACTACTTTTCCTGTGGAATCTCTGGCAGTGTTTATTCAAATTTCCAAAATACAGTGAAATGATGATAAGTGTTTTTGTGCCATATTTTCTGCAGCATGATCTTGCTAATAACAGGCTTTTAAAGGTTTTTTTTTCTTAGCAGTGCTCAATACTATCACTGATTCTTTGCCTTATGTTCCTCAAGGGGTTGTTCTTAGGATAACATGGAATAGAAGGATACAATGTAAGCTACTCTGTACTCTTAAAAAAAGGAAAAGGGAAATAAATATGACAACAATGTTTGAATATGATTAGGCTGTATGATATTGACATGGGATTTCCCTGAAACCATACAGTGCATAGTAACCAGAGAAATACTACTTTATTGAACTGTTATAGTGTGCGCACACACACATTTGATGAACTTTGGCGAAGATTCTATAGGATCAATTTTTGCAATTTTACAAATAGTGGAAGTAAAGACAGAAATAACAAGAATAAAAGAGTAGGAAGAAAGGTGACTTCAATGAATCCATTCCCAGACACCTATTCCTCTAACAAATTTCTTCCAGAAAGTTTAAAGAGACCTTGGCAGATGCATTTATTGAAGCCACTGCCTCAGTTTGTTGACGTAAGCATTCAGAAGCCAGGCATTGAACAAATAAGCAACCTGGAACAATCTGTGATAAAAGTTTGCCCATGTCTAATATATATACACACATTATATATATAACATATAATATATAAACATTTCTTGGGGCTCCACGAGAAATGTTTGCTTCAAAAACGGCTCCGTGGCTGAAAAAGTTCGAGAACCCCTGATTTAAAGCATGGAACTGCTCACATGGTTCCATAATGAACATTATGAAAGCACTGACCTTTCACACAGTTTACTAAAACAAACATACTACTTGAACACCATTGTTTTTATCAGTGCTAGACTGATGTAAGAAAAAGGACATACTGAATGCCTCCAAATTTTGTGATGGTATTGCTTTCTATAATCAAAATAATCAAAAATATGGAGAAAGATTTCTTAAAGATACATGTTCCGAAAACTACCATGTAGGCTATCAATGATCAAGGGACAAACAACCAGCCATTTTAAAAAGTAACCTGCATCTTTAACAATGGATATTATTCATGTAGTAACAAGAAACAAAGTACACATGTTCTAACTAGGGCTTCCATTTCTAGCTCCTAGCCATTTAGAGTTCCAAGAGTGAATGAGTCATTTTTTACTTTTGAACTATTACCATATTAAGATATTTATGGAAACACTCAGCCAGATATGGAAGCCACACTCGGACTGTTGCGGAATGGCACAAGCTGCAGCAAAAGTAAAATTGTTATTGGCCCAGTGGCAATAGGAGACGGGAGGGAATGTTCTTGTTATTCAGAAAAAAAAACACCTTGTGAGCTGTAGGGCAGCTAGCAGGGGAGCTTTTTCACATGACAACAATGACTGTCTGTATTTCTCCAACTACTACTATATATCCTTGCAAAAATCACAGGGATGTAATTTGGAAGTAATTTTCTTCTTGAGGGAAGCAATGAGTAATTTTAGCATTTTTCTTCCCACTATGACAGGCTTTAAAAACCAAGTGGTTTTTTAAGCCTATTCACAATTTGCAACTTAGTTCCATGCAGAAATACTATCATCATAGAAAAAGCTGTTTCCTGTGCAAAAAATGTTTGGTTTTTTTTGTGCAAAAATAACATGTGAATTTTGTGCAGAATACATTCTGAATTGTGAAGATTCCCATCAGTCCAGGAATCTTCTCATTAGGATTTCTTGATACTCAAAAGTATTTTAAAATAATGTTTGAATATATTGTTGAAGGCTTTCATGGCTGGAATCACTGGGTTGTTGAAGGTTTTTCAGGCTATATGGCCATGTTCTAGAAGCATTCTCTCCTGACGTTTCACCTGCATCTATGACAAGCATCCTCAGAGGTTGTGAGGTCACAGTCTCACAAACTCTGAGGATGCTTGACATAGGTGCAGGTGAAACGTCAGGAGAGAATGCTTCTAGAACATGGTCACATAACCCGAAAAACCTACAACCCAATGTTTGAATATTTTCTGATATTGTTTCTACCCCCAGGCCAAAGTAGTAGTAGCAGCAGCAGCAGCAGCAGCAGCAGTACTTGCCATCATCATCATCATCATCATCATCTTTATGTATTCCCCGCATTTCTCCTTATGGGGACTTAAGGAGGTTAACACTCCACACTAGGCAAGTTTAAAAGGTAGAATACAAAAGTTAAAAAGCAATTAAAAAGCTCGGAAATGTTATGGAAGTGTAAATTATCAACAGGAATCCAATAGGTGTAACACACTTTATTGAACACAGCAAAATCTAGATCACCCACATTCAACCCAGCAGTGGTTATTTTACCCAATGTTTTTTCTTAATTGTTCTGTGAATTTCCAGCTCCTCTACCTAAGGACTTGGCATTATCCAAGGACTGTGAAATGATCGCCATATCATCATTCCTTTTACCATTGGCCAGTTGCAGAAAAAAAATGAACAGAAATACTTTCTCCTTGGAGATCTTTGCTGTTCTTAGTACATTCCTAATAATTCCCTTTCTCCTTCCCTCCCTTTCCTAGATTCTCACTACAGAAGAAAATTGTTGCTTTACTAATGAACACCCAACTGATGGAAATCACTGCATGTGCACATACACTGAAGTTTGCTCCCAAGAGTAAACAAATACAGCATAGGGGAATTGGGCACCTTGCATGAAACCTCATCAAAGTACTGTCAACCATCTAGAACCAGTTATGAACTCACTGGTTTTAGCAATCTGACCACTTTAGTAGTGGGCTTAGATGACACAGGCCCATCAGGACATGAATCTGCTCTCCCTTTGTATTTACAGCACCCATTTACATAATTAAGATGGAGACTCTGGAAACTAGTGCTCAACATTTAGAAACACAGGATTAATGAATCTGTCACATGAAAAGTAACAACCATAACATATTTTAAATTCTTATCTGCTTTAGAGGTTTAGTTTTTCTGTAGGTTGGTAAAATAATCAGCATCAGATTAACTCTAGTTGATGAAATGAAATTATTTCAAAACATCTGATATTTTTTACTATCGTCCCACCTTTCAAAACATGTATTAATTAAATAATCTGAAAGCAAAAAGAACTTACTTGGTACACCATTGCTAATCTCTCCCAGTCCCGTGATTATACCAGCATCTATGGAACTCATAATTTTATCAATCTTCAAGGAAAAGATAAGGAAAAGATTAAGTCTGACATTAAGCATTGTTAAATGTTTTTAAGCATGGAAGCAAAATATAGAATTTCGTTAAAGGATAATGGCATCACTGCAAACCATACACAGGAAAAATAATAATAAGAAGAAACCTTTTGAATGGTTTGCAGAGACCATGAAGAAGAAAGGCACTTCAACCTTGACTGCTTAAGTCTCATTCACTTTAAAATAGTTAAAATATTCATCATATATAATTCCAACCATATAGGAGTCATTTAATTGAATGTAAAGTGCTCCTAATTCAGATCTACAGCTTATATGAATAGAAAAAGTGAGTTGATTGACAAAATAAATAAAGTATTTTCTCTGATCAAAGATTTCACATTGTAAATAAATGCATACTTAATATAACACATGCTAATATTTTAATAGGCTCCATTCTTTTCTATTCTTATACAACGATTGCTAATAAAAAAGTATATATTCTTTACAGAAAGTGCATATGGACTATTTATTTATTTATTTTACAACATTTGTATCCCGCCCATATCAGCCTGAAGGTGACTCAGGGCAGCGTACAAGTCGGCAACAATTAGCTCAATTAACCTGGTTTCACCCAGAACCATTATGCCTGCATATTCTTCTGTTGTACTTTGTTATGGGTAAACTGGTAGATACAGTTGGCTTTTCCTGAAATAACAGAAAAGTACTTTTGTTTGTATTAAATTATATAATAGTAATAGTAGTAACAACGACAACAACTCTGGATAATTCCTTGAGTTTACAAACTGCTATGGAGGGTATTAGTAGGCTTTCACCTGAAAGCTGCAGCATGCCATAGATTACATCTAGATGACTGATTTCTTGATGGAGATAATATCCATTACGTATGTGACTTGGCAACAAAAACCTCTGAATTTGTTCTGTATATTTAGCAGGTATATGGCATATTATATTACAGATTCTTGGGGAGATACAGTCTGACTTTTAATTTTCCTAAAAAGCAAAGCACACTTTTGGGCATGTGCAAAGGCTTGCATATATGCATCCTTTTTGCACTTTCCTGGCAACAACTCCTGATGCCACATGAAAAATAAGTTTTGAAACTCTTGGCTTTACAACTTCATTTTGAAATATTTTTAAAGAATGCTAGTTTCAAGGGTGGCTTTCTGGAAATGACATGGAAAGCTACTGAGGGGAAAACACATATGTATGTGGACACACCATTAAAAGGTGCAATATGCACCGTGACCACAGAAAACAGTCTCTATACCTATTAGTGTCTTCTTTTCCCATTAAGCACAATATATCTACTGTGATTATGGTAAGAAGAAACCCAGGCAGGGATCTTTCTCAGCCCTTGCTACCTAAGGTCCTAACCCAACACAGTTTTAATATTTCATATATGAATCCCTGTATAAAAAAAGATAAAAACTTACTTCTTCCCACTCAGAAGTAAATGATGGTGTTCTTTCAGATGCTCCTTTAGAGTTTTCAGGGTCTGGTATAGATTCATTCCAATTTCTTCTTGCTTTTTGTTCAGTAGGTGGATAGGAAATAAGGTTAGAGTCAGATTTTGAAACATATTTGGATAAATGCATGTCAAGAAGAGTCTTTGGCAAAGATTTTATTCTTCCTAGCGTGCAAGCACGTTCCACAAACCCTGCAGCATTCACAATCCATTGATCCCCAGTTCTTGTAATGCCAGCCAGTGTTTTAGTTTCTCCTAGATTATTTTTTGAAAGAAATACAGTTCTGTTTGAAACAAGTGGTTTTTTCTTTTTAATTGGAGGGTCAGTGCTGCATTCTTGCTGTAACTGCATTGGATTCAAAATACTCAGGTTCAAGCTACTGTCATTATGTAATTCATCAGATGGGCTTGCTTTTCTGTATAGCTGAAGTGGATTATCAGGTGGGTCACAAGCAGGTGATGATCCATGAAGCAGACCAGCAAACTGCTCAGAAGGATAGGCTTCAAGATGCTCACTTTCAATTGATGTTTGCTGGGTTCCTGTAAAATATAGTATTCCTTTCAATTTACAATTTTAATCAAAAACTTCTCTACAATATAAACAGACATCTTTAACTGCAATGTGTCTTCAATATATTGGATTGGGTACATTGTGAAATGGGAACCACAGTGGTATGGTTGTTTGAGCGTTTGACTATGACTCTGGAGAGTTAATCCCTGCTCAATGATGGAAACTCACTGGGTGACCTTGGACAAATCACACACTATCAGCCTCAGAGGAAGAAATGTTGCCAAGAAAACCCTGTGATACGTTTGCCTTAGGGTTGTCATAAGTCAAAAATAACTTGAAGGCACACAAAACATATGATCATCCCAACAACACAGCCCAGAATATCATGTTTTAGACCTTATAAACCCCCCACTATAGTCAACACTATAGCCTTCTAAGACTTGAAAAACTAACTAATCTATTATGGCACAATATTTTTTGAATCTAAAGTCCACTTTTTCAGATGCACAAGTACAACTCTCATTTGGCAGATACATCTATGCAGACAGCTGAACAGAACTAATAGAGAATTGGATAACATTGATGAAATGGGCTTGAGTTGATTAATACTTACGCTGCAATGCAATTGCTAACCTTCAAGATACAACACTTCTCTGTGTATGAGAAACTATTAACATGCCCCCTCTAGAGTTTTCCCCAAAGCTAAGGAGGCCAAATGGCCCTCCTACACTGACCAAATAATGCATTTTGAAGCTGACTTGGCCAATATGCACTGCTGCAGGCATGTAAGGATTCAACCCAAAAATGTGCTGGAGCAGATGCCAGTGTACACCTGATCCAGAGCTAAATCGTCCCCACAAAATGTGGAGCACATTGTAGACACCTGCCCCTACTGAGGCACGGTAAAGAATCCTGAATGAGGGCTGCTAAAAAGCATCCCAAGGGAATAACTGGGCAGGAGTGGGCTAATCGACCGCCTGGAAGGGGGAATTGGTTACTTTCACTGCTAACTGTCACCCCCCCCCCCATGTGTATGTCTTCTGTATAATAATTTGCAGGAAATTGGGGGGGGGGGGGTCTGCAAAGTGGTTTGAAACCAGATTTCTTGGCAAATGTAATAAACTTCTTGGTCTCAAACCAGTTCCAAGCTGGATTGTAGTATCAGCACAGGAACATCCTAATAGGCCCAAGGCAAGCCAGTATTTATTTATTTAATTTATTTACAGTATTTATATACCGCCTTTCTCACCCCTGGGGGAACTCAAAGCGGTTTACCCATAAATAATGGCAAGATTCAATGCCTTACGTTGGGCACTAGGGCTGGGCAACCACGGAAAAATTTGTTTCTAAACTCGATTCGTTTTTAGGGGGTTTTTGCATTTCGATTTTTAAAAGAATTCTGAAATTTTCCTTAAAAAAAGTTCAAAATTTACGAAATTTCGGAAATTATGAAACAATTACGAAACAATTACTAATCGATTCGTTAATGGCGGGCGCGATCGCGCAATACGCTAAAAAAACTCTCTGCCTCTGTTGTTGACTGTTGGTGTGATAATTATATTTTTTTTCACTGATAAAACAAACAGCAACCCTAAAACTTGCACCAGACATGCGGAAATAATAACGAAACGATTTCGAAACGATTACGAAACGATTACGAAACGAATTGGAAAAATTCGTTTCGTTTTTTAGTTGCTCCTGAATGGTTCAATATCGCTTCATTATAAAAAAAAAATAACGAATTAATAACGAATTACGAAATTAACGAACAAAACCGCCCAGCCCTATTGGGCACCAATACGATGCCAATACAAACAATTACAATAGTAAAACCACAATTATTTTGCGTAGAGGCCACATTGTGGGCCTGACCAAGAGGGCCCGACCAGGAAAGGGCCTGTGAGAAGGTGGGACTGGAAAGGGGTGGGGCAGGGGGCACTTCATCCTCAGGTAGTCCTCCTGGCATAAGGATGCAGCTGCTCACTCCATTCTTATGCTGGGAGGGAAACAAGACATGGGGCGTCTGCCCCGATCCTTCTCTCCTGATATTCAGGTTGCCCTGTCGGTATTATGGCAATGGCTGAGAATGCTCCAGAGAGCTTTCAGCTGCTGTGTCCCTTCCTCAGGCTGTGCTCTTGGCATAAGGTCAGGACTACTTGCACCATCCTTATGCTGGGAGGAAGGTGTGACATGTGGTGCCTGAGAGTGTTCCAGAGGGCTTTCAGCTACTGTGTGCCTTCCTCCCCTATCTTTTCTGCATAAGGATGAGGCAGGTTACCATGTCCTTATGCTGAAAGGACAGGGATAATGAGGAAAGCTGGAGGTACGTGCCCAGGAAGCTGCATTCGGCCCCCGGACTTTAGTTTGTCCATACCTGTCTTAGTTTATAAGGAAAGGCGCGTGTATATATATATTTAAAAATAGAAATAAAAACCCCTTCAAAAGTGTCATCATAAATAGTCAGCACATGAGATACAGTTTAAATAAGTCTCATCCAGGCTTTGATGCACTATTAATACAATTAAGCCTGAACCTTTAAAAAAAAACACCTCAAAAACCTCCCTTTAAAGGAATATACTTTTTCCAATGGAAGAACACAGCAATGTACTCCTGCCCAATTTAATTTGTTTATTTTTTTTTTAAAAAAAAACCATTTTGAAATGAAAAACAGAAAAACATTTCCCTTCTAAGGTATTTTTAAAATTATAATTTATTCTCAATCCAAATTTGCTAATTGACTCATTCTTTTAGGAGTTTTAGTAATGAAAAGCTTTGTGGCAGCATGTAACATGTATTTTGTATTACATTTTGCTTTTCAAACAGCACCAGCTTTTGTTTTCCTATTGCCTCCTATCCTCAAATTGCAATTTTGTAAGCATTGCAAATAAAAACAAAATGGCTTGCAAGACAATCAGCGCTAATCTATACACTGGCAACACAGAAACATCATCACAAAAACAAAAACATGTTTTTCTTTTGTATTCCATTCTCCAGGGTGTATGTGTTGCATCAGACTAAAATCCCTACTTCTGAATATGACACACACATGCATCAGATACAGTTGAATATTTGAATCAAATACTAGACACAGTTGAATACAATACTAAAATACCAAAAATGATATTAAATACTGCCACTTTCTTTGCTGTTAGTATTGGCAATAAATGAATTGTTCTCCATTCTAGAATAAAGATGTGCATTCACCACATACATGAATAGATTCCTTAGATGAGTAATATTTGTAAAAAAAAAAAAAGCCTTAACATGTAGTGAATCAATTATAGCTAACACATTATATCAATAATAAGCACTGCTGTTGCCATAGCAAGAGAACATCATGTAGAATAAAACCTCCAGCTTGAAATGTGTGCCATAGCTATGGTAACAAGCACCTGTGCTACAAATCTATTTAAATTCTATCTTTGATCCAGGAAGAAATTTTAGTGATACATATCTAGAATACCAATCTATAAATGTAACACCAGCAATAATTGCTGTATATTCTCTGTAGTGATTGACAATCAACAATGAGGAGAAGAGCAGAGTATTTATCAAGTCTCTGATGCTTTATCTCTGAAGGTTTACAAAAGGGTGGGGTTGGACTGGGGGAAACTATTTTAAAATATTTAATAATGCTCTTCCTGAAAGCATTCCAATATATAGCAAAGACCTTTGTATTTAGATAAGCCTTTGCTGCTTAAATTTAAGTGATGCTTATTGCACTGTCTGCCATATCATTGCTCTGCATTTCTATTGCATTTTATGCAGTTTTATAGTATGCTTTGATTGCTTTCAGTTGTCCTTTTTCAGTTCATTTTGAACACTGTGAAGATACTAGAAAGGATGGATACTACAAAACAAGTGAAAAAACTTATTGGCCTAGAGCAACAAAAGAAAGCAGGATGACACATTCTATAGAAAAGAACATTCACCACTTTTCTCTCAATAACAACATGACTGCAATGTGTCTCTCTATATATTTAGATAGCCTATTACTTTACATGCAAAGGAAGACCAAAGACAATAAAAATAACGTAGTGGGGGAATATACTGGAGAAAAAAAATCAAAATTTTCAGATTTCAGTTTAAGTGTGATTATTAGGATTGATAGAAAATTTGAAAACAATGAAACCCAAATGAGTAAAGGAGCTTCCAGGAAATACAGAATGTTTGATAACAGTTTGGCCTATGGATATTACTATAACAAAGCCTTTCATGTATTTTTGGACTGTGATTCCCATGATACCTCACTAAATCGTGGCCATGAACATTACAGCTCCTAAGATCTGAAGCTCAAGAAAAACTTATAGGTCACAGTTAGGCAACTCTGGATTAGAATTGTGTGTAGGTGGAATATCCATATTTGCCAAAATAAAATGCAACCATATCATCCAACTATAAACTGCCTTTAATCTGTCCTAGTCCCTTCTCCTCTCACTTTTCCCCTTTGTTCTGGTAGAATGTCTCGGGGTTCTGTCCTGGGCCTGGTGGTAACCACTTTATAAGTAGCTTTGTAATCTGCAGATGGCACCAAATGGGGAAAGGGATAGGTGTGAAGCCTTGGCTCTTCCTTTTCCTTTTTTTTTGCTTTAGTTCCCTCTGTTTATAGGTTTTCCCAATAGTGTAGATACCTTCCTTTGTATTAGTTTTTGGGTGGAGCATAAAACCCCTATACGCCAGCCTTAATTGGTCTATTCCATTTGCCTGTATAGAGCTCCTTTGCTGGACTCCTTTTTTTCTGCAGCAGAGCTACAGTGAACAGAGATTTGGGCATTGTCTGGTAATCCTAGGCCCAAGCAATCAAAAAACAGGCATCCTTAGTTCCTGCATTCAGCAGTATTCTTATACCATCAGTCCCAATGACAACAGAAGCTTTTGACCAGCTTAAGTTTCACAAGAAAGAAGATTGAGACAACTTATAAGCAACAGCTTGTAAACCATCACTTTGTACCAGAGGCAGAAGACACCAGAGAGATGACTGCAACCAGCAAAATCTTCTTTTGTAATGTATTGTTTTAAGCTACCTTATAATAGTCTCAGGTGGCGTTAACCCTTTATTCATCTTGTTTTCAGTAAACTCATTTTGATTATCTTTGCACCTTGCCTAAAGTGCCTGTGTGTGTTGAGAGTCTCAATCTTAACAGAAGGTATACAGATAGCCCCCTGAGTAAAGCCAGACACTATAGTTTGTCCAAAGGCTCAGGTGTGTCATCACAGGTAGGTAATATCCCAAGGACAGGAATAAAGAAATTCCATTCTGCCGACAACCACAGCATGACTTAATGACATTTTCATGATATCACTTAAGCGCTTTAAGTTTAAGCTGATCCAGGACTCATAGGTCTACTGTTTCCCTCCAATTCCCTTAACAATGGGTGAGAGCACCCAATTTGGAAAAGGAAAATGATTGTTCAATTACTTTCTGTGAAGCAAGTAATTTGATCTGACAAATTTCTCTAACAAATTAAACATGTAGGAGGACTGAGTATGTAATATTTGTTGACTGAATTAATGATAATTTAAAAATGATACAAAACAATATTACTAATGTTTCAATTGGCAGCTCGCTGGCTTGAAACAAATTGCTAAACAAATTATCTCTGGCACCTGGACACATCTACTTAAAAGGGGACTGTCATCTGATCAGACATTCTTACAACTGTAGCCTTGTGACTTCTGTTCTGTCAGAGACTCCATCTCAGATGTTCATCTAATTTGCTTTTCTGACCACTGATAAATTAGAAACTGATTTATATTTGTTTAATAGTTTTCAAATGAGTAGAGATTTCTTCATCAAATCAGATTTATGCAAGTTTTGGTTGTCTGCTACCAATAAAGAAATTAAATTAGCATCTCATCTCTCTGGAATACAGTGCCATGCAGCTCCACTGCCATAGCAATAGGAGCCAGAAGAAAAATCACATCTGGGCTGCATTTACATTATAGAATTAATGCAGCTTGACACCACTTTAACTGCCATGGTTCAATGCTATGGAAACAGAGGAGTTGTAGTTTGTTGAGACAACAGCACTATTTGGCAGACAAGATTAAAAGCCTGCAAAACAACAGTTCCTATTATTCCATTGCATTGGGCCATGACAAATAAACTGGTGTCACACCGTATTAATTGTACAATATAGATGCACTCTATATTTCCGAATGATATCTTAATAAAAATCTAATCTGAATTTTCAATTAATGCAAACACATTTCATTTAACAAAAAAATGAAACACAGTTTGTGTTCTGTCTCTCAATTTTTTGTGTGTTTTTAAGGAAAGGGATGGGAACAACAAAATATAACTGTATAGATAAAGTGTGACATTTAATTCTACCACATGAGCACTAGGAATTTGTTACTACATTTCAGCAATTTCTGCCCCCTGAAACTACACTGGAAGTCTAGATTGGTGCTCGGTGAAGCATTATGGATAGAAACAACAGAGAAAGAAATGGGTCAAAACAACAAATAGTAATCAGTATTAGGTTCTTCTGGGTTTTTTCGGGCTATAGAGCCATGTTCTAGAGGCATTTCTCCTGACGTTTCACTTGCATCTATGGCAAGCATCCTCAGAGGTATTGAGGAAATGTCTTTAATCAGTATTTATTCATGTATAGAAAACCTGAATACCTTTAGTGTTCACATCACTAGGAACTGCCAACAGCAATTAAAATAGACAATGATATTACAAAATATAAAAACAGGTAATAGAAACAGAATATAACCCATAACTCACAAAGAAAAAGACTGCATGAATGGAAATTCCATCACAGGAAGGTGAAAAGCAATTATGGGCCCTTCCACACAGCCATATAACCCACAATATCAAGGCAGAATAACTCACAATATTTGTTTTGAACTGGAATATCTGAGTCCACACCGCCATATATCTCAGTTCAAAGCAGTTAATGTAGGATTTTATTCAGTTGTGTGGAAGGTGCATCAGAAAGGGATCAACCCAATGTCTCAGAGCAAGATATACCTGATTTTAAGTGAGATATCTGAGTACTTTTTTCTTCTGCCCACCAACTATTCCTCCAGCACAGGCTTCTCAACCTGATCTTTGAGGGTAGGAAGTCTGATAATGCAGAGAGGTGGTATAGAAAGCATCTGGGATCTGAGCTTTTAAGAGTTTTTAAGTCACTATTTACACAGTGAATTGGGCCCAGAAACAAATAGATAACTAGTTAGACCTTGTGTCACAGGTGTAATAAGGTCTTGTAACAGAGTACCCACTAGAATTCTTGCTGCTTCATTCTGGATCACCAGCGATTTTTGAAAACTCTTCAACACATCAGAATAATCCAAACAAAATGCAGCTAAGACATGTGACCTCATGACCAGGTCTGAATGTCACCAGGAATTTGCCCCCTTGTTTGCTGATGGAATGTAATGAACTGTCCTACCTTGCAAGACCAGGGTTAGCTCTGTGTAGGCCCAATACCTTAGCATCCATTTTGTAAGGGAGCTAAGAGGCAGCCATTTTAGGTAAAGACATTTCCAAGAGGGGGGTGGAGCCAGAAGGCAGCCTGGAGGAAATGTGGAAAGCCATTTGATTGGCTAGGAGCCCTAAAGGATAAGTGGGCGGAGCTTGGTCAAGTGAAGGGGAAAAAAGAGTGAGAGGGGCAAAAGTCAGTTGGTGGGAGGCAGTCGAAGAAAGTGGTTGGAATTTTTGAAGCCAGGAGTCAGTTAGGGAAAGTCAGTGAGCAGTTGAAGAGAAATAGTTTGAGTGTGGGATTTTAGATCAGATCCTGGAAGTGGGCTGTTTGGAGATTAGGAACAAGTTACTGGAAGACTAATAGTTTCCTGTGAACTTTGAAAGGTTAATTGGAACCTGAAATTTTGAAGTATTGAACTATTTGAAGTAACCATTAAGCTTTATGCCATTCTGCAATCACTAAGATTCAATGCCTGTAAACAAATAAACATCTTTCTTTGTTGTTAATGAACCAATGCCTCTGTGTGCCTCTCTTGCAAAGTATCCCCATACACAAGACTGGGGAAGAGTGTTCTAATATTGGTGGCAGCACTACCTGAAAAACGTTGGTCTTTACACCCTCTGTACTCTGTGCCCTGAGTTTGAATTCAGACTACTCCAGTTTACTTCAGCATAAACCTGCTAAACTTCAAATAATCCATTTTAATTTTGGTGGTAGCCTAATCAATCCTCAGTTCCTTGAGTGTGACCTGGATATAGTTTAATTTCTAATAATCTTTTACATGGAACATCCAAATTAGCCAAAATAAAATGAAATCATATCCTCCAACTATCCAGCTGCTTTTAAACCATCCCAGTTTATCTCTTCTCCTCCAGCTGCCAGGAAAGGATGGAGCTGATGTCCCAGCTGATATGTGACATCCCAGCTGCAATATCCAAGTTTTCATGTATATTTCTGAACAATAAAAAAATCCATTTGAAAATTGGACTAACACACATTATTTCTTTCCTCTCCAACAGCTCTATTAAATTCTAGAGCTTTGAAATGCTTTCATGCTCATTTTACAATTGCCAGACAGTTGATTGTTTCTTTGTCAGTGAAATACAATGTATTAGGTCATTTGTTTCATTGTGCAGTCTATCTGCTCTTAATTTTAGATCTATGTTACTACTCTGAACAACAGTGACCTTCCTTTCAAGTAGTCCATTTAATTTCACCTGCCATATGTATCCTTTCTGAATTGCACACAGATTATTTTGGATAGTAATCATGATAACTTTTAATAAAATAGGTCTTAGAAATCATAGTGATTTGTTGTTGTTCATTCGTTCAGTCATTTCCGACTCTTTGTGATCTCATAGACCAGCCCACGCCAGAGCTCCCTGTTGGCCGTCACCACCCCCAGCTCCTTCAAGGTCAATCCAGTCACTTCAAGGATGCCATCCATCCATCTTGCCCTTGTTCGGCCCCTCTTCCTTTTCCCCCAGCATAATTCCCCAGCATAATTTCCCCCCAGCATTTTCCCCAGCATAACTGTCTTCTCTAAGCTTTCCTTTCTTCTCATGATGTGGCCAAAGTACTTCATCTTTGCCTCTAACATTCTTCCCTCCAATGAGCAATTGGGCTTTATTTCCTGAAGTATGGACTGGTTGCATCTTCTGGCGGTCCAAGGCACTCTCAGAACCTTCTTAGCAGCACCATAGTTCAAAAGCATCTATCTTCCTTCCCTATGGTCCAGCTCTCACATCCATAGGTGACTATGGGGAATACCATTGCTTTAACTATGCAGATCTTCATTGCCCATGTGATGTCTCTACTCTTCACTATTTTATCGAGATTGGACCTTGCTCTCCCCCCAAGAAGTAAGCGTCTCCTGATTTCCTGGCTGCAGTCCGCACATATCATAGTGAACTCACTTTTTTTTTACTTTTTTTGTTTCTTTTGTGATACAGTAGTTAATGGGGAAATTGATTTTAATGTAAATATTGGCTCTTAGTCATCTGTTTAATACCATATGCAAGGAGTCTTCTCTTTGTCTTAAATATATAAGTAATTTTTGGGGAAATACATTTAAAGAGATAGAGGATATAATGAATATTAAAATAGAAAGAAGTCCTAGCATACCTTTATTATTATTATATAATAACAAACAGTTATTATATAATGAAAAAAGAGGAAAAAGATGTGATATTAAACTTATTAACAATAGCAAGATTGCTTATATCAAGGGAATGGAAAAGGGAAACAAATATACAAATAGAAGAATGGTATAAGGAGGTATGGAAATTGGCAATAAATGATAAGTTGACATGTAAATTAAAAGTTAAAAGAGGGATATGGAAATAAAATTATTTTAATGATGCATGGAGAAAATTTATTGAAAGAGGGTTAAAAAAGAAGGGCATAAAATTACCTGCACAAGAGGAAATGTAATTTTGGACAGATGATATATATGAAAGAAATGGCTCTTGGGGAGGGAAGCATGGTGGTTTTTTATCATGTCAGAAGCGACTTGTGCAACTGAAAGTTGCTTCTGGTGTGAGAGAATTGGCCGTCTGCAAAGACGTTGCCCAGGAGATGCCCAGATGTGTTACCATACTGTGGGAGGCTTCTCTCATGTCCCCGCATGGAAAGCTGGAGCTGACAGATAGGAGCTCACCCCATCTCACAGATTCAAACCACAGATGTTCAGGCCAGAAGTTCAGACAGTCTGCTATATAACAAATTATGTATAACAAATGTTTTGAATAATGATAAAATAAATAAAAATATTTTTAAACCCTCACATTTTTTACTTTTTTGTTTCTTTTTCTGATACAGTAGTTAATCTTATGGGGAATTTGATTTTAATGTAAATATTGGCTCTTAGTCATCTGTTTAATAATGTATGCAGGTAGTCTTCTCTTTGTTTTAAAAATGTCTGCATAGGATCAACTGTACAATTAGGTCTCCATAGCAGACTGAGCTTGGGCTTATGTTTCTTGGAAAGTCATTTCCCAGATTACATGATGATGATCTGGTTCTGAAACGGAAGGAAATTGTCTAAATTCTGAAGTGGTCTGCTGTTGAAAAAAAAATCTCACTGGGCATGAAAAAGCTATTTGGATCTCACTCAACTTTTTCTTCTTCTAATCAGTATAATAAAATTGTGATTACAACTCATATCATACTGTTTCAGAGTCTAATGTTTTCTAAGCTATGTAAAATATCTGAAATCAAGTCTTCCTATATATATATAGCCTTCAAAGAGACAATAAGGTTGTCCAGTCGTGTCCAACTCTGGGGGTTGGTGCTCATCTCCATTTCTAAGCCAAAGAGTCGGCGTTGTCCGTAGACAACTCCAAAGTCATGTGGCTGGCATGACTGCATAGAGTGCTGTTACCTTCCCGCTCGAGCGGTACCTATTGATCTACTCACATTTGTATGTTTTTGAACTGCTAGGTTGGCAGAAGCTGGGGCTAACAGCAGGAGCTCACCCCGCCCCCCAGATTTGAACCTATGACCTTTTAGTCAGCAAGTTCAGCAACTCAGCGATTTAACCCACTGTGCCACTGGGGGCTCCTTAGACAATTAAAAGGAGGACAAAAGCAACTTGATCTTAAAAATGAGCAGATTGCTTTATATATAGCTCCAAGGCAGAATTTTATGAAAACGGTGATTTTAGGATATTTTATCCATAGCAAAATAATACAGGAGCACCAACATGGAATAATGGAATGAGACTAGTTGTAGGTTTGAAAATCCTGCTTAACCATAAAAATCCACTGGGTGAACTTAGGCAAATTGCAATCTCACAGCCTTAGAGAAAGGCAAATGCCAAGGCAAAATTCTTCCATATAAATCTGCCAAGTAAACCATGTAATAAGGTTACTACATGGGGGTCAACATGAAGGCATATAAGAACAACAAAGTAAAATAAATTGTACATGATTCCCAAGATGTCTAACAAAAATTCTCTTGACTGTTGATCAGCCGTATTTTCCATTTTGGGGCCTCAACATAGTCAAATTGATCTAAATACAATTGCTTTTCTCTAAACTGGAAAATCTCATGGCTTACTGTAAGGTAATTCAGCTCATATAGAACCTTTTGACATCACTAAATGTGGGAGCATAGGACAGCATGTTTTGCCAAACCATTTCATAAAACTTCTAGCCTGCCATACATATTGCAAGCATTTGTTCTGGCTCTCATTTACTTTCCAACCTGTTAAAAGCTGCAGAAAGGTTACTCTGCCCTGTTCCAAGAATTTTGTACTTAGGGGAAAGCAGCAGAAGGAGTTCTATGGAGAAAAGGATGGTGAGATGAAGGCTCAAGGAGGAGTGATTCTTCCCTGATCTAGAGTAAAATTAAAATTTAGAGGGGCAAGTTGGAGAGTTTATAATGCTTACCTCATATCTGAGGTGCGCACTGATTGCCAGGGTCAATTTTCAGAGCCAAGAAATATGAACCTAAGAAGACATCTGTATTCAAAAGAGGCTTCAAGTAGAATACATTGGTTTTAAAATCTGCATACATTAATCTACATATCCTTCTAAGTAGAACACTAACTTCACAAGCTGATAATTTGAACAGGTATGCAATTAGCTCCTTCTAATTCAGTTGAATGAAAACATAATACTCAGGTGCCAGAAAAATTCGGAGAACAAAGCATTTCATCAGTATTACAGGTAGCGTAATTAAGACTTTTCTTCCAAACAACAACTGAAAAAAACTAGCAGACTTTCAAAGAGGGAGCAGGTTGTACATTTTGCATTAAGCACAGTATATAGTATCTACTTGGCAGCCAACAGCTATTTATGATATTTTGAACATGTATTCAGAGATCTATACATTAAAATATCAGGCTCAAGGTCAAAAATCCTGAGGATACATGAAATAATTAGGAAAGAGATTGTCGCTCAGTGACAAAGTATGTGCTTTACCAAAAGGTTAGAACCAGTATTAGAGCTGAGAAAAAAGTCTTGTGTGAAACCAAGAGGATCCACTGAAACTAAAATTACACAGTACTGAACAAGAGAGAGCAAATGGAATGAAATAACCTTGTATGGTCAATTCCACAAACAAACAAGCACTGAAATTAATTCACATTTCTATCTATCAAATTCACAAAACTCACAACTTTGCTCTGGCTTTTCCTTTTAAAAAAAGGAATTCAGACTGTTACCAGCATTAACTTGACTAATTTCCTCTTAGCTGTTGAAATATAATAAAGTCCCTGCACATAACAGAGAAAGTCAAAAAATCTCAAGGTTCCTGTGACCTTGGTTTTAAATTGAACTGTTTTTAATTGCTTTTTATCATTCTAATTGCTTTTTATCCTTTTAAGTGCTATGTTTAAATTGCTTTGTATCTTTTTAATTCCATTATTCTTGCTATACCAGGTAAATGCTATACCAAATAAATTAAATTGCAAGCTGTTTTGAGTCAGATTTTTTGAAAAGGGGAGGGGGGTAAATAAAAATAACAGAAACAACACGACTGCTACAACTCATCCCAAGCTACTCATGGGTAAAAAAAAAACTATCAAGAGAGAAAGCTATATAACACAATGCCTGAAGGTCAACACAGTGAACCCGAAGGCCAATCAAAAACAATTTTTAAAGAAATATTTGCACCAATATAAGATTACAGAGAAGGGGTTGTGATAACGTAGCCTACAGACCATATGCCGGGGGTTCATGGATATTTTATAGATCTTAATGGCCTCCACCAAATCCAAACTATTCAAACTGCCCTTACTCTTTCTAGAGGGCATAGAGATGATTTCACAATGTGTAACTCCATAAGATGCCTTTTTCAAAACCAGAAGTGACTGTCACTTCACTTCCTAGATTCAGAAAAAGGTTATTTCCTGGATCTGAAACTGCTGGAGTGGGAACAATAACACAGCAAAACTGCTTGCTCTGCTGTCGGGGGGCGGGGGACATTTTGAGTAAAAATACATAAAGAGATTTTTCAGTTGTAGTGGAGAGGTGTATTCCCCAAAGTCCAGCAAGTGCAAGTCTAGCCCTGAACTGTCAAAGCTTTAGATCAGTGGTTCTTAACCTGTGGGCTCTGAGGATGAAAATCTGGTTTGCGAGCCTCCTTCCTCTTTATTTATTTTATTTTATTTATTTTATTTCTGCTCCTTTCATGCCACCTGCCATTCCTTCCCTGTTGCTAACCATGGCATATGTTCTGTATCAGAAACTAGAACTGATATGGTCTAGCCAAAGCAATTTTTTGAACCAGCACCACAAAACAAATTTAAAGTTTACCAAAAACTGATCTGTAACCCTTTTGGTACTAGTGTTGGAGAGTAGTCCCTGTTTAAAGTGGCCCCTGGTCAAGTGGTTCCTGGTCAAAGTGATCCCTGGACAAAGTGATCCCTGGTCAGGTCCCTGATCAAGTGGTCCCTGGTCAAAAAAAGGTTGGGAACTACTGCTTTAGATAGATGAATGTGTAAAAAGTTAAAAATCTATTCTGCTAATCATGCAGTGTCCAAAACTAGGCATGAAAGGTTTAAGACAGAGGAGTGGTATGGACATGCCTAGACCAAGAGGAAAAAGGACTGCATGTCACATCCCTAGGCGACTTTGAATAATGAGATCTGATAAGAAGAACATATATATGTCTCAGCCACCATGATTTCTCCTTCATGCTGACTAGTGAGTGTGAACTTGTATATAATTTGGAAATATAAAGATAAGAAAGCCACTTTAAGTGAGCAGAAAATTAGGCTGTCGGGTTTGCTTGAAGTTAAAGCACTTCAGCCATACATTTCATGACACAGACCTTACAGCCATTGCTAAATAGTCTGCCCATTGAAAGCTGGGTCTATTATTTGTGTAATTCAAACATATCTATGAAATGTACTTCTAAAGAAAATTTGTTTCTGCTAAACAATGAAGTGGTGGATTATATGGAACAATATTATGTAAGATGTCAAATCCCACTGGAAGTGTCACTTCAGTCCCCTCCTTCAGTTTCTGGAATATCACACGTTTTTAATAACACACTGACATACGAAGCTGGGACCAAACTGCAATTGACTCCCAAATCCTGCCAGCAAGTTGGGAAGTATATTTCCAAGAGCTATACAGGGATACCTATTCAGACAACGCAGGCACAAACTCTTGTTCTAATACTTCAATGGAAAACCTCCCTACCTGGCCACCTGTGACCATCGCAGAAATAGAGAGACTAGTAGCCCAACTAAAAGCGGGAAAGGCACCAGGAGAGGATGCGATCCTGCCCGAGGTCATCAAGAATAATTTGGATTTCTGGGCCTCTATCCTAGCATCTTTATTTACCTGTATTAATAAATATGGCCAAATTCCTAAGGATTGGGGGTTGGCAATTATTGTACCAATATACAAAAGAAAAGGGAGGCAGGACGATCCGGCAAACTATAGGCCCATTAGCCTCCTTAATACCATTAATAAAATATACACAAGGCATCTGTATTGGAAATTGTTGGACTGGATGGAACAAGAAAACATACTTGTGGAGGAGCAAGCCGGCTTCAGGGAAGGTCGGTCCACCATTGCATAGTTTTACAGCATCTTATAGAAAAATATACCTCCCAGAGAACATCTTCCCTCTATGCTGCATTCATAGACTTTAGAGCACCTTTTGACTCTATCTCTCGTACCAAATTATGGGAAAAACTTGGGTCCACCTCAATAGATAGACGACTATTGCAATTAATTCGCATACCGCATGAAGGGACCATATTGAAAATACGATGTAGCCATCAAGGTCATCTCACTAGGGCCGTTGAAACTAAGAAAGGTGTCAAGCAGGGATGTACTCAGGCTCCACTACTATTAAACTTTTATGTCAACTCCATGATGGAGTACCTTTACAACCTTGACTATCACCCTCCAAAACTGACAGGAAGACACGTATCTACCCTGCTCTATGCAGACGATGCTGTGATACTATCCAGAACTCAAGTAAGCCCGAAAAGAGCCTTGAGAGCCCTAACAAAATATTGTAATGAAGAACAGCTTCATCTTAATTTTTTAAAAAAACCAAAATTATGGTTTGCGAAACGACCCAAGCATCATACCTGGAAACTAGACGGACACAATATTGAACAGGTCTCAAGCTTTAAGTACCTGGGAGTATTCTATCACTGACCTGGAAACAAGAAAGTACATGTGGATTACGTAGCAGAGGCAGCGCAAAAGAGCTCATATGCTATCCTAAAGTTTCTCAAAACAGGAGGAGGCCACTGCATACCAGCAGCACTTAAGCTCTTGGAGGCAAAATCCATAGCACAAATGATGTATGGAGCCCAACATGGTCCCTTCCCAAACTATGCCCCTCTGGAGAAAGTACAATCAAAATTTCTAAGATCGGCGATGCAGGTCCCCAGATGTGTCTCAAACGCCACCCTGCAATTAGAGACAGGCCTCGTGAGAGTGGAGGCGAGAGTGTGGACAGCCACCCTCAATTATTGGCTGCATCTGTCTTTCTCAACATGTGGCCTTTCTCCGTTAACTCTGAGAGATGAATTTCAGTCTACATGGAATAAGGTAGTGGCAATCAAAATCGCAACTCTAGACTTCTCTCAAGGACAACTGCTAGGTATGGGATGGGACCAAGCCAAGAATCTTATTAGACAACGGATCCTGGATATAGAGCGACAATCAGACTTAGCCTGCTCTCCAGCATTCACCATTAGCAAAGATAACAGATATCTCATCGCTCCCATGGCTCACTTAGCAAACCTGGAGGTGCCTAAACACCGAAGAGCTTTCACTTTGGCAAGATGCCATGCCCTTCCATCAGCAGTACTGGAAGGGAGGTACCGGAAGACCCCTGCCCAGGAGAGACTTTGCCCGTGTGAGTCTGGCTACATTGAAACAACTGAACACGTGCTCCTCCAATGTGTATTCTATAGAGACATTAGAGCTAATTTCATCACTCCATGGCTTTTAAAACATCCAGGGTGCACTGAAAGATATTATACCTCCCTGTTGCTCTCGGACTCTTGCTCTGCGACAACCTACAGTATTGCCAAGTTCTGTGCAGCAGCAATTAACATTAGACGGCTGATGACCGACTCCACCAGGCAACTTCCTGCCGGGAATATAGTTAGAATGATTTGTAATAACTGAAATGCTGTAAATGCTCCCCTCTCATCCCTTTTTAGAGCTTCCCAGTTGTCTGATATTTGTTATTAGCCGCCCCCCTATTTTAGATTCATACATGCACTTTAAACTGTAAGTTTAGTCTGTTTTATTATTTTAATTTGTCTCTTTTATAACATGCTTTTAATCTGCTTTTATACCTGACCTACTTGGGAACTGCGATTCCTTTCCTTGGGCACCTGTGCCCCATTCTATATACTGTGCTCGTCAAAGACCATAATAAATCATTGATTGATTGATTGATTGATTGATTGATTGATTGACACTGACTAGAATTATATCTCCCTGCCTCTCCTGCAAGTCCTTGCCTCAGGTTCATAATAAGGTTGTACCCTACTGCAAAATTGTAGTAGTTTGACACCACAATAATTGCCATGTCTCAATGCTATGGAATTCTGGAATTCGCAATTTTGTGAAATATTTACTTTTCTCTCAGAGAGCACTGATGCCACAACAAACTACAAATTCCAGAATTCCATAAAGTGGAACTATAGCAGTTAAAGTGGTATCAAACTTCTGTAATTCTGCAATGTAAATGGTTTCTGAGCCCCACTATGATCAATGTGGCCTTCCCCAGGCAAGTCTGTGTGCATATAACTACAGATTAATTAATATTTTGTTTTTTGTAATTTAATACAACCATGGATACACAAAAGTTATCAGGCAAAAACGCAAGCTAATATAAAGAAGAACACTTCAGTATATATTTAGCTGTGATATTTTATAGTTAGTTACTACAGCCTACATGGCTTGCTTAACCAAGCAGAGTAGGCAAGACAGAATGTGTGACAGTAACAATCAGTCAAAGCTGAAAAGGGTACTACTGCATTTGAAAAGTTGTGAATTTATATTCCTGATTTCTTCCTCAAGAAATTCTCATGAGAGAACAAATAACTGTTATACCAAACAAATTACAAAGGCATTCTGTTTGCAACCATACTAGCTGCAACACGAACTCCTTTGGGACACCTCTTATGGCCTTGCATTGACGATTCTTGCAAAGTACATAACCCTATGCCTCATGCATAAAACAATAACTCTGAAGTAGTAAACAAATATTAGACTGGGTTGTTGTGAGTTTTCCAAGCTGTGTTCAATGTATTGTCGAAGGCTTTCATGTATTATACTACAAAAATCTGCTGTTCAGTATTTACATATCTACCCACAAATGCTCCTCCCCCCCCCAAAAAAAAACAACAACACTAGATAACACTCAGCACTAGATAGGCTACATCTCAGTTTGTAGGATATACTGACATTTTTGGAATAGTGAGTTTATAAAAGGGAATATAATACTATATTGGAAATAGGCTTGGAAACCTAGGTTCACACCTGTAATAGGCAATAGCTTTGAAGAGCCTTATATGGTCAATGTAGGCCATTTAAGATACGTAGCCTTGGAAGCCCCAGGTAACGTATATTAAATGGCCAACAATGTAACCTAAAAGTAACAGAACGGATATGTGAAGCCAAGCCTACCTTCTCCAAGAGAACCGGAGGCTGTCAAATACACTAAAAGACATTTGTCTCTAACGTCACTATTTGTGTATCTGGGGAAAAGACTTATACAGGAGTATTCCCACATATATAACCATTTACCTCCAGTTCCCTATACTCTAAAGTTTTCTCTAATTTTCTATAGAACAAATTGATTTTCATTTAATAGCCAGCTATTAAATCATTTGTCTAATCAGTATGTGAAAAACTGCTAATAGTATGATAAACACTAAGAACATTAATTTCACTGTCAATCCCATAGGCTTATAATTATCTGTTAAAATTATTATACATAGCACCCACTTATAGTATTATCTGCTAACTCCAAATGTCTAAAATTGACAATTTTGTTTCCAAAATTAACTAAATATTGCATATATTTTGACATATTCCTTAAAGACAATCTGAACACGAACAGACACATACATTTGGATACTTCATACATATATGAGTAGCCGACTTCACTGGGTTACCTTAAATAGAGTGTTACTAAAATAAGCTTAAATAAAGGGCTGCTTGCATTCATAACATTATTGATCACTAAATATTCAGAACCTACAATGAACAACAGTTGTTGTTGTTGTTGTTGTTGTTATTGTTGTGTACTGCCAAGCTGTTTCCTACTTATGGTAGCTCTAAGGGGAACCTATCACAGAGTTCTATTGGCAAAATTTGTTCAGAAGGGGAAGAATATGCCTTGCCCAAGGTCACCCAGTGGGTTTCATGGCTGAGCAGGGATTCGAAACCTGGTTTTCAGGGTCAGAGTCTAATACTCAAGCCATTACATTATGCTGACTCTACACCATACTGGTTCAACAGGGACTGGAGAGCTTTTGTAGTTAACTGTTCCTGAGCCTGGCCAATGCTTCTATATTGGGCACATGCTGCCAGCAGTCACAGTCAGTAGGGTACTGCTTCCTATTTAGTCGTATTTCTATATATGACGTATTTATGTAAACTTCTAAAGCAGACAAACTGTGGACAAGCTATAAAAGCATTAATAAAAGTAATAGAAACCATACAATGTTATGATTAAAAAGCTATGAAAAAAGTAAAATGCATCTGAAGTTTTTTCCTTCTAGCAGAAAAAGCTTATGATTAATTGGCAGTTCAGTTTTTTTAAATGCAAGATTACTAAGAACAGTGTTTCTCAGCCTTTCTAAAGCTGTGACCCCTTAATACAGTTCCTCATGTTGTGGTGATCCCCATCCATAAAATTACTTCATAAATGTAATTTCACTACTGTTACGAATTATAATGTAAATATCTAATTATGTAGGATGTATTTTAATTCACTTAATGAAATTTGGCACAAATCTCCAGGATACAACCAAATTTGAATACTGATGTGTATGGTGGGGGGGGGGGGGGTTGATTTTGACATTTGGGAATTGTAGTTGCTGGGATTTATAGTTAACCTACAATCAAAGAGCATTCTGAACTCCACCAATAATGGAATGGAACCAAATTTGATACACAGAATCCCCATGACCAACAGAAAAAAATGTGTTTTCTGATGGTCTTTTGTGATCCTTCTGACACCCCCCCTCATGACGCCCCTGGGTTCTGGTTGGCATGTCAGGGTGAAACCCATTTATAGTGGATTGCTCTTCATTGTCATCTCAGGAATTACCATTATCATTCTCTTCCTTATGTTTTAGTTTCCCCTTTCTCTAGTTTACATTTAGCGACTGAAAACTTTCTTAACCCATTGTGTCCTTATTGACTAATTTTAACATGTTAATATATTTTCTCATATCTGATATTGTATGGGAGGTGGGGCATCCTACACATGGAAAGCTGTTTTCCAGTTCATAGAGCACAGAATAATATAGAGCTGGATTTTCCCAAAGTAAAAAAAAATAAACATCTAAAATGTGCTTTCTCTTGTCATGAGTAATATTCAGTGTAAATAATTTAAAAGATAGTTCATTGTCCAAAAGGGTGTCACAATACTATGAACAGGAAATTGTAAATCCATGGTTTGACCTTCAGCAAGTCACTGCATCAGTTGTCTCCAGATTAGATAGAAGAGATACTTTGTATGATTTATATTCTAAATACTTTGAACACTCTTATGTTGAACCTCAGTTTGTTGTTCCAGACATTGTAATTTGCCTTTCATACATTTACTGTATAGTAAAATATTAGGTGCTCATTCAATGTAAATACATCTCAACATAAAAATCTTCCATATCACTTATAATACAAACGTATTTGTTTACTTATAGTGAACTCTTAGCAAAAATCACTAACACATTTAAGATACAAATTTTGACTTGGTAAAATCCGACAGCAAATGTTTTCTTTTATGGCTATTGTCGTTAAAGATTTGCATAGGCTAATGCATGCAGTCACTATGTAACACCATAAGTATAATTAAGAATATCAACTATCAGGTATTCCAGCTTTTGGTATTTTTATGGTTGCTTAGGCAACTAAGCATCATTGTTATAAAAGTGAGAGTAAAAAAGGTTTTAAAAGTAAGCTTCTTGAATGGAAATCCATTCATATTTTAAAGGGTCACTGTAGGTTTCACTATCAAAGAAATGTTTTTGAGGTCAGATTAAAATGTTCATTTATAACACACTGTAATTTACATCAATTGTGCTAAACAGAAACAATGTTAAAAACTGGTGTTAATCTTTACATTGCATTAAATGGTTGGGAATAATCAATTAATTTTATTTTAATTAGTCTGTTTTTAAAGAATTTAGAATCATTCTAAAATAGAGGTTAGGTTTTGTGGTCAAAATTATGCATTTTGCTTTGACACATGAGAGTAAAAGCTAGTTGTGTAGCAAACAAATATTTTGCTACACGACTGCATAAAAAGAACATTCTTAGCAACAGCTAAAGAGAGGGGGAGGATCTGTTTATTTGAGAGGATACAATGGGGGTGCAAACTGCACTGCTGATCTTAAAATATCTGCATTTATTCAGATAGGGAAAGGAATATAAATGAGGAAAAAAGAATAAAATACAAGCTGAAAAAGGGAGAGGGGAGAAGAGCAAGGAAAGCAATCAGTCTCTGTTAGGGACCCAGCCCAAAAGCACAACAAGAGGCAGAAACAAGAAACTCCCAATCGCCTTAATTCCTAGATTACTCAAACTGCAGAAAGAAAGGAAACACCCTAACCTTCCTCACTTTTTTTGACCAGAGTGACATCCATCAGCAAGTTTTGGGGATCCATAAGAATGTGGCTTCTGGCCCTTTGGGACAATTGAGATGCAGCAGAGTAATGGTGGCTATTTTTAATATGGGCTTTCTCCATAAGCTTCTTTGCAGAGAGGGTGAAGCAGCCATTTTTGACTGGTTCATATGATAAATGTCCTAGGGATGGTCTCTTGTGGTGCTATGGGATCAGGCTTGAGTGACGTTACATGACAATAGCTCCCTTTTAAGGTACAATGACCTGTAGTTTTTGGAACAATTCTTGATTAAAATTTTTAGACTTATACATGAGTATGTATAGCAAGTGAATTCTTGTCTATCGGAAATGATTACTGTAGAATAAGATCAAAAGATATTTAGATATTAAGAATCTTTATAAAGACTTCTTTGTTGTAACTGTTACAAATCTGAAAATAATATTAGCAACATTCCTGGTAAAAAAAACAATATCAGGTATGCTCTATTTACACATCAAGCAAATATAAACTACATACACACTGTATGAAAACAAAATAAACTGACTGAATGCAGCACTTGTTTGTTCTATGGTGGTGTTGAATGTTTGCCTTTTTGTTTGTTGGAATCCACCCTAAGAGATAGGGTGAAATACAAATAAAGTTTTTATTATTATTGCTATTATTATTAAGATTAGTACACAGCAAACAATATCACTATGCTGGATTTTATATCTGATCACATGTCGGACACTTCCCAAATATCTAGGACTGTGTGATGTATCGGCGGATAATATGTGGAGATCCAAGTAGGGTCGCCTTTTGCAGCTGACAGATGGTAATTTTGTCAGCACAGATTGTTTTTAAGTGCAAGCCAAGGTCTTTAGGCACTGCACTCAATGTGTTGATTACTACTGGGACCACCTTTACTGGCTTGTGCCAGAGTCTTTGCAGTTCTATCTTTAAATCCTCAGATCGTGTAAGCTTTTCCAGTTGTATTATTATTATTATTATTATTATATGTGAATATAAGTTTTGTCTGCAAAGAGATGGTATGTGCATGTTTGTTTGATATTAAGACTTTTGATGTTTTTCAATGTCTGTTCAATATCTATTTTAAACGTTTTGTGAATCATTATACAGGCATGCCTCAGTTAATAAAGCCTCTGACACAGAAGTCATTTTCATAGAATCGTTGAGTTAGAAGAGACCTTGTGGGCCATCCAGTCCAACCCTCTGTCAAGAAGCAGGAAAATTGCCTTCAAAGCACCCCCAACAGATGACCAGCCTCTGTTTAAAAGCCTCCAAACAAGGAGCCTCTACCACAAAGTCTTTATATGCCCGTGCAGTGCCCCCTCCCCATTTTTAAGCAGAATTGACATTGGAAGGGTGTTAAACATAGCCTTTGTGTAAAAACAATATCTGCATGAAATGATGCAATAAAGCTGATGCTTGGAAAGTGCGAGATTCTACTTTAGCCAATCATTTTTAGCAGTATGGGGAAGCAGACGGGCCTTTCCTAGCCTCTGCCCCCTTCATGTGCTGCATCTTCATGAAATCTTAAGAAAAGTGGAGTTTTCAAGTGGTTTCTAGAAGATACAAAACATTTTTTTTATTTATGCAAAGCTTATGCAATCTATTTGTTCAATTTCACATATGGACATATTGTTAGCTTAAATTAAAAAGTTTTCTGCAACATGATTACATTTTATTATTTTTTATCCTTTGGTGGTACAGAAACCTATCCCTATTTCTGTTAAGGAAGTAGTGCACAGGAATACATCTACTTCATTAACTGACATATACATTTGAGTTAAAAAGCAGAGCAAATTCCTATTTGGATCTATAACCTTTTAACACTATTTCTCATGCTTAGTAATATAACTCTGTCTGAGTGATACCTCTTTAGTACCACTAAGAAACTAATGCCCTATATCTATCAAAAGCGCATCACTGTTTGCATAGAAAGCAGCAATATAACCAGAAACAATGAGTAATGTCATATGCAATTAATCATAGCCACTGTCTTTCATGCATACTTTTTGTTGAAACATGAAGATACTTACAGGAAATATATAAAGGTAATTTAATATATCATTGCAACTCAACTGTGTCTGAAAAGAAAGCATTAAATTACACTTAATTGCAAGTGTAGGTTTGGGAAGAAGTGAAAGAGCTCTAGGATATGAGCCAAATGCCAAATGCCCTTCAGCTAACAAACTAAAAATGGGAGGCAGTATCAAAAAGCTAAAGAAATACAAGAACTTTTAACCAGTACTAAGACATTATTTATCAGAACTTTGATACTTTAGTAGACGCCTACTGTGGTTAAACTCCCCTCTCCTGAGACACTCAACTTTGACAACTATTTCAAATTCATTTTTAAGGAGCTGAAGTAGCAGCATGGAAACTGAATAACATCAGATTTGGCCGTGGTGACCCATGCCTTAATTACATCACATTTAAACTACTCTAAGGCACTCTACCTGTAATTCCCTTTGGAAACTATTCAGACACTACAGCAGGTTTCTTCAGTCACCTTCTCAGTAGCTTCTGAAACACCTTCCATGGGAGGATAGTCTGCCCACCTTCCTGCCTTCCTTTTGCCAGCAAGTGAAGACATTTTTATTTAAGCCAGTTTTAATGCATTAACAGTAGTAACTTTATGATGAATGAATTGTTTATTGTACTAGCCATAGGCCATTTTATAAAATATACAACCTTTAAAGGTACAATAAGCACTTTCCAATAAAAGTATTAAAACAAGTTCCATATACTAGCTCTTTAAAATTATAGTAGTGACATAATAGCAATTACAAATGTCTGATTTGTATCATCCCCAAAATATCTTAATTTCCATTTCTAGTTTCTGCTGTGGACTTTACTAGTTTGGCTTGGATTTTTTGGGCTGCGGCTGCAAATGTGGCAACCTTTAATGTTATATTTTTGGAATAATCTGCTAATAAGTCACAGATAACTGCTGACTGTTGCCATGCTGCCCTTTCTTCCAAAAGGGCTCCCAAAAGATTGTTTCGAGGGTCATTATACAGTGAGCAATGTAGTGTGTTAAATCCTCTCTTTCCCCAGACCCACAAATACAAAGACATTGGGCAGGAGGAATCCCTCCTTGTCTTCCCTCTAACCAGTCTGATGGCCTTGTTTGAAAGTGCAGGGCTGTAAATGCTTTTCTAAGGGCTACAGATGTTAAATCTTAAAGATATTGTTGGCAATATTGGTCACTCTTTAGTACAGGATACCAAGTGGAGAAACCCCGCAAGTTATCAATTACATCCATCTCAAAGATTTTGTCTCGAATTGCCTTCTTGTTCAACTGCATTGGGGTTGTTGTTGACCCAACAAAATACTGGTGGAGCAGAGCTAACCAGTGTTGAACCCCACTTCTAGTTACTTTTTTTTTTTTAGCTATGTGGATGTTCTCATGTTTTAGGTTGGAGAAGTCTCGTAACAGCATTTTGATATTTTAAAGCACAGTGAATTTTCAGGAGAAAAGGGGAAGTAGCTAAAAAAATATGTGGGGATCAGTGAAATCCCATGGGTTGTGGTGGGGCAGACATGGGCAGAACAATCCTGCCCCAAGAGTAGACAAGGTTGAAATGAAAAGGAATTGAGTTAGAACATTGAGTCAGAACAAGGCACACTCATCCTCTTCTGAACATTTCATAAACGTTTACTATAGAAGTCTGTGAATAATATATATTTTAGAAGAAATAACAAAGTAGTAGCACAGTTATCTTTCCCATCCCCATTTAAATTTGCACTTCTTTTCCTGAAAGAACAAAATATTCAAAACTCATTTTACAGCAGAATGACACCATTGTAGTTCAGGTTTAGTGCTATAGTTCTCTGTTTCCCAATGTATGACAAGATGCTCCTATCACGAGGTTGTCCTGGCAAGATTTATTCAGACAGAGTTTGCCTTTACCTTCTACTGAGGGTAAAAGTGACATGTGCGCTGTCAGCATCCTGATAGGACAGAGTCCGCCAGAGTCCATCAAATGATGCAGGGCTACTTCTGGCAGGGCTCTGTGCCAGCAGCATACCAGCACCTTGCAGAGACGGAGCCTTGGAGAGTTGGGTGACTACCTGTCTCCTCACAGAAGAAGCCAGGGACAGCACGGAAGGTAGCCAGGGACAGCAAGGAAACATCATGGGATGGCAGCCCACAATAGTAAGGGGATGAAGTGAAATGCTGCCCCAAGGTTCTCACTGCTGTCCCCTGTTGTCCTCCAGCTTTTGGACCTCCATGTGTTGAGGTTCCTAGTCTCCAAACCCATATGCTGAAATCACAGCAAAGCTGAGTTTTTGATACTGAAATGCGTTTGTCATGATATGAAACCATCAATAAGAATCAGTTGAGCTACTTCAGCTACTATCTTTACCACACTAGAAACTATAATATACACCCCCCCCCCCCAATAAAATTTGCTTTTGGATTATATCTCTTCCAAACTGTGCACACACGTCTTAGCTGAAGAAAAAATTCAACTGATTATATTTCAATGAAAATTCGTAAAACTTCAAAAATTGAAGTTTATATTTAGCAGAATGATCTTTGCTCTATGAGTCCTCGCTGTATTAAGATGAGGAGATTGGAGGCAGAGAGCCCACATTTTATCTCACTTTTATTTATAAAACACACCGTATTTGTATCCTACTTTTCCATCCATAAAGGGGTTTAACAACAATATAAAATACTAGCATAAAACAAGAACACACCAATAAAATGCAAACAAAGGTATCAGCAAAATCAATAATGAAATAACAAAATTAAAAAGGTCATTATTTCAACACCATACTAAATAACAGAAATCAGCTATGCAACCATGTATGCTTACCCAAAAAGCAAGTTCCACTGAGTTCTGACTCATTCCTAGATAAATATGTACAGGTGTGCAATTTTCATTTGTCATCTAAAATTCAGCAGTGATGGAGATAGGTCAGCATTGTTCAGATATGAAGTCTACAATTTACTCCTAGTACTGAAAAGTCTCTGTTCTGCATGGTCGCTCACCAGAAATCGATTGCTCTGAAGCTATGGAATTTCATTTTCCAATGAGGTACAGAATCACACTGCTCTTGCAGCATTTGGAAATAATGAAAATCATCTGGTTGTTAAATGATTGGTATCACCTTCTGTTCCTATTTTTTTAATGTAGGTATACTTATTAAATATGTTCTTTTGAAAGGTCTTAATTATTGTTCTCTTGGAAACTATTCAATATATCATAAATTCTGTAAACTAATAAATAACTACATTATTTCTCATTATGGGAACTGAATAATCTTCAGGAGTGGTATTTAGATATATTCAAATGTTTCAATATACAGCTAGTCATCAGAAATGTTATCTTCTTGGAAATTTTATGATTCAAAATGACTTGGTGTATATGGCCAAAGCAGCACTACTTTTCTAACAGATTTTTCATTCTTATATATTGTCCTAGTATAATTATGTAATCATTATTGTGTTGGTGGAATGATTTGAAACACAATTAATATATAATTTTTAATTTTATTAATATTTAAATTGAATTGAATATTTTGATTAATTCTGTTTTTAAATCAAATTGAAATTAAGTGTAATTTTTAAAATCTTAATTTAGATGTGGTTTGCAATGCCATGTGTTGCTTCCAACCACAGTGTTCAGTATCTCTAAAGAAATGATACTATTATTGTTACTGTCTTGTTTAAAATACAATCTGAAAACTATTTGATTAACATTGTTCAAACTGAAACATAAAGTACATTAATTTTGACATTGTCCACACAAATGAAAATATAAAGCATGGCTACAGATTGTTACACCAATCTAGCCTATTTAAGATAAACAGACATAATTTTGCTCACAAATAGTTTCATGTGGAATCATAACAATCTTGTTATGATTTAAAACAAGTAGAATTCAAATGCAGCAAGTTAAGTCCACCCTAAATCCATTGGTGCAAGTTTCAATTAGAATGGACTCAATGAATCATAAGAATTCAAAAAGTACTGACTTATTAAGTTCTTATCAATTCAGTTGATCTATTCTAGTTAGGAGCAATAATTTAATATTCTAATTACGTATGTCTCTATCATTTTTAATATGCAAATATGCAAAGTTTATTGAATAGTCTATTGACCGCATCAACATTAAAAACAAAAACAGAAACGTGCACAAACAGACAACAATCACCATCCCAAGACCCCCACACCAGCGAACCAACACACATTCAAACCTGATTAGGTTAAAAGATAACTAAAAATATCATCATTAAAATGTCAAGATAAAATTTCATACCACAAAAATTAAAAATGAATCCCAAGCCACTTCAGATATCTGCGTCACCCCTACAGTTTACCCCAATCGCCTCCAGATACGCAGTTCTCAGCTGCCTTGCTTTATAAAGGAAAGGGGCTGTTTGGTGTGTTATCTTAGCATTCTGGCCAGCCATTAAGAATGTAGCTTTGATATGGGGATCCCAGTGAGTCTTCTGTATCATTTTTAATATAGACATTCAAAAAAAAAAAAGCAAAAACTTTCTTGTGAGAAGCTACTCTTCTATATTCTATAATCAATTTTCTTCAAACTTAAGATGAAGGAAGGAAAGATAAATAGTCACAGGTAAGGCAAATCTAAGCATATAACTCCTAAGAAAAATGGGACAGTGTTTCCAAGTGCATTTAGAAAACAAGTTTTGATAATGTCATAACAAGTAGTAGTCCAGGAATACCTGGCTATTCTAAATGAATTCAAGTCTCCAGGGCCAGATGAAGTACATCCAAGAGAATTGAAGGGACTAGCAGAAGATATATCAGAACTGCTGACAATAATCTTTGAGAATTCTTGGAGAACAGGAAAAATTCCAGCAGACTAGAGGAGAGCAAATGTTGTCTCTATCTTCAAGAAAGGAAAAAAGGGGGCCCAAACAATTATTGTCCAGTCAGCCTGACATCAATACCAGGAAAAAATCTGAAGCAGATCATTGAGGCACTCTGCAATCACTTAGAAAGGAATGCTGTTATTACTAAAAGTCAGCATGGATTTCTCAAGAACAAGTCATGCCAGACTAATCTTATCTCTTTTTTGATAGATTTACAAGCTTGGTAGATGCAGGGAATGCTGTGGATGTAGCACATCTTGATTTTGGTAAGGCCTTTGATAGAGACCCCCATGACCTTCTTGCAAGTAAAACAGGTCAAACGTGGGCTAGGAAATGCTACTATTAGGTGGATCTGTAATTGGCTAAGTGATCGAATCCAAAGGGTGATCGCCTACAGCTCCACTTCATCCTGGAAAGCAGTGACTAGTGGAGTGCCTCAAGGGTTGGTCCTGGGCCCTGTACTTCTGTTGCACTCTGGACAGATTTGACTTGCTCTGTAATCAATGCACTGTTTGACTTATGCTAATTGAATTGCCCAAATAATAATTTAAAACAAATACTGTCTTTCCTTTTCAGACTACTAAGGGAATAGCTAACTTGGTTTATGTTTCAGAGTACCTTGCAGTACATACATACACACACCTACTGATATAACAAGATAGCATATACTAATGGTAATTTTACTAATATACCAAGCAGATACACATTTTTTTCTCCTCTGTATAATTTTTCCCTCCTCTGTATAATTTTTCAGTATATCGTATGGAAAATGCAGCACCTACTAGTGCTGCCAAAGAGACTTCAGCTGCGTGGGCCTGCTTTTTTCCTTCATGGAAACTTGAAAAGACCTTATGTTCCCTGAGGGAAATAAAAGAAAGCAGCATCAGCCACTTCTGCCAAAAAGGCTTCAGCTGCATACTTCTGACTTTTTCCTTTTGGGGCTCTTAAAACAAGTCCATGTCTGCTGTTTGTACACAAAGAAAGGGAAGCAATATCCATATTTATTTCTGTGTAATGCTTTTGGACAGTATGTTAGTAGAAAACTAAGGAGGCTCATAGCTGCTGGGCAATCTCAGCTGGGAAAGAAAGAAATAATAATTCCCAGTTAAAGTTTTATTTAGTGTTATTTATGTATGTAAGATATTTGTACATCATATTTCAATCAAACTGTACATTAAAATAGGAAGAATAAATATACGACCCATATAATCCAATCTGTAAGATTAAATTCGTAATGAAAAGTGAGGACTGTATTGTGCCAGGTACATTTCAGGTACTTTGGTCCTTAGTTGAAAGGACCTTTAAAGGTCAACACTCTGAACTGGGCTTGGAATCACTGCAGGTGACTTAATACAAGCTTACTATTATTATAAAGGAGCCCCCGGTGACGCAGAGGGTCAAACCACTGAGCTGCTACACTTACTGATCAAAAGGTCGGCAGTTCAAATATGGGAAGTAGGGTGAGCTACCCCTGTTAGCTCCAGCTTCTGCCAACCTAGCAGTTTGAAAACATGAAAATATGATTATATCAATAGGTAGCACTCAGGCAGGAATCCTGGGTCCCAATTTTGGGAAAAGGTGGGATAGAGATAGTAACAATAAGGGAGGAGGTGTTTTCTTTTTACACAACTTGAAATATTGCAGTATTTCTCATTCATCTAAAAATTATCAATGAAATATGTAACTAGAAGATATTTAAGAAAATGATAAAGGGACTAAAATCAAAACCCATGAGGAATAAATGAGGAAACTGAGAGGCAGAACAATTGCCATCTTTAAATATCTCAAGGTCTGCCTTGGGAAAGATGGAACAACCTTCTTTCAAAGTGCTGGCTTTAGCCTATAAAGCCCTAAACAGTTCTGGCCCAGCTTACCTGTCCGAACGCATCTCCCTCGATGAACCATCTCAGAGATTAAGATCATCTGGGGAGGCCCTCCTCTTGGTTCCACCTTCCTTGCTCCTTAGCTACCAAACTCCTTCCCCTACGAAATTAAATCAGTGCCCTCCCTCCTGGTCTTCAGAAGGAAAGTAAAAACTTGGCTATGGGACCAAGCATTTGGACAGTAAGCAGTATAAGGAATGATCGGGGATTATGTGCAATAGATATTATATCTGAAACAGTCTGGACTACAATTGTTGGATTGTGTGATTTTAATGTTTATATTGATATGTTTTCAATTCAATGTTTTAATGGTAAATGATGTTGTGTTTTATGATTTAATTGATAATTGTAAGTTATTATAATTATCATAACTCTGGGAGAGCTCCTGGCACAGAACAGTTCAGATTGGAGCAGATTTTGATGTTTGCATTAACCTCAAATTATGCTCTGTAGTATCAGTGACCTTCATGACTTTTTACTACAGGATTTAACTGGTTTAATCTAGTTTATCTCAGGTTAAGAACCAGATGTTCCTGGACATCTGCTCTACTTTGGGTGTAGAGCTAGTGTAGTCAAACCCCAAGTCTGATGAATGTACAACAATGCAACAGTTGTGCAAATAAGACTCAAGTTCTTTAAAGTATTACGTAACTATACACAAACCCAATATGAGGGACTATAGAGTGAGAGATAAAAAATGAACATTTTGCATCCTTAAAGGCCAAAATGAGAAGACACTTGACAGTCTTCTATTCTGCTACCTGATAGTCTCAAGTGTGACGCAGCTTATATAAATGACCAGTAGTTAGAATCCTCATTTCTACAGACTCTTCAGTAAGTTCCTTCCAGTTATCTCCCATATGTCATACAAATAGATCAGATTGTAGTAAGATGAAAAATCTGCAAAAGTCTATCTCATTCAAAGATTAAACATACAGTGCATACTGAATATGAACTGCACGTAATTTTTATAATAACAATTGCAAGACTTTATATTAAATTTGACCAAAAAAAAGTGGCTGGGCGTGAATCTCCATCACTAATACTGATGAGGCTATCCACATCTATTAAAATTAATGGAAGTTCTGCCATTGTGTTTAATGGTGTGTGAATTTTAATCACAGTGAATAACCAAGAATTATGGTTTTGTGGAGATTTTTTTTTGAAATATTAAACTAATTTATGGGGAATCTGAAATCATAATATAGATAACAATTAAAAATGCTATCTCAAAATATTATGGTTTTTTATTCCTTTTCATCAAATTATCAATTTATAAAGATTTTGGATTGAACTAAATCTCATATGAGCATCGTTTCTTTCAGAAGAATGGTTTGAATTGTAAGAGAAGGCAATATAAGAAAATTCATTGAAGGGAAATTTCGTTTCCTCTTGCTACAGGCATCTTTTTGGAGCCCATGTTAACAAGATACAAGGGTTCACAGAAGGATGTTAGACAAGAGACAGATTACACAAAATAGGGTAAACGATCAGTCTTCTTCAGGTTGCTCACTCAGGCCCCTTCTACACTGTCATATAAAATCCAAATTATCTGATTTGAACTGGATTAATTCATTCACATGTTTGTTAATTCAACTGTTGGTGAAACTACCATATACACTCATGTATAAAGTGATTTCAGGTATAAGTCGAGGGCAGGTTTTGATGCTAAAATTATGGATTTTGATATGACCCATAGGTAAGTCGAGGGTCATTTTATTGAGAAGGGAAAGCACCAGTGCTGCTTCAGGGGGCTGCCACCCCTGGCCACAGCTACCATTTCCCTACCTAGGTATTCAAAAAAGTAGAGTATTTTCCATCTTTACATAAAAATGCTATTTTCTGCAAGAAACCACATGTGATTTTTTGTAAAGTAAGTCCTGAACTACACAAATTTACATCATTCCAGGAATTGGTTTCCTTGAGATTTGTGAAATGCATATTTGGCCATCTTATTTTAAAAAATCAAAGATTTTTTCCACCTGAAATCTGTGTTTTAACTGGTTTATATAGTATGCCGCAACATCAAATTTTACAGTTCTATTCTTAAATAAAATATAAATGGCATTAATCATTATGTTAAGAGGGCTTGGGAAGCTTAAATGATTTTTAGAAATATTTGTAAAGCTAAGAAAACTGCTTGAGATAATCCAGCTTCATTGTTCAATTTGGGAGATGCTTTTGGATGGATCACATAGCACATAATTAATAATCACATAGACACAAGATAATTGGACTTTTAGGCACCCACGTGATTTCCCAGATGCCATGTGCTATTGGAGAAATAAAAATTAAGTTAAATAGAAACTTACTACCACACATGAGCAACACCTCACCCAATCAGCTAGTAAAGATAAACCCACATGATTTATGAGAATTCACATGTTTCTTAGGAAATGAAAGTTACTTTGAGAAAAGATATAAAAGAGCCACCCATTTTGTGTTTTGGGTGGCAGTTTCACTTTTGACCTGCAGGAGCAGGGCCTGTCCACCTTTATTTTCCCAGTTAAAAATAAATCTGGTTCTTTTCACTTAATCCAACTGAGTTCATTTTTTTCTCTTCCTGCTCTTTCCCAGATCTTGCATCTGCACTGTTCCACAACAATATAATTAGCTTAGTTCTGCTAATTTCTCTTATTTGGTGCATTAATGCTGAGAAAACTTTTCACTTTTACGGTGTTGAGGTGAAACCCTGACAAACATCTGTGAATTAAGCTTAACTTCATGTCCAGATAATATATTGTCAGATTCTAAAGAGGTGTTGGAGCCATGGAGTCAAGGAGAAGCAGCAATACAATTAAAAAGGCCTTAATTAATATTCTACTAGCAAAAACCCCTTTACAAAAGGCGTTTAGGCACACATATCTAGCTACACGCTCCCTTTCACTTATTTTTATTTATATAGGCATATGGAGTCTTCCTTGGTGTAGGAAAAAGAACGCAAGGGCTTGGAGCCCAAGAGATCCCACATATCAAGCCCATTGTGTCCTGTGTCCCTCCCATTTGCTTTGCACATTTCTGTTTTCCTTTTCCACTGTCTTGCTGGAAGTTTTGTAGCAACATTAGGGGTAAGAGAATGCTGGAAAAAACGCAACGTTCAACGACAGATTTCATAGGTGCATTTGTAGTAAACAGTGCCCTGGAAACATAGGCATTCTGCAATACACAATGTTCTGGAAGCAGAGGCATGTCTGGAAGCATTGCTTACAACCCATGTGTCTGCAAAACAGTGTGCTTCTAGCTAGGTGTTGCAGGACCACCTCCTTAGCAGAAAAAGGCAAAAGTTATACCTTTTTGTGGTGCAGGAATCTCTCTCTATTGTTTCAGTGCTATTTCTGCCCCTGGTATTGAATGTTCTGCTAAAAAAAAGTAATGCCCAGGAATATATCTACTATTAGGATATATTCTTCTACTGATGTTTTTTGTGGCATGATGCATTCCCTATTCTCTTACTTTTCTTTGTATGTGGATTATTTCTTCTGAAAACAAGATTGGTTATTAGAGCACGCAGTTTCATAGCACATATACATTTGCTTATTATACATTTAATTAAAATAGATTTCTTGGATAGTCGATTCCTAAGTGGTATGACTCATGAGTGGAGAAAAGCTTTCAGAATATAAAGTATTACTTAAAGGAAAATATCACACACTTTATTCAGTAGATGAACAGGGTTTACATCATTCAAACCAAGTTCACTCTGAGAAAGTGTTAACATTGATCCTAGCCCTCCTTTTTATAATTTTCTGCGAAATTAAAATAAGCAAACTAAGGCCCCTTCTACACTGGCATATAATTCAGATTATATGAGTCTACACTACCATATAATCCAGTTCAAAGGAGATAATCTGGATTTTATATGGCAGTGTAGAAGGGGCCTAAGACTGATGTGAAGAAACTGATCAGAAAAACAGCAGTAAATGTAAACATTTGCTTAAAATCTGTGGCAGTATTCCCCAGTGACTTCTTTGGGGGTTCACCACTTAGCCCACTATTTTTCCATCAGCTGGGAGACTATAATGCCAGTAAATGTTAAAATTTTCACAAATTTCATTGTTACTACCAAAATGAGGGATTTCCTTTGTTCCCACTTTTGTCACCAATTCAATGATCTCCTTCTGTCCTATTGCTATAGCCACCAATTCTGGGAGCCACCCAGATGTCCTCAAAGTACCAATGTGAGATACTGTGTAACTTGTATCTCCACCTGACACAAACCCGCTTTATTCACTGCTGCCATCACAAAAACTGTGCCTGAATCCACCTGTCATAATATATAACAATCTTGTTTATACACTTTTGACCTCCCCTGTATTTCAAAATAAATGTATCTTTTACCTGCAAAACAGAACACCACATAGCATTTTTTTTCATTCTAATTTAACTAAATTACCATTGACATTTTATTATAACATAATTGGCTATAATCTGTGAAAATAATTCTATAAAATCCAGATCCTTTGTAAAGCCGGAAGTATAAAAAGGTAGAGCTCTGACTTTGCAAATATAACCTACACATCCTTTTTTTGACAAACATATTTTGTGTAACATTTTTAAAGATGTTACATATTCAACATATAAATAAATGTGCCATCACCTTCTGTTATTTGTAAAGTAATCATTCAAAACTGCTTGGATTTCAGCTGATTAGAACATACAAGGTAAACATGCAATTTCTTCCTTTCTTTTACCTGGAATATCATTATCTTCAATGCTGCCATCAACTGATCCAGTTGAATAATTAGCTGGACTGATTGGAGGGCTGGAAGTAAAGCTTGCATATCCTATGGAAGAGGTGATTTCAAAATACTCATGATTGTGATTTAATCGGTGAAATTCAAAAGCTGACACTATTGATGTACGTTGCTTAGGCTGGAAAACAGAAATGGGTGGAAATTTCAGTTTTTGTTTGTTTTTTGTCACTAAGGACGATTTTCTCTGAGTTGATTTCTTTTTTAAGTTAGATTATTTTAAAAATCCACTGTTTTCAATTATGTTAAATTCATATTATATATACAATTCATAGAAGTAGTGCATTCATCCACAAGTGATACTATTCCATTGTCTCAATAAAACATTGCCATAAATGGGATGTCAAAATATCCAGATTTTAATATTTTCAAAGCAACTCTGCAAAAAGAACATTGCAATGTTATTCAATGAAAAAAACTTTTTAATGTCTAGACCAGGGGTTCTCAAACCTTTTCAGCCACCGAGCCCTTTTTGAAGCCAAAGTTTCTGGTGGAGTCTCAGGAAATGTTCATATATTACATTATATATTATTATATAGTGTATATATATCACACAAACTTTTGGACACAGGGACCACGTTGCATTTTAAAATTTGACAGATGGGCCAGACCAGAGGCAGACAGATGTGTGAACTATTTTTTTAAAAAATGAGCAAATTCCTATGCGCACTGCACATATCTTGTTTGTAGAACAAAAGAAAGGAAAAGAAGAACAATACAATATTTAAGAACAATTTTAACTAGCATAAACTCAAGAGTATTTCAATGGAAGACCCCAGGGCCATCCAGTCCAACCCCCTTCTGCCATTAGGGAAAAACACAATAAAAGAACCCCCAACAGATGGCCATCCAGCCTTCGTAATAATATTTATTTGTTTGTTTTTTATGTCAAAAACATTGCATAAATAACTATAAAACTGATCAATATAAAGGGAACACAAGCGGTTAAATAATTTTTGACCAAACCAGGCAAGAGCGACCGCATAATAATAATAAGAAGAGGAGGAGAAGGAGCAACCCCCAGGGGCCAACCCTTTTACATTATACAGGAAAAGCAAAAAGCACCCCTGGCTGATGGTAATGCAGCCTTTGCAGTAACAGTAGTTAGGAGTAGTAGTAGTAATAATAGTAGTAGTAATAGGAGCAACCCCAGGGGCCATCCAGTTCAACTCCCTTCTGCCATGCAGCAAAAGCATAATCAAAGCAATTCCTGAGTGGTGGGAGGAAAATAGGATTTTGGAAGCAAAGAAGGCAGCTGGGGGAGGGGTCTGGTGGCAAAGAAAAGAATGTGGGCAATGAGGGAGACGGGGAAGAAAGGGTCTGTGCCCCGGGAGAACGCTGCTGCTGCTGCGGTTTCAGAGGCTGCAAATTTTAATTTCCCTGCATTTCTCTGGAGGAAGAGGAAAGAGGAGGAGGCGGGAAACAGTATGGCACTGTGGAGCCCCTGACTACCATTCGTGGAGCCTCAAGGTCTCCACAGAGCACAGTTTGAGAACCCCTGATCTAGACAATTTGAATTTCAGAACAGAATTCAAGCAGACACAGTATTTGTGTTCTATGACACACTGTTGACATCACAGTTCCACAGCTATTTGATCCAAAGTATTTTTTGTTGTTCATTTGTTCAGTCATTTCCGACTCTTTGTGACCTCATGGACTAGCCCACGCCAGAGCTCCCTGTCGGCCGTCACCTCCCCCAGCTCCTTCAGAGTCAAGCCAGTCACTTCAAAGATGCCATCCATCCATCTTGCCCTTGGTCGACCCCTCTTCCTTTTTCCTTCCCTTTTTCCCAGCATAATTGCCAAAGTATTTTACGTGTTCAAAATTCAAAATGAACATTAACCAATCAGGTGTATAATTTGAGCTGAGAAAACATTGATAATTGGTCTCTCTTGGTTCAGTTTGTACTTCAATATGTATCTCTAGAATTTTTGCCGAAGGCTGACAGAACATACTCAGATGTTTGTTATTTAGTAGAAGAACAGTGAGAGGAATATACAGAAAAGGGATTCAACCCTTGCCTAAAGTGCCCACTAAAGGCATGATAGTAATGAAGAAATAAAATCAGGGAGAGACAAAAAAAGAGTTTCTACTTTTAAAATAACAATGAGGATATTTTTATTTCTTAAATCTTCTCTAATGTCTAATACTTACTAATAGTTCCTATCTTTAAAAATCTTTCTCAATCCCCATTATGTGAACTATGTATACACACACAAACATACACATTTGATATTTATCAATTACTCTTCCTCTCCATGTGCTTAAAGTGATTAAGAAGAAATTCATATTCATACTAAGCGAGAGCCAAAAAAAACCAAAAAGCAAAAATGATTAAAAATATACACTATAAAACAGAGCTAACTTTTGAAATCAGACTTTGATAACGACTCAGTAAACAGCGTAAGTTCCATCAACTGTATAAAAATCAGTAATAAAGGAGCCAAACTATTAGATTCCATTTCTTGCTAGAAAACTGTTACTACAGAATATCAGACTAGTCCTATTACAAAGGCTATTGTCAATTGGAGTATGTGTCCAAAATATTGGTTTGAAATCTATGTTCTGCATATACTCTATACAAACATCATATACAATAATAATACAACTAGTCATAATAACATTAATTAAATGGTTGAACATCTGAGGAGATAACAAAATTAATTTTGGACACTCGCTCAGAGTTGATCTGACAATATGAGATATTCTATATGGCGCTCTCTGGGGTACTTGAACCTAAAAAAAAGAACCCAAAAGCTCTCACGGATGATCATCAGCAACTGAAGTGGGTCTAAAAACTCCAAAACATCTGTTATCTTTTCACAGAAAAATGCTGCAAAAAAGATAAGCACAATCACTTCTTAACAATCATTCACTTTTTCACTCATTCAAAAAAACTGAAAAGAGTGCCTAGTGAATTCAGAGGGAACATAGCCACCGATTTCAATTAAGTTAGTAATGAACAAAGCCAAAAGCATAGCTATTCAATGTTCTGGGTCCATCTGTTGACAATTCCATGATGAAAATAGCATTTAAAGCTGTTTCCAATTAACTATCGCACAACAGCTTGTTCTAACAATAATTCTGATGCCGCTCTGTGCCAGCCAATAAACTGGGGTGGGGGGGGGGGGGGTGTGTGTGATTATGACAGAAAGAGACAAATGTCTAATATGGTGGGTTATATAGATAGAGGAAAGAGGAATCCTGTAGAAATAAAACAGCAGGTGTTTTGCAGGGGCATTAATAAAATAATAAGAAAACTCCTTGATATGAAATAATTGAAAATAAGAAAGGTGAAGCCCTGCTCAGAAATAACAGTAACTAACCCATTACTTAGCACAATGTGTATGAGCCAATATCAGTGGAGGAAGCAAGAAAAAATGGTACAGAGAAAAAGTAGCATTTGAAGAACAAGAGGGTAGGAAACAAACTCTGCCATGTCAGAAAGCAATTTAACAGTCAAAAAATAAGTAAGCTATTAAGTAAGATGTTAATTTATCCAGATCCAAAAAAAATAATTAAAGGGGAACTTCATTTCAATATATTTAAATGTTATTGACATATTCTTATTAGAACAGTATCAGAGAAAATAATTAACTTTTCAGTCAAAGGATCAACTGATTTCTATTTCAGATCACCCACCTGAGGCCGTATAACTTTCACTATATTTTTTAGTGCAGTATCTGGTGATGGAGGAGAACAGTCAGGTGTTGGGCCTGTTGAACTGTTTCTATGGTTACTGGTACCTGGTGCAATAATTGCTACTTGAGGTGCATTATCTGTGAACAAAAATAGCATTGCAGTGAATACAACATTGTATAGAACATACATTTAGAAAACAGGAATTGGTTTGGAAGACAAAAAAACTATTTCACTTCAACATTTTAGTTATCATTTAAAAGTCATGTTGCTAGCTTTTTATAATCTTTGTTTTGAAAATGAGATATTGTCAATCATCCCAATCTAGGAGATCCCATATGTACATGGAGAAAGGGAATTCTGTATGTGAATTGCCCTTCAGTGTATGAGTCACATAGAGTTATGCTGGAAGTAGGAAGGGGCTGTAAGTGTGATTCTACATTTGGGAAACACATCTGAACAGACAATTGAAATTGGCAGCTTTAATGCCCTCATTTAAGAACGGAGATAATGTTTCCAACTTTTTCAAGTAATATCCGAGTTGTACTGTTTGCCCAATAACAGAAATTGCCTGTGCAGGGTTTGGATAAAGCCAAGGGAGTTTGTACACTTTTTCAAATTCAATATATGTAAAAATTGCAATACCTTTTCCAAAATATTTAAAGTACAGCATACAGAACATTAAATATTCATAATGGAAAACATATCTAAACACAAATGATTTAAACTGGTAATTGTATCTGAATTAGAGTTCTTTGGTTTTCTTTCTTTTGGTCATAGTACCATATGTACATCCATAAATGGTATTACTAAAATTAAAGGAAAAACTTATCAATGTCGATTTTGCAAAATTTAGATGACCAACCATCTGCCAGTGCCCATATCTTTCTCTAAACTCATATTAATTTAACATGTTTTGTATGTTCAAAAAGCATGTTCTGTTGCATTTTAAACCCTTTCACCACCTTCTCTTCCTCCAACACCACCGCTGTAGTGACTATGAGAATTTAGATTGACCACTCTTAAGTTAAAGGGGAACAAGCATTCACATCAGCAAAAACTAGTGGAGTAAATGAACCCAATATTATACCATGTTGCCAAAAACTTCCCCATGTAATTAGGTTGTTAGTTACTCTGTTCCCTCAATTCCCTCAATGATTTGGTCTCTCAGACTCCAACTGTATTTGCAACAAATGTCCTGGAATACAGGGTATCTCTTGTATGAATGGTAAAAGATTTTGATTAAGGAGGATGGTCACATCAAGACCAATGCCAAGGACTATACCAATGCAGGTTTAAGAGCATACATTATCAACATCAACAATGGCAATCTAGACAAAATGACATTAAAAGGAATGAAATGTAGCCTGCTTTTAGCGGAACGGTTAATAGGTTTGTTGGCTTTTTCACAATGGAAGCTTTTAACTTCAAATCTGCAGAATAAAAGATTCACAACAGTGACCAAACTTTATTTTATGTTTCATCTGTCTGATCCTGGCTCTTCCACTGTCTGTTTCTTAAAGAAGTCCTTTAAGGCCATAAAACCCTAAAGAGCCCACATGATCCCTCAATAAAATCCCCAACACCTAATAACAACACTGACAAAAACAACAAATTAAAAATCCAACAAGAATGGGAGTGAGAGAAAAAGAAAGAAACCAACTTCTAGTTCTGAAGCAGAAACTCACTTAGGATGTAACTGCTGTAGTAGACAGAATGCTACTGAGGAGACAGTTGGAAAAAATGCACATGCATACTGAGAATGGATGTCCCTCAGCTCTAAAAGAATTTGAAAAGGTACACTGCACAAGGAAGCCTTACATGGGTCAAAAACTGATACATCATGAATTTAAATGATAGCCAGTAACAATCTTTTATTGAGGACTGAAAGTGGTGTCGCTAGCAGGCCAAGCTTTTAATATTGCATTAACTTAATGTACAAGACAAAACTAAAACAATGTTACAAAAAAAATCCAGAATGATGTGTATGTTTATTTCTGGATCCCTTAGGCAACAAAATATTATTAGAAAAATAGTGGAGGAAGAAGTAGAAGTTCAAAAGAAAGCAGGTTGAGTTTTATGTTTTCAATAGTTTTTGCTGAACAAAATGGAATCACCATTATACTGGGCTGGATTGTAAATACATGACTGCATAACTATATTGAGCCACATATTGTCTCTGAGAGCTATTTTAGAGGAATTAATTACCAGTGAAATGCATTCTAGTAGCAGTAGGGAATCTGGTTGGTTGTGATTTTGTATAATAATAAAAATGAGCATGAGGATCACAAGTTTTGTGCATTTTCTCTCACCATCCGCCTGTAGAAATAGACCCTAGAATTGCTTCAAGTTTCTATAAACTTAGTAAAGTCAAGCCCACTGAATCACAATTCTCATTAAGAACACAGTAAAATTACAGATAAAAACATCATAAAAATAAGCCATCAACAACAACCAGCAGCAGAGCATATACTAACTAAAGAACGAGACAGGGGCTTGTGCAATACAACTGCAAGGGCAGGGTTGATAGAAAAGTGCAGGAGCCAGATGATACTTTGGGCTAGAAGGGCCAAGTCAATTAGTGCAGTACAACTACAGGCAGGGACAATGGTAAAGTGTAAGAGCCAGATACTACGTTATGGCTAGAAGGGCCAGCATTATCTAGTGAACTGAATTAATCTTTGTTTGCTTACATGAAAGGGCAAACTGATCAAAGGTGCATCAAGATGTGATTCCAACAATGCCTCTGAAAGTATACAGCTACTGAAGGCCCAGAAAACCTACACTACATCTAAGTCAAGGAAACATTTATATATAGTTTTCTATGTATGGAGATACAATTAGAATTCCAGAATCTGGGGAAGTCACTGTATACAGAGATGTATATTTGAAGCTTACTACATCTCTCATGTACATGTAAATAAGTTAATCTCAGTATTTGAAGGAGCACCTTTCCCTACAGATTCTTGCCTGAAAACCCATGGGTTGATGCAAAGGCTCTCATCTAAGTTCACCATTAGGAGTAACACCTGTATGAAGCTATGGGATAACCACAGCTCTGTCATGCAAGTAATGTGTGACAGGGACTGTTGTGTAATACAACTGATACAAGAGCAATACAAACACAAAAAATTAAGGTCTCAAATCCAATATGCAATAATTATTTCAAACGGCATTCTGCTAGCCATCATTCCCTTAATCAGCTCTATGGGACTTCAGCACAGGTTAGGAGAAGAACACTAAGTCACCTTTTGTTTCACACAGCCCAAGAATTTCTGGCTCATCTCAAAACAATCTGCTGAAGCCAAAAGGGCAGCCTAAAAAAAGCCAACCAAGGGTTGAAAAGATAAGTGTCAGGGCAGACTGGGCACTTCCCCTAATTTAGTGGAGTACACAAATACAGCTGCTACTACAGCATAGTGAGCAGGGCTGGATTAACCATTAAGCAAAATAAGCATGTGTTTAGGGCATCGAGAAAAAGGGAGCACCAAAGACATTTTCCATTGCCAGATTTACCAAGAACCATACGGTGCAAAACTATAAATGGTGCAGCTGAACCAGGTTCCACAAAAAAGAGACTTTGGAGTTATAAAAAGTAGAAGTATAGAAATATAGAAATATATACAAATTAATGGTTCTATGGTTTGTTCATAGGAAGGTTATTGTTTTCTTGGCCTATGAGGCTGAGGAAGTGTGACTTCTTTGAGGTCATCCAGTAGTGATTTGAGATTTGGTCTCCTGGTCCTATACTCAAACTAGTACACTAGGCTGATTGCCCATCCAAGCTGTATATCCAATCTTGATTCAGCATTATGTAAAATAATGTTTATTTTTGTTTCTCGTAGCAGCCCATGAGCACATCTAAACTGGCCATTTAATGCAGCTTGAAGTCGACTTCAAATTGTGGGGGCTACGAAATACATGCTGACAAAGTGTGTTGCAGCATAAATTAGAGCCTTTAAAAACCCATCAAGCAAATTCACAGGAAAGTATGAGTTAAACCCCTTAAAGCACTTCAGCAAGCTCTAAATCTAAACTGCTCCACACAACAAAATCTGCTCCACAGAATGTGAAGCACATTGTAGAAACCTGCCTAAGGTGGAGCATTTTGTAAAATTTAGAACGCAGGGACAGAGGTCCTGCCAAAAAACTCTACAAGGGCATAGATGGGCAGCTTCACTTTCTCTTTTTTCCACCTCCTCTGCCTCTAGAACACTACCTGCTGTTGTACTCAGATGTAGCCCAGTAGGCTCACTGAGTGCCATCAAAATTCTTCCTCTTGTTTCATTTTGGATTGTCTCCTTGCTAAGTTTTCATACTAAAATACATTCAAAAGTGGTTTCCCATGCCACTTTCTGCACAGTTCTAGCAAGAGTTAATTATGGTGTGCCTGCCATTGTTTCTAAGAGATTTACCACCAGTGTCACTTTCAATTATTGCTGCTGCTCAGTAGTTGTTTGGCACATTCAATCCGGTTTTCAGTCAAAGTCTATCTGTCATGGGAGAACCTATCAACAGCACTGTTTCCATCCGCATAGCCTCTCGCATCACAGGAAGATCCCACCACTGTTGAAAAATAAAGTCATGACGAAGCACTACTTCACTACTGAGTTTAGTGGACCAATTATCTTGTATCAATGTTACTTGAAATTATTCAGATTCTATATAATTTTAAATATTGTTTTCTTATCCAGCATTGTTAAAGTAGAAACAATGATTTGTGCTCCATTAATGATTACAGTTCTATGTAATTTTGTTTTTTAAAAAACTAGAATTTATGATTTTGTAGTTTGAGGTAAGTTAAATACTGTATATACTCAAGCAGAAGCGTAGTTTTTCAGCACATTTTGAATGCTGAAAAATGCCCCCTTGGCTTATACTTGAATGAAGCTTCTAGCAGTTGCATGCCTCCTCCCATTTTGGCACAGCAACCCAACTAGCTCTCTCTGCCGAGACAGGAGGAGAGGAAGATGCGCGACCTCTCCTCTCGGCACAGCAACCCAGGCGGGTTGTGCCGAGAGGAGAAGAGAAGCTGTATGCCTCAATTAATGTAATTTTATTGGTATCTATTTTATTTTGAAATTTACCAGTAGCAGCTGCAGTTCCCACCATAGACTTATACTCAAGTCAATACGTTTTTGCAATTATTTGTGGTTAAAATTAAGTGCCTCAGCTTATATTCGGGTCGGCTTATACTTGAGTATATACAGTATCTAAAGAGTTAACATACAATCAGGTATTGTTCTCCATAAGATAATAATTTTAAGTGAAACAATACTTCTAACTTTAAAAGATATTTTATCTTTATTATTATGTTTTTGTAAATGATTTTATACACATATCAGAATTATGAATGCTATTCCATTCCCGTTTTCAATTATATTTTGTTTTAAATTTGTTGCATGTTGCCTTATGTTTTTTATCCAGAAAAAGGAAGGATAGAAATTACAGAAATAGATACGTCAAAGTAACTCTTAACTCAAAGACCACATGAGCTACAAAATTCTAATAGCAAGGATTCTGTGGAAATTTCTATCTGAAATTAAGTAATTTTCACATGTACAAACACACAAAATATTTTGACGTTAGTGATACTAATCTATGAGCTGTAATAGGTATTTGTGTAGAGGCTTCCTGTAGCAGAAGTACAAAAAACTGTTGCATACGTAAATAAAGTCTGGCTCCAGTGATAAAGTAATATATATCTATATCCATTAAATGAGTTGTGCTGCAGAAAGAAGTCATTCAATTACCTTGTAGCAAGATAATATGTTGCAATCCTAATAAAATAGTAGTGATTACTTGCCAACTTGGAAAAAACACAAAATAAGCAATGATGGGTTATGGCTACTGTTTTGAAATACATTAGCTTAATACTTATACCAGGATGTCATTCAGATGGATTCTAGGCCTGATTCCTTACTCAACAAACACCCCAGCTGAACCCATGACTTGTACCACAAACATATAAACTGCCTCTGAACTTGGCACTAAACCCACCATTCTAATCCAGTCAGTTCTGGTTTTATTTCAAAAAACAGAATTGGATTTATCCATCTCTTTGAAAAGATTTATAGCATGAACATAACAAAATAATTAGCATACATCACTGTTGTGGCATGTTACTGGAGAGACGATCCATTAATCACTTCTCCTATTAAAAGCATCACCTTCCCTGATCCTGAACACTAATCACCAAATTAAGAGGGATGGCTAATATCTCAGAGGACAGGCTTAGAATTCAAAATGACCTGAACAGATTACAAAGCTGGACCAAAGCAACAAAATGGATTTCAAAAGGAGAAATGTAAGATACTACACCTAGGCAGGAAAAAATCGATTACAATACATCTGAAAGAAATCTAGGAGTCTTGGTAGACCACAAACTGAATAACAAAAAAGCAAAGCAATTCTTGATTGCATCAATAGGGGTATAATGTCTAGGTCAAGGGAAGCAACAATACCATTTTATTCTAATTTGTCAGACTTCACCTAAATACTGTGTCAGGGTCTGGGCACCACAATTCAAAAATGATATTGACAAGTTGGCATGTGTCCAAAGAAGCCCCCCCCCCCCCAAGTTTTAAAAATGGGTTTATTCATACATTTTAAATGGTTAACAAAATCCACTGCCACTTGCAGAGTCTTCCCACCAGTCTGTGGGGCCTCCCTGCTGCCTGCAAAGCCATTTGTCAAATTTTAAAATGCAATGCAGCCCCTGTGTCCAAAGGTTTCTTGGGGCTCCTTGAGAAACCTTTCCTTCAAAAAGGGCTTTGTGGCTTTAAAAGTTTGAGAACCCCTTATTCAATCCATGCCCTGCCAAAGAAACTATGGAACAGAAGCAAAGACAAGAAGTGGTGTCATTGTTAGACCTTGGACTTTATATGAACAAGATTGTTTCTGATGACCAAGTGAAGGCTCCATTAGTGCAACATCCACAGACTCCATTGTCAGGGTATGTATGTCCTGTGGATAAGAAGAGGCATGTAAGTTTTCAACTAAAATGGTTCAACAGATTTCCCTGGTTAGCCAATTCATTTCATGTACAAGGTGCACTCTGTAATTACTGTATGGTGTTTGAAAGAGACATTGGGGGTAAAGGTGGTAATCAGAAGCTTGATGTATTGGTTGTTAAACCATTTGTGTGACGGAAAGATGCAATACAAATCTTCAATGGATACCAAAAAACAGAATCCAATCAGAACAACTTGTGCTTGGCTGAAAACTTCTTGCTAATTCACAGTGGAAAAAAATCTTGATGTAACCCATCATCATGATAAAGAAAATAAGAAAAAAGCAAAAGAAAACAGAATGAAACTTCTGCAGTTTGTGGAAACTATTGTTCTTTGTGGCCACCAAGAACTGGCGTTAAGAGGGAGGAATGATTCAGGACCTATTACTTGTGAAGATCCTTTGCACAATTATGACAATTTCAGGGGCTTGTTGAGATTTTGTGCCAGATTAGGAGACAATGGCCTTAAAAGTCATCTTGAAACTGCAGCTATGAACACCCAGTATACTAGTCACATTTATGGTAACAAGATAGTAAAAAATGTTGAAAGATGCAATGCATCATGGTGTTTCTCTGTTTTGGCAGATGAAACTTTGGATGTGGGTACCTCAGAACAGTTATCGCTCCACAGTAAGGTATGCTGATGTTGAAGCTGCAAGAATAAGGGAAGACTTTATAGGCTTTGTGAAGATAAGCAATATGACAGGAGGAAGATTTACAGACTTTATTTTGAAAACACTGGAAAAATTGGACTGAACTTGCAATACTTCTGTGGACAGGTTTATGATGAAGCTACTAATATTAGTGGTCATACTAGTGGTGCACAGGAAATTATATTGAAGAACTATCCAATGGCTGTCTACATCCACTGCAGTGCTCACCCATTAAATCTAGCCTAAGCAAAGACTTGCAGCATTCCACCTGTCAAAAACAACCAAGGAACAATATTACATATGTGCAATTGCTTCAGCACATCATCCATCAGACTGGAACTATTGAAGAAAAATAGAAAGGCTGTCACCGTGAATCAAGAGCAAACATGATGCAGTTTTACATTTTGTTGAACTATACAGTGTGATGGTGAGAACATCTGAAGAACTAAAAGAGAGTCCTCTATACAATAGTAAGACTTCTTCCAAAGCTGGACACCTTTTAGCTGTTCTGAATGCTGAATTTACAGCAATCATACACATCCTAAGAAAGCTTCTGTCATCATCCCTTCAGCTTAGCACAACATTACAAAGAGTAGATATAAACATTATCTCTAGTTTGCAACATGTTGACAGTCTCTTAGAAAAAGCCAGGGAGATGCAGACAGAATCTGTGAAAGAATTTCAGGAGATCTTTGACACAGCAAAATTAGTGGTGGAGTCTATGGGTGGAGAAGTTAGGATTCCTCGCATCTGTTCAAGCAATATTGTGAAAGCAACATCCAGGCAACTTCACCAACACTAATGGAATATTATAAGCTAGATGTATACATCTGGACTTTTCCTGCAGTCATCTTCAAGAAAGGTTTACAAGGCACAGGCGAGTAATTCAGGAACTGCAAGTGTTCCTTCCTATTAATTGTGACCATTTAAAATCAAACTTGAACAAGTGCAGAGAACTTTACAATGAATGCCTTCAAGATACTGACACACCAATGGAAGGGTTTGACCTGTGGTGTAGAAAATGCAAGGGAAGCATATCTTGTCTGTGATAAAAAATTTTTTTCCAAATATGAAGTTTCCGCAACATTGCCAGTGTTAACAGCAACAAATGAATTGTCATTTTCAACTCTTAAATGTTTGAAAACATACATAAGAAGCACAATGGGGCAAGAAAGATTGATTGGATTTACACTCTTGAGTGTCCACCAAAGTTTATTGATGGAGCTTGGTTCTGTAAAAGTGTATTGACACAATTTTCAAGTGTTTCTAACTGTTGCACTCCAGGACGGAAAAGCCTTCTGACTTTAAAACACACCATATGTTGAGTGAAGAAAACAATCCTTTTTATTGAAGCATAGTAAAACAGTCAGTAGAAAGAAATGCTTGTAAGAAAATAGGCAAGCTCCAAAAAGTAAAAGGTCAATAAAATGCAATAACTCAAAGCAATGTCCACAAAAGATATAAAAGCATTCCAAGGCAGTATTTATCCAGATAAGAATCCACAGGATGCAAAGACAATCCAGATGCTGCTAGTCAACACGAAAAGGCTAGAAGTATCCACAAGAACAAGACCGCCTAAACAGGATTTCCATGGCACATGAGCTTAATTTCCAAATGATGCCTGATCTAACAGGTTTTCCCTTGAAGCCAACCTTATATCGCAAAACCCAGAAACTGGTTTCATTTTCCTCCACCCTTGGCTCTTATCCGACAAAGTATTTTGGAGCGACATAATCCTTGAGTTTGATGTCGGTCCTGGCTGAACTCCAGCCGCCTATTTTTCAACTCCCTTTCTGGCTGCCCATTAAAATTTCCAGGTGTCAGATTGTTTTCCAAACCCAAATCTTGAGAGCTCACAGAGAGAGGGAGTAAGCCATCATCCCTATGCCCAGCAGGAATATTCTCATGAGAAACTGCCCTTTGCACTGGGGCCTCTCTGTCATTGTCTGCATGAAAATCATTGATCAAACCATCTCCATCTTGCACCTCAGCCTCGGCACCATCATTTCCCTCATCATTTCTCACAGCATTGCCCACATCATTGCCCACATCATAAGCATCATGATCATGGAACACAAACACAGACTGATTCCCAACACTAACAGGCATTGTGGTATTCTTTTGTAACCACTAGATAACCAATTAAGAGTCATTTTCATTTTTTTAGACTTGAAACTTTGTAGCTAAAATAGATATTTGATTTAATTAAGTCTATATAAAATATAGAATGAGTCATAGAATTTAAATTATCTTGTGTTATGGACCTACTCTTAATGATTTGCTAAAAAATCAAAACGGTCTCAACCCCCCTCCCCAAAATATTTTCTGGCTATGGGTCTGGTCCAGCATGTATATGACCCAAAGTGTTACATCCTACAGCGAAGACTAATAACATGGTTGAATTACATCCAGACTGACTTACTAAAGCCTTTAAGAACTATCACTGCTTTGGCACTGGAGTTTTGTGAGAATCATCCTCTTCAAAATAAAATTGTGGAAATGGACTATATTTTGGATAGCATGAATTTGAAGTGAGCTCCTGACTAATCTCTCCCTTAAGCAGCCTCAGAGGCCAGTTCATCATGCTAATTACTAGCAGCACCTGTTTTTAGCCTGTTTACTGGCTATAAAAAAAAGAGCTACTATTGTGGTTGGTTGTTTCTTCTCCCAAACATAAGTGTTTGAATAGTTTAGGGATACCCAGGGTCCATAGTTTTTTATGTCAAACTAATGTGCATATTCATATGCACATAAAGTTGATACTGTTTCACAGCTAATTCAGTATTTATAAAGGAAGGTAAACACGGGTGCAACTGAGTTACAAGTAATATAAAAGCAGAGATGTTCTTTCCTCTGTTTGCTTCCTGCTGTGAACACAAAACATCTACAGATCCATCAAACAGTTCTGATTATCTCATGTAGCACATTATTAACCAAAATGCATTACCTAGTAACTTACTATACAGTACATTCTGTGAATTTTACCTGTCTTTGATGAAGGTCCTCTCGTGATTTCTAAAGAACAGGGTTTTTTTGTGACTGCTATATCCAACAGTTCAGAGAGATCATTCTCATTTTCTACAGGAAATGCATCAGAAGAAACAGATGGCACTGCTTCCAGTGTATAACTCCTTTTCTTTGGAAATGGCTCCTGAAAAAAAGAAATACAGTCATGCAATTAAGTTGGGCAGCAAAAAGGAATACTGTAATAAAGTTTTAATATTCTCTTTAGATTTGCGACAGAACCCACCGGCTCCCAGTCCATGACATACATCTACTTCCAGCAGGGCACCTTTGCAAAAGAGAAGAGGAACCTAAATATGCCATTGCTGTGGCAACACGAGAAGCTTCCCATGTTGCATTGGGATCAATGGAGGAGGCCAGGTGGCAAACGCTTCACCTTGTGGGATAGGGCCTGGGGTAAGATGGGCGATGCAGAGCATGGAGCAACAGATTTCCCATGCCTTCCATCAGGCACTGCCGGAGTTGTCACAATCTGTGACAATTCCAGCAGGACATATGATGAGATCACTAGCTACATGAGACATGTGCATCTCCTGGAGCAGGATCTTAGCCAAGGTATTTTCGTACATTGAAACAGAATTAAGTGTATTCCCCATAGTGGAGGTGCACACTGAACAAAAAAACAGAACAAATCTTTCCCTCTCATGTTAGCACTAGAATCCAACTTGAGGAACAGAACCTGACTCCATCCTTACTCCCCACATTTGATTATCAAAAGTATATCATGGTTTTCTGACAAAAAGTGGCAGTCAAGGTACCAAAATGCTCTAGAAATCAAATAAGAATGAATACGACTAAAAGATAAAACATATTAAAAATAAATCAAAACACATCAATAAACAGAAACAACAATGACCTACTGAGAAAATAAAAGAAAAGAAAAGTGTGTGTGTGTGTGTGGGGGGGGGGGGTGCTACCTGTCAGCAAGAGAACAAGAAAGATGGATGAAGCTCTGCCTCTCATGGAAAAAATGTTTGAAGCATGGGAGCAGCCCCCAAGCAACATTACCACCAAAAAGTTTTCTGTTACTTAAAAAACCCGAGCTGAAGTGCAGCCTTGGACAAAGCTGATACTTCTAATATAGCACAACATTTTCTTCCTTTTCATCTTCTCCAATCCAAAGTATATTGCAGGGAGAATAATCTGAGCTGAGGACACTGAGCTTTATGCTGGCACCACATTATCAACAATGTTTGTAAAGGAGTTAGCAAGTTAGACAGAATTCACTCTTTTTGAAATAATTATTATACATCTTAAAACCTTGTTGAAAGGGGTTCATGAGACATTGGTTACAACATAATTTATTGGTTTAAATGCAAAAAAATCTGCAATTATTCTTGTTCATCGAAGATAAAGGTGTTTAAAGCAGATAATTTGTGGTTTGACAAGGAAAAGAAAGTGAAAATTAGTAGCTGCCTACCCAAATCACAGAAAATTGCGGACAAAAGGACACTCGTTTTCAGATAACTCACTACCTTATTTTCCTGTTAGATTGCTAGTGAATACACCTTTTTAATCATTTCATATTAATTATTTTTCCTTCCTTTGATTCTAATCATAGCATCATTTATTCATTTTGGTAGGGAACAGAGGCAAGAGCCAATCAATATGATGGCTAAATACAAAACTAATGCTCTTTCTCAGTTGTCAGATTCCACTTGAGCAATTATTTCCAACATATCCTTTGTTTGCAATCTGGCAAGCTTGCTTAAGTGGGATGGATGCCACAGTATGGTCCTCTAAATTTATTAAATTAGACTATTATATTGGCAAAGAAGAATATCACTATAAGACAGAAAGATTATACTATGAATTCTTGAGTTCAAAGTAGAATTTCTAAGTGTTAGGTCAACTGGGGGTTTGGTAGTCTAAAGAAAATACCACCCACACATTCAAACAGCTACTGAGCCACTGAAAAGAGCAACATGTATTCTATCCTGAAGGAGCCAGCAGGCACTGATTGATTATACCCTGTTGAAGCCTGAGGTAAAATCAGCATAGTGAATGAGAACTGGGATTTATTTTAGTGCTTCCCTCTGTTGATGTTACTTTTCAAAGGAATAAAGCTAAGCACTTTCATTTTTGGTAAAGCTTTTAGCCTATTTAGGAGTTTAAAATTCCTGACACACATAGTGAGACACATTTCTCTCAGCACAAGCCTAACTCAAATTTATACATTACTAGCTGTGCCCTGCCACGCGTTGCTGTGGCCTATAGTAAAACTTATCAAAGTTGAGGTAGATATCTGGACTATTATGAAAGAGAGGTACCTACCTATTCCTTCCCCCTTTTCCTCCCCCTTTCTCTCCTTTCTTCCTTCTCTACCTCTTTCTTTCTTTCCTTCTTTCACTACTTGGTTTCATCCTTCTCTCTTTCCTTCATTCCCTCCCCCTTTCTTCCTTTGCCTTTCTTCCCTCCCTGTTTGCTTCCTTCTTTCTCTTTTTATTTCCTTTTATTTCACCACCATCATAACAATAACAATAATGCAATGCATTGCCTCCGGGACCTGACACCTCTCCCATTCCTCCAGGGTCTCATAGGAATAATAGCATAATAATAATAATAGAAATAGCAACCTTTACCCGCCACGCGTTACTGTGGCCAACCTTCCCTCTTTCTCTCCTTCTTTCCCTCCTTCCTTCCTTCCCTCCCATCTTTCCTTCTCCTCTTCCTTCTCTATCTCTTTCCTTCCTTCCCCCTTTTTCTTTCTCTTCTGGTCTCTTTTCTTCCTTCTCTCTTTCCTTCTTTCCTTCCCTCCCTCTTTCTCTACATCTTCGCCCTTACTTCACTCCCTCTTTCCTTCCTTCATTCCCTTTTTTCTTTCCTTCTCTCCTTCCTTCCTTCCCCCTTTTTCTTTCCCTCCCTCTGTCTCTCATTTCATCCTTCTCTACCTCTTTCCTTCCTTCCCCCTTTTTCTTTCTCTTCTGCTGTCTCTCTTTTCTTTCCTTCCATCTTTCCTTTTCTTTCCTTTTCTTCTTCCTTCTTTCTCTAACTTTCCTTCCTTCCCCCCTTTTCTTTACCTCCCTTTCTCTTCCTTCCTTCCTTCCTTCCTGTCTTTCCTGGATTTTGACAGGGCGGGAAGGGGCGGGGTGGGGTTTGGAGGTGGCGTGAAGTAAAAGGAGGTAAGATTGCTGCAGGGGAGTGATGGAGCGTGGGGTTGTGTATGTGTGTGCGGCGGCGGGGGGAGTGATGGAGCGTGGGGTTGCGTGTGTGTGCGCGGCGGCGGGGAGAGTGATGGAGCATGGGGTTGTGTGTGTGTGTGTGGGAAGCGGCGCGGCGGGGCTTGGAGTGGGCATGGCTTCCGCAAAAAACGTTGGCTGGAAGGCTGTGTGCGTGCCAGGGAACTTGCGGCTGGGCGCCAATGCGCATGCTCAGTTGGTTTGCCGTTTTGTGAGTGTGTTGTTGTGTTGTTTTTGAGTAGATATGTTTGTACCTTGTGGGATGTGTTATGGGCATGGGAATTTTGGTTAAGTTTCGTTGGGGTTTTTTGAGTTTTGTTGTTTTGCCATTTTGTGAGTGTGTTGTTGTGTTGTTTTTCATTTTGAGTAGATATGTTTGTACCTTGTGGGTTGTGTTATGGTCATGGGAATTTTGGTTAAGCTTCGTTGGGGTTTTTTGAGTTTTGTTGTTTTGCCATTTTGTGAGTGTGTTGTTGTGTTGTTTTTCATTTTGAGTAGATATGTTTGTACCTTGTGGGTTGTGTTATGGGCATGGGAATTTTGGTTAAGTTTCGTTGGGGGTTTTTGAGTTTTGTTGTTTTGCCGTTTTGTGAGTGTGTTGTTGTGTTGTTTTTCATTTTGAGTAGATATGTTTGTACCTTGTGGGTTGTGTTATGGGCATGGGAATTTTGGTTAAGTTTTGTTGGGTTTTTTTTAGTTTTGTTGTTTTGCCGTTTTGTGAGTGTGTTGTTGTGTTGTTTTTCATTTTGAGTAGATATATTTGTACCTTGTGGGTTGTGTTATGGGCATGGGAATTTTGGTTAAGTTTCGTTGGGGGTTTTTGAGTTTTGTTGTTTTGCCGTTTTGTGAGTGTGTTGTTGTGTTGTTTTTCATTTTGAGTAGATATGTTTGTACCTTGTGGGTTGTGTTATGGGCATGGGAATTTTGGTTAAGTTTCTTTGGGGGGGTTGTGGAGTTTTGCTGTCCCGTTGAACCAACCTAACAGATTTATATATATAGATGGAGAGGAGTCTGAAATGTTCCTTCCATTTTGCACTCTTGAGGTCTCATCTAGATGCACAGCTTCCTACCTATTTAAGGGCTAACTCTGAAAAAGGATGTGACCATGCCAAAATAGTACTAGTCCAGTGATGGTCAAGACTCAGTATGGAGCATTCTTCTAGTCTACTTTCAGGACATTTTTATGAACAATAGTGGTTTCCAATTTTTCTATTATCATCCGGGGAGTGAAATTAAACTAGGTATCCACAGTTATTTTCAATATACTCATAAATTACTTGGAATTAGGGCTCTTTGGCTCTTGTATCGGAAGGAAAGTTTACTGTTGTGAGCTGTACTTTTATAATTTTTATTATGTTTAGAAAGTGTATCAAACTGTTTAACTTTGTGTTATTAAAAGAATTGGTCTTTGAGATTTTAAAAAAAATCTTTGATATTTTTAGAGGGTTTTAAGCTATGCATACTTCATTTTAATTTGTTGTAAGCCAGTTTGACTCCTGTGCTAGATGGAATTTAACTGTATTTTAAAGTTCTGTTTGTGTTTAATTCTGTTTTAATGTTTACATATTTATATACTTTAAATTGTATGCTAATGCTTTTATATCAAGCTGTTTTGAGTCTCCTTTGGGAAAGATAAAGCAGGATATAAATAAATATTATTTTAATAATAAATAGGTAGAAGGACAGATAGGTTTGAAAACTAGAAAAGCTTTAGAAAGTGCCAATGTAAAAATCCCTGGCTATATTTCATAGTGGTAATATAAGTTGTGAAGTCTGACAGGTTCTTGGCAAATGTTAAAGACCTATTTTTGTTACATTCCATGAAAATTGATAATTTCAGTACTGATATTGTGAATCATTTACTTTTCAAGGGTACATAGAATATATTAATGTAACATGTACTGTATTTCTTCAATTGTAAGATGCCATTAATTGTACAATGCACCCTAATTTCACTACCATCACCACCACCAAAAATATGCAAGATATACCTGTGATGTTTATATAGGGAAAAAGTGTGTTTTGAAGAAACACAGTGATACGAAATAGATGTTAGTACCAGGCAAAACATAGGCACCAACTTAGGGCCCTTCCAGACAGCCCCAAATTGCAAAATGAACCAGGATTTAAAATCTCAATTTCTTTTGAGTTTTAGATCACAAAGAGGGCTCAAATTCCAGGTTTCCCCGGGAAGGGTGTGTGTGTGTGACTATTTCCCAGGGTGATCAGAAGTCATCCCAGGAAGGCATCTAGCCAGTCCCAGCCTGTTTCCCCTGCAAACTTACCAGAGGTGCCTGGCTGTGTCCTCGTGACCCTTAGAGAAAGCTTTTGATGTGTCAGGAGCTTTGGAGAGGGGAGGGGGAAAACAGTCGGATCCCTCTGGTAAGTTTACTGAGGAAATGGGGGGGGGGGGCTGGGAGGGGTGGCATCCTGTTTCTTTGGGCTCTTAGAGTCAAAATGGCAATGGAGATTGGCCCCTGGGATTGCGAAAGCTGGTCCCAGAGTCAATCCCCATAGGCCCAACACCTGAAAAGATCTAGGCCTCTCAGTAAGCTCCGGATCTTTTCAGACTTTTTTAAAATTCAGAGTAAAATGGGAAATCCTGGTTTACTCTGAAGTAATCAGGATTAACCTGAGGTGTCATCTGGATGCCTTAGGTTAATCAGAAATCCATCACAAATTTTGGGCCTGCTTGGAAGGGCCCATAGAACAATATTTTTTTTAAAGTAATCAACTTTTCTCGAAATTTATTTTCCTTCTTCTTGCAGTTATACTACATCTATTACATTTTCTAAAATGAACCAATTTTTTACCCTATGACAAAAACTGGCTTATGATCTTAAATGCAACTAGCTTTGTATGTGTGTGTGTGGCTGATGTTAAAACAGTTCTAATTAGGGTATAATTCTGTTATTCTTCAGAAAATAAAGCTCTAGCCTAGAGAATGCTTTGCCAGAGTGAAAAACTCACAATTATGCTCTGGGGGAAAATGCTTCTATAAATAGCTAATATAACAGTCTTTCATTGTGAATAGTTTGCTGTAGTTAGTGGCCATGTGTACAAATGCATGTTCCAAGAAGGTTGCAAGGACTGGATCTAAACCCATATTGGGAACAAGTTATTCATTAATTTAGGATGGTCTTGTTTACAAAACGATTTGGTAAACAAAACCTTTCACAGAAATTATTTCCACCTTATTTACAGATAGATTTGAGCTTTGAAAAGCATTTGTAGAACAACACCCACAAGGAATGTATGCACCTTGATTAAAAGGAGAGCAGGAATAGCACTTTTAAACTGAAAAGTTTTGAGGAAGTGACCCAGAGGCAACATGATCAACAACCCTATTTTAGATGTGCAACTGCTATAAATAACTTCTTTGCCTAATTTGGTAATCACTGATTTATTTAATCAAATTATGACTGAAAATTGTTATATGAAATTTCTATGAAGAGAGAAATAACCACCACATCAAAAGTTTTCATAATTCCTCTCTTCCAAAAATCTATGTTAACACCAAAATATGCTCATTTAATCTTTAGGAGGGGTCTTCTCTGAGGTGAAAAATAAAACGGGTAGGAAAATATCCTTATTATGGTTATGAGGTATCAGAATGCCTGCAGAAAGTTCAATCTATGCTTCTCTCAGGCCTCTTCTACACAGCTGCATAAAGCCCAGATTACCTGCTTTGAATTGGATTACATGCAGTGTAGACTCAGATAATCAAGTTCAAAGCAAATAATGTGGATTATGTGGCCTCAGTCTCAAGTTAGGGACATAAATCTCAGGCCCCATCTACACTGTCATTATAATGCAGATTGAACTGTATTATACGGTCATATAATCCTGTTCAATTGCATTATGTGACTCTACACCAGGAGTCCTCAGCCTTTTAAAGCAGTGGGCCAGTTCACAGTCCCTCAGACTGCTGGACTATAGTTTGAAAAAAAAAAACGATTTTTTTGTTTTGTTTTGTTTTTTCTCTTTTTCTTCGATCTTTTTCGTTCTTTTTTTCTTTTTTGTTTTGTTTTGGTTTTCTTTTTTTTACTCTTCCTAGATTTTAGTTATGATATGTTTTAATGGGAAATCTCAATAAAAATCATTTATTTTAAAAAAAGAAAAAAACTGAATTCCTTTGCACACTGCACATATCCTATTTATAGTGCAAAAAAGAAAAATATGAACACTACAACATTTAAAACAAAGAACAATATGGTTAATGTTTTAAATTTATAGCTATGTGTTATTGTCTATATATTATGTTTTGGTTTTCACATGTATGTACGGCATTGAGTTTTGTCATTATTATGTTGGAAACCACTTTGAGGCCCCCTGAGGGGTGAGAAAGGTAAAGGTAAAGATTTTCCTCTGACATTAAGTCGAGTTGTATCCGGCGCTGTCTGTAGACACCTCCAAGGTCATGTCGCCAGCATGACTGTATGGAGCACTGTTACCTTCCCGCCGGAGCAGTGCCTATCGATCGACTCACATTTGCATGTTTTCGAACTGCTAGGTTGACAGAAGCTGGGGCTAACAGTGGGAGCTCATGTTGCTCCCCGGATTCGAACCTGTGACCTTTCAGTCAGTAAGTTCAGCAGCTCAGCGCTTTAACCCACTGTGCCACCGGAGGCTTACCAGAGGTGTCCTTCCACCATTTCTTGGATTGTCATGTTTCCATGGGTTTTCTCAGATTCTGGGATGATTTACCTAAATCCTCCTCACGCCTGTTTGTACAATCAGACCCACCTTGTTTGTGCAGCCAAAACCTTTCTCTGCCTTGCCTCTATGATATCATAAGAAGCTATTCCCTGATCTTACATTTTAATCTGATGTCTCAGTAAAATGGAATGCTGCTGCCTTAATGCTAATACTTATTATTGGTTACTCTCTGCACAGGACTAAAAAGTAGCTATCAAGTGAGGTTTTTTTTTTTCTGAAATTCAAACGAATAACCAATACATGTACGAACAAATAACCAACACATGTAGGGAAAAGGTCCAAAAGGCTAAAGCATAAAATGAGCTCAAGCTTGCCAGATAGATCAAAAGTGTTGCCAGATAGATCAAAAGTGGTGAAATGCTAACAGGGAATAGAGATAAAGCAGAACTGCTCAATACCCTCTTTGCATCGGTCTTCTTCCAAAAGGAAATCAGTGTTCAACCTGAGCATCATGGAGCAGATGAGGTAATAGGGGAAATGCAACCGAAAATAGGCAAATAGTAGTCCAGGAATACCTGGCTACTCTAAATTAATTCAAGTCTCCAGGGCCAGATGTACTACATCCCAGAATATTGAAGAAACCGGCAGAAATAATTTCAGAACCACTGGCAATAATCTTTGAAAATTCTTGGAGAACAGGAGAAGTCCCAACAGACTGGAGGAGGGGGAAAGGTCTCTATCTTCAAGAAGGGAAAAAGAGGAGCCAAACAAGTATCGTTCAGTTAGCCTGATATCAATACCAGAAAATATTCTAGAGCAGATCATTAAGGAGTCAGTATGCAATCGCTTAGAAAAGAATGCTATGGCCACAAAAAGTCAACATGGATTTCCCAAAAACAAGTCATGTCATACTAATCTAAACTCTTTTTTCAATAGATTTAGAAGCTTGATAGATGCAGGGAATGCTGTGGATGCAGCATATCTTGATTTCAGTAAGGCCTTCAACAAGGTCCCCGATGACCTTCTTGCAAACAAACTAGAAAAATGTAAGCTAGACAATACTACTATTAGGTAGATTTGTCAGTGGTTAAGTGACCGAACCCAAAGTGTCCTCACCAATGGTTCCTCTTCATTTGGGAATTAAGTGACTAGTAGAGAGTCCCACAGGGTTATGTCCTGGACCTAATACTGTTCAACATCTATTAATGACTTGGGTGAAGGTTTAGTGGGCATGTTTATGAAGTCTGCAGATAATACCAAATTAGGTGGGATAGACAGGATCACAATTCAAAATGACTTTAACAGACTAGAGAGATGGGCCGAAACTAACAAAGTAGTTTTAACAATGAGAAATGTAGGATACTTCATTTAGGGAGAAAAAAAATGAAATACACAGATGCAGGATAAGTGATGCCTGGCTCGACAACAGTTCATGTAAATAAGATCTTGCAGTCTTAGTGGACAGCAAGTTGAACATGAGCCAAAAGAGTGAAGCAGCAGTTTAAAAAGCCAATGGGACTTTGGGCTGGCTCAAAAGGAGTATAGTGTCTAGATCAGAGAAAGTCATGGTGCCTCTCTACTCTGCTTTGGTCAGACCTCTCCTGGAATACTGTGTCCATTTCTGGGCACCACAATTTAAGAGCGATATTGACAAGCTGGACCATGTTCAGAGGAGGGTGACTAAAATTATCAAAGGTCTGGTGATCATGCCCTATGAGGAGCATCTTAAAGAGCTGCGTATGTTTAGCCTGTAGAAGAAAAGGTTGAGAGGAGGCATGACTGCTCTGTTTAAATATTTGAAATAAGAAAGAGGGAACAGGCTTGTTTTCTGCTGCTCTGGAGACTAGGACTAAGAGCAGTGGTTCAAATACAAGAAAGGAGATTCCACCTGAACATTAGGAATAACTTCCTGACTGTAACAGCTGTTCAACAGTGGAACTCTGCCTCAGAGGGTGGTGTAAGCTCCTTCCTTGGAAGCTTTTAAACAGAGGCTGGATGGTCATCTGTTGGGGTGCTTTGATTGTGCTTTTCCTGCATAGCAGGGGTTGGACTAGGTGGCTCATGTGGTCTCTTCTGTTATTCCATGATTATATGATAAGTTTCAGGCTACAATCGCATACACATGCCTCTACTGATTCAAATAGCAGTTCATCAGCCAATATTTTATTTCCATATTCAAATTTCAATAGGGGAAAAATAATCAAAAGAGAAAAATAATCTAATCTTGAATTCAAGTTTTTTTTTCTGATCACAAGAAAGAGAGCCTTTTCTGCCATCTATATCACTTATACTGTGAGCCATGGAATAGTCTAGATTTATTTCATATCCCTCCTTCCACCCCACAAACATTGTGGTCTAGACACTACTTTGCATTTCATGACGCAATCAGAATCACTCCCTTTCTATGCTAAAATATGTCAACATGCATTTTGACTACTAATGGCTTTCTATTTTTCTGGCTTTTTTCATGTTCCCTACCAAACATCAAGGCACTCATAAAGGCTTTTTAAATTACTATTGATTTGTAAATAATCCATGGCAAATGCTTGTTAAGAAAACTTTTGATCATCTGTGAGCATTGCACATAGTCTAATATAGCAGAAATGTCAAATGCTTATGTTCGCTAAATGTATAAAAATAAGGCAAAAAAAGATGTTCAAATGTCAAAGAAATAGAAAATTTTAGTAGAAGCTAATCCCCCCGCACCTTAAATTAAGGTCAAATTGTGCTAATGTTAAATAAGGTGGGTGTTTTTTTGGGGGGGGGGGGATTACATTTCAACATATATTTTTTCAGATTTCTGAGCAGCATTTCTAGAGTAAAGCACAACAATTTTAGGAAGAGAGAAGGAGAAACTGTGATTAAAAAACACCAAATCTCATAGAGAGATTACCTGAGATCAAAGAACTCTGCCAGAGTGTTTCAATAGCATTTCGGTAAATAAGATTTTGCAATGGTGTAATTCTGGATTACCATGCTTCTGTTAAAATCAGTAATCTTTCTTCCCTCCTGAAGTACCCCTATGTACCTCCAAAATCCCTGCTGTGGTAATCTTTTGATAACAGTTTTTGGCATTACAATCAGCAGGAAGATGAGGAGTAGAAAGTTTAAGTTATACTAGAATTTGATTTGTTAAAGAGTTGCAGAGCAGCTCTTTATATAAGAATACACAGAATACACAAAATATAAGAATACACAGAAAGTACAAGATGAAATACATGAGGTTGGATTCAGTTTATCATTCCAGTATCAGGAGCATCACTAGTCTGAATATCCCTACCAGGGGAATATTATTTTAAAAGCACATAGGAAAGTATAATGGAGTGGATAGCAAATGAAACTAATTCATCTCTTTCGATTAAAATATATTCTGTAGCAAAGTAAAAAAGAGAGAATATAAATAATAAAATATATGGCCTTATATATAAGAACCAAAAAACTCTACAACTTTGGATGAAACACTGAAAAATACAGTGTCATATAAGGATGAAAATGAAAACTAAGAAATATGGCTAATAACTGAACAAGTATACAGTAAAAAGCTATAGCTGAACATCAGAAAATATAAGAATACTGGGCCATAGAAAAGAAAGAGATATGTTATTTTTATTTATTTATTTGATTTACAGCCCACTTTTCTCCCACAAATGAGATTGGAGGAAGTTTATAATAAAATAGAATACTACATGGAATTAATACAGCCATATTTTTTAAAAAATCAATTTTAAAAACAGCAGTAAAAGAAAAATACAGCACCCATTGTATTAAAATATGCTCCTGTATAAACCAGGGTCTGGTCAAGGCCCACCTAAATAAAAAGTCTTGCCTCTCAGTAGAAAATCAGCATCAGGGGATCCAGCCTAACTTACTTCAGTAAGAAGTTCCAAAACATGAGAGCATTCATCAAACATGGAACTAACTCCCCGGGGAAATTAGGTCATCAATATCCCTCCTCTCCTTCAGAAGGAAGCTGAAAACATGGATATGGGACCAGGCCTTTGGGTAATCTGGCAGACTGACAAGGTAATGACGACCAGAATTTGGAAAGGACTATGGTAATGCTGAATGGACTTACAGATTTTAGAACTCAGTGAACGTTGGCCACTAGATTGGCTTTTTAGTTGTTATTGTATTAATTGAATGTTTTAACTATTATGGTTATTGTTATGTATTTTATATCTGTTGGACTGTTGGCATCGAATTGTGCCGGTTGTAAGCCGCCCTGAGTCCCCCCTAGGGGGTTGAGAAGGGCGGGGTAGAAGTGCCCGAAATAAATAAATAAATAAATAAATAAATAAAGATCTCTTGCATACACACTACACATTATATTTCATAAATGGCACTCTAATTTGTGCCTGGAAGTGAATGCAACTTGTGATATTTCTGGAATCATTAACGCTGATAAAATCTAGATGAATAGGCAAGTGGGTTTCTGATGTTCCTTACCACTGTATTATTACCACCGTATAACATCATCCTCCAAAAAACAAGGGTTCTAACCAGTCAATACATGTGAAAAGCAATGTAATAAAGTGAGTTGAGATGAATTAAGAGAAACCAGTCTCTTTACAAAGGGCTGTAAAAGAGCTCAAGTTGTGTCAAACCATTTTTATAAACTAAAACTAAACTGCAATAGCAGCCATGAATCATAAGCACTCTGCTGACTATTTTCAGTAATAAGGTCATGACCACTATCTCATACATAAAAATTCAAGAGATGGAAAGTAGCCAACCTTACAATGTTACTAAATTTGCTTGTTAATGCATGCAGAATTGCATCCTTTAAACTTTAAGAGACAAACAATGAGAATGCCTGCCATAGATGCAGGTGAAACGTCAGGAGAGAATGCTTCTAGATCATGCCCATACAGCCTGAAAAACCCACAACAACTCAGTGATTCTAGCCATGAAAGCCTTCCACAATACAAAGAAGATAATTTGCAGAAGTTTATGACAATTTCTATAATTATTTCATTCAATATTGTTATGCTATTGGAATAATTTTCTATAACCTTTTATTAAGTTTTCAGTTTTGTAGGAGTCAAGTCCTACTGTGCATAATAGAACTAAGTTCTCACTGTACATATAGAAGTGCATTGCAAGGCTGAATGAGATATAATATAATCACTTGTTTTTGGAGCAGGAATGAAAAAAAAAGAATAAAAACATATTGAAAACTAAAGTAAGAGATGCAATGTTACATATTATATTACTGTCAACTGAAAATATGGCATACATTACCTGAGTAAGACTGGAAAATCCAAGATTCCTGCATCCGTTACAGGGTGTCAGTGCTTCCCACAAACCTGTAGGTCCACAACTATTTTCACCTCCATCTTCTTCTTCTTCTTCAGTTGGTGACACATTAGTTGAAGATGGCCTCTGAGTATACAAAAAAGTTGCATTTCCAAAAACCAGCTATGTTGTACCTTAATAGAATGCATATTGCTTTTCTTAACATATTACAGACATAAAAATATTTAAATGTGTTAAAACAAAGCACATGTACAGTTGAATTTATATGTAACACTCCCACCTAGAACTGCAATGCTGTCGCATACCAAACATTTTGAAAGACAGCTTAGTCAAGCAGTTAGATGAGTATTAAATTAGAATACTAGAAGATCAGAATTTGAATTCCTGTTCTCAGACATTAAAGCCCTTAAAGTGACATGCAAATCACATACTCTCAGGATCTCATCAGACCCAGTCCTCTCTGCATCTTCTCTCTATTTCAGGCACTGTCAAAATGGAGTTCCACAGAAGCCATTCCATGACACATGGTTACTTCCAGTGGCTGCCCATGGGAAATCATGTTGTCAGTGTGTTAAAATGGAGAGAAGACTCTGTTTTCAGTCATTGGGTGCTACACGACTCCTAACTGTAGAAAACAGAGAGGAGGCAGGGAAACCACAAGAAATGACAGGAAACAATGTGGGATGGCTGTCCATCCAAGATGATGGGGAAAGAGAGTAGGGAATGAAATGAGGTTTTCTCCGCTTTCCCCGACTTTTCCCCTGCCCGTCTGATGAAGTCCAAAACCTCAGAAGAAGATAAGGGCAAATCCCTCTGAGCAAATTTTGCCAAGAAAACCCAGTGATAAGTTTGCTTTAGGTAGCCGTAAGTCAGACATTACTTGAAAGCACACAACAGACATTATTTTAAAATCCATTTGCAGTATTTTGGATTTAAAACAGTCTATGATTTCTAGGTAAGAAAACTTAAAAATTTCTTAATGCCATATGCTATGTAGCTAACCAGCCAAGGTGGAAAGTGAGGGTTTGTCAGTGAGGAGTTGGGCAATTAAATATTTCCTACGGTGGTAACCAAACAGGAAGTTAATGTTCAATCAGAAGGAAGCAAAAATATTATATTATATACGATCTACCAGATTTTATAATTCATTATTTTATTTACTGCATTTCTATATCTCTTTTCTCACCCCTAGGGAGACTGAAAGCGGTGTACAGCATAATAATTGGCAAAAAAAAAATCAATGCCTTATTTAAATTATTTTTCAATCCTCACAGCCCTCTAGCACATTAATAAATTAATTTATCGGCTTCTCGCAGGGGTCCCAGCGAGGTGTCATATTACTCCAATTTTGCAGCAACTGCACTGGTTGCCAATTGACCACCAGATCACCTTCAAAGTGCTGATTCTTACCTTTAAGGCCTTATATGGCCTGGGGCCAGAGTACCTGAGGGACCGCTTCACCCCCTACCAACCCCCGAGATCACTCTGTTCAGATGATCAGAATCTCCTTGAAGTTCCCAATTTTAGGACCTTTCACCTGATGTCTACTAGGTGTAGAGCATTCACGGTGGTGGCTCCTTACCTGTGGAATGCCTTGCCAGCGGAAACACGAGCTCTCTGAGATTTACTATCTTTTTGTAGAGCTTGTAAAAATTATTTATTTAGGCTGGCATTTGAATCTGGTTGATTGAAATTTTTCTTTGTTTTTAAATGTAATGTATTGCATATGTATGCTGTAAACCGCTCCGAGCCTTCGGGGAGTGGCGGTATATAAATTCGATTAATAAATAAATAAAAATAAATAAATAAACAATACTCAATAACAAATATATATTTTAAATGCCTCTATATTACCAAATATTGCCCCTTATATTTAAATATACTTAATATTTAAATATATTTTTCCTCAACCCATAACACAGTTATTCATACTCTCAGTTCCTATTGTCCTCTTCAACCTCCAGTGGACTCCTGACCCTCAATCCACAATGCTCTAAATTGTACCTGCCCCTCATGTTCTATCAGTCAGTCTTTATCCATTTGCAAATTTAAACTCCCTGCAAATAATAATAATCATCATCATTATCATCATCTTTATTTATATCCTGTCACCATCTCCCAAAAGGGACTTGGGTGGCTTACAAGGCACTCCAAGGTACAACAAATGTCCCACAATTGTTAATAACTACATACACAAATACAAAAATCATATATCACAGAAATACACTCAATAAAGCCACAAAACCATATTATATTACTCCAGAGTTTTTGCAACCACACAAGTTCTTTCCCTCCAGAATGGTTTCTTTCATTATTTAACAGTATGAAAGAATTTGTACTTCAATTTACATTTCTTTGCCCTTCATTCTTTTTTTTTTAGTTTGTATTTCAGATAGTGAACTGTTTAAACTGTAAAGTCCTTTGCTTTGTGTGTGTGTGTGTGTATATAATACCAGGCAACTGACCAAGATTGAATCTACAATTCCGTTCTCACTTAAATAAGTTTGACATGCTTCAGTATGTGACTGCGCTATAATTTCACATTTTAAAATGCTTGCTTATCTGCTCTGCATTGGTAAATTCATTTTTGAAACATTGTAATGTGTTACTAGATTAAATTATTTTGACAGTGAAGTGGTACTACTTATATGTTGCTATAGAAACGAGCAATCTTGCACAAATTACTAGAATGACAGGGTGATCTTTGCCGGGCCTAGAGTTTGAAGGATCTAACACATTGTACATAGAATTATAAAGAAGCAGATCCAGATTATAAATCCTTGCTGCCTAGAGATACATGCCAGATTGACTATCTACATTTTTATAGCAAGATATAGTCTAACCCAATATTTGAAACATTATGCAAAATGAATACAAAGCACTAATCAAATACTATTTTTCTCTCCTACCGCAGTCTGCTTCTCCTTAAATCCTATGGGTGTCTTTCTGTTGAATCAACCTCTACCATCTAGTTCTTATTTATCCTATCCTTAGTATTAAAATATGTGTTACTTTCAAAACACCTAACTAATAAGGGCATGGATATGTATTTTGAAACACCTAACTGATAAGGGTGCGGATATGTGAGAAAATTCCTGTCCATAGCTTTTAGCGACATATATTCAAATGACAAAGTCATATTGTTTCATGTACTTGATTTATCTGACAGAGACCAACCTTCAAATTTCATGAGAAATAAAGAAGCTTCCCACATAGGAGCCCAAAATATGACATAGGTTTGTTGCATGTGTTGCACCTCAGCAGGAGTTCATCTTGCTCAAAGTACTCACCAAAAAAACAGATGTGGTAGTAAACAGTTTATTGATAAAACACATAAAAGAAAGGCCCAAGGGCACCTTAAGCAAATTGTAGAGTAAAAATCCTAATGTACATATATAAAAAGTAAGTCCCAATAGGCTAAAAGATAAATCTCCAAAACAAAGGTTAAAACTTGAAGATTTATCAAGAAAACAAGAAACAAAACAAGAGCTTGAATCCATAAGTAAATCCACAATACAGATAGCAAAACTTGACTAGGTATCTTTGACCTTAAGCTAGAGCATAACCAGGAACAATGCAGGAGTTTCTCACTCCATTAACAACATTGCTTGGTCTAAAAATCCTAACAGCTTTCTCCCTAAATTAAGGGCTGCAAGAATAGAAAGCATTCTGTTGACCTTGAGAGGCTTGTTTCTGCCTCTCTTTCCAATGGCTTTGCTTGCATATGGATTTGTTCCCACACAGGAGTAGCCTTGTTTCTCTGTCTAAGCCCGCTTCTTTGGATGAGCTCATGTTATCCTCTTTTCCCTGCCTGTCAGCTTTCAAAGAAGCTTCATTTTCACACAGAGGAACAACATCTTGCTCTAAAAACCCCTCCATTCCCCCAACTGGAGAACCATCCTGCTCCAACATCTCCTCTGTCTGGGCACCCACAGAACCATCAGGCCCTGCACCCCTAAACCTCTCATCATCATCAGCTGGCTGAATTGCAACAGCATGCTAGCAAACAGTTCAGGGTTGCTCCCATAATTTATTTTCAGTAACTGGGGGCCATTCTACACAGTACCTAAAATGCAGAAATTAATGGGTAAAAAAGGGGGAGTGACTAAATAACGCTAGCACTAAATCCATGCTCCTTCGCATTAACAGAGGAAAAGGTCCCCTTATATCCTGATTTTGGCCAGAAAATGTGCATATTCACATGACTGTATGTCATGCAAAACACATGATTTCCTCCCCCACTCCCCATGAAGACTGCTCCAGGTCCGCTTTTAAAAAGCCCAGAACAGTTGATCAGCTGATTGGGCTGTCAAACAGACACACGGCTGGTTTAAAGGAAGGACAAACGGAGAGCAATTGGAACTCTCTGTCACAGTTTACAATATTAAACAGAGTTTGCATTAGGAATTGGGGGAAAGAGATGTTCAGATATTTGCATGTGTGCATATGAGGTCCAGTGCATAATGGAGTAATTAAAAAAAAACACTTTCCTTCAGATGTCCCCAGTCCACCCTCCATCTTGTTATGATACAGAGGAAATCTGTGAGGATGACGGGGGACACAATCCCGGGACTAACAGGTCTGTGTGGGACTTGCAATCAGGTCCTGGGATTTTTTATCTCCCATTTTAAACCAGGATCTTGGCACTGTCTGGAAGCACCCAGAGTCTATGGGTGCATATACACCAGGCTGTTAAGGTTAGTGTAAATATGCTCCAGAGTCCAGTGTTGATAGCAGATTGGAACAAATTGAACTCAAACTGGCTGTCCAGATTACTCTAAAGCCATAAGATACTGTGAAGTTTCCAGGAAACTCTGAAGTATCCCTTGATTTTGCTCAAAATGGGACAGACTCTGTGTAAACATTTTAAACGCCCCAAACCCTCAGGATGCACATCAGAAGTACCTGTGCTTCATAGAGACTGCCAGTTTTCCATTTAGGGTAGGTTCAGGGTGTTTTTTACTAGTGTAGAGAAGCTTAATGATAGGAAAAGCAAATATATCTTTATTCTCTTCTATTTGAATTATGTGGCCACCAGAGCCTTTCTACAGATTCAGTTCTCAATGTTACCAATATATAAAGCAATTGGTATCTTAGACTCCTAAATTCTTTACTGAAGTGCCCAAATAATGCACATGATTTATGGATACAGATCAGTCCTGGGGTAATATATAATTATATCTGACTCCTCAGCACTCTTCAGCACAGAAACAATTGGCTAAAGGTTATAACTTGTCATTAGTATTATGTTACAGAGCTACAATGCTATTATATCATCACTCAATTCATAACACAATCTCTTTTCTTTTCTTCTCTGTCCAGCAACCCAGTCCTATTTTCCCTTTTCATCTCATACCATAATGTTCCAAATAATAAACCCCTCATAATTTCAGCCAATTGACATCTATAGGCACATATGGAGCTAGTGTCAATCATTCCACATTTAGCAATCACTCCACGCGTGCGTGTGCACGCACACACACACATTACTAGAAAAACTAATATTATAAATACAATACTAGCATGTGTTATATTACTTCACCCCTTCTGTTAAAATACAAAGCATTAAGAGTGCCATATTCTCAGACATAACCCATTTTAGAGGGGCTGATTCACAGTTGAGTGGATGAAGGCTAAAAGTTTTAATTTGTAATGGTTTTTTCACAGTAACTGTAATTTTCTGCATTAAAAATTGATACCCTATCTAATTCAATTGCAGGCAGTTGTTAAAATGCATTCTGTATTTTAGACAGCCAAACTTCATCATCACTGAAGATGTCACTCTGATTTAAAAAGTTAAGAAGGAACCCAACAAACTATGTGTGGCTTTATTTATAGTTGACATAGAGAGGTTCTCTAGGGAAAGTTAATTTATACATATTAAGCATGCATTGGTTAAGCATGACACATTGAGGTATCAGAATAATGCCTGGAAGCATGATTAGAAAGCTTTGTTCCCTTTGATAAAACTAAAAGCAATGCTTAATTATGAAGATAATTAATGTGTGTGTCTTTTTTTTTAAGAACCTATAAATTTAACAGAGTGGAAACACATTTCAGGGTAGTTATGTTGGCCATGCAACAAAAAACAATAAAATACAAAATATATTTTCTGCATTTTGGTTGGCCAATAAAGCTATCAATTTTTTCTATGTTGTATTTTCATGAAATGGAGAGTAAATTTTAATTTTCTCCCACCACCACCCACACTATTGGACTTAGGTGAAAAAATATGAAAGCACACAGGAACATGAGGATTTCATCAGGATTTGGAAGGTTAAATTGTCAGCTCTCTCTGGTTCTGGTCTTGATGCTGCTCAGTCCTGTTTCATGGCTACATGTTTTTAAAAAATGATCTTAATTCCGTTCATGCTATTCACATCCCATTACGTATGGCACTTTATGTGCTGACTTTAAAAGATCACATTAACCCACATGGGCGAAATTCCGCTAACAAGCATACACCATATGCTCATACCACAGCAGAAATGCAGGATATAATGCAATCCAAACTCAAGTGTTTCTATTATGATCTTGGATTCAGTTGCTGTGAAATAACTCCTGCTATATATAGTGAAGTGAATTCTTAGGATACAAAGAGCTGTTATTTGTCCCCCTTGGAAGGGGAAAGCTAGAATCAGTTTTAAAACATTGTTTAATGAAGAACAAAGACGAACTAAAGCATAGAAGGGAAGTGTCATCAATTCCAGTTTTCATATTAGGCACCCCTTTCTTAGAAAGAGTGAGGAGTCTGTCTTTCAGCTACAATCAAACTTTGAAAGACAGACTATGCCAGGTACACAGTAGTTAAATTATGTGATGTTAAATTAACACAGCATGCACCTCTTTTTAAATTCACAAACATGCACAGTCCTGATCTAGTTTAGTACTATCATATGTTAGTGGTGAAAGTGTAACTGTTTTGGACACCATGACTGAAAGAAGGATATTGGCAAGTTGGAACACGGACAGATGAGGGGTATGGTTCTGGAAACCATACCCCATGAGGAATAGTTATGGAGTGGGGGATGTTTAGCTTTGAGAACAGAACGCTCATTGGGACATAAGAGCCATGTTTAAATATTTGAAAGAATTTGATATTGAAGACAATGGATTCAAATGGCAGGAAAAGATATGATCTCTAAAAAATCAGGGAGAACTACTGAAGATAAGAGCTATGAAATATGCTGCTTTGAATGTAGTGGAATTTTATTCTCTAGAGGCCAGTTGGCCATCTGTTATGAGTGATTTTATTGTGTATTCCTGCATGGCAGGGAGTTGGGCTGGATGGCCTTTGTAGTCACTTCCAACTTTATGATTTTATGATATGCAATTTTATGATTTTATGATATCCATCCTGAGTAATTGCCTGCTGGAAATATTGCAACTATTCTAATAACATCCTTCACATGGTGCAGACAGCTAAGCAGTCTGGCTTCTGTCTCTTAGATGGATTTGAATCTCTCCTACCTTAATCTGCTGACATATTCAGTTCAATGAAAATAGAGACATTTAGTGTATTCCATATGTGTATGTGTGTGTGTGTGTGTATTTATGTGGTTACACATAAATACACATGTGGTTATGCTGGAGCCCACAGTGGGTTGAACCGCTGAGTTGTTAAACTTGTTAACCGAAAGGTCGCAGGTTCGAATCCGGGGAGTGGCATGAGCTCCCGCTGTTAGCCCCAGCTTCTGCCAACCTAGCAATTCGAAAACATGCAAATGTGAGTAGATCAATAGGTACTGCTCCAGCAGGAAGGTAACGATGCTCCATGCAGTCGTGCGGCCACATGACCTTGGAGGTGTCTATGGACCACACCTCCCCCGCCCCCCGAGTCAGACATGACTGGACTTAATGTCAGAGGAACAATGTAGGTATGGGCATGTGTTGTAATATAATTTTTTGCTTTTTAAGTCTCTTCCACTGTGTTTTTCAGTGTTTTATGAATGATAATCACTCGTTGGCCTGATAGATGTATTGTGTCCAAATTTGGTGTCAATTCACCCAGTGGTTTTTGAGTTATGTTAGTCCCACAAATGAACATTACATATATATTCTCTCTCTCTCTTTCCTCCAAACAGATTCTTAGAAGTGACATAAACACACCAGGTATATACACCTTCCATCATATTGCCTTCAACTACTGCTTGCATTAGGCATTTCTCTCAGCACAGCACTTGCCATGAATTTATCCTTGGTCAAGTAGAATTGCTTATGTTACATATATTTGTTTATACCTGTATTGATGTTTTGCTTGAAACTTAGCTTACTATATGCTTTTGGTAACATACACATGTTCTCCAACACATAGAGAATTCTCCATCATATTTTATATACTTTATATGTCTTTTGAACTGCTTACATTTCCAAGCCTCAAAGTTCACATCCAGATCAGCATGGTCTGTAACAGTGGTAGTGAGAATCGTGCAACTCTGCAGACATTGTTGGACTGTAGTTCCCAGCAGTCTTCATCATTAGCTCAGTTGGCTAGGGCTGCTGGGATTTGAAGTCCAACAACATATGGACAGTGAAATGATTCCCACTCCAGTGGCAACGAATAATCTCTACAACATCCTGACTTAAGAATCAGTAAGAAGAGGCAACTGGAAAGTAAAGAGGAAGAATTGCAGCTACTGCTGCAGCTACTATAACTACTACAATAATGTTGCATGTAAATCTACCCCTTGTGTGAGCTTATTAAGAGAAGAAATAATGTTTTTAGAGTTAATAGATTTACTGAACTCTGATCACCGCACAATTTTTCTCTCTCAAGACATACTTCAAAGTAAGCATACCCGGTACCAGCTGAGACTTCAAGTGAGCACCACATCACTTGACAGTTCCGCTCCCTTTTGGGGAGGGGGAGCTATCTAGCAGCATATTCCTGCTGCTTGTCTGCATGCTATCTGATAGTAACATACTCATCAGCTGTTTTCTCTTCTCCATTCCAACTCTTGCTTTCAATGGCTCTGCACACAAAGAATTGTGCAATCACATAAAATGGAAAAGTGATGCCCTTCCTTTGCTCTCCCCAGCTGTCACCACTCTGTAGCTATTTCTCACCCAATCCTGCAATGTGGTGGTCCAGAGGAGGATATTGTGTGTACACTAAGGGGCAGGCTTGTGATATCACTTTGTACGTGTGATGGAATAGGGGAGGAGATCAGGAATCTGTCTTTAAGTAGCATGTTATCATTTGTTTTTGTTACTGCATGTATCTTCAATCCTTCTCAGATGAAGTTTAAGCAAAAAGGAATAAAGATAAGCTTTACAACTCTAGTTTCTTAAATATATAAAGTTGTAGTTATGATGTTCTTTCACCAAATAGTCTATGAATACTAGTCATAGAAATAAGAATTCAAATATCACAAACTCTCAATTAACCAGCACTCATTGGAATTGATAAATGCCAAATTTAATTTCTCGTTGCTTGAGAGTTACTCTTAAAATAAGCCTTACACTATATGCCATACTATATCATGCCATAAACTCTGTATTGACTTATATTAATATTGAAATGCCATAATTAAAAGCACATAAAGACAAACTTAACTTACTGTAACACAGTGTTACACAGTGTTATAGGCAGACAAATGTCAGCGTGCTGGAAGAAGTGAAGACCACCAGCACTGAAGCAATGCTCCTACGCCATCAACTCCGCTCAACTGGCCACATTGTCTGAATGCCCAATCACAGTCTCCCAAAGCAGTTACTATATTCCCAACTCAATGATGGGAAATGTAATGTTGGTAGAGAGCAAAAGAGATTTAAAGATGGGCTTAAAGCCAACCTTAAAAAACCTGTGGCATAGACACCAAGAACTGGGAAGCCCTGGCCCTTGAGCGCTCTGACTGGAGGTCAGCTGTGACCAGCAGTGCTGCAGAGTTCAAAGAGGCACGAATGGAGGGCAAAAGGGAGAAACGTGCCAAGAGGAAGATGCATCAAGCCAACCCTGACCGGGACCGCCTTCCACCTGGAAACCGATGTCCTCAATGCAGGAGAACATGCATATCCAAAATAGTGCTCCACAGCCACCTATGAACCCACCTCCAAGACATGACACTTGGAGGACTATCATCCTTGGGCTACGAGGGATCACCTAAGTAAGGAAGTAAAGTGTATTATACATGTACTTTAAATTTTATTTAAAATATTATTTCATCAATTTTTTGCTGTTACTTGAGAGCTCTGGTTAAACTGAAAGTGAACTGTACAAAACATTTAAGACCAAATTAGCTAAAATTCAGACCCTAAGCACCACCACCACACACACTCCTCACTTTGCTTTATACAATGAAAGGAAAGGTGGATATGTAGGTGGCAAATGTGATGAAGTATAGTATAGAAAATATCTAATGCAGAAGCAGAGAACTAGCATTAAAGTACAGAAGAGTCGCATAATAAGTGAGTAGGCAGCAGTCACCATATTATCAACTTCTTGCCAACACCTCTTGGTTTTAAAATACATACTTTTTAGAGAAAAGTGCTAACTGCCAAGTGTAGTCAATTCCTTCTTTTTGCTGCCCTTACTCCAGTGGCTCTGAGGGGAAAAATCTCAATGAGAAAAAAATCTGAAGAAACTACTCACTCATTATGCAATTATCCACAGCTACAGTTGGAGGGTGAATAAGCAGAAATAAAGCACATTATCTGTTTCACTAATTACAGTCAGAATGGATTTCTATGGTGACTTTTTCCATGGGTTTGCCTCTGAATGTGGATTGCAAACTTCAGGTTCTATAGAACAGAGCTGTACTCAGCTGCTTATGGAGACCAAGCAATTGGTGTGTATTTCACAAATCATGTATTAAATGCACTTGATTGCTTGCAGATTCTCATCAGATTGCCAAACCATTCAAATTGACTACATCCAGTTTTGTGAGGGTCTGGCTGTAAATTGCCTTTAAAAAGCTATTTATTTAGATTGATTTGCTCAGGCTATCAAACTGTAACTTTTTAAATTGTTCCTGCTTTTTAAAAAACTTACTAATTATTTCCAATGGCATTATTTTGTGATGATAACACTTTGTAAGAAGCTGAAGTACATTAGAAGTGGAAAAAAGACAGCCCTTACTATAGGAACCAATGATTGTCTAACCACAGAACATTGATGCATGGAAGTTTTTTTATAATCTGAATAGTGATGATTCTGAGTCAGTTGCATCCATATAGATCTAGATATATAGATATAGATATATAGATATATGAGAATTGAAGTAACGAGGACAACAAGGAGAAGCGGAAGGTGAACAATACTTCAGATCAAGATATGAAAATGGTTGAAGTACAGATGGAAAATATTTAGTTTTGACAAAGTATTTGAGATATACTACCTGTAATATATATGAAGCAAATGCTCCTCAGAAAGGAACAGAAGCTGTTTCTAATCTTTACTGTTTTATTGATTATTTTCAACACATGTGTTATAAAGTTACAGGAAGAAAGTTAAATATGATAAAGAATATGGGGGAAAATCTTGTGATCTTCAGCAACATGAATATTTCCTAAGTATATATGTACCTGAAAAAAACCCCAAAAATAATCCCTATGCAAGAGTATTTTCATTAAATATTCGAGGTCAGCCATCCAAGATAGTGTCAGTGTAAGGGGCTCAAGCAGACTAAATTCATGGTTTTCTTTTCCAACTGACATAATTTTCTGTGATTTCTGAAAGTCTAGAAGCATGCTTGGTCTCCTAAAGGTTCTCTTTTTATCCCATTTGATTTTTTAAAATGTTTATATTTCTGGTTCATCTATTCTTCCTGAGCAAGGTCATTTGGCTCTAGTCTTGGTGTTCAAGCACTTGGGTTTGCTATTCAAGGGAATTATCTGTTTCAGGACTTTATGTGTACCAAGCTGTAATACAAACAGAAACCATGAAAGACTGAAATATATAAATAATTATCAGGTCCAGTGTCATTATTATTTGCTGTCAAGTTGAAATTGTCTTATGATAATCCTATGAATCTGTGACCCCGACTAGTCCTGCTCTGCTCAGATCATAAAGACTGTGGGCTGTAGCTTCTTGATTGAATGAGTCTACTTTTAGCGTGACCTTCTCTTTTTCCTACTGCCCTTCATTTTACAAATTATCAATTCTCCCAGACTCACATCATCTCATGCTCCCCTCCCCGCTTGCACAAATTTTCCTTCAGTTTCCAAATTTCTAGGATTGCAGAAAGTGCTACACTGAAATCTGTACACATCCAGAACTCATTTGTGCTTATTTGCAGTGTTCAACTTATCTTGGTAACTTTGCCCCTTTTCTTTGGATGCCTACATTCTATTTCTAAATGCTAAATGAAATGTTTAAGTTATTATAGACCTAGACATTTGAAAACTGAAGGAAACATTTCACTCCATTCCAGAATTCTTATTTGGGGAATAGTGGGTTAATTTGCTTCCCCCTCTCCCCAGTAGCTATCAATTTCAGGAACTCATGCCCAACTCTTCTTTACAATCCTGTACTTAACACTGGATCAGATAAGCAGCATTTCCATCCTTAAACTCAGGTTGTTCACCCTTTCATAAACTGGTGTGTGTGTGTGTGTATGTGTGTGTAAAATATTGGAGGCTATATTATCCTTTCCACCTAGTATCTGTTGACCTCAAAGGGATCTCGCTAGAGAAGGTTTGGTGGCTCCTTTTATTTCATATATATATGAAACAGCTGTTGACTCCAAGGCATCAGTGACAGCTTAAATATACAATCAAAATATGGTAGCTGAGACTGTGGCTCTTCTCACAAACCATGGAGTGGGAATCCTTAACCACCTCATTATTTTTCCAAAAATGAAACATTTACCCAAAACATCAATGTTAAAATAATTCAACAGACCTGTAAATTTAATGATATTTAATTTACAGGTCCCAACACACTGTGTATTACACATAAGTATTTATTTACTGTGAAATAGGAATTGCTAGCTTGCTTTCTGAAACTGATTTGAACTGATTCAGAACGAAAAACATAAGGACATTCAAACAGCCTTAGGGAATGACTCTGGTTAATGATTTCTGAAATCTGGAAGGCTATTGAGCTAAGAACTAAATTGGAAGGCACTGGAACAAGTTTATATAACACAAACCCATTCAGTTTTAGGAAATACCGCCCTCAAAATAAACAGTGTGCTCAACAAACAAAATTGAATATTCTTACATGTGAATAAGTGCATACTGTATTCGTATTCTAAAAGATGTCATTCTGAATGCTGACACTGTTTTCCCTTTTCTGTTATAAACCCATATAGGTACTGTTCCATTATCCAGGAGGAGGCCACCAGGTAGCGCTAGAGAGTGAAGGATTGTCCCATTTATTTGGGGAGGGGTTTTAGGACAAAAACCATTTCCCCCATTTTCGCTGCTCATTCCACCTCCTCCCTTCCCATATCATAAATGAGGGTTGTTTCCACAACAGGGACTGGGGGGGGGGGGGGAAGATACCAGGAAAATGGGGTAATGGTTTTCCTCCTTCAACCTACTCTCCACCCCAATAAATGGGACAATACATCTCTCTGTAGTGCTATCTCGTGGCCTCTGCCCAGATAATGGAACAGTGCCCAAATGTAGACTGACTTGGTCTCAGATTTGTTTTCGTATTCCCTGACCCTACACACAATCACTTGGAAATGAATCCTATCTAATTAAAGTCCCATCTATCTACTGCTAAATAAATATAGCCTCCAACATATCATGGAGGGGACATGTGGGGCCAAGCAACACCACAACAGCCAACATGGCAAAGTTTTCAATGAGAATAAATACATAGGCTATGAGAAGCTACTAGGTAGGACAGGATTCTGCCCCTTCCTCTGATCCCCTCTTCCCACTACTGGAAAACTATTGAATGCATACTACTTTTGCTCCTTGAATTCATCTTACAAAAATCAAACTGAGTTCAGAACAAAGGGAGGAAGTGAAAGGGACAGACCTTTATCCAAACTTCTGAGGATGCCTGTCATAGATGCAAGCAAAATGTCAGGAGAAAATACTACTGGAACATGGCCACACAGCCTGAAAAGCTCACAGCAACCCAGAAACCAGGGTATTTTTTTAAAGCAGCTGATAAAGATGGATGGCAGATGATCTGGAACTGTCCCTGCCAATTTGGGAAAAATTAAAGAAATAGACCTATATGGCATCATATTTTGCATTGCTATTCTAACAAAGCACCTGATTGATTGTATAATGTTAATTTAAATCAAATGGAACATCTTTTTGCTGCTTCATACTGAAAAAAGATAGCCATTCATTTTTCTGCCATCCTTTTAGTTCACATTACTAATTCAATAATAGTGAGGAGAATTAAGAGCACTTTACAATTAATGAAAGAATTACTTTCTTTTTGAGCATTTTAGATTTGTATTCAATTTAGATTCATCGAAGAATTCTGGTATTACACAGCAGAATGAATAGGAGTGGCCAAAATGGCTTTAGCAGCATAGTTACATGTATTATCCATGTCTATCATATCTCTTCTTAACCTCCTCCTTTCAAAAGTGAATAATCCTTGGCTTTTAAATTCTCTTTTCTCAGTTTTAACTTTTACATGGATTTCAATCATTTTCATTGCTGTCATTTCCTTTATTGGGACGAATATTAAACTCTGGGTACTTTGTTATCAATATAACAATGATCATAGAATCATACAGTTGGAAGGAACTACAAGGGCTGCTTAGTACACCTGTCTGCCATACAGAAATAAACTAAAGCACCCTTGAAAGATGGCATTTAACCTTTCTTTCAAATCTCTTGAGAAAGAAAGGCCTGACATAATCAAAGTCAAACTACTCTACTTCCAAACAGCTTTTATAGTAAATATATTGTGCCTAATGCTTAGATGAAATCTCTACTAATTAATTCCACTCATTTTGTATTTTTCTAGAGCAGCAGAAAACAAGCTTGCTCCATCTTCTATTTGACATCCCTTCAGAGATAGCTATTATGTTAATTCTTAGACATCTCTTCTCCATGTTCAACATCCCCAGCTCCCTAAATCATTCCTCATAAATCTTAGTCTCTACCTTTGCTCAACCTGGTTGCCCTCCTGTGTACATATTCCAGCTTGGTGTTATTATTAATATTAGTATTATACAATAGACTCAAAGTGGCTCACACTAAAAATCATACTATGCATAAATTAAAACCTAAAACACATAAACATTAAAATAGAATTAAATATGGGAGTCATAAAACATATAGTTAAAATTAATCAAACCATTAAAACCTAATAAACTTCATGGAACCCAGGGCCCTCTGGCTCAATCTTAAAAACATTATTCTTGAATAAAACAATATTAGCCTCCTGCTGTAAGGACAGCAGCGAGAGAGCCATTCTAGTCTCCCTGGGCAGGGAGTTGCAGAGTCAAGGGGCAGCCACCAAGAAGGCTTCCTCTCATGTTCTCACCAACTGCATCTGCAATGGTTGTGGGACTGACAGAAGGGCTCTCCTGAGGCTCTCAGGGGTCACATAGGTTTGTACCAGACGATATAGTCTGCCACATAGCCTGTACGTGAGCCATATAGGGCTTTAAAGGTCATAACCATGACTTTAAATTATGCCCAGAAACATACTGATAGCCAGTGGATCTGTTGCAACAGGGGGTTGTATGCTCCTTGTAGCCAGGCCCAGTTAGCAATCTGGACCAGCTAAAGTTTCCAAAAATTCTTCAGAGGCAGCCCATGTAGAATGTGTTACAGTAATCCAAATGGGATGTAACTAAGGCACGTACCACCACTACCAGATTTGATGTCTCAAGAAATGAGTGCAGCTGGTGCACAAGTTTTAATAGTGCAAAGGCACTCCTGGCCACTATAGAAACCTGGGCCTCCAGGTTCAATACTGAGCCCAGGAGTACACCAAAATTGCAGACAGTTGGTTTCAGGGGGAGTGTAACCCCATCCAGAATGGCCTGGATCCCTATTCCCTGATCTGCCTTCTGAATGACCAGGAGTGCCTCTGTTTTGTCTGGATTAAGTTTCAATGTGTTTGCTCTCATCCAATCAATCCCTCATGACAGATACTAGTTTAAGACTATGGCAGCTTCCCTGGCTTTAGGCGGAAAGTAGTAGTAGAGTTGGAGATAATCTGCATATAGATGGCACCACAGTCTAAAACTCCATGTGTCTTCTCCCAGAGGTTTCATGTATATGTTGAACAGCATGGGGGACAAAATGGAGCCCTGAGATACTCTACAAGTTAATGGCCAGGGGTTCAAACAGGAGTCCTCCAGCACCACCTTCTGAGGCCCTTCCAGACAGGCCTTTAATTTGTCATTTTCTCACTCCAGGAGCATAGGGAGAGGACTGTACTGCTGACAAGCACCAGTAGGTTCTGGGGCCCAAATTTGGGGGGGAGGGGTTGGATGGCATCCCAATCAACCTTTAGTTGATCTGGAATGCCATGTAGCCACCGCCCAAAGGAAAGCCCTAGGTTTGGATTGGGGCTGGAGACACCAAACTAAGGGTAAGTGGGTTATTTTATGTCTGGAAACACCCTGAGTTCACCTTTTCAGGAAAAAATGGAACCACTCCAAACAGTGCCTTCAAGTCCTATCTCAGCAAGGTGGCCCAGCAGGATACCATGATAGATAGCCGCTGAGAGGTCTAGGAGGATCAGAAGGGACAAACTCCGTGTTCTCAGTGTAGGTCATCTACTAAGGTGACCAAAGTTATTTCTGTCCCATAACCTTGCCTGAAATCACATCGCAATGGATCTAGATAATTCTCCTGAAATGAGTTGGGGGAGGCCACCACATACTCCAATACCTTGCTCAAAAAGGGAAGGTTGGACACTGACAAATAGTTGCCCATTAAGGAGGGGTTTGGGATGCCTTTCTAAGTATGAGCCTCAATGCCTTCTTTAGGCAAGTTGGAATTCATCTCACTTTTAATTTTAGTCTGTTTTTGCAGTACTAATAAGACTTAGCTAAAGTGCTGCTGCTGTGGTCTCTTAAGGGAGTATTCACCAGTGTCAATACTGACTACTGCTCCTGTCCAGGAGCTTCCCTTCTGAAGATTCTCTACCATCTTGTCCACTGAACTATCAGTTCTCCTGATGCATATGTTACTTCCTGGTTGCATCCTAATCTGGTGTTTCCACTTTAAGTATTCCGCATTGTGTAATCCTACTACAAGAGACATCTCATAGAGTTTATCATCCTGATATTATTATACTCAGACTTTCTGACACATTCAACCCCACTCACTATATTAAAAGTACATCTAAGAGACAAGGTCTGAAAAAGATAATGAATACAATATACTCTATGTCCAGTCATAGTAAGTGAAACTGATCTTCACAGCTGGGAATTGTATCCGTGAAACACTGGTTTTTGTAGCTGCAACTATACATTATAATGCCCCTGAAGATGGCAATTGCCTAAGATCCGGGCTTATAATTACAGTTACTGTTATCTCTCCATGCTCCAATAGAGTGGGGGTCCTTGACTTCAGTGTTATGAATGTGTGTTCCTACATGTGTATAATACTTGTTCCTTCTACCAGTGGTATCCCAATTATATATATATTTTTAAATTATATGCATTAAAAAAAGCTTCCTTTGGATAACATGGGAAGCATTTTATCAGATGATGGATTAAACAGTGGTTGCTATAGCTAGCTGAACTCTCTGTTAGTTTGCATTGATTATATAGTGCAGAATTAATGCATAATCACTCTCTAAAGCCACAGGCTAATCAACATGAGCTTCTGGAATAGTTACTGCTGAGGGCTGGCAGAAAATAATAGCATTAAAATTAACTATATGCAGGATTAACTTTAATAAAAAATTGAAAAGAGAATACTGAAAATTAATAGACAAAAGTAATTTTAATAAAGCATTAAAGTCAAAGAGCTGCCCAGTTAAACTTACCAACTGCAATGTACACAGCTTCAGCAGCAACGAGAACAATTTTAATATATACTAATAATAGGTATCATGCCTTTATGATGTCACAGATGTTACAGTGCCAACCTTGGTTACACTTACTGAGAATATTCATTATGGGATTATTGGAAAAGCAATCTACAATGTCTGGTTTTTCCACATGCCAAACCCAAATATGTAAGATTGGCCTTCCCACCCATCCCAAAAATATCCCACCATCAAACTCAGACTGACTCTCATCCCCAGTCATCCATTCCTGCCTCTCTCTTTATTTAATGGCTGGTCTGGAGAGGGCCACCAGTTTATTGTCTTTCCTCTGTGGAAGTACAATCATAGAATCAGAAGAGACCTTGTGGGCCATTCAGTCCAAACCCCTGGCAAGAAGCAGGAAAGAAGCAGGAAAATCACATTCAAAGCAGGCAAACACAAAGATACATAGGCACATTACACTTCCACTCTCACAAAGACACACAAAGGTCTTCATGGGTGAAACCATGGAAGAAATAGTGACAGGCCTGGCCAGTGGATTTTTACAGAATTGACAAACTTGGCATTAACAAGGTCAACAGGGGTCTACAGCTGGTGGATGAGTTGGTTGAATAGGTGTACTTTGGCATAAAATAACTGGTAAACTGCAGCAGCTGTTGTATTTTGACTTCTGATTCCTACCTGGAAGAGTTCTCCTGTTGCATCTGTACTCTGCAGCTGGATTTCCCCTGTCCCCAGTTCTCAACCAGTGAAAGAAAAGAAAGCATGTGGTATGTCATCACCCCCCCCCCACCCCGTAGAAAAGGTGAATAGAAACATGTGTTTAATTCTATTGTGCTGTCGAGTCAAGGGTTCAGACAGAAAAGGAAAGAGCTGTCTTCATGAATAACTGTTTTGCTAAATGTTTGGGCAGGAGTGGAGGGGACATGTTTGAAAATAATATTATTTGATGTGGGAGATTATTCTTAATTACATACAACACATTTTCATTGGAAAATTATAATATCACATAGGAGATGAAGTGTCAACCTAATTTTGTCTTTTGTAATGGGGTATTTGTTGTGTGTGTGTGGGAGGGGGGGTGTCAAGCACACACACAAAGAGAATGCTACATTTGCTCAGTGAAAATAGGTCAGCAAGGTAGGAGATACATTTAGTTAATTGCTGGCTCCCAATGAACTACAGAGGTAGCATTCACTAGGCAGCAGAGAAGATAAAGGATCTCTGAAAAAAACTCCCAGCAACAGGATAGTGTCATGTTTTCACATCAAAAATCAATTTTGAAGCCTAGAATCTCTGTTTGAAACAGGTTCTAGGTGAGCAAACAGGGCTGCTAGAAGTTTAATTGTGTCTAACACTTCTGTTTACTACAGTAAATCTTGGAGAATCAGGACACACTAAATATACAGAGAAAGCAAGTTTAATTGTGTCTAATACTTCTGTTTATTACTGTAGTCAATCACAGAGGATCTAGACACATTAAATATACAAAGAAAGTCTATATAAAAATAATTAAGCATAATGTTATGTTCATTACAGTCCCTCACCTCCAAGCTTATATATAAATCCAATCCTTGGCTCTTTGGGCTCCTAAATAATGTTGCCAGATTGAAACTGGAGAGGGCTCCTGCATATTTAATGGTTGAATAGAATCATAGAGTTGGAAGAGACCATAAGGACCATCCACTCCAAGAAAAGGGAATTTTTTCAAGTTTTGCTTGTTACTCTTTCACAAGATAAGTCACATCTGCTGAAATCCCCTCTTTTGCAGAATTATTCAAGAACCAAGAGACTTTTTCTGCCAATACATACACCACTCTCTATGGCTCCACAATTGGCCCCTCCCAAGATAGGATTGTAGTTTCCCTGAAAAACTCTTTACTCACTATGACATCTGTGCCAGTATCTTCTTTCTTGTTTCCTTTGGATTTCTTAATCTCTCAATATGTAATTTTTATTTCCAGCATGTGTATTGCATATTGTTTAATATTAGCCAAACAAGTTCTTTTCAAAATTAGGAAATACGTTACTTTTTCAACATTTTAATACTAATTCTAGCAGAGAAAACATATACATTTAAAAGACATTTTTATAAAATGGCTGGTGCTACTTTTCAAATTATTGAACCAGACTGCCATCTATTGGAAAAGAGATAGTGAAGTCAGAAAGAAAAAACAACAACTGGCTAAGCATTCTGCTGATACACCATAACAAAGAAATTGCTTGTCAAATGAGAATTTTGAGACATTTGTCATTACAAGAATATTTTAATTCCCTTGTAAGAAATATATGTAGGCTGCATACAGAAAGGGGTATTCAAGGCTGTGTTCTGCCTTCATCTCAGACAAATGACTTATTTTTCTTCTCATGTTAATCAACACAAGGTCAGTATTAGGGATTGGTTACATTCACAAGATGCTACAAAGGAAATTATTTGAAAAACTGGATTCTGGGATGATATCATTTTTTCTAGTGTGAGAGATTTGCATTGTATTATTTTAGTTGCTTCCCTTATTTTGAGTCAACAAAGATATTTACAAAAAATACGTTTTCAAATTGTATCTTCATTATAGCTGGGTAGAAGGTATACAAGTATCTCAACACAAACTCACTATATTTGGTTTGTGAAGTAACAACAGAAATAATATTCTCAGGTTTTCTTTTCTTCCATTCATAAAACTGTCTGGATATAAAAAAAGGTAAAGGTAGTCCCCTGACATTAAGTCCAGTCATGTCTGACTCTGGGGTGTGGTGTTCATCTCCATTTCTAAGCCGAAGAGCCAGCGTTGTCCGTAGACACCTCCAAGGTCATGTGGCCGGCATGACTGCATGGAGCGCCGTTAACTTCCCGCTGGAGCGGTACCTATTGACCTACTCACATTTGCATGTTTTCGAACTGCTGGGTTGGCACAATCTAGGGCTGACAGCGGAAGCTCATGCCACTCCCCGGAATCGAACCTGCGACCTTTCGATCAACAAGCTCAGCAGCTCAGTGCTTTAACCCACTGCGCCACCTGGGGCATATATATTGAGACATTATTTTGAGGAAAAAACAATAGAGATTTTTTTACATTTTAGTACTTTTAAAAAAGAAACAATTCTAAAGGAACTTTTGCAAAAAATATTGCATTTTGTACAAACTTTTTTTTTCACAAAAAGGTATTTTTTTTCACAAAAAGTATTTTGTGTTAAAAACATTTTGGAGAACATTAGCAAAAGGTCCCAATTGTGAAATATAATTTAAAAATGGAAATAAACCCTCATCATAAATAAGCAAATAACATAATCAGATTTGCAACCATGTTGTGGGACCTTCAAATATTGGACATTATTTGAAATATTCTGAGATGTATATTGCTTGCTCCAGAAAAATATTTCTTGTTCCTTTTCTGTTAGAATTTTTAAGTAAATGTACATATTACTTGCTATCAATTATTTGTCTTGTTGTTATGTGCCTCCTTGCATTTCTGATTGATAAGAGATCCTAAAGTGAACCTTCGATTGGGTTTCCTTGGCAAAACTAGTTCGTAGGGGGTTTAAGCTTGCCTTCTTCTGAGGGTAAGAGGATACAATTTGCCCATAGTCATCTGGTGGGTTTCCACAGTCAAGTGGGAATTTGAATCCTGGCCTCCCAGTGTCCTGGTCCAACACTCAAATCACTATGCTCCCTCTCATTTACTGTTATATATCCTTAAATAACTAATCAAGGTATCTCCAAAAATGATTAGAGATGAGCTTTTTTATTAATTGATTTGATTTTTTAAATCTCCTTAGTAAATTTGTGAGAACATCTACTTACATTAAATAGTATTAACAAGCTGTCTCACATAATAGTAGCTACCTCTTTATCATCTCTCCCCCCCCCCCCCCCCCAATCCCCATACACACAACTGTGAACACATATGTGCATCCTTAGTCTCGCAACCTCAAGGAGTTTGGGAATTCAATATTTTATGCCTTCCCAAACTTCTTTAAACTTCAGCACAACAGAGTTGAATTTCTCCTTCTCCTCCTATATAAAGTCACGTGTTACTCAACAAATGCCTGCAATTGTTCTCAACAAATGCCTGAAATTGGAAGTGTGTCTTCCACCAAAGCTCACTGAAATGTGAAGGCCTCTGATCACCCTCAAACAGTTGCTTCTGGATGTGGACAGAAGATGTGAATCTAGAAAGCAGAAGAGATCTAGAAGGTGGGCTCAACTTCAATTTTTTTCATTCTATGATAATTATTTCTATCTAATGATGCAACTACTGCCTTTTTCTACAGAGTCAAGGAACTACTATAGAACTATAGTAAGACATTCATTACCCCTGAGAGGATGACATGATTTTGCTACTTTAAACCCCCTGAAGTGTACTTTAATAAATGCTTCATTTTACAAGTAAAATCCATTTTTCTTCCTATGTTGCTAATCATACATACCTTCAAGGCACATTTCTGACTTATGGTGACTATAAGGCGAACTTATCACACTGTTTTGTTGCAAGATTTGTTGGGCAAGGTTTATTATTGCCTCATTCTGAAGATGAAAAGGGTATGACTTGCCCAAGATCACTCAGCACATTTCAACAACCCCTGGGGATTTGAACTTTAAGATTCCTAGGTGCAGCCCTCAGACCACTACACCACATTGGCTCCATTGAAATGAAATGAATTTAAATTAGTTGTGATTACCAGATCATATTTTTCAATGATTTTCTTAACAGCCACATGCTAAGTAATTTCACTTACTACAGTAGATTTGGCTTGGCTTCCATTCATCACAGGTTCTTCTTCTGATGCTTTGCTAACGTTATCAAGATAGTGGTCTGATACCGTATGGCACAGCTCTTCCAAAGAATAATCCTTTTCTTGGCAAAGTTTGATTTCATTCAATAGTTTTGATAACTCCCCAGTCACAACTTCACCTTAGGAAACAGCAAAATAAAATTACTTGGAATAGTAGACCAAGGAAAGTAATTCCAAAAAAATGCAAATATTTTTGCTAATTGCCATTCAATCCTAGAGATGATTTAAAAACTGGAATCTAGCATTTCTCCCCTTTTACCTAACCTAGTCCTTGCACTTGAGACACCTATATTTATCCCTGCAAAATGTACCAAAAAAGACAGCACCTATTATGCCATTGGTAGGGAATACAAATTCCATACAGGAATCTGAGCCATATTCTGTCATAGGTGGCAGCCGTTTTGAGAAGAAATATAGAAACTGCTCAGTGATTATTTCTGATATAAATACTACACTTTAGATCTACTTACAGTGTGCATTCTGGGAATTAATTCCACAGAAACCCACAATTAAATTAATTCAGTTAATCACAATTAACCTTCTCTTTTCCTAATTTTGGAACTCCATACATGGCTGCCTGTGATGGTTTTACTTGTGAATTAAGTTCCCTTCAGGGTTGAGCTGGGGGTGGAATACAGTAAATAAATAAAATTAGTAGACACTATATTTCATGTTGATTTCCATACCTAAGATCATGAGTACCACTATGCCGTGGACCAAAAGAGAACTGAACAATTGGATTTCAGAGTTCTATAAAATACAAATCCCCAAACTTATTATCTTCCCATAAGCTGTACCAATATTTTGTAGTAATTCTGTTATATAATCTCACAGTTTACAGGGTTCAAGAGTATTTACCTAAAGATGGGTAGAAAGGGGGTTGTGTTGATGTACCCTGCTACTCAATAGTCTCCCTTCCTGAGCTAGCCAGGGTGCTCTTGAATTGGTGTTGGGAGTTTCAGTGGCTAACAGTGCTGGGAAACTTCAACATCCATGCTGCAGCTTCCCTATCAGGCATGGCTCAGGATGTCATGACATTCATAACCATATTTCTGCCCCAAGTTGTGCCTGGTTCTACTCATGCTGCTAGGCACACTCTGGACCTTGTTTTCTGTACAGAATGGGAAGGTGGTGATTGTGGCGTGGAAGAATTCTTTGCAGTTTCATTGTCAAGGACTGACCATTTATGTGGTCAGGTTTAGACTCTCTGGGAATCAAAATTTCTACTGGAAATGTCTGAATTTTGAATGTGATTAACCACACAGAAGGAAGAGATGGGTAATGAAGTTTCAAAATTTTGATTTTCCTTTATTGCTATTTTAGAAATTTGGCAACGTTACTATTTACACATTTTCTATCATGAAGGAGTCCTGGGCCGAGGAAGGCAATTAGCTTTTTTCACCACTCCAACTGAAGACTTGTGCTTTAATCACTTGATCAACAACTAAGAGGGATTTTTTCTTAATGTCAGCTTGCAGCATCCCTGCCAGAACAACACTGCAGGCTCAGTAGGTAAAGAGTGTTAAGTATAACTGCTGTTGCTGTTTTCAAAACAGCAGACAGTCTACTGGCAATGTCTGAATATTGAATATGATTAACCACATTCAGATGAGTACTGAAATCTCAAAACTTCAATCCTTTGTGCTGACAGGATACATTGTTTAGTGCTGATGGAAACACATACGGTAAACAAAGCTGGAGCCCTGAAGCAGTTCCAAAAACAGCCCTCCTCCTTTGTGCACATGTGTGAAATATTCTAAGAGTGTTGGCCTAGAAATTAAATATGAATAAAAATGACTTAATTGCAAGGCACACTATGCAGTATGTGCTTATATCATCATACATAAACCTATTTTAGCCCAGTAAATTCACTGAGCTGATTCCATGAATTTTTTTACTTAACTGACAAAATAATGTTCATGACAACAGAAGCATCAGGAGATTAAGACAATAACTGAGAAAGAAACTATACCATTTTGTTCAGTACTGGACCTCTAGCCAGTTAAGGGCCTGGATCAACTGTACCAACTGAACCACTGATAATCCAGCCTTGACTGCATATGTTTGATAGTACCATCAGCCACCTTTGCCAAACAGTTCTGAATATTTTGCCAATGTTTTTAAAGATGAGATGGAAACAACATTCTTATTTTCCACAACTGAGGAAATTGCTGATAAGATTGATAAGGCATGATCTTCAACAACTACTGCAACATCTTACTAACATTTTTTTAATAAAACATTTTAAAATGTATTACTCATTCACATACTTCACTGTTACAAATAAGCAAGGACCTCCATGGTTGCTGTAGACAGATTAGTGTAGGGAAGAAGTAAAATATCACAATAACTAGGCTTTTCATTATATTGTTAACACGTTTCAATATGCAACAATTTATGGATGGTAGAATATTTACTTTTAGTTGTTTGTGTTGGAGAAACCTCTGGAAATATAACACAAGTCTGGTGATCCTGGTGATCTGTCACTGGACATTCTTGTACAGGTTCATCTGGAACGGCAGCGTTTCCTGTTTCTACATACTCTGTAGTTAGAACAAATGTGCAAGTAAAATTACCATATTCATCCAGTTTATTTAGTGTGTATGTGCATTAACATGGATATGGCATAGCACACACAGAGAGAGGGGGGGGGGTTCTATTTCAAAATATGCCCTGGGTGCACATGCATACAAATTCATCATGTATGCTAATATATGAGAAGAGGGATCCCGCTACACTTAAGATTCTCTACTTTACACTTTCTTCCTTATTCTGCATAAGTTAAGTTCCATTCTGAAGCCAATAAAATTTCTTATGAATATGGCAATTATTTACTCCTTCCACATAAGTTCATAAACATTCAAAGCTTTTAGCATATGTTCATGATAAAATAAGTCTGTTCAAGATATTTACAAGTTATGACTAACAATAAAGAAAGATGTTTTATCCAGCAACCAGAAATGGAAATATTAAAAACAAGAATCCTTCAACTTGGTTAAAGAACAACATGTCTCAACATGGAAAAGTGGAATGATGTTTAAAATAACAATCACCTGGAATTCATGGATTTTTATTAATTTTTTTATTTAAAAATATGAATAGATTGAAAGGTCCCAGCTTTTCTGGAGACCAAAATACTCTTAATAAGGTCAGAAATCTTTGCACAGTGGATACTGGTGCTATTGCCCATCTGTGATGGACAACACAAGTGAACAGCAAGTGAACTTCTCCCTCTTAGGAAGAGAGTGTGAAATTACCCATAGCAAAAAAAAAAAAGAAAAGAATAAAGAATTTAATTTGCATTACTCATGTGAGTAATGGTAAGCACCCAGTTTTTTGTAACCAAGGAGACCCAAATTATGCTCTTAAATATGGAGCTGAAGTGTGATTCTGAGATGTAGGTATAGGTAGGTGATCTGAGATAATACTTAGAGCCCTGTTGCAGGATTTCAAAACATTGTGATTTAAAAAATTCTATTTGTTTTAAGAAAAAAGACTAACAGGAAAACAACCCTGTTCAGCCAAATTTGCCTTTGTGCCAGTGTGCGTGCTCTCTCTAACACACACACTTTTGTGGGGATGGAGTATCATCAGTCCTGACACCAAACAGTGCCTTCTTATTTTTTTAAAAAAATCTTCAGTTAACAAAGGAGTCTATGAGTTTCAATGATTGAAGCATTCAAGACACCAAAGAATAAAGGAGATCACCAAAGCTTTGATAGGATATTCGGACTCTAACCAAACATGGGCTAGAGCTCATTGGAAAGCCTATACTATGGCAATAGTGGCAGCAAAGAAATCTTTCTTCACTGAACACAGTGTTATCCAGTGGAGCTGTTTTGAGAGAGCCTTTTACACTTTGCCCCACAAGAGTACTTTATAAACCACTCAGCAGCCCATTGTGACGAATTTGCAGCGCACAAATAAAATTGCCTGGATCTGCTCTGGCATGGATGCTGTAGGTGACACAGGTCTCATGAATGCAAGCTTGACCTCTGCTTGACCAATGCAACCTGAAGATGTGGACAGGACCCTTGGAGAGATGGGAGCTAGAATATGTATACTGGACTCATATCCTTCCTGGCTGCTGAAAGCAGTCTGAGGAGACTGGTGGATTGGGTAAGGGGAATAGTGAGTACTTCGCTACAGCAAGGCAAGTTTCCAGCTAAAAGAGTCTGCAGTGAGGCCATTATTACGAAAAATCCTCCCTACACCCCACCAAATTAGAGAATGATCAACTAATCTCAAATATCCTTCTTTTGAGCCACGTATTTCAAGGTATGGTGGCCTCACAGTTGCACGTTTTCCTGGTTGAAATGAATTATCTAGATTCATTTCAATTTGACTTCAGGCTTGGCTATGGACAGAGATAGCTCTGGTGCCTTGGTGGTGACCTATACAAAGAATTACAAAGGGAAAGTGGTCCTGGCTCAATTCTCAGTGCTGCAGTGCCTCAAGATGAAGATTATGGTTATGTTCAATTTCCTTCAGAGCAGGGATTTCCATGTTGGATTTTAATCTAGATTCTCAGGGGATTGTGAGTGAAGAAGAGGGCACAGAAGAAACTGCAGAGAAAAGGGAGTTGGAAGATTCTAGGATTGTTAGTTCTCAAGACAGAATGGTTTCCAGACAGTCTGATAGGAACCAGCTTGGGTTTCTAGATAAGGAAAGTGAAAGGAACGTGTCAACCTTTGATAGAAGGGGTCAAATCTGTCAAGATCGCCACCTGCAAGGGGGAGTCAGAAGGTCTGTCAGGATAAGGGAAAAGAGGAATTTGAAGGAGAGTTCTCAAGGGAATCGGAATGCATTTTGTGTATGTATTTTTTTGAATAAATATAGGGCTTTCACAGCATTGCCTTCAGTGAGCATAACGTCGGTTGCCGGTCAAATCTTGTATGTATGCCATGCCAAGATTCATGGAACTCTCTGCTCAAGACTCATGTTCAAGTTGCTGTCGATGAATGTTTTCCTGTGTAATTCTTCTGTGGATTTTGGATCTGTGCAATCTTGTTTCCTGGCTTTTCAAGAGACTTCGGCTATTTTCCTCTGTGGGTTTTAAGGACTGTGCATTCGTGGATTTTGCTGTGGAATTAAGTATCAATTCTGTTCTCTTTGATGGATTATATTTGCTTACCTGCTGGATTGGATTGTTTTTAGACTTTCTTACATAATCTTTTACTTGCCTTTTTCACCTTTTTCGATACTGCTTGCATTTATTCAATAAACTGTTTATTTGCTAAAGAACTTTGGAGTGTTTGTGGGTTCAAAGGTGTGCTTCCAGCCTTGGTGTGCGACAGATACTGTCCTCTGCTTCCCTTAGAGCAGTGGTTCTCAACCTGTGGGTCCCCAGGTGTTTTGGCCTACAACTCCCAGAAATCCCAGCCAGTTTACCAGCTGTTAGGATTTCTAGGAGTTGAAGGCCATAACAACTGGGGACCCACGGGTTGAAAACTACTGCCCTAGAGCTCAGTTCTACCCCCATATTGCTTAACATCTACATGAAAACACAAGGAAAGCTTGTCTGGTGCTTTGGGATCTGGTATCATCAGTATGCTCCAAGACTTCCAACTCTATATCTCCTTTACATCCAAGTCAAGGAAAACTGTTTCTGTAGTAAATTACTTTCTGCTATTGATAATGAACTAGATGAAAGTGAAACAATTGAAATTTCATCCAGACAAGACAGAGATACTCCTGGTCAGTTGGAAGGCTTGATGAGATTACGTTTCCCTTAAAATTTCAGTTCACAACTTAGGTGTGGTTCTGGACTCAGATCTGAGCTTGGAGGCCAAAGAGAATTATTCTTATGAATTCTCACTGTTTGACTTTTCTTTTTCCTTTCACTGCATTCTGAATGCCTATATAGTACACTTACTAATTATTTTTTTATTAGAAATCATTCATAGGCGACCCATAGTCTACTGCTTAGGATAGTGTTATGATATATTAATAATATTCTTCTGTATAAGCAAATACAGAAATCTTGACATCAACAAAAAAATGAGTTGGAGGCCAATAAGTGGGTGAGATAGAAAGGTTTTAGGGGTCCATGGCAGTGCCAACAAGAATTAAAGGGATGAAACAGTATTCTTCAGTTTGTCTCATTTTGTCAAACAGACTTTTTTTCTCTGCTTACCATTTCCACATCACATAAAAAACAAAGCAAGAAACAAACCTTGCATATTCAACTTTATCACACAAGTACTCTGGTGATGGAATGATAAAGCATTGATGCATAAGCAGCATGAAGAAAGGAACATATAGTAAGGTTACAGCCTCCTCTAAATTCATGGATAAATGAAAATTCTTTCTAATTTAAAAGATTAGCCTCTGGAGAAAGCGATGTATCTAACAGATTACACATTCATTTACAATGCTTATAACATCAGCTGCCAAATAGCCCAACAAAGCAATCAGAAAATATGCAAGAAATGAATGGGAAGAATTAATATACATATTATGATGAGTGAAACACAGCTGTCTCTTTTCAAGACATAAAATGCCAGGAAATGCAATCATGGAGGACATACAGGAAGGATCAGATGGAGTAATTTTTGTTTTAGAAAAACCACAACAGCTCTAGCTTTTGTATCTAATTTGGTAATGGAAAGATTCCCTGAATGATGTGTAAAATCCTTCTAACAGACAGAAAACAGCTCTAGGATCATATATTGACCACGATATTTCTAGAATCTAGAGAAGGTTTTGAAAAGATGGTGAAACTTTTCAGATAGCTCCATGTATATATCCCTCCACATTCATAGGTTTCACTTTCACAGTTTTGTATATTCGTGGATTGGCCAGTGCTCCCAGAGGCTGGAGCTGGGAGTATGAGACACCTCTCAAAGTCAGGAAAGTATGGAAAATGTTCCCAAGACACTCCTACCATGAGATCATCACCATGGGCAGGGAGGCAATGGATCCAGGCCTGTAGTCAACAAAAAATTCAGGAGGAGTAGAAACTCCCCTGCCCCCAAGATGACATTTCAGGTTAGTATCTTCTTATCTGGCATGAGATCTCCACAAGGCCCTGAAATTACCATCATTGTGCAAAGGTTCTTCACAGGTAATAGGTCCTGAATTATTGCTCCTCTTAAAGCCAGTTCTTGTTGCCCACAAAAGACAATTGTTTCTACAATTTGCAGAAGATTCTTTCTGTTTTCTTCTGCTTTCTTCTCATTTCCTTCACATTATGAGTTACATCAAGACTTTTCCACTGTGAATTAGCAAGAAATTTTCAGCCAAGCACAAGTTGTTCTGATGGTACTCTTTTTTGGTATTTGTTGAAGGGCCCTTCTACACTGGCCTTTATCGCAGGATCTGATCCCAGATTATCCACTTTAAACTGGAATATATTAGTCTCCACTGCCAGATAACCTGGGATAAACAGATAAGCTGGGATCAGATCCTGGGATATAGGGGCAATGTAGAATGGCCCAAAGACTTCAACTGTATTTCTCCATTGCATCAATGGTTTAGCCACCAATGCATCAAGCTTCTGGCCACCTTTACCCACAATTTCTCCATACACAACACCGTACTTACAGAGTGCACCTTGTACATGAAATGATAGGTTAACCAGGAAAATTTGCTAAACTATTTGAAATCTTAGGCCCCTTTCACATAGCTGAATAAAATGCTACATTTCCTGTTTTGAACTGGAATATATGGGAGTGTGGACTCAGATAACTCTGTTCAAAGCAGATATTGTGGGATTTTCTGCCTTGGTATTCTGGGTTATATGGCTGTGTGGAAATACCCTAAGATGGCTCTTCTTGTCCACAGGAAATACATATCCTGGCAATGGAGTCTGTAGATTTTGCACTAATTTAGTTTTCACTTGGTCATCAGAATCAGTCTTGTTCATATAAAGTCCAATGCCACAGCTTCTTCTCTTTGCTCCTGTTCCATTGTTTCCTTGGTAGGGCTTCCACTATGGTCACTTCCACTATGTCAGCTATTGCTCCTATTGCAATGTAAATTGGTAGAAAGTTGGTAATGATAGTTTGAATAATCAAAATTTGGTTGAGATAGTGCTTGTAGTTCTGGAAGGACACTAATTTTGCTTCTTATTTCCTTGGCAGGGGATTTTAGCTAACCAGTTAAAATTCATGAGTAAACCAGGTTGTTGTTTTTTCACCTGAAATTTTTCAGGGATGGTTTGAGTCCCTAAACTGTCCTCTTGGCTACAGGCTATGGATCTCTCCCCTGCCACCATCTCCTCAGGATAGGAGTATCTTCAGATCATTTCAAAGATGCCCTGCCCACAGGGAAGGGGAAAGAGCCCTCTCACAATCCTGAATCTCCCAAGTGTGTAGCCTCTTAGGATCATTCCAAAGAGGTCGCCATGCACAAGGGAAGACGGGAAGGAGAAATCCTTTCTCCTGTGAATCTGAAGACTCTGGATGCATTTTGATGAAACTGCTGAACAACTGATTTCCTCCAAGAATACATCAGTAGAACATTTTATTATTAGTTTTCAAGCCTTAAATATCTTTATTACTCTTCAGAACAAGATCAAATGGAATCATTCCATCATAATCAGTCATTAAAGCCATCTCTTAAAGTTTATTAGAGATGACATTTCTAGATTATCCATTAGTACTCTCAATAGGAAAGTATCAAATAATCAAGTCTAAAAAAATTAAACACAAGCAGTTTTAACCTGCTTCTTTAAAACAGTGAAAGGTAAAACAAAATATGTGTATAGAAATTATGTTGACACGAGTCTGTTGCTACAATTTAGATATATTATTTATTATTATTATTTAAAACTTTTATATCCCGATCTTCTCTACCTCTACAGAGGGAGTCAGACTGGCTATATTCTCTGATGTAATATCTACTATATACATAGTCAAGAAGGATGTCAAGCAAACGGGTTAAATGCAAAATAAATAATTGGGGAGAGGAACCCATCTCATCTCATAAAACTATAATTTATCACCAGAGCTATAAAATAGTTTGAAAGTTATTAATAGTTGTATTTCTCTCCCCACCACTGCCATAAGCTTCTGATTTTGCAGTGAAGATTTTGCTGAAACTGAATAGGGTTTGAAGTGTTAGAAGAACTTCAAGAGACGTGCCTAGAAATAAATTCAACACCGAGGAAGCAAGCAAAATGGATATTATTTGTTGTAATCTAGAAGTATGCACTTAATTATATCTTGCATATGGCTTGTTATTGGAAGAAAACCTACCTTGCAGGAGTGCAGCAATTTGGAGTGATTGTTGTGATGGATGTTCTTTAAGAATATCTAGCACAGTTCTGCCCAAACTGTCCTTTATATTGGCATCTATTCCTGAAACAGAGAAAATATGTCATATTGTTGTTGTTCATTCGTTCAGTCGTTGTGATGGATGTTCTTTAAGAATATCTAGCACAGTTCTGCCCAAACTGTCCTTTATATTGGCATCTATTCCTGAAACAGAGAAAATATGTCATATTGTTGTTGTTCATTCGTTCAGTCGTCTCCGACTCTTCGTGACCTCATGGACCAGCCCACACCAGAGCTCCCTGTCGGCCGTCACCACCCTCCGCTCCTTCAAGGTCAGTCCAGTCACTTCAAGGATGCCATCCATCCATGTTGCCCTTGGTCGGCCCCTCTTCGTTTTGCCTTCCACTTTCCCCAGCATAATTGTCTTCTCTGGGCTTTCCTGTCTTCTCATGATGTGGCCAAAGTACTTCAACTTTGTCTCTAGTATCCTTCCCTCCAATGAGCAGTCGGGCTTTATTTCCTGGAGGATGGACTGGTTGGATCTTCCCGCAGTCCAAGGCACTCTCAGAACTTTCCTCCAACACCACAGTTCAAAAGCATCTATCTTCCTTCGCTCAGCCTTCCCTAAGGTCCAGCTCTCACATCCATAGGTTACTACAGGAAATACCATGGCTTTGACTAGGCGGATCTTTGTTGCCAGTGTGATGTCTCTACTCTTTAGTATTTTATCAAGACTGGACATTGCTCTCCTCCCAAGAAGTAAGCGACTTCTGATTTCCTGGCCACAGTCTGCATCTGCAGTAATCTTTGCACCTAGAAATACAAAGTCTGTCACGGCCTCCACATTTTCTCCCTCTATTTTCCAGTTGTCAATCATTCTTGTTGCCATAATCTTGGGGTTTTTTTATGTTTAGCTGCAACCCAGCTTTTGCGCTTTCTTCTTTCACCTTGATTAGAAGGCTCCTCAGCTCCTCCTCGCTTTCGGCCATCAGAGTGGTGTCATCTGCATATCTGAGGTTGTTAATGTTTCTTCCAGCAATTTTCACCCCAATTTGCATTCATCAAGCCCTGCACATCGCATGATGTGTTCTGCATACAAGTTAAAAAGGTTGAGTGAGAGGATGCAGCCTTGCCGTACGCCTTTCCCAATCTTGAACTAGTCTGTTGTTCCGTGGTCAGTTCTTACTGTTGCTACTTGGTCCTTGTACAGATTCCTCAGGAGAGAGACAAGGTGGCTTGGTATGCCCATCCCACCAAGGACTTGCCACAATTTATTATGATCCACACAGTCAAAGGCTTTAGAATAGTCAATGAAGCAGAAATAGATGTTTTTCTGAAACTCCCTGCCTTTCTCCATTATCTAGCGGATATTGGCAATCTGGTCTCTCGTTCCTCTGCCTTTTCTAAACCCAGCTTGAACATCTGGCAACTCTCACTCCATGTATTGCTGGAGTCTTCCTTGCAGGATCTTGAGCATTACCTTACTGGCATGAGAAATAAGGGCCACTGTACGGAAGTTTGAGCAGTCTTTCGCATTTCCCTTCTTTGGTATGGGGATATAAGTTGATTTTTTCCAGTCTGATATCCATTCTTGTGTTTTCCATATCTGCTGGCATATGGCATGCATCACCTTGACAGCATCATCTTTTAAGATTTTAAACAGTTCAGCTGGGATCCCGTCGTCTCCTGCTGCCTTGTTGTTAGCAATGCTTCTTAAGGCCCCTTCAACCTCACTCCTCAGGATGTCTGGTTCTAATTCATTCACCACACCGTCAAAACTATCCTCGATATTATTATCCTTCCTATACAGATCTTCTGTGTAGTCTCGCCACCTTCTCTTGATCTTTTCAGCTTCTGTTAGGTCCCTGCCATCTTTGTTTCTTATCATACCAACTTTTGCCTGAAATTTACCTCCAATGTTTCTAATTTTCTGGAAGAGGTCTCTTGTCCTTCCTATTCTGTTGTCTTCTTCCACTTCCATGCATTGCTTATTTAAAAATAGTTCCTTATCTCTTCTGGCTAACCTCTGGAATTGCGCATTTAACTGGGCATATCTCCCCTTATCCCTGTTTCCTTTTGCTTTCCTCCTTCCTTGGGCTACTTCCATTGTCTCAGCAGACAACCAATTTGCCTTCTTGGTTTTCTTTTTCTTTGGGACGTACTTTGTTGCCACCTCCTGAACAATGTCGCGGACTTCTGTCCATAGTTCTTCTGGGACTCTGTTTACTAAATCTAGTCCTTCAAATCTGTTCTTCACTTCCACTGTATATTCGCTAGGAATGTTAGTGAGATCATATCTAACTGGTCTGTGTATTTTCCTTGATCTCTTTAGTTTTATTCTAAATTGGGCAATAAGAAGTTCATGATCTGAGCTACAGTCAGCCCCAGGTCTTGTTTTCACTGACTGGAAGGATGTCTGCCACCTTTGGCTGCAAAGGATGTAGTCAATCTGATTTCGGTGCTGACCGTCTGGAGAGGTCCATGTGTAAAGCCGTCTTTTAGGTTGTTGGAAGAGAGTGTTTGTTATACACAGCGAGTTTTCCTGGCAAAATTCTATCAGCCTGCGTCCCGCTTCATTTTGTTCTCCCAGACCATGCTTGCCTGTGATCCCAGTTGTTATTTGACTTTCCACCTTGGCATTCCAGTCTCCTGTAATGAAAATAATGTCTCTTTTTGGTGTATTATCCAGTAGGTCCTGCAGATCCTCATAGAACTGATCTACTTCTGCTTCTTCAGCAGCTGTGGTTGGGGCGTATATTTGGATCACTGTGATGTTGAAAGGCTTTCCTTGCACTCGAATTGAGATCATTCTGTCATTTTTTGGGTTGTATCCAAGCACTGCTTTAGCGAATTTCTTATTAATTATGAAGGCTACTCCATTTCTTCGATGTTCCTCTTGTCTGCAGTAGTAGATCTGGTGGTCATCTGATGTGAAGTGGCCCATTCCAGTCCATTTCAGTTCGCTGACCCCCAGAATGTCTATCTTTAGTCTTGACATCTCACCAATAACAACATCCAATTTGCCCTGGCTCATAGATCTTACATTCCAGGTTCCTATGGTGTGTTGATCTTTAGAGCATCGGATTCGTCGTTCACCTCCAGTACCATCGGCCGCTAGCCTTCCTTTCGGCTTTGAGCTAGCTGCGTCATCACATCTGGGGCTAGTTGAACTTATCCTCTGCTCCTCCCCAGTAGCATTTTGGCCATCTTCCGACCTGGGAGTCCCATCTTCCAATGGAATACCGACATATCTCTGGTCCATTTAGTTTTCTTGGCAAGGATACTGGGGTGGTTTGCCATTGCCTTCCCCAGGGATCACGCTTGGTCTGACCTCTCTGCCACGACCGTCCCATCTTGGGTGGCCCTTCACGGTTTCGCTCATGACATCAATGAGGTGCTCAAGCTCCAGCGCCACGACAAGGCGGTGATCCTTTGCTGGAGATATGTCATATTATTTATTATTTATTTATTTATTTATTTATTTATTTATTTACTATATTTATACCCAAGGGGGACTCAAGGCAGCTTACAGATAGACAAGAATTCAATGCCTTAACAACAATGTACAATTAAAATAAACATTTATATTCATTTAAGATCAAAATTGTAATACATTAAAACATTTTAAAAACATAACAGTCACTATAAAACCATGCTATCAGCAAACATATTATGGAAAAATTAAAAGTATAATCCTAACTCCCAGATCCATTAGCTTTAACAGTGGATAACCTGTTAGAAAGGAAATCTGATAATTAAGATCAACAAGTCAGCTCGATCCCAGATCCCAACCTGAGACTTAGAGATCACCTCTTACAATACTACAGCAATGGGCTCTGGTGATATTAAAAGGGGGCTACCTTTTAGTAATATAATTTAACACAATGCCATATGCACCAAACACAGTTGCTGAGAGGATTCAAACAAAAACAGGAAGTCTAACAAATGAAGAATATATCTATATCTAAAATAAGCACACATACATTTTTCAGGGCAGAATTTTTGCCCTGCGATTCTTCCTGTCTCTGCTTTAGGATTGGGAGGGAAATACCCAGGCTCTCAGATCTGGGAACTCCATGACAATCAAAAGTATGGATGTGGAGAGCTCTGAATGCATAGATCTAGTGAATTGATTGGCGCTATGCTTTGAAATAAGTGTTCTAGTGATAGAAGCAGACTTGAATGCCCCTACAAGATGCCATAGTCTAAAAAATGGTGCAGGCATTTCATAGAATCATGGAATCATTGAGTTGGAAGAGACCTTGTGGGCCATCCAGTCCAATCCCTTGCCAAAAAGCAGGAAATTTGTATTCAAAGTACCCCGACATATGGCCATCCAGGCTCTGTTTAAAAGCCTCCAAAGGAAGAGCCTCCACCATACTCTAGGGCAGAGAGTTCCACAGCTGAACAGCTCTCACAGAAAGTTCTTCCTAATGTTCAAGTGGCATCTCCTTTTCTGTAGTTTGTTTCCCTTTTAATTCCAGCAGGATGAGAGTGATTTTTAAAATTAAAAATTGCTTGCCATTAAGAGAAAATAAATATACCTTCATCTATTCAATATATATTTTCTTCCATTAGGACATCCCAGCAGGACACTGGAAGTTGTTGAGAATCCTCCATTTCACTCAACTTAGTGATTTCTAAAGATGTTTGCATAACTACAAGAAGTACTCATTGAATATACAGTAGTAAAGATATACAGTAGTAAGAAATAGAATTAATAACATGATAACCCTCTTGGCATCAGATATGGAGAAGCAAGCAATAATAAGATTAAATAACATGTTTTGAAACAAAATAAATAAATGTTTTGAAACAAAATATTGGAAACTAACTAGAACTCATTTGGAAAATAATTATGACACACCTGTTTCTAGCAGAATGCGTACTACATCCACTTTTCCAAACAAAGCTGCTTCGTGTAATGCACTCCCCTTTTCTGTCTGGAAAAGAATAAATTAAAGACAATCTAAAATATTATAAAATAGCATAAAAATGATGACAAACAAATCTCACAAAGAACTGGAAAACATGTCCTAGTGAGTTTTGTGAAAGTAGTGATAATCAAAATTCAGAAATAACAGACTGAAAACATCAGTTATACTAAAGTGATGATTAGTTGCTATATTTATCAAATGGTTTCTCCAGAAATGCTTCTCTGGCTTCCAATAATGATGACATTGGAGGTGCATGTGATATGCTGCTCATTGCCACTTCTACTCCTACTGAAACTTTCAGAGATTACTGTGAAACTCAGAATATTTGGGAAACAATATGGATCACTGTATACATTAATCACATTCATGTACTACTGCCAAATACAAACTTTGCATGCAAAAAATACACATGATTTATCAAAAAGCCACCACAAAAAGATTTAAGGCCTATCTCACTGCAATAAACATAACTTGTTTTGCATCCCACTAGAATATTTAGGTATCTGGGCCTTTGATGTGATTTCTCATACTATAAGCTCTTTTGCATTTGAAGTCACTCAACATCCATGATAATATGTATACTAGAAATATTGCAGAAATGTGGTGTCTGTTGACCTTTGCATAAAATCTGCTAACACGGCAATGCATTTAAATCTAAATCAGGTTTTACTGTTCTTTTTGTGATATCACTCTATAATTCGTCCATACCAGTCTCACATGTATTCAAGCATATATCTATTATGTCATCTTTGCACAAGAAATTGACATGTATATGCATTTTCCATGCAGCATAGGCATTGCTTTATTATTTATTCTTTAACCAAGAACTGCACTGCAAAAGACAGAAAAGGTGGACATTTTATTCTTACAAGAATGTCACAAGAGATTGGGGGACAGCACTCCATTATTTAATGATCGGATTTGGAGTCAGGTTTATGATTCTAGAGGCTCAAATTGAGCACATAATGTGGCGATTTTAATTAAAAACACAATAGATTTCCAGGTGAAAAAGTAAAAAGGGCTTTAGAGGGGAGATGGGTAATGATAAAAGGAAAAATAGAAAAAATTAGAATTACTCTGGTCCGTATATATGCCCCAAACAAAAATCAAAAAAGGTATATAAAATAGGTATTTAGAAAGGTGGATAAATTTGCACAAGGGGAATTATATTGTGAGGGAGATTACAACTTGAAATTAGTATCAACAAGGCAAAGAAAAGAAAGAACCTGGAGATATAATACAATTTTAAACAGTAGAGAGGAAGAATATGAAATGATAAGGAAAGAAATAATCAAGTATTTGGAGACCAATGATAATGGACAAGACAGAGAAGTATAAAGCCTGAACGATGGTGCATTCTTCTTATATCTGAACTATCTTATATCTGAACTAAGGAAGATATTACCTAGAAATTGAAGGAATATGGGAAAGTGATAACATACTTCATCATCACAATATATCATTACAATATATTAACCAGTAGCATAGCAGCAAGAATGGTTAAATTCGTAACTTCCTAGTGCTTCCTTTGTCCTACAATGGAGAATCACTCCCCACCCCCACCCCCCACAATCCCTGATAATGCTTTTTAGTTATAAATCAACTCAAAACACTGCACATTTGACTGTACTATCTTCCACTGCTGATGTCATAGTAAGGAAAGAAGATGTAAATTTCCAGCAATCTTGATGTTAGCACTGTGTTGAATTGATATAGTAACATTACTCCTCCATGTTAAAATTAATACACAGACGTATTGACATTGAGGGAAGTTTAGCGGAGTTGCTTAATGAGGATTTTTGAAAAACAGTCATTCCATAATAGCATGTGTATGCTTGCAAACTGTTCTTAAATATTATTTCTTATTTTCATTTAAGTGTTCTTCATCGAGAGAAAGGCCTCCCCTGCAGATCTTAATGCTTACACTGTCTAATATAGATAATCTGAACCCAAGCAGTCAGGATGTGAATGGTCTGGAAGTTAATGCAGCTGATTCAACAGGGATCCCTGTAGCCAGTCCACAGCCTGGCCACAGCATTTTGGACTCACTGTACAGTCTACATATGCAGACCAACACAGAAGACATTGCAGTAATTCAGACATAATGGAATTGTGGCATGTGTCATTACAGTGAGATCTGACCTCTCAAGGAACAGAGGCAGCTGTCTTGTGTCTCTGTCTTCTTGTCCCTACCTGCTCCATATCTTTCTCAAATGCCTCTCAGTACTTTTCTTCCTTCTTTATTCCTCTTACAAAACTGATCTTTCTTCACTCCTTCCTTCTTGCCTTTGTCCTCATGGATGAAGTTTATTTTGCAACTCAGCTGATTGATGATTTCATTCTATGACCAGTTTCCACATCACAGAGCAAAGGTACACATCAGTGCAAGAACCCGGATGATCACAGGGAGATGGTGAAACTTGCAGATTTATCAACCCAGGCCCACTGTTTTCAGTGTTTAATGTAAAAGCGTGTGTTGGAATCCTGGGGTATTCAGTCAAACTAGTGCTTCTGAGAAGTTCCTCATGTCTAACTTAAAGCTATTAAATCAAGTGGGTTCTAAATGGTCTTCACTAGTTTGAAAAAAAAACTGTCTGGGTAGGTCTATTGAAAGAGATAGGTCTTCACTTCTGTCTTAAATTCCGATAGCTGATCTAGTTGTTGGAGCTCTACCAGCAGGTTGTTCCACAGTCATGGGGCAGCCAATGAAAAGGTCTTCTGGGTGACGGTTGCTAGTCAGGTTCTGTCAGGCTGGAGCAGATGCCCCCTACCCTGATGATGTGTGTTTGGGGCAGATTATATGGGAGTAGTACCTGAATTCCACTGGTTTTTGATTTGCACAATCACCACCCATTTTGCACCCCTTTGTTGCAATCTCTTTTTTTAAAGTTCTATATATGGCTACTGAAAAGAGAAATAAATGAGTCCTAAACCAAATCAAACCGGAACTCTCCCTAAATGTCAAGATGATGAACGGAGACTTTCATAAATTGGTCCTATAATGATAAGATACGACTCACTAGAAAAATAATGCATGGTAAGGTAGAAAAGTAGTTGGGGGGAAGACTGTATTCCAGAAGGACAGGCTTCATCAAGGGAGCCATAGACCTGAGCAGAGCTGTCAATGATCGGGTAACTCTGAGGTGTCTTGTTAATGGGATCATGGTAGATCTAAGTTGACTTGATAGCAGTTTTGCACAAAAAGAACAAGTACCATGAGTGCCATGAGTTTTCCATTTGCACAGTTTCTATCCATTTGTACTTGTGGTCTCCTAAGAAATACCACAATGTGTCCAACTTACTACACAACTAGAAACATGTGCATAGTTCAGTTATGGATATCTTACAAAATTGAACGAAAACAGCCTTCATTTCATGTAGCAAACTCCGACCACTGCAATCAATAACTTTAATCACTTGGCAATAACAAATACAAATATAAGAAAAGTAAATTCATTGTACAAAAATTTTAAGTTCATTCATAAACTAGAAGGGTGCCAAGGTAAAACATAAAAAACAGGAAGCTGTTTGGAAAATAAATTAAATGTTTACCATAAAGTGTTGGATAACATAGCAGAAAACTGAAATTGTCCTGAAAAAGAAAACAAAAACAAAAATATAAAACCAAAGAAAAGAAGGAAGTAAAAAACTTATAACTAAATCAATTCTAAAACTAAAAGTAAATGGCAAATAAATTATCACATCAGCTGTAGCCTTATACCTTGACTTCCAAATAAGTTTTAACAGAACTTATTTGGAAGTTCATTTCAACAAAACAACAAGAACATTGGGAATGCTTCAGAAACTCAGGTAGTAATATTTGAAGAAGTACTGTATGTTTACCTCAATTAACAAAGTGCATGTGTTCCTGTGCATTAGACAGAAAATTTCATTTCAGACAGAAATAACAAGGAAAGAATAGCGATAAATCCCACATTACAAAAGGAGGGGAAAGAAAGGGAAAAAAGAACAGCAGATCATTATATTTCAGTAAAGAAGTATACAAAAGTAAACAATATATGCATGTGAAATTGAATGACCAGGAGTGCATCTTGGCTCGCTAAAAAGGTGATGGTGATTCAGAGTGGGATATTCCAGATCAGCATCAGTGGAGGCTAACCTGCACAAGCCCAAGACAGCTCTCAAGCTGGATGAGAGCTGAACTGTGCAGCCCTAAACTGTCCTGATGGCTGGAAGCCCAATTTGACTTTGACCTTCACCTCTCCCTCCTTGATCTGGCATTTGTACTACCTACTGGGCAGCGCAAATGACTCTCTTTCTTTCTCAGAGCTTGGAATGATAATATCCAGAATAATCAAGTGACATGAGAGAGGGTACGGAGGAAAAAGGAACAGCTCCCTCCTCCTCCTCCCCTTCTCCAATGAACACTGTCATTTTCATGCCCAGTGGGCACCAAGATAGCAGAGCAAAGGGGCAAGGTGGGTGTCATCCTCTGTCCTCAAGTTGCCCAAGTTTGGGGAAAGTAGGGAGACAGTGTAACCAGCTTTGGTTGCTTCTCAAGTAAAAAATGGCACAGTTGACTACAAGTGCCCAAAGTTGTGGGTTATTCCAGAGTCCCACAACTTCTATTAATGCAATTCAAGTCTGCATTAAGCAGCTTTGGCTTATGCTACAATGAATCAGCTCAGTGCAGCATGCCATGGAGCTGATTTGCCCTCCCTCCTTGGGGGTAAAGTGTAAGTGAAGATGAACTCGAGGTCATGTAAGCCTTGCATGGATGATCAATAATATTTTTGAACCTTCTAGAAATCTCTTGAAAGTTTCTTACAAAATACATTCAGGTATAGCTTTTCTTTTAACCAGTCTACTTTTGATTTGATCTTGGTGGCTTTCCTCTTTTCTACATTACTGTTCACAGTCAAAAATAGATTCTGAAGGCAGTTGTTATTTACCTTGTTTCTTAAAGAAAGGTCCATACTACTACAGTAGAATTGGCTAGAGTAAAATCCCTTTCTTTCCCACCTCAAACTTTATTGCATTGTTTACAGCAGACACGCTGCTGCAACCCAACATTAAAAGTTTGTGTTTCTCTTCCTTCACCCTCCTCCTAATACTAATGCTGGTACAAAACTTTCAGCTAGACTGAAAACAATGAGGTAAAGATAACTGCGCAGATGAAAAAACACACTATAAAAAGAACTTTTTTAGAAACTTTGATAATTGATGTATGCTTATACTTGTTAATATTTATTTAGAAGTGACTGTGCTCTAATCATGTTTGGCAGCAAAGAAATAAGGAGTGAAAAGGAAGGTTAACCTTTCCTTTAGTAATTCTGAAAGTGAGTGTGTGAAAGAACAGTGATAAATTGGAATTTAACACTTTCAATGAAATGTTTTTATGATCTTGTTGCATAAAGTCTTTATATTTTGTATTACATGCATAACAATAAAATGACTTGGAGAAGTCTGGCAAATAATAACATGGACTGGAAAGAAGGGAATTGTGTTTAGTTGTTGTTGTTGTTGTTGTTGTTGTTGTTGTTGTTGTATTTTATGGTGAAATTATACATTTTGTTATCAATATGATGCTTTACTCCCCACCGATCCACCCACACAATCCTCCCAAAAGAACACACCTGTATCTTCCTGCCTATGCTATCCATTTTTATTAGGAATGCAAGACAAACTATAATGTAACACTTTAAACCAGAAGGTGTCAAATTCATTTTCACCAAGGGACACATCAACCTTATTGTTGCCTTCAAAGGGCAACTACCTTGCCCTGGCATTGAAATTCTCATGAGCCACATAAAATGATGTAGTGGGCCAGATTCGGCCTGCAGGCCTTGCATCTGACATGTGTGCTTTAAACTATAGTTCTCATTTATTATTTGTCACTGCTAATAAAATATTAACTTTACTGAGATATTAGGGCTTGCAGTATTTATAAAGCAGTTATCTGAAAGCCAAAAGCTCCCTTGATCTCACATATGAATATTATTTAAGTTGCAAGCTAAAAGTCCTGGAGGAGGGGGGGGGGGGGTCACACAATGGAGCCTCTTTGGCTCAGATATGTAAAGCCATTATTAGCTTGAAAACTAAAAACACTGACTGGAAGTTCCTTTGGCCCAATATTTGGAAATGCTTCACTTCCCACACACATAAGAGCTCACCAGCTTCAGCATTTTCAGGAGACTGGAGTGGCTGCTGTGGTATAAAAAGCTGATGAACTCTGTCTCCAATAGCACTGTTGCATGTCCCTACATATGGCTCTATTATGCAACAAAATAATGCCAGATTCCCAATCAGTAAATATGAACTTCAGTGAAATGACCTTTTCACTATCTTCAAATATCACAGTGGACCAGGTAGTTAAAAAAAAACCAAGAGGGAATTAATTGATAATTATAGTTGAGAACATCTTTATTTGCCCTTATATTTTGCAAGGGCTGCTCTCAAATGACCATAGCTTTAAATTTGCACAACATGATAAAAAGGAGGAGATACTTTATATGTCCTCAGTTTAAATGCCGGACTTGGCTCTTTGAAGGATTTCCAGAGGAAAAGATTAAATCAACACACAACACACTGAACAATGAGGCAATGTGCTCATGGTAATTGGGTAGAGAAACATGCAGTTCCATCCAATCTGCAACCTATAAATTACTATTTATTTCTCTTAAACAGCTTTATGATATTTCATTATGATATTGCAATTGTAGCAGTTGTGTCATAGCTACAGGAACACAACAAAGCTAAATAGTTGAAATTATTTATTAATTTATACCCCACCTTTCTCACCCCACAGGGGACTCAAGGCAACTTACAAACTCCAGCAAAAATTCAATGCTGTATCACAGACATAACAATAAAACCAATATAACAATAAACATACCCTATCAAACTATAAAATCATTAAACATATGAGCAAATAAAACTCATAATACAATAAAAAAGATCAAAACCTAAAGTTCCGAGTCTTGATTTTATACTTATTAGTTAGTTCATAGTCATTATCCAAAATGTTGAGGTTGAATTTCGTACTAGCCTATTCTCCAAATGCCTGTATACAGAGCCAGGTCTTTAGGGTTTTTTTCTGAAGACCAGGAGGAATGAGGCCAGCCTGATGTCACTAGGGAGGGAGTGACTGAGGGACCACCCTGAGAAGGCCCTGTCTCTGGTCCCCACTAGTTGCACTTGTGAAGGAGGTGGAAACGAGTAAGGCCTCCCCAGTCAATCTTAAAGCTCTTGTTGGCTCATAAAGGGAGATGCGTTCAGACAGGTAAGTTGGACCAGAACCGTTTAGGGCTTAATAAGCCAGAGCCAGCACTTTGACTTGAGCCCGGTAGCAGACTGGCAGCCAGTAGAGCTGAAGCAACAGGGGCTTGTGTGATCCCTGTATGCCGCTCCAGTGAGGAGTCTGACTGTCACCTGTTGGATGTTTTAAGCAGTTTTCAGAGGCAGCCCCACGTAGAGCACATTGCAATAATCTATTTGAGATGCAACACCGTGGCCAAGTGTGGCTTCCCAAGGTAAATAGTACTTTAAAATAAAATAATACTAACCTGGCAACTGACATCCATCCCAGCTTCCAATAGCACTTGTACAACAGATTTGTGGCCATTACGTGCAGCTAGGTGCAAAGGAGTATGCTTTCTTGTGTTACAGCTCATCAAGTTTGGATAGGCATTGATTATCATTTTCACTACCCGTAAACGGCCATACAAAGCTGCCAAATCCAATGGTGTCTCTAATTTGCTGTTTCTTATTGTTGGATCAGTGAGCTCATCAAGCAAAACAGCTACCACTTCTGAATGTCCATACTGGGCTGCACAGTGTAAGGCTGTTTCATTTTCATTATTCTGTTAAAAGAGGAAAAAAATAATGAATTGATAACTAAAAATTTTCTATAGTTTTTGAAGTAAACTGTTTGAGCTATATATGAGTAACATTATTGTGTAACACATTTGCAACTAACTGAGAAAAAGAAATGGATGGCATAAGCTTTCACTGACTTCTAATTAATCTGATGTGTGGAGTTAAATGCCTAGGAACAATTATCTCCTGGCAAACTACACTTATTGTAACACTAATCAACACTCCCACCTTATAAGAGCTATCCTGGGGTGTATGTATATTATAGAATTAATGTAGTTTGGCGCCACTTTAACTACCATGGCTCATTGCTATGGAATCATGGGAGCTGTAGTTTTGTAAGATGTTTAACCTTCTCTACTAAATAACATTGGTGCTTCACCAAACTACAACTCCCATGCATCCTTAGCAGTGTCAAACTGCATTACAAATACAGTGTATTGTAGATGCAACCTCTGCCAGTTTGTCACATCTTCTTTCTGGTTCCAGCCAGGATTTGACTACATCCCAATAACTCCACCATTCGTAATGTTAATGGGTTTAGGGAAGATCTTTCCTCCTGCCTTTGTCCCTCAATGACCATAGTTAAAACTGAACATGTCACCTGATCATGATATCCACATGTTTTGCATTTCTTTTGCTATTCCCACATACAGCCTGCTACCAAATGTCTGTTTCTGTTTGACCCATTGTTAATTAACTGGAGTTTGTTATATATTAAAATTCTGCAATTTCTCTTTCCAATATTCCTTTGTAGGTACGAGATGGTCTGCCCAGGAAGACGGAAGTATTCTGAATTTTGTGTATTCCCGTTCCTAATGTCTGTGCTCATTTGTCCTCTGGTCTGCTTGCCCAATTAGAGTACTGAAGGACACTGCTGAGGATGGCAATTTTTTAACATCAAAGGATGAGCAAATGAAGGTACCTCTGATATTGTGGGTAATGTGACGAGGTCCTGTGGTAAATCTGTGGGCAGTTTGTGTTTGTGGAAAGATCCTGTACCTATCTTCTCATCTGTGCTATGTTTTCCTGTAGGTAAGTACTATTTGAGTTTGAGAGATGGTATATAGGTAAGTAAAGGGCTGCCACTAAGAGTCTTTGAGAGGGCAGAATTGCAGGTTGTAGTTCATTGAGGTGAGTCATTTCAATTGAGAGTTGGACATCACCACTAATGGAATTCTGCTATAACTGTATAGTGGTGTCCAGAAAGTGAACTTGCTCTGTGGATAATTCCAGGTTGAGATCAATTATAGAGAGGAAATTCCTGAAACTCTGGTAAATGTATTTTAAGGAGAGGAGAGGTTTTTGGGTGCTGGAGTCAAGAAATATTGTTTTAACTCAGCCATTAAGATGCTGGAATATTGTGATGGCTTGTGTGTGTTCATGGCAGTACCATTAACATGAAGTTATATGTCATTACCGAGAAATGCTAGAAAATGTGGCAATTTCTGCTACCTACAGCCATCTCTCCACAAAAGCCAACATCAGCGCTGAAATACAACACCATCTGAGCTGTGCAAGTGAAACATTTTTTCAAATGTTGCAGAGAGGACATCAGGACATCCATAGGGATCCCAAGATGATAGTTTATCAACCTCCTGTATGTAATCAGATTTGTCCATGATGACTACAGCTTTTTTGTCAGCCTTGTTGATGACAATATTAAGATATTTCCTAAGACTGTGTACCGCATCTTATTACTTGTGACGGAAAACAAAAAACAGTTTCAGAACTCTTCAATCTTCCTGGATATTCCATCTCAGACCTCAGAACAACGGTTCTTGGAGATAGGGGGAAAAAACCCTATTAAGGAAGAGTGGAAAGAACTGCAACTCATCCTTAAACTCTAGGCCATCAATAGTGGGACTGTGGCTATGGTTTTCTGGCACACTTCACATATCGTAACACTAGTTAACATTCCAGCCTCATTATTACTCCTTTCTGGTTCCCAGACAGCGTTACACTCGCATAGTTATCTATACATTTTGACTTAGAGCAACATTTTTCTTCCTGCCTCTGGCCCCCAATGACCATCATTAAAACTGAACTTGTCACCTCATCACTATACTTACGTGTTTTGAATTTTTATTGCTACTCACACATACAGCTTGCTCAAAAGTACAAAAGTGCATCTGATGAAGAAGACTTCAGTCTATGAAAGCTTTTGCTACTAATTCTTTCTCTCCGTTAGTCAGAAAAGTTATAACAAAAACCCTTTGCATACTGATCCAGACCAACATGGCTATGTATTTAAATCAATAATCATAGATATGCTGTTACATCGTATAACTTTAGCATCTCAGTTTTCCCTTCTATTGTAATTAATTCAGCCTCCAATTATAACAAGGAGAAGAACATTGACTTTACTGTGAAGCCTCATCAGAAGATCCTTGCATATTTTGCTGAGGGCATAATGAAGTGAACCAAAGAGAAAGTCTGCTTGCCCAACACATTTATTTAAACAGTTCCAAAACCTGCCTACCGATATATGTGTATAGAAACAAGTCATAATTTACTCTCATGAGTCTAGAACACTGAGAATAAGGTTTGTGCCTATGGGAAAAGGAAAACAAACTTTAGTCATATTTATTAGTCTTATTCTGCCATGTTTTATATATCATTTTTTTTCTAATTGCCACTTTTGTTCCTGTTGACTGATAGAAAGCTGGCATGATTTTTTTGATGGCATCTCTCCAAAAATGCAAGAGCTCTGACTTGGAATTCTAAGATTCTACTGCATGTGCAAAAGGCTTCTGCTGCCATATGGCTGTGAATGATTTCATCCCCTGTCCTCCAAAAACCACCCCAAAGAGACCGCCATGCCAGATTTTAAGGGACACACAGTGCATATGGGGAACAAACTGTTTTTACCCCTGCTCCCAAATAAACAGAAGTATATTCTGTTGCTTAATGAGTTCTTTAGAGGCAACCATTTTTGACATTTCCATTCTATATAAATAGTATCATGTTAAATTGTAGATATGTATATCACATTTGCAGATAAATAAATACAGCATTTGTTTTTAATTTATTGGCATATATACAAAGCAAGGATATATCACACATAATTTTCACAATTAGATTATAAACCAATACAAGATGTCAATTATGAGGTTTTAAAGCACAATCAAACACATGCCTCATCATTACAATTTAGATTTATATTTGTTGTTACAATTCAGATTTATATTTTCTTTATTAGTACATATTGAGTACCTCTTATCTAAAATACTTGGGACCAGAAGTGTTCTGTATTCTGGAATTTTTTTACAGATTTTGGAATACTTGCATATACATAATAAGATATCTTGAAGACGGGACCTATGTCTAAACACAAAATCCATTCATGTCTCATATACACGTAAAATGCATAGCTTGAAGGTACAGTATTTAAAAAAATTAATACTCTTGTGCATGAAACAAAGTTTGTGTACACCAAACCATCAGAAAGCAAAGATGTCACTGTTTCAAACACCAACATGGACAATTTTGATTTTGAGTATTTTGGAATTTGGAGTATTTTGGAGTATTTATATTTTGGAATTCTGAATATGGGATATTCATTCTGTAATAAGACATGCCATGGAAAACAATAATGTATAGGGCTATACCATTTTTTTCAGATCTAAATCCAACTGCTATCCCAACTAGACTAGAACTAGTGAAAATTACTGTCGAAAATCCTACTGATTCAGTAGGTCTTCTCTATTTGGGATTAGCAGTTGGACAGGGTGAGGTGGAAATTATGCTGCCTTCTAGCTTTGGCTGAACCACATTCTCCTCACCATTAGATAACTGGCTAAGGTTGCTGGGACTTGCAATCCAATAGTATGCAGAAGGCCATGTGAATTTCACCCTGGATTAGGTATAAGTTTTTCTGAATAATAATGTATTTGAATCAATATCAACACGGAAACACTGAATAATTATTTTAAACCCCTAAAATGGTAAGATATAAAGAAAAAAGTCTACTCACATTCATATTAAGCACTTATTTAGCAACCAGTGTTTCCTTTTTTTCAATTTGGAAATGAGAAAGAGAGATATAATAAGATATGTAAATATACTATGTTGTGTAAAGCAACAGCAGACTTTGTGTGGCCATAGATGTTTTATTGGACTATAAATCCCAGCACACAAGGATATGTTAAATTGGTTCACAGTCATCCACTGGGCCCTACGTTTTCCACCCTAATACAAATGCTGTAAATCCTGTATTTGTAAAAGAAAAATAAAACTTTTTTAAAAAAAACATCTTAACACAAATTAGGAACTGTAGCACAGACTTGGCTCAAATCTCCTGAGTCTTATTATTAAATTAAACTACAAACAATCAACTCAAGAGCAGAAAAACAATGTTTTCGGCTCTTATAGCTGCAATCACAATATTGCCAACACAATACACATTTAAAATTGCTTTATTTAAAATGAAATCAATGTCAAAACTAGTGATGCATTATGTTGCTGCACTGCTTAAAATCTTTCAGGCAATTAATATTTACTTAAAACACCACATTCCTACATCACCATTTGGGAATAATACATTTGAATTATGAAATTGATGAAAATCTCAAAGGAAGTAATACCTATTAAGATAAAATTGTTGGTTTTAAAAAAACAGATTTTGCTGGGTGGATTAGCAAAGAATGGGAACATGTTTGTATTACTTAATTTTGTTGGCTATATATATGTATATTTAAGGAATGGTCATGTGCATGAATTTGTAAAGGCTATCTGGGGTTGCAAATATATTGCTTTTTATATGTTTATTTAATTTTGCATGTGAGTATATGAACATACAAAGCCTTTCAATAATTTTGCATACGTATTTTAAGTACACACACTAAGTCCTCATAGGGCATAGACTTGGCAGGTGTTGAAAATGGAACAATGTGAGCAAGAGGAAGTGCAGAGAAAAAAATAGTTATATAGTGATCCATCATTACTACATGTATCAGTGGAATGTAGACACCTAATACTACATTCTAGATGGAGAAATGTTTTCATCCCACTGAACAACATCAAAGAAAGATTCCAAGCTTTCTTTCTACCTTCTACACAGTTTTTCTCACAGAAGACTTACACAAAAATTCAAGGAACATAAAACACTAGTAAACATCAGCTTTTGATTGTGTAATTTTTTATGGGTATTACTTAAATATTTAAAAAACTAGGTATGACTTGTAACAGATTTGCCAGAAATAACATGACTTGCATTTCTCAAGCTACATTTGATTTAAATGAGTATTACTTTTAATGTAACAAGTTACTACCAAACAAACAAGTATTTGACCTGGCATAAACATAGTGAAACAAAGTTACAGCTACAAGCATAATGAGTGCATTGTAAGCCATGCATGCATAACTGTATGCTTCAAACAGGCAGTAAGATATTCAACTGCCGCATGTAAAAATCGGAAGGGACAAGAGATGTGCTTGAAAAAAACACACATTGAGATTAGGTAATATAATTTACCTAATTCAATGTACATTAAAAAAAACCAGTGCAGAAGAAATGGAATAGCATGTTTCAATAAAAATTGGAAGGACATTACCTGGAACTCATGATGCAGATTGAAATTGACTAAAGCTGAGTTTCTAGTCAATTTCAATCTTGTGTAAGTGTCACTGGTAAAACACCTCTGTTGCAGATCTACTGCAACTTCTGTGTTGACCCTAAGAAACAGAAGGAGGGAAAAGAGAGAAACGGGTTCGGGAGTAAGGGAGAATGAGGGTGGGTGGGAGGGAAAGAAAGGGGGGGAGAGAGAGAAAGAGAGAGAAATAAGGAAGGTAGGAAACAACACATATACAAAGTAAGACACACGAGGGGTAAGAAAAGATGGAGAACAGGAAAATAGCTGTTGATTCGTCCTCTAGTCTCTCTTTTAAAATAGTTGCAATACCTTCAAGGTCTGCATTACCATATCAGAAATGTGTGCTGTAGTGTGGACCCAGTTCCATCCCTTCATATCCTATGAATTAACAATTGATGCTATAACACAGTGGCAGAACCTACAATTGTGTAAAGCTGGCAAGAGTACGGCATTAAATGAATAGATTAAAGGGTAAACAATTTGAGACCAAAGTTTATTTTGATAGAAAAGTCTGAGGCTGGATCTACACTGCCGTATATCCCAGAATCTGATACCAGATTATCCATTTTTTTCAAAATTCAATTATCACAAGGATAGAAAGTGAGATGAAATCTTCTGAACAGGGGCAAAGACAGCAAAACAACACCACAAGGGTGTTAACCCTTCCCTATGCTATCCAAAGCGATACTTCTGGAGATACACTTTAAAAATGTACCTGTTCCGACTTACAAACAAATGTAGCTTCAGAACAAACCTACAGAACCTATGTAACTAGGGGACTGCTTGAGTTCCATTCAGGCCTCCTTATCAAAAAGGAATCCAAGCTTATTTAAACATTTTCCCCTATATTTATTCCAATGATAGTCAACTAACTCACTGAATAGATTTATTTAAGATACCCCTGCATGGGGAGAATTTTAATTATCTGAATAAAAGAAAAGGAAAACTGAAAAATGCACTGTAATGACAGAAAAACCACGCATAGACAAACACACACACATATATAATGATGTACATCATGTGCCAGAAAGGTTTGTCCTATGTAAATTATATATAAACTAGAAATTTACTTCTTCTTAGAGCTGAATGTTTTAGCACCTTATTACTATTTTACTGACTTGTAAATGACTGTATAATGTTGAAGCAACCTCACACATATTGTTTCTAAGGAGTACTCTTTTTATGGTTATATTCAGTAGCATTTTTTCTGTTACCTGCAGTCTTTAAACTTTATACCTATACCCTTTATACCCCCCCCCCCTTTTTTTTTTTTTTTTACTTCTCTTTCTTACTCTTACGATAACACAAGTTCCTCTCCTAGGTACTGGTCAAATAGTTCTTTCAGGATATGTTTCTATGTTCCACTTCTAGCATCATATTTCTCTATGCAATTAAACCAACATCAACCCTGTCATGCAGATTATGTATTATGGGCAGTCCCTTATTTACAAATAATCAACTTGTGAACAACTCATAGTTAAAAATGGGGTGTGACAACAGAAAGTGAGAGAAATCTATCCCTAGGAAGGGAAATTAATTTTGAAAGAGTTATCATGGGAAAAAGGTGTCTCCACCGAAGTTTTATCACCAATCCTTGTTTCCACAACAAGCCAACATTTTCAAAATCCAATGCTCCCAGAGACAAAAAGTGAGGAGCAATCTTCTGAAAGGGCACAGACATCAAAACAAACCCCACAGGGACGTTACTCTTCCCTATGCTATCCAAAGCTTTTATATATATACATGCATAAACATATATATTTATGAGAAGACAGCTCCAATAATTTTACATAGTTTTTTATTCAAATAAATACAAACAAGAACACTAAGAACCACTAGAGGGAGCAACAAAGACAAAATGAAGACAAATATAAATCCTCTGCTGTTTGGAATTAGTGGCAATTAGTTGAGCAACTCAAACATTATTTATCTGCAATTTTAATCCATTAAGAGAAAATTATAGGCTATTTTTTCTGAACTGAGAAAAATATTTTCTTGTTGTTCCACTTATTAATTATTCAAAGACTACATGGCTAAACATTTCTAAAAGAAGCAATGAAAGTGAGCTAAACCAATAAACAGAAACATTGGCTAACGTCGTTATAATTTACTGCTTTGTTGTTGTCAACAATGAAGTTTTGTACAGCTGACTCGCAGAACTCAGTTTTGCTTGTTTCAAAAGCTATATTTAAAATCACCTACTTGTACACAATTTATTAATATTTCTCTAAAAACAAGAATAAATGAGAAATGTGTCTTTCTCCCTGGGACATATAATTGAAAAGGAAATACACCAAAACAGTATTTTTTCAGTCTACTAGCCACATATGCCAAGATTGTACAAATTATTTTAGAAAATAAGCAGTGTTTAAAAATATTCCATCATATTTGATAAGCTTTTCTATACAGGAACAGAGAGGTACTCCAGGACTTATGTAACTCAGTGGAAGATTCATGGTGATAACATACGATATATTTTACTTTTGAAAAATGCCAAAGTAATAATGAAGAAGCAACTAGCAAAGATTATTGGTGTTGGCATAAAATAAGAATTAAAGATTTAACTGTATGCAGATTGTTTTAGTGAAACCTGAGTAGCTCCATTTTGACAATAGTTAACATCTCCTGATGACCTGTATTATTTCTTGTTTAATTCTACCATAATGTACTGTGGGAATGTATAGTTGAGAAACCCAACAGTCTTATAAAAGTAGACTATAAATGGCCACAGAATTTGTGTACCTGATGTAGACCTTGGGCATCATATCTCATTTGAGGAGATGGTGGCTTGTGTTAGCATTCTGGTGTATCATGACAGGGTGGGAGGGACTCTAAATTACATAGCTAGGCCAGAAACTGTTTAAAGCTAGCAATTAAAAAACAGACATGCTTTTTGAAACTCTTGGTACAACAGCTTATGAAACTGCTATCAGCTTTCCTAGGTTGGAATCCAAAGATTTAATGGAGCAAATCTAGACTAAGCAATGCCTGGAGCAGTGTTTCTCAACCTTCCTAATGCCATGACCCCTTAATAAAGTTCCTAATGTTGTGGTGACCCCCAACCATAAAAATATTTTTATTGCTACGTCATAACACTAATTTTGCTACTGTTATGTATCATAATGTAAATATCTGATATGCAGGATGTATTTTAATTCACTGGACCAAATTTGGCACAAATACCCAATACACCCAAATTTGAATACTGGTGGGGTTGGGGGGTTGATTTTGTCATTTGGGAGTTGTAGTTGCTGGGATTTATAGTTCACCTACAATCAAAAAACATTCTGAACTCCACCAACAATGGAATTGAACCAAACTTGGCACACAGAACTCCTATGACCAACAGAAAAAACTGAAAGGGTCTGGTGAGAATTGACCTTGAGTTTGGGAGATGTAGTTCATCTACATCCAGAGAGCACTGTGGACTCAAACAATGATAGATCTGGACCAAACTTGCTACAAATACTAAATATGCCCAAATGTGAACACCAGTGGAATTTAGAGGAAATAGACCTTGACATTTGGGAGTTGTAGCTGCTGGGATTTATAGATCACCCACAATCAAAGAGCCCCTTGAACCTCACCAACGATAGAATTGGGCCAAACTTCCCACACAGAACCCCATGCCTTGAAGGGACTTGCTGGCGAAAGCCTCCTTCCAACATTGCACACTCTCCCTCACTCACACGCCTGGTCTCCCCTCCCCACTTGGAGTCTCATAAACAGCCCTCCCCTTGGCTGAGAGGCTGTCTGAGAGGCCAGACAATTACAGTGGAGGAGGGCTTTTGGTGGGAGGATTTGGGTGGATAGATCTTCAGCCTTTTCTGCCAAAGGGGTCCCTAATACCATCAGAAATATGTTGCCTGATGGTCTTTAGCGGCCCCTCTGAAACTCCCTTGTGACCCCCACAGGGGTCCCGGCCTCCAGGTTGAGAAACACTGGCCTAGCATATCAATGAGATATGTTTTTTTATTTAAAAAAATGGTAGTGCCATTGATTTAAATGGCCTAACTTTGACTGATTCTTGATCCCAAATTTATAGCAGGTCATAGGACTAGCATTCCTGGGCTAGGGCATAAAAACATACCATTTATTTTAACAAAAGCAGTACAGAGAATTTAGTAGGTTACACTTGGTCTATTTTAGATACAGATGTATGTGTGTTAGTTTTGAATGACATCAAATTACCTATACATGAAGCTTCAAAGAAACTACCATAATTAATTATTTTCATGAACATTTTTAGGATTGCAGGAAATTTACGAAGCCATCCCTATATCTGTAAGAACAAAAGTATACTTACTTGTATTTTCTGAAGACATAAACAAAAATATTTAATACTGTCACCTGTTCATTCACTCTGGAATGTGATGGCCCATGATGGATAAGAATCTTCACAATTTCTACATCTCCTTTCCATGCAGCCAAGTGAATAGGAAAATACCCTTTATTATCAGCCACATTCGTGGATGCTTCATATTGAAGTAATTTGATAACTACGTCCCTGAAAAATATTTAAATAAAATAAAAGTCAACAGAATGATTACCATGTAAAGCTTATGCAACACAGCACATATTGTCAAATATTCTAGAACCAAGCAACAACAGCTGTTAGTCATTATTCCATAGATATTGTCATCAAGTGCTAGAGTTGCTGTCATCACGCTTGCAGAATTTAAACCTATGGCATTTACAAATGGTTATGATTATGCCCCAATATGTCTTTTAATTATGGAAAGTGAAATAAAAATTACATAACTATAACCAATTTGGTTTACAGTCATGCTCTTCAGAGACACTTGAAACCTGAGAATATCTCTGAGGATGTTAAAAGAGCCGGATTCAGTTCTATAATATAGACTCAAATTGCAGGAAAATATGGATTCAAATTGCAAGAAAAAAAGACTCCACCTAAACATTAGGGGGCACTTCCTGGTGGCAGTGGAATTAATACATTGCTTCAGAGTGTGGTAGAGTATCCTTCTCTGAGGTTTTCTACGCAGAGACTGGATGGCCATCTTTCAGGGGTGCTTTGATTGTATGTTCCTGCATGTCAGGGGGTTGGATTGGATGGCTCTTGTAGTCTATTTCAACTCTATGATTTTATGACTCTAGAGAGAAAAATAACAAAAAAGGGAGCCATACAACTTACTGCAATGAGGTTTTAAGTCTGTGCACAGGAAAAGCAGTGCCTCTTTTTCTTCCCTCACATAAGTGGTTACTGTTCCAGGTGCCACAGGCCCTTTCACACATGAATTTTAAATGGGGGGGGGGGGTGACTAAACAACCTTTAGCCAAAATGCAGAAGGAATCGGGTTAAAGGTTGGAAAACATGTGTTTAAAAGTTGCCCTTTAAACACAGTTCTTCCTGAGAAACATGCATTTTTCCATGCCTGTGTAAACCTGCAGGCATGGAAAACAGCCACAACAAGAAGGCAGCAATAACTATGAGGAGACAGAAGCAATGATAAAGCTGGGGTGAAGAAAAGAATGAAGGCACCCCTGCAGTTGGTGGGGGTGCAGGGGATGTAAAGTAAAGACTATGGGAAGACTGGTAGGCCGAGGAATATGGGGCATTCACCAGTAAGAATCCCAGAACTGCTAAACTTACTCAGCATGAAGGCTGCTGCATTTATTGGGGAGAATTCCTTGAGGGGCTTTAGGAATTCAGCAGTTGGGACCAAGACTGAATTGACTTGCAAACATTTTTTTCATTAGCAAAGGTGACATAAGACTTGAATAGAATCTCAAGCCTGAATAGTAAGTTCTATTGCTTCTAGCGGCCACATTCTAAACCAGTGGTTCTCAACCTGTGGGTCCCCAGATGTTTTGACCTTCAACTCCCAGAAATCCTAACAGCTGGTAAACTGGCTGGGATTTCTGGGAGTTGAAGGCCAAAACACCTGGGGACCCACAAGTTGAGAACCACTGTTTTAAACCAATGGATGCTTCCTGACAGTCCTCCAGAGCAGTACCACAAAAGAATAATCCAAAATGTTTATTTCTATGGTGCAAGAGTGGATAGCTATCTGTAAAGTGTGCTGTAGAAGTGAACCTCCAGCATTAACAGGGGGCAATGAACTAGGCAATTTTTGAGATTACTTCCAACTTACTGGCTGGTTGCATTTGTTCTGAATAAGCTAACATTGTGTTTTTAGTCACACACTCAAACACTGCTTTAAGGATTGCAACATCATGGATTGCAACATCATGGATTGCAACATCATGGATTACTACATCATGGATTACTACTTATTACTTATTTATGGAATGCCTTGCCAGTTGAAACCTGAACCATCTGAGAGCTACTTGCTTTTCGGAAAGCCTGTAAAACCTTTCTATTCTGACAAGCTTTTGTTGGGTGAATAACTCGGGACTATGTCGGTTCTCGTTTTTATTGTATTTTAAAGTCGGTTGTATTGTTTTAATCTACTGCTGTAAACCGCTCCGAGCTGAATTGGGAGTGGCGGTATACAAGTCAAATTAATTAATTAATTAATTAAAGCAGAGGAGAAGATATGTGTAAATATATTTCCAAGGCTTTGTGTGTGTGTTTTTATAGTTGTTAGTGACATCATCATCATGGTTGTTTTGTTTTAACCAGCTTGAATTTTCCCACAAAAGACAAGCTATAAACTTTTAGAAAAAATATATCAGCCTCCAAGAACCAGTGTGTACAGTAGTTTGAGAGGAAGGCAATGACAAACCACTGCTGAACAAATCTTGCCAAGATGACCCTAGGAGAGGGTTGCTCTGGGGTTGCCATAAATCAGAAACAAATTGAGAGCACACAACATCAAATATAAATATTGGGTCCAAAGGAATAAAATTAATTTGTATAAGTGAAAATAAAGATGGTTTCTGCTACTGGACAAGCAATATAAGCAGAGGAAATAAGGACATTTTATTAAACTTTTTGTGCATACATATAAATATGACTGTTTCTTAACTTTGAACAAGTAGCAAAATAAAATTAATGCATCTGGTACTTACTTGTGACCATTTAAGGCTGCATGATGTAAAGCAGTGTACCCTGAAGTATCCGTGCAGTTTATGTTTGGTCCTCGCCAAATGCTACAAACAAAGCACAAACTCCATGGTACTATTATAGTTTGAATCAGCAAGTCAGTTTGTTAAACTATTTACATATTACTATAATATAAACATCACACCAAGTATAATTATATATATTAAAAAACACATCTATATGTGATAATATTTTTATCATCTATAAATAAAAAATAAAGCTAATAAGGGGAATAGTTAAACATAAATTATTGGGAATTCATCTTAAAAATTAAAATTAAGGAAAAGTCAGTTCAAACAGGAATATCTCTAGTATGAAGACTGTATCAGTTCATACCCGCCAAGCAATATTAGAGTGTGGTCAAGATGGCAAAAGTTGTTGATGAGAACAGCACACAAACTAAGAGAGGCTACATCAGTTTGCTTTTGCCTGAGTTTATAGGATAGGACCTGTTTCTCCCTGTCCCTTTTGCTGAATTAATTCAGTTCAAACTACTTTTGTACTTCGAACTCGAAGTGCATCTATACTGCAAAATTAAGGCAGTTTAACACCACTTCATCTGCCATGGTTCAACGCTCCATGCTGACTGTTGACTAACTGTTCTAGGATGGGGAACTCTGAACATGAGAGACTACCCATGTTCAGATTGAAAATGCTGGGGACAGCACAGGAGCAAGCCGGAAATGTACACTTTCTGGCGTGTGATGGGCAAGCGGGTAATGTGGGCGATGTGGGGTGCTGGGCAACGGATTTGCTCCACTGCTCCATGATTTGCCCCGCTGCCTTATGGATTCCCCACATCTAGGACCTCCATGTGCTAAGGTCCAAAGTTTATAACAATTGAAGGGAGAAAGAAGAAAGCTGATATAGAAAATAGGAGGAAAAGTGTTACCATCCGTAACACTTTTCTAACCACTGAAAACACTACACAAAGAAATGGCGAACTTGCTGAATATGGTCAGCTGTATTGTTAAAGAAAAAATAATAGCAACATCATCCCAGAGTAGATGGAAACATCTTCCATATCTGAACTAATCCTAAATACTGTATCTATCTACCCTCTACCATCAGATGAAAACATATATTGATCTGTATAGACTGCACAGTAAAATAAAGTGCAGATTAAATGCATGTATTTCAATGGTGGTTGACCCTTATCAAGACCATAGGAGAATGCAAAGAGTAAGATCAGAACAACTGTGGAGAAGAGCAGAAGTATAGGAGCAGTACCCAGATAATTCTCTATAAATTCTTGATGTAGTGATGTAACTTGAATAAAATATTAAAAGATTCTCTTTCAATGTAGACATCAATTTGGCCTAACATTGCTTGGTTGTTCAAACAATGATCACTCATAGATACAACTATGATTCACTACATCATTAGATACAGATACTAGATGATCTACTGAAACTACATCAAGATTTGTGTGTATGTGTGCATCTACATACAGTGAGGTCTCCACATCCACAGGTTTAACTTTTGTGGATTTGATCAATATGTTCTCTCTAGAAATCTTTAGGTCCTCCTGTGCAACTCTATGGTCAAATTCAACATAAATTTGACCACAGAGTCCTGCTGGAGGACTTAGCGATTCCAAAAAAGAACATTTATATGTGCATTTATAGATCCTCCAGTGTGTTTCTATATAGTCAGCCTCTGCCAGAAGTTGATCATGGAATCACACGTCAAAGACCTAGAGAGTTGTACTGGAGAACAACTGATTGTACCGATTTCTAGATAGGTGTTCTATCAGATAAAAGGAATTGTATTTTTTAAATTTCTGGCTTTTTGCATTTTTGTGGTGTTCCTGTGCCAATGACCCCGCAATCTGAAAGGACTACTGTATATACGACGTTAAGATTATATTGAAAATCAAAATTAGAAACAGATTTAAAAGAAACACATTTTAAATTAACTTATTAATATCATAGTATAACAAACTTCCATCTAAATGAGCATAGTTGCAAATTTCTTATAGGTCTTATAATTACTATGTATATAGCTCTAGGGCGTAATGTGAATACAAGTTTATTTGACAAGGTAATTGCCATTATGTGTCTTTAATTACTTCAAGTTCCTAATGGCTTCTTTCAAGTGACCATAACTACAACAGCAAACTATCTGAAGACCGATTTTATTGTTTAGAATATAAATGTAGAGATAAGGCCAAAATGAAAGGGTCATTTCCATTGCTTCCCCACTGCTGCCCCACACAAATACAGTGGAGAGTTTGCAAACCCTCTGAGACCATTTTCAAACAGTACAAAAGGTTACAGAAGAAAGAAAGAAAAAGTTATGGAATGCTGGTAGTTAGGGGTGCCAGCATAATATTTACCATTATATCAATGGGTACTTTCATTAATAATGTTAATTGTTTCTACTGAGGAAATATAGTTTGTAGCCTAGATGAGGCAAATTTATCTAATTAAATATACAGATGATATTCAATATAAACTATCTCAAATTATTGTTCTAGTCTTCCCTATGGTGCAGGTATGGAAAAGTAACGGCATCTAGGGCTATTTTTGAGTCCACAGGACCCCAAAGTAATTTAAAATTTTTGAATTACCCTCTAGGAAGCATGAGGGCATTTTTTATCATGTTCTTGCATCCATATAGGACATTTTAGGTCACTCTCTGTTTTAGAAAGGGGTCCTTCTGAGCCTAAAGTGTTTTCAAGGATGGAAAACACAACATTCTCCCCTACTCCTAGACAAAAAAGTGGGTTGTTTTGTATTATTTTCTCTGTTGCAAAGATGGGTTCCATGAGAGTGTACTGCCCTCCAAGGTCCCAAAAATTGCCAATCTACTACAATGCATACCCACCATTTCCCAGCATTTCAAAGCAAGGCACTCCCTTCCCTTCTTGGTCAATGAAATGCCACTGCTACAATAGTAAATACGAATGCTTCAATCCTGTGTTCAGTAAAGTTTTATTTAAATAGTCTGTATCCGCAGTTACAGCACAGGGAACTACTGATTTGAATTTATTCCCATTTTATTTTAACACGGATAATAAAATACATGTGTGATTACACACATAATATTCAATTTCAGAAAATTGCAGCCCAATTTAGACCTTATTTCCAACCATCTCTAAGAAATGTAACTATGGTTTGGATCAATATCAGAATTGAGAAATCATGGTTTGTGATTAAACAGGAAATAAGAAGTGTAACTGTGATTTGAAATGGCCTTTCAAGCTATGTATGTCTTTGCATGAATCTGAATTCAAGGAACACAGTTTAGAATCATAGAATCATGTGGAAGCTGAAGTCCAAAGCACCTGGGGATATAATCAAAAATCCTTCAACAATCACTCCAATTCCAAAAGCAGCTATACCACAGAGAGGGAAGTATTGATATGAAACACCAGAGATATATAATTAAAACAAATAAACAGCTCTAATTTGTATGCTAACTGCTTTAGTACTTAGACCCTGGCTGAAAAAAGCCCTTCCTGGATCCCCTGGATCTTAATTGCAGATCAGTGTCTAACCTTCCAATGCACACCTGGCATGAGGTGGAATATATCCCTCTTGGCCTTGATGCTATTACGACCACCTTCATGATTATTATTGTTATTGTTATTGTTATTATTAGTTGACCATGCACACTTAATGCATTTAGAAATGACTACAAGAGTATTTCTAATTGACCAGATGGGAGCATTCCAATTTCATTATTCCTTGCAATCTGCCATTCTGGAGTGCATGAGGAACATCTGTGTCTAATAATTTTGGCCAAATCTGATTAGGTTTTTAATTGTTCCAACTGATCTTAAAACTTAAAGTTTTAAAAATGTTTTAATCATTAAATTGTTTAAAATGTGCACAGACTCTGAGATAGTGTCATGAAAAACTGTAAATTCATGAACACCTGCTGTTTCTCCCACAAAATTTGGCATTATTTCAGAGACTTGAAGATGAGACCCCAGGGGACTACATGGTCTCAGTTAAGAATAATATATCATGTATGGCTCAAGCCTAAGGGTTTATTCAGACCAAATCTCACCTGCAAGTTCACACATCCCTTTGATGCTTCAGGTGCAAAGAGAAATCATAGTTTGTCAAAACCCAGGAATAAATGAAGTGGGAAATAAATCACATTACTATAAAACTTGCTTATTAAAATTTAAAAAACAAACTATGATTTGGCATTTTATCTGAAGCAAGTCACTGTGTTCCTTTGTCTCAAACAATACCTAACATCTAGAGATGCCCTCACTACTCAATACATCCCATTTTGAAAAACCATGGCAATACAGGTTTTTGGATTGACTTGCACAATCAGAATAACTTTTGCCTCCTACACACAGCACTTTGTTTTTATCTAATCCTATCCTGTCTATATGCTTTTCATTATACCATAGTAATAATATTCATAATTCTTAGAAGTAAATCTTAACACATTAGTTACTCCAGTCTCAAACCTATTAATTACATATTGAAACATTAACAATCCTTGTATACACACTGACAGAGCATTCAATGTTGACACTAAGCTGTTAATTACTTTGTTGCCTTCTCAGTAGAAGGCAGACCAGTGAAATCTATTCTGTGTCACAGTTGGGAGCAGTTTTTGTTCCCAATGTAATAGTATCTCAAAGTACAACACTTTCATTCTCTTGTAAAAAAAATGCAAATAGAAAGGTACTTGGAATCCTAATCTAAAATGGGTCCAAACTATAAGAACAAGTTGCCTACTTGTAACTTCTTTGAGTGGTCATGTGTGCTCTCAAACAAATAGATGTTGTGCCTGTGGAGAGACTCCATTTGGTTGAGTAGGTTGGTAAATATATCCACTTCTGCCTACCATGTATGTCCCCTGTAAGTGGAGATAACACCAGCTTTATGTGAAGACATAGATCAGAATGTGAATACATAGATCAGTCCTCCAGGTGTTTTGGACGTCAGCATCCACAATTCCTAACAGCTGGTAAATTGACTGGGATTTCTAGAAATTGAAGTCCAAAACACCTGGAAGAACAAAGGATGGGAACCACTGGAAGAGATGATTACTCAAAGTATCAGTTAGTTCTAAGCAAGTTTACAAATATTTGGTAGGTCAAGTCACTGAAAAACAGGAGACAGTTTGACCAAAACTTGTATGTGCTCTAGATTTGCAGTCCAGTTTATAAATGGTCAATAAATGTGGATGGCTGTGGCCATATAGTGGCCTTACAAAGGTCAGGTAATGGTATTCCACATAGCAGACCTGTCAATGAAAATGTGAATGTGCTCCATGAATAGGCACATTAACCTATTCTTAAATCAATTGGATGATCTAAAAAAACATTTTTAGAAAAGCATTTGTGATTACACTTGTTGACTTTTTCAAGGGCCCTCATAAAGAACAATATATTGGATCAGCAATAGGTAGCTGGGTGATACTGGATATAGAATGTCAACACCTTTCTTAAGTCAGCGTAGAAGTTTCTCTAATAGGATTGCTGGCTATGGATAAAAGTAGGCATCATGATGTCCTGACTGACATGGAATTCTAACACCACTTTTGGTAAGAAGGAAATGTTTGGTCTTAGGACCACCTTATCCCAATGGGATACAAGAAAAGGTTCATCTGTAGGAATGCCATGAGTTCACCTGCACTCCTTGCAGAGGTGATAGCAATGTGAGTGCCACTTTTAAGGTGAGTACATGTTCATCAGCAGTGGCCAAAGGTTCAAATGACTTATGAACCAGCTGCAAGAAGATCAGTGATAATACCATACTATGGGGAGAAATTTACATCAACAGACCAATAAATATAAGAAGAAGGTTTTTTGCTTTTAGACTCTGACTTGGTAAGTGTTGTTCTCTTTGATGACAAGGAACTTTTGTGAGTTCTGAAAAATACTACTTTGCCTTTGTGCTTTTTCTTCCTTTGTGTCAGTTGAATGGATCATTCTTATAATTCTTTTCCACCAATATACTACAGAATATGTGCAACTCATCCCCTCTTCCAATCCACCCTGAACTCACTCCCTTTTTAACTTGGAGGATGTGTGGGGAAATTTAACCATATGTGTGATGTGATCAAATTTAGAACCTTATCACACCACATATTATACCAAATTATACTGTTCAAAACTACTTCAGCTATGCTTACAATGATAGCTGAATGTTGACACTGTGTATCACATTCTTGCCACATTTGTGCTGTAACAGCCAGGTCTACTTCTCAAGGAATTTGTGCAGCTTGTGGACCAGTTTTAACAGTGCTAATGAACTCCTTGGATGGATCTACACAGCTCCATATCCCATATAAATATTAAACTAGATTATATGAGTCTACACTGCCAAATAATCTGGGATAAGAAGATAATCTGATATCAGATCCTGGGATGTAGGGCAGTGTAGAGTCAGCCTTAGACACAGCCGAAATATGGGCATTCAGGCTTTGATCCAAGTCCAAAAGCATTCCCAAGCTGTAAACCTGAAATTTCTAGGGGAGTGTAACCTGATTCAGCACAGGCTGAATCCCTACTTATAGAGCTTTCCACCTGACCAACAACACCTTTATCTTGTCTGGATTAAATTTAAAATTGTTTGGCTTCATCTATTTCATTATTGATAGCACACAACAGTTTAGCACAGAAATAACTTTCTTGGTATCCGATGGAAAGGAGAAATAGAGTTGTGTGTCATTAGCATATTAATGGTATTGAACCTTTAATACTGAACCTTAAAACTCCAAATGACATCTCCTAGTAGTTTCATATAAATATTAGCACGAGGGACAAAACTGAACCCTGAGGGATATCCCAGGATGGAGGATAACAGTTCATCAGTATAGTGGGTTCAGGAGAGGATTTTTCAACATTGGCCTCACTACAGGCTCTTTTAGAAAAGATTGAAGCCAGGCTTGTTGTAGCGAGGCACTCACTATTTCTCTTATCTAATCCACCAGTCTCTCTAGGGCTGCTTTCAGCAGCCATGAGGGGCATGGCTCCAGTATGTAAACACAACAACAGAGAGATGGATTCATAACAGTCACTGCAAATACACCTCTCCATCCATCAGATGTCTGTTGTTGTATTCAAAATCTTGTGGCAAGCTGTGTCAATTTGTTCATCCAGAATCAAATGCTCTTCTCTGCCAAACACTGACATTTGTTGCCATCATTGGACATATGATACATTTTCTTTTGTTAATTCATAAAATAAATACTTTTGTGTTACTTTATTTGTTTTTGCATATAGCATCATGTAATTTCTGGGTGCTCATAGCTTGCTTCTAAGTTCTGTAATACAGTATCACCAGAATTGTGTCAAAGGGAATTTTTCCTCTTTATGCAGCTTCTAAAACTTTGGTATTCACAGTTTATCCATTCATATATCCTAACATTCAGACATTTAAGCTATTCCATTCCAAAATATGTAAACTTCATTCAACTACGCATTCTGGTTTCAAAATCTTCAGTTGCAGAGAAGCTTCAATTAAAACTGGAATTACAGAGACACTCTTAAACAACTTTATGATACTGGCAGGATATTTTAATGGAACCTACATCTGCAAGTACAGTCAGAACTACTGCCAATATTTGATTGTGAAAGACAGCTATAAAGTTAGTAATAGTGTAAAGTCACGAAAAGTAAAAAAAAACAAAACCATAAAGCTATATTCTAAATTAATCCACAATCATAGCAACATAACACATGCTTACTGATTTGATCATTTTTGTTGGGTTTCATCCCTGGACTGCACATGTCTCTTGTTTCATAAAGTTTCCAGTCCACAATGAGTAGCTAGGCTAGAGACAGGGCTGAGCTGAGGGATTCCTTCCCCCACATTCCTATGCATATTTCCCTAAAAAGCTTTGTCTTTCCTCTTCACTGCTAGCCACTGTCTCCTCCCCCTTTGATGACGTACGTACATAGTAATGGGATTCTATGAGGAAACTTCCTCTTAAGTTTAAAAACTGTCCTGGGTTGACTATGTGGTCTCCTTCATTTTCAGATTTCTGCCTTTTCTTCCTTCCAGTAAGGACTTATTTTGCATCTCTCTAGGCAAAATGTAGCTGCCTGGACCTTGTTTCCTTTTACCTCCTTTACAAGATGAGATTTAGTAAACTAGTTGGCTCCAATACCTTTTCTATCAAGAATGTATTTCTCTTACTTCAATAAATATTGTTGAACCTAAAGTTCTGACTCTGCAATCCTAAGCCATCCTAAGGATTAGAAGCCTATCTCAGCTCACCACATGTAAGTTTCTGCTAGTTATGAAGTTTACTTCTAGTACTCTATATTTATGGTGGAATCACCCCAACTGAGGGTTATTTTTGAGCCTAACAGCTCAGATTCCCCAGTGATTTTACACTATGGACAAACTATAGGGTGTAGTAAGGATGAAAAATTTGGCCATTTCAGGCACCTAAAAAGATGTTAGAAACTGAAATGTATTTTTCTTCTTCTTTTTTCTTTGCCAACTAAACACTTGCTATTGGCTGGATCAGAAGTGAATATATATGCACTTTAAAAGTTGTCTTTTGTACTTTTTAATACTCTTTCCTAACTTTCAAAAGATTCTAGGGTTGGGGTGGGGGAAGTATCATGCAACTGCTCTGTGTGATAAAACCAATGAGACTTCTAAAAAGAATCCTTGTAAATCTAACTTTCAATTTCTAACTTTCAATTTCAGTAATCCATTTTCTATATAATTAAATAGCACAGTTTTCTAATATGTAATACAGTAAATATATCCCTTCCATCATCTGTTATTAAAAGTGAGCAAACGAATGAACATATATTATAAAACAGTGGTTCCCAACCATTTTTGACCAGGGACCACTTTTACCAGGGACCATTCTCCAACATTAATTCCAAAAGGGTGACAAATCAGTTTTTGGTCAACTTTAGATTGGGTTTGGTTATTTCGGGTGTTGATTCAGAAAATTGCATTGGATAGATCACATCAGCTCTAGTTTCTGACACAGGACATATTCCATCCAGTAGTCGCCATTTGCTTGCCCATAGAAAACCATATTTAATAATCTAGAGCAGGACTCCTCAAACTGCAGCACTCCAGCTGTTTGGGCCTTCAACTCCCAGAATTCCTGACAATTGAACAAGCTCATTAGAGCTTCTGGGAGTTGGAGTCCCAAACAGTTGGAGGGCCACAATTTGAGGATGTCTGATCTAGAGCCACAGACCTTATTTTAGGTCTTGCAGCCCATGGGTTGGGAACCACTGTAACACTTAATCCATTGCCCTATGAAATGTATCCTAAGGACCCTTCCAGACAGGCCCTATATCCCAGGATCTGATCCCAGGTTTTCAGTTTATCCCAGATTATCTGGCAGTATGGACTCATATAATCCAGTTTAAAGCAGAAAACCTGGGATCAGAACCTGGAATACAGGACCTATCTGGAAGGGTCCTAAGAGAGTCAACATACAAGAATGGTACAGAGTACAATTAAAATATATGTTAATGGTGTCACTATGAGATTTTGGACATTTTACTATCAAGGAATTGCACAGCCTCCTCAAACACTCCCCATTTGAATTTTTAAAAATGTAGCAAGAAAGGAAATAATGTGTTTAATATACCTTTGTGCATTTATTTATTTTATTTTATTTCATGTCAAAAGCATTGCATAAAACAGTTTATCTAAAACTGATATATCTTTGTGCAGAGATACTGTGAGTTGGAGAAAATATTAAACTTGCTACTATAAAGAATCCTGGAAAATTACCAGATCTTTTTCTTGCCTGTCACTGAAACAATTTTCATTACTTCAGAGCAGGCCTGCTTCTTTTCTTTCAGTGGAACACGCTTACTCATTAGTTTAAGTTTTAGGTCAATAGCATGTCAATTCATTTTGCCTTGCTGTGCTCTTGTCTGCTGTAGTCCTAACAGAAGAGCTGGGTGCTGCAGACCTTCTTTTATTTGACAAAAGGCAAATGCCTGCGAAAGATATTCTTCTCACCTGCCTATTAATATATTATTAATGCCTAAAATTAAATACATATAATATGAGGCTTATCTGAATAAGAAGTCACCTCCATTCATCTGTGAATGCTTAATAGCTCATTATCATATAGCTCTAAAATCCAGAGCACCTGCTGCATACATTTCACACTTACTCTGTGTAGCTGATTTCTCATTAGGAGGTTCACATTCCTTCACAATACTGTCTTACTAATGAGAGAGGTTTCTTTCTCCTTCAAAGGAGAGCTGTAAACATAAGCATTGGGGGGGGGGGGGGGGGGCAACACACATACCAATTTACCATGCAACTATATATATGTGCCATCGTTAGCCCTTATCATTTGTCATAAAATGAAAACACAAAAGGATTCATACCAATGTGTATGTCAGTGCCTTCTGTATATGCTAAAGTTCTGCACCAGAGCAAGTCTCAAAGCAAAAGCAAGCACCTGCTGACGCATTGAAGGGAGGGGAAAAAACCCCACAAACATAACTGTGTTAATGTCGACTTTGAAGCACAGAAATTACAGGACAGTTGCATATCTCAAGAGGCCAAACACGATGTCTAGGTCTTGTGAATAATACCAGCAAACATGAGAAAGAGGAGGGTGATGGTGATGATGAGGATGATGATAAGGAGGATGAGGAGGGTGATGATGATGAGGAGGGGGCTACACTCCCCAGCGCCTGGTGGGGAATCATCTCCCTACCTCAGCAAGTTGGATAGAGGAATGGGTCCAGATCCACTGCCCAGGAGCCCTCCTTTCCTGCCAGCCAAGAGTTTCTCCACCAAAGCCACATTCCCAGTGCGAGCAGCTTCCAGCAGTTCCTGGTCCTTCCCCATGGTTGGGAACCATCAGAGAAGCTTGCCAACAAGACCCCTTCCTCAAAAATCAGAATAAGGCCACAATAACAGTCTTCCCTGATGGGAGCTGAGCAATGGGGAGATCCCTCTGCAGCGTCCACAGACCAGCAAGGGGGGGGGGAGGAGCAGAAGAGGGAAAGAAGCAAGGGAAGGGAAGGGAGGGAAGGAAAGAAGGGAAGGAAGGAAGAACAGGAAGGAAAGGAGAAAAAGATGGGAGAGAAGAAGGGAAGGGAAGGAAGGAAGGGAAGGAAGGAAGAGAAGGGAGAGAAGGAAGGGAAGGGAAGAAGGGGGAAGGGAAAGGGAAGGAAGGAAGAACAGAAAGGAAGGGAAGGAAGGGAGAGAAGGCCAGGAGAGAAGAAGGGAAGGAAGGAAGGGAAGGGAGAGAAGGAAGGGAAGGGAAGAAGGGGCAGGAAAGAAGGGGAGGAAGGAAGGAAGAGAAGGGAGAGAAGGAAGGGAAGGAAAGAAGCGTGGAAGGAAAGGAAAGGAAAGGAAAGGAAGGGAGAGAAGGAAGGAGAGGGAAGGAAAGGGAGGAAAGAAGGATGGAAGGAAAGGAAAGGAAAGGAAGGAAGGAAGGGAAAGAAGGAAGGAAAAAAGAACCTCCTCCTATTTTCACGAGATCATTTCTGGGTGGAGTGTGGAAGAAAAAGGAGCGGGAGGAGAAAGGAAGGAAGGGAGAAAGGAAAGCAGGCTCTTCTCCTCCCTCAGCATGGAGAATGTGCAAGGAAGGAAGGAAGGAAGGGCAGTCAGGCTGAGTGAGGGAGCTGTGAATACCCCAGCTGGGCGGGGAAAGGAAAAAAAAAAGAGGGGCGCAGCCTGGGCTATCTCTAGGCCCGTTGCTGAGGAGACCAGAGCGCCCTGCTTCTGAATGGCTGGCGAGCCTTCTACGCTACGGGCCTCCCCTCCCAGTCGCGTGCCCTTGGTTGGAGGCTCGCGCTGCGCCGCCGCTTCCCCTCAGAGAGGAGCTGTCCAGCCTCAGCAGCAGCAGCAGCGCTCCAAGCCTGCTCCCGCCTCGCGCTCCACTGCGGTGCCGCGCGCGCAAGTCGGGCAGGCGCGCGCATCTCTCTCTCATACACACACACACAGATGGAGAACGCCCGCCTCTAATTGGCCAAAAGGGGGCGGGCTCCCTTCGCCTCGCGCAGTGAAAAGGACAGGAGGGAATGGGAGGGGGGAAATCTGGAAGGAAGTGTCAGGAAGGAGAGGAAGTAAACAAAACCTGACAGATAAGCTGAGAGAGAGAGAGGGGGGGGGGGGGGAGAGAATGACAGGGATGACAAAGCAAGGCTCGGGTGGGAAGGGAAATGGGCCGGCGTGGATTCTCTCTCTACGTCCCATTCAAGTTGGCAGTGGCCTATAACAGTGTTTCTCAACCTTCGTAATGCCGTGACCCCTTAATACAGTCCCTCATGTTGTAGTGACCCCCCAACCATAACATTGTTTTTGTTGCTGCTTCATAACAGTCATTTTACTACTGTTATAAATCATAATGTCATGTATTTTCATTCCCTGGACCAAACTGGGCACAAATACCCAATGCAACCACATGTAAATGCTAGTGGGGTTGGGGGAGGATTGATTTTGTCATTTGGGAGTTGTAGTTGCTGGGATTCTGAACTGTACCAGCAATGGATTTGAACCAAATTTGCCATACAGAACTCCCATGACCAACGGGAAACACTGGAAGGGCTTGGTGGGTATTGACCTTGAGTCTGGGAGTTGTAGTTCACCTATATTCAGAGAGCACTGTGGACTCACGCAATGGTGGATCTGGACCAAACTTGGCACAAATACTCAATATGCTCAAATGTGAACACTGGTGGAACCTGGGGAAAATAGACCTTGACTTTTGGGAGTTGTAGTTGCTGGGATTTATAGTTCATGAAGGCTGAGCGAAGGAAGAGAGATGCTTTTGAGCTGTGGTGTTGGAGGAAAGTTCTGAGAGTGCCTTGGACTGCGAGAAGATCCAACCACTCCATCCTCCAGGAAATAAAGCCCGACTGCTCATTGGAGGGAAGGATACTAGAAACAAAGTTGAAGTACTTCGGCCACATCATGAGGAGACAGCAAAGCCTGGAGAAGACATTTATGCTGGGGAAGGTGGAAGGCAAAAGGAAGAGGGGCCGACCAAGGGCAAGATGGATGGATGGCATCCTTGAAGTGACTAGACTGACCTTGAAGGAGCTGGGGGTGATGACGGCCGACAGGGAGCTCTGGCGTGGGCTGGTCCATGAGGTCACAAAGAGTTGGAGACGACTGAACGAATGAACAACAACAACACAATCAAAGAACATTCTGAACACCACCACCGATAGAATTGGCTCAAACTTCCCACATGGAATCCCCATGACCATCAGAAAATACTGTGTTTTCTGATGGTCTTTGGCGACCCTTCTGAACCCCTTCGCGACCCCTCAGGGGTCCCAACCCCCAGTTTGAGAAACACTGGTCTATAACCTTCACTTGGGATATTAAGGTGCGCCCAGGCTTTGAAGAGAGAGAGAGACCTTTCCTTGCACTCCTCCCATTCAAACAGCCTCAAATTGGCAATAATAATAATAATAATAATAATAATAATAATAATGCGTTTTTGGCAATGGTTTATAATAATAATAATAATAATAGTGTGGTTTTCTGGCATTGTATATTTCTGCCGCTTCTGTGATTGTTTATTTGTATTTTGATTCTGTAGCCCGCAGACTTCTAGGTTTGAGTGTGTCCACTTGAAAGTGGGGAGCCGTGACAGTGTGGGGTTCCTGCTGGTGTACCGCCCACCCCGCGACCCAGTAGATTCCCTGTCTGAGCTAGCGGAGGTGGTTTCTAATTCGGCCTTGGTCTCCCAGCGCCTGGTGGTGCTGGGAGATTTTAACATCCATGCTGAAACCACCCTATCTGGCGCAGCTCTGGACTTTATGGCCTCCATGACGACCATAGGACTGTCACAGATAATATCTGGCCCCACTCATCAAGCTGGACATACTCTTGACCTGGTTTTTGTGGCGGACAACGAAACGATCAGAGCGGAAGATCAAAACATCCTTCCGGTGTCATGGTCTGATCATTATCTGATCTCTTTTAGACTGGCTGCGACTCTAAACCTCCGCAGGGGTGGAGGACAGATTAAAATGGTCCGCCCTAGGAGACTGATGGATCCGGACGGATTCCTGAGGAATCTTAGGGCTCTTCCTGCCTTGGAGCCTGGCGATTCCATCGACGCCTTGGTGACTCTCTATAATGGGGAGATGTCCAGGGCGTTAGATGTGATCGCACCCGAACGCCCCATCTCGTTGCGTCGTGACAGGCCATCTCCCTGGTTCACCGGGGAGCTGACTGTGATGAAGCATGCGAGAAGGGGGCTAGAGCGCAAATGGAGGAAATCTCGGGACGTGTCTGATCGAGCACGGGCTAAAGCCTCTCTTAAGGCATACTCCGTGGCTATACGGGCGGCCAGGAAATCATTCACGACCACCCGGATAGCGTCTGCAGCAAACAGATCATCGGAGCTGTTTCGGGTCGTGGGGGAACTCCTCCACCCACCTGTGGTGGAGGAGGTCACTGATGACCCAGCAGCTCGGTGTCGCGATTTCGCACACCATTTTGCAGATAAAGTCGCTCAAATACGCCTTGAGCTTGACTCCAATTTCATCGCAGTGCCTGAAGAGGTGACGGAGGCATCTGCTTGTCCAATTTTGTGGGATTCTTTTAGGCTTGTTCTTCCTGAAACCGTAGAGGAGGTTCTTGGGGCTGTGAGGGCGACCACCTCACCTCTAGACCCATGCCCATCTTGGCTCATTAAATCAGCCAGGGAGGGGTTGCTTGATTGGTTTGTACTGATTATCAATGCATCGTTGGAGCAAGGGTTTTTTCCATCTGGTCTGAAACAGGCTGTGGTTCGTCCACTCCTCAAAAAAGCCTCCCTTGACTCCACGGTGCTGAGTAACTACAGGCCAATCTCCAACCTCCCTTTTTTGGGTAAGGTGCTGGAGAGGGTGGTCGCCTCCCAGCTCCAGAGTTTCTTAAACGATACCAACTACCTAGATCGGTCACAGTCTGGCTTCAGGCCTGGTCATGGCACCGAGACAGCCTTGGTCGCCTTGGTGGATGACCTCCGCAGAGAGCTGGACAGGGGGAGTGTGACTCTGCTGGTTCTCCTGGACATCTCAGCGGCTTTCGATACCATCGATCATGGTATCCTTCTGGGTCGTCTCTCTGGGATGGGCCTTGGGGGCGCGGTTCTGTCGTGGCTCCGGTCCTTCCTGGAGGGACGCACCCAGATGGTGAAGCTGGGAGACGCCTGCTCTGACCCCTGGCCTTTGACCTGTGGGGTCCCGCAAGGCTCTATTCTGTCGCCCATGCTTTTCAACATCTACATGAAACCGCTGGGAGAGGTCATCCGGAGTTTTGGAGTTGGGTGCCATCTTTATGCGGATGACACACAACTCTACTACTCCTTTCCACCTAATTCCAAGGAGGCTCCTCATGTGCTAGACGAGTGCCTGGCCGCTGTGTCGATCTGGATGAGGAAGAACAAGCTGAAGATCAATCCCGACAAGACAGAGGTCCTCCTGGTCGATCGTAAACCGGATCGGGGTATAGGGTGGTTACCTGTGCTGGACGGGGTTACACTCCCCCTAAAGCCACAGGTCCGCAGTTTGGGTGTCCTCTTGGATTCTTCGCTTACACTTGAGGCTCAGGTGTCGGCGGTGTCCGGGAGGGCCTTTGCGCAACTGAGACTTGTGCGCCAACTGCGACCATACCTCGTGAAGGCTGATCTGGCCGGGGTGGTCCATGCCTTGGTCACCTCTAGAATGGACTACTGCAATGCGCTCTACGTGGGGCTGCCCTTGAAAACGGCTCGGAAACTTCAATTGGTCCAGCGGGCAGCGGCTAGGATGCTAACTGGGGCTCATTATCAAGAGAGGTCTACCCCTCTGTTTAAGGAGCTCCATTGGCTGCCATTTATTTTCCGAGCCCAATTCAAGGTGCAGGTGCTTACCTACAAAGCCCTAAACGGTTTGGGACCACCCTACCTGCGCGACCGCATCTCCATCTACAAGCCCACACGCTCACTTCGATCATCTGGGGAGGCCCTGCTCGTGATCCCACCCACGTCGCAAGCGCGCTTGGTGGGGACACGGGACAGGGCTTTCTCTGTGGCGGCCCCCCGACTTTGGAACGCCCTTCCAAAAGATCTCCGACAGGCCCCTACCTTAGCAGTTTTCAGAAGGAATTTAAAAACTTGGCTGTTCCGCTGTGCCTTCTCAGAATAGGAACCCCCATCCCAAGCCATAGTAGCACTTTAGCACAACTAATGTCGCTGCACACCGCACTTTTATCCTACGTTCCTCCTACCATTTCAGCACTTTTAACCCTGTACCCCATTGCACCGGCCGAGCCAGTTTTAAATAATGTCTTGATGTATTGCCATTGTTGTTGTTTTGCTTAATTGTTTTGATTTGCTTTGTTTATTGTTGTGTTACGTTTTTTATTGTATTGTGTTTTGAGGCTTCGGCCTGTGTAAGCCGCATCGAGTCCTTCGGGAGATGCTAGCGGGGTACAAATAAAGTTAATAAATAATAATAATAATATAATAATACTTGTCGATGAATGTCCAGAATCAGCAGCATCCACCGCGGTCCTTTTTATCCTGGGCGTCGACTGAGCCAGTATAGACTTCATTTTGGTTTGCTTCTCCATAATGCTAATGGGTTAGGTGCTCTTGGTTCCACTCCTCAGCTTGGACTTCTCTGGCTTGGTTACACCTGCTAGCAGGGGCGGCTCAACCCATTACACAAAGTAAGCATTTGCAGTATAGTTGATTTTGCCCAGGGGTGCTCTTGAGGGAAAATAGACCTTAACATATGCAAGTTATAGTTACTGGGATGTATAGTTTGCCTACAATCAAAGAGCATTCTGAACTCCACCAATGATGGAATTGAACCAAATATGGCGCACAGAACTCCCACGACGAACAGAATATATATATATATATATATATATATATATATATATCAGTGATTGGTTGGGGGGGGGGGAATACTGTTTGCTTACTGTTGAAAATTACCTAGGGCTGCCTCTGCCTGATAGTAGTTACATTACCACCAGCACAGCTCTCAGCGTCCTTGGAACAGTCAAGCACCCCACCACGACAAGGTGGCACCCATCGGGGGGGGGGGGGAGGGTGCCACCAACATAGCAGGTGAGAGTCGCATTGAGGAAAAACAACAGGAAAAACTCAGCCACTGTCAGGACCTCAAAATCGAACTGCAAAGGCTCTGGCATAAACCAGTACAGGTGGTCCCAGTGGTCATTGGCACAATGGGTGCTGTGCCAAAAGATCTCAGCCGGCATTTGGAAACAATAAACATAGACAAAATCACAATCTGTCAACTCCAAAAGGCCACCGTACTTGGATCTGCACGCATCATTCGAAAATAAATCACACAGTCCTAGATGCTTGGGAAGTGCTCAACTTGTGATTTTGTGATATGAAATCCAGCATATAGATCTCGTTTGCTGTGACATACTGTGCTTTTGTGTCAGTAAAATAATAATAATAATAATAATAATAATAATAATTATTATTATTATTTATACCCCGCCACCATCTCCCCAATGGGGACTCGGGGCAGCTAACATGAGGCCAAGTCCAAAAATACAAAACAACACAATAAAAAACAGAACACAGAAAACAAAAATTATATCACAAAATAATTACAATAGAAAAATAAAATAATAAAGCAAATTCACACAAAATCGAACAAGATGGGCAGGCCGAATGGACAAGATAAAATGATAAAATAATAAAACCCTGGGTGAGGTAGGAATAAAAATATGTAAGTGAGGGGAAACCCAAAAGTTACAAGAACAGTGGGGCAAGGCTTTGAGTTTAGGACGGGGGGGGGGAGTACATAATAGAGGCAACAATAAAGGGGGGGGGTCAGAAATGGGGATGAATGGTCACTCTCCAAAGGCACATCGGAAGAGCCAGGTTTTCAGATTTTTCTTGAAGTCTGCTAAAAAGGGGGCTTGCCTGATCTCACCAGGTAGTGAGTTCCAAAGACGGGGAGCCACAGTGGAGAAGGCTTTCTCCCTCGTTCCCACAAATCTTGACTGCAGGGGGTTATGGTGTAGGGGTGGTGTGTAGGTGTCCTTTTTGGCAGAGAAGGCTGGAAGCCCTTGTGGAAGGACAACCACCCTGATTTCATAGCATTGAGCTTAAGGCAGGCGTGGGTCAACTTGAACCATCCAGGTGTTTTGGACTTCCACCATTCCTAACAGCCTCAGGCCCCTTCCTTTTCCCCTCAGCCGCTTAAGTGGGAAAGGCAAAAAGACGCTCCATGGAGTCATGCCAGCCACATGACCAGGAGGTGTCTACTGACAATGCAGGCTCCTCAGTTTGGAAATGGAGATGAGCACCTCCCCCAGAGCCAGAAATGAAAGGAGAAGCCTTTACTTTTGTCTGTGTATGTGTGTTTCATTGCATTTCACTGTAACAAGATATTGAATGTTTGCCTGTGTCTGTTTATACGCTGTAATCCATTCTGAGTCCCCTTGAGGAGAAGACTGGAATATAAATAAAGCATTATTATTATTATTATTATTATTATTATTATTATTATTACTGCAGTCCAGGATCAAACCAGTTAATCCATGGTAGAAACAGAACTCAAGGAAACAAGGAGAAGGGAAAGCTAAGTGTCCATCCCAGAGTCAAAGCCAAATACCAGAATGCCAAGCAACAAGGTTGTGTCCACAAGTCAATAGCCATAGTCTGTTGAGGAGCAGTCCAAATTCCAAAGGGTACATGAGAGACAAGGTTCCAAAGTCCAGGCATGGATACAGAAGTTGCAGCCAGCAATAAGGTGCAAAACCTTAAATGCTGCTTTCATGGCTGATCCCAATTGTTGGCCTTCTCAGTAAGCCATGCTGATCTCCTCACCTGAGTCTTTTTTTTCCCCTTAGGCACTCTTCCTCAGCCTGCTCAACAGAAGTCTTTTGTATCTGAGCAGCAGCCTGAGTAGTTGTTATTTCTGGGTGTGGCTGGGGGAGTTGATGTTCTTGGCTGGGCTCTAGTTCAATAGCTAATCATTCACTCAGCAAACCCTCATCCATGCTATCTATGACACCAACCTACATTTCCAAGATTTTTGTCCTTTTTCGTTATGTCTACATGATACACCTACACACTGCAGCCAACACACTAAATCAGAGCTTTCCAAACTGTGTATCGCAACATGTTCGTGTGTCAGCTGTGGTGTGTAGGTGTGTCATGTGTACATAATGGGAAACCTCTGAGGCTATCTGAAATAAGCGATAAATCATACATTAAATATACCTATAAATGAAAGATTTTCATGATATATGTTTTGTTCCCATAAATTTTGTTATTACATCTATGTATGTGTTCACATCTTGTATAAGAGGTTGCTTTAACCTTCGGTTTGCTAAGAAAACTTAATGGTTTTGTCACAAAATTATGCATGTGTAAAAAGTGTGTCACCAACATGAAATGTTTGGAAAGATCGCAGTAACATGTCGTGACCCACAGTTTGGAAAACTGCTTTAGAGTGGAGATTCTCCCAACCCACCCCTTTTAGGTCTATTAGATCATAGCCTAGTTTGTTGAACAATGTCAGAAAGTAAGAAAGGAATGGTTGCTTATTTTGAGACTGTCTTTGGATGAAAATATGAAATAAATTGGTGAGAGGACTTAGGGGGGGAAATAGCCAATTAGAAAACCCAAAAATGTACAAATCTTTAATGCTGGTCTTGGACCAGCATTAAAGATGTACACACAAACACACATATACACTTATTTAAGAATCTCTCTTGATAGCAGAAAAATATTCCTATATATCAAATACATGATTGGGATTCAGCAAATATGAATTTTGAAAAACAACAGATGCCTTTGCCCTAATTAGCTTTTGTTTTTGCCAGATAGAGCATTGGAAAAAAGCAATAGCATTTTTAGGCTGGTGGGATGGCAAATGTCACTCTGTGTAATTAAATTACATTAAGGTTCCCCTGTGGAAGGACAAAATTGTTCTAAAAACATAAAAAGTCTAGAAAGACCTCTAGGTATTTTACAAATGACACTCTTAAAACTGTGTTTCTTTGGTATATGATTGGAGTATAGCTCACATTATTGTAAATAACTACAAATAATTATGAAAAATTAGATAGATGTTCTAGAAAAAAATGTTCTTGGATCAGCATTAAAGATGTACACACACACACTAAAGATGTCTGGGGAGAACAGGTTGAACTCCCTCTGTCAGTTGCAACTCCCCATGCAAGGACATGAGAGAAGCCTCCCATGAGGATGGTAAAATATCAAACATCCAGGTGTCCACTGGGCAGACAACCAATTCTCTCACACCAGAACCAGAAGTGACTTTATATGTGTCAAGTTACTCCTGATACATATACAAATCTCATACATCATAGAACCCAGTCTGTAGATGGTTTTTCTGGACTAAATGTAAGAGTTCAGATGTGACAGTGCACAGAACTGTGTTGCATACACATTAATAATACTTATAGGCTGCTAGGATTGTTGTTTCATTTCTGAGTTATGGGGCCACTGGGTTTTTTCTTTTGTTCAGAGGGGCTTTGCCTTTTCTTAGGTTTGAGGCTGAGAATGAGACTTGCCCAAAATTACCCAGTGGGTTTCCATAGTGAACAAGGATTCAAACTCTAGTCTCTTGAGTCATAGTCCAAACCACTATACCATGCTGCATTGAGATTAATTATTGCTCTACTTATTGGCTGCTAGGACAGACTCCATCGACTCATATTATACAGTGGATCTCCAGCATTTACATATCTCGGGATTATTTAGCTTTATTCTCAAAGCAAGGCTTTATCAGTATTACTCTTTCTAATATAGTAGATTTATTAGTGAAACTGACCACTGAAGGTTGGCCACAGTGGGAGCTCTGGAGGACTAGTATGGCTCCTGGGGTGCAAATATGGTAACCAGCTCCAGGAAGTTGCCGAGTTATCTAAGACCATGAAGCCCTCTCACTAAGATAAGAGGTTTATTTCTGACATTTCCTATCACTGTTCAACAGCCATGGGATTATAAGCATTATTTCTGAGTTTCAGTTTAAACTAATCTGAAAATAGATAGTGAAGTCTAATTTGAATGTACTGAAGATCTGTCAGACAAATGGAAATACTTAAAAATGAATTACATTTAATTTTGGTTTCTTTATTTTAATCTCATTTTTTAAAATAAATTGATGAAGCTGCCCTCCATATATTATGGCCTTTAATATGATGCACATTTCTGGCAAGCACAGAAGGTACCCTAAGATATTATACAAATCAGATTTAGCTTTCAAATATGTGTCTTAGTCAAATATGTATCTTAGTCAATCTGTTGCCATTTTGATGACAAAATTAGAAGGCATTTTAGGGATTTTCCCCCCACAACATTTGCCTTCAAATTCTATTTTTCCAGCCAATTATGGTGATACCTGCAGTAGCAGACTTTATCCCATAATATTCATAAAATTGTGCATGGCCTTCTAGAGGCCTTCTGGGAATGCAACATGCTTGTTATTAGCTACTAAGAGCAGTTGTATTTTAGGAACAGTCGCACTCCTCCTCTTAAAAACAAATTCTGCTGTCCAGTGGTTGCCTCCCTCCCAAACACTTTCATAATGTTAGCTTCAAAAAAAATGCCCCCTGATTTAGAAAAATCTTTTCCTCCTGCCCCCCATATATCAAATAAAGTATTATCCACAGTGACCATTTTGCTTAGTCCTTCATTGTGCTCTTCTTAATATATATCCTCTTAGATTTCGAATCTGCTGATAGGGTCTCTTTTATGCCAGTTTAGTGGTGGGTGCTTGAAGCCTTTAAATGTTTTGGGCTAGGGGTGGTGAACAATAATAAAAATTACAGATCCAGACATCTCAAGTGGACTATGTCTACTGTCTTTGATATTTTGAAATTCTAAGGAGGATTAATGATCCCCATTTATTATTACCTGAACAGAGATTAAAGTATCAAGGGACAGAAAGCACTCTAACAACTACCATGTCAGGCTACATGGAGAAGCAATTGAAACCCACAAGCATGTGAACAATTTCAACAGAAAGAAACCATGAAAATGAACAAAATCTGGCTACCAACATTTTAAAAAACTCTAAAATTATAACTGTAAATAAATAACAATACTCAAACACAGGGGAATTCCAGACAAGAAAAAAAATCAGGGACAGCTAATCACCTCTCAACAAAGGATTTCCCCAGGCAATAACAAGTCACACCTAAAAACTGTCAGGTCATCAAATGCTAATCAAGATGGCCAATTGAAACATCCACACCTAGCTCCAACAGACAAGAACTCTTTCTCCCACCTGGGTTTTCCACAGATATATAAACCTCATTTTCCTAGTTTCCAACAGACCTCACAACCTCTGAGGATGCCTGCCATAGATGCAGGTGAAACGTCAGGAGAGAATGCTTCTAAAACATGGCCATACAGCCCAAAAAACCTACAACAACCCAGTGATTCCAGCCATGAAAGCCTTCGACAAACATTAGACAAAAAACAGTTTTTCGGTGAGGAGACAAGCTATGACTGTTGTGACTACTTTTGGAAAATTCCTGTTGTTTTTACAGCCATAGCTGATTTGATCTGACTATGCCAAATTGTCTTCTGATTGAGCAAATTATAGATAACTAGTTTAGTTACTTTAAAACCAGCGGGAGAAGCTAATGTAAGAAACTGATAGATTTTCAGCTAATCTCCTTCCCGCTCTCCTCTGAAAATATGTATACTATTAAACTAATATTTGAACTGTCTCTGCCCTGCCCACTTTCAAAATGTAGTTGGATAGTAGTTTAATTCACTCTCAGGATTCCAAACAATACAAAGTAAATTCCCACAAGTTGAGCAAGGCTTACAAGCAGTCTACAAGAACATTGGATTTTCTATTACTGAATTTGGGCAGTGTTAAAAACAAATATATTTTTTATGTTTTCTTCTGTTTTACTCAGAAATAGTATATTATTGCTTAGTTCCAAATAAAATAGACTACATCAATAAGTGGGAACTGAGTAAGTCAACAATTTTATACAACAAACTGATTCAATAGGCCAATGATTGTCTTAGAATCATTTGCAGTTTTCTTATTCTGTTGTGAGTACTTGTACAATTGATCAATTCTAATGTCCCCATATGACATACTACATATTATTTTTCTTTTACAATATTTAAGATAGATTGTGCATAGGTTGCTTGTTTAACCATTCTAGTAAGTTCTTTTTCCAGCCCCAATTTGAAAATGAGATGCCATTCTATTGTTTAAAGCTGACATTTTCTTCAAAATATGGGTGTTTTGCAACATATTGAAAGATGATCCACATAAGAACGATTATGCTGGATTATATCAAACTAAAAGACATATTTACAGTGAGTAATAGAGAATTCTTATGAAAGTTTTAGTGGCAACTCATATATTATGTAGCATGTTTGAAGATCCCATTTGCTCCTTGTAAAAACAGAAGATGCACACCCATCCTGGACATTCCACAGATATATAAACCCCATTTTCCTAGTTTCCAACAGACCTCACAACCTCTGAGGATGCTTTCCATAGATGCAGGTGAAACGTCTGGAGAGAATGCTTCTGGAACATACATCCCAGAAAACTCACAACAACCCAGAAGATGCACATTTTAAAAAATTTCTCATCCCCCCCCCCCCAACAACCCTCCTAATCTATGTCAGGAAAAGATATAAATGTAAACTAATTCAGAAAGTAGTAGCAAAATAGGGGTTTTTCCCTACTTCTTCAAAATTAAGAATGTATTTTGAGTGAAACTTGGAATTTGTTTGTAAGGTTTGCATTCCAACAAAATGGTTCACTGCTTCTACACTTTCTCACTTGGAACATCTGAACGTATGGTGGCTGCTGATTCTTGGTATAGAAGATTATGAGAGTTACATAAGAACTTAATTCCTTCTACCTTGTCCCCAGCTAGCACATAAATTTAGTGACTCAACCACTGATCCATGATCCTATGGCTATAATATGTACTTTATAAAGATCAACTTAACATTCCTTCCCTTTTATCTGTAGAAAAGCCTTTCTGAAGCTTCATCTCAACAAAATCTCAACAGTATAGTGATTTGTGAAACCTCTGATGTGAAATAGGCTTAAACGCTTTTGAAAACTACAGGAGAAGTTGAAGCAGCTCACTTCATTTCATAGGTTACCACTACTTTCAGATATTCTGCAGATCAGAAGCTTCGGTCTCCATATTTGAAGTCTTCAAACTATGAGACATGGTTGCATGGAGTTCAAACAAGTTTAGATCTAAATTGAAAGCAGTCAGTCTGATACAATACTTAGAACAAGTTCAGTACTATTGCATATATAGGTCACCAGGTATTGCTGTTTAATTATAATCACTAGAAAGTAAAGATTTGGGGTAAATTTTTGTGCGACTTGTAAAACTCACCAGTAAATATTTGATTAACTTCTGTGGATTTTAAACTTGGAGTTTAAAAATAGAAATTGATTTGCCATGTTGAAGAAGAAGAAGAACTTTATTTTTCTACCCCGCCTCCATCTCCCTGAAGGAACTTGAGGCGGCTTACATGGACCAAGCCCAGGCAACATACAATTAAAAGCAGAACAATAAAAAATTACAATTTAAAAAGCATAGTCCAATTCTGTTGAGTTGGGGGTTATTAAGTTGGCTAGGTGGCATTGTTAAGTCCCATCATAATAGGGGAGCTCTAACAAAGTGTTTCCATATTCAGTTGTGTGAAAATGTGTGCTTTTCTGGAACTCTGTCCACAAACCATTTCAACATGGTTTTACATACTTGTCCTGTTACCCAAAATAGTTACTTCTTGAAACTTTCTTCTAGGGCACTGGTTCTCAACCTATGTGTCCCCAGATGTTTTGGCCTTCAATACCCAGAAATCCCTACAACTGGTAAACTGGCTGGGATTTCTGGGAGTTGTAGGCCAAAACACTTGGGGACCCACTGTATGAGAACCACTGTTATAGAGGATTCAAACTACTTTTTAATAAATTCCAACCCAATGTTTTACTTGCATTTTTTTACTCTTCTCAGGTTGCTTTTTATTATATTACATCTCCATAGTCTCAAACCATCTCTTCACAGATTCATGGCTGTGGCTTCCTTAATACAGAACATTTATATGGAATGTGGTCTTTTTTCTTACTGATTTCTGCCTTATCAAGCTTTATTATCTTTTCTGATAAGTCATGTCTTCTTGTGATATAGCCAAAATGCAATAGTTTCTGTTCAGTCATCTTGGCTTTTAGAAAGAGTGCAGACTTAAATGCTTGAATAAAGTCATTTATTTGTTTATATATATTCCATGGCATCCAATTCTTCTCCAGTACCACATTTGAAATTAATGGATTTTTCCCCTATCAGCTTTCTTCACTGTCCTGCTTTCACAAACATTCATTGAAATTGGAAACACAATAGAATGAAAAATCATTACTTTAGTATTTAATTATATATCTTTAGACTTCTGAATCTCATTGAGTTCCCTTGTAAGTGCTCTTCCAATTTCTTGGCTGCAGTCCCCACTCCAATTAATGACTTAACCAAAGTATGGAAAATCTTTAAATATTATAGTGTCTTAGTTTCCTTTAAATTTATTTAAATCATCTGTGGTTATTATTTTTGTTTTCCTAACCTTCAACTGAAAACCTTCCTTTGTCTTTTTTCTTTAACTTACTCCAGTAATTATTTCAAACCTTTGCTATTTTCTACCAATACTATGGTATCATCTGAACATCTTGAACTGTTGAGATTCCTTCCTCCAATGTGTGAGCCCTTTTCCTCCAATTCTAATCCTGCTTTAAATAAGATATGTTCAGCATAATAGGTGAACAGTATGATAAAATGCAGCTTTTCCTAACACTCTTGACAATTGGAAACTGTATTTTGCCTTGCTGGGAGCCTCTTGTCCTTTAAATTTCTTGTTTGTGGAAAGCTCATATCAGAAAAGTCATGTAAGTCTGCTTCAGGAAAGAAAAGTTCAGCAGCTTATCAAGTCTTGCTGTTTGGCTGTCGTGGAGCTGTCCATGGTCCAGCTTCAGTTTCACTCTACTGTGCCTATAATGTGGGTTGTGGCCTCAAAAAGATAGATTCAGTCCTCTGATGATGCTAGAAATTTTAATGCATTGCTTTGATTTTCTGCTTTAATATTTAATTTTAATATTTAATGTTGTGTCTTTTAAATTATATAATTATTTTCAAAATTTTATATTTATACCTTTATTCCAGTTTTGTATTGTTTTTATAGTGGATTATTATAAATACGTTATTAGTCACTTTGAGTCTCGTTATTGGGATTAAAGTTAGGATATAAATGAATAAAGTTGTTGTTGCTGCTGCTGTTGTTATTTCAAATTTCCTTAAAGCCAATAATGGATGTGGCCTCCATCGGTATTGACTCTATATAGATACCATTTTATTTTTTAAGTAAAGATGTAAATCAAGATCAGACTGTCACTTTTTCCCTTAATAATTTTTGACCAGCTGTTACTGACAAAGAAGGCCAGTGTGCTTCAAAGGGTAACATGTTGGTTGTTCCTTTTAGATCAGCGGTTCTCAACCTGTGGGTCCCCAGATGTTTTGGCCTTCAACTCCCAGAAATCATAACAGCTGTTAAACTGGCTGGGATTTCTGGGAGTTGTAGGCCAAAACACCTAGGGACCCACAGGTTGAGAAACGCTGTTTTAATTATCTAATAAACGAATCACCATAAAGTATACTTTGGATTTTGTTGTATTCTCCTTATGACAGCGCTTTTGTCTTTGTGACATGTTCTTTTCTTAAAGCCTGTTTTGTGACAATTGTTTTTGTTCAATCCTCTTTAACTAGAATTGTTCAAGTGTTGCTCAATTTGGTCTGCGGCACATTTTGGATATTTGATTTTCATCAATTTAGTCTCAACTGGTCTAATACAACTGAATCTGGATTCCATATCCAAAGTAAATTAAAAAATCAGTATCTTTGCAGCTCCATTGACTTGCACTAGGAAATAAAAACAGGCTTTTTTGTTACTCAAGTTCATGGCATTTGGCAACATTTGAATCCCTTCAAGTAGATAAACTCATAAACAAAGTTGATAAACCCTACCAGATTACATACAGGTAGTTCCAGAGCTTTATGTACTAGCCAAAATAACACTTTAAATCAGCTTCACTAGCTATTCTCAATATATTAAAAACCATAGATTTGGCCACCAACAAAGAAATAATAAGAAAAGTGAAAATCGTTGGAAAACAATTCCTACAATATATTTAGAAAGAAGGTTGAAATGGTATCTAGGGAGTTCAAAATGTTTTTGTTTGTTTACCAAGACTTACTTAATCTGGTTGTTTAATTTTATATGTGCATAGTTAGTTTTGAATAAAAAGCTTGCTAAAATGTATTGTACAGTGTGCATGTAATTTTTGAATCTATACCTATTTCATGTTGTTTTTCAGTTAAAGAAGCAAGTCTAGGAAGACAACTGCTTTCTTAACTGAGATATACTTGTGGACATGCTAAAAACGGGTGCTGTTGTGATATGCATATGTGCAACAATCCATTTATTTACAATGGTTTTGACTTACTTGTGTGAGCCATCCCATGGTGTTTGCTAGAAGCATTCAGGATTGAACCTACCTATAATTGAGTCCCTTCATATTCTTGGCAGTTAATGGTGAAGAGAAATAAAAGGTAAATGAGATGAACTTTTAAAGTGAAACAGGTGTTCTCATCAAATATGCCATCATCACATAAGTCAGTGTGTACACTGGGACTCCAAACAGCTTAATGAGGATGCTCAAAAGGCAAACAAGCCATAGCTGCCTGTAGGTGGTACCGGAAAAAAGTAATAACCATCAAGAGAAACAGCGGTGCAAAGCAGTTTCTTTTCCTATTCCTTAGTGATAATTTAAGCTATTAACCTAAATAAACCTAAAGATGTCTATCTGGGTTTATTGAGTACCTCTGTGAATTGCAAGAGTGGAAGACAGTCTCCCACTCTTGCAGAATATAATTTCAATTACATCTTCTACAAATATGTTATGTTTATACTACTACATTAAAAACTTATTGTAATGATTTGTCATGCTCTACACCTTTCTCATGCCATCTGCCTGAAGCTGATTTTTTAAAGACATCAGAATGCTTAGTTCTGGGATTTGGAAATTTCCCAAGTAAGCAGAATTAAATAACATTTCTACTATAAATATAACTCTACACAGTTTTATTATTTGGAAGTAACACAAAAATTCTAATGCTGCTGAAGATAAATTCCAGTCAGTTTTTAAAGTAGTGACTAAACTTTCATTTTTGCATCTAGAAGATGCATTTGCTCTCTACAGAATTGTATTAGAATATGCATGTTATTTTTGGATGGCTCTCTTTGTCATATTGACCACATTCAAAATAAGGCTCATTCTAGAGTTAAAGTATTAACAGAACCTCTTCTGAAAACATTTTCCTTCAAAGAGATATGTGGTGGAGGCTCCTCCTTTGGGGGCTTTTAAGCAGAGGCTGGATGGCCATCTGTCAGGGGTGCTTTGAATGCAATTTTCCTGCTTCTTGGCAAGAGGTTGGACTGGATGGCCCATGAGGTCTCATCCAACTCTAGGATTCTATGATTCTATATATGCTATCTCATGCAAGCAATGCCCCTCAACATGCCACACTAGACCATTTTCTGTAATAATATATAGCCAAAAGGAGTAATTTATAAACATGTATTACAAATGGGGAATAAACATGGCAGGGTTCATGCCTTTTGAAAATTAGGACAGGGTTCATGGTTTGCATCTTCTTTGGAACCTATTTGATAATATCCCATTCCTTCAACTATATAAATATGTTTTCTTACTAAAGCTGTAGTACTACTTTGTATTGCATTCAAATAAGTAGATTTATATTCATGCAAGTTCCCATTCGCATAAGACCCATTGAATAAATGGAATGTTATGTTTAAGGTTGATATTCTATTCAGCATTGATGCAGTGTACCTAGGCTATTTGGTATGAATCATTGCACTGAGACTTTTACATTCCCAAACATTCACAAAGAACTACAATAGTCATCTGACCATTGGACAACAATCACAATGGATCCTTTGTATCTGTTGGGGTTTGGTTCCCGGACCACCCCACCCCCATGGATAACCAAAAATCCACAGATGCTCAACTCTCATATACAATGGTGTAGTAAAATGATAGCCCTTATATAAAATAGCAAAATCAAGGTTTGTCTTTTGGGTTTTTTAAAAAATGTATTTTTCAAGCTGTGGATGACTGATTGCAGAATCCATCATTACATAGGAATTTCTTTTTTCAAATTATTTTCATAGAATCATAGAATCAAAGAGTTGGAAGAGACCTCATGGGCCATCCAGTCCAACCCCCTGCCAAGAAGCAGGAAAATTGCATTCAAATCACCCCTGGCAGATGGTCATCAAGCCTGTTTAAAAGCTTCCAAAGAAGGAGCCTCCGCCACACTCCGGGGTAGAGAGTTCCACTTCTGAACGGCTCTCACAGTCAGGAAGTTCTTCCTCACGTTCAGATGGAATCTCCTCTCTTGTAGTTTGTTCCTTGTCCTAATCTCCATGGAAGCACTAAACAAGCTTCCTCCCTCCTCCCTGTGGCTTCCTCTCACATATTTATACAGGGCTATCATATCTCCTCTCATCCTTCTCTTCTTCAGGCTAAACATGCCCAGCTCCTTAAGGTGCTCCTCATAGGGCTCGTTCTCCAGACCCTTGATCATTTTAGTTGCCCTCCTCTGGACACATTCCAGCTTTTCAATTTTTATTGAGAATAGATTGTCTCAGGGAGATTGGAGCATGAAAGAAGTTTGTAAAATCACGATAGGTTTGCAACAAAAGTGTGAGAACAATATGTGATAGAAAAGTAGGACAAGGGAAGAGATGGGGGTTAGGGAGTGAGCAAAAAGAAGAAGAAGAATGAATAATTTGTATATAACTTTCAGGTTGCTTTAGGTTGTGTTAACTCTTTTTGTTAGATTTTCAGTCAGATTGCTGTCTAGTTTCTCTCTGAACTTTAGCCTTTGATACTTTATTATATTTCCTGAATATGAATTTCTATGTTGTCTTTTCTGATAAATTCAATAAATTTTCCCAGTTTGTTTTTTGTCTTTGTATATTATTGTCTGTTAATTTTTGCTTAAGCAGATCCATATTCATTATATCCCAAACTTTCAATAGCCAGTTTTCAATTGCCGTTATTAGATAAATAAAGATTCTATTTGTGTTCTTTTCTATTTCAAAGGAATTTCTGTACAATAGCACAATTTGGGATCCAACGGAAAGTTTTAAAGTCCCCACTAGATGGAGATGCTGGTACTCCCTCCAATTTCTCCAGTCTGAAGCAAAGGGAAACATATCATCAGCAGATGGTAAAAACACATTTTCAAAAATTTGGATGTATTCAGCCAGCTTATGTAGTGCTTTTGTTTGGTTGGAACTTGAATGATGTGTGTTGATGATATAAAACCAAGAAGCCCATTCACTAAAGTTGTAAATAATAGAAAACACTAGTAGAGAGAGCATTACGTCGCTGTCTAGTTATACAATAATTTGATAAAATGTCGTTATCATCAGCATAAGACCATTTCCTTAATAACTTTTGCTAGCATTCTGATTTTTCTAAAGTGAAAGAAAAGATTTGGCAGATACTTGATTTCCCTTGCTAATCCATCAACATATTTGGCATGCTTATGAATACTGAAGATGTAAAATTTTATCTCTCTCATTTTCACTTACAAAGAATAAAACAGTTAGTACCTGTAGTTGTCAACATTTTGCTTGTTTTTAAAGGCAATTGATTTATTTATAATTTATTTTTTTGCAGTGAAATACAGATAGAGGAAACCCCTGATATGGCCACAAGTGACAAGTCAGATTTCCCTACAATTTATGATTGTCTCAAAGTATAATGCATATTTGAAGGCCATGCTTCATTCACAAGATTGATATAATTTATAATCCTGGCATTTAAAAGGCCTATTGATGCACCTGAATTTATTTTTAGAAGTTGCACCGAATGAAATGTAAATTGCTAGATATATTCTGCCTCAAGGGTATTGAGGGTTTGCAACATTGTTTAGATATGTAAATGGCTTGTATTTCCTGTCTGTGATGAGAATTTCAATGCTCTTTAAATATGGTCGATCTACAGACAGCAGAGTACTTTTCTGCATCTGGCCATCATCTGAAGGGAAAAAAGGGATATATTTTATCCTAGTAAATTACACTGAAAAAAATATATCAGTAAGGCCAAAGCAATAGCTGGGACTCTTTTTGTCCAATCTGGTTTTGCTTGTATTTTTTTTAGTAGTAGGTGGTGTTATTTTTTTAAAAAAATCTTTGTGGCAAAAACTTTGAGGAAAAGTCAGGGACCCTGTTTGCAACTCTGCAAAAGACAGTATCTGCTATATTTTAATTCTTGTTCTGTAGATTTAGCAACATGTACTTTTGATGTACTAAAGTATTCTGTCATAACAGATAAAGGTTAACATTTCTAACAGCCTTAAGAACTTGAACCTTTCCATTTAATTGGGTATCAAACCTATTCAAAATGGTTAAGTCTTTGCTTTAAAAATTGTCAGTTTAAATGTTACATTCCCTTTTTCTTGAAATTGCAGCAGAATGTGTAAAAATGTAACACTGATCATCTTTAGTGCAGTAAGACCAGCATGTTGTCATTTTTCCACTATCCGCTTTGCTATTTAAAATGTCTATAGCAAGGTAGGAGATTAATCAGTGGAGTCAAAATGCCACAAACTTTTTATTCTTAACAGGGCAGCAAAGAATACAGTGAAGCCATAATGACCTAGTCCCAATGCACTGTCACATATTGCATGTCACTGTAAAAGCAGATAATGCACAATCCACATGTCTGCTGCTCACATTGTACCAGATTTAAAACATTCAAGCATAACTAAGCCACGAGACTAGTACTGTTTACTCGATCTCCATAGCATAACTTTTGTTTTTGATAAATGTTATGAATGCATATCAGGGGGATATGAACATTTCACCAGTAGAATATGCTGCCTCAGAGTGTGGTGGAGCTGCCTTCATTGGAAATTTTAAACAGAGGCTGGAAGATCATTTTTCAGGAGTGTTTTTAATGTGTATTCATGCATGGCAAGCAGTTGGACTGGATGGCTCTTACGGTCTTTCCATATCTATGATTCCAAACCAACTAGGCAGGAGTTCACATTTTTTCACTTATTGTTGTTTGGACCACTTCTTTCTTCTGACAGTTTTTAATATCCTGCCTTACCAACATGACACAAGTTTCTCTTCTCCATTTCAGTCAGGGGTAGGATTAAACATGCAGGTTGAAAATTAAACATGTTTGAAATGAAAAAAAAGGCAAGAGAGGAGAAAAGAGTGGTGGATATTTTAAAAAGTGGCAAGCTGAAATAAAAAATGATGACCAAGCAGCTGATTGATGATATAGAAAAAGTACACCTCGGAGATTACCACTATCCAACAGAACTCTGAGGATGTTAAAAAAAAGACTTAAGAAAGACATTTCAGTCCCCAAATGATAATGAGACGGAGGAATTGAAATTAGCTACTGAGAGAAACCATGAAAAACAAGATGAGTGCAGACAAGGCTCTGAGATTATGGAAGTTGCCAGTTCGATACAGCAAACTGAACAGAAAAAAAAATAATTCAAACTGCTTCAATGGACTTGATCGAATCAGAGAAAAATACTACAGCAAATTTCTGAAGGTCATCACAGAGCATCAAACCACTAAAAGCACTTCCAGTGATCCGAGTAGCCTAACGAAGAATGCTGAAGCAGCAGTAACGTCTCCAAAATTTGATTCAAAGCATCATTTTGGAAATTTAGATTGAGACCAAGGCACAGTGCTGCATTGCTTCACATCTTGGCAGAAAGGGCATTTACAGTTTATCCTATTCAGCATCAACAAACGCTGTTAATGGATGTGCAGAAGCATAAGAGATTCATAAGGAGAGTGATTTAGAGCACACACCCACATATCTCTGATGATTTCATGAATAATTTAAAAAGAATATTTACAGATGAACCAACTGTAAGTAATGCTAATACTAAACAGTGAAGGTAGATGCCTAGATGAGTCCTCCTTCGGGGGGGAGGGGGGAGAAGGGCGGGGTATAAATGTAGAAAATAAATAAAATAAATACTGGGGTTTATGAACAGAAGTACTATATGCGTGTAGGATCTGGTGTAAAATAGAATCTAAAGCCAAATGCCTCTGAATTGAAATTAATTTGGGGTCAATTAAAAAGAGTACAGGCAGTGCCCAAGTTACAAATATCCAACTTACAAATGACTCATAGCTAAGAATGGGGATGATACAACAGGAAGTGAGAGAAATCTACCCCTCAGAAGGGAAATTCACTCCTGGAAGAGTTATCGTGGGGAAAAGGTGTCTCAACTGGAGCTTTATCACCAATCTTCAATGAGACATTTTTTTTCAAAATCTAATGATCACAGGGACAGAAAGTGTGATGGAATCCACAGACAGCTAAACCCTATCCGTATACTATCTTATATATGGGGGGTGGGGGGGGGGAGGTTGCACATGAAAATGAACCTGTTTCGACTTACAAAAAAAGTTCAACTTAAGAACCAACCTACAGAGCCTATCTTGTTCAGGGACTGCCTGTACTAATATGATAGACTCAAACATGGTTTTGCTCACTGTTTCAAAAAAAAATATCAGCATATTTTGCATGTGTTTGTATTTTTTATTTATACATTTGTCGCTGTTTTCAGCTAATTATAATTCAGTCTTTTTACAACTCATAATTTAAAATGACATTTTACATTGTATGGAATTTTGCCAACTCAATAGAGCGATTAACAATTGAATGTGCAATGTACAGCTAGATTACACTTTTTACAAAAATAAAATGTTTAAAGATTGTACCAGATCAAGAGTAAGTGAATTTCACTGAGGCTCCATTGATACTGCCATTATAATGCAGGCTGAGCTGCATTATATGGTCAGCGTAGACCTATATAATCCAGTTCAGTGCAATTGAGTCTACACTAACTATATAATGCAGTTCAATCTGTGTTATAATGGCAGTGTAGATGGGGCTTGAGTTAGAGTAACCACTATGCCTACAAATGACCATTAGTGAAAGCAAACCCCGGTATAATAATGATACTTTATTTTACAAGTCACTTCCTGGATGATTGGGCAGCACTCCAATGGCCTAAAATAATGAATAAGGATGAACAGAATATTAACATGACTTCTGCACAGCTAGATTTTTTTCTCATTTTCAGCAACACACATCTTTTCCAAAAACCTTTGAGTAGTTCCAGTGTATTAACGCATCTTGAAGGTCTGTGCATGATACAGAAGATACTTCCCAGGCAAATTCTACTGGTTTTTAGACCAGTCTCTGAAGGGTTACATCACATTTTACTAGCAATAGCAGACAATTTATAACTAAATGTCTTTATAGTGCAAAGTTCATCTCCCCCACATAGTATTTTTTTCTAACAACAAAACAGTTTAATCTTCACAAATGAAGATACCCTATACACATGGTACATTTTATTCAATTATTCATGCCACCATCTATTAAACAAATTAGTAACATATAATAAAAAATTATATTCCCTGCCTCACTGCATCATAAAGCAAGTCTAAAAGAGAAAAACATTATAATTCTTTGTTGATATCCCCAGAAGAACAATATAGTACAGAAATTTTGTTCTGAGCTCAAGTGTAAAAATGAAACACGTCCCTTTTTATTCTACAGTACAGGTAATCTGCTACTGCTTATTTTCAGTATTCATCTTTTTTATTTGGTGAAGCAGAGTGTCTTTCTCCATGTGAGCTTCAGCAAGAGCCATCTTAGCTTTGGCTAATTCCTGTTTAAGACATTCATTTTCTTCTATAAGCTAAAACAAGAAGATAAAAAAATAAAGTATTTAGTTTTGTATATATAACTCATTCAATATTTTGGCAAAGAAAGTATTTATAAATAATCTTTCCCCTACACATTAAACAAAGCTCAATTTGGGAAAGCATTTAATGGTAATTTTGCATCTACTTTTCTACAAAGCATTATAAATGTTTTACCTCAGCAAATTATATTGGGCAGGGATCTCAAATTAAATAAATGACATCATAAACAAGAAAACAATCACAATTAATTCTGCTGTGCAACAGAACTATTGCTAGAAAATGAACAAGTAAATTGTGGAGTTTGCTTAAATATCCAACACACTTTTTAAAACACTTGACTGTTTTCTCCGCTGACTGTAGTGTTTACATAACACTTTCATATATCTCCCCTGTAAGATTGCTGTTGCTGCTATTACTGTGGACAGTGGGATGCCTGGCACCAATCCATGCCTCTGTTCTATTAGGTCAGGCACAGGACATATTGATAATTGTGATCCAGGGCAGGATGATCAAAAACACTTCACACAAATGCTTTGTGATTCTTTTTCTTTCTTTTTTTCTCCCATCTCCACCCTTTGCAGTCCTTTTTAATGGACTAAATCTGCATGCATGAATTGCCCTATGGTACAGGAACTACCAATCACAGCTGTTTATGGGAAGTGCAGAATCATTTAGATTCCTGATAGTAATGAAATGAAAGTGCACCTCTACTAGATGTTCAGAAGTCAATAATTTAATGCGGATTATTATAAGGGAGTCTGTTGGCCCGATTGCAAGCATCTTGGGAAACCTCCAAAGGTCCAGGGGTCACTTTATCCCTCTTCTGATGCATCCCTTCTTATTCCTCAAACTCAATTCCTTCTGATCTCTGAAACTCATAACAAATTCACCCTCCAAATAGGAAGCTACAACTTCAGAAATCTCTAGTGGCCACCATTTCTTATTTATATGTAATTTCCCTGCTGGGCCAGTTTTAGGCCATGTTTTAGAAAGAGGAAATGAGTAGGTAATTTAAATGTTGCATATTCCAATATTGCTGAAAGATGCATGGAAAAGGAGTCTAAGAAATGTATACCATCATCATTAATTCCCTATTAGCCTTCTTCCAATTGAAACGCAATTGTCTCTAGCATAATAACTATATGGTGCTTTCTGGCCAAGAAAACAGATCTCTTTGGTAAAGCATTGTATTACACTCATTTATTTACAAACATATATAGCTCATTGTGGCAGTTACATCTGGGTATTTCTTAGTTTCATTTAATGTCATTTTTATTGGCACAGAAATTGCCGTAGTTATTCTGAGTCAATGGCTTATACTGGGAGAAGGGCAGGAAATCATCTTTGATAAGAAAACAAACCTACCTGCCCTCAGTGAGGTATTTAGGTTCCGCCAGCAAGACATCAACAATATTCAGTGGCCTTCATAACTCATTGTTATTCAGTAACCCCAAAATGAACAAGGCTAAAGCATACAAACAACCGCTTCCAATTCCCTCCAACAAAAAGTTATTGGACTTGACAACTGCACAAAAATGCTGTTTAAAATCCAAACAATATTTCTGAATTCTTTTTCATGCAGAGTATTTTTTTTCATGAGGATTACCTGTTCTTTAACTGAATCTGATACAGCACTCAAACTTTTAGAAGATCTGTTAATTTCTGGAGATGTCTGTGTGGCATGGGACAGACTATTCCAATTTTTGTGCGTACTACCTTCCGAAATGGCATCACCTGTATTTTTATTTGTCTTACTATTTGGTACATCATTACCAAGTATTCGGTTATCTGTTTAAAATAAATCAGAAAATGATTACACAAAGACAGCAGATACAAAAACAAAATTTAAAAACATACAATTATCAATATAAAAATATTAAACTTAACAATGGTAATCATAAAGGATATGAACACTCAGAAACCTTTGCACTGCTGTCTATCAGTACTACAATACTGCTAATATATCCACTGCTAATATAATATTAAATTATACTTTACTATCCTAATATACCATGATAGGTATAGTGCTTTTCTTCCTTGCAGTCAGTCACAGAGACTCATGCCTTCACATGTCATACTCAACTATCAAATATGAAAAATAATATATATAATTCTGTGACATTTACATATTACTGACTCATTAGAAAATTGAGCCATAGAGGACTTCACGTTCTTCCAAGGTTGCTAATAAAATTAAAAACAAGTGGAGATAAAGACACACACCTCTGATGCAAAATGAACCATCATCTTTTCTTTCTACAATAAGTAGGTCAATGTGGAGTGTTACTGGGAGTGGTTCAGGAGCAGTCAGACTGTCACGTGGGCTATCATCCTAGAAAATGAAAGCAACAGAATTGTTCAAAAATACTGGTTTACATCCTGAAAAGACTGATAACCTCTGAGTGTATAAAATTCCCTGTGATATTTTTTAGTCTAGAAGAAAGTTTTTAATTGTGTAGAAACATTAAACATATAGCACAATCAGGCATGAAAGAAGTCCCTGGATTTTTTTAAATGCCTGGAATCTATATGACTTTTCACTAAATGTAAATTTGAGTGTATTTAAGTATCAGAGGTACAGAGAAACCTGGTTATTGAACTGGAAAGATGATTAATGAAACATTAGCAAGACTGCCTGGAGTACATTAGGGGCGCCCGATATGCACGGTGGGCCTGATAGTGCATCAGTCCTGATTGGTTTCATTCCCATTGTGTACTGGTTCCTTCGCCAGCTCTATTCCTTGGTTATGCAACAGCATCCTGCTACTGGACACCAACATCATGCATCTTTGCAATTCTATCTCTCACAAATGCAAGTCTACCTACAAGCACGCAGTACCTTAACAAGATTCTATCCATAAATAATGAAGAGACAGAAAATACTCCTGTTATTTTGTTGGAAAGATACAGAATGTTCAAAGTCTGTTTTCACTTAGATAATATAACTGTGACTATGTTCGTATAACCTACATTTCATTATAGTCAGTTAAGGGAAGAACTGCACTTCCAACAACTTAGCTTGCATTATGGCTATTGCTTCAAAGAGCTGTTGTTCCTATCCACTATTTCCTCCAATTCCCCAAGTGTTTCTATCCCATTCTTCTTCTGCAAATGCACCACTCAGGTTACTGATGTTGGTATCATGAAGGTAATGAAACACACACACACACAGACACATATAGCGCACATGTAAAAGAAACAAGACAAGCAGTCAAAATTATAGCATAAAAATGCTGCCCAAAAAGGATGGCATGATAGCTTGAAGTTATCTTATTGACCATTTCCTAAGTCGTTAATAGGTGGGTTGACTCAACCAAGGACACTATGGCCCTAAGTTTGAAAGAACTGAGGTGGACCTTGGGTATCTTGGAGGTAACAGTAGCTCTTAGTGGTCTCTTGCTCATAGAGTTGGTATATGTCAAAGCTAATTTGGAAGCCCATAACAAAACAAATACTTTTAAGTGTTTAATAATCCACCAGTATAATCTCTGGGAATCAACTCTCACTTTCAGAAAATTCTAGTTTAAGTCTTCTCTTGCCCAAGCAGGCAAAACTGAAAATTTATTGAAGATAATATAACACTTAGAAATCTACAAACATTTTCTGTGCTCCTACTTATAGTTCCAGAGATTACAATGGTTGCAAAAAATGGGAAAACAAATGAAAGCAATTGTATAGCAATGAACTCTTTTGCTATTTCAAGATGTGTTGGCCATAAAAAAAAGTTTTTATACATGCTTTTTAAATGCACATAAGAAAGCCTAAGCTATCACTTACTGAATAAATGGTTAAATTCCAACACCTTTTTCACACCTTCCCTATCTCTATGACTTTAAGTCAAATTTGAGAATTGTACTGTACTATAAAGATCAAAATCTAAGTGGACCCAAACCTCCCACTTAAAGAAAACTCAGTTAAGTCAAAGCTGCAAAATGAATGAGAACTCCAATCTTTTAGGATGGGAAGCAAAGATAGCAGGACTTATCCCGTGTTGCTGTGATTGCTTCTTTTGGTAGAAAACACTTTCAAATATTGAACCAAACATTTGTTTTTGGAATTCTACAGCTTGTATTTTCCCTACCATTGCAAAAATACTATATCATAGTACTTCAGTTTTGTACGGGAGAAAATCAGAAATCTTTCATCTTTTTACTGAAATATGTATTATCTCCATTGCTAGAGTAGTCTCTTCTGATACAGTTAGAGTTTTGTTTGGCTTCATTTTGTTTTAGAGGAACTGCACTGCCTTGCAGCAATGTTATCCCTCATCTATTTGTGGTGAAGGGTTAGTACACTGATGTTATTGAAAAGAAATGAAGAATAAGATGAAGTTGACCTATACTCCCATACATTGCAGCACTTACACTGAAATAAATTTGATACAACAAATAGTTCATTTGAGAACTAAGATACGATGCAACCAAAATGTTGTTAGGGCTTTAAACATGGTGACAAATGCATGTGAAAACAACAGTCTACTGATGTAGCATAATGTAAATAATAAACAGTCACTTTTCAAGAACATACTGTGAACTTGCAACATACTTCCTGAAAACATATATAAAGTATCTAATGTTGCAATAGTCCCATAGTAAGTCAATTACAATCCACTAGCGACTATGTAAAAACACCCCACAATATCTAATTCTGAAAAAAAAACTTTACACAAGCCCCATCTACCATTATGTTCTGAAATGTTTTCTGCAAAAGTAGGCAAAAATACTAAAACACATTCTATATTAACATCCAGCTCACTCAAGAATGACATACTTTCAAATTAATCCTTGAATTAGAAATTTTTATATTCATAGGCATCACTTCTGCAAGCATTTCATCTTCCAAAAACCTCTGAATGTTCATAAGTGTAGAAGTTAAGAAATCAGCACTCAGATCTTCCACATGACATTGTAGAAATCCATTTTTTTCAGATAGCAATGAATGTATCGCAGCACTGGGTCCACTTTCCCATCTCAGTTTAATTTCTGGGGTTGGTTTAACAGGTCCAGTCACAGATTTAGGATTAGAACCTGTTGTAAAAGCAATGAATTTATGGGGCATTAAGTATACCCAAACATAGACTATTTTCCAACACTGTGCAACCCAGAAATGCCAATCTTTCATATTATGTCAACCATCTTCCTTAATCTTTGTGTTATATATAAACACACACATTCTTATAGACACTAACCAAGGAAATGGGAAGGAACTTAATCAGAATAAATAAATAAATATTCTGTCTTGTATAGATCTTGTCTTCAATGCTGAGTTTTCAAAGAATGAAGCATTCATTTTAAGGACAGCTAAGGATGTATAGAATAAATAATTAAACAGAAAGCCTGTGGAATCTTTCATATAACAGAAGCCATATATGGAAGAACGGACTGGCAAAATCAGGCCCATGGGCTGTGCCCCACCTCACCACAGACTCCCTAGGCATCAAAATGCCCTCAATACTACGTCTGGACTTTGTAGAAGACACTTTCACCATATGTGAATACTCCCTTGATCCTCCGGGGAGGGCCTTGGTTAAAAAAAAATCTTTTTGTGAAATTTTTCAAATAAAAAAATGTTTTCCCCAATATTCTCTAAGCGGTATGGGGGATTTATACCACATTTCATAGCCTACCTTAGGTGAGCAGGAAGTGACTGCTTTAAAGACTACCTCTCTTGGACCTAAAATGGCTGAGAAAGGCTCCATAATTGGTGAGAATAACCCACATCTGCTAGAGGGTGTTTAGTGACATTTGAGGGCACAAATGGGGAGAAGGGGTTTCAGGAGTCATTGCCGGGGGGGGGGGGGGTGCAGCTCCAAGGTCTCCTAAGGTCCATAATTGCCATAAAGGGCTGTAGGGTTTTTTTTAAAAAAAAATAGGTTTTGCCTTTTTAAAATAATGATTTCAAAAAAGCAAACAAATACCTTTTTACAAGATGAAAACCTCTAAGGTGTCTAATTAGGAAAGGCAGTGACCTATTTTCATAATCTGTTAAAAAGAAAGAGATCCTTAAAGGCATTTCCCACTAGTGTGAAAACAAGTGTATTTTCATATTAGATTAGTTCTTACCTGCTGTTCGATTGCAGAGATAATGTCGAACACTGATGTTGCCTAATTGATTTGGGATGACCTGGTTTATTTGAAGGCACACTTCTGTGTCTTCACCTTTTATGTCAATTTCACCATTAATACCAAATATTTTAAAAACCAGAACAGACATCTGATAACAAAATGAAAATATGATTATAAATTAACCTCTAAAACATCAAATTTCATCACCAGTTTTCTTCAAATGACAATGCTAATACTGTACAGATGCAACACTTAAAAATCGAAACTGTAACAGGCTACCTACCATTAAAAAATATTTCTGTAGCCCACTGAGAACTTTTGCTCCTCACTTTAAAGGATAAATATTGCTGAATAGATCATAATTGTTTTATGTCAGTGATACACAATGGAAGGAAGTCAACAATTATACCTTGATGATGCTGTAAAAATATTTGAATTGTCCTCTTATTTTTTAATTTTTGCATTGGTAATTCATAGACTGTCTTCCATGATAAATGGAATTACCAATGTAGTTGATTATTATAATCAATTATTTTTAAAAACATGAAGAATTGAACAATGTGCCGCTAGCTGAATATATACACTATAATGTGGTGGTGGGGGGGGGGGGGGGAATCAAGTAGTCCAAAAGCTTACCCAAACTAAAAAAAACCCTCTTCATATTACAATGGAATGAATTCAGATAAAATCAGATTTTTTAATTATTTATCTGGCTTGGAAGAGTTGAAACATGTGCATGGGGTGGGATCACACTCTCATTGAAATAGGATTGTGGCCAGAAGCATATTGGATTGACTACATCCGATACACGAGCTACTTTCCTCCGGGTGGATAAAGTCTTGGTTACTTTTTATCCTTACTGCTGTAATGAGGTCAGCTGTAGCTACATTTGACATTTTTTAAAATATAAAAATGGGCAGTGCGTAGGTTGTCGGAAGTAGCCAGGGATCTTACACTATACCTGAGCTTCAACAGTTATCAATTTGCTTCTGAGTTTCAGTTAAGATGTTGGCCAATAACTTTAAAATTATCTATGTAGTCTGGGAAATATGTATTCTTTTGGATTTCAGCTCACTCTAATCTCTGTTACAGATACCATCCATAGAGTATTACTATCTATCAATCTCTTGGGATTTTTCTTTCTCATCCATGGAATCAAAGCTATGGAAAATTGGTTGGCTGCAACAATCCATATTTTTAGATGTGTTGTTTATTTTTTTAAACTGCAATCCCTCTAGGTTTACAAAATGCATCAGGACCTTATCAATCATTGGACAGTATGTAAGGAATGAGATTTTTAAAATGACTTATTTTGGCACCACTAATTTTACTGTGTACTGCTTTGGTATATTATTGGAGTGGGGTGTTAAAAATAAATACAACATTAAATAATTTTCAGTGTGTCCTACATGCTCTATGTTTTGACAGCTATCCACCAACTACTATATTCACACAAGCTCGATTCAAATTAATGATATCTGAACTTCAGAAGTTTTGCATATGTTGCATGTCTATGAAACAATGAAATGTTCATGCTCTGAGAGGTGACTGAATTACAGGAGAAAATGTATATTTTTGTCAGAGAGGTGGGTAATTACATTTACAAATCCTATCCATTCACACCGTTTTAGGAAAATGGCCATCTGTTGTCTGAAACCTTTCAGGTAAAAAAGCAACCACAAATGTATTTTTAACATTGTTTCTAATCAAATTCATGTGCTGAATCAGTGGCTGCCTGCCAATATGTATGATAGCAGTCATTAAAACAGAGTAAATGATATAGATTTTCTCTGTTTTATGAAGTATCATTCTCTATATCATCTTTCCTTACTACAATTTCTACCAATCAATTTTTTCATAGTAGTAAATTTCAGCTTTCTCAACCAATCCTACTGCATAAAAATGCATGAATATGTTATCTTTATTTGAGAAGCATTACCATTTCCTCACTAGATTCTGGAGCACTTTCTGAAGCTGCACTGAGGACATCTGGAGATGATCCACCACAGTTCTCCACCACGGCACTTTCATGAGGAGTGTTTTCCACTGGTTTGTTTGACAAGATAGCTTGCATACCCATAGCATTAAAAAAGACATATGTTTAGATGCTTTCTACGCAGAAAACTATGTCAATAATTCATAAAACTATGTCAATGGTGTTAAGAAGAGTAGATCATTCAGTTAAACTTAATGTTGTTCCACATCAAACCAAGCAAGATAAGCTATAAAAGAACACATAGAGGCTGATTTCAAATTATTTTTAAACACTTCATTAAATTCTTTATATAAGATGGGAATGAGAGAGAAGAAAGAATCAGATACACTTGCTAATCCATTGCTTTACCTTTACAGATGAGGCTTATTGACCTGGTAGAATTAAGATCATCTGTCTAACACAGAAAATCACCTGCAAGTTGTCAAACTCACTGTCTTACACTGGGAGGTAAGATTTGACCCCTTGTTTTAAAGCACAATTTGCAAATATTTCATTGAAATAACTGACTTTGAGTGGGAGGTGGATAGTTATTTTACTAACCAATGTATAGTATTTAAGAATCTATGGCAAAAGGGTTAAGCAATTAATTAATAATTAAGCATAGCCCCCAAAAATGTATACCTATCATTTAAACATTTCTCTTTCATCAATCTTCAATAACACAGACATGTCAACACTTTCAAAATAACCAGAAGTGTAACAAGAACCAGGAGTCAGTACATATTTTTTAGCCTTGTGTCACATTAAATTTGCATCAACTCAGAGTTGCTTCTCACAGCTTGCACAATATGGTGCAAGAGGGTTTGAGCTGTCCTATAAACTATGCATGTTGCCTTACTGAGAAGTCTTATCAATCCATAACAGAGATTAGCAGATTCAAAGGAGGAAATTTGACTAACACTGTACAAAACAAATCCTATGGGTACTTTCTGTTTTAAAAATGCTATATGTTTGTTTCTCTACTTTTTTTCATATGTTTTAAGAAAATATTATTTTTCTGCAAAGGCGGCAAAGATATAGTTTTTAAGAAAAAGACAACCTACAGTGATAATTACCAAAAGATAAAAAAATACAAAAGTTTTGAAGGCACGCAATTAAACTATATGTTTAACAAAAATATTCTGTTTCCCACTTTGATCTTTTACAATTTTGTTTGCACCTTTACTTTAAATTTTCTCTCAAACATTTGCCTCATAATATTGAAGCATATCTAAAGCATTGTAAAATACAGAAAGCTAATAATATATTCTAAACACCAAGCCAAGCTCCATCTCTATAGGAATGAAATATCTGATTTATATTACAACTTGGCTGTCAAATCACTGACAGGACTTGGATGCAATTTGCAATTGATTTATGAGGAATATTCTAAGAATCTAGTTTGCTTGAATGGCATTAATGAAAACTCATCAGCTACAAAGACTACAAATTAAAGGAACAACCAAAATGTATAAAATTTCTTCAGTAATGGTAATCTAGGAAGCCCCAACTGGATCCTTTGAAAGCTACAAGTATTAACAAGATCTTCATTTATTTTTAAGGTATACAATAAAGCAAGGGTAATCATTAGTGAAATCAAGGGAAAACTCAAAATAGATTATGATTAAATTCAGTGTTATTTCAAACTAAATGCACCAGTAATTTTATTTACCTTTTTCCAAAAAACTTTGACTATCACTTCCATCACTTTCCAAATAGTGTTCCTCCAAAAACATACTGTCAGTAGAAATGGTATCCAAAGAGGCTTGTGATGGACTCTTCTTCATATTCTTATAAGAAACAGAGAATGCAGGGATATTGGACTGGCAGGGTTCCTTAGGCTTTCCACTTTTTAATATAAAGATATTAGGAAATCATTACTTATTGTGGAAAAAATTACAAAAGAAAATCAAAATCCTCCAAGGCATAAAATTAAAACAAGTGTTGATGGAAATAAAAACTATTATCTGAAGCCACAAATACAGGAAGAGTTTTGTCCTCTAGGTGCTGTTCCTTCAAAGAGTTATGAGCCTATAATTGCTGCTAGAATTTTCAGGGGGATCAGGTTTTTCTTAAACTGTTCAAGATGAAGAGAAGATCCTTCACCAGGTGTCACCACTGTTCTAGAAAGAATGTGCAATGTGCATGGCTACTACCACCTTGGGAATTCTTTAACATTACTTTCTTGGACATTAATAAGACAAGTGAGTAACCTATAATATCATTCATTTAACAGTCTGTCAAATGAGTACTTTTTTAAATATTAAGAACTGTTTTTCTGGTCTAGCCTGCTTTTCTTTTTTCCCTTGATTATCCCTGAAGTTATCCATCCATTTCCTTATGCTTCATCTTATTTACTGAAAACCTGCTCCCTCTCCCCTTCTCCTAGTGGCATCTGGCACTTCTATGTGAATGTTTCTACTCAGCACAGAAGAACATTTTAAAATGCCAGGCTACATATCAGCAACATGAAAGAGAGACTATTTCCTAAAAATAGCAAATAAAGTAGCCTAAAGCCCTGAATACATGGAAGCCATCTTATTTGACTGTGTTGATATCAATCTTTAATCAAAACAAATAACTTTTGAATGTGAACATGTCTATACCTTAATGAAGGCTGAAATACAAGCGGTCTAGCTGTGGTCATTTTTTCTCTGTCATTTTCAAGTTCTTCAGACTGCCAAGCACCATCCAATCCTAACTCTGAAACTTTGACTGGTGAGCCTCCTGCACCACTTTCTTTATTTGTAATCACACTTTTATCATCTTCTTTTTCCATCAGCATTTCAATAGAACCTTCTCTGCAATTTAACATATTAACCAGCTCCCTGGTATATGTGCTGCTTTTGTCACTCAATGACTCACAGATTTCTTCTGAATCACTTCGACTGAAGAGTCCACTACTATTTTCATCATTTAGTTTCCCAAATTTTTCTGAAGTATCATCTGAACAAGAACTTCCCCTTCGCAAATCCATCTCACTCTCTGATTTTAAAAGTGGATCTATCAAATTGACTTTGTTAAAATCAGCGTTTGCAGACTGACAATCAGTTAGAATATTAGTATCTGATTGGCTCATCTGTGCAGAATGAGGAGGAACTAGCTTGCTTTCTGATCCATGTGTTTCTCCATTTCCCATAGGTGAGAGATCTGATGCAATTGGACTTTCTTCTTCCAAAGCAGGAGATTTGCAGCTGGCTCCTTGCATCACTGGATGGAGCAACAGAGCTACGTCAGCACTTTTTAGTAAGATTCCAATACAGATATCTGCCTGTTTTGCAGGTTTCCCTGTCACAGTTTCCACATCATTCCTCAGGTTATCAAGGAGCATCACAAGGGAATCTTGGAGGTAGAGTAAGAAAAGGTATTGGTAATGATTGATCTGCATGCTCACATGCTTTTGGATGTGAACCAGAATGTGAACATCTGCGTCAGATGTAAAACATGCAGACTGGGATCCCAAAGAGATATTTTTAGTGGACAGATTTTCAATACCATTGGCCAAGGCTTCTGTTTCAGTGTTATAATACTCTTTTAGAAGTTTTTTATGATGCAATCGACTAGCAAACTCACTGGACTCACTTTTTGGAATGTTAAGTGCTTTGTGACTATACAAAGAGGGTTCTTTAAGTGATTGTTGAAGTTTTGTGGGCTGGCAGATCCAGAATGTAAGTGGGAATGAATCCACAAAGCTAATTGGCCGTCCTTTTCCACTTTTCATTCCTTCATAGTCTATCCAAAACTGGGGGAAATGCACTGCCCAGACATCAGAAGCAGCAGATGTTTTAAGTGCACATTTATTTAGCTGGGGGGTGATAAAACCTTTATAGATGTCATGCATTTTTGTATCTTGTTCATGGGCATGGCGCTGAAAGATTGGATGAAGAATATTAAAAGAGTCAGGAGATTTTGGAAAATTTGTGAAAGTCCTGCTGAAAAATTCAGTGTCTTTGAAATTTTGGAACACTGCCTCCAAATCAGAGTGTCTACAGTTGGGCGAATGCCTGGTGTTTGTAGCAATCATTTCAGAACTCTGTATAGAAATTGCACGTGGACCATCCCTATGATTTGGTTTCTTTTCAGAAGGAATAATAAACTGAAATAGAAACATAAAAAATAGTTACAAAGCATGAATTGGTTAAAAAAGAACATTTTGATAAATTGCTTCTTAAATAATATGAGTTGGAATATATACATGAGAAAAGTAATCTTCCAAAGGAATTGCTATTTTATTAGGGGGGGGGAGCCCAAAAGTTATTAAGAGGCAAAGGACGGTTTATTTCTCCAGCTAGTTAACTACAAAAATATACTAATATGGGTGTCTCTGACCACTGAAGCTTTGACCATTTCAGGCTGAAACAAAAGTAGCAATCAGGTGGCTTTAAGTGAGCTAAAAAGGAGTAAAAGAACATGGAAGTAAAAGTTTCAGGAATGAGGCCAGCATGCTTGGGTTTATCATTACATAACATTTGAAAATAACTTCCTTGAGGAAAACTGACCAGAAATAAAATAAAAGCATGATAACCTCTTGACCCAAATAGCATTTTGTGACATCTTTACAAGACTGGGGCTGGGGGAGTTAAGAGAGGTTGAAGAATGCCCAACTGGTGATATAAGCAGGGGCTGAGAAATACACAGCAGTGGAGGTCAGGAGCAGGCAGGAAGCATTGGGAGAGAAAATGAGCAAAGCAGGCCAACAAGGGCAGCCACCAAAGCCATAGAGGGGAGGCAGATGCATTGCAAAGATAAGGAAGGGAAACACAAGCAAGGCCCAAGTGGCCACTTTCGAAGAGGCAGCCACTGTAGCCAGTGGAGGAGGGGAAACTGTGAGAGATCCGAGGGGCAAGGCCAATCTGTGAAGCCACAAAGTCTACCACGGGAGTAGGAGGCTGCAAGAAGCCAAAGTGACAAGACCTGCATAGGCAGCTGCTGAAGCCACTTTGTGGGGAGGCCATTTGAGGGTGAAATATTTGGCCCCAGTACCACCTTGTTTTGCAGGTTTCTCACATTAACTATGAGACACTTATCACTAGCACCAACATAGAGGTATTTTCTATGTTCTCTTCTGATGTCCAAAATCATTTTATAGGAGGTTAAAAATTTGCACATGCCAGTGTCGATGATTAGCCAATATCAATCTGAGCTGCCTGGAAAATTGAATAGAGCACTGTTGCACTGTTTTAGTATTTCCACAGCCAAATGAGCCAAAAATACACTTTAAAAAACCCTGGAAGCATGAAAGGCCTAGTAAGAAAAGTGATAAGGGGGAGGGTATTGTGCATGATGCATGGTATGGAATTCACACATAATTTCTCATTCCAAAGCATTTATTTTACTGCATGCATCATGTACTGCAGAAGCACAATATTGAGCAATTTTGTGCTGTATCTTTGCAAACTGTACCTTGATCATTAAGCCATCAACTCGAACATCAACATGTTCTTCCGACTTTGAATTGTCATTTAATTTGTACATAGCCATGAACTGACTAAGGCTCTGTTGCAAGTCCAGCACAAACTGGTTTAGCCAAAGAATACTCCTCTCATCAAGAGTGAACTGCAAAGCATTTAGCTGAACGTAAAGGTTTGAGTTTGGAACTAAAAGGAGTACAAAAAATAATTAAAAGCATTTAAAAAAATATATAGAATCATTTTCACTAGCAATGTTTGAAGATACTGACAAATCCAGAAAATGGGGGTAGACGGAGATATCATGAATAGCATGTTTTGGGCAGCTAAAAAGTCTGGCTGCACACAGAGCATTGTTTCTGAAGAAAAACTGCAATTTATCATTGAAAGCACTAACTGAACCAGCAATGCTACTTTGATAATTACATAAACACAATTGGAATTTTCAAAACAAAAGAAAGAATGGCACACTGCTGTGTGGAAAGTTCCTGTTCAGTATTCCAGCCAGCCATGTACTTCTGCAAGATTTTCCATTCCCTTCCTATTAGATTTTTATTTCCAACTCCCTGCAACATTTCTTTGGTTTCCCCATCTATAATATATATTTAGCATTCTATAGCCAAAGAAATTAAATCATTATTGGGCTGAAGTTTTAGTGAGACAGTATTCTCCCTCACGTTTTCTTCCTTTTTTTCTGTTTCTGCAAACGTTGGGAGTTGCCTGAGCATACTGCTGTCTTGGCTTTCCGTAATCCCCTTTTGTTTACAAAGCCAGCATACATATATATGCAAGTGTGTATGAGGTATGGAGATAATATTTGTTATTAATTTGTGCAAGTTTCCCATACCTGGCCCGTTTTGTTGCTGAGGCCAAGCTGCATCTTTTTAGATTTGAACATACTATTTGATATATACCAAGACTCCACAAAACAACTCAAATGTAGGGAATCCCCCCAGATGACAATTGGGGTAGCTCCTGCCCATATATGAGTTTCTCCCCTTTCAATTTTTCACTATATTCATTCAGATCATTCCTGGTATATATCAGGGGATGGCTAAATACAATATTTTACTACCAAACCCACAAAACATTTCAAATCCTTCAAGATTCTCTATATAGCAAAAGTTCATTCATATCAGAGCGTAAACAAAACGAACTGGCAATTCTTAATTATATACTGGCAATAATTTAAGTTTCACTTATTCATTTATTTTCTAATTCAACATTAAATGCATCTATCACATATAAAGAGTAACTATTTCAAAAACGTATCAGTGTACTGAATGTTATTGCCAAATAACTATGGACTTTAAATTTTAGCCCAAAATTTTTGCAAACATTTCAAACTTGTATGGTGAGGTTCTCACACCTGTTCTCTCCTATTCTACAAAGTAACACAGTAATTCTCTGAAATGATATTGTGGATTAGGGTGAGGATTTCTATTGCAATGGGGTATACTCAGGGGTTTTATGAGTATACTCCATTGCAACTGAAATCCTAGCCCTAAAGTTGCAATGAGAATAGCAGATTTTTCTGTATTAGGTGTTTTTTCTGTATCTAGTGAGGCTTAAACAATCTACACTAGACCTATAACTTTGCAAGGTGATGATTATATGCTCACAAGTATTTTAGAAAGTTTGAAGAGGGTGGGAAACTATCTTACTAGGAAAGTCTTTTACATCTGGGTAGTAGTATTCCGTGAATTCAATATGAATGGCTGGCATTTCTGATGGGAGGTACAGAGACTTCTTATTACAAGAAATAAGAGTTTTAGGAGAACGGCGATACTGCTCTGCTGTAGAAACCTGAAAACACAACATTCAATATTAAAACAAGTGTAAACAATTGTTTCTCACCTTGCCCACTTCAAAGGACATTATGAAACTTCAATTATATTGTGGGTAAAAATCTCATTATTATTGTTGTTGTTGTTGTTGTTGTTGTTGTTTATCTATGATACATGTTCCTAAGTTCCTAAGTATTAGATTTATACACAGCTCAGAAAAAGTAACTACAAAATAAACATAAAAAAATAGTAAAATGTCTTAAAGTATACTTCTAAAAGATACTTTTATGTTATTGAATTAAGAAAAAACAAGGGGTAAAGAACTAATTTATGAACAACTTAAAGTTCTACATATTAATGGGCTCTTTATCAAGCAGTAGAATTGCTTAGCAAAAGCAGTAGAAACCTTATTTCCTATGCAACCTTGTATTATTTCCCAGCTACATTTCTCCAGGATTGAAATAATAAAGTCTCTGCTTTTGAACTGTGGTGTTGGAGGAAAGTTCTGAGAGTGCCTTGGACCACGAGAAGATCCAACCAGTCCATACTTCAGGAAATAAAGCCCGACTGCTCACTGGAGGGAAGGATATTAGAGGCCAAGATAAAGTATTCTGGCCACATCATGAGAAAACAGGAAAGCTTAGAAAAAACAATTATGTTGGGGGAAATGGAAGGAAAAAGGAAGAGGCGCCGACCAAGGGCAAGATGGATGGATGGTATCCTTGAAGTGACTGGCTTGACCTTGAAGGAGCTGGGGGTGATGACGGCTGACAAGGAGCTCTAGCGTGGGTTGGTCCATGAGGTCATGAAGAGTCGGAAGCGACTGAACAAATGAACAACAACAACAATCATGAGGACAAACATTTTCAGGACCAAATGGGATAACACATATAATTAAGACCTACTAATCTTAAACTTTATCTGGATGTAAGCATTACAAACTTTTATCTCAAATTATTGAGTTGGAGAAATCAAGAAACAGGTAAAGCCATAATTTCAGCAGCAATTAATACTGAAATATACCTGATAAATATTAACATCTGCAAGCCTAACCACAACAGGGCTGCACATTAGCTTATCCATTGGTTGCTGAGGTGACACAGAGGAAGGCTTGGTGACTCCTTTTGGTATTTGTTCCTTGCCTGTAAGAACCAAAGACATAACCCAAATAGTAGACATAGTTTATCCATAACTGAGCTCTCTCCATGACTTTGTAAAATACAGTCTATAAAACAGGACAGAACTGCAACTCCCATTATTTGCCTCCATTTGCTCTACCATCTTGAAGGCTGCCTAACTCCCAGCCCTACTATAAAGTCTCTTCTGAATAGCATTTCTTGTAATCATGATTTTTAAACATTGTTCTATATTGTGAACCAATGAGAAAACAACCTTGTAGCAGATGACCTAAAAAACCCCAACTAAATAAGATTTGAAGAAACCTATTCATTCAGATTAACACTGTCAATATTAAATGGATTTTCTAAAAACCATATGACAATTTCTAAATCAGATATTACAATTTGCCAAATCCACACAGATTGAGTAGACGCATTAGACAGTTTTCTCCTGTTCCTGTAATCACCATTCTAAAAACTAGGATTAGGATTTGTTTGATTAAATATTGTCAAATGTTAAGGGGGGAAACCTAGCCAAATACTTCCACTGGAAGTGGAACTGCAAAGCCCACCGGCTTTGGTGAAGGTCCTTCCTTTTTCTCATCATAAAACAACAATAAACACATCAAGATACCTGCTTGTATGTGCTGTGGAGACTCCTGAGGTGAGGATTTAGTGGGAGAATCTACATCTTGATCCTTCACAGCCTGCTTAAGCAATTCAACATTGCTTTTGAACTCCTGTAATAATTCTTCTGCCCATAAACTTCTGGCTTTGGTAGCATCACTAAAATGCATCCAATGGCTGCAGTTATCATCTATATTGGACACAAATTTAAAATAATTCCATAAACATGTTACTAAATATAAAATCCTGTAGCACATAAACTATTTAGAGTCATTTCAAAAGAATACTTCTTTGACAGTTTGCAAACTCCTAATTCTAATACACCAAAGGCAGTAATAGTTCAATGAAACAGACTTGCTGGTTTAGTTCAAAATTACAGCTAACTGAACATCCTCTTTTCTATTTATTGTAGATCAGTCAAATCTAGTTGGGAAGCCTGAATCCTATTATAAAAGTAGACCCTCTGAATCTATGTAACTTATATAAGTGTTGTATCATCAAGCTACCATTGATTCAGTGGGGCCTGTCTATATGGACAAAAAAAGCATACTGACCTCATATTGGCTGCTATGCTTACATATGTCTGATGATTTACATACCAACCTGATCTTTTGTCCTTTAATGCTGTTAAAATTGCCTTTTACCCCACATCAGAATGTGGGGGAATAGAATGTGGCCATTCCCGATCGCTAGTTTCACTCTGGACCTAGGAGAGGAGTTAAGGATGGCCCAAACTAGGGAATGAGAAGTCACAAGGGCCAAGTCACATGATCTTTCCCACCAGGATGTGGGTCTGGTCACAGCTGAATTTTAAATTTGCTACCTATATATATGTATGTGTATGTGAATGTGTGTGTGCAAATCGATTCTTGCTGATTAGTATACTAGTATATCAATATTACCACAACTCCATTGAACATGATGTCTAAAGACACCTTAATCAGAAATACATACATTTGTGTGCACGATGGAAAGGGGAAAAAGGAAAGTGGCCATGCAGCCATCTATGGTGCAAATGGGAGTTTTTCAAAAGGAAGCTCATATCAAGGTGAATTCCCCAGGGGACACATGTGGCTATGTAAGACAAATTCACTACAATTTGTCTGTGGTGTTAACAAGGCAAACACATGGTTTATGCAAACCAGAAAAATACAGTGAGAATAAGGTGCAGACAGGGTTTTTTTTTTCAGGTGTAGACAGGCCAAGGGACAACTTCTGTTGATTCAGGGCAAAAACTGGCTCTCTCCTAACATCACAGAAACCTTCCACTTTCCGATCAAAACAGCATCCAGCAAAGAAAGGAGAGTTTTGACTGCTCAGAATTGAAGGTCTCGTGATATACATGCAGTACCTCATGAATGTTGCTCAAAATGTTAACTCCAATTTTAAAAATGTAATCAATTTCAGTAACTGAATAATGTTATAAATTTTATTTTAACAAGATTTTTCAGAGATTCACTAAGGATCTAGGTGCTTCTTTGCTTTACAAACTTAATATTGCTATTTTACAGAGTTATCCTAAAGACAGATGAAAATATGTGAGCGTTCAACACTCAAAAATTAATTCCAAAATGCATTTATTTCAACAGTAGAAACAACTTTTGTGCACAATATTGAATATTTGATGCTGTAATTTGATTTTCTACATTAACAAGTGACATCAAAAGACATGGAGTGCTTGGTATGAAAACATTTACAACATGAATGAGTATTGTTGGGGATTTGGGGACCACATTCGCCTTCCAAGGTGACTTTAAAGGGCCGCCTCCCTTGAAAAGTATTTTTATTTCCAGGTTACTTCCTATTGAAATAAATGCTTCTCCTGGACCTAAAATGGTCTAGAGAGAATGAAACTTGTGGTAAAATTGCTATCCACAATCCATAAGGGTCATTAGGGGGCTTTTCCCCAGCCTTGGTTGACAACATTAGAACAGTGAGAAGCAATTTTATACAAATAAGATCAATAAACATAAGTCAGCTTTTATTCTTACCTGCTTTGTGAAAAGGGTAGTAGTCTACAGTTAACTGACTAAAGGATAATTGCATAGCACCTCCCGAAATTCGCCTACTTGCATCTGTAAAACAATATAGGGTTCATCAATATATACACATTGAAAACAAGTGGCCCAGTGAGGATGTTCTTTTGGTTGATAACACTATGCAACACGATTTTTGTTCCTGGATTATAAATCTCATTTCCTGATTGGTTTCATCATCAAAACATGGAAAATGTGTATTAAACTGCAAAAACTTTGGTGTGGTCTGCACACTGAAAGGTTCAAAATGGCATATTTTCATTAAGGAAAATTGCAAACAAAGTGCCTAGACTGAAGAAAATAACAGTACTACCTCAGCCACAAAAACAAAGTTTCTGGAGTATAACAACTACTTTGAAAATAAGTAGTGCACACTCAAACAGGAAATAACACTTTCAAACCAGGAACAGAAAAAAATGCAAATTTTGATACACCGTATAATTTTAAGACCATGAATTCCTCTTTGCTGAAGCTCTCAAGCTGATGTCATATAATACTTTTATGAAAGTATCGGTCAACTGAAGGTTCATTTCCCTGTGCTAACTTGTATTGGGAAGTTCTCTTTGTTTTTTTCACAGTCATAACTTTCTTTTTAAAGTGCATACAGAAAATTTAAATGGAGATTTTTTTCCCCATTCTCAGAGCAAAACCCCGCAGCATATACATATTTATAACTGGGTAAGTACAAAGTGACATAGGAGAAATGGATACTGAAATGGCTGTTTGGAACCTTCAATTTACCTGAAGCAATACTAATATAGTAGACAACCAAAATCTTCCTCTCATTCAAAAAAAATCTATTGGTCTGTGTATACAAATAGAGGGAAAGATCTATTTGCAACACAGAGAACAGTGTAATTTGTTAAAAACACTGTTATTAATAAATTTGGACTCAACAAGTGTATTGCACAAGGACTAGTAAAATATAGCAAAACTAATTCCAGAGCACTCTCAATAAAATGAAGAGAGCAACAGAGCTCTTACCCTTTTCCTTGGAGTGAATATCATCACATATATGCAGATCCAAATGTGAAACTGCTAGATGGTAAGAGGTTTCCTTAACATCAAAATCATTGAATAGTTTCACAATTGCATCATTTTGATCAGTAGCTGCAGAAGACTGTTGTGTTTTCACCTGTTGAGAGCTGGATGCAGGAGTGGAATTCTAGAAACATTCAAATATAAAAGTTTGCCTTGGCATGAACATCAACAATTAACATCTCAAAGTTAAAATAATTTCAACAAATTCTCAAGATTTGCATGTAAGGGAAAATCTGAAATGTAGCATCTTGAATATGGCTTTTAACTGTCAAATTTGAAATACTGTATTACTTGGTATTCAAACTAGTTGCTGCATGCAAATACTGTGGAGTGCAGAACAAGCAGACTCCTCCTTGGGCACCAAGGGATTTTAACACTCTTGTAGCTATTTTAAAAATAACGTGTTTTGTTTGGCCTATTTTTTTTTAGAGATCCAGCCTGATGCAGTAGTTTGATTGTTATCTGTGAGCCCAGGGTTTAAGCCCTTGTTTGGCCAGGGAAACGAACTGGATGACCCTGGGCAAGTCATATTCTCTCATCATCAGAGGAAGGCAATAATCCATCAAAGAAAGCTTTAAGGATTCAATAAGTGAGAAATGACTTCATGTCCTGGTTAATATTGGAGGGGGAGTGCCAAGGAATACAGGTGCTGTAGGCTGTATAAGGAGTTTCGCCCCCTTCATGAGGTGCACTGGTGGGCTAGACTTCACACTTTATGCCAATCAAATATGTTAGTATTTAAGGTGCTCCAAGACTTATTGTTTTTGATACAAAAGAATATCATGATAATTCCCATAATATTGAAATTTAAAAAGCAGTGCTCAAGTGTTTCTAGTGTGAAAAGTCGTTCTTTGAATATTGTGACAGATTCTTAAAAATAAGTCAAGAGTACTATAGAAACACAGAGTGTTTTTCTAGTGCTATCAACAGATTCAAATATATTTAGCTTGGTATCATTCTATATGTATTTAACGAAATGTAGACTTTATTGCATCCAAGGAGCTTTACATTTCTAAAGCCAAAATATTGTGGATATCTTAGGTGTGCATTTTTTTTTGTATCCAACACATGTTAAATATCTACATTGATAATTCACACTGAGGTCAACATGACACATTGCTTATTATGTTGTCTGTTTCATGCATTGATGGCATAACAGTTGGTTCTTTTGACCTATAACACAATAGCTATACAACAACATGAACTGAAATAGAAATACTATAAGCCCTATGGAAGCTTTCAGTTTGTATTTTTTTTGTTTATTAATTTGGTTTATGCCCTGCCATAAACTAATACATATTAAAATTCAAGTTAAACTACCATATTAGTAAAACACAAGCCAAATTAAATAGTTGAAAACTCTTCAATAATAGTACTGCACATAAAATTAAAACATTAATAAGTATGGTATGTCCATTTAAAACCCTACACATATTATATAGTTGCTGGTGTGTTAGCTGAAAAAAAAATGGATACAGGCCAAAAAACAACGAGGGGACTATCCTGCCATGCAAGGTACATCATCTGGATGTAGCTACTGAGAAGACCCTGTTTTGTGTTCTTATGTGCTGGCTACTGAAGAGGTGAGTTGAAGAATAATGCTCTTCCTGCATGTCTCAAAGCCTATCTTTCAGACAGATTTGGTCCAAGACATATAGGACTTTATAAATCATATTATGAAGGTAATGTTATCAGTTACACTATTTGGATATAATTGTAGAAGCAACCTTGTGTAGAACTGACATATACAAGATTTTTAAACTAGTGGCGCAAGATTTACATTATTAGCTCACTATGCAAATACAGGCGTGCCTTACTTCCTCTTGATAAAATCTGTTTCCACAAATAATCCACGAGGATAAGCTTACCTGTGTGGGTTCAGAAGCTAGACTTTTCCTCTGTTCAGCTGATTTTTCTATTGCTTCACTAAGAGATTTAGCATACTGTACCATAGCTTTCAGTTGGGAATCAGTCAAAACCCAGAGCAAGTCATCCAGTATTAGAATCAGCTTGGATGCCACTACATTGCAATCCTTTAACTGTTGGTAGAAGGATAAATTGATTTTGAATACTGATAGCAATACAGATTTTGAGGATTAGAGAGAAGAGTTGTTTTTTTAAGGTTGAAAAGCAAAACTTTGTAATAGTGATTACCATATGGGACAGTGCTGCTAATAATGCTAACAAACCAGTATAATTATTAAATTATTTCTGCACCTCTGTACCTCTCTGTGAGAGATATATTTTCTCTTTAATGTAGAAAAAGACAGAAATGCATGAATTACATCATTACACATTACACTATTTCTCTGGAAATTTACTATAACAGACAGACACACTATTTATTTGTGCAAAGCAATTTCAGATCAGAAATTAGAGGCAAAGTAGTGCTTCTATTTACTAAATATATTTCCCACCTTTTTAACACAATAAGCTCATGGCAATGGTCAAACAACTAAGTATAAAGCAACTGAATAAATCAGCAGAAGAATAAAAGAATAAAAATAAAAGCCTTTGAATGTCATAAAGACAGAAAATTGAAGGATAGACCCTTCATACTGATGTCAAATAGCCACAGGAAGGAAAACTAAAGGGAGCATTCGGCACTCTCTGAAAATGTAAGTAACAAATCTGTCTATTCCATGCTGAACTTATTAGAACAGAGTTAAATAAATCTGGTAGGTAAGTAATCTTTCCCCAGAATTGTTACATCGCCATCATTAAAGAATATATATAAATGCCACAAACCGATATTCAGTATTACCCTTCTTTTTAGCGTGACCCTGATTTTGGACTGGTTAGTAATCAGACGAACTGGAGCACTCATGATTTCATGCTGAGAGCTTTGGATTGCATCTGCTTCTATTCTGATCATCTGCCAATTTATTTCTTTAAATGTTAAAACCTAAAATAAAACACACAAATACTTACTTAAACAACAGAGAAATATAAGAGAAATATAGGAAGGCAAATTCAACTCCTATAGATCTAAGCTGCAACTACACTGGGATCTGGCTTGTTAGCCCACCTACCTTAACAACAAAATGTAACATATATTTACATCTTACCTAAATGAAAAAGAATGATTTTATAAAACAAAGTAAAAAAGTGTAGACTTCAAAAATTGAAATGTTTGCCAATATAATGGCTGAGAAAATTGGGAGGTATCTAATTTTTATACTAGAACTATGCAACTGTGCAATTCAAACTTTACATAGTGTTCACTGCCATGCATTAACTCTTCATGCAACCTTCAAGGAAACTTTCTTTCAAACAGCAATATTAGTCACAGCTCCTTGAGGGTGAAACCTGAATTTAAAAAAATGTTCCAAATGAAGATTTATTCCAAAAGCAAGTCAATTTGTTTTCCTTCACATTATTTTTCAGCAAGGTGTTACCAAGAACTCTTGATAAAATAACTTGAAAACAACTGGAAAATATGATATACATCCAGAAGTGCACGCTCAACCTATAAGATGTTTACATCTCCTTCACAAGGGTTATCTTTTAATTCACTGACCAGAATCCATAGAAAGTGTGCACCATTCATCTCCAAAGAACCAAAAATAACATGAGTGGCATGCTAATTGTGCTGTCACTACATAAGCAGAAGTCTTCAGAGAGACTAAACAACATGAAAGCAACCTCTGAATCAAGAGCAGCAGTGCTACTTAGGTGTGTACTACATGTGTAAAGGTGGGAATAAATTTAGGTATTGCATGCTACTATTAGAAATATTCTAATATTAATGTTAAGATTTGAGGTAAAACTTGGTAAATATTATAGACTAATCAAATCCATTCTAGCAGGTCTGTTTCAGCAAAACTTTTTGATATATAAAAATAAACCCTAAGTAACCAAGGTAGAGAACATTTATAGATTTAAAATAAGGCTTACCTCTCCACGTTGGGACTCTTGTAATCGAGTAAATCTTAGGTCACCATGTTCCCAGTTTGCATTTACACTATATATTCTCAGCTGGGAAAGTTCAAATGATGCATTGAAAGCTTTTGCTCCAATTCGGATGATGATTGAGTTTACAGAAACAGATATTCCTTCCACAACTTTTTCAGCAAAACCATATCCACTGGTGAAATGATAATGAGGTATTTTAGCCAGCACTTTAATATATATGTATGCAACATTTAAAAACTACTAAATGTGAAGACAGCAAGGGAAATTCAAAGAAAACTAGTGTTGGACTGGTCTAATATTTATGGCTAACAAATCTAACATTTACTAACCCTTATGACCAATAACATAGCATACAGTAAATCTTCATGATGTGTAGAACAGATTGAGAATTGCATCCCAGATAATTTGTCTCCCCCCCCCCCCCCCCCACATTAACATTGGTTTGGAAGCACAACATTTGAAAAAGTAGGTGAGAATTAGCATGACAAGGAAGAAGAACATGTCAAAATGAGAATAATGTACACTGGCACACAAGAGAAAATATTATGATCTCAAATCTTATATATTACAGCTTGTATGAACTCAATGTGCTAGTGAACACAATCTCCGAAAAAGCCATATGCTGACAGAGTGTCATAAACACTATCATCAGTGTCAATACACAAACTGTGAACCTACAAAGACCTTTTTGCATGAGCATGACACGGACTATGTGTAGCAAAACTGCTTCTCCATCCAACAGATGGCATTATAAATTGTGCTTACTCTTCTCTTAAGTTCTGCAAGTGTTCTAGTGTTGTGCAACAGAGTTATAGGAAGCTGTTTTTCATCCCAGCCTTTATCTTAATATTTATATTAATATTTATATGTTGTAGGTTGTAAGTTTCATTTTTTTTTAATGTTGACTTTGGGTCTTGGGAAAAAACAAGGTATTTTATAGCATGATGAAAGTTCCATGCTGTTGTCTACACTTGAATTACTGAAACATATAACATTTTGACATAGTCATATTTAATTGCTGCAGTGGTTATTCTGAAAGCTGGACCACAATTATGTAAACAGCTAGCCACTGCTGTGGGCTTTGTGTATAGTCTATTTACATTGAGGTGTCTTCCTTGTGATCTGACATATCATGAGTGGATGATGCACAGGTGTGCATCCGGATGTAGCTGGAATTCAACTTCCATAATACTTGAATACTATGATATCAGCTAGGATATCATATAAACAGTCACAAACTTTCCACTCTTGCTACATATAAAGGAAATACATGAATACTAAAGTTACTGGATTTAATGCATGAAATAGCAACTGACCCCCTTTCTACAAATCTATCTTTACTATAAGACATCTTGACCAAATCAGTAGTTTAGGAGTAGATCAGTAAAGTTTCATAACAGGCTGAGTTATAATGTTCAAGGCATATTCAGCTCCCTTTCGAACTATATATTTGAATACATTCCCCTTATTTTTATTTAAATTTTAGACAGGAACAAACCTTTGCCCTGAGGCAGTTGCTATTGGAGATGGTCCATTGGGGGCACGAGGTTCTTCACATGTACTCATTTCCATTATTACCTTGTCCAGTGACTTAGACATGGAAGAGAATTTTTGAACACATGAAATGTCTGAATTAACAAGTAATTAAAATGAAATCATATCACAGAATTAAAGCTTATAATAAAAGTACCTGAGAAGAAATATCAAACATTTACAGGGATGATTTAGTTAGTACTTTAAATACTTTAGGAGCACATCAAATATTATTACTAATCTAATATTTTAAATTAAACCTATTATATGCCAATTTGGATAAAAGGTGGGCTATAAGAGGTATGTGTTTTTGTGTGTACCTTATCTGATTTTAATTAAGCTTGGAAACCCTATGAATCTCAACACCTGGAAAGAAAATTGGACATGGTCATCTCCCTCATGCCAAATCTTTGTTTAGCCCCATTTTTTAAAGGAATTGGAATATGACCATCTCTCCATAAGGGAAATTTGGTACTCTCTATGAGGGATAACTGAAAGTCCTCAGCTCAACAGCAGAATTCTTAGGCCAAGAACCTTTCAGCAGCCCCATCTACTATCATATAAAAGGTTCATACCAGAATTTCCTTCTTAAAAAGTATAATGACTAACAATGCAAAGATATCTACAGTGGAAATTAAAAGTAAACAGCTATTCAGGCATAAGTGAAGCTTGTTACTTCCAAACATTGTAGCACAAAAGTTGTCAATTTGAGACTCATTTACTAGACATTTAATATTCTCATTCTCTCTCTCTCTCCATACACACAAACACTTGTTAAGGGAAGTAATATATTGTTCCACGCCTTAATTAAAAGTTACTAAACTACATTCCACAAAAACTGGTATCATGATGAAGGTAAAAAAAGATTGCAAAAGTATGTAATCAAAACAAGATGTCTTCCATAAAAATAATGATTTTACCACAGGTGGCAATCTATTTTTATAGTAATGATAGGCATGCAAATTTGGTGTTTGAAAATCTATACGTAAGAAATGTGAACTCCTTCATTTGCTTAAAGGTGATAGGTGAAATCCGAATTGTTTGGAGCTCAGTTCAGCTGACAAGCAGTCAAGCTAATTCTGAGTCACGCTAAAATTTTTAGCAATATGATGTCACTTTCTTCCCTGAAGAGCTGTACCACCAGAAGACTAGATCTGACTCACTCTTCATTATGTCTTTTAATCTCAGATACTTGCAATGAGCAATCTGAGAGTCAGTATTTATCAAAGGATAGAAGAAATCTAATCTAAAGTCTCGATCCACAATGCAATTTCCTGGAGATATGAAACATGAAATTCTGATATCTTAGTATCAGAAAAAAATCCCAGAATAATTAGAATGAGCAAAGAGGAAGTGACCTACTTTTGAATTTCTCAAATATAATGAAGTCAAGTACTGGTGAGATGTTTCTCACCTAGACAAAGTCCATATTACCAGCCTTTGTACTGGCATTTTATTTCTATTTTAGGTTTTGGTGGGTTTTGGTTTTAAACTGTTAACATTTTCTCACAGTTAGGTTAAAAGTGCAACTTGTATTAGTTACCACTTGAAAATTCAACCCTTATCAACTGTCTTTCTACCCTTTTTAGTCTCTTATCAACTTCCTAGAGAAGTTGGATTTGACTGTGCTGGTACATGCCTTGGCTACATCCAATTTGGATTACTGCAACACATTTTATGTGTAGCTGTCCTTCAAAACTGCTCAGAAACTTCAGATGGCCTAAATAGATGAATCCAGATGGGCTGCCTACAGGGATTCTCTTGTTATAGCAATTACAGTGGTAGCTAGTATTTTTCCAGACACCATTTAAAGTGCTGGTTTTGTTCTATGAAGCCCTATATGGCTTAGGTCCAAGATATCTGAAGTACTGTATCTCCCTTTATGAACCCATAAGAGCTCCAAGATTTTCTGGAGATGTCCCACTACCTTCTCAGGCATCCACCTTCTTGGTGGATGCTCCAAGACTTTGGAACTCCCTCCCTAGGGAGGGGAAAATGGTTCCAACCTAGTTGACTTTCTGCCAGCAAGTCAAAACATTTCATAACTGTCAAGCATTTTTTAGTCTTAAAATTAGCCAATAATTTTAATCTATTTTCAAAAATTCAAAACACACTCAGCAGAGTTGGTTTTACATATTTGAAAATAGATAAATTAAATAATCCATCCCCAAAAGTGACTACAAATCAACTTCTAATGACAGAAAACCAGGGTTCAGTGGGTTTATGTTAAAAATGTAGCCAGCTTCTGAAACCTATTTAAAATTACTCCTGGGAGATTTTTGAAAAGTCACATCACCTATTTTTGGCTCAAATGGGATGGTTTGAAGGTGTCAAGGGATGCAGAATACTGATTTGAGCCATATTCTCTTCACATCTAGGTTAGAGTGTAGGTCTGGGATTTATGAGCTCTAGACCCACTGAACTACGAAACACTCGGTAACTGGGTTGTTGTAGGTTTTTCTGGGCTATATGGCCATGTTCTGGAGGCAATTTTTCTCCTGACGTTTCACCTGCATCTATGGCAAGCATCCTCAGAGGTAGTGAGGTCTGTTGGAATAGATGCACGCGAAACGTCAGGAGAAAAATTGCCTCCAGAACATGGCCATATAGCCCAGAAAAACCTACAACAACCCAGTGATTCCGGCCATGAAAGCCTTCGACAATAAATACTCGATAACCTTAGGTCAGTCACTTCCTTGCATCCCAACCCACCTCTCAAGAGCTGTTGTGAGGAAACTCTATGATCCACTGGGCTAAAGACCTAGGGAAAATATTGATCTGGAGAATTGGGAGCATCTTTGGAAAAGTGGATTTAAATTTTCAATAGCTGGCTCTATTAAAGAAATTTATAAGATGCTTTATAGATGTTATAACACCAGAGACAATAGCCAAAATAGATAAAACCCAACTAGGGAAATGCAAGATGCAGAATGGCACATTTTTCCAAGTTTAGTGAACTTGTAAGATGGTACAAGATTTTTGGAAAAAGGTGATAAAGGAAACAAACAAAAATATAATTAATAAAGTTAAGAAAAATCTTTTAGGATTGTTTAGAAAGAAATTAGCAACGGTGATGAGGAAATTTGTCAATATTGTTGTTGCAGCAAGACTGACAACAGCAAAATCATGGAAAGGTGAAAAAGAGCTATCTAAAAAGGATTGGAGATAAAGTTATTAGAATATATTCATATGGCCAAGCTATCTAATGGCATCAGGGGAGGAGATAATGAAGAGTTTGTTAAAAAATGGAGGCTGGCATTTGAATACATGGAAAGGAAGACAAATGTGGACTATTAAATAGCTGCAAGGGGAATTTACTTAAGTAGATATAAGGGTAGATTTTATGAGATATGGGATTCAGTTGGAAGTCATGAGTGGTGGGTTCACTGTTGGGGGGCAGGAGAGGAAAGATTTGCTAAATATTGCAATGTATCTGTTTGGGGAAACGGCATAGCTGTATGAGATGTGTTTGACCATTTATAGATGTTTCTCCTTTTTATATTTTGTATCCCATTAACTTCACTTAATAAAGTTATTAAAATGAAAAAATAGCTGTTGTGAGGAAAATGTGGCAGCAGAAGAGTCATGCATACTGCTTTGAGTGCACTAAAGAAACAGTGGTTTTAAAGGCAACTAAGAAATAATAAAATAAAAATAAACAAATCTAAAGTCATCATATATTATCATTGTTTTTTGGTTCTTTTGCCATGCTTTTAAGCATGAACTATAATATAAAATATTATTCCCTTCTATATTACCTCTTAACTGTTTTCTACTTGGCTGCCCCACAGATTTGCAAGTTATACAAATGAAGCATACAGTAGTTAGTTTGAGGACCTAAATTCCAAACTTACCAAACATATTGGATGTGTTTTCAATTTTGTCCATGGTATCTATAAAGGAAAAGTATGAAATCATGATAGAAAATATTTGAGGCATTTATTTTTCAATTCTAGTTAGAAATTGAAATATTTGCAAAAATTTGGGAAACTTAAAAATAAGGAAGTGGGAGAAATATGATCCTAGGGAAATTCATGCAGAGAGACAAGTGTATATACTGGGAGTGGAAAATTCACATTACCTATTTTCTGAAGCATTTTACTGTACTTGTATATGCTATCTGCTATTATTCAGAGACCTATGAACTCAATATACTGCTCTGCGTCTGTGTTTAAACAGGTATGATCTTCCAAAACTAACTTATTATCTCCTTTTTAGACTACAGCCCCAGACCTATTCTAGCTGGATGTCACTCAGCAATCTCTAAGGAGGGAACAAGTATAAAGCCAACTCCACAAGGCCAGGGAGGAGTTGTTTTAATGTGTTATATGTCATGTTTGTAGAAACTCAGTTCACTGGGTTGATATTGATCACTCTGGGACTGTTACACCAGTTGGTGGTGAGAGAGCCAACTGAAGGACTGAGCAGTAGTGAGAGGGCTACCCAGAACCACCTAGTTGGCAAAAGGTAGTCCCCTGGTGGGAGTAGGGTGCTGCTGGGCTTGCTAGCTAATTGGCCTGATTGACTGGGAATATACCTATTAACTGAGTGTTAAATGTTGTTGTATTAATGTCTTATAAATTGTCTTCTTTGCTTTTGGTTGTTGGTTTGTCCCTGTATTGTTGTTTTCAATGTATACAGAAACTGGGGTGACAATAAAAGTTGTGCAGGGCAGAGGGAGATATGGTGATGGTAGGGTCACATGTCCTTATAGAGGACAGAAAGAAAGGTGTTTAATACCTTATCTCACCTTCCAGTCACCCTGCCACCTTGGGGAACTTGGAGAGTGAGCCAGACAACCCACCAAACCTCACCTTGCTCCTCAATAATGACAGATCAGTAAAGAATAAGACACATATAATGTATGATCTCCTCAAAGATGAGTAATGCATATACTTCTGGTTTTTGACTAACATTTGCAATCATTGACATGTTAACAGAGCATAGGAGAGCTTTTGTTTTTACATACCCTCTCACTTTCTCACAAACAGATTATTCAAAATCTGTTACCACAGTAATAAAAAAAGAAAATAATAAAAGAGAAAGTAGTGAGAAAAAGAGATATGTAAAAAAGGGGATAAAGAGTGAGTTGTATGGAAATAATTACAGCCAAAGGAAAAAAGAATAGTTTCCCTCAGAAAAAAAATTCTCCATTTGCCTTATAATCAGGTGTCAAATAGGTAAAATTCCAAATTTACTAAACACCAATTTTACCACAACATACTCGCAAATGTATTTATTAATAAAAATAGTAGAAAAATTAAGAAACACTTCTAACTTTAGTTTATCATAATACAGTGAAGCTAACTACAGTATTTTTGCACCAAAATATTTCAAAAGTAAAACGAAATAAAATTGTTTTTAGTACTTCTAATGCATAACAATGTACTTACTCTAATAGACGCTTTATTGCAAAAGACTTTATTAATGGCAAGCCAGGTAGGAAGATCCAGCATATTCTGAAGCACTTCTTCATCAAGCTCCAAATTGGTTAGTTGACCTTCTCCTTTTAAGGTGCTCAAGTTGATTTTGTCAGGTGAAAGGTTTTTTGTAAACCTAAAACAGAAAACATATTAACTGAGGTGTTACTAGATTAATCAGTCATTAATGTTAAAATATAAAAATAAATAATTTATCTTTACCAATTTTAAATTGAAGTTTACATTCTGAAAAGGAACCCTCGATTAGTCATTATTAAAACATTAATATTGTACTATTATTACACATGTACATAATTCTATTATTATTTTTATTTTGCTGTGTCTTTTGGGCTAAGAACTTTTTGTGTTTTCTATCTTTACAAGAACCCTTATTACAATAAATATGTGTGACGGGTCCACTTCAGAATCCCGAAGCTTCACAGCTGACAGAGGATTTGAATGTGGATGTATAATATTTATTTATTTATTTATTTATTTATTTGTCATATCAAGAGCGAACCAAGGGTACTGTTGTAATATATTTTAAAAAGACAATGTTTAACAATATCTTGCCACCATCTTCCCGCAGGGACTCGGGGCGGCTTACATGGGGACAAGCCCGATAAAAAAAAGATTAAAACATAAAAGCATCCTATAATAAAGTTTATAAAAGCAACATCATAAACAACATAAAATAACATCAGCAACAGCCAACAGCCTGACATGATAGTCAAATACTAATTTGGGCAGGCAGGGGCTTGCAATAAAGTTGTAAGGACAGGGCAATTGGAAAAAGTGCAGGAGTCAGATGATAAACTAGGGCTACAGGACCTAGGTCTTCTCCAAATCTCTGGTCCCTGCCACTGATGGCAACTGTGTGCTTATTAACAGATTACTACAGTAGAAGCAAGTACTGAATGGGAAATATTTTGCTGTGCTTAGGTTTCCATTCAACTGCTGGAAAACTAGAAGATAACTTGCCAAAACGCCTTGCTTTTCTAACAAATGACACAACATGAAATAAAGGAGGTAAACCACAATATTTGGAGTCAATATTTGGAGTCAAATATTGTACGGAGCAGCCAATACAAAGTATTTGTCTCACAAGCCACTCCTAAACCAAAACTAAAATTCTGCTAACAAAACTCTGTGAATGCAAGTATTCCAATGATGACACTTCACACATATGCAATATCCTACTTGTGTATAGTTTAGGAAATTAAATTTCCTGCCTTAAAAAAAACCACCTGCTTGTTCTACGGTCAAAAGGAAATAATCCAGTTTCCTTTTAGACTGTTTGGCTTTCTGGAAAAAGAAAAACAAAAATCCGTAATAATTCATTACAGCAGTACAGTCTCCAATAATCCTTCTACTGTTTTGTTGCTATTGTCAATCTTTAGAGCTAACAGTACTAAGTTGGTTACTTTTTCTGGAAGGAGAAAATAAAATGGCTATATTACCTTCACCATCAAAGGAAATATGCTCTCAATATCAGTTACTCGGGACCATGATCTAATCCTATTGGTGTCATGTCATCCAGTGAGCTTAACATAGGGAGTTTTTTAGCCATTGTGGAAACAGAATCAGACTATTTTATTTATTTATTTCAGGCATCACTTGTATGAAGAGTTTATTCTACTCGTAACCAATACTGCTGAATGCCAATTCAGTGCTTCTGAAGAATAAAACAGGACCATGAGATTTTAATTAAAAATAGTCTGATTTTCATTACTATTTACTATCAGATATTCATACTACAGAGTCGGGAAGCATAGTCAAGGAACAGGAGTATCTTCTATCCAGAAATCCAAAATATCCTAGAACCCAAAACTGTTCTCAAAGATGACAGAGATAGAGATACCTTTGCATTTTGAAGGCTCAGTGTACATAAACTTTGTTTCATGCACAAAATTATTTAAAATGTGTACACTATATAATTCCCTTCAAAATTCAAAACCCTTCTGGTCTTGAGTATTTCAGATAAGAGATGCCCATCCTGTAACTGTGTTTACTATTTCTTGCAAGTAGAAATATGACTCTCAATTTTTAATGAGAACACGTCTCTATTTTCCATTAAATTACTTGCATGTACTTTTTAAGATTCTCTAGCAACTAAGTTTTAAATAGGTGTCTAAGTACAGAAATTTCTAGTGTTCCTACCAGTGGTATAAACACAATTTCATGAGCCTTCTCTAGAAACTAAAGATACTGCTTCATAATGAGTAGTCATGTGATGAGAGGCTTGAAATCCATGCTGACATGATCACTTCATATTTTCTTATAAACAGGTTAACTAATTTCTTCCCCATTTCCATTTACTTCTTTGCATTCTTCTAATATGTTCTGTCCCTGTTGGTGCTGCTTGACCTCTCAGCGGCCTTCGATACCGTCGACCACGGTATCCTTCTGGGACGCCTCGCAGGGATGGGTCTTGGAGGTACTGTTTTGAAGTGGCTCCGGTCATTCCTGGAGGGTCGATCTCAGAAGGTGTTGTTGGGGGACACCTGTTCAACCCCACAACCATTGTCTTGTGGGGTTCCTCAGGGCTCAATATTGTCTCCCATGTTGTTTAACATCTACATGAAGCCGCTGGGGGAGATCATCCGGAGTTTCGGGGTACGGTGTCATCTGTACGCGGATGATGTCCAACTCTGTCACTCCTTTCCACCTGCTACTAAGGAGGCTGTCCAGGTCCTGAACCGGTGCCTGGCCGCTGTGACGGTCTGGATGAGGGCAAACAAATTGAAATTGAATCCAGACAAGACAGAGGTACTCCTGGTCAGTCGCAAGGCCGAACAGGGCATAGGGTTACAGCCTGTGTTGGATGGGGCCGCACTCCCCCTGAAGATGCAGGTTCGCAGCTTGGGTGTGACCCTGGACTCATCACTGAGCCTGGAACCCCAGGTTTCGGCGGTGACCAGGGGAGCATTTGCACAGCTAAAGCTTGTGCGCCAGCTGCGCCCATACCTTGGGAAGTCTGACTTGGCCACGGTAGTCCACGCTCTGGTTACATCCCGTTTAGACTACTGCAACGCTCTCTATGTGGGGTTGCCTTTGAAGACAGCTCGGAAGCTCCAACTAGTGCTACCGGGCTGAATTCAAAGTGCTGGCGTTGGCCTTTAAAGCCCTAAACGGTTCCGGCCCAAGCTACCTATCTGACCGCATCTCTGCCTATGAACCCACCAGGACTTTGAGATCTTCCGGGGAGACCCTGCTCTCGATCCCGCCTGCTTCTCAAGCTTGGCTGGCGGGGACGAGAGATAGGGCCTTCTCGGTGGTGGCTCCTCGGCTGTGGAACGCCCTTCCTACGGACATTAGACTAGCACCATCTCTAATGGTATTCCGCAAAAAGGTGAAGACCTGGATGTTTGTGCAGGCGTTTGAGTAATTTAGTGCAATCTGGTAATGGAACATAGGAATGGAACAATGGACGACGAACCTGGAGTACGCTTGGATGATGAGAAGATTGGGTACGGTTGTTTTTTGTAATAATTGTGCATTGTAATTGCTTATTGGTAATTTATGGATAATGTCTTAAGTCAATTGTTATATGTTGTATGGAACCACTGCTGTTTCTACTGTTTTTACTGTTTGTGAACCGCCGTGAGTCGCCTTCGGGCTTGAGATACAGCGGTATATAAGCAAAGTAAATAAATAAATAAATAAATTTTGCAAGTCTTCTTTATCAGGACTACTTCATTTTTTTTGGCTAATTTTCCAACCATATTTCTATCCCATTATAGAGCAGAGATGCTGTGGGGATACTTTGGGCTCAATGATCTTGAGTGTGACGAACATTCCAAAAACTATGTATTATCCTTTGAAGGAAATGGATGTATTTGTGTTCCATCTTTTAAAAAGAACACTTGTCTGTATTTTTAAATACTTGTGTTTTGCTGCTAATTAACATACATTTTTATTGGCAGGATTTTTAATGAAAATGTATATTTCAAACCTACTACTACATGAGCTGTCTTCTAAGAACTATATACAAATGCGTGTCTTACTATTAAATAAAATGAAATAATGTCTTGAATTGGCTGTCCTCTGCAGATTCATTGCTACATCTTTAATCGTGTTAACATACTTAGCTATTATCTGTCATTGTACTATCTGGTTCTTTGTTCCAGGAAATCATTCCTTATTATCTTGTGTACTTCCCTGTGGTATGAGCATGTGTTTTCCCTCTATTGTTTCTCTTCTTCCGATTTCTTTCAGATGAGCATTCTTCTCTTATTTGTATTTTTATTAAAAGAACAAAATGAGGAACCAGATCCAGTATGATCTTTGATGCTAAGTTGGGTCAGGCATGGCTAATATTTAGCTAGGAGAACGGGACTAACAATGAATATTAAGTGCTGTAGGCTACTTTCAATGGTAGGAACTAGAAAAGCCACCTCTGAGTATTTCGATGTAAGTCGAAGGATGACCCGAAGAAACATATACACACATACAGTGTAATAAAGATCAACACGAAATCTAACATGCTCAGACACTGGGAATGGAAGATTCTCTTCCATAAAAGGCAAAACAATCAATTCAAAGTTCAACTGTAATAGACATTTCTTCCCACTTAATAGTTTGAGATATGGATAGGAATTATGGCATCTTGCCAAGACTGCAATTCTCAGTGTTTCCACCTATGGTAGACAGGAACTACATTCCAAAACCAAGATGTATAAGTCTCACTTCTAGTTTAGAATGTACATTGCTACCACTCATAATCACTTCCTACCCACACAGCTTCTTAGAAGATGCAAAATTATATTTTATTAATTGCAATATTTTATTCCTCCAGGATAATTAAAAAATGTAATGTTAAAAGAAGACATCTCCTTTAAGATCATCTCCTTTAGGACATCTTAAATTTTTATATGCGATTAGCATCTTTGGCCACCTACATGATTTTATGCATTATCTTAGCCTACCAACTATTTCCCAATTGCTTTATATAGTACAGCCCCTGTATCTGGAGGACTGGTATCAGCGGTTTCACCTACCTATGCCTGACAAAAGATGTCCTCCCCAGGCATTTTCTAAGTCCTCCAGCATGACTCTATAGCATTCTTAGCCAGAAGTCATTCATTTCAAGAGAGTTTGCTATTATCCACAGTCCTGTATATCCACGTGACGTCCACGTGAGATTTCCTATTTTCTTCTACAAATACAATCAGATCTTGAATTATTTTTCCTTTTTTTCCAGTTTTCCACATCATTATTCATATATAATTTTTATTACCTACACCTCCACTCTTGCTAGTCACCTTAAGAGGTAAGTATTCTGTATGAAGGCAAATGTAAAGAAGCCCACTGCTAGAAGCAATAGCCCAAGAGAAGTCTGTTCTGCATTTTGGAATATTTGTATTAGCATTTTAAAATTTAAAGTTTTGAACAGGGGTCTGCAAATGCTGGTTTAGTTCACTAGTCAGCTATTATATGGTCTCTCCCTTGTCTTGCATGAACACACAGCATGAGCGAAAAGCTGAAGCCTATCTCATTTGTGTAAGCATAGAGAAAGGAAGAGAAACACCAGGAGTTCTTCCGCCTCTTCCTCATGTGGAACCCCTACAGCTTATTAGCTCAGAAATGAGCCCTCTGAGGTAAAGAGCTGCATAGTGCCAGGTATGCTGATTGTCATAGAATACTCCCATTTGATAAGTAGGTTTGTGGATGTCTTGGAAGGTAGCACAAAAATAAGATAAATAAAATGTAAATAAGTATATGGAGGATTTCTGCCTTCATGCATAAGCACTATCTTATTAAAGCAAGCTCAATAGTTTCTTCCAGCATCTTTGTGGCAAAGCTTATTGCATCTTTATTTCCCACATTCTGATGGTCTTCTGACCACTTTGCCTATTAAGCTGAAGTTACAAATGTTTTTCCTTATATGCTAGATCAAATACACTCTGTATACTCTTTCTACATATAACATTGAGAAAAAAATAATAAAACAGTGTTAAAATTATTGGAAATTATATTTAAACACCCATGGAAAAAAACTACATATACAGTATACATTATATTTCTCAGAGCACCAAATACGTTGTTCCTCAGATCATTTCATGAATGTAACAGTCTTCCATTGCATTGTAAGAGCTGTGGAGCCAGCATTTTACACTGATTTGAGTACTGGCATGAATTCTGGAATACCAGGGTTCAAGTCCTCATTGAGCAATGAAAACCCTCAACTAGACCTTGGGAAAACGGCACTCTCTCACTTAAGAGAAGGGAGTGGAAAACCTCCTCTGACTATATCTTGCCAAGATAATTCTATGATCAATGTATGAAACAGCTACTGGGTGGCGGTAATAGTGTGTGACAGTGGCAGAGGGTTTCTAAAAAAATAGCTAATACCTGTTAGTACTGAGCAGAAGGATACACGATAAACTCCTTTTGAATGTCTATGCTGAAAAAATCCAAAATGACACAAGTAATAGCGTACAGAGATGATAAGAAGATTTGAAGGCCTTTCATTTACAAGATCGCCGTAAGTTTAAATCTACTTGATGGCAGATAATAGCAAAACAGGGGAAATGGTTTTACTCCTTCAAATCCCCCTCTCCCCTGTAAAATGGACTATCCTTCTCTATTTAGCACTCCGTTTTGGCCTCCGCCCAGAAAATGGAACAGTACCTGTGCTGTCAAGCATTTTCTTTTACATGTGGCAAACATAAGGCAGATCTATCACAGCCTTTTCTTAGCAAAATTTGTTCAGAGGGGGTTTGCCTTTGCCTTGCTCTGAGGCTGAGAGAATGTAACTTGCCAATATCACCCATTAGTTTCAGTGGCTGAATGAGGATTTAAACTCAGGTCTCCAAAGTCATAGCCTCAAACCACTACATCATGCTGATTATTAATTAGGTTTTACTCACCATTAAAGAAAATATTGGTTAGTGCCCTAAAATCACAGCCTTGCACATCTTGTGGATTGTGTGATTTTAATTGATGTTTATGTTTTAATTGGTTTGGATGTTAATGCATTTGTTTATTTATGTATATGTGGCATCAAATTGTTGTTTTGTAAGGCCACCCTGAGTCCCCTTCAGGGTGAGAAGGGCAGGATATAAGTGTGGTAAATAAATCTTTCCCCATGAATGTTTTGAAAAACAGTTTTTTGTTTCATTTGCATGGATATATTTTTTCTGGCACTTTTCACTAGAACATCTGGGTGGGAGAGGTGCAGATAAGTGTTCATGTATTCCAAGTTTCCAAAAATAACAATTAAATGTGGCATGTGGCCAAAAAAGAAGAATGCACAAGACAGGATGTGAAAATAGAGAATGTACAGAATACACGCAGTACAGAAATTAAGGTAAGGAATGTAGAGTGTATCAACTGAGTCCCAAAGGCAAGTTTGCTACATTTCTAAAAAAATTAGTAGGTTGCATGAACAAAAAATGCAAAACCAGGAAAAACTCAATGAAGATAGGATATGTAATATAATGGTAATTGTAGTCTAGATATAACTGCTAGACTCAACTAGATTAGGCCCATTTGATTGCTGATTGCTGAATCAAGACTTATGTAAATCCCATAGCTTCACTAGTTCTCTTCTGGTGAAGACTAGCAACTGGATTTCAGTCAGTAATAGCCAATACCTGTTTACAATAAATCACATGACAGGGCCAGGATAAATCACTCTAGAGTTCTGTTCCCTTGGCTACTTACACTATTATTCATAGATTAAGATCGCTAAAGAACATTAAGTCCTATTCCCCATCAGCCTGCAGAACACTCCATAGATCATTCACTCAAATGCACAAAAGGTAGTGAATGCAGAGAATTGGAAACACATCTAATCTGGAAGAAGGCCTTAAAATTAAAGGTTCCTGAAAGCAACTGAATTAAGGCACAGATTACACGGCAACTCATATTCCCACTTTTTATAGCTAGAATAATCAAAAGCAGTGGTCAAAACTTACATCCCAGTCATTCTTGCACAGTAGTATTATGGATTAGTACATGGTAGAAGGAGTTGGGTAGTTCTGTTAAGTTCTTAACACCTGAAAGGTAGCAGTGTTTTTAGAAATGCAATATAACAGCTCATATTCCTAGTACTAAAGATCAACTAGGTTACAGAAAATGATATGCATGTTAATGTCACATCTGATAAAGCAAGTCTAAAAACAATTAATTGATTTTAGTTTTGGTTTATGCAATCTATGAAGAGTATGTGTTGGGTATGAAGTAATATTTCCAAAGATTATGAAATGCTTTTTGTAACTAAATCTAGTATCTGAAGATTATCTCTCTGCCCTGACTCACTGAGAGACCTCAAAGCATCTTGAAATTATAATTAGTAACTGAAAATCAATGAATACTTTGTTTAAACAGGATTTTTAAAATGTATAGTGCAATTTTATATATAATGTACTTAATTATAACATCCACTAGTTCTAGTAGGATTTATTTCCATGTAGATATGCATAGGGCTGTAGTATAAGAGCTTTTATTTATAATCATAAATAAAAATCATAAATAAAATCATAAATAAAAATGTACTAAATTAAAAGGGTGTAATGATTAGCTTAAAATACATCATTTTTATCTACTTGAATTGCAAGATTGAAAAACAATCTGTTTAGTCCTTTAAAAGCCCAAGGTCACAAATGAAAGCCTTTGTTACACCTCCTCTTATAGAATGCTATGAGTCACAGTGAAGAGATTCAAAGTCATGTCAGACTCATAAAGGCAGGCTGGATGCAGGGAAAGAGCAGTGTTTTGGTTTCTGTGCTTGCTCCACAGTCATCTTTTTTAATCCTGCCCATTCATTTTAATGGGAAGGAGCAGATCTATCACAGGCAAAGATTTGCCACTGCATTTGAAAGTGTATCTGAAAATCAAGAGTCCTTGACTCTAGCCCTCCCACAGCAGACCTTTCTCCTTCTCTTCGCATCTTGAAGAGAAAATCAAGCTAGTTAAAATGAATTGGGGAAACATATCTACTTCATCACACTAGAGAATGAATGCACTTTAAATCCGGTTGCTGCCTCCTGCAAAATTCTGGGGTTTGTAGTTTACCAGAATTTACCAGTCTCACTAAACTACAAACTCCAGAATTCTGCAGGAGGCAGAAACCAGATTTAAAGTGGATTCATTCTCTAGTGTGATGAAGTCCCTCAGATCACTTCATGGCAGAGACTACTACACCATCATCAACTTAAGATAGAAACATTCTTGCTTCATAGGCAAACATAGCTTGAATCACTGGATGTTTATTGACCTTGCTTCCATCATAGAAGTGAAGGTGCTCAGATAGGCTTGAATGCAGATAAGCCTACATAATTGTTCTGTGCCTGCAAATCATGCCCTGGGTTATGTAAACTAGTGCAAAATTACTGATAAGGATTTATTATCTTCCACAAGTATATTTACAATAGTATCTATTACACTCACTTGCTAGCACTAAGAATACGCTTAAGTTGATGTTTCATTACACAAGTTAGGACAGATCATGTATAAAATATTACTGCCTACTTTAAACATGTTATCCCACTTGTTAATTCATATGCCTTATTCGTTGTTTTTATCTTCGTGTCACCTACGCCTACAGTCCTGCACACACTTAACCCGCATGCCTCACTAAAGTCAATGACCTTACTTGTGAGTGTACATGTTTGTGTGTGTGCATGTGTGTGCGCGCACATGCGTATTTATATATAGTATATTCAGGCAGTCTCCGACTTACAAATTACTCATAGCTGCAAACGGGGGTGAGACAAAAGGAGTCTCAATTGAAGCTTTTGCACCAATTCCAGAACAAGTCAAATTTGTCAAAACCCAATTCTCACAGGGACAGAAACTGAGGTGAAAGCTTCTGAACAGCGGCACAGATAGCCAAATAAACACCACAGGGATGTTACCCCTTCCCTATGCTATCCAAAGCATGTATGCATGCATATATATATATGGCTGGAGTTACACTTTTAAAAGTGCCTGTTCCAACTTACATACAAATTCAACTTAAAAGCAAACCTACAGGACCTATCTTGTTCATAACTTGGGGGCTGTCTGTCTGTAGTTATACACACACACACAAAATTACACTGTTGATTACTGTTCTCCCAATGCATCTTTTGGAAAATGATGGTATGTTCCATCACTCAAAATATGAGGAGTGGCTTAAAGAGCGGGACATGTTTAGCCTGCAGAAGAGAAGGCTGAGAGGAGACATGAGGGCCACATATAAATAAATATGTGAGGGCAATCATAGGCAGGAAGGAGCAAGCTTGTTTTCTGCTGCCCTGGAGACTAGGACGCGGAGCAATGGGTTCAAACTACAGGAAAGGAGACTCCACCTGAACATGAGGAAGAACTTTCTGACTGTGAGTGCTGTTCTGAGTGTGGTGGAGGCTCCTTCTTTGGAGGCTTTTAAACAGAGGCTGGATGACCATCTGTTGAGGGTGCTTTGAATGCAATTTTCCTGCTTCTCAGCAGGGGGTTGGACTGGATTGCCCACAAAGTCTCTTCCGAGACTATGATTCTATGATAACCTCAGGTGTACATGCCCAGGAATGACTACATATTCAGATGACAGGAGACAAAAGCAGGATTAGACAACACAAAACTGTTGCTGCTGAATGGGACAGATCTAGATTATCTGTGTTATAAGAGTTGCAGAAAAGAGCTTACAACATTTCCAGGCAACATAAGGCAAATCCCTTATGCATCCATGCTTTTCAAATGACTGATTTTCATGGGCTAGTAATGGAGGTGAATTTTTAATAACCAGTATTTTAAGACAGATCATGAAGGGCATGAGTACCAAGTTTGTCTCAGATTCCTCAAGCAATGTCTGCTGCCCTGGAGGCTAGGACGTGGCTTCAAACTACAGGAAAGGAGATTCCACCTGAACATGAGGAAGAACTTCCTGTGAGAGCTGTTCAGTAGTGGAACTCTCAGCCCTGGAGTATGGTGGAGGCTCCTTCTTTCGAGGCTTTGAAGCAGAGGCTGGGTGATAGTATGATAGCTGGGTCCGGAAGCTCTGAGCGTTACGCACATTCCGCAATGGTGGTTGTGAATAAGGGAAGGGGAGAGCAGCACACTGAGGGCAGGAATATACTTCGTAGCTGGATTTGGTAGAAGGATAGAAAGGAGAGGAGGGCTAGGGTAAGGGTAAGGGTTAGGGTTATGGTTAGGGGTTAGGCTTTGGGTTAGCGCAAAATTTAGGGCAGGGGTCCTCAAACTAAGGCCCGAGGGCCGAATACGGCCCTCCAAGGTCATTTACGCGGCCCTTGCTTGGGGTCAACCTAAGTCTGAAATGTCTTGAAAGCACACAACAACAATCTTATCTCATCAGCCAAAAGCAGGCCCACATTTCCCATTAAAATACTAATAAGTTTATATTTGTTAAAATTGTTCTTGACTTTAATTATTGTATTGTTTTAAAGTTTTGGGTTTTTTTGCACTACAAATAAGATATGTGCACTGTGCATAGGAATTCATTCATGTTTTTTCAAATTATAATCCGGCCCTCCAACAGTTTGAGGGACTGTGACTGGCCCTCTATTTAAAAAGTTTGAGGACCCCTGGTTTAGGGTAGGGTTTAGAGTTTGGGTTACGGTGTGGGTTTGGGTTTTGCCATTAAAGAACTCTTACATTCCTTCGATAATATCTGTGTTCCCTTCTGTGTTGCGCAAACAACGTTCCCAAAGGAGAAAAGCGGAAACAGCTCAGAGCTTCCAAACCCAGCTTTTATACTATTACCAGAGGCTGGATGGCCATCTGTGGGGGGTGCTTTGAATGCTTCTTGGCAGGGGGTTGGACTGGATGGCCCATGATATCTCTTCCAACTCTATGATGACACACACATATTTCCACTTTTATATCAAAAGATATAGTCAGTGTCTAAGGATTTGGAAGGTTTTTGTTCACTTCTTTTCCCTTAGGGTGGGGAAGGAGGGCGACATGTTGACTCAAGAGCTTTGGGCGTTTAGCTCGCTGCTCGTGGGTTGCCAAGCTCCCCACCGGCCTGGATGTGTCACCCCCACAGCAATCTGGCACCTGCAACACACAATGTGCCGGTGACGTCACCCCAAACGGGGCTGGCCCCGCCCACACACAACGTGTCAGGCACAATTTACAACCCACCCACTCCCGCCCGCACTCCTCAAGGAACACGGTCTCCTCCATTGCTGCAGCGGGATGGGGTCAGGGTCCAAGCCCTGCCTTGTTCTGAGGAAGGAGAGAGAGAGAGAGAGAGAGAGAGAGGGAGGGAGGGAGGGAGGGAGGGAGGAAGGGAGGAAGGAAGGAAGGAAGGAAGGAAGGAAGGAAGGAAGGAAGGAAGGAAGGAAGGAAGGAAGGAAGGAGGCGCCTTCTCCCCTTCGCTGGGTCAAAGAAAGCGGTGTTCTGGGGACGGAGAGGCCACAGCTTTGCCTATCTATCCACAAACACAACGCGGAGCCCTAACCCTTCAGGACCACTCCCACAACTCCCTTGTGAGGCTCAGACTGACGACCAAGCACAGGCACGGCCCTCCTGCCCGCTCGCCCTCAGCCTTCACTGACCTGGAGAGGTGCTTCAGGATCTGCTTCTTGATGAGGCCCGCCATGCTCCTGCCTTCTCGCGCCCCCGCCTCCTCTCCTCGCCCGCCTCAAGGCCAGCCCACGGCTCCGACCGCCCGAGCCATCCCGCCGCCTTGGAGGAGGAGGAGGCGGCCCCGCTCAGCCCCCGCCTCCGCTGCTCAGCCCCGCTCCGGCCCTGCCGCCATCTTGGATGCGGCAGCAGCTCCAGCTGACAGGCGCTCGCGAGGGGCGGGGCCAAGGGCGGCGCGCGGGCAGGAAGGCCACGCCCCTCTGCCCGCCTCCCCCCCTCCCCCCATCTCAGTGATTGACAGCAGAGCTCTCTTCCCCTCAACCCGGTCTTTTCCCCAATGAACTCCCTTGACAACCATGGGGAGGGTCCGTATGACTCCTTAGCAACTAGCCCAGGCCTGGGCAAACTTGGGCCCTCCCTCCAGTTGTTTTGGACTTCAACTCCCACCATTCCTAACAGCTCCTTAAACGGGCTGAGGGGAAAAGGGAAGGGGGCCCGAGGCTGTAAGGAATTGTGGGAGTTAAAGGAGAGCAATGACCAGTCTTGATAAAATAGTGAAGAGTAGAGTTGAAGTACTTTGGCCACATCATGAGGATAGTGAAGAGTAGAGTTGATAAATAGTGAAGAGTAGAGTCTTGATAAATAGTGAAGAGTAGAGTCTTGATAAATAGTGAAGAGTAGAGTCTTGATAAAATAGTGAAGAGTACAGTTGAAGTACTTTGGCCACATCATGAGGATAGTGAAGAGTAGAGTCTTGATAAATATTGAAGAGTAGAGTCTTGATAAATAGTGAAGAGTAGAGTCAAAGTACTTTGGCCACATCATGAGGAGACAGCAAAGCCTAGAGAAGACAATTATGCTGGGGAAAGTGGTAGATAAAAGGAAGAGGGGCCAACCAAGGGCAAGATGGATGGATGGCATCTTTGAAGTAACTGGACTAACCTTGAAGGAGCTGGGGGTGGTGATGGCCGACAGGGAGCTCTGGCATGGGCTGGTCCATGAGGTCACAAAGAGTCGGAGACAACTGAACGAATGAACAACAACAACAGAGACATCACACTGACAACAAAGATCCGCATAGTAAAAGCAATGGTATTCCCCATAGTCACCTACGGATGTGAGAGCTGGACCATAGGGAAGGCTGAGCAGTGACAGAATTTGTATTTCTAGGTGCAAAGATTACTGCAGACCAGGCTGCAGCCAGGAAATCAGGAGATGCTTCTTGGGATGAGAGCAATGACCAATCTCGATAAAATAGTGAAGAGTAGAGACATCACACTGGCAACAAAGATCCGCATAGTAAAAGCAATGGTATTCCCCATAGTCACCTACGGATGTGAGAGCTGGACCATAAGGAAGGCTGAGCGAAGGAAGATAGATGCTTTTGAGCTGTGGTGTTGGAAGAAAGTTCTGAGAGTGCCTTGGACTGCAAGAAGATCCAACCAGTCCAGACTTCAGGAGATAAAGCCCGACTGCTCATTGGAGGGAAGGATGTTAGAGGCAAAGATGAAGTACTTTGGCCAAATCATGAGAAGACAGGAAAGCTTAAAGAAGACAATTATGCTGGGAAAAATGGAAGGAAAAAGGAAGAGGGGCTGACCAAGGGCTAGATGGACGGATGGTATCCTTGAAGTGACTGGATTGACCTTGAAGGAGCTGGGGGTGGTGACGACTGACAGGAAGCTCTGGCATGGGCTGGTCCATGAAGTCATGAAGAGTCGGAAACGACTGAACAAATGAACAACGAACAAAGGCCAAAAGTTTGCCAATGCCTGGTATAAGGATTCTGGCTCAGCAGCACTCCAAACAAACTCTGCACGAACCCAAAGGCCTCAGGCAGCTGTACAAGGAAGATGCCACAAGTTGGAATCTGACTACAAAGGCTTTTATTGTGGGCCAAGCAATAGACCACTGCTAGTGTACACTGCACAAAAAGTCACCCTGCAACAGGGTTGCACAGCTTTTTTCACTTTAAAAGATAATTAAAAACACATTCTCATTGGTGTTCAAAAATCAATTATTCGATTGGTCTAAACTGGTGGCGCAGTGGGTTAAACCGCTGAGTTGTTAAAAGGGTGCAAGTTCAGAATCCAGGGAGCGGTGTGAGCTCCTGCTGTTAGGCCCGGCTTCTATCAACCTAGCAGTTCGAAAACATGTAAATGTGAGTAGATCAATAGGTACCCCTCCAGTGGGAAGGTAACGGTGCTCCATGCAGTCATGCTGGCCACATGACCTTGGCGGTGTCTGCATACAATGCTGGCTCTTTGGCTTACAAATGGAGATGAGCACCAACCCCCAGAGTCGGACACAACTAGACTTAATGTCAGGGGAAAACCTTTATCTTTATTAATCTGGCTAATACAGATTTTCAGCAACAAGCAGGACAATAGCCTCTGACACTGATGTTCAGTCTTATCTACTTTTCTGTTTCAAATGTAGACTTCATGCGGCTGAGAGCAATTAGGGAGTGTTAGCTTGCACCAGCGCTACTCCGGTGAATTCATCCTTGAGCATAATTCACCTCCCTGTGGCAGTTCTCTCACTTTTGCAGACAAAGGCCTCTGTGAACCAGGACATATGGAACTTACAGTCACTGGAAGCATCTATGAAAATTCTATTTAAAACTACGTCTCCCTCAACAGTATTCCCATTATGGTAAAGGTTTCCCTGGAAATTAAGTCTAGTAATGTCTGATTTTGTAGGGTGATGCTCATCTCCATTTCTAAGCCGAAGAGCCGGTGTAGTCCGTAGACACCTCCTAGGTCATTTGGCCAGCATGACTGCATGGAACACCATTAACTTCCTGCAGAAGCGGTACCTGTTGATCTATTCATATATGTATGTTTTTGAACTGCTAGGTTGTCAGAAGCTGAGCTTAACAGCGGGAGCTCACCCTGCTCCCTGGATTTGAACCACCAACCTTTCAGTCGGCAAGTTCAGAAGCTCAGCGGTTTAACCCACTGCGCCACCAGGGGCCCCTAAATGGTCATAGCTATTGCTATTTTCCATTAATGTGCAGTACATAAATTAGTGAGGGAAAGCTCTGTATTTCTAAAGTCACAAGACAACCCACACTCCAAATTATGGCCATTTTGTCACCATTTTAACTGCCATGGACTGTCATGCCTATGGGATCCTAGGATTTGTACTGTATTGCGTAGAGCTCTCAGACAGAGTAGGATAAATCACAGAACTACAAACCCTGGGATTCCATAGCATTGAGCCATTGTAATTCATGTGTCAAATAGCTGTAATTCTTCAGTGTGGATTCAGTCTTATAATAACTTTAATAATAACTTTATTCTTATATCCCACCTCTATGTCCCTGAAGGGACTTGGGGCGGCTTACATAGGGACCAAGCCCAATATAAACAAAGGTTACAGGGTAATACAATTAACATATATATAACAATCAACTATATTGAAAAGAGTAAAACCAATAAAATATAAAACATTATAAACATAAACCACACAAACAAACAACCGATAGCCAAAAAGTGGGCATGTGCAGATTTGAGACTTGTTGGGCAGGACAAGTGCTAGTGTGAACATAAAACTGTAGGGCCAGGCTGGGAATAAAGTGCTGGAGATCCAAACAAAAGATTAGCACTGTCGGACTTGATCAGTAGCTAAGTATTATTCAAAGGCATACAGGAACATCCAAGTCTTTACGTCTTTCTGGAAGATGGACAGCCACCACTGAGAAGGCCCTCTCTCATCCCCACCAACCACGCTTGTGATGGAGGTGGGAGCGAGAGAAGGGCCTCCCCGGCAGAGCTTAGCGCTCGCGCCAATTCATGAAGGAAGATACGGTCTCGAAGATAAGCAGGATCTGAACCATCTTAGGAATACAATGTACAGTAGTAATGTGGCTTCTGAGGCTTGGTTTACACAGAGGAGATTGGTATACACAGACTTCATTGGCAAATAGAGACCTGCGGGTGACTGCTCTGCATGGGGTTTCTCACAAGGTTCTTATAGGTTTTACAGGAACATTTCTCACCTCTAATCCTTTCATCTTGTCTCTGTCCTCTTTCATCCTCCCATAATACTTTGATCAGTGGTATCAAAACAGTTTGGGAAGGCCATTTCCCAATTACAATCATTAGAAGAAATTCCCACAAAAGAACAATGCCAAATCAAAATAGTGGGTGCAAAGAATATGGACGATCTGACCCAACTCCTAGCAAGACATTAAGGAATACCAAAGAAAAAGACGGACTAGTAATTGTTCAAGACTTATATGAAGGAGAAGAAGAAAACTATTATATAACTAGTGAACAACTACTGAATACACGTCTAAGGATATAGTTACGAAAGGAGAAAGTAGAAACAAATTCATAGACTTTAGGAGAGAACAATATACCAAGCAAAGAAAAAGACTGGAAGTACAGAAACTCTTATATGTTTATATTCTTCTCTTTTTTTCTTTTTCTTCTTCTTTCCTCTTTTTTCTCTTCCACTTCTTTTTTAATCTTTTTTCAAGTAAAACAATTATACTTGTTTTTTCTTTATTTTCCTTTTTTATCTTATTCACAAATATATATATATATTTAAAAAATAAAAGAGCACCAGCCCTTATGTCTACAGATTTTCTGTCCATTGATTCAATGGCCCTTTGAAGGCAACCATAAAACCTATGTGATCCTGGATAAAAATGAGTATGATGCTTCTGATCTATATGATCAAAAGGTGCATCCTGTTTGGAATACAATTGAGAGTACAATTGAATGAATGAAACTTTCCCTTTGGATTTGCAAGATCAGGCTGGATGCAATTATTATTATTGTTGTTATTATTACATATTTTATTCCTCTCCCGAAGGAGATTCAAAGCACCTAACACTAAAAATCATACTTTTTGGATATGCGAAATTATTTCTCCTAACATTTTTAATAGTCTGCTGTTGAGGACTATTCAAAAACATTAGGAAAAATCATTTTGCATATCCATAAAGCATTTATGCTACAGTGTAAAATCATTTTTTCCCTATTTCGGATTGGCAGGTAGTACTTATTTATAGCCTATTTATAGCCATTGTACTACAGTATAACCATCTATCAATTAGAGCTTGTTCAGTATGATCCCTCTGCTAACTAAATAGTAGTAGGGTAAGGCATCTATCTCTTTACTTTGTAAAGACAATAGTTTTGAAAGCAGTTTGCCATGTTATTCAGAAAACTGGAGTCAGAGGAATGTAGAGCTAAAGACCTCTTAGAATAGAAAGCCAGCAGCACAAGCCTTCAAATTCTGGTAAGTTCTGTCTGAAGTTTTGGTTACTTTTTAATTTTGACACCATGGTTTCTTCTGGGTCCTATATTTAATAATAATACCTAATATTCTACTAGGAAATCCTAGTCAACTGAAGTGAAAAATGAACTGCTGATGTTTTACTGACCTTCAAGTGTTATGTAACATTTATCCTATTTAAGAAAGGATTAGTTATGTTGTCATTAAGATGCAAACACAGAGCTATCAATAGGATTGGTTTAATCCCAGATTGCCTTGTGCTCCAGTTCCATTCTTAGATAGTGGAAAGATATCCGAAACTCCATAATAAGATATTTTAAAAGATGAAAGATCATTTTCAACATGCTCTCCTATTGCATAAAATATTTCATACAAATAGGATTTCTGATTTTCAATGAATTCTTGTAAATTTCAGTTATTTTAAAAACAGTGTATAGCAACCAGTACATCAAAATGTGTAGAGTACTACGACTAATAGAACTATACACTTCTGTGCCCCAATATAAGATATTCTATACAATCAGTGAGTCAGTTGGGCTTTAATTTAAACGTATTTGAGAATCAGATATTCTAATTTTAACTTTAATAAATGTTTAATGTTTTAAGGGCACAACATTTAAAGATATGCGTATCTTTTCACACAGTGCAGAGTTACGATGTGGACTAACCGAAGTTGTTGTAAGGGCCAACAACTTGAAGAAATGTAAGGAGCATTAGAAAAGTTCTAATGAAGATGGCTATTATATCACCTTAAGTATCTGAGTCAATGTCTCTGTATATCAGTTGCTGGGAAAACTAAGAAAGTGCAGTTTTAATGGCAGATTTCCAACAGGCAGCTGGTTAGTTGTTTCTAAGTTTTCAAAATAGCAAGTACAGAAAAAAAAATCCATGATAGGAAATTGTGATTTTTTTTGTGAACAGCTTGTGTTCCACCTAAATACCAAAGGAAAGCATTGCTTTCAGTTAATCTATCAGAGTATTTCTCAAGAAAGTTAACACAATAAATTGACTAACAACTTGAAGAAATGCATAAGCATATTTTATATCAAGCCAAGAACTTTACATTTAGGCCTTTTTAGATTTTTTTTTTAGCTCCAGGTTTCCAAATTGTATATGTATTCATAAAATGTCTTTTCTTTCAGATTTCTCGGCTGTCCCACTGGTGCATTCAATTATTCTATTACAGTGAGTCCATCCTAGGGTTTTATGTTGATGTGTACTATGTTGTTGTTCATTCGTTCAGTCGTCTCCGACTCTTCGTGACTTCACGGACCAGACCACGCCAGAGCTCCCTGTCGGCCGTCACCACCCCCAGCTCCTTCAAGGTCAGTCCAGTCACTTCAAGGATGCCATCCATCCATCTTGCCCTTGGTCGGCCCCTCTTCCTTTTACCTTCCACATTCCCCAGCATAATTGTCTTCTCTAGGTTTTGCTGTTTCCTCATGATGTGTAGTATGCATATTCATAAAAAATTAAACTTGTTCACCTTTGTCAGTTATGTTGGTATTTTCTGTCAACAATAACCTTTACATACCTATATAGTTAAAAGTAGCAAGGTGTTGCTGAGACCTTTTCAAGAGTGTGAAAGCTAAGTTCTATTTGGCAATAAAACATCTTAAGCCAAAAATGACAGCAGAACATTTCTTTCCCAAGAAACCCGCATCAAACCCCTCAGAGGGTAACTTGTTCAGTTTTTAGAGCTGAAAGAAATTTATCAGTAATTTGGATAGTGTTTATTTAGACCTTAGTCAAAATAAACACTATAACACTTTGGTTATATTAGTATGGGACAATTAGCAAGGCTGTATAGTGACTTTCCCATGTGCTTGTTGCAAATGCATAGTGTTTCACTTGCCATCTCCAGCCATATGTCGTACATTGATCAAAACATGTCATAAACTTGCATTCAATGAAAACGTTCATAAGATATTTTATTTTTTCAAAATACATACAAGCTTGCAATAAATCCTTCTTAATTTGAATAAATTTTCACTGTAAGGCTTTATTCTGTTATAACATAGATAAGTATCTTCAAGAACAACATAGAACCTAACTAACAATGAAGAAAATATGTAAACCTCACAGAAATTGACTTGAAAAGTTATATTGTAGTATGCCATTCTAGTGTACAATTAAAGAACCCAATAATTACAGTCAAATAAGCTCAAAAGCATGAAAAACTATAGAGGTCTGACTGTTTCACTCCTAATGGTATGAGGGAGCATGAAGGATGATTTATGAGGAAATTCTTGAAAGCTCAAAGGTTTCCAGCTCTGGGTTACAAAATATGATTGCAAAAGCCTGCATTCTACGGAAGTGCCTGAAACAATTAAACCAAGTGCAACAATCATTCTACAACTACAAACAGATTAACCATCACCAACCAGGTGAATTACAAGATAATTAACGTATTTAAATTTTAAAGCAAAGTAGGCAGAGTCTAAACAGCACTCAAATCCTATCTTTCTGTTGCCAAACTGTTGTGTTCACATTCCTGCCCTAAAAAAAGAGACTCCAAAATCCAGCCAATCAGAATTCCTGGACAGGTGTCAATGACATAGTGGGAGAGACATATAGGGTATTGTCCATGAAATCTTCAAATTTTATGCTTAGTGGAGTCGACTGCTGTGCCCAGTGGGTAATGTATGTAGCTGGTGAAGAAGACCTCTTCCCAGTTGGTAGCTAGAATTGAGGTCTAGGTCTTGATCTGGCTGATGGGTGGCTTGATTGGGCACGATAAGGTGCCATGCGCTGACGCCTTTGGGATCTAGAGGCTGATGGCCTGGATAATTTCTTCACAACAGCTTGCATTTTATCAATATGCAGTAAACGTGAATCAGTCTCTGCATGAAAAACACCTGTCCCGTCAAAGGGCATCTCCTCAACTGTTGCCCGAGCAAATGGTGGAAGAGTCAAGGTACGTAACCATGCATGACGACGCAGGGCAATGGAATTAGCCATCACTTTTCCAGCAGAGTCGGCAATGTGTTTAGAAACTTGGAGTTGGTATCCAGATACAACACAGGCCTCCTGCTGGATGACAGAGCAAGCCCTTCTGTCTTCCTCTGGCAATTTCTCAAAAAATGGAGCAACCTTGTTCCACAGAAATTTTTGGTATGCCGCCATGCCTGCACTATAATTGGAGATTTTAAGCAACAAGGATGCAGACGAATAAATCTTGCGCCCTATGGAATCTAATTCCTTTCCCTCCTCATCAAAAGGGGTAGAACGGGCCTCGCCTGAAAAATCTGAGTGCACCATACCAACAATCATTGAGTTTTGCTTGGGGTGCTGACCTAACCAGCCCAGAGAGCTATCGTCAATCTTGTAAAGATTATCCAGTCTACGGGAGGTGGGCGGAACTGATGATGGGTTTGACCATGATGACTTCACAACATGGAGAAGATAAGGTAGGAACGGCAGAATGGCTTGTGGTGGTTCTTGAATGTATTTGAAAATGGGGTCATCGATCATTATAGGTTGCTGTATTTGAAGGCCTAAGGCTTTAGTAAGGCGCAATATTTGATCCTTGTAAGATCGAACATTGTAAATAGGCAACAGAGGGGGAGGTTTGGTGACGAAGGGGCTAGGGGATTCTGATCGACTTGAATCTGAAGAGGAGGAAGAAGATGAAGAGTCCTCATCGGAACTGGTGTTTTGAAATTGATTGTGGGCAGCTTGCAGTTGTGGTGAAGTTGGGCGTATTGATGTGTCAGCAGGTTCAGCGGCCTGAGATGTCACACCATCAGCATCCTGAGGCTGTGAAGTGTCTCCGGCAGAATGAGATCCAAGTATCTGGGCAGAGGTGTTTGAGACTGGTGACCTTTCAAAATGATGTCTACGACCCCGGTGTCCTCGGCCACCAACGGCACAGTTGCATCCTGAGCAGCGGTGACAGGGAGGGCCTCTACATTCTTCGGCATCCTGGGAATGGCAGGAGGTATGGTGTGGAGAATGCGTGCAGTGGTTGCATTCTCTGAGTTGCGGAGTACGAGAGCGTGACTCCTGAGAGCTTGACGAAGAGGAGGAGCATACATGGCGACAGCTTCGGCGCTTGGGGCAACGTCGCAGGGAACGGCCTCTGGACTTGGAGCAGCCAGGAGTCGGTGGCAGAGGGCGGGATGGCCTATGGCGCCTGCGATTGGCGGGAGCCCCACCCGAGGCTGCCTCAGCCACCAGAGGTTCAGTTGCCAGATGTGCACGCTCCATGGTTGGCTGGGCCTCTTGGTGTCCACCATCAGAGGAGGAGACCGTATCTGCGGAGCGCTGAGGGCCTTCTGTCGGTAATGGAGTAGACTTGCCTCTTTTCATTCTAGTACTAATCAAGGATGCTTAGCTTCGAAGAGAAGACAGAGATTTGGAGCCTTTCGTCTCAACTACAAAACCCAAAACACACTGAAGGTGCAATAATTTTCCTGAAATGGCGCCTTTAGAATTACTGTCGGCCCAAATCCTGCGCGCAGTTGATTTGTTTGTGCGTCTCTAGGCCTTTGGCCTTGACGTCGTTGGCGGATTTATGGCGACGCCTTCAAAGGTCGATTTGCGTTCCCCTAATTTATTGGCAGCTCTTTTGAATCTCTAAAAGACGGGTTGTTTAGTATTTTTTTAAGATCTGAAGGAAATCGCCGTTAGAAATCTCCGAGACCTTCGCACTCGCCAGCGTTTTGTTTATGGAAAGAGAGGCCGGAAACAGATAACCCCCTCTTCTCCAGTTTCCAGAGCAACGAAGAAGGCGGGAAAAATCCCTTCAGAGCAAACCGGAAGTGCTGAGTCAGGCCGAATCATATATAGAACTATATTCACGCCGGACGCACGGGAGGCGTAAAGCTCGCGAGATCTCGACGTCTCAATGTTTTTGACTACATTTCCCACAATCCTTCGCCTTTGTCCAAAGTGGCCGAGGCTTCTGGGAGTTGGAGTCCAAGAAGAAACGCGATGTGCCTGTCTCTTTCCTTTTCCCATGTCCCATCAAGCCCTTGGGCGGAAGAGCCGCCCTAGGAGCGGAGTCCGGGCCGCGCGGGATGTCGGCTGGTCCTCCCTGCCGCCTGGGGACGCCTCCTCCGCGGGCGGGGGCGGGGCCGGAGGGAGCCGGGCGCGAAGGGGAAGCCGAGGAGGAGGAGGAGGAGGAAGAGGGCGGGAAGATGGTCACGCTGGTGCTGGATAACGGCGCCTACAACGCCAAGATCGGGTACAGCCACGACCGCGTCAGGTGAGGGCCCCGCTTTCTCCCAAGGATGCTTGGAGAGACCTGAGTGGAAGATGGAAGGAAGGAATGAGAAGCAAATAGGGAATTATTAGGGTGCCTCTACACCAGACTTGGGCCCTCCCTCCTGGTGTTTTGGACTCCAACTCCCACCATTCCTCACAGCCTCAGGCCCCTTCCTTTTCCCCCTCAGCCGCATAAGAGAGCCCCAGAGAGCTCGTGCCTCATCAAATTACAATTCCCAGGATTCCATGGCATTGAGCCGTGGCAGTTAAAGTGGAGTCAAACTGCATCAGTTCTACAGTGTAGATTCACCCTACACTTGCTAAAACCTTTTGGCTTGGAAATATTTATCTTGCCATTGTAAAAAGCTGTTTCAAAACCATGGACATTGCCCCATTTCTACATATTGTTACATTATTGTATTTCTGTTTTGCGTTATCACTCCAAAAAGAGACCCAAAGTGGCTAATAACACGACCTTCTCCCCCATACAATATTATAATATTACACAATATTATTATAAATAATAGTCCTATTTACATCATTCCCAGATTAGTAATGGAATCATAGAGGGTTTTTTTTGTTTTTGTTTTTGTCGTGTCAGGAGAGACTTGCGAATCTGCAAGTCACTTCTGGTGTGAGAGAATTGGCAGTTTGCAAAGACGTTGCCCAGGGGACGCCCAGATGATTTTGATGTTTTACCATCCTTGTGGGAGGCTTCTCTCATTTCCCCGCATGAGGAACTGGAGCTGGTAGAGGGAGCTCATCCACCTCTCCCCGGATTTGAACCTGCGACCTGTCGGTCTTCAGTCCTGTCGGCACAGGGGTTTAACCCACTGCGCCACCGGGGGCTACATATCATAGAGTTGGAAGGGGCCATTCAGTCCAACCCCCTGCTAAGAAGCAGGAAAATCACATTCGAGGCACCCCTCTGTTTAAAAGCCACCAAAGAAGGAGCCTCCACCACACTCTGCAGCAGAAAGTTCCACTGCTGGACAGCTCTCACAGTTAGGAAAATCTTCCTAATATTCAGGTGGAATCTCCTTTCCTGTAGTTTGAAGCCATTGTTCTGCATCCTAGTCTCCAGGGTAGTAGAAAACGAGCTTGCTCCCTCCTCGCTATGACTTCCCCTCACATATTTATACATGGTATAATGTCTCCTCTCAGCCATCTCTTCTTCAGGCTAAACATGCCCAGCTCTTTAAGTCGCTCCTCATAGGGCTTGTTCTCCAGACCCTTGATCTGTATTGAAAAGGTAATCTGTATTGAAAACTGTATTGAATTCACTCTGATATCCTTGTATATAAAAAGGTGTAGGAACGATCTACAGTTCAAAGAAGGAACTGGGCATTACAGATAATAAAGTAGGAAACAGCTTCTGCTGTTTATTTCAGACTGTTGTAAAACTTGGACCTATTCTTCAACCTGTTGTTGTTGTTGTTCATTCATTCAGTCGTTTCCGACTCTTCATGACCTCATGGACCAGCCCACGCCAGTGCTCCCTGTCGGCCGTCACCACCCCTAGCTCCTTCAAGGTCAATCCAGTCACTTCAAGGATGCCATCCATCCATCTTGCCCTTTGTTCGGCCCCTCTTCCTCTTTCCTTCTGTTTTCCCCAGCATCATTCTCTTCAGCCTACAGTTGGTTATATTCTGCAAGTGTTAGATTTCAGTCATTGGCAGGTATCTCAAAAGCTTTGTGTGTTTTGTTATTCCTACTGTGGATTCTGTTGTATCATCAGAACGTTTTTTTCATGTGGTACAAAAATTGAAGATTTGATGTAATTGGCTTTTCTGTTGTTTGCATACTTTTACAAGGGTAATTTGAACATTATAGTCTACTCTAATGTTATGTTTTCTTTATATCTATTTTTACAAGTGCTTCTGTTTTTTACTGACATGTATTTTGCAAGTGAATGGCAGACTTCAATGTGTCTTGTTCATACTAAGGATTGGTAAAGCAAGCTGTATTTCCTTTCAAATGGCATAAATAAAGCCCTGTTTATTGTTGAGCTTTTACATGGCGAATGGGCGTTAGGCTGATCAGTTTAATTCCACTTCCTAACTACAGGATATAACTATATTTTGTTGCCAGAGCTAAAAGATTTTTAAAAGCATATTCATCAAGGGTATAACTTTCCAGATGCAATATTAGAGCTCCTGTCATTTATAACAGTTGAGTTCAGTAGATGGGGTTGATCAGAGTTTGAGTGCAATAGCATATTGAGGGTCATAGTTATTTCACCAAGTCTGTATTTAAGAAGCTAATGGTTTTGCCTCCATCTTACAGTGTTATTCCCAACTGTCAGTTCAGATCAAAGACAGCTCGCTTGAAAACATTCACAGCTAACCAACTAGATGAAATTAAAGATCCATCTGGACTTTTTTATATTCTTCCTTTCCAAAAGGTAATTTCATTTGTGTGACGCATTTCCACCCAGACATTAGAGGTCTGGTTTAAATGCAACTTAAGTTTTCATTGATTGGTTTATTTTTTAAAATGTTAGTATTGAAGAAGATAAACAATATAATAATATTAAATAAATGAAATCCTCATAGTGGAGAGAGGTTTGTTTTTGCAAAATAAAGCCAACTACAACTTAGATGGGGAAATTATTGTTTTGAATTATAATCTCAATAATTATAAATTATGGGTGCAGTATATGTACATAAAAATAGGTGCCATCTCTGTGGAACTAATGCAATAGGACTGTGTTGTAAGTGATGAAAAGGGGAACTGGGCAGGTTTTTATTTGTATTTATTCTTTTTCAACAGCAAATGTATATCTGAAAGTAATAAGTAATTACAATATTTAAATGTATTGTTATGGAATTGAGTCATCCACAATACAGCTGAAGTGCTAGATTGTATTATGGAAGCTTCTTAAGTCCTTTTAAATACTTTTAAGTACTATGATTGCAGACAGGAAATAACATCTAGCAAAGTAGCAAGTAGATAGGAAATCTCTGTGGGCTATACTTGGCCTGTAGTTAGCTTGAAGTTAACTTATGTCCTATAAAAACTAATGATTATTAAAATATATGGGACCGTTGCTCCAGTTCATTCTTCTAACATACACATAAAGCTGTTCCTACAATTTTATTTGAAACTGTGAAGCATCACACTCTGAGATTTGAATGTCAGGGTCCTTTGAGGATAAGTTGACTCATTTACTGGGAGCAAGTCGTTTCATGTTCATCAAAACATTCTGAAAAGACTTGTGACTTACTAATGTCTTGAAGAGATTAAAGAATGTGTAACTATAAATATCAAATGTGTAATTTATATTTTCACTTTTAAATAACAGGGATATTTGGTAAACTGGGATGTTCAGAGGCAGGTCTGGGACAATCTTTTTGGAAAAGAAATGTATCAGGTAATTAGAGCACTTTATATTTTGAGAGATGAATTTTAAAAAAATGTCTTGGAGCATAGTAATCTACCAAATTGCAGGAATTCAACTTAATGTCTGAATTAATGTTTGTAGAAAAAAGCTGATAAATCCGCTTTACTTAGAAGGAATCAGGCCATTCACTATTTCCCTGCAGCTTCTCTAAAAGTGTGCTTATTGGGTGTGTTTCAAATGCAGGTAGTCCTTGAATTACAAACATCCAGCTTATATACAACTCATAGTTACAAACGGAGGCAGGGAGATGGGGGGAGACAACAGGAATTGAGAGAAATTTAACCCTAGGAAGGGAAAATCACTCCTGAAAGAACTGCAGCACAGACAGCAAAACCACCACAGGTGTGTGTGTGTATGTATGTGTATTTGGCTGAAGCTACACTTTAAAAAGGAACCTGTTCTGACTTAAAAATTCAACTTAAGAACAAACCTACAGAACCTATCTTGTTCATAACTTGGGGATTTCCAGTACTCAGGATGAAGTATTATCAGATAAAATTGAGCATGTATTTTTGTGGGATATGAAAATATGGGTATCAGGTCTTTTCCTTTTGCTCAGTGTTCAGTATTTGTCTGTAGAATTTGAGTTCACTGTTTGCAATTCGCCTGAATCCATTACGAAATTAACCCTTCTCATCCAGTTCTTGCCTACTTATGGCTTTCCTGAGTCTTGCATGAAAAACACCCGTCCTTCCAAAGGGCATATAGTGTGATCTGTTTCAGTAAGTTCATATTAACTAGCTTATGCTATTTCAAAACTTTTATTGTAATCCATCACAATGATGTATTTCGAAGGCAATGTTCTAAATCATAAATACATCTAGATTGGCATGCTTGTTTGGGGTTGTTTAGCTCGTGGGCTGTTAACAGCATTAAGTGGTAGACTGTAGTAGGAGACTGTGTTGGCCTCATGTACGGTACATTAATGGTGCAGGGAAGTACTGAAATATAAATAAGGAGGTAGCTCCTCTCTTCAGAAGGCAGGGCAAAGAGGCAATAATAATCCTTATACCTTCCAGTGAGAAGAGAATTGCTAAATATTTTGGCTGTGTCAGCTGAGCAAAGCAGGGTCTTATTGTTTGCTCTGAAGCAAAGAAATAATGGGGGGACAATTTTGGTTGCCTGCTTAGTGACTCCTAGGCCAATCTACTTTAGCTGTCTTCTCTTCCTTTTACCAAAATAAGGAGAGCTGGACCATTTCTGCTAAACACTGAAGTCTTTTTCTTGCACAGGTAGACTTTGTTGATACCAACATCATAATCACAGAACCTTATTTCAACTTCAGTTCAATTCAAGAATCTATGAATGAAATACTATTTGAGGAATACCAATTTCAAGCAGTTCTCAGAGTAAATTGTGAGTGTTAAGTCTTTTATTACTGCTTTCTCCTGACTATTGGTAGGGTACTTATATTTACTATAGAAGTGCTCGCTGTACATTATACATGTGCTTACAACATGCGTATACACATACTTGAGTATTTTTCAGAATATCTGTACCTGTGTTCATTCCTAATTTGCTCTAACAAACAAGGATCCATTCAAACCCAATTTACAGATCAAATGTATACCTAAATAGAATGAATATATGTATGTTTGCATGAACTGTGGAACATAAATTTACATGAGAGCCCATAATCTCTTACCATTTGTTAATCAAGTGAAGCCATAATACCTGAACAACAGTATACCTGTATTCTCTAAAATCCCTTGTTGGAGTTACATGTAATTAATTGCACCATAGCAGCAACCTATATACACGTGTTGATGGGTGAAAACTATTATCCATGTACAAAACTAAAATGTTTATATACACATATGCAGACTGTAATTTTATTGAATGACCCTTATCATCTGTTAATAAACTCAACAACAACTGTCAATTTTATATAAGTGCAAGGGTTTTTTTATGTTTCGTCTTCTTTTTATGACTTCTATCATGATAAAGTTGGCTAAGAGAATAAAATGAACACATGCTATATTGTTTTTCAGCTGGGGCTCTTAGTGCCCATAGATACTTCCGAGATAATCCATCAGAACTATGTTGCATCATTGTGGATAGTGGGTATTCTTTTACTCACATTGTGCCTTACTGCAGAAGTAAAAAAAAGAAAGAAGCAATTATAAGGTAACACATTTATTTTTCAAAAATATGTGTGGTCATATTTTGTCAATACACAAATATTTTAAAAGATTTATCTTGTCTCCAGGATAAATGTTGGAGGAAAACTATTGACGAACCACCTGAAGGAGACAATCTCATACAGGTAAAAGAACTAATTAGAAATTACTACAGTTCTCCACTATGTTTATTGTGGCAAAATGAATTTATACAATGCAGATTATGGCAAATGTCATTCATCTGCCTAGCAAGTGCAAGTAATAACCAGTTTTCCTCTCACCTCTGAGACTTTTATTAGGATATGGATTATGGCCTATTACGATCATAATCTGTTGGGTAGCAGAGTTTCAGAAGTGTTTCTTTAGTTTATTGGGTAATGGATTATCACTCGGCACATAAATACCTTGTTTCTGTTTGATGCTCTCAGTAGACTAATATTCAAGTAGACTTCTTTAAAATAATATGCTTGTTTTACTCACAACTTCATGTATTTAAATATGCGGGCACATTTCTTGTCAGATTAAACTTTAAAATGTTTCAGTTTGTATCTTTAACTTTATCGGTCTTTTCAAAACTATATTGCTCTGTACAGCTCTCTTTCATAACAGTCTGCTTCCAAGGGACGCAAACCTTAACAGTCTTCTAACTTCCTACTCTGGTTTCTGTACTCAAACTGAATCAAGCCTCAACTGTCATTCCTCAACTGCTATCCTTTTAAACTTCATTCTAAACAGTCATTGAACCAGTTACATGGTCTGCAGCCCCTCCCACTGCCTCAAGTACATAGCACTAAGAAAACTGCAAACCAAAGAAGACATACACTTCAGGAAATAAACAACACATTATAAACAGACAAAAAATTAAATAGAGGAGGCTTGAGATAGTTGCTACAGTAGAGTCTTGCTTATCCAACATAAACGGGCCAGTAGAATGTTGGATAAGTGAAAATGTTGGATAATGAGACGGGATTAAGGAAAAGCTTATTAAACGTCAAATTATGTTATGATTTTACAAATTAAGCACCAAAAAAAATCATATTTTACAACAAATCAACAGAAAAAGCAGTTCATTACACGATAATATTATGTAGTAATTATTGTATTTACGAATTTAGCACCAAAACATCACAATGAGTTGAAACAGCTGTGGATCCGGGTGGAAAGCACACTGCGTTGGATAATACAGAAAGTTGAATAATAAGTGAGACTCTACTGTATCTCCAACAGCTTTTGAGATGGGTTGGGATTTTCCACCCTCTGCAACTCCCAACATTGAAGATTGCATGGCATGGGCAAAGAGAGCCTAAATGATATATGTTTGCTAAACGTTATTCTCAAGAACAAAAAAAGTGATTTAAAACTGTAATGCTCCCTTGCTTTTAGCAAATGTTGGCAGCAACAATAACTGGCGGTATTATCAGCAGGAATTGGTCATAGGTTAGAAACAGTGTGACATTTGCCTCCCATCCCACTCATGATTATAAAAATTGCTATTCTTGATAACTGCCCTCAAAATTCAATCATATTATATTAGAATTCTTGGCAATGTCATTATACAAACCTCATGTCAGAAGCTAAACTCTAAATTCTAATGCATTCCTTTTCCTTAAATCCATTCTATAAATGCAATGTTAGGACCTTGCTCCATCAGAAATGTGTGAAATTTGGCTGAAATGCCATATTTGCTCCAAATCAGAACATACTGTGAAGTGAAATGAAAAAAATGTTAGAAACATCAGGTTTTCTTTCTGCTGTTCTTTAGTTAGCATAACTGCTGAGGATTAAAGGATTAAATGGGATTTTCCATAATTTAGCAGTGAACTGTAACATATAAGCTTAAATAAATCTTAATACTCATTTAACAGACTGGTAACAAGATAAAATGAAAATTCTATTTTTATAGGCAACTGCATGTAATGGATGAGACCCATGTGATTAATCAAGTGAAGGAAGATGTATGCTATGTCTCACAAGACTTTTTCAAGGATATGGAAATTGCCAAGTATGTTTTTGGGTTGTTTTTTTTTAATGCAAAGTACATTTCATGCTCAGTGTTACCTTAATCTTGAAAATCTGCTTCCTAAGTTATCAGATGTGCAAGACCAACAGAGATTGTTTTGTATTGTCAAAGGCTTTCATGGCCAGAATCACTGGGTTTTAGGTTTTTTCGGACTGTATGGCCATGTTCTAGAGGCATACTCTCCTGACGTTTTGCCTGCATCTATGGCAAGCATCCTCAGAGGTGGTGGACCTCACTACCTCTGAGGATGCTTGCCATAGATGCAGGCAAAACATCAGGAGAGAATGCCTCTAGAACATGGCTATATAGCCTGAAAAAGCCTACAACAACCCAGAGATTTTTTTCCCACTCCAGTGTGCCAGGAATCATTACCATACTTGTGTCCATTGACTACAAGAGTTGCTTTCTTTCCTGGCAAATCCAGGAAACAATAGTCTACTGGACTGAGAATCAGTATAGGTCCAGGAATTGCCACTTTGGTTATCACTAATATATAGTCTTGCCTGAAAAGGGTGGGGGGAGGTGTAATAAAAAAAGTTAAGCTGATATGGGTTTATAATTGTACTAAATTACTTTGCTGGAAGTGAAACTGTTCAGGGCTTGTTTCATCAAAGAGTAGCCTGAAATTTGTTTAATGATAAAGAATCACTGCAATTTTAGTTTATTTATAATGTTTTCCATCTTTGGCCATATAAAAACAGCATTCATATACCAAAAGAAGGATAAAGATTTTCAAAAGGCTTGAATCTGAAATTCTGCTCAGTGATTGGATTAAACTAAAATACCTGTAATAGTTCTGTGCTTTTGAAGCATCTATGTGTTATGAATACTCTATATTATTATATGAATTGCAAATAGTAGTAATGCCAAACACCAACTGTTCCATCCCTCCAGTGCTTATCTAAGCCTCATATTGGAAGTCTTTGCAGTTCATTAGATTCTAAGACAGTGGCACTTAAAATCATTTTACAGTTTCATTAGATACGTTGCATTAGATACGTTGCATTGGATAACAGTATTTGGGTTTGGGGTTTGAAGAGTTGCTATTTTGAAAAATATATGTTGAACTCCAATAATGTGTTCCAGATTGAAAGGAGAAGAAAATACTGTAATGATGGACTATGTTTTACCAGACTTCAGCACAATAAAAAAAGGTTATTGTAAGGTAATAATGTAAAAACACTTAATGTCCTTAAAATGTTTTATTTTGCATTCTTCAGATGTAAACAACAAAGATAATTGTTCATATTACATTTATACACAAGTATATTTACATAAATTCCAGTGCACGGATTCTCTATTAGTACCTCCAAGAGCAAGATAAATGCAAGTTATTATGACACTAGAAGAAATAAAATGTGGCTTGAAAAGCAAAGATACTCATTGAATTACCACACTGAACTGATCAGATCATAAGTCCTGTTGAATTCAGTGGGATATTTCTAGGTTAGTAGGCATGTGTAAAACTGCAGCCTCAGCTTTCAGTTCTTACACATTGGCCACAAACAGTAATTCGGTACATGCTACTCTAACAATGCCCCATGAAGCATTTGTTCCAGTATAGAGTCAATATACTGCTATACTGTTTTGGTACATCATCCTGGTCTATATCTAAAGAGCTGTTTTTCATTGATTGCTCAGTAAGATGTGACACCCCCCCCCCCAAAAAAAAATTCTTCTGCTCAAGAAATGATATCATTAGATATGCAAAGCTAATGGTGCAGTTCTTTGGATTCCAGATACTTAAGGACAGGAGTGGGAGTTCTCCAGCTATCTAGATTTTGTTGAATTGTAATTCTCAATGGCCCGTCCCCTCATATCTGTTAGTAAAGATTAGTGGTAGATGTAGTTCAGCATCATCTAGAGAGCTCTGTGATTCCAATCTCTGCTCCAGGAGAAGACAAAAAAAGTACCAATACAAAAATAAAAAAAACAAAGTTGGCATTGTGTTTAATATCTCATAAGTTTTGACTTTTCCTTTTATAGCCAAGGGAAGAAATGGTATTAAGTGGAAAATATAAAGCTGGTGAACAAATACTTCGTCTTACAAATGAGCGATTTGCTGTTCCAGAGATACTGTTTCATCCTTCAGATATTGGTATTCAAGAAATGGGAATTCCTGAAGCCATAGTATTTTCAATCCAGAACTTGCCAGAAGGTAGCTTTATTAAAACATGGTATTACCAAAAGTCTCATTAAGGAATATGTTGCATAGTGATAAAATTCTAATTTACTCCAAAGCTAGCTTATTAAGATAAAAAGGTTTATTTCTATAACTATCTTGTTATATAGTTATATAGTTAGATGTTGTTCAGTTAAAGCATTGTAGATATAGAATTTTGACTAGATGTCAAATCATACAACCCAACATAGCACATTCTCTCTGAAATGAACTTTTTTAATGATATTTTTTAATTATTTTATCATGATTCAATACATTTGTTATACATTGTTTGTTTTACAGCAGATACATATTATTCAATACAACCTACCATGCTTTAACTTTTGGCATCTAGTGTTATTTTTCTGCTTATACATATTATCTCTCCCTCACTGCTGTGCTCCCCTCCCCCTTCCCGAGCCACAGCTTTTACATATCATCTGTCCAAAATTTCAATTCTTCTTGTAGAGGTAACTTTCCTTCTTTATTTTTTAATGCTTTTTCAATAAATTTTCTCCATACGTCATCAAAATCTCTTTGTTTCCATATACCTCTTTTAACTTGTAATATACATGTCAGCTTATCATTTATTGCCAATTTCCATACTTCCTTATACTACTCCTCTATTTGTGTATTTATTTCTCTTTTCCAGTTCCTTGCTATAAGCAGTCTTGCTATTGTTAATAAATTTGTTATCACATATTTATCTTTTTTCAATTGTTTATTATTATATAATGATAATAAAGCTATACTAGGACTTCTCTCTATTTTAATGTTCATTATATCTTCTATTTCTCTAAATACTTTCCCCCCACATCGCCACCACAAAAAGTATTCCAAAACTCCAGTTTGATTCCTCAATATATGATCAAATCTGATTTCAAAAAATACCAAGTAATGATCTACTTAAAATGACATGACACATGCATTATACAAGGAAAACCATTATTTTCTTGCATATTTCTCTTGTACAGTTACCAGAGTTAACTGTGCAATATCTGGACTACTGAATATCATTTTTAATTTAGCACTCTGTTCTTAAATGTTGAAGAAATTATTTGTTTTAGTTAAATTTATAACTTTATATCTCTGTCATATTGGCCCCTTTTTATTCCATGCTAAAAGTAAAATAATAACATCCTTGGATGATTTTCTGAATTAGGTTAGATTAGAAATGATGCTGCTAGCATGAAACACATTTGCCACAGATGTCCCTACTGTTGCCTACAGAAAGCTCTGAGGCAGTGGATCTTTGGTTTTTTGGGGGTTTTTTGGCCCTCCAGATATTTTGACCTAAACTCCCAAAATATCTTGGCATTGACAATGTTAGTTGAATTTACTAGAAACTGCAGTCAGAAACGTATGAATAACCGAAGCTGGAAAACTGTAGCTCCAGGGTATGTTAGAAACAGCCTTTGATTCTTTGTATACTGTGTCATTTCATTTCCCAAAAAACCTCATGATCAGGTCCCTTGAGCTGGACCTCATCTGTCAGAGCTGTCACAGGCTGACGGAGCTTTGGAACTGAAAAATCATCCACTGCTTCATCTTTTCCCCTTAGGATTGTTTGGTTGCTTAATCTAAATATCAACTCCGTTGACATACGGTCTTTTCCACAGAAATGCAACCTCATTTCTTCAAAAATATTGTCTTGACTGGAGGAAACACACTATTTCCTGGCTTCAGGGATCGTGTTTACTCTGAGGTCCGGTGCCTTACTCCAACAGACTATGATGTTTCTGTTATTCTGCCAGAGAAGTAAGTATATGTTCCGTTACAAAGTCTTTTGAGTTGTCAAATAATGTCTCTCACATACCTGTCATTATTTCATTTTTCAGTATCTTAAATGGCACCCAGTTTAGTTGTATCCTGTGGTCTTGGCCATTAAAAGGGCATATCTTTCCCTCATAGAGTGCAGTATGTATTTTAAATGTAAGCCTCCCAACTGGTTTAGATTTTTTTAAAAAACCTACATAGAAATATGAAGCATTACATTTGTAAATATTGCATTTCTTGCCTGTAGTATTCCCAGGGGATGAATTTCATTTAAATAGTGAGTCACGTTTTGTGGGCACCTTGCCTTTCGTTGGCCTGCTTGCCTGCCTGCCTGCCTTCCTTCCTTCCTGAAATTTGTGGTGTTTGAATAGTATTCAGGAGGAGGGATGCATCATATGATTAAAGGCTCTTATTATTTATTTTCAGCCCTATTACATATTCCTGGGAAGGTGGAAAGTTGATTTCTGAAAATGATGATTTTGAAGATATGGTTGTAACAAGAGAAGACTATGAAGAAAATGGACATTGTATATGTGAAGAAAAATTTGATATTTAATTGCATCAGTTATGCATTAACACCATACTATGTATGTTCATTCAACTAGCAAGTTTTCCTAAGCTAAAATGGGTTGTACAACTCATAGTCCCAAAACCATTTTATGAGCAGAACATTTCGTTTTGTAATATCATACTCATTTTTTAAACTCATTAATTTATTCATTTTCATAGAACTAGTTATTACAATCTAGGGAAAATGTGAAAACTATCCTGTGAATAGACTTTTTAAATCTTGTATAACATGAACAATATAGTTTCCTTGTACAACTATAGGCACAAATGTGCCTCACTTTCCCTCTTCAGTTTCGATTAGTAAACCCCACTTAGCCACTGTTGTTTCCTACTACCATGTGACAGGCAACTTGATCACGCTTATTTTCTTTCTGAGAGTTTGTTCAGCTCTTAGCTCTGTCATTGGGGCTAGACAGGCACAGACAAGCTTAGGCCCTCCAGGTGGACTACTGACTGTTAGGAATTGTGGGAGTTGAAGGCAATAGATGACTAAGTAGAGGTGCCAATCATGCTGCCTTGCTCTGAGGAGGCTGATGAAGTTTACCAGTTGGCTGCTGCCCTTGTTGTCTTTTGCTATGTCTTTTGCTATACTCTGTATTTTTCAGGTAGAAAATATTTTGTTTAAGCTTCTGATTGGAGCAACTTAAGAACGACACAAAATACCTCCACTGAAATAATTTCAGTGACTTTCTTTTTAAAATAAAGCAATTAAAAATGTAAATGTAAACAACATCTTGTTACTTGAAAGACTACTTTTTATCATTTACATATGCATTTGGTACTTGAAGTCAGCTGGAACATTCTCATGGCAAGACAAGCTCCTAAGATTTGCTATTCTGTATTCAAAGTAGAGCTCTTAGGATTTTCACATTTCCTATGCTGTCTACATGTTGAAGACATGCATTCCAGAATAGTTCTGCTTACCATGCATTTTATTCTTACAGATAATGTAAATACTATATATTGACGTCATGCATTTTATACTGTACAATTATTTTATATTAATAAAAAACAGAATAGGGAAAAACAAATATCTTGTGAGAAGACTGAACTTATGGACTTAAGCCTTCTTATTTTTTGGGTGGAAAGATGGATCTCTTACTTAAGATGTCTTCCAGATATGCAGTCTGTCAGAGATCGAGTTAGGTAATTAAAAACGAATGACAATTATTGCGAGTGTAGTAGGTTGAGCATTGGGCCGTAATTCTGGAGACTAAGTCTCAAAAGTCCTGTTCAGCTATGGAAACTTTGGACAAGCCTTATTATCTCAGAGCAAGAAACACTGGATGACCTTAAGCAATTCAAACTTATGTATTTCAGGTTCGGAGGATGGCAAAGGCAAAAGCCTTCTGAACAGATCTTTCAAAGACAACACCATAATACACACAACTAGATGCACGTGATCAAGTGGAAAACAAAAGGTCAACAAGTCTATCAATTTTGGTAGCAGAATGAGATGACATTAAGCAAAATTAGCAAAAAAAATTTCCATGCAAGATATAGAAATAACTCACTTTTTGCTCTGGAGTTGTTTGCATTCATGGAGGGACCGGAGAAGAGACTTCTTTTTCATGAGCTCAACTATAGCCACTGCAATTAGGGTCTGAGGAAAGGGAGGTAAATGTAAAGGTTTCCCTTGACATTTAGTCTCATTGTGTCTGACTCTGGGGAGGTGGTGCTCATCTCTATTTCTAAGCCTTTTTCAAACTTGAAGGTGACTCAAGGCAGCTTACAACCAGGCAGCAATTTGATAACTAATAATATACAATTAAGAGAATTAAAAATACATTTAATAAAACATATAAAACAGCCCTCTAGAAAGGCCTGGAACCACTGTAAAATAGTACCCCAAGGTCCATTCCTGTGAGGTGATCCAGAATGATACCATGGTCAACGGTATTGAAGGCTGCTGAGAGGTCTAGGAGAACCAACAGGGACACGCTCCCCCTGTACAGTTCCTGGCATAGATCATGAACTAAGGCGATCAAGGTTGTCTCAGTACCATGTCCCAGCCTGAAGCCAGACCTAGATAATCAGTGTCTTCCAAGAAGACCTGGAGTTACAAGACAACCACCTGTTCCAAAACTTTGCCCAAGAAGGAGAGATTGGAAACTGGCTGAACGTTGACGAATTGAGTGGGGGTCCAGTGACGGTTTTTCAGACAGCGGTTTTATTACAGCTTGTTTTAAGCTGGCTGGAATGTGGCCTTCCTGTAAGAAGGCATTAACCACCACCTTTACCCACTCTGCCTAGGTCATGTGTCTAGCAAGACTGAATGGAGCACCGTTACCTTCCTGCCAAAGTGGTACCTGTTGATCTCACATTTGCATGTTTTTGAACTGTTATGTTAGCAAAAAATGGAGCTAACAGCAGGAGCTCATTCCCACAACCCACAAGGTATAAACATATCTACTCAAAATGAAAAACAACACAACACACTCACAAAACGGCAAAACAACAAAACTCAAAAATCCCCCAACGAAACTTAACTAAAATCCCCGTGCCCATAACACAACCCACAAGGTACAAACATATCTACTCAAAATGAAAAACAACACAACAACACACTCACAAAACGGCAAAACAACAAAACTCAAAAATCCCCCAACGAAACATAACCAAAATCCCCGTGCCCATAACACAACCCACAAGGTACAAACATATCTACTAAAAATGAAAAACAACACAACAACACACTCACAAAACGGCAAAACAACAAAACTCAAAAATCCCCCAGCGAAACTTAACTAAAATCCCCATGCCCATAACACAACCCACAAGGTACAAACATATCTACTCAAAATGAAAAACAACACAGCAACACACAAAACGGCAAAAGAACAAAACTCAAAAAAACCCCAACGAAACTTAACCAAAATTCCCATGCCCATAACACAACCCACAAGGTACAAACATATCTAATCAAAATGAAAAACAACACAACACACTCACAAAACGGCAAAACAACTGAGCATGCGCATTGGCGCCCAGCCGCAAGTTCCATCGCGCGTGCACATGGTCTTCCGGCCAACGTTCCCTCTGCGGAAACCATGCCCACTCCAAGCCCCGCCGCGCTGCTTCCTGCACACACACACAGGGGGTGTGGCCAAAGAGCAAGGTGTCCTAAACAGAAAAGGGTCGCTTTGGAAAAAAAGGGAAAGAAGGACATGCATGACAAATCGCCTGCACACACACACGCAACCCCACGCTCCATCACTCCCCCCGCCGCCGCACACACACACGCAACCCCACGCTCCATCACTCCCCCCACCGCCGCACACACACGCAACCCCACTCCCCCCGCCGCCGCACACACACACGCAACCCCACTCCCCCCGCCGCCGCACACACACACGCAACCCCAGGCTCCATCACTCCCCCCGCCGCCGCACACACACACGCAACCCCACGCTCCATCACTCCCCCACCCCAATCTTACCTCCTTTTACTTCAGGCCACCTCCAAACCCCACCCCGCCCCTTCCCGCCCTGTCAAAATCTAGGAAAGACAGGAAGGAAGGAAAGAAGGAAGAAAGAGAAAGGGAGGTAAAGAAAAAGGGGGAAGGAAGGAAAGTTAGAGAAAGAAGGAGGAAGAAAAGGAAAGAAAAGGAAAGATGGAAGGAAAGAAAAGAGAGACAGCAGAAGAGAAAGAAAAAGGGGGAAGGAAGGAAAGAGATAGAGAAAGAAGAGGAGAAGGAAAGATGGGAAGGAAGGAAGGAAGGAGGGAGGGAGGGAGGGAAAGAAGGAGAGAAAGAGGGAAGATTGGCCACAGCAACACGTGGCGGGTAAAGGTTGTTATTTCTATTATTATTATTATGCTATTGTTCCTATGAGACCCTTTTAGGGGGAATGGGAAAGGTGTCAGGTCCCAGAGGCAATGCATTGCATTATTGTTATTGTTATGATGGTGGTGAAATAAAAGGAAATAAAAAGTGAAAGAAGGAAGCAAACAGGGAGGGAAGAAAGGCAAAGGAAGGAAGGGGGAGGGAATGAAGGAAAGAGAGAAGGATGAAACCAAGTAGTGAAAGAAGGAAAGAAAGAAAGAGGTAGAGAAGGAAGAAAGTAGAGAAAGGGGGAGGAAAAGGGGGAAGGAATAGGTAGGGACCTCTCTTTCATAATAGTCCAGATATCTACCTCAACTTTGATAAGTTTTACTATAGGCCACAGCAACGCGTGGCAGGGCACAGCTAGTATAATATAATGTAATATAATATATTGTATATAATGTAATATAATATATTGTATATACATATAATATTTATAGTATTGTAATGCAATATTGTGGAGGCCGTGACAGACTTTGTATTTCTAGGCGCAAAGATTACTGCAGATGCAGACTGGCCAGGAAATCAGAAGACGCTTACTTCTTGGGAGGAGAGCAATGTCCAGTCTCGATAAAATAGTAAAGAGTAGAGACATCAGACTGGCAACAAAGATCCGCCTAGTCAGAGCCATGGTATTCCCTGTAGTAACCTACGGATGTGAGAGCTGGACCTTAGGGAAGGCTGAGCGAAGGAAGATCGATGCTTTTGAGCTGTGGTGTTGGAGGAAAGTTCTGAGAGTGCCTTGGACTGCGAGAAGATCCAACCAGTCCATCCTCCAGGAAATAAAGCCCGGCTGCTCACTGGAGGGAAAGATACTAGAGACAAAGTTGAAGTACTTTGGCCACATCATGAGGAGACAGCAAAGCCTGGAGAAGACAATTATGCTGGGGAAAGTGGAAGGCAAAAGGAAGAGGGGCCGACCAAGGGCAAGATGGATGGATAGCATCCTTGAAGTGACTGCCTTGACTGAATGAGCTGGGGGTGGTGACGGCGGCGTTAAGGGAGCTCTGGCGTGGGCTGGTCCATGAGGTCACGAAGAGTCAGAAGCGACTGAACGAAGAAACAACAAAAAAGGTGCCAAATTGAATCATTCTACAGCAGGCATGGGCCAACTTGGGCCTTCCCTTCAGGGGTTTTGGGGCTCAACTCCCACCATTCCTCACAGCCTCAGGCCCTTTCCTTTTCCCCCTCGGCTGATTAGGCTGTGAGGAATGGTGGGAGTTGAGCCCCAAAACCCCTGAAGGGAAGGCCCAAGTTGTGCCCTGCCTGTTCCACTGTTCTTCGACTCCATCCCCGTCCGTCAAACTTGGCGCCTGGTCCGAAGCCGCCGTTGGAGGCGCGCGGCGAGGGGGCGGGGCTTCCTTCCTCCGGCGCGACTTCCGGCCCCGAGCGCCGCGTCCTGTTTTCTCCCTCAGCGGCCACAGGGACGGAGGCGGAGAGGAGAAAAAGAGGAAGAGAAGCGGGAACCAGTCCGGTTGGGGATTCGTGGAGGAGGAGGAGGCCGCAGCCGCCGCCATGGTGTAGCCGCGCCGTGGTGGGCGTCAGAACCGGACGGAGTGTGGGGCCGGCCCCTTCCCTTCAGGCGGAGGTGAGCCCTCAAGGCCTGGCGCGGGGCTGTGAGCGGCGGAGCGTGGCCTCTTGGCCCGGAGAGGCCTGGCTCTTCCCTGGAAAGGCTGCCGGGGCCTGCTCCTGGGTGCAGTCCCGGAAGGGCTGTCAGCGAGAGCAGGGCGGAAGGGGAAGTCTATGCCAAACGTTTCCCATCCTTTCAGTGGTGTTTGATCTCTTCCATTTCCTTCACAAATCTCAAAGGCTCCTGGGTGGGTGTGGAGTTGCTTTAGAGTCAGGAACACCTTCCTTGTTGTTGGGATGATTCACGCCAAGGGATCAGGTGCCTGGCTAGTGTCAGCTGTCAGGAGGTCTTTAGAAACTTCGGAACAGGAAGTCATCAAGTGGGAAGGGATCCTAGGGCCATCCAGCCCAGCCCCCAGGGAAACACAATCAAAGCACCCCCAGCTGATGGCCATCCAGCCTCTGCATAAAACCCTCCAGAGAAGGAGACTCCAAGTAAGCATATTCCCCAGCTGAACACTAATTTTTAGAAAGGTGAGAACAGGAAGTCATCGAGTGGGAAGGGATCCCAGGGCCATCCAGCCCTATCCCAGGGAAACACAACCAAAGCACCCCCGACTGATGGCAATCCAACCTCTGCATAAAACCCTCCAGAGAAGGAAACTCCAAGGAAGCATATTCCCCAGCTGATCATTGATTTTAGAAAGGTGGGAACAGGAAGTCATCAAGTGGGAAGGGATCCCAGGGCCATCCAGCCCTACCCCAGGGAAACACAATCAAAGCACCCCCAACTGATGGCCATGCAGCCTCTGCATAAAACCCTCCAGAGAAGCAGCCTCCAAGGAAGCATATTCTCCTGCCTAACACTGGTTTTTAGAAAGGTGGGAACAGGAAGTCATCAAGTGGGAAGGGACTCCAGGGCCATCCAGCCCAATCTCCAGGGAAACACAATCAAAGCACCCCCGACTGATGGCCATGCAGCCTCTGCATAAAACCCTCCAGAGAAGCAGCCTCCAAGGAAGCATATTCCCCTGCTAAACACTGGTTTTTAGGAAGGTGGGAACAGGAACTCATCGAGTGGGAAGAGATCTCAAGGCCATCCAGCTGAACCCCAGGGAAACACAATCAAAGCACCCCCGACTGATGGCCATCCAGCCTTTGCATAAAACCCTCCAGAGAAGGAGACTCCAAAGTAGCATATTCTCTTGCTGTACATTGTCAGGAAGTTCTTTCTAATACTTAGGTGGAATCTCTTTTCCTGCAATTTGAATCCTTTGCTCCTTGCTCTAGTCTCCAGAGCAGCAGAAAACATGCTGTCCCCTTCCTCAGTTGGATTATTTTTTTTAGTGATGAATAGGTTGGTAAATGTCATTAATGGTTCTTCTGTGTAAACTGAAGTCAGGGTCATTCTTAAATATAATAATAATAATAATAATAATAATAATAATAATAGTACTTTATTTGTAACCCACTACATCTCCCTGAGGGGACTCAAGGCAGTTTCCAGCAAGTAACAAAATGGCAAAAATCAATGCCACAGTGTTGCTGTGAGTTTTCCAGACTGTATGGCCATGTTCCGCAAGCATTCTCTCCTGACATTTCACTCACATATATGGCAAGCATCCTCAGAGGTTGAGGGGTCTGTTGGAAATTAGGCAAGTGAGGCTTATATATCTGTGGAATGTCCAGGGTGGATGTTGCAATTGACCAACTTGATTAGTATTTAATGGCCTTTCAGCTTCAAAGCCTGACTGCTTCCTGCCTGGGGGAATCCAAACATAGCACCCGAACATGAATAAAGAAACACAAAAGGCACTACAGACTAATTCAACCTGAGAAATCAGCCATAGCAGAGCACCTGATGAACCAACCTGGACACAGCTGGACCATTCTAACAACCACCATGTCAGTCTACACTGAGAAGCCATTGAAATAATAGAATCCTAAAGTTAGTAAAGACCTCGTGGGCCATCCAGCCCAACCCCCTTCCTAGAAGCCTGAAAATCCCATTCAAAGCACCCCTGACAGATGGCCATCCAACCTCTCTTTAAAAGCCTCCGCCGCACTCTGGGAGCGAGAGTTCCACTGCTGAACAGCTCTTGCAGTTAGGAAGTTCTTCCTAATGTTCAGGTGGAATCTACTTTCCTGTAGTTTGAGGCCATTGTTCTGCATCATAGTCTCCACATGCATATGGTAAATGTCATCTGAAAGGAGGAAATTATGAAAACGAACAAAATCTGGCTACCAGTATTTTTTTTAAAAAAACCCTCTAAAATCAGGACAGTAAATAAAGAGCAACACTCAAAAAGCAGGGGAACTCCAGTCAAGAATCAGTCAGGGCCAGCTAACACCTCCCAACAAATGATCCCCAGGCAGGAAGCAGCCAGGCTTTTGAGCTGCAAGGCCATTCAGTGCTAATCAAGGTGGCCAGTTGCAAAATTCACACTTGCCTCAAGCAGACAAGAGTTCTTTCTTCCACCCTGGACATTCCACAGATATATAAACCTCACTTGCCTGTTTTCCAACAGACCTCACAACCTCTGAGGATGCCTGCCCTAGATGTGGGCAAAACATCAGGAGAGAATGCTTTTGAAACATGGCCATACAGCCCGGAAAACTTACAGCAACCCAGTGATTCCAGCCATGAAAGCCTTCGGCAACATTCAATGCCACCAACAAACAAACAACAAATCAAATCAAATACAATAAATAAGACAATGTTGATCTAAACCTATGAACTAAACAAAAAAAATTAACCAAAAATTAAAACTCAAATAAGCATAATCTAATGCATCACACGCATTTACCATGAAACGTGTTTAAAATGTGTTTAAAGATCTGTGCATGCGGGAGCACACATGTGGCTCATGTGATTAACAGAAACAATCAATTGGGTCATAAAAATGGCATCTGTATTCATATTATGTGTGTATTTTCTAACTGCTTTTAGCAGCACCCAGTAAAGCTGTTGCTTGCACAATCAGACACCTCTTCTAAAGGAAATCTCTTGTTTAAAGAATGTGGTTTCTAGAAGATTATTACTGTGTAGAGAACAAAAAAGTGTTCTCTCTTTAGATTTAATGACATTTTAATACCTTTCTAATCTAGATACTGTTTCCTTACAACATGAAACAATAAGCTGTGAAATGGAAACACTTTTATTTCATAGTCTAATGCACAAAAAGTTGCTAGTACTACAGTTCAAAGTGAAGTTCCTAAGACTTCTCCTTGACTGGAACTGAAGCCTGTGTTGTCAAGTGAACGCTTTCCATATTTGTGTGTTCTGCACCCATGAATTTAGCCAACTATGGCTTGCTGTACACAGAGTGCTATGCTGATATTTAGGTACACCCTGCTACAGGCTTCAGTCTTTCACAGAGGCTCTCTCTGGCACTCATTTAAGTTGTTCAATGGGTTTCTAAGAATTGTCCTTGGCTGGAGCTAAATTTTATGTTGCCAAGTGAACATTGTTCAAATGAAACTCCATTGTACTATCCATTGTATATAATGGGACTTGAACATTCTCAGATTTGTGTGTGTTGGTCTGGAAGCAAACCCAGCAAACACTGAGGCCCACTGCTTTTGCAAGCTCTGTCCGTTCTCTTTGGCCTCTGAATTGCTTCAGTAACCATACATTTTTATAATGGAATTAATTAAAAGATACATGCCTCAAACTGGGAGTGGGGAATTGTTCTCCCTGTGGGGACCATTAACATCCAAGAAAAAGTCTGTTGAGTCTATCAACATCCAAAGGTAGGCCATGTTTGTAGAACTGAATGGCATAGTTATTTCTCTTTTTCTCTCTAACCTCTTGATGCCCTTTGCCTCATTTATTCTTTGATACCATTGGCCTCATCTAGCCCTCTTTTTCACTTTCATTCACATAAACACAGTAAATAGAAGGGAAAGTAAAGTCCAGACAAAGAGAGAGTGAGCATGTTAACACCACACTTTCAAAATGATATCAGCAAGTTGGAATGTGTCCAGAGGATTGCAACCACATTAGTGTGGAAACCAAGCCTTATGAAGGAGTTGAGAGTGTTTGGCCTGGAGAAGATTCAGAGGTGATACAATGGCCATCTTTCAATTAGTGTAGTCATGTGGAAGATGGCATATCGTTTCTCTGCTGCTTCATAGGACAGGACTGAAAGCAATTAATTTAAATTGTTAGGAAAGAGTTTCTTACTAAATATTAGGAAGAGCTTTCTAAGCTGCCTGATGGTGAAACAAATTGTCTCAAAGGGTGGTATAGATTCCTTCATTGGAGGCTTTCTAATTGAGGTTAGGTGGTCGCCTGGCATATATGACTTACCTGCAGATACTTGCTTGGTTATGGTTGGGATCTCTTTTCAGTTTATCTGACAAAGTTATATGTATTTGGCTTTAGAACATATTTTATAGCTCTGCTTCTAATTTTCGGTTTCATTTCTGTTATACTTAATTTTTCATCTCTATACCTGTAGTAGCAGGTGTCAGAAAATCAAGTGTATGAACTTGTACCTGAATTTTGAAATGTGACACTCTAATTTCACTCAAAGTATGTTCCTTATTATGCATGATAAGTGCAACAGGAAAGAGTTCTGGCTATATGTAGAGGTATACTGTGTGATACCTGTGTAACATCTCAAAAATTAAGTTAGTCTTTGATCCACTGATTTATTTAGAATGAGCAATTGATTAAAATATGCATTTCATCCAATGTTGACTTTTTGCAAAATTCTAAGTAGAGTGTCATTCAATTCTTCTACCATCAGAAAGAATATTCACCACCAATTCCTTTGGTTCAACCTCTCTGTTGTTCCAAATAATTCCACAGTCTTCCAGGATAGTTTTTAAGAGAGACAGGGAAGTAAAAATGGATAGAAAAAGTATTTTTACTTCACTTATGCATTAGATTAGACAGTTGAAAGGAGCTCTTTTGTTTGTAGGAGTTTAGATCAAATCCTCTTTATAAGTAATCTGGAAATACATTTTAGTATTGTAATCTGTTTTTTTACTCAATTAAATGTTTGTGTATTCAGCTACAAAATTATATGGGCCATGCCAACAAAATACTGTAATTCATCATTTAAATGAATGTATCACAAACAATAATAAATTCAATTTGTCAAGCTCGAATCATTCAGTTCCTGAACACCCTACATCTCTTTCACAATCAAGAGAATGTTTATTCCTTTGGAAAGGGTAGACTGCCAACTGATATCTTAATCTAGACTGCTTAGTCATGTGGATTGTTGGCTCGTTTGTCCTTTTTCTAAGACAGTTTTTTTTCTGATATGAACAGCTGGTGCCTTTAGCACCTAAATTCTAAGAGTAAGTGTTAAGTATGCCTATGAAAAGTTAAAAAAAACCTTGAATATTTATGTCTCATACTGAGGGCTTCAGTAATGATAAAACTAATTTGAAAAAATCTTATTCTTTTATTTGAGTCTGCACATTTTCATTTGAAAAAGAATTGAGATTATATGCTTTCTGGAAAAGTATAATTTTCTTAAGCAGGTGATGCAGATACTGTTTAGTTTTTGGAGGGTTCTTTTTGTTTTGCAACATTTTGAGATTTTTTTTACTTGTAGGAAACATACTAGAATACAGTCATAGCAATGGAGTCCATGCTTAACAAACTGAAGAGCACCGTCACCAAAGTGACTGCAGATGTTACTAGTGCAGTCATGGGAAATCCAGTCACTCGGGAATTTGATGTTGGACGGCACATTGCTAGTGGTGGCAACGGGCTTGCTTGGAAAATTTTTAATGGCACCAAAAAGTCAACAAAACAGGTGAGGTTTACAGAAGGCAATGTGTATTTCAACAACCTTGAAATAATGTCCAAATGATACTTATATGTGCTCAAGAGGAGTTCTTAAAAATGAGTTTGAGTCTTAATAGATTATGAGAAAGTGAATATTGTGACCATCTTTTGTTCATATTAGTTACTTCAGAAAGTATTCCAAAATGCAAGTAAATTCATTGTATCCTCCCTAGTTTTCTGTGTGATTGCATTGTTTGAAAGAATGTTTTCATGTTGTTTGATGTTTGTAAGTTATGTAATGCATTTCATTCTAGAGTAAGCCCATTGTTTGTATAAAATAACGAGTTCTTTATTGATATATTTGGATCATTTTAATGACTAATAGTTGACTTGTTTGTTATTTTTAAATAGAAAAATAGATTTAAAAAGTCAGCAGCAATAAAATAAATAAATAAATAAATAAAAATCAATGTATGTTGTGAGTTTCAAAGATTCCTTTCCTTAACATATTTAGACACCCCAATCTGCATCAACTGCATCGACATATCTATCTGCATTTCAGCATAATACATCGTTGAGAAATGTCTAATATTTGTATGATTGAAAGGGAGAAAGGTATCTGGGTCCAACAAATGTTTCCTGTAACTAGGGTAGGTCAGATATTATCCAGTTGAAACTAGTCAATTGTTAAATATTTACTCTGGCTGTTCCACTGCCCTTCCATGATTGATCTCATCCCAGCTTTCCTCTCTGATAGAAAGGGACTGGGCCTAGATTTATGTGTGCCTTTTCTATTGAACTATGACACCACATAATCCAATTCTGGAAGAGTTTATTTACTTACTTACTTCACTTGCATACTGTTTTTCTCACTCCAGCGGGGGACTCAAAGTAGTTTCCAACATAATTATGGCAAAATTTAATGCCTCACATAACATAACGATAATAACATACAATTATCAATTAAATCATAAAGCACAACATCATTTAACATTAAAACATGGAAATAAAGACATATAAATATATATAAAAACATTAAAATCACACAATCCAACAATCATAGTCCAAGCTGTAAAGTAATCGAGTAAAATAATAAATGCAGTAATAATAATAGTAGAGTAAAATAATGGAAATGTAATAATAAAAGTAATAATAAAGTAAAATAATATAAGTAATAGAAATAATAATAATAATAATAATAATAATAATAATAAAGTAAATTAATGGAAATGTAATAATAACAATGATATAATAAAATAATAATAAATAGACTAAGATAATAAATTTGTCTGGGATTCCTGGGATTTGAAGAACAAGACATGTTACAGACCTTCAGACTTCATGTAGTGTGCTTCTAATGATTCTGTTTCTTGTGTAGGGAATTGCATGTGTTCATACATAAGGTAGGGTAATATCTATCCATAACTACATGTGTTAATTATCTCCAATAAACCGTGTGAGACTGCCCTTGAATTCTATTCAGAAGCTTCAGATGACCCAAAATGCAGGGAGCAAATAAATGTTTCATATCTACTTTTCAGATCATATTATACTGATCTATCTGCTGGTTTCCTGTTTGTTCCCAGATCTAATTTAAGGTGCTAGTTGTTGCCCATAAATTTCTGGATAACCAGGGATCCATCACCTCCCAAATAAATCTACCAGTCAGTTAGTTACATTCAGTATTGTGAACCTGCCTGTATTTTATAATGAAGGAAGGTGGTTCTAGTGATAAAATTGGCAAGTTATACAAAACATCCATTGTTTATAGTTTTGTTGTTGTTGTTCATTCGTTCAGTCGTCTCCGACTCTTTGTGACCTCATGCAGGCAATATAGATATGTTTATTTTGCAAAGCTTTTAATAGGTATCACTTTATATTTATGTCAGTGAATGCTTTTGTCTGATTTGGGGTTTACATTTTCAGAAGTATCAGAATATGATTTAAGTGCATTTTGATCTGCCTTGGAGTTATATCAGAGAGATGTTCCAAGAGATGATAGCTCTTAACCTATCTGTAGGACAAATAAATTGTGCAATCCTTGCTTTATCATATATTGATTGGGGCTATCCATGTGTTAATAAGGTGTGTATGTATCTTCAGGGAAAGGCAGTGTCCTTGGTGTCTGGTTGTAGAACTTCAGAGATGTCCTGAGAGTTGTCTGTTCAATACTTCAGTAGTAATGTTTCATTTTGACTACCATATGCTGTCAATTGATCATAAACTCTTGAGTATGGTACCTCTGTGTGATCATCTGTAATAAAAACAGCATTAAAAACCACCCTATCTCTGAAACACTTGTCTGACAACAAAGGCAAAATATTTTGAAAGCTTTTCATGGGGTTAGCTTAGACACAAGAGGACCGGCTGGCTGCCAATAAGTAAGAGTAGCAGTCTTTTGGTGTGTTTGATATCTCAGTGATATTTTCAGAAAAAGTTGCTAGCAAATCTTTTTAATAAAGATGTGGCCTTTCTGTAGTAAATCATTATTAATTAAAATGTGGAAAGAATGGATCTTCCCATAACTAAACAAGAAATAATGAATTATATTTTATTATTGGAAACGTTATTATACTTAGTAATAATATTAATAACTTTATTTTTGTATGCCACCTCCATCTCCCCAAAGGTACTCAGGGCAGCTTACATGGGGACAAGCCTGATCAACATAGTTAAAAGATAACATATTAAAATACACAACAACAGCATAAAACAAAATAAAACAATATAACAAAATATAAAAGCAAACATCGAACCAACCAATGAACAATAATAATCAGTTTCTGTTTACGGGAGAGCGGAACAGAATTGTGCAAAATGGTGCAAAAATTGTGAGGATAGGGCTGGTGGATAAAGTGCAGAGTAAACAATGAAGGGACATGAAGATGGTCACTTGAAATAATTTTGATCAATTTCATTTGTAATTGTCTATGTAGAGTTTGTTTAAGTGATGAGAGAGTACAATTAACCTTTGAATACTAATAGCAATCCTAATGTACAAGGTATTTTAAAATTATTATTGACATACTCTAATTCTAAAGATCCACTGAACTGACTTCACTGTTGATCCTGTATAGTTAGCCCATTTACTTCAGCTGACTATGATTAAAAAGGAATGAAAATAAATATGATTCCATTTCACTTAACAATTTGTAGAAGTAAATTTCACATCTTTAATAAACTTGTGCAGAATTTTGAGATTGTTAGTAAAACTGAACCCCTTAGATGAAGACTACATATTACATACATTAGTATGAGACTAATGTTCTGACACATTTTTTTATTATGTTGAAGAACATTTTGATTTCGTTGGTATAGCATGAGATAGGGAAAAAACCCCACTTTTTATTATTATTTGTTCATTTATATCCCATCTTTAAAGGATTCGTACTAAACAATCCAGAGTAAAATTATACAAAAATTGGCATCATGTATAAATATAAAACATTATTTAATATAATTAAATATTTTATAAAGTTCAAACCATTACAATTCATTGAAAATTCGTATACCAAAGACAAAATAGTACAATACACCATTACAAGCCTTTCCGTCAGTTTCTAAAAGTCTAATGGTATGGGCATATTTTGATTGAATGTTAAACTATGGTTTTATTCTAATTAGTATACTGACATTAAACCAGAATTTCTTACTGTAAATGTAAGAAATGGGCTGAACAGACAAAGCAGATACAAAAGTGGAGGAAATTTGGAGATAAATGTGCTGGCTTGACACTTGTACATGACTTCTTATAATATAGTTTAAGAAAACACAATTGATATATCTAACAATGTATGTGCAGGTAATATTGGCTGGCTTGTAAATAATTCAAGTCATTATGAAGATTGCTATTTGTTCTTAGTTTCTTGGGGAAAACAAATATATCAGTGGTTCTGTAATTTTGTTGTTTTTGGTTCTTCTCTATTCAGTAGTTATATTTCCATGTTTTACTCTTAGGAAGTTGCAGTTTTTGTTTTTGATAAAAAGCTCATAGACAAGTATCAGAAATTTGAGAAGGATCAAATTATTGATTCCTTAAAACGAGGAGTTCAACAGCTAACAAGACTTCGACATCCCCGGCTGCTAACTGTGCAGCATCCATTAGAAGAATCTCGGTAAGTTTCTCTGTTATTTAATTAGGGCTTAAGTTTATTATATAATTAATAGTTACAAAATATTGGGACATTCAGTTTATTAATTTAGAAAAGCTAAAGTACATAAACTTAGAGTACAGGTTTAATATCTGTTTTCTAGAAATCTGAAATGCTCCAAAATTGATCACATGGGTTGCTAAGATAATGACACATTTACTTCCTTGTAGTTCAGTGTACAAAAACTTTGTTTTATGTATAAAAATATTACAAATATTGTGCACAAAGTACCTTCAGGCTATGTATATAAGGGGAAACATAAATTAATTTTGTGTATAGACTGGAATACCATCTGCAATATATCTCATGTATAGTTTAGTTTTCAAAACTGAAAAAAACCAAAAATATTTCTGATCTCAAGCATCATAGCAAGCAAGATAAAAGAGAAGCAGATTTGAAGCAAATTAATTGAAATGATCTGCTTCTTTAAAATATTTTTCTAAAAGCCAACTAACAGTATGTCTATATTCTGAATCTATCAAGTATTTTATCTTCCTAATATTAATTTTAAGAATATGATTCTCTTACTGTTGTGGTGTGTGTTCACATATGGAAACTATTACTGATACTGATTATTACTGATGCTGGAAACCTGAAGTTTAGACTTGTCTAATAAGAAAGTGTCCCTACAGTGGTCTATCTCATGGAATACAAAGAAACTGAACATAATGTAGATCTTGGGTATGAACTTTAGATGCCAGACCATATATAGGGTGTCCCCTCAAAATGTATACACCCGTAACAGCTTATAATTCTGTATTTATTGTTATTTTGCTTTCTTTTTTAAGTGCAGCGTATCATAGCGCAGGGATGACAATTTCGACGGCTTGTATAAAAGTCTAATTTCGGATGGAATTTGTAACTGATTAAATCATTACTATAGCACTTATTTTTCAACATACAAATTCTTTATTTAGCCTACAGATAATCACCATATAGCCATTATTGGCTTTTCAAGGGTGCATACATTTTTGGGGACATATTATATTTGCCTATTTCACAGAAGATGACTTAGTGATTCTCAACCTGTGGGTCCCCAAATGTTTTGGCCTTCAGCTCCCAGAAATTCTAACAGCTGGTAAGTGACTGGGATTTCTGAGAGTTGTAGGCCAACACACTTGGGGACCCACAGGTTGAGAACCACTGGGGTAGAGGCTTTCAGCTAAACATACATACATGCATGCGCACATACACCAGATGTAAAGCATCACTTGCTCCCCACCACCCCAAGTCGATATTTGAGCATTCTTTAAAAAGAAGCACTGGACTACAACTGCCCATATTGTAAATATCTGTCCAATAGGCTCACTTCTTTTTTTCTTATTCTAGGGACTGTTTGGCATTTTGCACAGAACCAGTTTTTGCAAGTTTATCCAATGTTCTTGGCAACTGGGACAATCTTCCATCACCTTTACCATCTGACATCAAAGAATATAAGCTCTATGATGTGGAAACCAAATATGGTTTGCTTCAAGTATGTATTCAGCACTCGTATATGCTTCCTTAATAATGCTATGTGCAGGCAAGCATAATGCATTTGGTATCATACATGTACCACAACATCTTACCTTTAAGCACATGCGTGCATTTGGCACCTTTGGCATGGCCAGAGTTACATGAATGAAAATATTTGTATAAGTGGGTCTTGCATTTCTGTAACCCTGTTCTCTATTTTTATATCATAGCTGCCAACCCTGAGTGTTGACCTCCATAAATGAGGCACTCTAACCTAAGATTTGTTTGAATGAAAACACCAATAAGTCTTGGCCTGTTATTTGCTTAGAACATAGATTGGTTTGAGATTTTTAATTCATTGGTTGTCTAGCAGACATATTTTTTATTTCCTACTTTTTATTTTTCTGTATATTTCGCAAGAACAGTGGCTGTTCACTTTCTGTTGTGTACTGCTGCATGCTTCCAATCATGCTCACTTGCTGTGGGGGAGCAGAGCATGGAGTAAAACTGGTTTGCCGTGTTGCACAAAAATGGGCAGCTCCCTTTTCTGAATGTATTCTTTCCAGAAAAACAAATGGACAATGTACACCAGATTTGTTTTCTAGGTTGTTTGGAGCAGGATAGCTCCCTCTTTTGGAACATTGTTTAACTATTTTGTTTTTCATCTTAAGTGATTGAACAGTATACACTAAAACTGTATGCTCACCCATGGCAGCCCTGGATGTTTTGAATCTCTAGGTTGTTGTGTGAATGTGTGAATTTACACACAAAATAAGCTGTTGTATTGGCACAGAAGCAAATATTTATATGGCAGCTGCTATTTCTGCAGGCTTTTTGGAAGCTTTTGCAAGTTTGTTCCCTCAGCAGAAATCATGGTGCTGCTGGCACTAAAGAAAAAAATGCTGGGAAAGGATTGTCCTTGATCTGGAATTGAATGACCCCCACTTCCCTTCTTGACCATAGTATCAGTAGTTTGGGCTTCAGTTCAAGGAGGAAAACCTGACATTGCTCATATAGCGTGGCTTTATAAGGGTAGGAAACAAAGCCCCTGACAAGGACACTCTTTTCTAACAGGTTTCTGAAGGCTTATCATTTCTACATAGCAGTGTGAAAATGATCCATGGCAACCTCTCTCCAGAAAACATCATTTTAAATAAAAGTGGCGCATGGAAAATTATGGGATTTGACTTTTGTATTCAATCCATAAATCCATCTGAACAAGAGGTAATAAGATGTTTGATTTTGTCTAAGTAGTCAGATTATTTGTCTTTGTGTTTACTTCATGGTGTGAAAATAAGGACCTCGTTTAGTTTATTTAACTCTGAAAATGTACATCAGAACAATGGGATGTAATTTGAATAAACCCAGTGTATAATTCTCTTGTACTGACAATTTAGAATTCAATTTTGGGACATTAAAAAATCCATATTAGAGGAATATCTTTATGGAACCCACACACAGGTCACAAAATCATTAGATTGCATGTTTAGCAAAGCAAGAAGGTAAAAGTGGGGAGGGGGAGGGGGGAGCAGGTGATAGTATAGAGTAGCCATAACATTAAAATACCAGACACTTTTTCAGGCATTCAGATTATTCTTGCTAAAGCACTATGACAATTTCAGGTTGCTCCAGAATTCTCTCTAGAACTGCTGAGGAAAAAAAACAATTTGAAAACATAAAATCCATCCTTTCTTAAACAAAGCAGACCAATTCATTGGTAGATAGAAAAAGAACATAGAAGCAAGACAGTTTTTATTTTAAGAAAGCCTGAAATAATTTTAGGTGGTAATAATTAACGAATAAAAGATCCGTATCAACTAAATAGGGTTGCTTTGTCTAGTACAGTGGTTCAGGAATACTAACAGCTGGTAAACTGGCTGAGATTTCTGGAAGTTGTAGACCAAAACACCCGAGGACCCATAAGTTGAGATCCACTGGTGTAATAACGGAAAGAAATATACCTTTGAAATTAAATTTCAGTTACAGCTGGTATAAAATTGGCTTCTTTCAGTGTTGTATTCCACTGCTGAAAGATTAAATTCAGTTTTCTCTCAAATCCTTGTTAAAAGTCCCCATCTCTTTAGGGCAGTGTTGCTCCTCAAGATGTTTTGGACCTACTGGCAGTTTGGAATTGTGGGAGCTAAAGTCCAAAACATCGGAGGAGTACAGTTTGAGAAACTCTGCTTTAGTACATTAAATTCACATTTTGAGGTGTTAAGAAACAGTGTTTTGATAATGGCTTTTAAACCTATGCTAGAAAACACTCTTCTTATTGTTTCTTTTTTCCTTGCAGCCAAAATACTCTTGTAAAGAATGGGACCCAAACTTACCATCTTTGTGTCTTCCCAATCCTGAATATTTGGCACCCGAATACATTCTTGCAGTAAGCTGTGAGACGGCTAGTGACATGTACTCTTTAGGAGCAGTTATGTATGCTGTGTTTAATAATGGAAAACCTGTTTTTGAGGTCAACAAGCAAGATATTTACAAAAGTTTCAGTAGACAGCTCGATCAGGTATATTGTGAATTTGTTTTGTTAAAGCATCATTATGAAAGAGTTACTGCTTACAGTTTTGGGGCAATGCATTTTCAAAGATAAGTCAAGTAAAAATGTGTGCTGAATTCATTGTGCAAGCACGATACTTGGACTCCTCAAGTGATCGGCAGAACCACTTAGAAATAGTTGCCACTCCTAAATTGAACAACAACTAGATAATATATGCACCATTATCAAAGATCATTCCTCCTGACAGTAAATTGTAGTGAAATGGCAGAAATGGAGGGCATGAAAAGCAAGGTGGATGTATTTACATCCTTGTTAGAATACAAAATGTATTCTTTTAAGATGTTGAGGCAGGAAACTTTCCCAAAACACCCCAATTAGTTGATTGTGAATATTCTTTGGGAAATAAAATTAAAAAGCACACAAGAGGAAGCAGCAGCATTCTGAAAGAGAATGCAGTTGATTGGCACCCTGACAAACAATGTTGTTGAACTGCAACTCTCAGCTTTCTTTATACTGTGCTGAGTACATCTGCCGAAACATGCAGTCCAACAACATCCGCAGGGTTACATAACTCCCACCTTTTCTTTAAATAAAAACATTACAGAATTTTGTTATGTGGTCCAACTGTTTGCTTATATTTGAAACAGTAGGTGCATGCACACACACCATATAATATAGTTGTGTATCTCCTTATTCAGGAATTATAAATGTACTTAAAATACATATGAAAGGAAGGGGGTTTGCTAACCCCGCCATCTTGTTGAGGTTTTCCTTATATGAAGAGCAACTTTCCAAAAAGGAAGGGCATGTCAATCCACTGGTGTTCTTCACACAATCAGGAAAGCTTGAAATTCAGAGCAGTAAAGGTGCTAGGACTAGCATGCCTCCATCCTGCCATTTCCCCCTACATTTATAAGAACTAAGTAGGACATATCAGAATGTATTGACATATCTAGCTTGATTTTAATAAGCACACTATCTATTGATGTAACTAATATGTGTTTTATTTGTCCAGCTTAGCCGCTTGGGTGCTAACAATCTTCAAAACATCCCAGAAGAGGTCTGTGAGCATATCAAGCTACTTTTAAATGTCGCTCCTGCCGTCAGACCAGATGCAGACCAAATGACTAAAGTGGGTAAATAGAAGGATTACTTAAAATAGCTGCAGGAAATAACACAAAGCCATTTTAGCAACTCTAATAAGCAATTAGCATTTTACTTTTAAATATTTAATTTGCTTTGAGCAATATTCCAGTTTATGAAAAATATAGACTATGTTTATTAATATTTCTGTAGTGAAAGAGTTTAAAATTGCTTTATTACCAATGCAAGTGAGTGATTTACTGGAACTGTTGCCTGGCAGAATATGTTTTTTTAAAGGAGATGATGTTATGCTGCTATATAAAAAATAGGTCATGTTTTTAAATACCATAAGAAATGTTTCCATTACCATTGCTACCATCCAGATTATTTTCCAGTTCAAAGTTTATGCAAATTTGTTTGTAATATATAGCATAACATCAAATGTAACTTCCTTTTTCATATTTATTTCAGATTCCATTTTTTGATGATGTTGGGGCTATGACACTACAGTATTTTGATTCTTTATTCCAAAGGGATAATCTTCAAAAATCACAGTTTTTTAAAGGGCTGCCAAAAGTTTTACCGAAGCTACCCAAGGTTGGCAAACTCAAATTATTTTATAGATATTTTCATAGACATATGTGTGCCCCCCCCCCCCCCCCGCTTTTAGTTGAATCATTCATTGCTACTTCATAATAGATTGTATTTTGGGGGTTGAAATACAAAGGATCTTAACAGTTTCTTTTACTGACAGCTTAGACAGGTGCAGGTTTACAAGTTATAAGTCAAATAGATATATAGTGTAATTTTTGAGAAGTTTATAATACCATTGTGATCTTCAGTATCCTATTTCTTCAATTGTAAGATGCCATCAGTTGTGATTTCAGTACCACAACCACCAAAAATCCATAAGATACCTTGGGAAGTCTGACTTGGCCACGGTAGTCCACGCACTGGTTACATCCCGTATAGACTACTGCAACGCTCTCTACGTGGGGTTGCCTATGAAGACTGCTCGGAAGCTACAAATGGTCCAACGATTGGCAGCCAGGTTGTTAACAGGAGCGGCACTCAGGGAGCACACCACTCCTTTGTTGCGCCAGCTCCACTGGCTGCCAATCTGCTACCGGGCACAATTCAAAGTGCTGGCTTTAGCCTTTAAAGCCCTAAACAGTTCTGGCCCGACCTATCTGTCCGAATGCATCACCCCCTATGAACCAGTTAGGACATTAAGATCGTCCAGGGAGGCCCTGCTCTCGATCCCGCCAGCCTCACAAGCACGGCTGGCGGGGACGAGAGACAGGGCCTTCTCAGTGGTGGCCCCTCGACTGTGGAATGCCCTTCCCGCAGATATTAGATCGGCCCCCTCCCTGCTGACATTCAGGAGAAGAGTGAAGACCTGGCTCTTTGAACAGGCGTTTAATTAAGCAGTGCAATTAATTGATTGATCTTGGAACTTGGAACAATGGACGAGGAGATCGGATTATGATTTTACTGATGAGACGTGATGGATTAATTATATGGATGTATTGATGTTATATTGATGTATTGATGTCTTGCTATATTGATGTAGTTGCCTTAGTTACTGTTTTAATTGCTAATGTTGTTCACTTTGTATATTGGTTTGGTTGTAAACCGCACTGAGTCGCCTACGGGCTGAGAGAGTGCGGTATACAAATAAAGTAAATAAATAAATAAAGTAAATAAATAAGATACACTGCCGATTCAAAGAAATAGAATTCAAAGAAACACCCCATTTTTAGAGATTTATATAGGGAAAAAGTGCATCCTAGAATTGAAAAAATACAGTAATTGTATGAAATTACTTATAAATGTAGGATTGTTGAAGAAAACAAGTAAGTGCGAACAACTAATATGTCTGTTTTCTTTTAGCGTGTTATAGTGCAGAGGATTTTACCTTGCTTGACATCTGAATTTGTAAATCCAGACATGGTACCTTTTGTATTGCCCAATGTTCTGCTAATTGCGGAGGAGTGTACCAAAGAAGAATATGTAAAACTAATTCTACCTGATCTCAGCCCTGTGTTTAAACAGCAGGAACCAATCCAGGTGCGTTTGTGACATGAGCTCAATTCTTGAAAATTCGTATTTTCTTATAAAGCTTGGTAGCAGTAATCAAGAGCCAGAATAAGAGATGGTATTCTCTTCCTTTTGCCACAGAAGAACTTCTTAGACAGCTGTTACTTATAAGTTTCAGGTAGCCCTTCCCTTTTAGAATAAATGTGGAATTTCCTATCTGCAGCCTGACCTATATTCTATTTGTCTGTGTGGGAACAGTACAGTAATAACACATCTGAAAAAAACCCCAATAAATATGTCTTTAAAATTATCATTTCTCAAATGACATCACAGTGTCCAAGAGCAAGGCTACTAAAAGCAAGTGTACTTCAGTTACACGTAACTGAATATAAAGTATTGTTAATATGTATTTTATTCCTAAATCTTGAATTATAGCTACCCCTTTCCCTTTGTTGCTGTTACTTAGCAACATTATGATCAGACTTTTTTCTAATATTCAAAGAAAACTGGGCTTCAGTTTGCTGCAATCCACCACTTTCACAATGTGGCTATGACAAAATAAAAAACAACAGAACATATGGCTATAGCATTATTGGCTGTGCTCGTTTTTAAGCCATTCCTTATTTCCTGGTTTAAATTGCAATGAAAAGTTAAGAATGCTTGATATATTCCATGAAATATTCCAGAGTAGGACAAATTTAACAAAATGCATTTTCCCATACCATATTGCCATCTCAAGAATATCTCTACCTTTATTTGGTCTAAGAGTTACAGATGTCATTCTTAAGATTTTGAAGCTTAAGAAATTTTATCTATTTATATTTTTGCTCAGTGCTTCCTCCAAGGAGGCCTACAAGAATGTCTTGACTATAACCTTCACCAGGTTAAAAATGGTGCTCCATCTCTGAGGCCCTTCTTGTTCTCAGAGGCATGGTGAATGGGCTACTAGAGAGAGAAAGGTATTTCAGTTGAGATCTTAAGAATAATCCCTCGTGAAATGTGCACCTGGCTATATTATTGTTTGAACTCTGAAAGGCAGCAAATATATATGCTTTTATATATATGCTTTTATATATCTTGAGCATCTTATATTGTTGTGGGCAGTTTCTACATCGCTAGTTTCACATTGTCATTGTTTTCATGGTTGCGACGGTCAGTTCCCCATGTGATGGCCATCCTTAACATATTTAGCTAGGCTTATCCTTGGCAAGCAGATATGTTGGTATATTTGAAGTTTTACCAGTTTGGTAGCACTTGCTGAGGCTTCCACTTTGCTGGCATAACCTTTAAAAGTGCTGGCTCACTTCCACACCATAATGAGATGGTAGACTGGTACTTTGTGGATGACTCCATGCTGCTTTTATATATTTGTTAGCTGGATAATTGTCCTCCAAAGGCAAGGAAAAGATTTTAAAGGGCATACGTGATATGATAAAGTGAAGGAAAAGAGCAAGACTGCACTACAAGTGGATTGATTCAATCAAGGAAGCCATGGCCTTGAGTTTGAAAGATTTGAGCAGGGTAGCTGATGACCATGGATAACATCTCATTCATAGGGCTACCATAAATCAAAGTCAACTTGATAACAAATAAAAGCAACAATATACATCTCTTTCCCTTTCCTCCTTACAAAAAGTATTAGAAGTAGGCTTAGATTTAATTTGTTTGAGTGACCTAATATATCTAAACAAGTTTGAACTACGTATCTTTGATTGTGTTCCATTCAATATGCCCAGCGTGGGCATAAGTGTTTTGTTTTTGTTTGTTTACTTCTATTAGTCAGATATTTTGACCACAGAGCTTCTTTGGAACTGTGAAATTAAGTTTAAACAGTTATATTTTCATAAAATGTTTCCAGTCTAAAGATTCCGGCTACCTCCATGATGTAGTATTCTAGTTATAATTCAGCTAAATATATCCGGTGCCAGTGGTGGCATGAGTGAAAAGGAAGAGCTATTATTTGTTAGTCTAGCACAGGGATCCTCAAACTTTTTAAAGCAGAGGGCCAGTTCACAGTCTCTCAGACTGTTGGGAGGCTAGACTATAATTTGAAAAAAAAAATCAACCAATTCCAGTTTACACTGCACATATCTTATTGGTAATGCACAAACACATGAAAGAACAAATACAATATTTAAAATGATGAAGAATTTTAACCAACATAAGCTTACCAGTATTTCAGTGGGAAGTGTGACCAGCTTTTTGACTGATGAGATAGTAAAGTTAATTAGGATTGTTGATGTTGTACCTTCAAGTTTTTCAGGCTGTGGGCAACTCTAAGTCTAAAGTTTAGGGCAGAGGCTGAGTAAATTACATTGGAGGGCTGCATCTGGCCTGCCGACCTTAGCTTGGGGACTCCTAGCATAATGTTTTTATAGATATACTTCACTGTGTTAGTAATCCACCAATGCACTTCTGTCACTTCTATATCAAAATAGAGGATAATGTCAAGATATTCTTGTTTTCCATGCTTACAGGCTAGCAACATGGTGAGTGTATTACATTCATATTTCACCACATAATTTAATAGTAAATGCTACCATGAACATAATAACAAAAAATCTTTGATCGTGTTAATACTTTATTTCTTAAACAGATCCTGTTGATATTTCTTCAAAAGATGGACTTGCTACTAACTAAAACACCTGCAGATGAAATAAAAAACAGTGTTCTGCCAATGGTTTATAGAGCCTTAGAAGCACCTTCAATTCAGATACAGGTCTGGTAACGTTGTTTTTTTGTTGTTGTTGTTGTTAAGTTTCATTATAGCTGAAAGAATCCTTTGTATGTATTAAACATTTTTCATCACATTTGTATTAATTCTATAAGTTCATTTTATTTGTAGTCCACTGGTGAGCTCTTATAAGCAACATTCTATACAACGATTTAAAACAGTACAAGGTAAATAGGAAAAAATATAAAATCAGACCTGCCAACCTTAAATGTTGTCAATAATTTTTAGAGTGTCACTTAAGTTTTGTTCATATGTTAAATTTTCATGGCCTCTCTCTTGCATATTTTCATTATCTTTTCCCTCAACTCAGTCAATATAATATGACTATGTATAGTTCATTGTAGGAAAATTAGAAGAAGGTTTCTAACAATATTCTGTTAATCAACATGAAAAGGGAACACAACTTCTTTGTAGGACATAAAGCCTGTCTAAATTTTCTTTCTTTGCAGGGAGAAAAAGTATGGCCTTTATCTGAGTAAAGTTTATAGATTTCTTGATCTTTTTTTCCTATTGAAATATTTTCTCCATGCAGTCATGCTGGCCACATGACCTTGGAGGTGTCTATGGACAACGCTGGCTCTTTGGCTTAGAAATGGAAATGAGCACCACTCTCCAGAGTCAGACACGACTAGACTTAACGTCAGGGGAAACCTTTACCTTTATAGCGGTAGAGATTTTCCTGCACTGTGGGCATCCCATGTCTTTATTTTGTTCTAAATTGATATTGGGAGCCAGTGCAGTTCCTAGCAAACATATCCAGTGGTGAGGCATGATGGGCATTGCAGTGCAGAAGCCTGTTGAAGTCCATATGTTCTTGAATCTTAGTTTAAATCAGGACTTCTTTTAAACCTTTGCACTTGGGAGCTTTCTTTTTGTGACCCCAGGATACAGTTAAATAAAGCAAGTATAAAAATCAAACATTTACAGATAACAAATCGGCATTTGCAAAGCTTACTAAACAGGCTGATTTTCCTTTTTATGAAGTACAGTTGAAACATCTTCTGCAGAGTCCCCTGTAAACATTGCACAACAGATTTGTGTAAATGTCTGAAACAGCCTCTCAGTGATGTTTGGAAAACTTTTTTGTTGCCGGATTGTTTGTGTCCCCAACGTTGAGCTAAGTGGTTGGGACCCACGATTTAAGAAGCAGTGTTTAAAATAATTGTGCAGGTCTTATGTTACGATATTTTAAATTATGGATAGCTGCTTAAACTCTTTGGGAAGCAGAGGTATACAACTGTGCAAACAGAATACTCCAGTTCTTTCATGTGAGCATGGATGGGCAGAGAAATTGAACATTTTAAGAAATCTTTGAAACTGCATACTATTTTGTATACAATAATTGTGGTACCTTCATTTGCAGGAACTTTGCTTAAACATAATACCTACATTTGCCAACCTCATAGACTATCCATCAATGAAAAATTCTTTGATACCAAGAATTAAAAATGCATGTTTACAAACATCATCTCTTGCTGTAAGTTAACTAATGTTTCCTGAAAATGTTTTGCTTCTTTTCTTCTTCACAATTGTTTTTTCCAGACATGTAATTGCAATTTATGCATTATTTTGAAAATAATCTCATATGAAAATAAAAATATTAGAAGCTGAAAAGCACTCCTCTGACATGCTTCTCCTCTTGAAATATATCTTCCATTGTGGTGCCATGATATTAATTCCCTAATAACATCGTTCACAGCTGTTCACAAAGTAATTCAGAAAAGATAAATAATTTTAAACTCTAGCTTCTGCAGGATTTAATGAATCTACCATACAGTTATGCTAACCATTATCTGCCACAGTTTACATCTGCAAAAAATGATGTGTGAAACTTGTATTTATTTATTTATTTATTTACGGCATTTGTAGCCCGCTTTTCTCAGCCTTGCGGTGACTCAAGGCAGCTCACAAAAATAGCAATTTTAGTGACACATATTCATAAAAGTACAGTTAAAACATTTGACTCAGTATTTTAAAAGTATATATAAACCATTTAAAAACATATAATGTTGTCCTGTTAAAATCATTATCCAGCGGTATGTATGATCACAAAGCTTAGCATGTTCATGTTTGAATTGAAAGACCTTATGGTTATATTTTGATTGCAGCTTTGAAGTTACAATGACATTTATTTAAAAAAATACAAACCTGCCTTCATTTTTCCTACATTCCCCCATCTTTAGAAATGAGATGGATGGTTAGTATATAGAAGGCCTTTTCTGTTTTTTTGGAAAAAACAAACAAACAACAAAACAGTAATTCAGATTTTGGAAATTGCTGCCCATTAGTAATCAGAGTGCATTTACACTGTTGGGGTCAAATTACAAACTAAAACCTTTTATAGTCACTAAGCCTTTGATAGAGGGCCAGTGTGGTGAAGTGGCTTGAGCATTGGACTATGACTCTGGAGACCAGGGTTTTAATTCCTTCTCAGCCATGGAAATCCACTAGGTGACTGGAAGCCACACACTCTCAGCCTTAGAGGAAGGCAAAGGCAACCCAACCACCCACCCACCCTGAACAACTCTTGCCAAGAAAACTCCCTTATAGGTTAAACTTGAATTGCTCTAAGTCAGAAATGACATGAAAGCATACAACACCAACAACAAACATTTGATGATTTTTAAGATATGCTAATGTTAAATTCACCTGATCTTGAATTTTCAGCATTAATTGTGTGTTTATGTTACTTTTTGTTTGTTTGCTCATTTTAAAATATTTAAAATATATAAATAATTTACTTACATATTTTTCTTTCAAGTGTATGTTGATCTGAAATAGAGCTGGAAGGTAGACTATATTAACTATATTATGCCTTCACAGTGCCATGTTACTAGAAAAAGAGAAGTTGGCACAGTTTATTGGTTTGGGCAGTCGATCTTTGTTTCCACAAAACTCATAATTGTTGCATTCTTTATTTGTAATTGATCAGAACATCACACTGTTCTGAAGACATTTGTTATAGGTTGGCATTAGTACAACCTACAAAATATAATCCTCTTAAATCGGTATAAGATTCAACTTAGTTTGTATAAACTCATGTAAGACATGGCTTTCGAATGTTATCTAAGATTTTGGTGTTACTTGAATTCATTTTAAAAGCTCTTTTCTTTATCTTTATAAGACTTTCATTTAGAGAATTTGTTTCTGTTTTTATTAGGTGCGGGTAAATTCCTTAGTCTGTTTGGGAAAGATTTTGGAATATTTGGACAAGTGGTTCGTTCTTGATGATATTCTGCCTTTTTTGCAACAAATTCCTTCCAAGGAGCCTGCAGTTCTTATGGGAGTTTTAGGTAACATGATGTTCTGTTATACCAATCTCTGTGGTGTTGTATGGTTTCAGAGGCAATTATATGCATTATTATTATTATTATGTCTATTTATACCCCATTTTTTCTCCACAAGGAGTCAGTGCAACCCTGTATCTGCATGAGTGATACCTGCAGTTTCATGTATCCACTTTCAACAAAATATGGCCTTTCTAGACATATTCTAGGTCTTCCAATACAAGACTTCTCAAAAATTCCAGCATTTTTTCCTGAATTTTCCTGAAAACTCTTTTAAGATTAGTATTGATTTTTATAGTTCACATTGAGTCCAGAGACTTCTCTTTCTGTATCCCTTTGCTTTAGAAAAAATACTATTTTGGAAATTGTATTTAAAAGAATTCGTAATGAGCAAGTTTGCTATCGGTATCTGAATTGTTATGCTTCATTTTTGTTAACAGGCATCTATAAATGTACATTTAGTCATAAAAAACTAGGAATTACAAAAGAACAGCTAGCAGGAAAAGTGCTGCCTCATCTGATTCCTCTCAGCATTGAGAACAATCTGAATCTGAATCAGGTAGGGTCACTATTTTTCATATATGTGTGACTGGTTTCATTGAGGCTTACATAAAAGAAACTTTACTGAAGGATCATGGCTGCTGTCGAGGCTTTAATATTTAGTCACATATGTTGCTCATTCTATATTCTTTTGGGATAATCAAAATTCTGTCTCCCTCTCTTTATCTGTTTCATACACATACTACTTTCTGTGCCTGTCTCACATGTAACCAACAGCCCAATTAATGCAGTTATTAGACATGTGCGCGAAATTCGTTCTTACCGTTTTTTCCGTTTCTTTCGTGACTTCCGTTTATTTGGAAGCATGAAACAGGAAGCCCCCTCTCCACACAAAACTCAGCTTGACACAAAAGTCTGCTTTTGTGTGGAACCGAAATCCATGTGTGTGCGCTTCTTCTCTTTCTCCTCCCTCCCTCCCTCCCTCATGCCAACAATGCCTCACATTCACTCACGAGAGTTGTAGCTGGGCAGCCCCCCATCTGGACCTCAGCATCAGGGTAGAAGGAATCACCGCCTCTCCTTCCTTTCTGGGTGTGTGTTGTGGCATGTGTGACTGTGCGGCACTTGGCTGCAAGCAGGCACTGAGAGACGTGCATGCACTTTCCAGGCCTGCCTGGAATTTTCCAGGGAGAGTGTGTGTGTCATGTGGGGCATGCAGGCAAGCTTGGAAAGCTTGCGCACACGTGAGTACTTGCATGGAGCCAAGCGCCTGCACAGTCACACACCCCACCACACACCCTGCCACCCGCCACACTCTCCGAGAGGGAAGGAGGGATTTGCGGTGGTTCCTTCCGCTCTGATGAAGCATGCTTGCTGAGGTCTGGATGTGGGGTTGCTCAGCCATGACTCCTGTGAGTGAATGCAGGACATTGTGGGTGTGAGGGAGGGAGGAGGAGGAAGAGGAAGAGAAAAAGCACAGTGCCCACACACACACACACGCCTGCCAGTGACTGCCAGGCAGCCGAGCACCTCAGGAAGGGAAGCCTGTGGGTGGAAAGCCTCCCCCCCCCCCATAATGGGCCAATTTTCAGGCCCCGAAACAAAACAACCGAAAACAACCTTCCCAATTTCAGAAGGCTTACCGAAAATGGATCGGGCCCCGCAATGAAAGTCTAGAAGCTAAATGGGACAAGCTTTTACCGGAATGCATGCCACTAGCAGTTATGTGAAATCTATATTTATTTATTTATTTATTATTAACTTTATTTGTACTCCGCTAACATCTCCCGAAGGACTCGATGCGGCTTATAAAGGCCAAGGCCTCAATAAAAACAGCATAACAATACACATAACATTTCAAGCAACTCAAAATGTTAAGCAATAACAGTAAACAATAAGACAAAACACCATAACACGATAAAACTAGGGCCGGGCCAAATGTAATGAGTACAGATTAAAAAGTGCTGAGTATGACAGGTGAAAAGTAGGGTAAGTGCAATGTGCAGACAATCTTAAATCTCTACTAAAATGCTTCTGGGACATATTGCTGGAGTTTCCTATTCTGGAAAGGCACACCTTTCCAGAATAGTTATTTGCTGGCTGAAGTATATCACTCCTGAAAGCAGCATAGAAAATGACTCTCTTAGCAGATAGAAAATGACTCTCTACATACACTGAGCCCACAAAACCCAGGACAGGGAGATACAATTGTACTGCAATGTCTTTTTACATTTTCATCATACATAGAGGACAACTTCCTTCTGCTATGCATTGAATTGTAGAGTCAGTGTGACTGACTCTTATGTTCACATTAATAGGATTAAGCTGTAGTATGTTCCTTGTATAATGTTGTCTTGCCCAGGATTAAAATGTAACTTTTAAAGCTGTCTTCATGTAAAATATATTTCTCTTTTAGTTTAATTCCTTCATTTCAGTCATAAAAGAGATGTTAAGTAGATTGGAAGCTGAGCATAAGATCAAACTCGAACAAATCCATATTATGCAAGAACAGCAAAAGTAAGTGCATAATTTATTGCAATTATATTATATCAATACTATTTTGCTTCTTCTCTTATGATTTCTCGGTCCTTGTTAAATCTTTAATTCATATTAGAGATTTAAGTAGCTCCAAAATAATATTGTATTGCGCTATTACACATACTTCTTGTGACCTGTATATTAAGAATGTAATGTAAATACATATTACTTCTGAGCTGAATAAAACATTTATCACAGTTTTCTCAATACCTTAATAGAATTTTTTACATGTAATCTGGATTGTTATTGCTTTCAATGCTGAAATAGTTTGCTTTACTTGATTGAAACTGTACTTTTGTGCAACAGATCTTTGGATATAAATCAAATGAATATGCCTGAAGAAAAAAAAGGCAGCAATACAGGCAATCAGGTAAGAAGCTAACTTAATTACTAGGCTTGGGTGATCAAGAAAAAAAATGTTTCTAAATTCATTTCGGATGTAGGGGGCGCTGGCGATTCGATTTTGAAATAATTTCTGAAATTTTCTTGAAAAAAAGATCGGAAATGGCAGAAATCCGAATCGTTTTATTTGCTTTGTTAATGGAAGGTGCCCCTCCTTCCCTCCAGAACCATTAAGTAACTTTGACAAAGTCAGAAAGCCTAAACAAACAGTTTTAAAATCTCGCAGTTTCCCTTCCCTGGCTGGTGGTGAACAGTGAAGGGCAATGCAGAGGGACAAGGTAGGCGTGGCTAAGAACAGCTCTTCCTGAAGGCCACGCCCCCAGTGGCCTTCAGGAAGAGCTGTCACTGCTGAGCCATGCCCACCTCGTCCCTCTGCATCGCCGCCAGGGAACGGAAACTGCGAGATTTTAAGCACTTTTTAAATCCCGCAGTGTCTCTTCCCTGGTGGCTGTTCTTAGCCACGTCCACCTCATACCTCTTCAGCGCCGTTCACCGCCAGCCGGGGAAGGGAAACCGTGAGATTTTAAAATTAACAGGGAAGGGAAACTGTGAGATTTTAAAACGTGGCCTTCAAGAATGGAAACCGCGAGGCTTTGCCAAAGTTGCTTAATTGTTCTAAAAATCAATATAACTGTGGGAGACATCCGAAAATAATTCAGAACAATGGGTAAGTGGTTTAAATTCGGAATTACTCCTCCCACTATTCCTGCATGGCTCGAAATTGGTTCAAAAGGTATTTTTTCCCGAAATAATTCCGATTTAAGAAAATAACGACTGTACCTACCCATGCCTATTAATTACATTACTGCAGTGTTTTATTAAACTGTTTTAAAAGTTTTTGTTTTTAATTTGAACAGATTGACAAGGTATTTACCAATCTAGGAACAGATATTTTGACTAGTGGATCTGACTGTAAAGAGAATGGACTGGTGACAAATCAGAGAAAGGTGAGTTTTAATAACAAATGATTATATAAAATATAGAGCAGTAGAAAGGTTTTTTTAAAGCTTACTTAAGGTGGTATTTCAACCTAGATCTTTCTTGACCTACTACGGCTATCAAGATCTAGAGATTCCTCTAAATCTATCCAGAATAGAGGAAGATGTGAAGGACAAAGAAAATGAATTGAAATAAAGTCTTGGGTTCCAAGTTAGTCATGCTCAAGTAGATTTATTGAAATGGATGGGCTGAAGTACCATTTGCTTCAGTGGCCTGCTTTCATTATTGAGGATTTCAGCCAACCTCAACCTGCCCTCCAGATGTTTTTTAGCTCACATTCCAGTCAGCATGCCCGTTGGGTGTTGCATCCCAACATGTATGGTAGGTACATACGTTGGGGAAGGTTGGCCTGGTCTAAATGACTAGACCAACTTCCCCCAACTCTGAGGATCTTGTCAATTTGTCAATTGTCAATTTGTCAATGTGTATTCTTTTGTAGGGATCACTTACACTTGAAGAAAAGCAAAAGTTAGCAAAAGAACAAGAACAAGCTCAGAAACTGAAAAGCCAGCAGCCACTTAAACCTCAGACTCATACAATTACAGCTCCAGTCAAACAGGTATGAATGGAATGTTGTAAGGGAACTTTTCATGGGAAACTTTGCATCTGTAGCAACAAGCCACTAAGATGCATTTGTCTTGTGTAACTTGGAATGAGTTTGAGTTTCTTCATTTTATCATTTACATATATGCTCTCAAATAGTTGTGATGTTAAAGTCTGGATGAATGAACAATAAAAACTTTCCAATAGCAGGATAGAGCCATTTCAGATGCTTTTTGTATGACATATGAGAAAAGTAGAAGACACTTTGGCTATTGGCAAGAAATTATTAATCTGTACTTGTTTCCATTGAAATAGCTGGGATTTAAATACTAGATTTTAAGGTAGATTACAGTAGAATTTAAGTCAAGATCATTAGTCTGGATGCAATCCATTATGTGCTACCAGTTAATATCTATACCATTGTACTGTATTTTATTTTAAAGGATTTTATTAACAACAGCATCTAAACAGGCTTCACATATAATGCACAGCAGCTGCCTGCTCTGGAAGTTATCAGAGCATGGAAAACTGCATCTAGAAGTCATAGCTGTACACCAGTCAAACTAATGGAAAGTTATTTGTGCCAAAGTTACTGCTGCTCATTTGAGCAATTCCAGAGATATTACCACATTAGTCTGCTGCAACTAGAAATCTTTTGTGCCCACAGCAACTGGTAAAGTGGAGTGCAGTCTGCTAAAATTTATGCCACATAGAATTGGTTAGTCTTCATGATGCCAATGAATTCATGTTATATTGCTATACAGTATATACAGATATGATTATGAATACAGATATGATTGCAGTTGTATACTCGTATTTGTCTTGCACTAAAATGGAATTTCTGCTGGGTAAAGCATTCTTAGTACATTGTCATCTTTTTAACAGCAGTTTGTTGCTAATACTGTTACATACTTTACTTTCAAATGTTTTCTGTTTTGCAGACAAAGGACTTGACTGATACTTTGAGAGAGAACATGGCATCATTGACCAACCAATCTGTTAACAAAACTAAAGTATCTTCTTCAAGTAGCTTTTCTTCAGTGGGTATTGGAATGGGATTTCCATCACCTGTTGAAAGCACTAAGAGAAATGGACTAAATGCTAATATAGGATTTCAGTCTTCTGGATTTGGCATGGGAATTGGAACCACAAGTCAGAATTTCTTCGGTAATACTGGCGTTACTGGAATGGCCAATATGAATATGTTGCCAGCAGCAAATATGACACCTTATTCCCCTATGAGTACCACATCTGCGGTTTCACAGCCAACACAGCAAAGTAGGCCTCCAGATATGTCTGCTTTAGATAGCCTGTTTGGGCCTCAAAAACCCAAAATGAGTATGAATCAATTGTCTCAACAAAAAACAAACCAGTGGCTTAACCAGTTTGTACCTCCCCAGGGTACCAACAATTCTGCTTTGGGAACACAGATGAATGTAATGGGACAACCTGGCTTTGGCTTACAGGGGAATCCTTTCTTTAATCCTCAAAACTTCACACAGCCAGCAAACAGTATGACAACCAGCAGCTCAGCTAGCAATGACTTAAAAGACCTTTTTGGGTAATAATTGTAATTGTGAGCAAGTTGGTTTAATATATATTTATGTATGACGAAAAGCTGATTTGAGGAAACTCATCTAGCAAAATGGACAAAAAAAGGCAGTTTCCAGGATGGCCTAATAGTATATTTTATTTCCCTATGTATTTAATTTTTGTAAGCACCAAGTGGTCCCTTCCCCCTAATTTCACCACTTTTAAAGTCAGGTTGAATCAATCAACGTACTCAGAAAAATTAGACCTTATACTTTGCAACTTCAGGAATTTCTGTTCTGACCACTGTGTTTTACAAATAAACATCTTGCAAATAAATACAAGCAGATAGGTTGTAATTGCTGAAAAGCTGTTGGGTCTGTTATGTACACAAGACTGCAAATATGTGCTGAATCCTGGTCTCTTGTTAATTTTGCATTGACTGCATTGGTATATTATTGAGTTACAAATACCTCTTGGTATAGAATCATTTATAGTTGGCATGTATTGGAAGGGAGATTTTTGTGAATACGTGAGACTAGATTTAAGGTTAAGATTTTTTATCTCAGTATAAAACAAGGTTGGTTTGAAAGGGAATTATATTCTTCAGCAAAAATGAAGCTGCTAAGGTGACCATGTTACATCAATTCCTACTGATAATGTCAAAATATCTGGTCCCATAGTAGAAACCACATTGCTGGCAAGGCTATCTTAATGTCCTGGCTAAAAATGTGGGATTGTTTAATCATACAAAAAATAATACAGGTGCAAATTAATGAATGAAGTCTGTTTCAGACCGTCCATAAGGAATTTGAGGCTTAATAATATGGAAAGTATGTGGCACCTTCTCAGACAAAAATGGGACTTTCAAATCCCTATGGTTTACTCTTATTGTGGATTTCTTTGACTGCTGCTAATGTCTTTCTTTAGATCAAAAGGAAAATTCACAGTCTGAGACAGATTGCTTAATTTTAGGCCAAACCCATTTGGAAGAGTAATGTAACCATTTAATGGTTCTGCATACTCCATGGAAGTGTTGTTCCAAATGTAAAAAAATGATTTCCTGAGTAAGAAGCAGTAGTACATCTTGCTTAACAGGAGTGGAATGTTCATCTTCTCTACCAAACTTCCTCTATCTTTACACAGTTACAATTTCTACTGGTGTTTAACTATTTCTTCCCTTGGGTTTTTGGGATCTTTCTTATATAACACTTTGGATTATGAGTGGCTATTTTGAGAAGCAAAGAATTGGTTAACTTTTTTTTACACAACACACCCTACACACATTATTTTTCGAAGCCTTTCACTGATTAAATTGTTTCCATTTGCTGCTTAAGAAACCAAAGGGCCTTATGCTGTAAATGTGAGCTGTATTTTGTTAAATTATATTTCCAGTTTTAAGCAGTAATGATGTTAAATGTACTTTAAGAACTTTATATTATAGCTGCTGCCTTAGTACTTTTATTTTGTATTTTGGGACCATTGATGAAATTTGTGTTTTTTAAAGGAAAAAAAACCACTTGTGTTATTTATGTACTGTTGATATTATGACTAAAGTATGCTTAATTAGTTATATAATTGTGTGTGAAATTATGCTGATTAAATGTGTTAGGTGTACTTCTAGTTCCTGGTATGGTCTCCAGATATCCCAAAACTTCAAATTTCACATTTATGACATATAAACATTTCTCTAATGCTAAGTTTAAACAAAAGACAACAAAATGTTTAAGACAAATTTTGCCTATATTATATAGAAAGCAAAATAATAATAATAATAAAGCAAGAAGGTGAATGATTTATGATAGTCGAGGGTCACATTTAGAGAGGACGTAAACCATGTTAACTTGAAAAGTTCCATCAGGTCTGATCACTCCATCAGAACATATGAGAGACGTAGGCCTAATCCAACCATGGCTCTGCAGTGACAACACAACAGAACTTCCTTTTCCTTTCCTCCTCTTTGCACCCCTTTCAATAGCCCAAACACTAGTTTCAGATGATTTCCTAGCATTCTAGCATAAGTTTTTGGGATGTTTAGGGATTGTAGTCAGAGTGAAAATTTGCCACCTTACTTCCACTAGACTTCGCTGTTCCTGCAACAGATATCTGCCTCTGAATTATGTTCATTGGGGGGATTTGTTAAGATTCAAGCTAGTCCATAGCCTTGGAGAGTTGACTGTATCAAACTTTAATTCTATAGGAGGCAATGATAGTTTTGCCACTGTTTTTTTCCACACCAGAATGTTCATTTGTTCTAAGGAGAAAATTACAATGGGAAAACCTTCATGCCTGATCAACATAAAACATTTCTAAAATATTTTTGTCAACTTGTTGCTGCTTATAATACTATCAGGTAATTTTGGAAGATTCAAGAAAAGAAGAAGAATAAAATGTATCAACTTTCGTGTGTGAGTTGTCATCTATCCATTAGGAGTCATTAATATTTTATTAAAATTGATTCCTCTTGAAATAATTTAAAAACGAGATTCTTTGTTTTGTACAAGAGGTAAGAGAAGACTATTTCACTTATTCATAGCATAGTTTCCATTGGGTTGCATTTCAAAATTGGATTCCTAGTAGAGTTAGTGAATATTTCTCCGACTTGTTAATGCATGTATCTGCTTTTATGACAGATTTTTTTTTCTTTATGGTGAATCAAACAAAGGCATTGCTTTGACTCAGTAACTTTCTTAGTATTGATGGCATCAGTGCTGTCACATTTTATTATGAGTGAACACTTAACAGTCGCCACTGGCATGAGTGTGATGACTCGAAAGGCATTTAGATTAAAGGAGAATGAAAGGCTTAATGCCTAAGAATCGATTTTCTGTACACTGTAAAATATGTACAATTTCTTAATTGTCTTTCTTGATGTACAGTTTTAACTCATGTACCAAATTCCAGATCATCAAATTCTTCGGAACACAGAGATTCCAAAATAAATTCTAAAAATGATTCTGAAATAATTGTGAGGAGGAAATCACACAAGTGCTTCCATATCTACATTTATTATGTGCCAAATCCTATTCACATAGCATGTCGATATAGGGATCATAATAAGTCATTAAATCCATAATCCTAAGAAAATGTATGAGTAATATGCTTCCCTAGCATAATATCCAAGAGGCACGAGTCAGCAAAGAGGAAAAGTTACATGGATTTTTCATCCCCATAAATAGAGAAAGAGAAAAGTGGCTTGTTTGGAACAGCAGTAGTTTCCTCTCAAATTGAAGTATTCCCAAAAGAAATTTTGGAAATGGCGCCTTTTTAAAAATATATATATGTTTATGTATGGGCATTTTTATGGTTTTCCTAATTAAAGTGAATGAATTCTAATTACTAATAGATATAGATATATTTTCAGGTGTGCCCTGAAATCTTAATTGACTGGACAGCAATTCTAAGTGACACTTCATGGGGAAAGAAAATACAATTTCATCATACTAATATTTCAGTAACATTGGAATCCTATCTGATGTTTCCCTCCCAAATATATTAAGTATATTGTTTCATCATAAGTTAAAACATGACTATCGTTTGTATATTAATGTATGGTAATTACATTGACTATTTCAGTGAATGTTTGTTGTGACAGCCGACTTACCATTTTCCATAGGCATGGTTCACATAGAAAATTATTCATACCTTTGTAAGCTGTGGCTATGACACAGTGACTGAACCAGCATGAAACAAGTATATAATTCTGAAGTAAATAACTTCCCTTCCATTTCTGGTGGCTATTTGTGGATATTTTTCTTGTTTAGTTAAATGTGTGCAGTTTCAGATTTTTTTTAATATAAACAATCCAATGTTTACATCACACAAATTGTTATGTATTTACTGTCACACAAGTGTGTCCCATCAGATTCGGTAATAAATCTTTTACTACTGAGTCCATGTGTAAGATTACCCTTGTTACTCAATGCTAGCTAAACCTGTCTTTTTTGGTGATGTAAAATATACGGGTTTTTGCATTATATGGTTGGGATTTCATTTCCTGTGCTGAGATGCAATAGATTGTGGTGGGAAACAAAATTGACTATCAATCTAGGACTATCCCAAGGGTTTTCTGACTTTCAACCCTGTGTTTTAATCTAAGTTTTGAAAACAATTGCATCAATTGTACAGAAGTGTATAAAAGCTGAGGCTCCCCTTGAAGTGCTAAAATGCAGGATATTATAAGCACTGTGTATAATTCCCAAGTTGTATATCAAAATGGCTTTATATGTATTGAACTCAGGCTTGATTCAAAAATATTTAATAAGCCCCTACTTAGTAGTGGCGATTTTTATGTTTAGACTTTTAAGACATTCAAATTGTTTTGTGTAAAGTGGTTAATAATATTACTTTAGTGTTGCTGTGGTTCATGGTCAGAATGGATGGAGCATGAAATTCTATTTTGGTTTATTGGACTTTGCTGCTCTTACAAACAAATCTATTCTTTATATCAGTTTTTCAAATTAGTAATACTTAAAATAAATATATTGTACAGGCTGGTTACAAGAAATTCCTACCACTTTGTACTTCGAATGAATAACTGTAGTTTTGAAATGCTGAATGATGTTCCTATATTGAAATAAAGATTTTCTTTTCCATATTTTCAGCTTTTCAGGGGAGTGAAATGTCTTACAAGTTGTGACAATTTACCAGTAAACATAGCAAGTAGAAAAAAGACGAGGTCTTGACCATTTAGACATAGATTCTAGGTGTTTTTTGCTAATTTATGACAAAGAAGAAATACATCCAAAAATTGCCCATATGAATTTTGTTACTAATAGAGCAATTAGAGTTCCCTTTCTTAAATTGACTGACTCTTTTGCTTTCATCTTGGATTTATACAGATGTAATTCAGAGGGTTGTGGGTTAGAAACACAAATGATCCCAATTTTTCTTTCTAAGACAGAAAGTGGTGTGTTATTTATACTTTCTGTGCTGCTCCTAAGTAAAATTTAATGTTGCTATTCTCAAATCAGAAAATATTTGCATCGACATGAAACTTTTAGGCAATACAAATGTTGACATACTTTTCAAAAACTGGTAGAAAGGGTTTTTTTCTGAACTTATGTTTCATATATACCTTGTACAGATAAAGGTATTTTATACATATTTTAATCATTTTGTGCATGTGTTTAATGTGTTCATTATACCATCAGAAAGCAAAAAGGTATTAGTATTTCCGGATCACGGATCCTCAACCTCTATTGGTCTTCATAAGACTTTCTATATACTAGTTCTGTAGCACAAATATTAGAGGATAAGATTCATACACAATTATACTACATTTAATTCATGAAACAGACTAAAAACAACATTGTTACATGTGTTGGAAGCATTTGGTAAAATCAAATCTAAAGGCTGCAAATTAAGACAAGGCCAGAAGATGGTAATATTGATCCAAGTCAGTGCCATTAATGTAAACCGAATTAGATGTTAAAATACTGCTGTAGTAATTACCGTACCTATGATATCACTAATATTTGAATGTGTGTGTTTGTAATATCAGTCTACAGCTGGGAACATTAAAAGGCTAGTGATTTGATAATGTTTCTTTTATACTAAGAATCATATCCAAAGGCTTCCTGTTGAAATCAGAAAATTATTCCTTTCGTCATACATCATATAAAATGAGGACATTGCACCACAAGAGAGCAGACCTGACTAGATTAAGGGGGGGAAATCCACAGATAGCAAACTGAATGAATAGAGATAGAATATAAGCTTAAAATGTGTTTAAAAATATTTTTAAAATAAAAGGAATTGTTTCAGTGTTGAATAACAAGAATCATAATAGGATCTAGAGTACATTTGAAACTTGAGTTTGTTGCTCCACTTGTGGATTCAAGAACTTAAAATAATAATTATTTTTATTATTATTAACTTTATTTGTACCCCGCTAGCATCTCCCGAAGGGCTCGATGCGGCTTACACAGGCCGAAGCCTCAAAACACAATACAATAGAAAACATAACACAACAATAACAAAGCAAATCAAAACAATAAGCAAAATAACGACAATGGCAATACATCAGACATTATTAAAAACTGGTTCGGCCGGTGCAATGGGATACAAGGGTTAAAAGTGCTGAAATGGTAGGAGGCACGTAGGATTAAAAGTGCAGTGTGCAGCAGCGATTAGTTATGCTAAGGTGCTACTAGGACTTGGGTGGGGATTCCTAGTCTGAAAAGGCACAACGGAACAGCCAAGTTTTTAAATTCCTTCTGAAAACAGCTAGAGTAGGGGCCTGTCGGAGATCTTTTGGAAGGGCGTTCCAAAGTCGGGGGGCCGCCACAGAGAAGGCCCTGTCCCGTGTCCCCACCAAGCGCGCTTGCGATGTAGGTGGGATCACGAGCAGGGCCTCCCCAGATGACCGGAGCGAGCGTGTGGGTTCGTAGATGGTGATGCGGTCACACAGGTAGGGTGGTCCCAAACCGTTTAGGGCTTTGTAGGTGAGCACCTGCACCTTGAATTGGGTTCGGAAAATAAATGGCAGCCAGTGGAGCTCCTTAAACAGAGGGGTAGACCTCTCTTGATAATGAGCCCCGGTTAGCATCCTGGCTGCTGCCCGCTGGACCAATTGAAGTTTCCGAGCCGTCTTCAAGGGCAGCCCCACGTAGAGCGCATTGCAGTAGTCCATTCTAGAGGTGACCAAGGCGTGGACCACCCCGGCCAGATCAGCCTTCACGAGGTATGGTCGCAGTTGGCGCACAAGTCTCAGTTGCGCAAAGGCCCTCCCGGATACCGCCGACACCTGAGCCTCAAGTGTAAGCGAAGAATCCAAGAGGACACCCAAACTGCGGACCTGTGGCTTTAGGGGGAGTGTAACCCCGTCCAACACAGGTGACCACCCTATACCCCGATCCGGTTTACTATCGACCAGGAGGACCTCTGTCTTATCGGGATTGATCTTCAGCTTGTTCTTCCTCATCCAGATCGACACAGCGGCCAAGCACTCGCCTAGCACCTGAGAAGCCTCCTTGGAGTTAGGTGGAAAGGAGTAGTAGAGTTGTGTGTCATCCGCATAGAGATGGCACCCAACTCCAAAACTCCGGATGACCTCTCCCAGCGGTTTCATGTAGATGTTAAAAAGCATGGGCGACAAAATAGAGCCTTGCGGGACCCCACAGGTCAAAGGCCAGGGGTCAGAGCAGGCGTCTCCCAGCTTCACCATCTGAGTTCGTCCCTCCAGGAAGGACTGGAGCCATGACAAAACCGTGCCCCCAAGGCCCATCCCGAAGAGACGACCCAGAAGGATACCATGATCGATGGTATCAAAAGCCGCTGAGATGTCCAAGAGAACCAGCAGAGTCACACTCCCCCTGTCCAGCTCTCTGCGGAGGTCATCCACCAAGGCGACCAAGGCTGTCTCGGTGCCATGACCAGGCCTGAAACCAGACTGTGACTGATCTAGGTAGTTGGTGTCGTCTAGGAAGCTCTGGAGCTGCGAGGCGACCACTCGCTCCAGCACCTTGCCCAGAAAGGGGAGGTTGGAGATCGGTCTGTAGTTACTCAGCACCGTGGAGTCAAGGGAAGCTTTTTTGAGGAGTGGGCGAACCACAGCCTGCTTCAGGTTAGATGGAAAAATTCCTTGCTCCAACGATGCATTGATAATCGGTACAAACCAGTCAAGCAACCCCCCTCTGGCTGATTTAATGAGCCAAGATGGGCATGGGTCCAGAGATGAGGTGGTCGCTCTCACAGCCCCAAGAATCTCCTCTACGGTTTCAGGAAGAACAAGCCTAAAAGAATCCCACAAGGTTGGACAAGCAGATGCCTCCGTCACCTCTTCTGGCACTGCGATGGAATTGGAGTCGAGCTCAAGACGTATCTGGGCGACTTTACCTGCAAAATGGTGTGCGAAATCGCGACACCGAGCTGCAGGGTCATCAGCGACCCCCTCCGCCACAGGTGGGTGGAGGAGTTCCCCCACGACCCGGAACAGCTCCGATGATCTATTTGCTGCAGATGCTATACGGGTGGTCGTGAATGATTTCCTGGCCACCCGTAAAGCCACGGAGTATGCCTTAAGAGAGGCTTTAGCCCGTGCTCGATCAGATACAACTCGAGATTTCCTCCATTTGCGCTCTAGCCCCCTTCTCGTATGCTTCAGATCTTCGTGTTGAAGAGATAAGTAATTAACTTTTCCAGACAGTAAATACAATAACTGCAATTTGATTGATTCCCCACACCAAGCTTTTACCCACTGTATAATTATTTCTTCTTCCTGATCTGATATTTGCTTTATGGAAGAAGATTTTATGCAAAAAAAGCTATCAAAATTTACTCCTTAGTTCCACCTTGGTGCAATCTATAACTCAACTTAGACAAGATGGAGGAGGTACTGTTAGTACTAATTCATTTCCCTGGCCACATGTTATTCACTGCATTCTCAATGAGATTATGCTGCCGCTGCCATATAGTAGCGGACTGCATTGGCTCCAATTTGAATCTCTCCGAGGCCTGTGATTGGCCACAGTCTATCCAAAATATGGTTTCTTAACCCGCAAAACCCTAAAATACCTAGAAATTTTCTAAGATTTAAAATACTAAACAAAATGGTACTATGGAAGTTTCTAGGAACAAGACTCCACATGTTTTGATACTATATCTAATTTCTATCCATGTTTAAGATATAGGAGAGCCTCATTTCTGGCAGTTAAATGGCTTGGTCTATTATATTAAGGCAATTAAGTTCAGCCTATTCTAAAGTCTGGTAGACAGAACTGTAGACTATCCCATCCCTAGGGGTGTATCTACACTGTAAAATTAGTGCAGCTTGACACCACTTTAATTACCAGGACTCAATGCTATGGAATTCTGAGATTTGTAGTTTGGTGAGATGCTAGCACCCTTTGGTGGAGAAAGCCAAAGACCTTGTAAAACTACAACTCTCATGATTCCATAGCATTGAACTATGTCAGTTGAAGTGGTTCTCCAGTCATCTGAGGGGGACCTACTGAATGGTCTAGATCAGGTATGGGTAAATTTGGGCCTTCCAGGTGTTTTGGACTCCAACTCCCACTCCTGTTAGGAATTGTGGGATTTGGAACCCAAAACACCTGGAGGGCCCGAGTTTGCCCATACCTGGTCTAGATTGTTAGATGGAGGAGTGGAAGACAACCTGTCATCTTCTTCATGGCCTCACAATCCTTTGTGTTGCACAGGAGTGGCGATGGCTGAAGAGGAATTCAGTGGCTCCATGTCCAATTCTGCCTAAGTACTGTTGGATTCAACTCCATAGATTCTTTCCTAACTTTAATTTTCATTTAAAAAAGTCCTGCAGCATTATGACTTCATTTGCATCATACTCATCTATATAAATAAAAATATAATGTTCGTTTGTGGGATTAACATAACTCAAAAACCACTGGGCAAATTGACACCAAATTTGGGCAAAATACACCTATCAGGCCAACAAGTGACCATCACTAATTTAAAAAATGACATGGCGGAAGAGACTTAAAAAGCCAAAAAATTTAAAATACATTACTACGCATGTGCTAAACCACATATATACACATGTACACAAATATATACAAACACATATACACAGACTGGGCCACAGCAACGCGTGCCAGGGGACAGCTAGTATTTCACTAAATCTCCTTTTTTTGTATCTACAATATAAAAACCCTCATGATATAGTCATAAATGCTATGTGTAGACTATATTTATATATGTGGTTGTTTGCAGGGTCCATAGGAAAATGAAAGAGTACAATGGAATTATAATCCTTGTGATGGGCAGACAGGGTTTATAAATGTTTAATACAGTTTGCTGTGGATGAGGTCCTATTAATAAGCTCGAGTGGCTAGAGAGACAGGTATTGTGTTCGTTACTATAGCATCACCTAGCACAGGATATGTCTGAGAGAAACAGTGGAGGAAAGCAGGGAGAGAGGATGGGCAAGTTAGAGAGGGCTTCTGTCAGTTGCACTGGTCCAGCATTACCTCTGTCCAGGTGTATCCCTGTGCATTAACTACTCCCTCGGAAGATAACCATCTGTGAAACAACTGGGATAAAACAAAGCGGCAACTACTCTGCTTCCACTATTGGCAGTTATTTGAAGACTTTGCTGAATTTTCCATTCCGACTATTATTTTGGAGGACTAGACATTCATATCTACTGGATCATCTGATCACTATCCCAAGGATAAAAAAAATAAAAGAGAGAAAGCGGACACTGATGATGACAGCAAGCAAATGTTATATTAAAGGATTTATTTAAGAAGACAAGATGCCTTTTGAGGTGTTCAGTTCACTAAGGGAGAGATTTCTTAAGCCTGGGAAAGAGGTGAAGAATACTGTTAGCAACTCACTGGGACACTTCCAAAGGTAAAAGGGCTGATGAAACTGGGCAGATTCTTATTAAACATTTATATTTTGAAAATAAATTGATAATGCAATATTGACAATGCAACATTATCAAATGATCTGTGCTTAACTAAGAAAGTTGTGCTATTTAACAACCTTATAAAATGTATTACTAAACCAAGAAAGGATTGTGAAACAGGTCACAATTCTAAACATGATTAATACGGCTGGTTCATATTTTTAGTTATGCTAACTAATATCATTGAAAAAGTATTACAGATTTTAAACATGTATAGTTTTAATATGACTTATAACTACTTATTTTAGGAATAATAGTGACTATGTAAGGCACATATGGAGCAAAAATTGTTTTGTAATTTTCAATCACAAGTCTATTTAAGTTAGTATGGATTTGTAAGCAATCTTCAGCATGTTTACCAGGTTATTTAAACTTCAGTTCATCTTAAATAATAAAAAGTATATTCTAACTGAATTATACCCTGTTATTTATTTGAAAATGTGGACATTTTACATTCATAAATTAAGAATAATATGCAAGAGTGGATGAAATATTGCATAATGTTAAAACCAACCAAATTTGACAGGGATAGCAGTGTTTTCTCTGTAATTATTTAACTCCTGGAAATAATAAAGATTTGTAATCAATGAGCATCCTTAGGAATGTATTGTATACTATTGTACTGCCATCTATTTAGACTGTAATCCTAATCACATTTACATGTGAGTAAGCACCACTAGAATTTGCCTCTGAGGAAACATGCATGTGATTGTGCTTCTTAAGTAGTATTTAATTTATTATTCTTTCTAAAAACAGTTCTTGAATATTCTGAATTATCCTGGGTTTGTCCATATCCTTTCTCCTTCCTTGATATACATCTACCTGTCTATATATATACTCTCTCTCTCTCTCTCTCTCTCTCTCTCTCTCTCTCTCTCTCTCTCACACACTCTCACACACACACACACACACACACACACACACACACATATATATATCTCGTTGTGTTTGTAGACAGGATCAGCAAGACCAATAGCACTATAAAAGTATACATTTATTTATTTATTTAAAGCATTTATATTCCACCTTTCTCACCCCAAGGGGGACTTAAGGTGGAGCAAAACATATATACGTCAAACATTCAATGCCAGAATATAAAATAAACTATAAATATACACAAACATTAACATCAGTTATCTCCACTTGAAATCAATTGTTTAAAACCATCTAGATGAGCCATACTGGATCTGGTCAGCAGGTTAGAGTTTCCTATTGTTGCCTTATTGCACTGTCCCAAAGGCTTGGTCCCACAGCCAAGTTTTTACATCTGTCTATATGTACACAGAGATCTTTGAAAATATTGATATTTATATATATTGTTGTGTTTGTTGCAATTCACAGACATGATCATTATGATCAATATCACTTTAAAAATTGTAACATTTCAATTATAGTTTCCTTCTGTGTGCTAGAATAAAAACATTGATTAAAAATAAGACCAATTGGTACATGTGAAATAAGAGGGACTTGCAGTTCTGCGATTGTCTTAACCTTTATGCAGTTTTTCTTTGTACATGTAATTCCCAGTACTTCATGGGCATGGCTGTTGGCCAAACATACTTGGTGATTCTTCATCCATTTACAGACCTCATACATTACTAATTAGCACTATTTTGTATCAATAGTTGCTGAATTTAACACATTTGCATGGTGTTATATGGAGTCACTGAACTTCAGATTTGGGAGAGTTTTAAAGTTATCTAGTCCACCCAGCACAGGAACCCACAGCTAGCATCTCTACAGATGAACATCTCACCTGTTTAAAACCTCAATGCATAATCAATAAAGATATTTTCAGATGGTAAAACAAGTAAAACAGAGGACTACATGTTTTGGGCTGCTTGCTGAAATATTAAAAAGGTGCTCAACTCTGCACTAAGTCACCTTTTGCTTTGATGACTTGAAATTGCCAATTGTTTGATTTTTTTTCTCAATTCTAACATTTTAAAACAAAACAGGAGGTGTCTGATGAGCTTCATTCGTCTCCCCTTGTACTAATAAGACATTTTGCTCATGTCTCTTGGCTCACAATGAATTGCTTCTGCTTGTTTATCTTAGAGTTGTGAATGCTTTCTCTCCTCCTTTCTCTCTTTTTGAGGTTCACTATCTTTTTGCTTTTGCCTTGTCAACTTGCTGTGGTTAAAAAAATGTCAAATGTCTGCTGCCCATCCTACAGCATCAGAATGAACCTCTCCCATTTGAATCATGGACTACTGGTGTCTTTATGCACAGTTATCAAGCCCACCTTTTTTAACTTTGCTATTCCCTCTGAGTTGTACAAGTTCAGGCATCAAAGCAGCAATAGAGGAAATGTGTGATCACAACAATAACAACAGCTACCACTAGGATCATGTAGTATTAAACCATCTCTGTATAAAACATTGTTGTAATGGATATGGTTTACATTGATGGGTCACCAGACATTTCATGCTTTTAACTTGTTTGAAATGTGCTTTATTCAAGAAATGCACTGACATTCTTATAATGTAGTGAACAAAATGCTAATGAGACTGTCTTGTGCTGACTAGAATTAATCAGGTGCATAAAACTGATTTGAGATAAGTGCACTTGTTGGCTTAGAGCCTAAACCTTAGATGTTAGACAAGAATTGGTTGTGGTGAAGTGTGTAATTGACTGAAAGCTCCTTGGGATATGCTGCACAACTTGGAAAAGTGACTTTCCAGACAAAAATGCCATTTTCTAACATAAATAGGAATGATGTATATGTGCATGTCTGTATGTATGTCTGTCTGTAAATGTGTGTGTATGATGTTTCTGTTATTCTGTAAAATTGTATGTTCATTAATTGTACAATATGAAAGGAGCCCCTGCTGACGCAGTGGGTTAAACCACTGAGGTGCTGAACTTGGTTGGCGGTTCGAATCCAGGGAGCAGGATGAACTCCTGCTGTTAGGCCCAGCTTCTGCCAACCTAACAGTTCAAAACATGCAAATGTGAGTAGATCATAGGTACCGCTCTGACAGGAAAGTAACGGCACTCCATGCAGTCATGCTGGCCACATGACCTTGGAGTTGTCTATGGACAATGCTGGCTCTTCGGCTTTGAAATGGAGATGAGCACCACCCCCCAGTGTTGGACAGGACTAGACTTAATGTCAGGGGAAACCTTTACCTTTACCTATTGTCATGCTGGGCACATGACCTTGGAAGTGTCTAAGGACAATGCTGGCTCCGGCTTAGAAATGGAGATGAGCACCACCCCCCAGAGTTCGACACGACTAAACTTAATGTCAAGGGGAAACCTTTAACTTATGAATGTTAGAGAAGTGGAATAACATGTCTAATTAAGAGAGACTGTATATATGTGTGTGTGTGTTTCACATACAATTTTAAATACAAATTTAAAATACATATTAAAACTACACAGAAGAGTAAATACAAAAAAGAAGAGAAAATACAAAAAAAACCTAAAACTACCATATATATAAAAATTACAATAAAAAAGAAAATAATAACTGAGTACACACAACAACAAAACTAAAATAAAAAATAAAATAAAAGATAAACAAATAGTGGTTATAATTGTCAAACCAACAAACTTTCACTAAATATCTTACTTGCACTTCTACTAATCCAAAGACTTATTTTTAATCAGAATGCCCGGGTTATCCATTTTTACAAGGTCATACAGCCTTATCAACCAGTCTTGCATTGCTGTGCTGATATATTTCCATCTATGTGCATATAGATGTCTGGCAGCTGTAAATTATGTATGCAATTATTCTTTTGTGCTTCAATTTGTGTTTCCATCAAATCCACCAGAAAAGTTCAGGTTTCATTTGGATTTTTATTTTTCAAATGCCCTCCAACATCTTATGGGTCTGCACCCAATATTTCTTAACTTTGTCACAAGTCCATCAAATATGATAACATTTCCCCTCCTTTTGGTAACATTTCTAAAACATGCTATAGATTTTTCTTATAAATTTCTGATAATCTTTCAGGTGTCAGATACCATCTACGCTTAATCTTGCACCACTTTTCTTTAAGGTCCTAGCTTGACCTTGAATTAATAATCATAATTGAGAGGGATTGTTAGAACTATAAAATCCCTTTGACACCTAAGGTGGCCACTTTGATAACTCAGTTGATGACCCTCCTGATCCAGAAGTACTCCCTGGAATTCTATTTTCACATTATTAATGGGAAGTTGGCTGCTAATATTCTGTGCTCTGTTAAAAAGACATTTAAATTAAAAATGAAAATACCTCTTTCTTAAATTTGTACACTAGAATTTACAGGCAATTAGCCAAATTTTATAAATATTTACTACATGCATCCCATTAGAGTAGGGTTGGAAATCATGTGTATCTCCAGATATGTTGAACTGCTGCTTCCAGTATTGCAAAATGAGGGATTCCAAGAGAATGCAGTCCATCAACAACCACATAAACCTATTCCTGCTTAAAATGATATTTCTGAAATGCAAATTGAGTCATAACAGTAAGCAGCATATTGTTGCTTCAGAGTTATATAAAATCCATTTTAAAGTCTTTCTTGAACTACTATTAGCTGTTTGTTTTTTCCTCCACTATTGCCTGTTGTCAAGTGTTAGCTGCTGTTCACAGCACAATAATTCCTCACTTTCCTAATCCTATCCTCCTTGTTTGCCAGATAAAGGCAGTCAGTCTTGTTTCTGATACAGATTGGCTAAAATAACTGAATGTGTTTGTGTAACTTGAGGCCTTCATCTCTGAAGTCTTGCTAGACAGGCACTTAAAACATGAATTTTCCAAGCAATGCTTCCATGAAAAAGGACGAGATTTTGACTTGATTCCAAATGATGCTTCATCTGACTACATATCCTGTACTTGGGACTTTTATCTCCTCATTAGCTATGTCTCTAGCACTCAGAAATTGGTTTCGCTTTAGCTGAAAATTTCTTTCCTTTTTCTCTTGGAGCCTGGCAGAACGCTGAAGCCACTGTTTGGCTCTCCTTTTTTGACTGATCTCCTTCTGTCTATCTACTTGCTCATTAATTTCTGCAGCTGGGCCAGGTTATTTTTATTTATCGTGTCAGGAGCAACCAGACAGTTGTATTACATTTTTAACAAAACAAACAGACAGACAGACAAAACACAGAGTTTGAAAGCTTGGTAGTTGATTAAATGTCTTTTGACCAGTATCTGGCCACTTGGAGTGCCTCTGGTGTTGCTGCAAGGAGGTCCTCAATTGTGCATGTAGCAGGGCTCAGTTTGCATTGCAGCAGGTTGTCAGTGGTTTGCTCTTCTCCACACTCACATGTCGTGGATTCCACTTTGAAGCTTTTTTTTATTGCTTACAAAACTAATTAAGAAGAGATCGTTATTAAAGAAAGCAACAAAAAGAATGTATTTCAACAGACACGTTGATTAGAATTTAATTAGGACTAGCCACATATTGCCAAGAGCATTTGACAGATGTTCAGACATTGCTATGCCAAAAAAGCCACGTTTTCATCTGACTTATGATGCCATATGCATTTGCAATAAATGTCTATGCACTTGTATAATACCACAATAATTGGAAAGCCTCCTCATGCATTGTCTTACTGCACATTAAACAATATATAGATCTATATTGAGATATTATAAATTGTTGATAGATTTTAAACAGCCAAGGCTAAATGCCAGAATCAGCATGGAACATCATCATCATCATCATCATCATCATCATCATCATCATCATCATCTTTATTTGTACCCTGCCTCATCTCCCCAAGGGACTCAGGGCAGCTCACAACATAATTAAATAACAGTAACATACATGAAATAAAACAAATAATAACACATAAAGCAATATAAAAACAAGGTAAGCTAAAACACAAGGAAGCAGTATTAACAAAAAAATTTATAAACATTAGTTGAAACACCTTCATTCCTATGAATTAAAGGGAGGCTATTATGTTACCTTTCTTGACTACCAGATTTCTCCTGGCTCCTGGCTTCATGTCTATTGGGAGTTGTAGTACAAAAAAACCCCTTTTGCATGTAGTAAGCTTTATTTTTATTATTATTATTATTAAACTTTATTTGTACCCCGCTAGCATTTCCCAAAGGACTCGATGCGGCTTACAAAGGCCAAGGCCTCAACACAACAACAGCATAACAACAGTACAATTCAAAATTTTGTGTACTTTTTGGAGAAGGAGCTGAAAGTTGTTATAGAATATTGGAGAACCTTTTCTATTATTGTCTTACAGTAAGCTATCCCCACATATTTAGTCTACAGAAGCAGAAGACTGAAAAAGTTTTTAGATAATAAAATGTGACATTCTGGAAGTGGCCATTTTACACTGTATTCATTGTTTGTTCAATGTAAAATGGTCAGTTCCAGAATGTCACATTTCCCACCCCTGTACTGACAGGAAGCAAGGCCAGCACCTCTTGCAAAATATTAATCTTGCTGTGCAAACAAGAAGTTTATCTCAAAAGACAATGAGGATATGGCTAATGCTGTATATACTCATGTATAAATTGACCTGATGTGTAAGTTGAGGCCAGATTTTGGACCCAAATTATGGATTTTATATGAGTCATAGATAAGTTGGGGGTTATTCCACGAGAGGGGAAAACACCAATGTCAACTCAAGGAACCAGCCACCCCTGACCACCACTTCCATTTCCCATCCAGGCATTTGAAAAGGCCATAAACAATGCCACTGCAGAGACAGTAGAAGGGGTTAGTGTTTCTTTTAGGTTCTCCTAAAATGGACTAAGCTCTTACCTTTCGCCACTCTACTCAGCAAAGTGGATGGTTTATTTCTTATTAATAGTTAAGGTACAATACTCACATTGACCTGTGGTTATGTTGACCCAGGTTTTGTGGGGTTGAGTTTTTGACTAACATTTCTAGACTTATACATGTGTATGTTGGGTATATAGATGTTAAATTTAAAATTATATTTATAGATGGACATTTAGAAATAATCATCATAAGGTTATGTGACAGCCATTGTGTTGTAGTGACTTGAGCATTGACTAGGACTCTGGGAGAGCAAGGTTCAAATCCCTGTTTGGTTATAGAAACTCACCTTTTCTCAGATTCAGAGGAAAACAATTGCAAATTTTGCTGAGAAAACTCTTTTATTGGGTCACCTCAGAGTAGTAGTTCCCAACCTTTGGTCATCCGGGTGTTTTGGACTTCAGCTCCCACAATTCCTAACAGGTAGAAATCCAAAACAACTGGAGGACCAAAGGTTGTGAACCACTTCCTTAGAATCACCATAAATTGTGAAACAACAATAGCAAGGTTAAACAATATCATTTTGAGACTAAACAGATAACATGACTGTGTTTGGCCTGCTGTCTAAATGACACCTCATGACTGTTTCAAAGTCCCCCTTGTTTTTCATATTGTTCGTTCTCGCAAGGGAGGAGGACTTCAAATGCATATCTTTTTCCTCGCAGCCCTTTAAATAGAGGATTGCTATTTGTAAATACACATTACTCCTTATTCCTACTAGTAGAAGTTGCAGGGTTCTCGCTTGCCCCAGCACTTCTGAGTCGTGATTTACACCTTGTTCCCTAATACATTTATATTACAGCAATAATATTTTACATGCTCACTGACTACTGTATATGAGACCATTAGAAATGTCTAAATCCAGTAATTTCAAGAAGTACAGACATGTCAGTCAGTTGATGTAAACGCAACCAGGAGTTGTCCTGAAAGAAAGAAAGAAAGGTTCTGCCAATGGATGCAAAGACAAAGATTCTGCTTTAGATCTAGACACTTCATGTGCTATTGTACACATTCTTTTAAAATCGAAAGAGCAGTAACTCTATTACTTTTATTAAAGGAAATACTGTATATACTCTAGTATAAGCCTAATTTTTCAGCCCCTTTTTTGGCTGAAAAGGCTGCCCTTCGACATACTCAGGTGAGGGTCCTGACAGAAAGGTGTGGAGCTGAAGGAAGGGCTTCTTTCAGCCCCACCTCTCTGCACAGCAACCCAGCTCTCCTTTCTCTCTTCCACTCTCGAGCAGCACACACCTTCCTCTCCTCCTCTCTTGGTGCCAGTCTTTTCCACTTTTCCTTATTCATATACACACAGCATTCCACCCAAAATATATAGTTTAAAAAAACCTGATGGTGATTATTGGAAGGTTACATAAGCACATTTACATTGAAGGTTAGAAGAATGATTTAATCAGAGTTGGACAATCTTATCTTAAATTACAGTTTTATGGAAATATTCAAAAACATTTAACCTACTGATGCCTCAATTAATATAATTTTACCTGTATCTATTTTTATTTTCAAATTTACCTGTAGCTTCTGCATTTCTCACTCACAGCTTATACTCGCGTCAATAAGTTTTCCCAGTTATTTTAGGGTAAAATTAGGTGCCTCAGCTTATATTCGGGTCGGCTTATACTCAAGTATATACCGTAACTGGAAAAGGTAACAATTGAAACACTTCTCATTTTGATTCTATCTAATTGCTACATGATTCCCCTAAAATCCTAAAGATCCTGTGTAAACTCTTAGGGTGTTTTCTTCGGCCAATTTTAAGTACACCTTACCAGGGAGAGTTTCCATGGGAATACAACTGGAAATAACAAGCGTTGCTATTTGAAATACATGTTAGAAATGTCTCCTAAGAATGTATTTATGTTTTACATGGTTTCAGAAAAATTGATGGAACTAATCTAGAAGAGGATAATATTGAACTGAATGAAGAAGGAAGACCTGTGCGAACAGCAAACAAACCTCCTTTATTTGATTGCTATTGTTGTGGACTACCCAAACGCTACATCATTGCTATCATGAGTGGCTTGGGGTTTTGCATTTCCTTTGGAATTAGATGCAATCTTGGCGTTGCCATAGTGGAAATGGTTAACAACAACACTATCTATATCAATGGAAAACCAGAGCTCGAGGTATGTGAATTAATGTTAGTTGTAGACTACTGAGCTATTATGCAGGTTTGTCCCTAGTTCACTGTGCCTATATATAGCATTTTCACTGTAGATTAATACTGCATTCCCTGAAATCTACAAGGCATCTAGATGATGTTGTCTTCAGTTTCCAGCTTTCTGGTGCTTTTGCTGTACTTCTTCTATCTTTATTCTTGCTAGAAAAGGCATGGCCCGACTTACCGGGCCAGGGAAGTTGCGGTGTGGGGCGTTCCCCACCACCATTCTTGCCTCAGGGGGGCTTCTTCCTCCCAGAAGCCCCCTTGGGTGGTGGGAACGTTTCCCACTGGCTGGCCAATGGCCAGCTGGCCACACCTCACTGCTGGAGAGGCCGAAGCTGGCCTCTCCCTCTTCGCAGGCAGCCTTTATAAGGCTGCCCCAAGCTCCCCAGCAGGCAACAGTGCCTGCACCAGCTGATAGCACTTATAACCCCCACCTTTACTCTAAAAAGCTTGAGACTACATACATGAGTCTTCACTCACATCATTGTATCCTGTCTCCACAAAAAAATCCTGTGTGATGTGTTAAACTGTAGATCATCAATTGTGTCGCAATTATGGAGCCAGCAAGTTGTTAGCCTTGCAGCATGGATGTAAATTATGGGTAGTGGTCCAAGGCAAGGAGTAGAAATGCTATATCTGTGCATCTGTTGCTCTTACAAGCTCAAGAGAGCTCATTTTTATGCAGACAAGTAGACCATTAGCTGGAGTAAAAAATGCTTAAAATAGTGTTAGTTCTCCTCTGTTTTCCTATCTTCAGCATTGGGCCCAGGAGTATTTTAACTGATGTTTCTCAAATAATCACAAATATGTAGAATGGTACTTGTGTGTCCTGCATGAAGATGCGACAATCATCTCTATAAGCCTGATAAAATCCAAATGGGAGTTCTATAATCACCATTTCCTAAAAATATTTGATTTAATTTTGCTGCACCTCAGCTAACCAATGAACAAAGAGCTTCAGGATGTGCTAATTTCCATAGCTTTTGGCACTGAAAGATGGGGCACTTTTGGCTCAATGACATCTACAACATTCAAGACATTGCTACTTAGTTGCTTCCATTCTACCACAAACCAAGGTACTAACTCTTTGCTTTCGTGTAAACACTGTTTTATTTGTAGAAAGCACAATTCAACTGGGATCCAGAAACAGTAGGACTCATTCATGGCTCATTTTTCTGGGGTTATATCGTTACGCAAATTCCAGGTGGCTTCATTGCAAATAAACTAGCAGCTAACAGGTAAGATAAGGAGCTATAATAAAGTAATTACTATAATTTCTGTATTATCTAATACTATATTATCTCAGACTAGGTAATATTTTCTGTAACACTGTGATTCTAGCAAGCTGCTTTGTGGGCTAACACAATGAATATGATACTGCTCCTTTGAGACATTAGTAAACAACAGTACAATTTATTTCTATGCAGTTTAAGATGAAGGCATGCTCTTTGCCATGTAATAATCTTGGTTGTTAACCTAATGGACTTAAAGGATTTTAATTTGCTAGTCTCACTACAGTATTCAATTCTAAAGGGTTCTGTGGAAAGACACACAGTGATCCATATAAGTAAAAGAAAGAGACAAGCTCATCCAGACAGGACCAATGTCACAGGGGAAAGTGTTTATATTTGGATGTTTGTGAAGGAGGATTGAGGCGGGATCTACACTGCCCTGTATCCCAGGATCTGATCTGAACTGGATTATATGAGTATACACAGCCAGATAAGCAGGGATACGAAGATAATCTGGAATGAGATTCTGAGATATAAGGCAGTGTAGATCTGTTACTATTGAAATTACTATTCCCAAATCTGCTTTGTCCCAAATCCAGCAACACTGGATGTATCAGTATTACATAGTTGTAGTAGATTGTTATTATTCTCTCTGCTATGCCATCCTGGAATTTGTAGTTTGGTAAGTGAACTAGAAATCTCAGAACTTCTCTGAACTGCATCACAGGAATCAATTATCAGCTTCTCCCAAAGTACCACCTCAAAATTCTGTAAGAGGGAGATTGCAGGAGCGGCTCAACCCATTACGCAAAGTAAGCATTTGCAGTATAGTTGATTTTGCCCAGGGGCACTCTAGAGGCGCTCTTGGGGGAAAATAGACCTCGACATATGCGAGTTGTAGTTACTGGGATGTATAGTTCACCTACAATCAAAGAGCATTCTGAACTCCACCAATGATGGAACTGAACCAAATATGGCACACAGAACTCCCACAACGAACAGAAATATATATCTGTGATTGGTTGGGGGGGGGGGGGGGAGCGGCAAAATACTGTTTGCTTACTGTTGAAAATTACCTAGGGCCGGCTCTGGAGATATGATAAAGTGTTATCAAATTGCTATAAATGGTGCAATATGGATACAGTCATTAATAATGTTTGTTTGTTGAAATCCTATTGACAGTGGCTGGTGCTGGACTTCTATGCAAAGCGGTCAGATTTACAAGTTTGCAATACTTTTCAATTTGTTCATGGGGAAGCAGTTGTAGAATTTAAATAGTCAGGATGAAGGGGCATTTTAAAACATTGTCCCTCACTTTCAATTTCAACAGAAAGGAGGAAACCATGAAGATGAACAAAATCTGGCTACCAGTATTAAAAAACTCAAAAATTACAACAGCAAAACAACAGAGGGGAAACAAACAGGCACATAAAATCACTCTCAACAAGAGATTCCCCCCAGGCGCTTCCAGGCCATTGAATGCAAATCAAGGTGATCAGCTGAAACATTCACAGCTAGCCCCAGCAGACAGGGGTCTCACCCTGGTCATTCCACAGATATATAAACCCATTTTTACTACTTCCAACAGACCTCACTACCTCTGAGGATGCTTGCCATAGATGCAGGTGAAACGTCAGGAGAAAAATTGCCTCCAGAACATGGCCATATAGCCCGGAAAAACCTACAACAACCCATTGTCCCTCACAGAACTTCCACTTAGTTTACCTTACTTTGATTTTTTTTAATTTTGTGTCAAAAGCATTGCATAAATAAGTATAAAACTGATAAAATAGATGGAGCACAAGCAGCTAAATAATTTTTAACCAAAACTAGGCAACAACGATCGCATTGTCTGTAGCTTTAAAACAATTCTTCATTTGTGCGTGAGGCAGGGCATTGTGGGCAAGCATACAGATGTGGAGTTGTTTGTTCTGCTCTACAGTTGCTCAAGGTGGAAGATTCTTCTAGTTAGTGCCATTTTGCCAGGTTGTTTGCTAACATATAGCATATTTCCTATACAAATTATTAATAAAACACTGTGCCTCCCTATCTCTTTTTTTCTCAATCTTAGAGTGTTCGGAGCTGCTATTTTTTTAACATCAACACTGAACATGTTCATTCCTGCTGCTGCCAGAGTACATTATGGTTGTGTGATGTTTGTGAGAATTTTGCAAGGTCTTGTAGAGGTATGTTATGTTTATGCAATTATATGATGCTATATTAGATCAATGCTCAATATGGCAACTTCTTGGCTCAAATTATAATGAGCCCAATGGAAACTATGAATACATGGGAATGACATTTATTTATTTATCTATTTTCTGTGCTTATACCCTGTTCTTCTCACCCCCAGAGGGGGACTCAGGGCAGCTCACAAACTATGGCAATAATTCAATGCCAGATTCAGACAATAACATAACAATAAAAAACAATATTATAAAACTGTAAAAAATATGCATATCAATTAAATATCAATTCAATGTACATGAATCAGCAAAAGTAATTTTAATTGAATTAGTTTGCCTTCCAACAGCCAGTCATTAATTAATCAATTGATGATATATCTGGGTATTAGTCAATTTACACTGTCTCGCCAAATAGATTTTGAAGTACAATTGTTGCTGTCTAAGCCTTTTCACCTGTTCTAAGCCTTTAGAACATAATTGTGTTGATGTTTACTCTTTACTCTAGGAGATGATAAATTGAAGCTTTCCAAATGTTGTCAGATTGCAGCTCCCATCAGCCCTAACCTGTATAGTCAATGGTGAGCAATGCTGGAAGCTGCAATCTAACAACATCTATAGAATTGTTTTCCTGCACTTGGATATGAGAGAACTGTCCAATACCTCTACAGACATCAAGATACTGAATCTGAGTTCACGTTTCATGAAATATTTGGGGAACCCATATACACTTACCCAGGGAGGGTGCGAGAAGATTGTGAAACTGTGTATTTTTTTAAAAAAAGGTTCAGAAGCATTAATACACAGGCAACTCACCACATTGCTGAACTTCTTTTCTTCATCAGTGGTTTCTCTAAGTAATGAGAATCCTGATCCTACACATTTTATTTTGGAAGGGTGTCCATTTGTGTTTTTAGTAAGCCTTACTCCTTATAAATATGCATAGGATTATATAGACACAGTCCAGTTAGTGGGCAAGAATCAAAATGCTATATCCAAAGTGATAGAGGCTGGTGGTTTCTATGTTAGGGGAGGGAATGAACTGACCCTAGGTTTTAAGAGTGTGAGAATATTTAAGTTAGTTAATTTGACAATTTATTGGCCTTAGACTTACAATATAGTAAGACATGCTATATAAGGGAAATGGCATGACATTGGGGGAAAAGATGCTAGCCATCTCTCAGGACCCTTCCACACAGTCATATAACCCAGAATATCAAGGCAGAAAATCCCACAATATCTGCTTTGAACTGGGTTATCTGAGCTCACACTGCCATATATCCCAATTCAAAGTAGATAATGTGGGGTTTTATTCAGCTGTGTGGAAGAGGCCTCAGAGGTAAATAGCAGTTGCAATTGTCATGAAAGTGAGAACCTCTCACCAGGTTCTGGACCATAGCATTATGATGTCCAAGGTGTTTAGGTGCAGAACACCATCCTGCAAATAGATTCCAAAATTTTGGTAGATCCTTTCAAGTTTGAATGAACATTTAAAATAGGTTCACCATTCCACTCACATGGTAACCACCAAACGAGGTGATTCAGTAAAAAACATGAATGTTGTGCATAAATTGTTTCCTAGGGAGTCACCTATCCAGCATGCCATGGAATGTGGAGCAAATGGGCTCCTCCTTTGGAAAGAAGCAGGCTTGCAACCACATCTTTCTGTGGTAAGTTGGACTAGTTTGAGATCTTTAAAATAATAATACAATGTTTTTCTTATACAGTTAAAAACACAAATCATGATTATTGTTTATCATAAGTGAACTTTTAACAGCTACCCAGTTCAGCCAATGAAAAGGCAGTATGCAATTCCCAGAGGATGGTTTTCAAAATTTCAAGGACATGCATACTGTAATCGATTTGTCTCAGAATACAGTCTAGGATAAAATTCTTATTGATCATATTTCAGTGCAGCAGAAATGCTTTTCATCTTCTTTGGTCCATTTTAATATCAGTTTCAGTCACTGGAGGGATGAATATTTTTCTTTGCCTCATAGTTCGTGCTGTGTTAACGATGAGGCAAAGAAAAATATTCATCCCTCTCTCTTTAAAGTTCTCCAATGTTTACCTTTCCACATTTCACTTCAAATTCAGATATTTCCTGATATCAAATATTGCTATATCATTTCTTGTTTTCACTGAAATCTCAACATCCATCCTCTTGTCACTTTAACATATCTAATAAATTTTGCACAACCAGATGACCAATTACAGTATGATAGAACACACACACACACACACACACACACACACCTTTCTCTGGCTTTATACTGCTACTGACTTCATACTGCTATTACTAGCAATCCTGTCAGTTTATGATTCCTCTACATTTAGGCTGCCATCTTTTATAACTCTTCATTCTTCTCTGTGTTACACAATTTAGTTCCAGCTTTATGTATGCACGCTTAAAACTGGAGTGGATGTGAAAACAGCAAATGCAAATGTGTTCTTTTCTGTAACCAACCTTGCCTTATGGTGACTTCTGATCTAAAGAGGAAAATTACACAAAGAAATGTTTTTCTTTACTTCCTGTCTTCTTCAGTGTTTGAATAACTTCCTAGTTATGTTTGTTTGTAGTGAATGATTGAATGGGTGATTGGAAAATGAATTTTAAGTTACAATGAATACAGAAAGTGTGAGTAACAGCAAGTGAAACTAATTTTTCTAATGCATTATTCCAAGGGGTGCTCATCATGAGTTTTTCTCAACATGAGCAGCAGTGGTTCATTTCTTTGTTAACTGTTCATTAACACAGCACGAGCTAATGTCAAATGAAGGTAAGAATAACACCTGAGTCTGTCCATCCCTTAGAATAATTCATTAGCAACACAATTAAGAGCCAAACTAAAATTTCATGGCTTGTCTGTATGAGCTATCAATAGGAACCAAATATCACTTTTTTTTACCCTTTTACCTCTGGCACACTTTTCCTATTAGGTTAATTGACTTAATTCAGTCTTTGTTCTCTTATATTTTATAATACTAGAATGTAGCTATCATCAAAATGGCTTCTCCAAGAACTCTGAGGGCGATATTCCATAACTGCAAGTTCTCCTATCATATTGACTTCTGGAATTAAGAACTTATCCACTGGGTTTTGCTCTTAAATGGATGAATTTGAGTCAGTTTAAATAATAACGTTTCACTAGCTTCAGATCTTCCATTGAAGCAGCCAGTAATATTGAAATCTGCTTGGAACTGGTTTTGGATATTAACTTTCTGAGAGACATAGTCATTCCTTTGCACACTGTTGACATTAAGGAATAATCTTCAGACATCTTGAGGATATATGACCCTTTCCAGCCTTGAACAGGAAAGCTTCATATGGGAACGCCGAAGGCATTAATTAGCTATGCAGGAAGAAAGGTAGCAGGTGTAGTAGGGAGGCTATTAATGCTCATGTGTTAATTCATGGGGATGTAGATTATATGGTGATATCATGCTACATTATCAGCTAAATAAAGTTTCTACTTTCAGACAACTGAGAGAGATCTTATACATTTCACCAGGGTGGAGAAGCAAATTGCTGGGGATTCAGATGAACAAAGTATCAAATGTCTGGAGGGCTGAGTTTTCCCATCCTGTTTGTAAACTATCTTCATTAGGAATAAAGATTTTGCAGTAGAAGTTCTAATTCTCTGAATAGTCTTCTTTGTCTTTCCAAAAATGGGCAAAACACTTTGGAAATGAGGAAAATGAACAAAATCTTGTAAATAGCTTAATAGGATTGGTAAGAAAAATAGGAAATATTCATTTAGTGCAGGATTGGTGGACCACCTCATCTTCTTGAGATAGAGGAATGTAAAGTGCAGATGTATTAGTAGATTACATAGTAAAATGACCTAGAACTTGAAAAACTGGGCATTTGTATATGCAGTAAAACTGACAACAGCAATCCACTATATCCCCTTTATACTAGAATAGGAAAGTAGAGGTCTTCCACATGTTGAAGTACAACTCCAATTTCCCTTCATCACTGAATATGCTGGATAGCTTGGTTGGGAAATATAGTCCTTAAAACATCTGGAGGGCCTGTAATCCCCCCAAATATCATAAAATAAAGACAAGATGATAATGTTAAATTCAAAAGTTTTTTTTTATTTTTTACAATCATATTGCAGAAATTACATTTTTGATCAAGATGAAATACAAATCATTGGTATGATTGCTCCCGGCTCCCAAAATCTACATATAAAACGCATATACTTTAGAAGAGTGCCTACACTGCACTCTTCACTGCAAGTCCCCATTCTTTGCCTTCTTCCCCTCCCTTCTCTAATGTTGCACACCCTCTCTTCTTGCATCTAGTGGTTTATCTAGTTCAAATCTGTTTCGTCTGCAAAACCCCCTGGCCTTCATCATGGAATCTGGTACATATTGTGTCTCTTTAAAGTATCAAGTTATACAGTACCTAAATATACTTTGATCCAAATTCTCTTTCAAAACAATTTGTGCATGAAACAAAATTTCTGTATACTGAACCTTCAGAAAGCAACATTGTCATTATTTCATCCTCCATGTGGACAAATCCTAATTTTGAAGCATTTTGGATTTTAGATTTCTAGATAAGGGATACTAACCTGTCTCCCAGCAGTTGCTCTGGTTTTGGTGTGAAGTCACATGAAGAGTAAGCTGAGAATCACCATCAGTGCCTGTATCTTCACAATGCCTGCTGTCTTATTTCAACAAATTTGCTCCTACAGCCTTATCAATAGTTCTACCTGGAATAAAAATGACTCAAGAAACTAGGATTGTCATTGTTTTCTATAATAGCATGATATCTCCATTTTATGAAATTATGATGGTGTCACTTTTCATGTGGAACTTTCTATTATTGTCAGTGAATCCATCAAGGATAAATGATAGTGGGTTGGATGGGTTATACACTAGCTGCTCATTCATATGGCATACCTTGATTCTACAGGTTCCTACGCCGGAGCAGTGGTTGCTATGCCACTAGCAGGTATTTTGGTACAATACATAGGATGGTCATCTGTCTTTTATATATACGGTAAGCAGCCCAATAATGAAAAACTAAATCTGTGTTAAAGATCTGTATAATAGTGATCTTATCTATTTTAGATACAATAATGCTCACATCTTTGAAAATGTGATTCCACTCAGAATCCCACATTGAGCTGCAGTGGCGCAATATGTTAAACCCTTGTGCCGGCTAAACTCCTGACCTGAAGGTTAGCAGTTCGAACCTGCAAGACAGGGTGAGCTCCCATCTGTCAGCCCCAGCTTCCCATATGGGGAATTGAGAGAAGCCTCCCACAGGATGGTAACACATCCGGGTGTCCCCTGGGCAATGTCTCTGCAGATGGCCAATTCTCTCACACCAGAAACGACTTGCAGTTATCTCAAGTCACTTCTGACATTATTTTTTTTTTAAACTGCAATCAGAATGTACTCTAAATGGTAACCTTTTCAAGCTCTGAAATATAATATTACTACACAACACTTGAATAAATATTGTTAGAATAGTTTTACCTGATTTGTTGAAAAATAGAACTTTGACATAAGTTTCACAAATTTGATTATTTTCTTATTTTCCTTTGGAATACAGGAATGTTTGGAATTATCTGGTACATGTTCTGGCTTTTGCATGCCTATGAGAGCCCAGCCGTTCATCCAACAATAACCAATGAAGAAAGAACTTACATAGAAACAAGTATAGGAGGAGCCAATTTAGTCAGTGCCAGTGTAAGTTAATACCAATATCATAATGCCATGGCTATTTTCTTTTAGCAACTAGTGGATTGCTCAAAAGTGTTATAGCAAATTATAACAATGAAGACAGTGGACAATATGCTGTAGAATACAATTTTGTAAAAAGTTTGCCTTCTCATTGCTATCCTCTGTGCAGTTTTTAATAAGAGATTATAATCAATTTATAAACTTTTCTTTAATGATGCTTATAATAACTATGTAATGCTCCATATTACAAACTTAGTGCAATATTTGATCTCAGTCTAGTGTGTTTTTGAATAAGGTACTCTTTAGTCGCAGAAACTGTGAGGCTTACAGAATAAAGTATTTATAATACAACTAGAAGTCTGTTTACTGGGAGAATGTTTACTGATCAACAGTCTTCCTATCTGTTTGTTACTGGGTTTTTGGAAATATATTTGATATTTTTTCTTTATTTATTTTGTAAGAATATATTGAACAATGCTAATAGTACAGCAGGTTAACAGCAAGTTGAAGTAAATCTTGCTAATTGGAAGGTTGATAGTTTGAAGCCCAGGTCAGGGTGAGCTTCTGGCTTTCAGCCCAGCTCCTGCCAACCTAGCAGACCGAAAACAGCAATTGTGAGTAGATAAATAGGTACTGCTTTAAAAGTGGAAAGGTATTTAGGAACCTATAAGGAAATACCAGAAAAATGCCAATGATCAAGGAGGAAGTTTATAAACAAAAGCTCTTTGGCAGAGAAGATGGAGTGAACGCACCCCCACCCACCCACCCCCCATCGCCAGAATCGAGCACTGCCTCCAAGATGTTGAATATGGGAAAAGCATATATATATATATATATATATATAGAGAGAGAGAGAGAGAGAGAGAGAGTTGTCTGTCTTGCCATTGTATAATGGCATTGAATGTTTGCCGTATATGTGTTCTGTGATCCGCTCTGAGTCCCCTTTGGGGTGAGAAAGATGGAATATAAATACTGTAAATAAATACATAAATACATAAATAACGTCATTTCTAAACCTGTGATATACAGCATATTACTCACCACCACACATTTCTCTGCAGAATTACATTCAAATGTTAAATGGAAGCGCTTGCAAGAAGAAAAAGTCCACAGATTCTTATGTATATGTATTCAGTAGGTAGGTAGTAAGGTGTAGAACACTATATGAATTAAATTAGAGCATAAATAAAAATTTGCATAGGAATATAATCTCTTGCAAAAATTGCACTAAAGGGAACCTGCTTTAGCAATGTGGCTATGCAACAGTTGGGGCTTTTGAAATTACTGTTGTCTTCCAGGTATTTTAAACCCTTCACATTTTTGTTTTCTAGAGATTTAGTACACCCTGGAAGCGATTTTTCACGTCAATGCCAGTGTATGCAATCATTGTGGCAAATTTTTGCAGAAGCTGGACTTTCTACTTACTGCTTATTAGTCAACCTGCCTACTTTGAAGAAGTCTTTGGATTTGCAATAAGTAAGGTAAATCAAAAAATCCTTCTTTGACAGAATAATGTCAAAGGATTGATTTCTTTTAAAGTTTCCTAAAAATGAGAGAAGTTGAGTATCTTAAGAAAAAAGCATGAATCTTGTGTTAGCATTGGTCAATATTATTGTTACAGAATTTGCTTGATTTACAAGTGGCTAGTAAAAATCAAAAGGCTTTTAGATCGGGGACAATTTAACAAGGTCGCATAACATTACTGACTCTGCCAAATGTCAAACAATCCTGGCTACCAGTATTTAAAAAACTCTAAAATTATAACAGCAAATAAAGTACAATACTCAAACACAGGGGAACTCCAGACAAGAAACAATCAGGGACAGCTAATCGCCTCTCAACATTCCCCTAGGCAGTAACAAGCGACACCTAAAAACTGTCAGACCATCAAATGGTAATCAAGGTGGCCAATTGAAACATTCACACCTAGCTCCAACAGACAAGAGTTCTTTCTCCCACTCTGGACATTACACAGATATATAAACCCTATTTTCCTTGTTGCCAACAGACCTCATAACCTCTGAGGATACCTGCCATAGATGCAGGAAAAACGTCAGGAGAGAATGCTCTAGAACATGGCCATATAGCCTGAAAAAGTTACAACAACCCAATGATTCTGACCATGAAAGCCTTCGACAATACATTAGTCCTGGTAAACACTGGGCTATTTTTTGTTGTTTACATGCCTTATACTGGCTGTTCCACAATCATGCAGTAAACATGCCAGGGTTTAACTGTGATTGACTGTGCTCTGAGAGGGTTTTCCTTCTCCCCCCCCCCCCACTCTCAAATACTTCCCCATCAGTGGGAGCCATCAGACCACCAAGAACTACAAAGTGAATTGCGACAGTGGAAACAGATATGGCACATCAATCCCTGCTTGCAATTCCTCGGTAACAAAAGCATTGCCTTTCTTGAATTAGAAAAGTTGCAAAATTGGTGCCAGAAATGCATAAAGAATAAACTGCAACAGGATGTATATGTGTGTTTATATAAACACACATATATTATCATAACAATTACAATATCTATCAAATCCTGAGACTTTTTCCCAGTCCACATAAACCACTATTACGGTGTTCCCCATACAGCCAAATAGTTTTTTTTCTCCTTGTAATCAAGCTATAGGTTCACAATTATTGATACGTTTAGTCCATATTTTTCTTCCGTGGTTCTCTTAACCCTTTTGTAGAGAATCTTTGCTCTAGTAGAAAGATGTTAGCTATAACTCCAAATAGCTTTAGCCCTTGCTTATATCAAGACTTTTGGTTCTGATTCCTGGAAATAGTATCAAACCAGATCAATGTAAGGAGAAATTAACATTAACTTATTATGACTAAGATCCCTTATGGCACACCATAGACATTCAGTGCCATTGGACTTACAACTGAGTCATTGCAATTCCTTATGGTCATCCTGTGGCTAGTGGAGAGGAGCAGGAACTGGAAAGGTATCTGGCTATGAGCAGATATCATCTGATGAGATCCTCTAAAGGTTTCAGTACTAATCATTTTGCATTTAGCTGTGGAGACGGAGACAGATGTTTATCTGGTTCTTTCTGTTTCCCAATAACCACAAAGTAGCATTGAGTGCAGTGGCTCAATAGTAAGTCGAGGTGGGCTTTGGCTACTGTGGAGGGGAAATGTAATGGCGATCTGTGCAATGCTTCCCCAAAGCTCCTCCAAAAGACCAGTTACCTTTCTAGGTAAAACAATAGGGCTAGCAATCCAAATTTATCTGAGTTATATGAAGCTATGGTACCTGCCATATTTTACTTAATAATAGTATGGGCTAATCCAGAAAGGCAAAAAAAAAGTATCTGGAAGTACAGTGGAATTTGATTCTAGTACCCACGTGAATACCAAAATACATGGATGCTTAAACTCTATTACATATAATGACTTGGTAAAATAGTGTCCCTTACATAAAATGATGAAAACCCAAATGAGTGCTGGAGACAGCCTGGAGATCTGTGAAATTGTGGGAGGCTACAGAGAGGTCACGAAGAGTTGGAAACGACAACGAATGAACAATAACGAAACAGAGAAGTATGCCTGCTTAAATCTCACAGGTTTCTCACATACCCACCTCCCTTGGATTATTCCTCCTCTGCTTCCCATTGTCACATCTAGACTCAGGCAATATGGGATGTATTGATTTCCATCCATTTCCATCCAGTATTATTTATTTTTGGTTATTTTATCAATTGTTTGATTCCCTAAGCTAAGGTGAAGGAAACATACACACATTCTAATGGACACAAATGCGTAGAGATGCATAAAATATGATTCCATAGAGCTGTGTTTATTTATTTTCAGGTTGGCCTTCTGTCTGCTGTTCCACATATGGTCATGACCATTATTGTACCCATTGGAGGTCAGCTAGCTGATTTTTTACGAAGCAGACAGATTTTGACAACAACTTCAGTCAGAAAAATAATGAATTGTGGAGGTATGCTAGATTTTGTAGTTGAAATATTTGAATGATTTTTTATTGCCTAAGGCTGACACCTGTTTGATCAATAGTTAAGAATAATTTCTAGATCCAAATGAATTAAGTGTGATGCACTGGACTTATTTTAGAGGAATTAAGGTAAGATGTGGCTGTTTGTCTGTTTGTTTGTTTGTTTGTGTGTATGTATATGTATATCTAGTAAATGTAATAAGGTAAATGATCTGTCAGGAGTGAGATTACAGAATATGGAGAATAACTGGTGATTGACTGAGTGTTTGAATAGGATTTTTAAAGGCTGGGGTGTATAACAATTAAATAAGTAGGAATATCAGAGATAGCTCATCACACTGGGGCAAACTACCCCTTTACAGCACTTTGGGGACCGGATCTGCTGAGCGCCATCACATGACGGCTCAGTAAGCCCCACCCCATTGACCCTCTAAGTGCGGAGGAAGCGTTGCAAGACGCTTCCTTGGCAACTACAGAGAGCTAAGTGTTTTCAGGGAGCTCCAACGGAGCAGCCTGCATTTTTGGGCCCTTTCCCCATGAGATGGAGACAGGGACAGGATGCCAACACACCTTGTCCCATTGTCCACGTCTGATGGGGGAAGAAGGGAGGAACTGTTCCTTGATTGATGAGTGTGTTAGTATGACTTTTAAGAATGAAAAGAATCTTTTTCAGCTTATGCAATATACAAAGAAGTCCCTCTCTAATTTGGGAGATAGTGACATATGCATTGCATACTATAAACATGGATGTGTATCTATAGGGATGATCTATCAAATGCATAATAATGCAGACCACAGCTCTGAACTGTATTAACTTTAATATGAGTCAACTGGGTATAGGTCACATTAGAGCAGTAGGTACAAACCCGCCTAAAGAATGGTTCAGTCGTTTTCAAAATATCTTGGAGTAAATTAAACAAAAATAATATTGAAAACCATTTTGTTTGTGCTATAATTAGAGTTAGCACTGGCTCAGTATGAGAAAGACCTTCCAAAGAAAACAGCACAGCTGATCAGACTTGGAATGGATGAATGCATAGGTCAAAATCATGGGCACATCTTGTTCAAAAGTACCAGTCTGCCAGACATTTTTCCAGATGCCATGGTTGAAATGCTATGGCAACAGCTGCAATCCAACTACAAGTCAGCATGCATATGCCCATCGGTTTCAAACAGCTGAAATATAAAATTATGATTTAGGTCAGTACTTCTTAAACTAACGAATGTGGAGGACCGTTAAGGATTTTCCCTATATTTGTGCTCATTTACTACAACCATCTGTAAACGTTCTACAGACTGGTAATCAATAACGCATCCTTTCATGGGCTATTACTCTTAGTAGCATCAACTAGATTGTATTATAGCCTCTGATAATATTTTCTCCCACTTCTCCTCTTCTTTCCCTTTCTATCCCATCTTTTCCCCAATTTGGAACTCAAAGTGGAACCTAAACTTGAAACCTTTTTTGATATCTTCTGAAAGGTATTTTAAGGGATGTATTAATTTCCTCTGTGTGTTTCATTTGCAGGTTTTGGAATGGAAGCTACTTTACTTTTGGTGGTTGGCTATTCTCACACAAAGGGTGTGGCTATCTCTTTCTTGGTTTTAGCAGTAGGCTTTAGTGGATTTGCTATTTCAGGTAAACATAAAATCTTAATGTTATACTGGGGTTATGTTGTTTGGCTGATTTGAAGTCAGACATTAGTTTACTGTTTTCTAACTAGTAGAACAACTAAATAACCTGCCGCATAAATATGTTTTATAAATCCTTAAAAGGCTACAAAATGCTTGAAATCTGTAGGGTAATTTTTTTCTAACAATACAGTGCCTTTGAATATTAATTTCATCATTTGAGGTTTAATGACACCTTAAGTTGTCTTGTTTTCATAATGTGAGCTGATTCTTCTCATCAACATTCTAAAAGTAAGTACCTAAAAACAAAACCTAGAAAAGTTAGGTTTTGGACTGCAATTCCCAGACTCTTTCCCACAGTCAGGATGATTCTGGGAATGATGGTCCAACAAAGTAACTTTTTAAATCTCTCATAAGCAGAAAGGCAGATTTCCATTGTGGTTTGTTCTGCTTAAGCCACTTTCACTACTATTAAACCAGTGCAACACTTCAGAATGCATATTGTTGACTAGTGTTATGTGTTACAGGATTTAATGTCAATCACTTAGATATTGCACCCCGTTATGCCAGTATCCTCATGGGCATTTCCAATGGAGTAGGGACCTTGTCAGGAATGGTATGCCCTCTCATTGTTGGCGCAATGACTAAACATAAGGTAAGGTATTCAGATAGATCATCTCATAAGACATTCATATACATTACAGACAATTATTATTTTAAGGAACCATTGCCATTGCCAGCTTTAAACCCATTCTGTTTTGAGGGGTTAAGGGCTAACTTTAAATCAGCAGGAGTAGTACAGAATCTAGGATGAGATGTATATTTTGGTGTGCTGGTTATTTTGAAAGGTTAAATAAGAGAATTTGTTCTATGAATTTATTTTTATCTTATAATAGAAAAACATTGTAGTTTAATAGGGTTTCAAGTTTTGGCAACTGTGCCGTAGAATTTTCTGGGCCAGATGTATTTTGAGGAAATTTGCCACTTAGGCTACTGTGAAAGGGTGACCTCCACCACAACACAAAGTAAATGTCTATGGCTGAGTAGGAATTTCATCCCTGGTCTCTAAGACTTATAGTCCAATACTCAAACCACTACAGCACCCTGGTTATCTTTAGAAAGTTACCTAGGAATAATTGGAATATTTGGAAAAGTCTTGTCATCAATATTTCTATGCAAGAGACAAGAAACATTTCAAAAGAAGTAGGAGGGATCCGGGTATATAGGATCAGCAACTGTTAAAAAACAGCTAACTGGGTAACATGGTGACCTTTTTTTGTTTTAATTGCTAGGTGAAAAACAGGACATGTTAATCTGAAGTGGTTGTTGCCGTTTTCACTAGGCTTTCCCACATAGGCTCACCTACAGCACATGTGGCACTTGTGACATTTTTCCTGGTGTTGAAACTTGTGGAAGACCAACTCAAAGAGAGCTTTTCTTCCTCCAGTTCCTGCTTATTGTTAGTAGAGTTTCACATGTCTTGGAGAAACTTAGTGTTACAAAGCAATTCCCTGAGGCATGGCAATCCTAATGTTTCTGTACCACTCTAGCGCCTTATGAATTATTTGCAATGAACATTTCCTGTTATTTATTTATTTATTTACCTTATTTATATCCCACCTTTCTACCCCAAGGGGGACTCAAGGCAGCTTACAATTGCACCTCCACAGTGCCTTAAAACATACAGTATCAGCTAAAAACAAAAGTTAAAATTAAGACATTATACACATACCGTATATTCCGGCATATAAGACGACTGGGCATATAAGACGACCCCCAACTTTTCCAGTTAAAATATAGAGTTAAGATGACTCCCATGCATAAGACTACACCCACATATAAGACGACCCCTGACTTTTGAGAAGATTTTCTTGGGTTAAAAAGTAGTCTTATACGCCAGAATATACTGTACTTAAAATGCATTTCAATGAATCACACCATTCAAAGTCAAAGGCCATTCCAAGATCAAAATGCACATTTCCATAAAACATTCCTGTACTGCTCTATTTTTCAAAGGCCTGCTCTCAGAGACAGGTTTTGACTCTCTTTCTAAACGTGAGGAGGGAGGGGGCTGTGTCATGTAATGGGTTCAGTGGGGCAACAATTGTTCCATTGACTCACTGAAGTTGCGCCACTGGAATCCCCAGCGTCTCAATGGGTTAAACCCTTGTGCTGGCAGGACTAAAGACCGTCAGGTTGTAGGTTCAAATCCAGGGAGATTGAACTCCCTCTGTCATCTCCAGCTCCCCATGCAGGGACACGAGAGAAGCCTCCCACAAGGATGGTAAAACATCAAAACATCTGGGTATCCCCTGGGCAATGTCCTTGCAGATGGCCAGTTCTCTCACACTAAACGTGACTCGCAGTTTCTCAAGTCATTCCTGATGCACACAAAAACCTCCACCGAAGTTGCCCAACCCTTTACCAAAGAAACAAGGTTTTCAGTGCTGTGTCTACTATAATTTTAGTGTTTGACTATATTCCCTGTGCAAAAAACATGTGTCATGTAATTCTTTACAGACTCGTGAAGAATGGCAAAATGTCTTCCTCATAGCAGCCCTGGTTCACTACAGTGGAGTGGTATTTTATGCCATCTTTGCTTCTGGTGAGAAACAGGAATGGGCGGATCCAGAAAGCCTGAATGAAGAAAAATGTGGAATAATTGATGAAGATGAACTAGCTGAAGAGACAGAACTGAATAATGATAGCTTTGTTGGCCCAAAGAAAACGTATGGCGCTACTATTCAAAATGATGAAGGACGAAGGAAAGGGTTGCAAAAGCAAAAAGGGATTGGGCAAGATGTAGAAGAACAGACTTCTTACCAGTATGAACAAGGCAGCTTTCAAGATTCATCATAATTCTGACCATATGTGATTTGTGTGACCATTACCATCCCTGTACAAAACCAGGCAGTAACTATATAGTTGTTTTTATTTTTTGTGAATAATCATGCCAAATGGCTCACAGTCATTTTCAACTTGTATTACAGCAAAATGGGTTAATTAAAAACAAAATTTGGGTGTGTAGTGTCCCAACATTCAAGCCTTGGACTCAATTCTCTGTCCAAAGATCACAGTCCTGTATATCATATGGATCCTTGCTAATATGTAATGAGGTGCTGTACTATGTCACTATTTAGCAATGTAAGAATGATCTTGGCTCCAATACCAGGGCCTTCGATACCTTTAGCAGACAATTCTGTTGTGTTCATCCCTGTAGTATCCTGGAACAGAGAATGTATTGTGTGAGGTATGATGCAATATTTAACCAAAGACTTCATGGTTGTAGGCCATTCATAAGATTCAGTACTTACAACTTGCCGGATCTGTTGTGTGATTTCTTCTCACATCTCAGCTCAGTTGCTGCTGCACAGGACAATTGCAAGGGAACTACACACAAAATCATCATGATTGGACGATTGACTCAACATCTTGAATTTACAGCTTTGTTTATTATAATATTAATGTCACCCTTTCTGTCATTATAGTATTTATGACACCCTCTCCCTCCAAAAGTGACTAACAAAACAAAATGTAAATAAACTCCATAAAAATGAGATGAGGAGCAATAAGGGCCAAGAAAAATTCATATCAGCAGCAGCAATCACTTGAAGCAATATTTGGTATCTATTCTAATATAAATCCCCCTAGATTAAGTCATTTTTCCCCACCAGCCACTGAAAGGAGACCAATGAAGAGGCTAGAGAGGCCTGATAAAGCATTAGATTGGTGCCATAATTGAAAAGGTCCTGCTGTTTGACTTCAGATGGTGTGCAAATGCGAAACAGGGTCCTTTGTGTTGAACAGAGTCCTCAATAGGAGGTGCTCCTATAGAGAGAGATTGTCTTTATATGAGCCCAGCATTGGAGGGTAGCTAGTACTGGGCCGCTAGCTGTAGTTGTACATTTCAGAAGTGTGCAACTACGTTTTGCACATTTCATATTTCAGATGATGACTTACATTGACTTGAGTGCTCAGGTATGCGGTCATATGGAGAGAGGAGGTTTTTATGAGTCCAGAATATTTAGCATTTGGATGACAGTGTCTGTAAAAGTGGGAAGAAGCCACATAATTTGGGAATCTTTTTTTTTTTTTTTTGCTTTTTAATTCTGCTCTTATAACCTTGCTTATAAACTATTAACCTGACTTGAAAAAGGTTTTCAGGTAGTGTATTCCTGTGTATAAGAGAACAATTGCAATACTTAAGACAACTACATTGGAAGCATGCTGTATAACTTTTCAATCATTGGTGGTTTTCAATGGATCCCAGTGTTTTTGGAATGAAAATTTTCTGTCCAAAAACACTGGGTAGATTTATTTGTTTCACAGTATTATTCCCATAGTAAAATTTAAATAAAACAATTTTTTGGTATTGTGTTCTTACTGAGTCAGCTATGTTATTGTGACAGAAACAGACTATTAATCTCCATTACTGCATTACAAATTTAAAATGGACAAAGGCTTCTTTTCTTAGTATAATCATTATGCCTCTTTCCATTGTTTTGGGATATAGCTATAATTGCTTCTAGATACTTGGTGAAAAGAATTTGGAAGACTTAGCCAACCTGCTAACCAATAGTACAGTGAAACTTTAATTCACAGGATTGGAGCACCAGGGCTTGCCAATTAGCTGGGGCAATAGCATTATTTACTATCCGTGTTGATCTCTAAACTTAGCTGTAGTGGGACTTGAATAGATAAAATTAGAAGACATAAGCTTTATAAAGATCTGCTCTTGGTAAAACTTAGGCCCCTTCCACACAGCTGTATAAAATCTGCACTGAACTGGATTATATGGCAGTGTGGACTCAGATAATCCAGTTCAAAGCAGATATTGTGGATTTTCTACCTTGATATTCTGGGTTATATGGCTGTGTGGAAGGGCCCTTAGGCTGTGTCTACACTGGTCAGTAAATCTCAGATCAATCTGGAGCAGAAGTCCAATTCTGGGCACACATACTCTTTCAAACCTGCTGTGCTCTTGGTTTGGAGTCTACATGGACCAACTAAGCCAAGAGTGCACCAGTCCTGCCAGACTCTCACATCAACTTCCATATCACTGTTGCCCTTCCCAGTCTATCACAGAGCTCTGAGTGAGATCCTGGGTGTTGCAGGATCTCTGTGCTAGAATCAATAGGGTGCCTGTGCAACCAGGAAGAAAGAAGGAACTGATATAATCTTCTACTTGGTCTCACAGGTGCCTCTGCTGAAGTTAGCATGGGGCACCCATGAGGGTCAGGAGTTCACACAGAGTTCTGGGGCTGAGAATACGTAGCAACGGCAGCAACATGGGCACAAGCAATTCTCTTTTTCCTGTGCTGATGGGCATAGAGATAGTGATGGTGCAGCAGACTGGCCCAAATCAGATCCAGTTCAACAGTTCACATTGCCACTAAACCACAGGATACTCCTGAGCTTAAAGCAATTTCTAGAGCACCCTTGACTTTTTAAAAAAGTGAAAACAAGGTCAGATTTAAGAGGAGGAACATCATGAAGACAGCCAGGAGCCAACTCAGGGAGACTCTGGAATTTAATGCCCATGTCGATGAGCCCTGCTTGCAGTTTTGTATACTCCTTGTGGGCACGGCTATGGAGACTATTATGAGCACTGCATGCATTTCAGAATATTTAGTAATCCAAGAAAGCATATTACTGGGACTATAGCACAACCCCACGTGGGGGAAAGGATCCTGATGACTCCTAAAATAATTGGAGTTTAAAAGTCTTAAGTCAAGATTGGAGCCCACCAAAAATACCAGGCTTATCTCAGAGGAAGGAACCCACAAAACCACTTCTGAATATTCCATGCTTAAGAAAACCCTATAAAATTAATGGGTACACCATGGCTCGCTATGTGTTCCTTTCAGAAAAATAAAGATAATGAAATTAGTCTGCAGCTACATGGATTTATTAGACAAAAGTAGCTTTAGTAAATAAGACTTCTTTCCATGCTTTTGTGCTCCAAAATGGGGCTCTGCCGATCAGCTGTGCTTCAAGCATCCTAGGACATTTGCAGCTAACCCTGTGATTAAGTCCTTTGTTAATATTAGTTTTAATGTTGGGAATAATAAAAAATCTAATAGTTTTGCATGTTTCAGCTGATAAACTGCTTTTGCTTTTATTAACCTAGCCCCAAAGTTGGCCATGGAAATCATCTCTGGTTTTCATTAATCACGACATTTCTGTTTCCTCTTCTTGAAACTGTTTATATTATTTACCATATGGTGTTTTCATTTTTTGCTTATCTTCCAGATTATACAAACAGAATCAAAAACATTATTATTAGAAACATAGCTATAATTCTTTGATAATTTTTGAATGCATGTATGCATGTTTTGGAAACAAACTATTTCATTTTTCCTTACCAATTGGTTGTAATGAAGATGTGTTAATTCTCTAATAGACTATTTTTTGCCACAATTGTCAGTATTTGGACAAGACCCTCCATCGAGGTTACATAGAATAAATATCTACATTTATGGATTTGTGCATTACTTGTGCTATGCAAAACTTGCATAGAATGACTACATTGTGTAACTAAACTAGGGTACCAAATGTGAAATTGCATCCATAACTAAATGTGCATATGCATCCACACTCAATGCATATTCAAGAACAAATCCTCATCTGTAACTGGGAGCTGAATGTGAATGTTCCACATTGGATAAAGAATGTCAGTCTTCTTCCAGAGATGAATTTATATACAGGCACAAAAGAACAACAGGATTCTGGCCTCAAGGTATTAATGGACTCAGATGAGATTATGTATTCATCCTATCGGTTTGAGCTTACTTCCATGGCTATCTCAGTGGTAGCTAGAGGCTTCCATGTGAATGGGATAGTGAATCCACCCAAAATGTAATGAGCTATCCACAGTGCTGAATCTATTAAGAAGGTAGATAGCTCTTTGAAAATTCAGAATACATGCCAGGATGAATTCTCTAGCTCCTTGATATGAAAGTTACCAACCAGTACAGTCAGCCCTCTGTATTCACAGATTTTATAGCCATGGATACAATCATCTACTGTTTGAAAATATTTCTTCTACCCCATCCCCCAAATCAAAAAGCAAATTTTGCTTTGCCATTTTATGTAATGAATACCATGTTATCATAGCATTGTATATAAAGGGACTTGATCATGGTAGATCCTGCACCTACTGTACTTGTCTATCCATTATGTATGGGTCTTGAGACTCTTTTATACTTCTTTTGTTTCTTTTCATAATAGTTGTCAGGAATGGACTGAACTGGATCAAGACAATAAAAAGGAAGTTTAGTCCCTTCAAGGAAAAAATATAGAGTAAGGTAAAGTTAAAGGTCTTCCCTTGACATGAAGTGGAAACTCACTTCTTTCTCTCACCCATTTCAAGAAAATTTTAGATATTTTGGTGGGACAGCTCCATTAATATATTGCCCAATTTTGATTATTTCTCAGGAGCAGTGATGGGCTAGGTTATTTTAAGAGCAGTTGGGAGAATAACAATAGATAAAGGTAAAGATTTCCCCTGGTATTAAGTCTAGTCCAACTCTGTGAGGTGGTGCTCATCTCCATTTCTAAGCCGAAGAGCCAGCGTTGTCTGTAGACGCCTCCAAGGTCATGTGGCCGGCATGACTGCATGGAGAGTAGAAACACAAAAATACCAAAAGAGAAAAAAACAAAAAGAAAGAAAGAAAAGAAAAAGCAGATCACCTCAGATCTATCCTCACGTGGCCAAAAGAAAACAACATAAGTTGCACCTTCCAGGCCTGCAATGTTGACTCCTTTTTCAAAGAAAAACCTCCCCTCAAAACTCAAAATTGGCAAGTGCTTCTCTTCCTAGTGCAAAAAGTGAACAAAAGGTTTCCAGTCTTTCCAAAAAGAATTCCAATGTCCATTCTGTTAGCAAACAGGTTTTATTATTTATTTATTATTATTATTTATTATTTGCACTTGTTAACCGCCACTCTCAGCCCGAGGGCGACTCGTGGCGGTGTACAGAACATAGAGAAGACAACAATTTACAATTAATCAAGACCATAACATAACATCTTACTACTACAACAACTAATTAAACTAAAAATCCGCATTCGTCTAGTTTGGGGTTATAATCAATCTCATAGTCATAGTCCATTCCGGTGGTCATTCCAAAAACATAGCACTTAATTGAAGGCCTTTTCGAAGAGCCAGGTTTTCAGGCCTCTGCGGAAGGCCAATTTATTTCCAAATTGTTCCACGGAATGAGAACATGAATAAATGGAGGTATTGTGAAATGCCGAGAACTAGAAGGAGAACAGAAAGCAGCACCACAAGCTAAAGATAGAATTTAGGGAAAGGTAAGAATGGCATATCTAAGGAAAGGGCATCAATAGCAGAGAAGACTGGACAACACTTCTACAAAGACTAATATATCACCAGTCTGTAGGACACTGGTAGAGCAGGACACACAATATGGTAAAAGTTTGGGTGAGGGGAGAAACCAAATTCTTTTTAATGAAGGCAAAATCAAAAGAGTACTTGCAAGCCTTACTTACATTCAGCTTGGCCCTTACATATTCTCAGGTGGCATATTTAGGTTCATCTATTGTTATTCTCAATAGTGAATTGACACCGTGGGTTAAACCTCTGAGGTGCTGAACTTGCTGACCAGAAGGTTGGCAGTTTGAATGAGGTGAGCTCCCGCTGTTACGCTCAGCTTTTGCCAACCTAGTAGTTCAAAAACATGCAAATGTTAGTAGATCAATAGGTACCGCCTTGGTGGGAAGGTAACAGCATTCCATGCAGTCATGCTGGCCACATGACCTTGGAGTGTCTACGGACAATGCTGACTCTTCGGCTTAGAACTGGAGATGAGCAAGATCCCCCAGAATTGGACATGACTAGACTTAATGTCAGGGGAAACGTTTACCTTTACCCATTGTTATTCTCCCAACCATCCTTAAAATAACCTAGCCCACCAAGGCTCCTAAGAAATAACAAGAATTGGGAAATATATTAATGGAGATGTCCTACCAAAATATCTAAAATTTTCTTGAAATGAGTGAGAGAAAGAAGTGAGATTCCATTAGTCCATTTTTTTCTCTCCAGAATAGAAAGGGAAAGACAATGAAAACTTCAGAATTTTCTTGTGGCCCAAGGAGTACAAAGATATACCATCTCAATATGTTAATTGCTTAACAACTGGTGTCATAATACATACTGGTATGAATGCATTTTATCAGATAAAGAATCTGAAGTATTGACACTTCTTTATCACTGCACAATAAATTGATGGCAATTGCAGTTTTATGGTTCTATGGCCTTTAGGAAAATTGCATTGTGAGTGTGAGACATAACTCGATTTACAGGTTTTATCAACAGAGATATATCACTAAGTAGCAAATTGGTATATTCTGGAAAGCTAATCACAGCCCACCAGTACTGATTGCAACTTCTGACTGTAGAGCAAGGCAACTAAATTTCTTTACCTTTACCGTTTCTCTTGAATCACAATATTGCACAGTCTCTTGTGTCACCTAAACTGTGCTTATTCACTTAGATGTGGTGGAGAACTGTACCCATTGCAATTGTTGATTGTAGTCAACTAGTCAGATTCTGTATACAACCTCGTAAGAGAAAGGTAAAGGTTTTCCCCTGACATTAAGTCCAGTTGTGTCTGATTCTGTGGGTTGGCAATCATCTCTATTTCTAAGCCGAAGAGCCAGCATTGTTTGTAGACACCTCCAAGATCATGTGGCCAGCATAACTGCATGGAGCACCATTACCTTCCCGCTGGAGTGGTACCTATTGATCTACTCACATTAGCATGTTTTTTAACTGCTAGGTTGGCAGAAGCTTGGGGTAACAGTGAGAGCTCCAGCTGCTCCCTGAATTAAAACTAGCAATCTTTCAGTCAGCAAGTTCATCAGCTCAATGCTTTAACCCACTGCGCCACCAGGAGCCCTTAAAAACCTCGTAACATGGCTCCAAATGAGTGTCCTAGGACACTTAGAGCCAGCTTCGGAGATTGAGCCCCACTGCCTGTAGCTTATTTATTTATTTTTATTTCAAACATTTATATCCCATCCTTCTCACCCCTGGAGCGGGGGGGGGGGGGGGGGTGTTCAGGGCAGCTCACAACTGGCAATCATTAGATGCCAAGCAAACAGAAGCAGTACAATCACACTTAAAATATCAATTGAAACAGTAAATTAAAACATCAATTTAAAAGTTAACAAATCTGAGTCCAAATCCACATCCAAAGTCATAGTCCGAGGTCTGTTGCGGTCAGTTAAATCATTTGCATTATTATTGCTTTGTCTGCTTCTCAAATGCTTGGTCCCACAATGATTTCAGCTTTTTTTAAGAATAGGAGAGAGGGCAGTGACCTGATTTCATTAGAGAGTGTGTTCCACAGATGGGGGGCCACCACCGAGAAGGCCCTATCTCTCGTCCCCATCAATTGTGCTTGCGAAAGTGGTGGAATCAAGAGCAGGTCTTACCCCAATGATCTTAAACTCCAAGGTGGATTATAGAGGGAGATATGTTCAGACAAGTAAGCTGGGCTGGAACCATATAGTGCTTTATAGTACAAAGCCAGCACTTTGAATTGTGTTCGGTAGCAGAGCTGATGTAATAGGGGTGGCATGCTCCCTGCATGTCGCTTTGGCGAGCAGTCTGGCTGCCTGTAGGACTAATTGAAGCTTCCGAACAGTCTTCAAAGGCAACCCCACATAGAGCATGTTGGAGTAATCTATACGGGATGTAATAAGAGCATGGACCACCATGGCCAAGTCAGACTTCCCAAGATACGGGTGCAGCTGGCACAAAAACTCCGCCCCCAACCTCCACCCAAAGCATTGCCAGAAGCTTTCCCCGGCAACATGGAAGACATCCATGAAAGGGCAACGCTTTCCCCATATGATGGGGAAACTATCATAAAGTATAAGTTTTAAAAGCTGAAAAAAGGAGTTAAAATATAATTAAAAGATGCCTCAAAACATAATAATATAAAACCACTATATCTAAATTTAGTCCTACTTAGTCTGAAGAGATACTGCAATTAATCAAACAACACAGGAAGAAACAAAGATAACAGCACATATTCCATCCAAATTGGAAAGAACTAGTGGAAGGCCCTGTGTGAACAAAGACATTTGACATGGTGTGAAATGAAACAGGTCTCTTGTAGACAAGGCTAAAATATCTCTTTAATTCCAGGAATTAGTGATAGCACTCTAAATTAGACTTGATGATTAGACCTCTTTGCAGTACACTGCATATTACTGACATGCTGTTCAAAGGTTTCTCATTTTTAGGAGAGTTACGTAAATCTCACGCAGCACAGTGGGTTGGTGGCAAAGGTTTTATTTATTTCACATTGTTAGCTGTTGACTTTAAAGGCCTAAGTACTAGAGAAGTAATGTAATGAAGCAATATTTAGTCAATCATTAAATGGATAAAGTAACTATATACAGTACAACCTTCAATTTCTTTCAAAGCACTTTCTGTTCCACAGAACCTAAGACACTAATTATAACTTCTGCCAGGCTCATTCCCTCCCTCATAGAAATGCAAACTCTCCATCTACGACTGTTATATTTATTGAACCTACATACTTCTTTGTATAAAATCCAGATTTTCAATGCATATAAAAAGATGTAAATATAAATAAAACAATGTTTGCAGCACATATGTGTTCAGTAACAGAGAGCCTGGGTATTCACAGACCTCATATGCAATGAGTAAGGGACTAGTATGAATGCAGAGGGGGGAAAAATACAATGGAACCAATAGTTCTTGTGTGGTCTTTGAATGAAGCAAGCCACCAATTTCTCAAAAACAAGAATAAAGTGGTGGAAACCAGGGGTTTTGTACAAAGCATGACATAAGTTTACTTGTCAAAATAATTAATTTCCAAATATTCATTAGTATGTTTGGAAAGTTTGTTATGTGTCTTAAAGTCATTTCTGACCTATGGTGACCTAAGGCGGGTTTGCTTGCTAGATTTGTTCAGAAGAGTTTTGCCATTGCCTTCCTCTGAGTCTGAGGGTTATGGCAGAGTGGAGATTTGAGCCCTAGTCTCCAAAGTCATAGTCCAATACTCACATCACTACTAGGATTCGATAGGTTTGTTTGGAAGTACCTGAAAGTCAGAAAAAACTTCTGAATTTTGACTTCTGAAGCAGTTTTGAACCATGCAGAAAAGGGGGAGGGGATCTGAACAACTTACCTTTTATTTTTTGGAAATATTCTATAATATCCGGATGTCTCCCAATAATATTTTAATTTTCACTACCATTAAGCAAGGGAATTTTTAAAATCTCATGCCTTTCACGCCGTGGGTGATGCAAGGAGGGAAGCGGTGGGCATGGGCACAGCTATCTTTAACTGTAGTAGTTTGTGAAGGCAAGACCCTCAGTGATAGAGACTGCAAAAGGCTGTGATGTTAAACTACATTTCCCACACTGCCTTGCTGTTTATTAGCCAAAATGGCTGAAGGACCCAAAATAACTGTCTGCAACAGTCTTCATCTAAATATAAAATAAATAGATTGAATCTACAAAGGTGTCTACAGAAGGCAGCAAAGCCAAGAGAACACGAACTGCTTAAAAAACAATCATTTTACTTTTGCTTGATTGCCATGAACAAGGCACTGGGGTAGTCAGCCACAGCCAGCCAGCCCTTTACACTCAATAAGTAATGATAAAATAAAACGATTGATTGCATCTGCAAATAGGAATAAATGGATGTGTCTTGAGGGTTCCCTCCAACTCAGTAGAGGAAGCAAATGGATGTCAAGAGAGTTTGGATGGTGCCTTTCTTCCCAGAAGAAGGCGGTCAGTCAAGATGTTCCTTAATGGGGTCTGTACTATGATTTCTAATTTAACACAGTTTGTGCCACACAAACAAAGTGTTTGTAGTAGAACAACTACTTTCAAAGTAAAGACCGCCCAATGAAACAGGAAATAATGCTTTCAAACCAGGAACAGATTTTCTTTATTACTAAAGAAAATAATGAAATAATGAAATAATGAAATAATTAAAGAAAATTTGAAAAATTGCCAAATGTCTATGAAGAAGTTAAAGGTTATGAAATGTGGCGAGCTAACAGTGCTCCATGTGTTCTACCACTGTAGCAAGTTTCATCAGGATTGGTCTAAAAATGTGTGAGGGAGAATCCCCTGAAGTTCCCCCAGTGCCAGTGCTGTTTTTGCCTACTTCACATGTGTGCCCACATTAACGAAGTGATTCAGAAGTTTTGGAAGTTTTGATTTTTTTTAAAAAAAAAACCTTGGAAATGACTTTAGAATTGAACCACCAGCACCCCCTATATCCAAAATGAGTTTTGAACCATTTTTTTTTATTAACCAAGCCTACCACACCACTTTTGCAGATGTGGCTATGGGTGATAATCAATATAAAGCATAGGTGTCAACCGCAAGGCCCCTGGGTCAAATCTGAAACACCACAAATGTGGTTTGTGAGGCTTTCAATGCCAGAACATCATAGTTATATTTGTACAGTCTTGCAATTACAACCAGCCCTTTGAAGGCAACTATAAGGCTGATGTGGCCCTTGATGGAAATGAGTTTGAGATGCCTGCTACATTACCACCAGTATTGGAGGCAGGATGTCAAATCAAATCAAAATCATTTATTTCGGTCATGGACCAGCACAGAAAATAGTCACATTTTCATACAAACTTGGTATGTTTGGTACATTAAAAATATAAATATAACGACTGAAGCACAATATGGGTGAGGGAGCAGAAGGGAAGGGGAAACAGGGTAAAAACATACAATGCCCAGATCCATCACCAAATTGTAGATTCAGAGAAGAAGATTACTGGACACACAGTTAACTTTTGGGACTAGTCATTCCCTGACGGATTTTGTATGCTGCTGCACAGAACTTTGCAACATTGTAGGTTGTAGCTGAATTAATATCTGCAAGTAGCAGGGAGGTATAAAATTGTCCTGAATGGCCTGGGTACTTGTATAACATTGGTAAGATAAGCCTGGCACGGATATCCCTGTAGAACGAGCACTGAAGGAGCACATGTTCTATTGTTTCTAAGGCAGGATGTCATCAAATCATTAGCAGATCATTAAGGAGGCAGCCTGTAATCACTTAGAAAAAATGACATGATTACTAAAAGTCAACATGGATTTCTCAAAAACAAGTCATACAGATGAATCTTATCTCTTTTTTGATAGAATTACAAGCTTGGTAGATTCAGGGAATGCTGTGGATGTAGCATATCTTGATTTCAGTAAGGCCTTCAACAAGATCTTCCATGACTTTCTTGCAAACAAATTAGTCAAATGTGGGCAAAACGATGCTTTTATTAAGTAGATCTGTAATTGGTTAAGCAACCGAACCCAAATGGTGCGCACCAATGGTTCCACTTCATCCTAGAAAAAAGTGACTAGTGGGTTCTACAAGGTTCGGTCCTGGGCCCAGTACTGTTCAACATCTTTATTAATGACTTGGATGAAGGTTTTATAGAGCATGCTCATTAAGTTTGCAGATGACACCAAATTAGGAGGGATAGCTAATACTCCGGAGGACAGGATAAGAATTCAAAATAACCTTAAGAGGTTAGAGAGCTGGACCAAAACTAACAAAATGAATTTCAACAAGGACAAATGTAAAATACTACACTTATGCAGAAAAAAAGAGAATGCAAAGATACAGAATGGGTGATGCCTGGCTCAACAACAGCCCATATGAAAAAGATCTTGGAGCCTTCATGGGCAACAAGTTGAACATGAGCCAGCAGTGTGATGCAGCAGCTAAAAAGCCAATGGGATTTTGAGCTGCATCAAAAGTAGTTTTTAGGGTAGCTCCAACAGAGTTACCTGCATTTTTGGACCCTTTCTCCCCTATGATGGGGGAAAGGACCACGTGGCAACCATCATTTCCCTCATCTGATGGAGACAGGGACAGGGTGCCAATGCACCTTGTCCTGATGGGGTAAGGAGGGAGGGCACATGGGGGGTTGGACTAGATGGCCCATGTGGTCTCTTCCAACTCTATTATTCTATTCTATTATTCTATTAAATACCAGTCACTTAAAAACACAAGGAAAGAGAGACTATTGTTTCCATTTGTGCTCATGGGTTTCCCTTAGGCATTTGATTGCTTACTACGTAACAGAATTGTGGGCTGGGTTGGCAACTAGTCTGATCCAGCATGGAACTTATATTTTTCTTCCAGTGTACTCATATCCTCGGGTTGTGCATGTGTGTGCACACCCATATGCACACACAGCCATTTGTGTATGCACACACATTTGTAAAATGGAATGCCAATTGCTATACAATATCTAAATCTTTCCTACTCCTACTGTATATTGTATAGGCTTCTGAGGAAGTAATCTTATCTGTTAAGATTACTTGACTATCTACCTTTGATAACATTATTAATTGGTAATCAAACTCTTTTGTCATTAGATATATTTTACTATGGTATTTTCACTGCTGCCCAATTTTTCGACAAGATTATGGAAAATCTTGACAGAAATGAAATTAAGCTAAGAACATTTGTTTACTATTAGAAGGAAGATAGAGATAAAGATAACTCCTTTAACTCAAGTGCCTGCATCCGAAGTTGTGCCTCAGTCAACTGAGATGTGGTACTGTAGGAAAGTGGTACAAAAAGGTTTCCCACCTCAATAACAAGGGCCTTGCCTAATTTATAGTATCAGAGCAAGAGTTAAAGATAAATAGGAATCAATGCTATGCAAGCAAGTATCCATTCTAGCCTACCATCCAGGAGATGCTCCATTCCTGGATGGTAGGTTAGTTACTCTAGGTTTTTTTTTTTTTTTGGGGGGGGGGAGGGTTGTGTGTCAGGAGTGATTTCAGAAACTGCAAGTTGCTTCTGGTGTGAGAGAATTGGCCATCTACAAGGATGTTGCCCAGGGAACGCCCGGTTGTTTTACCAACCTGTGGGAGGCTTCTCTCATGTCCCCACATGAGAGGTTGGAGCTGACAGACAGGAGCTCATCCTGCTCCCCAGATTTTGAACTGCTGACCTTTTGGTCAGTAGTTCTGCTGGGACAAGGATTTAACCCATTGTGCCACCGGGGGCTCCTACTACTCCAGTGAGTATAGTAGGTTTTGATCTCATAGTTGCAGAAGGCATAGAGCTCTCTTGTTCAAACAACTTGGCTACTAATCCATTTCTGGATACAGTTCAAAGTGCAAGTTGTATTATACATTAAAATATTTGTACTATATCTTGTTTTATATTTTATGTGAATGTATGTTGGGTAAAGCCCATTGATTTCATGGGTGAATCATTTTAAGGGCTAACAGCTGAATACAGGCTGATGCTAGCTAGCTTTGGGTTGTCTAATTCAAGAGAATGAAGAGATGGAACTTGACATTACACTTTTAAATGTTATCCTGTAGGAATTCCAATATGTCTAAGCAAGAAGCATTGCCTGCCCAAGTTTTTTTTAAAAGGTTCCAATATTTCAAGTCTGTTTAAACAGTTTATCAAAGAAAGAACTGTTAATGAGTAATCTTTCTCCACAGCCGCTCTGAGCCAATAAAAAGAAGAGGATTAAGCCTAAAGTCAGCATGTTATCACACTGAAGGCTTCTGCAAAAGTGAGAAAACCTAAACAAAAATGTTCCCATTTAAAAGTCATTAGGATTTGGAACTGAGTGCAGAGAGTTGATTCATAGAGTTAGTATCTACCAGCAAGACGACAAGAAGACACAAATTGTAAGTCATTATATATATTTGGATAAAAAAGTACATAATCTTTTTATTCCTAATATCAGGGTTTTTTTACCTGCATAGAAATGTATGTGCTATCAAAAACTACAAAAAGAAAAGATCCAAATGCAAACTTTGCAAAATCCAGTGTCTCATTGTAAGTAAGCTACTGAATAGTAATACTTTGCTGTAGAAAACGCTATTACTGATTTTGTATGGCATTATCTAGTAGTATCTAGAATCTGACTCGTGATCTCAACCAGTTGTAATCTATTGGCATTAACCGATCAGTCCCTCCTTGCCAGAATACAACACTGTAAATTAAATAATAATTCCTGCTAATGGATTCTAATACTGTCTCCACAAATACCTTGGAGAAAAGACAGAAAGTAGCAAAACATGTGTCAGCTTGCTGAGTTTTAGTTTCCTGGCAAAGTTGGAATTAGTTTCCATCCTTCTAAAACAACTTTTCCTTCTTTCTTTTGTTTTTACAAAGTTTAGAAATAGTTCCCAGTCCATGAAAAAGGTTGTCTTTTTTCTTTGTTCATCATTGCTAATTTGTACAGACTTTAACCATTAACGCTTCTGTTGTTGGGATGTCTGCCTTCTTCCAGAACTGTGTGTATGGTATTTTTTTAGAAGGCTTCATAATTTAACCTGTTAGAATCAGTGTAAGGGAAGGAAGAATAGAAAAACAATGCAATAGGAAGGAAGAATGGAATTGTATATGAATGTGTCCAACTGAAATGATGGGAAGTCAATAAATTGGAAGGGGCGGAAGGAGGGGAGAGTATAACCCAGTGGTTCTTAACCTGTGGATCCCCAGATGTTTTGGCCTTTAATTCCCAGAAATCCTAACAACTTGTAAACTTGGCTGAGATTTCTGGGAGTTATAGGCCAAAATACCAGGGGAGCCACAGGTTGAGAACCATTGATATAACTAAATGTGAATATTGTATAGATGTTAGAAAGTATTGTATTTGTTCATGCATGTATACATGTATATAGAATTATTTCACTGTTTTTAATGAAGATGTAAATTGAAAATAAAAAACATATTAATTGGAATGAGTTTCCATCATTCTAATCTGTACAAAATGGTTTTGATTATAGTTCCAATGAAAATTAGACTTAAAGAGAATTGGAGCACGAGGTGGTCATAATTTAAGTGGATTGTATACGTCCTTTATTTCGATTATTTTGCAAAATTTGGATTTGATTTATTTACACTCTTGTGTTTCTCTCAAAAATCTTTCCTAGTACCCAACTTCTGAGCCTCTAGATAATGTTGATTCCAGCTGCAAACATATCGGTCTGACGGCTGGGTTTATTCAGTTGTGTTACACACTGACATGCAGCTGATATTCAGTGAAAGGACAGACTCAAAAGGTTGAGCAAGTAGTCTTAACATGATGCAATTATTTCTGCAGTTTTACTCTCTAATTTCTCATGAAATCTTATTTTGAAATAAAATTAAACACAGAGGAAACAGATGTAAGGATATGATAAAATCATTAAATATATGAAACCCATCAATCACAGATTAGAAGCATAGTTCTTAACATGTTGATTCCGATATCAACTGAATTTTAATTGGCTATTAATAGTAACTTGTTTTTTTTTGCCTCTTAAGTATAATATGAACAAAACAAAAGTTTAGAACAAAACAAAAGTTTATACTTTGTGATGTTTTGATATAATTTAATATTTTTATGGCTGTTTTGGTTTTTGTATTACAATTTGTTGATCTGTGTTGTTTTGGTTGCTATTATTACTGGGTATATTGTATTTTTGTTGTAAGGTCCCTGAGTCCCTTTTGAGAGAGGGGATACCAATAAAGATGATTATGGAGCTCCCAATGGTGCAATGGGTGAAACCAGTACTTCTGTTTTGGCCTACAACTCCCAGAAATCCCGGCTAGTTTACCAGCTGTTACAATTTCTGGGAGTTGAAGGCCAAAACATCTGGGGACACACAGCTTGAGAACCACTGGGTTAAATCCTTGTGCTGGCAGGACTGCTGACTGAAAGATCAGCAGTTTGAAGTTGAGGAGCAGAGTGAACTCCTGTCTGTCAGCTCCAGCTTCCCATGTGGGGACATGAGAGATGGTAAAACATCTCAGTATCTCCTGGGCAATGTTATTGCAGACAGCCAATTCTCTCACACCAGAAGTGAATTGCAGTTTCTCAAGTCGCTCCTGACACAGTAATAATAATAATGTGGATGTACTTAAAAGAAGTTTTGAAAACACTGATTGCACAACATGCAGCTCTAAATAGTTTAATTCAGGATTTCCCTCATGCTGCATTAGCTGCAGACATTTTATGTAGGTTTCCATTAAAATATTTGAATAAGGGGACATCCAGAAACAGCAGAGGTGTTGTTGTTTATTCATTCAGTTGCTTCTGACTCTTCGTGACCTCATGGACCAGCCCACACCATAGCTTCCTCAAGGCCGTCACCACCCCCACCTCTTTCAAGGTCAAGGTCACCACCCCCACCTCTTTCAAGGATAACATCTATCCATCTTGCCCTTGGTCGGCCCCTCTTCCTTTTCCTTCTATTTCCCTCACCTTCATTATCTTCTCCAAGCTTTCCTGTCTTCTCATGATATGGCCAAAATATTTCATCTTTGCCTCTAATATCCTTCCCTCCAATGAGCAGAGGTACCTAATGATATTTTGCACAACATAAAGTAATACATTTCATCACCTAAAGAGGGACAGTCTGATAAAACTATTAGCTCTAAAAGCTAACACTAATCCACTGGGCATTGAACAGGAAGCAGAAAGAAGTTGCAGCAAGCTGCTATGCCATATGAATGTAACAGCTGAGCGATCTTCCCTCTCAAGTTTAATCTGACCATTTTCATTTCATTTTCCAGCTGTGAGAAGCCACACTGGTATGCAGCAAATATGACATTTTGCAAATATGCTTGACATTTTAAAATAAATTGTTTATTTTATTTGTGCATGGATAACTTCAACTACAATTTAATTAGTCAGTCTTGTGTTACGTTTTGAGGGGAAATGGATACTTGTGAAGAATGACTCATGCATGCAAATCAAAGCCTCAAAACAATCCTGGAGATTTCTACTGAAGAATAACATAGACATTTTTATAATAAAACCTAACATAAAAATCAGTTTTTATCTTGAAATAGTTCACTTTAAACAGCACATTTCACATTAAAAATGAAGCCTCTTTAAGATTAATATTGCTCTCGTGGCCTTTGAAGTATTTTTAAGGTGGACGCAACATTGGCAGAGAGTTCATTGCTGATTTTACCTACTTGCAATCATACTTTTACAGATCATTAAAAACACATAATATATTACACAAAAACAATAAGTACAGGAACAGATGAAGCAGGTAAACATCCAGTGGCAAAATTACAAATGAAATACATGGGAATACTACCATAGTTTCGCCTTCCTGCATCTGACAAAATATGTCCTCTTTAGGAATTTTCTAAGTCTTCCAGGTGATTCTATGGTATGCTTCCACCAGAAGTTACTAAAGAGATGCTCTGGAGGACCTAACACATTCCTAGAGAGGATACTTATCTATGAACTTTCTAGGTACACCATGTGACTGGTAACTTCTGATGGAAGTAATTACTTTCAATAGTATTTGTTGTTATCTATAGGTCCCTGTTTCCATAAAGAGTCCAAAAGAGGAAGGAAAATGTTATCTATGTGTTTGGGTTCCTTAATAGTATAAAGCCTTTACTTTGTTTGCTTGCCACTTCGCAGTTCTCTTTATGCAGTCTCAACATATCACGTTTTTTTCCTCCCCCCCCCCCCCGAGCCATGGGGGGGGGGGAGGAAGGAGGAGGAGGAAGAGCAGCCTCCTCTTCCTCACGGCCTGTGCTCCTGCCGGCTTTGGAGGCCTCTTGGGTGCCGTTGATGGTGCTGGCAGGCAGGGCTGAGGCTTCAGCCCAGCCTGGCAGTTTCATCAACGGTGCCCAAGGGGCCTCCGAAGCCAGAGCAATAAAGGCGGCGAGCAGTATGAGGCTCTCCCCACTTGGCAGCAGCCTCCTCCTTCACGCTGCCTGTGCTACTCCCAGCTTAAGAAGCCCCTTGGACATCCTGGCAGTGCCATCAATGGCGCCCAAGGGGCCTCCAAAGCCAGCAGGAGCACAAGCGTCAAGGAGGAGGCCACCACCGAGTGGGCAGAGCATCCGTATTTCGGGGATTTTCACTTATCACGGGGGCTACTGGAATGGAACCCCCATGATAAGTGAGGTATCACTGTATATTATTACAACTTTTCCTACAATCCATGTGGTTCTGCTTCACCAAAACTGTTTTTCCAGTTAAAAACTACTTCTGCCCATCAGTTCATTACAGAAGCAAATATAAACATTACACGTTACAGAAACCGACAGCTTATGCATAACGTAGTAATGTAAAACACAGCTGTTTCTACCCATATTATGCTCAAGAAGATAATTCAGGGGGCTGCTATGGAAAGTGGCATACTCTTTCATTGGAAAGTGCAGAGGCTGGATAGATATTTCTCAGGGATGGTTTACTTTGGATTCCTGCCCTGGTGGAAGCTGGACTAGATGACCCTTTGGATACCTTCCAACTTTATAATTCTGTGACTTAGATCTGAGCCAATAATGTCCTCAAGCTCAAAAGTAGTGAGATTAATCTCAACTGCAAAGCGGCTGGGATAGTTTGTTGATATTGTTCATTTCAGAAGAGATTCACAATGCTATAGCAGGCCTTTTGTTTCTTCAGATTTTTGTCTAGCACACAAAATAAAAGCAGCTGCTGCAAACTCCCCTGCCAAGATGGACAAAGTGTATTGAAAGGCAGGATGATTCTGTCAAAAATGATATATTTGTCTTTTCTGAAATTTGATTAAAATAAATTCTATACCAAAGTGCGGATAATTTTTGACTCACCCTCATACAAAATATCTTGGTGGTTCAATTTTCCCTCATCATTTGGGGCAGGGGTAAGGGTTAGTCTTGCTTCATAACTTGCTTTATCTATTTTTCTCTTGTCATTTCAGGTTTTCATTGACACTTGGCTTCGTTTGTTGCAATCAGTATTCTATCAAAGACATCATGGCATCAGAGATTAGCCTAGTAAGCCATTCCCAGCTACCTTCAACGGATGGATTTTCTCTTTCTGAAGCTTCTCCTTTATTTGGTAAATCAGAAAATACACTTGTAGTCAAATGGTAACTTAATCTATAGCACGGAGAGAAATGTCTATATTTTTTCTAGTAAAATCCTACAAAAAATGGCCAGGCTTTGATACATCTTGTAATTCATTTGATCTGACTTAGACCTGAATCCTATATTTGTGTCCCAGTGCACTCAGTGAATATTGTTAAAGCTTGAGTTCGCACACAGTTAAATCCCTTTGATTCAATTGATTTACTCTTTTTGGAAAAACAATAGGATCTCCCTGTTTTATAAATATAGGAAAGTATAATTCGAAAATCCCAGACATTTCAAAAATATGTTTATTTAATGCTATAGGAAATTGTTCCATTAAATTGTTTATTTAATGTATAGGAAATTTTTATCATCTCTACTTAGAAAGTTTTCAGGGATGAGTTTCATGAATTCTTGTTCAATAAATTTCAATGTACTTGGATTATCACTGAGAAAGTCCAGCAATGGGTTATCAGACTATTCTTTTGTAGCTGGAATGGTAATGCACTTCTTCTGCAGATAATTAGATACATACTATAGACCAGTACGTCTCCACAGCAGTTGTTCTCAACCTGTGGGCCGTGAACCTCCTTTGGTCCGCAAACCTCCTTCCTCATAATTATTTTATTTTATTTTATTTCTGCTCCTTTCCACAGAGTTAACCAGCCCCACCCCTTTTGGTACTAATGTTGGAGAGTGGGCCCTGGTCAAAGTGGGTCCTGGTCAAAGTAGACCCTGGTCAAGTGGGCCCTGTAAAAAAGAAAAGCTGGGAACTACTGCTCTACAGTATACAAATCATAGCAAAATATCCAAGAGTTTTGTAAGATGAAGACAAGAGAGGAGAGTGGGATAGCTGTGCCTTGCATCACCAGCTCTATATGTTCAATTGTGTGTATAAGTTTCTTATTTGTAACTGGACACTGCATTTACTACTTCATCACACTACAGAAAAAATCCACTTAAAATCCGGTTTCTGCTTCCTGCAGAATGCTGGGGTTTATAGTTTAGGGAGGAGCCTTTAACAACCTTACTAAACTACAAACCCCAGAATTCTGCAGGAGGCAGATTTAAAGTGGATTTTTTTCTCTAGGGTGATGAATAGTTTTAAAATTATCATACACCTTAAAACTATTTTTTTTTCTTTTCATGAAGATCTCTTCTTGTGTATGAAACCTATTAAGTATGCTGTTAATTTTTGTCATTTTAGCTGGCTTCGGAAATGTTTGATATTCTCAAATTTTAAAATGGGAATAAAAAATAAAGCCAACAGAATATAAATGCAGATCTCTTAAATGCACCCTTCCAAAATCCTTTTGCTATTTTCAAGCTACTTTATGTGTTCATATGAAGATCTTGCAATGATTTCTCCTTACGTCACTAAATTTAAGGGCACTCTATAATTAAATACTCTCCTACAAACCCTGTGGTAAAATTGGGATATTAATGAGCAGCTGTTGGGTTTTACAAACAGATGTATTGTTAAATTTGTGCATTTCTGATTTGTTTCAAGTTCAAAAATGATGTTGCTCAGTGGCACAAATACTGTTCAGTGAAATAGAAAACCTTTCATGTTAAAAGCAGCAATAAAATATTATAATATTCATTTCATTTTATAATACAGTTACTTGAAGTTTTGCGTTGTAGGTTTTTTGGGCTGTATGGCCATGTTCTAGGAAGTTGTACTTGAACTTCTTCTCTCACTACATCCTTGAATTCTCTTGTTGACTTCTTCACCCATTCTTCTTTGAGGTTGTTTCATGTTGCCTCAAGTGACTTGTATACTTCTTACAGGCTCTGTAATTAATTTGACTATCTCATCAGCCAAAAGCAGGCCCATATCTCCCATTGAAATACTGTTAAGACTATGTTGTTGTTGTAATATTTATTTATACCCCACTTTATCTCCCCCAAAGGAGGCTCAAAGTGGCTTGACATAAAACATTAAAATCTTGGTTAAAATTATTCTTCATTTTTATGCATGTATGTATTTATTTATTTATTTATTTGCCCTATTTATAATCCGCCTTTCTCAACCCTGTAGGGACCCCAGGCGGCTTACATATCTAGGCAACAATTCAATGCCATAAACATGCATACATAATAAAATAAAAAATCTATTAAAATAATTATTTAAAACATATCAAACCTTAAAACACTTATTAAAACCACATTATCCAAAGTCATAATCCATGGCTGTTCCAAATTGTCATTGCACGATTCCATAATTCTCTAGAGGGTTACTAACTGAACTCTTGATCCCACATCCACATCTTTAGCCTTTTCCTGAAGGACAGGAGGGAGGGGGCTGGTTTCATTAGAGAGGGAGTTCCATAGCCAAGGGGCCACCACTGAGAAGGCCCTGTCTCTCATGCCCAACAACCGCACCTGCGAAGGAGGCAGGACTGATAGCAGGGCCTCCCCAGAAAATCTTAATCTCCTATCTGGCTCATAGAAGGAGATACATCCGGACAGGTAAGCTGGGCCAGAAGCATTTAGGGCTTTATAGGCTAAAGCCAGCACTTTGAATTGTGCTTGGTAGCAGACTGGCAGCCAGTGAAGCTGGCATAACAGAGGAGTTGTATGCCACCTGTACCTTCATTTTCAATATTGAATTGTTCTTACATGTTTTTGCACTACAAATAAGATATCTGCAGTGTACATAGGAATTATTTATTTCTTTTTTCAAATCATAGTCCGGCTTTTCAAAGGACCATGAACTGGTCCTCTGCTTTAAAAGTTTGAGGACCCATCTTTTGTATGTGCCTCTAACCTCATCTGATAATTTTCCTTCAGGCAAAGCTTTAAAAGAGAATTTATTTTTTCCAGCATTCATATACACATCATGTGGGAAATCTATAATTGGATGTGTCGGTCAAAGAACATCCAGTAGGGAATGGGACATATTTTGACTTTGAAATTTCCTTTCTGGAGCAAATAGGACAATGCAAATGAGTGCCTGCTATTCAGATGGATCTTTAAAATCTGCACTTCCCGTATAATGTGTAGTTTTGTTTGGCACTTTCTCTCTATGCTTAACAGTCATCTTATCTAGACATTGCACCAGTTTAACCAGTGGATTTGAAGAGCAGAGGGCTGAGCATATTGAGAACAGGCAAATTATCACTTTGGGATTCTGGGAGTTGGAATTCAAAAACTTAAATTTTCCAAGCTCTGGATCTATCACCTGGGATGGATGTGTACCAGAGAGGAACATATGCCCGTACCTTGTTCCACATTCATGCATTGTTTCTGGCTGTGAACAGGAGAGAAAGTATGGTGAGGAATTCAGGGTTACTCCTGGCAGTCATCCTCATAAACTTTGGTGATGCCAGATATAATCCTTAAGGGCTTGATGGAGCCTCACTAATGCTCATGTTAATGAGTTTTTGGATGTACTTCAGACTGTATCACACTGAACTGGAAATTTTACATTGCTATTTTGTTAGGCATTTTTCAAAGGAACACCTTACAATAAAGTTAATCAGTAAACAGTATAACCTCTGGCCTAGAATTTCCTTGGCTTGGCTGGTCTTAGAGGAAGTTTTAGCTTTTACTTTTGAGTGAAGTATCGGGATGTTAAGAAAGCAACACCACAAAGTCACTTGTTTTACCGGAACTATCCTATAAATAGTCAGATAGAAACACTGTGGGGGGAAAAGGTAAGATTACTTCGGCAGATCACTGTCATTCTGAATAGTAGCTCTGATTATTATAACGATACAGAACTGTATCCAGCACTAGGTGTTTATGTCCTGAGGAATCTAACATTATTTCCAGCAAAAAGACTTTTTAAAATGCTGAGCTCTTTTCTTGCATAATCTATTTTGGTTTAGTCTCCTTGATCTCCATAGTAATTTCTTGCATGATTATTTTGATTTCTCTTATTCTGGGCTTGTGGCAGCTATCAAGTTATATGCATGCTTTTCTATAGGATAAGACTGAGGTCACTTCTACACTGTCCTTATATTCCGGGATCTGATTCCAGATTATCCGTGTTGAACTGGATTATATGAGTCTACGCTGCCAGATAATCTGGGATAAACAGAAAATCTCAGATCCTGGGACATAGGACAGTGTAGATCCGGCCTGATCTAACAACTCTTGCATAGTGGTGGTTACTATTTTTATTATTATGAATGACCATGGTCTGCTGAAGTGTGCCATATTTATAAAGCCAGGGTACATATTCATGGATTTGTTGGGTTTGTTTGCTTTGTTAGGCAAAAGTAATATGTATTAGGCAACTGTGAGCATGAATAAGCTGTGCCTTATAGAATCAGGCCAAAGCTCTCCTTGGAATAGTACTCTCAGCAAGTGAATCTCAGCAAGCGGAAGTACTTGATGATTCCTCAGAAATTTACCAGGATGTATGGGAATGATCACAGTGACAAAACAAAACTTGGCATTATTTGCAGTCTGGAGCATCCAGGACTTCCCAAAACGGAAGATGTTACAAGTCCTATTTTCCCTGCCAGGTCATTCCATGCACCCAATGCTCTATCTGCCTATTCTATCCATGTATCTTCCTTTATTAACTCTATTTATCCAGTCATAATAACAAAAGATACAACTCCTTATCAATAGAAGATACCTTCCAAGTCTACTTGTGGATGACTGAAACTGCAGATAGTACCAAACTCTATATTTTCAGATTGCAGTTGGTTACTTAATCATAACCTACTACCACAGAGTTAAAGGGAGTTTGGAAACAACATTTTTCATGGCCACGAGGAACATCTCCTCATTCATCTGCTACTCCCAAATTTCTTCTTCTTGCTTTTTCAGCAGACACTTGCACAACATGCAGAGAGCACAAGGTTAACTGCTGGCCCAAGTATAAAAATGCACTGGTGGACCAAGAGATGCCCACAAATACTTCCATTTTCTTAGTAGCTGTATTCATGGGTAAAGGAAAGCATTGAAAGTGAACCCATGGATTAGGAGGTCTTATTGTAATAGCCGTTGCCGATGGGTAATATACTTCTGAATACCAGTTACTGGAGATACAGTAAGTCATAACGGAAGCCAGTTGTCTTCAGGCACTCATTGTAAGTCTTCCAGATACATTTAAGAATAGAATGCTAGATTAGAACAGAAATGGGAAAATATGCTTTTTTGGACTATAGCTTTCAGCCACCATGGCCCATGCCCAGATATTTCAAGACTTGGTTCAGAATGAGTCCAAGATAAGGATGGAAACTGAGTCCTTTACACCAAATCAGTCATATGACCTGACATTTCTCCCTGGATCCAGTACCCGTTTTAGAAAAAGAAAACTTGGTGAGGTTGAAGGGGGAAAGAACTGAAACTATATAGGAGTGAGGGATGGACTCTTAGACTCTCAAAATCAGTTTACTTGATCTGTTTGTCTTTATTTATGAAAAATATGTAAATCCCAACTTGCTTCCCAACAGAATTCCCAAGACAATTGACAATATTATTAAAACAATAAAATAAAATTATTTATTTTCACCCTAGCTGGCCCTGGGGCAACACTATGAATACTTAAATACTTAACATATGAAGAATAAGTAATTATTGTAGATCAAAATAGAAAAGAAATTTATCACTAACAATCAGACCAGATTGCCACTTCCATCACAAACTTTGCTATAAAATTGTGCCACACCATTTTTCTCATATTTGCATTGTTTCCATATTCATCTTTGAAAAACTTTCACCATGTTGTGATAATTTTTCATGTGTGTGTCAGGAGTGACTTGAGAAATTGCAAGTCACTTCTGGTGTGAGAGAATTGGCCGTCTGCAAGGACGTTGCCCAGGGGACGCCAAGATGTTTGATGTTTTACCATCCGTGTGGGAGGTTTCTCTCATGTCACCACACAGGGAGCTGGAGCTGACAGAGGGAGCTCAATCCGCTCTCGCTGGATTTGAACTGTTGACCTGTTGGTCAGCCAGTACAAGGGTTTAATCCATTTTGCCACCGGGGTCTTCCGATGGTGAAATCAAAACACTTTTGTGTTTGTGTTTCCAAATAAAAAAGTGAAGTTATTGTAAAGTAAATCCTTTGAAAAACCCTGAAACCATCTTGGGGGCCATATGCATTTCTCTATACACTCTTTCCTAGATCGAAACCAGATAGACTAATAGACCAAAGTATTGTGGAGGAAAGAAAACAGGATTCTGAAAGTTACACTCATTTAGTGCAAAACAGTTTTAATGAGACCTTTCACTTCATCCAACATGTTTCATTTAGGATGATTGATCGTCAGTACAAAAAGGAACTAACAACAAAGTGGTCAGCAAGATAGTTTTTTTAAAATATTCTATGAAATGAAATTTATAATAATAGAATCTGTGTGCTGTTTTCTAGGTGTCCTTCCAGATCCAATGACTTCTCCACTGCAAGATTCTGATGTGTCACCATATTCCCAGTACAACCCTGTGCACTTTCCACCAGCACAGCCAACAATCTCTTCACCATCTTATTACTCCAGCCTTAGCTTCTATCCCCAGCAGCCAGAGGAATGGTATTCCTCAACCATGTATGAACTCAGAAAAATACCTTCTGATAACTTCTTCACTAAGGAGCCAGACCTAGTGAGCGCATCTGTGGCCAGGAGGTCTCGAGTGGGGAGTTCATCCGGAAGAATGAAAGGCGAGGAGCTCTGTGTTGTCTGTGGTGACAAAGCTTCTGGGTACCATTATAACGCTCTTACCTGTGAGGGCTGCAAAGGTAGGACAAATAAATGGGAGAAAACAGAACAATGGGCTCTTTATATATTTCATTTACTAGAGTTAAAGTAGAGTCACTGCTGAAATTTTGTTTGCTTCAGGCCCCATTTTTGTGCAACTGTAAACATTTTTGAGTCTAGAGTTACACATTTAAATAATCCATTTGACATTTGTGCCAGAGGGCTTTACTTTTTCAGTAAGACATCAATTTGCAGAGGGAATTTTGTTCATCTCAAGACAAAGTAAGAAACTGGCATAATTAATCTTCATTTTCAAGCACCAGGACTAGAGGAATGCACAGAAAATAATAATAATAATAATAATCCCAGTGATGATAGGCACACTGGGTGCAGTGCCTAAAGACGTTGGCCTGCACTTAAAAACAATTGGCACTGACAAAATTACCATCTGTCATCTGCAAAAGGCCACTCTACTCGGATCTGTATGCATTGTTCATCAATACATCACACCGTTGTAGACACTTGGGAAGTGTCTGACATGTGATCCAATACAAAAGCCATCATAGTTTGCTGTGTATTAATCTTGTTGTGTATGTAATAATAATGATGATGATGATGCTTTATTTATAGCCTGCCCTATCTCCCTGAGTGGACTGGCTATACTGATAGTCACAGGACCATTTCCCAGTAACAGGCTTCAAGTAATAATATTGAAACCTTGTCAGAAAATATTTGTGACCTATGCTTTTTGCCATTCTTCCTATTTTACGTCTGAGGGATGAAAAGAGATCTATTTTGCTAACAACCAGATTCTCAGTATGACTAGTATCTAAATGTCAAGAAGCAAGGCTTACTTTGGAACAATGACAACATCTGTTCTCTATCATATGGAACATTTAGAAACATAAAATGAAATCCACTTTACTGTATGAGTAGTCCCCGAGTTACAAACATTCAACTCACTTATGAGTCATAGTTAAGAAAGGGGGTTATACAACAGGAAGTTAGATAACAGAAATATACCTGAAAGAGTTATCATGGAGAAAAGGTATCTCCACTGAAGCTTTATCACTAATCCTTGTTTCTATAACAAGCCATTTTTTAAAAATCCAATTATCACAGAGACAGAATGGGAGGTGAAGTCTTCTGAAAATGGGCACGGGCAGCAAAGGAAACACCACAGGGATGTTAACCCTCCCCTATACTATTCAAAGCTTGCATGTGTGTGTGTGTGTGTGTATCTCAGAACTGGTACATTTTTAAGGGTAGCTCCAGCCATATGTGTGTGTTGTTGTTGTTCATTCATTCAGTCGTTTCTGACTTTTCGTGACTTCATGGACCAGCCCATGCCAGAGCTCCCTGTCAGTTGTCACCACCCCCAGCTCCTTCAAGGTCAATCCAGTCACTTCAAGGATACCATCCATCCATTTTGCCCTTGGTCGGCCCCTCTTCCTTTTTCCTTCCATTTTCCCCAGCATAATTGTCTTCTCTAAGCTTTCCTTTCTTCTCATGATGTGGCCAAAGTACTTCATCTTGGCCTCTACTATTCTTCCCTCCAATTAGCAGTCAGGCTTTATTTCTTGAAGTATGGACTCATTGGATCTTCTTGCTGTCCAACGCACTCCCAGTACTCTCTTCCAACACCACAGTTCAAAAGCATCTATCTTCCTTTGCTCAGCCTTCCTTATGGTCCAGCTCTAACATCCGTAGGTGACTATGGGGAATACCATTGCTTTACCTATGCGGATCTTTGTTGCCAGTGTGATGTCTCTACTCTTCACTATTTTATCAAGATTGATCATTGCTCTCCTCCCAAGAAGTAAGCGTCTCCTGATTTCCTGGCTGTATTCTGCGTCTGCAGTAATCTTTGCACCTAGAAATACAAAGTCTGTCACTGCCTCCACGTTTTCTCCCTCTATTTCCCAGTTGTCCATCATTCTTGTTGCCATAATCTTGGTTTTTGTTTTTTTTGTTTTTGTTTAACTGCAACCCAGCTTTTGCGCTTTCTTCTTTCACCTTGATTAGAAGGCTCCTCAGCTCCTCCTTGCTTTCGGCCATCAAAGTGGTGTCATCTGCATAGCTAAGGCTATTAATGTTTCTTCCAGCAATTTTCACCCCAGCCTTCATTATGTGTATGTATATATAAACATGTACTTATGGCTGTAGCTACCCTTAAAAATGTACCTGTTCTGATTTACATACAAATTCAGCTTAAGAACAAGCCTACAGAACCTATCTTGTTCATAACTTGGGAACTACCTATATTCTAAGAGCAGTAATATTTTAAAATAAGGAGTATCCATTCCATGATATTAGTAAGATACACTTTTGTTAAGATACATTATCTGATATCTGTAGGGTTTCTGCACCATTTAATAGTTTGTGTACGTACATTGCCATTTCATGTCTCATATCAATAGAATAAAAGAAATGTCTGCTCCATCCTTAATATTATCAACCTGCTTCTCTGAATAATGTTAAGGTTTGTATGCAGTTTTATATACCGTAGTGTTGATCATTATGAGACATTGTAGAACACATATTTTAAAATATCATAATTTAGTATTTATCTTAAACAGGTGTTTAAAGAACTGAACTGTTTTCTTCAAGCAATGAAAAACTGAGCTTTAAAGCTAACCTCTGCTATCCTTTCTTTAATATGGAAATCACACTAAATTCGAGAACTGTGGAATAGCAAATCTGTGGCTCTGAGTGAAAGCACCACATAATTTGCATTTCAAAAGAGATCGGTCTGTGTCACTCAAATATCTTTGAATGGAGACTGTTGGCAAGACAATTTAGATGCAACGTCCAATGAACATAGGGAAGTGCCCATTTTCTTGATAAAAGATGCAACTTTATTATTCTGTAAGGAAAACTGTCACTAGCTACTTTAAATGAGGAATATGCTAGAACCGAGAATTATACATAGACTTACGTGAAAAATTGTATACTTCTGTTTACAAAGTGTATAAATTTAAAACAATTCTCTTATAATTATTGCAAAAGAACAATTAAGCTTAAATTTATCGTGCCTTGTTTCTGGCTTTTGGAGTCAGAAGTTTCTTCATTCATTAAAGAATGTTTTTTAAATGGATTTCATGGAATCTTTTCCAGGCAATACTTTGCCTCATTTCAGCAATGGTCTGGAGTGTATTTACTTAGAGATTGAAAACCATCCAAATGACTAAATTCTATTTTACCATCAAGGTCAAGGAGCAATAATTTAGAATAATGGCTTTATAAAGATTGATGGGTAGGCTTCAGCCTCCAAAGTCAGTTAACAATGTTAAAATTTGAAGTTACTCTCTGTTGGGTGCTACAGCCTGTACAGCATCCTTCATCCACCAAGACTCATGAAGCCTGCCTCACAGAGATACCAAGTCTTTTTCTACTATTACTACTGCTGCTGCTACTGCTACTATTACACTGTCCAACAGAACTTTTAGTGCCTCAAATGTTAGTCCTGTTTCTGGATATATTTGACCTGCTAGTTCCAATAATGATACCCATTTTTCCCCATCAGCTCAAGTTTTTGAGATATAGAACATATGCCAGTTTTCATCTACTTGCTTATAAAGAATCATGATAACCATATCTAAGAAACAAGAGCTGATGTGATCTATTCAATTCAATTCTCTGAGTCAGTGCCCCAAATTATTATTTACTTATTTACAACATTTATATCCTGAAGGACAGCGGCTTACATGAGTGGCATTATTCCGACAACCACAATTAAAAGCAATTAAACAACAATTTAAAACCACATCAAAACAACATATGTAAACATTAGATGACTATTGTGCATAGATCCAAAGCCAGATAATCAGACAATCATATTCATCAATCCAAAGCCAATTCCAACTATATTGTACAAATAATTGTGCTGGGCCAAATGCTTGCTCTCAAAGTCAATTTTTCACTTGTTTACGAAATGGCAGGAGGGAAGGGGCTGATCAAATCCCACAAAGGGGGGGGGGTGTTCCACAGCTGAGGGGCCACCACTGAGAAGGCCCTGTCTCTCATCCCCACCAGTTGAGCCTGTGAAGGTGGTGGGACTGAGAGCAGGGCCTCCCCAGATGTTCTTAACCTCTGTGATAACGCCAGGAACAGGCCTCAAAAGGAAGACACCATGGCCTTTTTTTGGTTGGGTTGTTTTTTAATCTATATTTTAAATACCACCTTTCTTCCATAAAGTTCAGGGAGGTGCCTCCTACATTCTATTTAAACCTCGCAATAACCGGAAGGAGAGAAATGACAGCTCATGGTTACATACACTTTCAGGGCTGAGTGGGCTCTTGAACTTCGCTCCCTCAAATCCCAACCCAGCACTCCAAACTGGCTGGAAATAATTTTTTTGTCTTCTAGGATATTGTTGTGCATCACAGGCACATTACAGGCCCTGCAATTTTGTTCCTTTAGAATTGATCAGTTTTAACTGGCAGGTTTTTCTCCCCCCATCCCTCCCTCACTGCATTGTTGCCTTTGACTTGAATACAGTCAATGAATTAAACTGAATTTCCTTTGGAACTGTCAGTCACGAAACATCAAGTTTGGAGAAGCAGGCTCCCAAATCAACTTGGTGGTATGAAGACCATGCTTTTCCTTTAGAGACTTTGGTGTTAGTTTAACATAGATCACACAGAAGGAAATTTTATTGTGTTTGGAGGGGGCTGATCGCCAGTAAGGATTGCATTCTATGTTCAGACAATCAGATATCTATTGCATTTCTTTGGTTTCAATTTCCTGCTCAGTGATCTACGTTCCCTTTATGAATGCATCCCAGATGATGTTCACTTTCCCACTCATTTCTGGTATAAAGACATCTGTCAGATACTTAAACATTCATGTGCAATCTGTGCATACGCTGAGGAAAAACAAAGTTTCCTTTGGTATAAATGACTGTGCAGGAACCTGGTTGTATGTTTTATTGGAATCCTGGATTGAGGATATAATTTTAACTATAGGTTAAAAGTACATGCACAATGGAGGACCTTCTTATAGCAACACCAGAGGCACTCCACGTGGCCAGCTGCTGGTCAAAGGACATTTAGTATAATGCCAAGTTTTTAACTTTGTGTTTTTAAACACATTACAACTATAACCCCAATTCGCTTCTGATACGATAAAATAAAATAAATAACTGTGGATAATAGAAGTAAGTATTCTTTAAAGCAGCATACATTTTTCTAGATCTAAAGAAAGAGAAATAATTGCATATCTTGTGTTTAATATTATTTACTTAGTTGTAGAATTCATTTTAAAACAAAAAGTAGTTTCAGACTGAAATCTTATCATGATTTCCGTTTGTTCACCAGGATTTTTCAGAAGAAGTATCACCAAAAATGCTGTGTACAAGTGTAAAAATGGAGGAAACTGCGAAATGGACATGTATATGAGAAGAAAGTGTCAGATGTGTCGTCTACAGAAGTGCAAGGAAGTTGGGATGCTGGCTGAGTGTATGTATATCGAATTTATAGATCTTTCTATCTCACAACTATCTGTTTTTTTTCATTTTTTATTTAATTTTATTTAAGAAAACATACATTTGCAAGTGTTTGTTGCATACAGTGCAATACTCGCCATCTATTAATGTTCTATAATCCTTTATCTCATAGTATATTTCTATTAAGGGGTCACAGTCTACTATCTAAATATTACATAAAAAGATATCATAGATTCTTACTTTGCATCCACTTCTTCCTTGTCTACGGTCTTATAGGATCCTCTATATACATTTTTAATTTAACTTTACATCAAGGTGTTGAATCATTGGTTGCCATTCATTAACGAAGTTGTCTAGTATTTCTCCTCTTAACAATACAGTTATTTTGTCCATTATCAACATATCTATAATATATTTTTCCCATTCTTCTAGAAGAGGTATATCTGGGGTTTTCCAATATCTAGCATATACTATTCTAGCTGCCACTGTTGTGTAAAACAAAATTTTTCCAAATTTTCTTTCTAATTCTTCCTTAGGCATATTCAAAAGGTACATTTGAGGTGTCATTTTGAAATTTGTGTTTAACATTTTTTCAAGATATATGTGGATCTGTTTCCAGTAATTTTTTACTTTGCTACAAGACCACCATGTGTGATAGAATGTACCTTTTTCTTTCCCACATTTCCAACATTTGTTGGAGCAATTGTACATCTTAGCTAGTCTCTCTGGAGAGAGATACCATCGCAAATGCATTTTATAAACATTTTCCTTTAAGTTTTGACATGCAGTGTATTTCATTCTTCTCCTCCATGTCTTTTTCCACTGGGACATTTTTATCTCTTGGCCTATATTTTGGGCCCATCTAACCATAGAATCTTTTACTATTTCCTCTTCCGTGTGCCAAGTCAGTAATTTTTTTTTATATATATATAATTTTTATTGAAAGATTTTCCATAATTACAAGCATTCTTATCAAAACACATCTAGATTACAGTAGATTATTGAATCAAACATCCTTCCTTTTACATTTCTCCTTTAAAAGTTCACCATTGACACATCCCCAATCTTTACGTAAACTCGAATGTCATCCTTATGTGTATTATTCTCTACTGGAATCCGCGTTCGGCTAGTGTGCAGGGGGGGGGATGTGTTAGAGGGGGAGGAAAAGGGGAAGTGGGAAGGGTAGTGAGGGGTAATCGGATTGTGAAGAAATAGCTTAAACATACATACATCCATTGAACTTCCCAGCGGTCCTGGGGGTAATTGCATCCTTGTATGTCCTTACTTACTATTACCTATCCTTGTTGCGGTTGTCGACAATCAAATGAAAGTCTCATACAATTAAGTTTTTCTTTTCTTTAAAAAAGAGTCTAAGTGGGTACCAATCTACTCTTCTCTTTACATTTATGTTATATATCAAGTTGGATAATGAGTCTAACTCCATAAAGTCCTTTATCTTATATAACCATGCCTCCAACGATGGCATTTCCCTCGCTTTCCATTTACTCGCTATTACAGTTCTCGCGGCTGCTGAGAGATGGAAGAGCAAACTCTCCTTGTTTTTCTCCAACTTAAAGTCCAGTAAGTGCAGGAGGTAATATTCCGCCTTTAGCTCGAACTTTAATTGCAGGATCCCTTGTACATTTCGGTGGATCTCCTTCCAGAAGGTTTTGATTTTTTTACAATCCCACCAACAATGTATAAATGTGCCTACCTTGGTACCACATTTCCAACATAAATTACTTGCTCCATGATGAAATTTTGCTATTCTTGTTGGCGTTAGGTACCACCGTGTATACATCTTATACCAGCTTTCTTTAATGGTTACTGTCTTGGTGAGTGTCAGTTTATCTTTCCAAATATCTTCCCAATCTTTCAAGAGGATGGTGTGTTTCAAATCTAACGCCCATGAGATCATATTTTCTTTAATCAGTTCCTTTTCTGTTCTCCATTCTAGCAATTTTTGATAGAGAGTTTTAATCACCTTCCTCTCCTTCACCATTACCTTATCCCAAAGAGAGTCAGTTGGGGCAAAGCCCCTCTTATTCTCCTCCTTAAAGGTATCCATGACTTGATGGTAATGGAACCAGGAGAAATTTGCATCTAGGGACTTCAGTTCCTCTATTGATTTCATTCTGTATTGGTTTCCGACCTTTGCTAACAGGACCCTATATGTATGCCAGCTACCGCTTGGGAGCTCCCTTTTTTGAAAGGCCTCGATGCGGGAAATCCAGAGGGGTGTTTTATCGTAAAATCTGGTTTTATACTTCTCCCATACCTTCAGCAACGCCGCCCTGATGGTATGGCTGGTGAAGTTCTTTTCTATTCTGGCCTTCCCATGCCATAAATAGGCATGCCAGCCCCTCCTTAACTCTGCACCCTCTAAATTTAGAAGTTTTTTCTTTTTGAGGGTTGCCCACTCCTTAACCCAAGCCAATGCTGAGGCCTCAAAGTATAGCTGAAAGTCCGGTAGCGACAAGCCTCCCCTATCCTTCACGTCTATCATCGTCGTGTATTTGATTCTGGCGTTTTTCCCCTGCCAAATAAATTTCTGTATATCTCTTTTCCATATCCCGAAATAATGATTTGTTCTAAGTATCGGGAGCATTTGGAATAAAAAAATCATCTTAGGTAAAATATTCATTTTTATCAGAGCCACTCTCCCCATAATACTTAGCTTAAGCTGTTTCCATTTTTCTAAAATTTTGGAGATTTCTTTCCAAGTCTGCTCATAGTTGTTCTTAACCAGTTGTATATTGCTAGCTGTTAGAGTTATCCCTAGGTATTTGACTTTCCCGGCTATGCTAAATTGTGTGGTCCTCTCCAGTTCTAATTTCTTAGCTTGGCTAATGTTCTTTGTTAATAGTTTAGTCTTTTGTTTATTTATTTTTAGCCCGGCCACCCTTCCGTACTCTTGAAACACTTCTACCCAGTTTGTGATGTTCTCTGTTGGGTTTGATATTATACAAACAATATCATCCGCGTACGCTTTTAGTTTAAACTCCTCCTTTCTTATTTTCACTCCCTTTAGGTTTCCATCTCTCCTTATTCCTTCTAGGAGGATCTCCAGTGACCATATAAATAAAAGGGGTGAGAGGGGACAGCCTTGTCTGGTCCCTCTTTCGATTTGGATATTGTCTGTAAGATGACCATTTACTCTTATCCTGGCTCTTTGATTTGTATATATAGCCTTTAATGTGTTATTAAATTGAAAGCCCATATCTCTCTCCTTAGCTAAATGCATCATAAAATCCCAATTCACTCGATCGAAAGCCTTCTCGGCATCTACAAATAAAAGGCCTAATTCTCTTTGGTGATTGGCTTCATGGAGCTCTATGATATCTAAAATAGTTCTTATATTTTCACTCATTTGTCTTCCGGGGAGAAATCCATTTTGGTCTTCTTTAATTACCTCATTAAGATAGATTTTAAGTCTGTTGGCCATTGTATGAGCAAATATTTTATAATCTATATTCAGTAAGGCAATTGGCCTGTAATTTTTGACGTTGTCTTCCTCTGAACCCGTTTTATGTATTAAGGAAATAGTCGTCTCTTTCCAGGAGTCCGGAATTCTACCTTCATTTAGTATATTATTAAATAATGTCTTCAGGTGTGGTAAGAGCTCGTCTCGAAATAACTTATAATATAATGCTGTTATTCCATCCGGTCCCGGTGATTTTTCCATAGGGAGATCACTTATTGCTCTGATTATCTCACTTTCCTGTATCTGTTTATTCAATAGTTCCCTTTGTTGTTCTGTAAGCTTTTCCAGATTATATTTTGACAAATATTTAACTATTTCCTCTTGTGGCGTGTTTTCTTTCTTATAGAGTTCCTCATAGAATTCCTTAAATTGTCTGCTAATCCCTTCCTCATCTGTGTAGTAGGTCCCTTCCTTTGTTATCTTAATGATGTGTTGGGATTGTCTTTTTTCCCTAAGAGATTTAGCTAGGAGCTTACCCGGCTTATTGGCTTGTGCATAATGTTTGGCCCTCAGATATTTCAAGTTTTTAGCTATGTGTTCCAGTTGGTACGAGTCCCTTTGTCTCCTCAGCAACTCTAACTCTATCATAATTTTTTTCTTTCCTGGCTTCTTTTTAAGTAAGCTCTCTTTTTCCTCAATGCTCTTCAACAGTTTAGTGAGTTCCTAATTTCTCTTTCTGTTGCGAGTTATTCCTTGCTGGATTAGGTGACCTCTTATAACCACCTTCCCGGCGTCCCATACCACCTCTTCCTTTACTTCTTTATTAGCGTTAAGCTCAAAGAATTCTTTAATTTTATTTCTATCCATATCTACATCTTCTTCTTTTTAAAGCAAGAATTCATTTAATCTCCAAGTCCTTTGCTGTTTGTCGCTAAACACCTTTAAAGTTATGGGGCAGTGATCGGAATTGCCCCTGGGCAGTATTTTTACCTTTTCTGATTTAGTTATAAGGGTTTTGGACATCCACACCATATCAATTCTGGACCAGGTGGAGTGGCGGGCTGAATAAAATGTGAAGTCTCTACCTGAGGGGTTTTTGGTTCTCCAAACATCGTACAGGTGCCAGTCCCTTTTTAATTTGAGAAATCTTTCCGGTAGCCTTCCACCATTCTCTCTGGCCCTCTTCTTCCCCGTTTTATCGATCTTACAGTCTAGTACTCCATTAAAATCCCCTAACAGAATTAGATTGTCAAACGACTGTTCATTAAGTTTCTTTCTAAGTAGTTTCAGGAAGTTCGTTTTGGGGCCCGTGGGGGTGTATATATTACAAATAAGTAATACTTGGTTTCCCAGGGAGATCTTAATACCAATCATTCTTCCCTCGTTATCTTTGAAGGCTAAAGTAGCCTTATAGGTGTCTTTGACATATATGATCACCCCCCTTTTTTTTTGGGTGGCTAAAGAAAAAAATTCTTGACCTAGTTGGGGCTGTGCTAAGTACGAGCTGTGTTTAGGAATAACATGGATTTCCTGTAATGCAATAACATCATAGTTACTTTTTTTGAGAGTGCTGTATATGAGCTTCCTTTTATTTGGGGAGTTCATCCCATTTACATTATTCGAATAGAGTGATAGGCTCTTCATCTTGATTTACATGTTTATCTTTTCCTAAATTTTTGTATATATATGATATGGCGACTCTGGACATATCCGAATAAAATAAATATGGCAGATCTACGTATTTTATCTTGGAACATCAAAGGAATGTCCACACCAGAGAAAAGAAGGAAAATCTATCACTTCTTAAGCAAACAAAAACTTGATATTATCTGTTTAGAAGAAGTGAGAGTCAAAAAAGAGAAAAACCATTTAATGCAGAATAAAAGACTTGGGAAATACTTTTGCTCACTAGCAGATGAAAAGAAAAGGGGGGTTACAATTTATATAAGAGACAACATTCCAGCACAAGAAATCTTCAAAGATGAATCTGGACACCAATTAGCAATAGAAATCACCTGGCAAAACCAAAAAATCCTACTGGTTGGAGTGTATGGACCACATAATGCAAAAGAAAAATTTTATAAGAGACTGGAGAAAGAATTATTAGACAAAGATTATGAAGAAATCATCTTGCTGGGAGATTGGAATGGAGTCCTGAACCCACAAATAGATAGACATTCTGGGAAGAAGATCAAGCAAGATCAAGGGAAATTGCCCATAGCTTTTAACACTCTAATGCAAACAACAGGGGTGGTTGATGTCTGGAGACACCTATATGGGAATCAGAAAGGATTCACATTCTACTCAGAAGTACATTCATCCCTGTCAAGAATAGATATGTTTCTCACATCAAAAACTCTTATCCCACAGATTAAGAAAATGGAAATTTTGCCGAGAACCCTCTCAGATCACAACGCAATTCTGCTAGTTTTCAAAAAGAAGAGAACTGACTTCTCCTGGAAACTAAATGATAACCTGTTACAGGACTCAGAAATAGTTAAGAAAGCAAAAGAAATCCTAACACTATATTTTACAGAAAACAAACCAGGAGAAGTAAAAATGGAGACAGTTTGGGATGCAAGTAAAGCCATCATAAAAGGGTTCTTTATACAACAAAATGCAACTAGAAACAAAAGAAAAAGGGAACAACTGGATAAAATAAATGAAGCAATCAAGGAAAAGGAAAGAGAACTTCACAAAAATCCATCTGACAAAAAAATAAAAGAAGAAATAAGGTTACTACAAAAGCAGCTAGATTTGATCTTATCAGAGGAGATAGCAAAGAAATTAACAAGATGGAAACAGAAAAACTTTGAATGGGCTAATAAAGCTGGAAAATGGCTAGCACTACGATTAAGGAAGGAACAAAGCTATGCACCCATTACAAAAATAACAGATGGTAAACATATACACCATGAAACATCCAAAATCAAAAAAATATTTGAACAATTCTATACAAACCTATACAAGAGCAAAACAACTGATAAGGAAGAAATCAAAAAGTATCTGGATGGGTTAAAGATAAATAGGTTCACAGAGGAAGACAGAAGAAGTTTGAATCAACCAATCAGCATAGAAGAAATAGAAGAGGCAATACGATCTTCCAAAAGTAATAAAGCTCCGGGGCCAGATGGCTTCACAACAAAATATTACAAAGTATTCCAGGAGAATTTAACTAAACCTCTACAAGCCATTATGAATTCGATAAAAGAAGGGAAAATACCTGAAACATGGAAAGATGCATATTTATTTACAGTTCTTATATTCCGCCCTTCTCACCCCGCAGGGGACTCAGGGCGGATTACAGTAAACACATATATGGCAAACATTCAATGCCAGTTTGACAGACAACAAATACAGACAACAAATACACCAAGGCTATTTAACTTTTTTCTGGCCGCCAGGGGAGCTGCTGCTTTTTCATCGTCCATCAACGACACCGATGAAGTTCTTCCGCATTCCACATTCCCCGGAGTCTTCTTTCTTTATGGCCTCATAAATTAGTTAAATTCAGCCTCCCACACTTTAAGGTGGTACCTTATTTTCCTACTTGACAGATGCAACTGTCTTTCGGGTTGCAAAGGTCGACCTCCTTTGTTTGAAGGAGGGGCTTCCTGAGTTTAAAAACTGACTCCTTTGTTTGAAGGAGGGGCTTCCTGAGTTTAAAAACTGACTCCTTTGTTTGAAGGAGGGGCTTCCTGAGTTTAAAAACTGACTCCTTTGTTTGAAGGAGGGGCTTCCTGAGTTTAAAAACTGACTCCTTTGTTTGAAGGAGGGGCTTCCTGAGTTTAAAAACTGACTCCTTTGTTTGAAGGAGGGGCTTCCTGAGTTTAAAAACTGACTCCTTTGTTTGAAGGAGGGGCTTCCTGAGTTTAAAAACTGACTCCTTTGTTTGAAGGAGGGGCTTCCTGAGTTTAAAAACTGACTCCTTTGTTTGAAGGAGGGGCTTCCTGAGTTTAAAAACTGACTCCTTTGTTTGAAGGAGGGGCTTCCTGAGTTTAAAAATTGACTGCTTTGTTTGAGAGGCGGGGCTTCCTGGTTATCCTATATAAACCAGTGTCGTACACTCAGTAACCTATACTTTCACCCCTGCATACAGACAACAACATCAAACACACACCAAGAGGGGGTCATTAGCAACCTCTAGATGGAACAAACACGAAAACTTCCCGTCTCATGCACGAGCTGTGGCATGTTCAGCTTTTTCACACTACAATTACTCAATTACATCTGCCCCAAGTGTAAACAAATCACTCGCATGGAACACAGGATCCGACAACTCGAGGACCGTATTAACACCCTTAAGGACATTCAGGAACTTGAGCTGTTCTTAGACACCACACACCACACTGTCCTAGACACGCAGCCCATATCACACCAACATTACGGGGAGGCTCAACAGAACAGCACCTCAGTTGTGGACAACCCTCAGGCTTGGAGAAATGTCACCCTTAGAAGGACACATAGGACCCGGAAGCCTCCTCAGAATACTTCCGCTCAGCTGCAGTTACACAATAGATTCCAAATTCTCACACAACTAGCACCTGACCAAGAAACACAACATATTGGGGAAGACCAGAATGGCTTAGATACTGATCAGTGGCTCATCCTTGATCAGTGTGCAGGGGATAGCCCTGACTGGGACAACACTTCACAACATTCACACTTGAGCAATCGTGCAGGTGTACCATCCCCAACCGTAGACCAGGTGCAACAGGAACACATACAGGAGAACCATAGGCTCTTGGACGAATCTCAATGGATTGTCCTTGACGAATGCACCGGGGATGTCGAGGAGGAGGACAACACTTTTCACCTACACAATTCACACCAACAGGATCACTTTTCTGGAGACCTACACACTACAATGCACAAAAGGGGCCCTGTCATTCCCAAAAGTAAACAGGTCTTGGTAGTAGGCGACTCCCTCCTTAGAGGAACGGAAGCTGTCATTTCCAGACCAGATGGGATGGCTCGAGAAATATGCTGCCTACCGGGGGCAAAAATACACCATATCACTCAGAGGCTCACCAGGCTCCTCAAGCCCTATCACCGTCCTCCCCTCATGTTGATTCATGTAGGAACCAATGATACTGCAAGGCATACGTTTCAAAAGATCACAAATGATTTTCGAGCTCTAGGAGCAAAGCTAAAAGAATGTAATGTACAGGTGGTCTTTTCATCCCTCCTCCCTGTTGTAAGACACGGACCCACAAGAGCCAGAAAAATAGTACAAGTCAATGACTGGCTTAGAAAATGGTGTCAGGAGGAACGCTTTGGCTTCCTCGACCATGGCCTGCTTTTCCAGGAGGATGGCCTACTGGCAAGGGATGGGGTGCATCTCACACAAGTAGGAAAACACCTTTTTGCTCACAGACTCGCAAACCTCATTAGACACACTTTAAACTAGGTCCACCGGGGGAGGGGGACAACAGCCTTGCGAACACTACTTTACCCACAATATCTGGGAATCGCCAGAAGGCTAAACGGAGGGCTGCACAAACACAACAAGGACCAAGTACCCAAAGCACAATAATCCCAATTAAACAGCTCAGGGGAAGATCTCAGGGGCTCACATGTCTTTACACTAATGCACAGAGCATGGGAAATAAACAAGACGAACTCCAACTTTTAGCACAACACCACAAATATGATATCATAGGGATCACTGAAACCTGGTGGGATGACTCCTATCGCTGGAATGTAGATATCGAGGGGTATAACCTCTTTCACAGAAACCGAACAAAGGGGAGAGGAGGCGGAGTAGCCTTATATGTCAAAAACTCTTATGCTACAGAAGAGATTCAAGACAGCAATCTGGGAAACCAGCTTGAAATCATCTGGATAAGAATCAAGGGAACTGGGACTCAAAAAGATGTCGTTGTAGGCGTCTACTACAGACCCCCAAGCCAGGAGGAAGAACTTGATGAAGTCTTCTGCCAACAGTTGACCAAACAGGCACAGAGAAGAGATGTAGTAGTCATGGGCGATTTCAACTATCCCGATATTTGCTGGAAAACAAACTCGGCCAAGAGTACAAGGTCCAACAAATTCCTCGCTTGCCTTGCAGACAATTTCATGGTCCAGAAGGTAGAAGAAGCAACAAGGGGATTGACTACTCTTGATCTCATCTTAACAAATGCGGAGGACCTGATCGATGCGGTCGAAGTGGTAGGATCCTTAGGGGCAAGTGACCATGTGCTCCTGCAATTTGAGGTACAAAGGAAGGCCGAAACTAAGACAAGTCAAACCCGCATTTTGGACTTTAGGAGAGCTGATTTCCAAAAAATGAAGGAAACGCTGAGCAGCATTCCGTGGACACAGATACTAAAAGACAAGGGAGTTACGGATGGATGGGAATTTCTCAAGAGTGAAATACTCAAGGCGCAATTGCAAACTGTGCCAACAAAGAGAAAAAATAGGACAAGTGCAAAGAAGCCAGAATGGATGTCCAAAGAACTTCTAACTGTGCTAAGACACAAAAGAGACATGCACAAGAAGTGGAAAAAGGGAGAAATCACCAAAGAAGAATTCAAACAAATAGCCAACACCTGTAGGGAAAAGGTCCGCAAGGCTAAAGCAAAAAACGAGCTCAGACTTGCCAGGGACATTAAAAACAATAAAAAGGGCTTCTATTCTTATGTCAATAGAAAAAGGAAAAACAAGGAGGCGATAGGACCTCTTCGAGGAGAAGATGGGGCAATGCTGACAGGGGATAGGGAAAAGGCAGAACTACTTAATGCCTTCTTTGCCTCGGTCTTCTCACAAAAAGAGAGTCTTCAACCTCAGCAAGATGGAGTGGATGAGGGTTTGGAGGACATCCAACCCCAAATTGGGAAAGAAGTCGTTCAGGAATACCTGGCCGCTCTTAATGAGTTCAAGTCCCCAGGGCCAGATCAACTACACCCCAGAGTATTGAAGGAACTAGCGGAAGTCATTTCGGAACCATTGGCAACCATCTTTGAGAGTTCTTGGAGAACGGGAGAAGTTCCAGCAGATTGGAGGAGGGCCAATGTGGTCCCAATCTTCAAGAAGGGAAAAAAGGATGACCCAAACAACTACCGTCCGGTCAGCCTCACGTCGATACCGGGCAAGATTCTGGAAAAGATTGTTAAGGAAGTGGTCTGCAAACACTTAGAAACAAATGCAGTCATCGCTAATAGTCAACATGGATTTATCAAAAACAAGTCATGTCAGACTAATCTGATCTCTTTCTTCGATAGAGCTACAAGCTGGGTAGATGCAGGGAATGCCGTGGATGTAGCGTACCTGGATTTCAGTAAGGCCTTCGACAAGGTCCCCCATGACCTTCTGGCAAGGAAACTAGTCCAATGTGGGCTAGGCAAAACTACGGTGAGGTGGATCTGGAATTGGTTAAGTGGACGAACACAGAGAGTGCTCACTAATGCTTCCTCTTCATCTTGGAAAGAAGTGACAAGTGGAGTGCCGCAGGGTTCCGTCCTGGGCCCGGTCCTGTTCAACATCTTTATTAATGACTTAGATGAAGGGCTAGAAGGCATGATCATCAAGTTTGCAGACGACACCAAATTGGGAGGGATAGCCAATAGTCCAGAGGACAGGAGCAGAATTCAAAACGATCTTGACAGATTAGAGAGATGGGCCAAAACTAACAAAATGAAGTTCAACAGTGACAAATGCAAGATACTCCACTTTGGCAGAAAAAACGAAATGCAAAGATACAGAATGGGGGACGCCTGGCTCGAGAGCAGTACGTGTGAAAAAGATCTTGGAGTCCTCGTGGACAACAAGTTAAACATGAGCCAACAATGTGACGTGGCGGCAAAAAAAGCCAATGGGATTTTGGCCTGCATCAAGAGGAGCATAGTGTCTAGATCTAAGGAAGTAATGCTACCCCTCTATTCTGCTTTGGTTAGACCACACCTGGAATATTGTGTCCAATTCTGGGCGCCACAATTCAAGAGAGATATTGACAAGCTGGAATGTGTCCAGAGGAGGGCGACTAAAATGATCAAGGGTCTGGAGAACAAGCCCTATGAGGAGCGGCTTAGGGAACTGGGCATGTTTAGCCTGAAGAAGAGAAGGCTGAGAGGAGATATGATAGCCATGTATAAATATGTGAGAGGAAGCCACAGGGAGGAGGGAGCAAGCTTGTTTTCTGCTTCCTTGGAGACTAGGACGCGGAACAATGGCTTCAAACTACAAGAGAGGAGATTCCATCTGAACATGAGGAAGAACTTCCTGACTGTGAGAGCCGTTCAGCAGTGGAACTCTCTGCCCCGGAGTGTGGTGGAGGCTCCTTCTTTGGAAGCTTTTAAACAGAGGCTGGATGGCCATCTGTCAGGGGTGATTTGAATGCAATATTCCTGCTTCTTGGCAGGGGGTTGGACTGGATGGCCCATGAGGTCTCTTCCAACTCTTTGATTCTATGATTCTATGATTCTATGACAATGGGCTACACAATGGCTGGACACCCACTCCAGCCCGGGCTGGCCTCGAACTCATGACCTTTTGGTCAGAGTGATCTTAATACAGCTGACACTCAGCCAGCTGAGCCACAATCCCGGTGCATATATAACATTAATACCAAAGGAAGATAGAGACCCTCTGCAACCAAAGAATTATAGACCTATATCACTCTTGAATGAAGATTACAAACTTTTCATGTCCATCTTAACAACTATCTGTTTTAATTGAGCAGTCTAGGAGTGCAACCAGATTGATTGAAATGTCCCAGATTTTCTTTCTGAATTTTCTGATTTGATAGTGCATTAAAATATATAAAATAAACTTTTAAAAGTGAAGCAATAAAATTCTCATTGCTCCATTTATATTGAACTGAACCGCTTGTCACAAGTAGTAAATCTGTTGCTATTAAAGATAGGAAGGAATCATGTTTTCATTTGAAGTATTGGACCAGCAATGATAGAAGCCATCCAAGTTTCCGGTTATCTTCAGGACTGTAACTATTTATTTACTTGATTTCTACCTCGCCTTTCTTGACCCAGGCACCTTACAAATCTGGCAAAAGGCACCTTACAAATCTGGCAAAAATTCAGTGCTGCACAGGTAAACAATAAAACGTATCTCATAAAAATATAAACAACCTAAGCATATAAGCAATTAAAACACATAACAATCTAACTAGAACCTTTTGCATGATAATAATAATAATTTTATTTCTTACCCACCTCTTCTTGTGGCTCGAGGTGAGCTGCAACACAATTTAAAAACACAAACCTAGCAAAAATTCAACAAATATACATATTTCTATAAAAGATCCACATTAAAAGTGCATTTCTATAAAATACAAATTAAATACACAAAACAGACATCAAACAAAGGACAGACTGCAACCAGAAAATCAGAAGACATTTACCTCTTAGGAGAAGAGGAATGACAAATCTCGATAAAATAGTGAAGAGTAGAGACCTCACACTGGCAATGAAGATCTGCATAGATAAAGCAATGGTATTCCCCATAGTAACACATGGCTGCATGAGCGAAGAAAGATAGATGCCTTTGAACTGTGATGTTGGAGGAAAATTCTGAGAGTTCCTTGGATCACAAGATCAAACCAGTTAATACTCCAGGAAATATTGCCCAGCTGCTGACTGGGGAGAAGGATATTAGAGGCAAAGATGATTTTGGCCACATAATGAGAAGACAGGAAAGCTTGAAGAAGATCATGATGCTGGGGAAAATGGAAGGAAAAAGGAAGAGGGGCCAACCAAGGGCAAGATGGATGAATGTTATCCTTGAATTGACTGGCTTGACTTTGAAGGAGCTGGAGGTGGTGATGGCCCACAGGGAGCTCTGGCATGGGCTGTTCCATGAGGTCACGAAGCGTCAGAAGTGACTGAACAAATAAACAACAAAAAAGGCTTGCCAGAAGAGATGTGCCTTTAGATGGTTTTAAAATTCTGACAGCTCATTTAGCTTTCGGAGCTCTACCGGCAGGTCATTCCAGAGTCTTGGGGTGGCAATGAAAAGGTGCTCTAGGTAGTGGTCACCAGTCAGGTTCTGGAAGGCTGAAGCAGACCCCCCCCCCCCAGGACCTATGTGTTCCGGGTGGATTGAATCCTGAAGGCAACCTGGACTCAAACCATGTAGGACTTTAAGGTTAAAACCAACACCTTGTATTTTGCCTGGAAACTAATTGGCAGCTAGTGGAGTGACATTAGGATAGGTGCAATGTGCTCACTCCTAGATGTTCCTGTAACCAATCTGGCTGCTGTATTTTGAATCAACTGGAGTTTCTGAACTTGGTACAAAGATAGCCCAATGCAAAGTGCATTGCAGAAGTCCAATCTTGAGGTTACCAGTGTGTGCACTACCATCTTCAGGTTCTCCAAATCTAGGAAGGGGCATGCTGTGACACTGATCTTTAAACGTCTTCAAAAGGAACTATATATATGAAATATAATATTAAGAAAGGTGGTAGCAGGATGCCATTTCTAAATAATGTAGAAAAGCAGATTTCTAGCAGCAGAGGACATATCACTTTGAAATTGAGGAAAGCTGAATCATGGAAGCTTTCTCAGTTATCCATCCTGGAAAGAGACTTTGAAACACCAATCAAGAGTGCACTTGAGAAAAATGCATTAAAACACAGGTTCAGGATGAAATAAGCTACTGGAGTGAAATATCTTATGACACTATTTTCCTAAATTTATTCAAGAATTCTCAGGATATCTGAAACCTTAATCTCAGTACTTGAGTTTATTCTCCATTCGTCTTTGTGTATATGCTCATAAACCTGCATTAACAGCTTTGAATTTTGTTTTCTGTCATTTGTTAAGATGATGAATATAGGAATGCTGTGTGAGGCTGTGTTTAACCCTTTCTTCCTCTGGCATTTTCATAAAATAAATAACCATCACTTCCAGAACTGCTGCAATCCATGTATTTTTTCAAAAAGGTTGACAAAGTATTTGCAGATCTTAAACATGTTATGTGGTTGGGTTCTTAATATTAGGTTTAACAAATTATGGCATAAGGATTATAGCTGTACTTTATTTAAAGCTTCACTTCTTGGCATTTGCTTCTTTTTGGAAAGATCAGGAATCCGATTAAGGCTGTGTTTTGTGTTCCCTGATGATGCTTCCAATCTTCTTAGCATAACCGTAGTGCCGTACCAATTTAGGTTCATACCGGAAATTAATCTACTCTGGGTTTTTAATATACTTCTATCCTCCAATCTGATCATAAGGTGCTATATTAGCTGTTAGGCTTTGTGAAAAACAACAGCCTATGTCTGTCAGTGTTTCAAATTCATGCAAAAATTATAATATAATTAATCTTGCATTCTGTAAATTTAACAGACCACTGCGATCTTGAGATAGGACCCATTCCCACCCATTGAACAAATGCACAAACAAATCAAGCTGCCAAAGTGTTGAGAGCACTCAGTGAATTTGTGGGTAGTGTGTATACACACATACACCTCTCTTGTAACATTGATTTCAGCTTTATACCTGAGTGACAATGACAAGAGGGAGGGAAGAGAGCTTGGAAGACTGCTATTCTTCTGATGCCTAATAATAGAACAAACAGGGAAAAAATAGGTCATTGTAAACAATACTGGCCAAGGATACTGGAAATGGAAACTTTCAAACCAGGTGATCATTTTCTCAGATTGTCCTACGAGAAACAAAGACCAACAATAGGTGCTGCTACTTGAATTTTCCTCTGCAATGGAAACCTGTACTTTGTTACTGTGAGGCTCAGATAACTCATCACTTAAACATAAGCATGTTCTTGTAAAGTGCAGCAATGAGGACATGTTGCAAACTACTTGCCTAACAACCAGTAAATAAGGAGTGGTATTATAAATTTCTCACTCTCACTAAAAAAAAAATCTCAAGGTTAACTAAGAGTGGTTAAACTTGACACCCCTATTTGTAAATTGACTTTAGGTGAAATTGTTTCTTTGAAATTAACATTACCTTGGACTTTGCTTCATTTACTCATACAGTGATGCAGTGCTATTTTGCTATATTGCAAAACAGAGAGAGAGAGAACACAATCTTACTGATGTTTATGGCTTTACTGAGGTGCTTCTGATTCATAATGCATCATAGGCACACAGATGTATTATGCCAGTATATGTAAAGCCCAGCTTCTTATAAGAAACTATTTCAAAGAAGCTGATTTTGAAAATTTCCTTCTCTCGAGTCTTTTTCACAAATTACAATAAAGACCATATTGTCATCATCTTTTAAATCGAAGATGGCAATATTATGATTTATTCATAGAAATCTACAATATTAACAGATTTAGAATTCAGTGTTTAGTCCCCGTCAAGATCTCAAAACTAGGATATCCTTGTTGTTTATTTGTTCAGTTGCTTCCAACTCTGTGACCATATGGACCAGCCCACACCAGAGCTCCCTGTTGGCCATGACCACCCCCAGCTCTTTCAAGGTCAAGCCAGTCGCTTCAAGGGTACCATCCATTCATCATGCCCTTGGTTGGCCTCTCTTCCCCTTTCCTTCCATTTTCCCCAGAATCATTATCTGCTCCAAATTTTCCTGTCTTCTTATTATGTGGCCAAAGTACTTCATCTTTGCCTCTAATATCCTTCCCTCCAGTGAACAGTCAGGCATTGAGTATGGACTGGTTTGATCATCTTGTGGTCCAATGCACTCTCAGAATTTTCCTTCAACACCACAGTTCAAGTTTGGGACAATTAATTAATCAGTTGACTGAAGCAACTATCTCACGATGAAAGTTTCAGAGCTTGCAAACAATGTATTATATTAACACTGTTATTAATAATTAATGACTTACTTTGACTAAGCGGGACAGTATAATTTGTTTTTATTTTCTAATGAAAACGGCACAGATGTTACAATTCTTCCAATAAGTAGTGATTACTCATTATAGCAAAAATCATACTTTGAAGAAAATTTGAAAGTTGTGCACATTTTTAGTGCTTAATTATTAAAAAATAAATTTATTTGTGGTTTGTTAATAATCTTGCTTGTTACATGCTATTCAAAATTAACAAATCATATGTAATAAGTAATGTACTGGTAGTAAAACCTAATAGGTAACATGAGAGATATAATGTTGGCATGCTTTTCGCTTAAGTCTAAAGGTGCAGGAAGACATGACAAAGATGTAGGCAGATACGTATGGTGTGGGAAAAGAGAACAGATGATTTTTCTTCACTTTTATAATACTGGTGCCTGTGAATGAAATTGTGGGAGATTTAGGAATTTTCCCATTTACCATGCAATGAAACTGTGGAATTTGTTACCACACGATCCAGTGATGGCCACCAACAAGTCTCAAGGATAATCTTAGACCAGGGGTGTCAAACTGATTTTCACCGAGAACCACATCCGCCATATGGTTGCCTTTAAAAGGCCGGTTGTAATTGTAAGACTGTATAAATGTAACTATGTTGCATTGGCACAGAAAGCATTGTGGGTCACATAAAATTCAGCCTGCTAGCCTTGTGTTTGACACATGTGCCTTAGACAATAGGTCTTCACTACCAATTGCAATGCTCCATATGCAGGATGAATACTTTTGGGTAACCTCATCTCCCATTTCAGTCCTTTCCCTTTTACGGCCTCAGCAGACAAGATTAGAGGTATGGCCACTGAAGAGAGAAACTTTTCAATGGTTGCATCTCAGTAGTAGTACTGGTAATAGTAGTTTATTCATACTTAGACCACAGGCCATTCACATACAAAATAAACAAATATGATATAAGAGTGCAACAATACAAAAGTACAACATAAAATTAGTGGTACTATAATTATGGACCTTCCTCCCAAGGAAAGCTCTGTCATCTTTATTATTCCAAAAGTACCACTATATTGCATAAGATTATATCTGTTTTTTAAAAAATATTTTAAGGTATTTTGTTAAGCAGCACAAAAGGGCACCTATGACAGAAAGATGGCCTAAATCTAATAAGCCAATCAAACAAATTCCCATTTCAACACCATATGTGATTGCGATAACCACTGGAATAGGTGAAGTGAAATATGTCACTGAAGCCAATCAATCAACATTGCTATGTTTATTTTTATGTTATTTATCTGTTTCAGCAGGGCTTGGGAAAAATTACTCTCTTGGACTATAACTCCTAGAATCTCCCATGCTTTCAAAAGAATTCTGGGAACTGTAGGATAAAATCGACTTTTCCAAGCCTATGTTTCATATGTATCTTCCCCCTGATATATTACAAAAAACGGTCAACACACAACCAGTAATGAAAGTCAGTACCAAATCTAGTTCTTGCTTCGTTCTCATAAACACTCTTTTACTCCTTCCAGATATTATGTGGAGCTGTTATTTTAATCCTTTAAATTTCCTCTTCTTTCAGGGACAGAGGAAGTTTGCTTTCTATGGTGCATAATTTTATAATATACAGGATATTAAAAGCATTCACCACTGAATTAGGCATTTTCATTGATATCTTCCTCAACAATATCTAGTTTCTGGGGGGGAAACAGTTTTCTTGTTCTGTAGCCTCAAAACTAGGGCACACAGCTGACCCTATTGTTTAAAAAATATTTTAATTTAAATTATTGTGGTGGTGTCCTTGAATTGACATTTACCTGCTCCTCTGCCAGGACAGAGTGTTGTGTGAAGTTAAGGAAGATCATATTCACGTAATATAGTGAAAGATGTAAGATTCCATATCTTAAAAAAAGAGAGAGAGAGAGCTTCATACCATCCATTGTAAAATGTTTTGTCATGCATTGACAGTACCTAGGGATAATACCTATAATAATGATATGTGGAGGAGTCACTTTCAATCCTGGATGGGGGAAAATCGGTATATAAATCAATAAATAATAAATAAATAATAATGGGGTGTAATCTTACCATAATTCATAGGATTTTTATGAGTACAGTATATGGCTAATTCACTAATGTGCTGGCAATTTCTTCATTACATTTCTTAATATAGTAAACATGTTTTATCTGTTGAGTCTCTCTTCTCAAGAGGATGCTGTGCAACTTCCTTCCTTTCAATCTCTCCATTCATCCCAAAAGTGTGGTAGAGCTTTGAGAGAAGAGGGAAGCCTTTCATTGAATGACTGGAAGTCCATTTTCAGAATATTGGATGGAATTCACCAAGTTTTTTGTGTTCTATCAATATTTAGGGAAAATATTGATTGCCATTAAATCAGCTCAACTTTTATTTATTTCAAAAACATTGCATAAATTAGTATAAAACTGACAAAATAGAAGGTGTGTGAATGAGGTAACTCAAGAGGTTTGGGATGGTGCCTGTGGCCACTTACAGGGCCAATCTGGAGCATTTAATCAATTAAAGGCCTATGAAAACTTACCCTCTCAACTTTTTTTCTCTCAGTCTCAAAGATTCTACAAGATTTATTTGCAGCCTCATATTCTATATTACCTACATTTCCCAAGTTATCTTCAAGCATACAGTTCATAGGTCAGTGGTCCCAAACTTTTTTTGACCAGGGACCATTTAACCAGGGACCACTTTGACCAACGATTACTCTCCAACTTTAGTATTGAAAGGGTTAGAAATCAGTTTTTGGTCAACTTTAGATTCAGCTTGGTTATTTGGGGTGCTGATTCAGAAAATTGTATTGGATAGAGCATATCAGCTTTAGTTTCTAAGACAGAACATATGCCACCTAGTAGTAGCCATCTGCTTGCCCACAGAAAACCATATTTAATAATCTAGAGCTGATGTGGTCTATCAGATGCAATTTTTGGAATCAATACCCTGAATAACCCTAGGAACAGGCCTAAAAACAAAGAAACCAAGGCTCCCCTACTTCCAGGTCCCACGTGGAATGACTCCACCCAGGAGGAGGAGAAGCAGCAGTCAGGAGGCTTGTTGTCATGCCTTCCGTGGGTAGTCATCCTCTCCCCTCCTAACATCCCCATTACCTTGGCACTATAAGATGGTTTTGCAAGTCCAGTTGCTGTCGTTGCAATCGTGTAGTAACAATGAGCTGTGGACAGGCCCGTAGCCAGGATTTCGTTTGGGGGGGGGGGGCTGATTTTTTTCAGGGGGGGTTCGGGGGGGCTGAGTTTCGTGGGGACTGAGTCTGAGTGAAAGGGGGTCTAGCTTAGCAAACCTTTTGTATCATTACCCCAATACCCCCATGCATATGGGATATATTGAGTATGGTGATCAGATCATGATATGAATAAACATAACAGTTTAAATAATGCACCAGTAAGGCCTTTTCGCGAACCACCATGAAAATGCCTGGCTGTGGACCATATTTTAGTTCTTGGTGACCACTGGTGGTCCACAGACCACAGTTTGGGAATCACTGCTATAGGCTAAAAAGGAGGTTATAATAGCAGGGGTAAACCTGTCTAAGATTCCTTCTGTTCAAGTCAGTTTGTAGCTGGCATACAAAACTATGACAGTAAAATGATGAAAATGGAGGAAAGAAATATATTACAAGAGGATATATTCTATTATCTGATAAATGCATTCTACCTAATCATTTAAAGTGATATTTTAGGTTTGTTAACAGAAATTCAATGCAAGTCAAAACGGCTAAGAAAAAATACATCACAGCCTCTAGATCAGTCAACTGGTGAAGATACTGATGGTTCTGATGTGAAGCAAGTGTCCTCTACAACCAAGTTCTACAAGGTAATACAATTATGGTAGCATCAAACACATTATTTGGTGAAACTAGAAAGCCTGGAGGATCAGAATGATAGAAACTTCCAGATTTCATTACAATTTTCAACAGATAAATAGATCTGTTATTCAGCTGGTGACATAAAAATGTGATCTTTCTATAAATCAGAAGTGGAACAATATTGGGTCCTGTTAATCACAATACCTCAGTGCTGCTCAGTGTAACTAAACAAGGGTATACACATTTATACTCTGTTACTAAAGCTTATGGTTTATTATTGCCAGTATAGGAGAAAGTAGAACTAACTCCAGAACAACAGAATCTCCTGCACTATATCATGGATTCATATAATAAACAACGGATCCCTCCTGAAGTTTCTAAAAAGCTTGTGAGTATTCTCTGTAATACAATATATATATCCAGATTTTTCAAAATATAGTTTTCCACAGAACATTTAGATTACAAATTCTGATTATTCTAGAAAATGTTTTTCATTGCAATATGGATTTTGTATGGTATATATTAAAAATATAGGCACAACTCTGTACCCAAATACAACACACATAGTTAATGCAGATAATCATGTCGCGATAGGAAACAGTAGATGATTCGGTTATTCAAACACAGGATTATTTGCATTCAAAGAAGCCAGGGCTGTTATTCAGTTGCTAGGGGTTAAATGGATGAATCCTGACCTCTTTGGTTGCAAAAGCCATACTACCAGTCACGAATGACAAGGAGAGAGGGAGGAGACTAAAATTGTTTTAATTGGTTCTGGGCTTTTTTGGGGGTTGGGGGGGGGGTGGAATTGATTAATAGCATTTCAATGGGAACTTTTGCTTTGACATATGAGTTTTTTTAGTCATGAGCATGGTCATGGAATTAATTAAACTTGTATGTCAAGGTACAGTGGGGGGGGGGGGGTATTTAGTCAGATACAAGTTCTCCCAGACAATGTAAAAATCAGACAATGTGATTTTCTGGATGTGTTTTCTCATGTTGTCTCCTCATAGTTGAGGTCTACCTATGATGTCAATTACAGGCCTCTCTCATCTTTTTAAGAGGGAGAACTTGTACAATTGGTTTCTGACTAAATACCCCCCCCCCCCCACTGTATCACAGTATTTTGAAAGGGGACACTACACTTTTGAATTGGGATTCCATCTTCCAACATCACAAGCCAGCGTAGTCAATGGAAAAGAATAACAACTTCCTTCCTTTCCTTTTCCTCCCTTTCTTCCTTTTCTTTCCCACCTTTCTCTTGGTATCGGATCCAACACAGCATATAGCACATAGCATCCCTAAAACTGTTGATAAAAATATTTTAGATGTGATGTATGCTATGATCTTAATCAGAGAATTGCTTCACCCAGAAATGGTGAGGCGAGGCACCCAATTGCTTTTTCAATCATGGGCTCTGACAGAAGCCCTCCAATGATTTGGAACTGTTGAACATGATTGCTCCCAATACTATTAAAATTAATGTGATTCTGTTTTAATGCTCAGTTACAAGAGGAATTCAGTGCTGAAGAAAACTTTCTCATCTTAACAGAAATGGCCACCAGTCATGTACAAGTTCTTGTGGAATTCACCAAAAGATTACCAGGTATGTTTTCTTAAATTCTAAACTCTTCCCATCTGTATTTCCATTGAAGATACTTACAATACCATAGCAGCGTATAATTAGAACCGTTGCAAAATCTAGCTACCAATTTTTTTTAAAAAAAACCTCTAAAATGATAACAGTAAATAAAGAAGAAAACTCAAACACAGGAGGAACTCCAGAGAAGAAACAAACAGGACTAGCTAATCACCTCTCAACAAAGAATTCCCCCAGGCAGGGACAGGGCACACCTAAAAACTGTCAGGCTATTAAATGGTAACCAAGGTGGCCAACTGAAACATTCACACCTAGCTCCAACAGACAAGACTTCTTTCTCCCACCCTGGACTTTCCAAAGATACATAAATCCAATTTTCCTAGTTTCCAGCAGACCTCACAACCTCTGAGGATGTCTGCTATAGGTGCAGGTGAAACATCAGGAGAGAATGCTTCTGGAACATAGCCATACAGCCCAAAAAACCTACAACAACCCACTGTTGCATAATATGTACATATTTCTCTTTTATCATAAAAAGAGAAAACAAAGCCAACCTAACTTAATCAGAAAGTCAATTGTTTCCGCAAAATTTGTCCTGCTGTCCATTTTTTGGAATAGCTTTAATTCATTACTCTTAAAGTAGTTATCCAGTGTTAATTATTTACATTTCAACATATGTATTCATAGTACTTAGCAGTGCACCATCAGGAACAACTTCTAATCTAATTTTGGTGAGTTTGTTGTTGAAAAGAGAGCAGAACTCTTCTCCTTTCTTTTCTTCTGCTAGCTACTCTTCCTCCATCAATTGCTTCTTCATAGACAAAGATAACATCCCATATCTCTAAAGGAAAATAAACTAGAACATCTTCATCGAAGGTAGTGTTCCATATCAAATAAAGAAAGGTGAGGAAAGATGCTATCGCTGCAAAACAGCCTTGATAAAAATAAGAAGCATATTGGCATGAATTGTGTTATTAGTCACGGCTAGAGCATATTCATTCAGACAGCTATCATGCAAACTACAAATGCACACAGAGAGTGTGTGTGCATGTATTTTATACGTGCATTCAACACATTTCATACTATATAATTCACCACTGTATACATAATTCAATAACAAGTGCAATGCGGACTGGAACGGCTTTGGATTATGATTTTGGACTGTGTGGTTTTAATAAATGGTTTTAATGTTGACATGTCTTTTACATGTATTTGTTTATTTTATTGTGTGTATGTTATGCAGCATCAAATTGTTGAATGTATTGTCGAAGGCTTTCATGCCCGGAATCACTGGGTTGTTGTAGGTTTTTCCGGGCTATATGGCCATGTTTTGGAGGCAATTTTTCTCCTGACGTTTCGCCTGCATCTATGGCAAGCATCCTCAGGGGTAGTGAGGTCTGTTGGAAGTAGGAAAAATGGGTTAATATATCTGTGGAATGACCAGGGTGAGACAAAGGACTTTTGTCTGCTGAGGCTAGGTGTGAATGTTTCAGCTGATCACCTTGATTAGCATTCAATCAAATTGTTGCCTACTTGTAAGGCCGCTCTGAGTCCACTTCAGGGTAAGAAGGGCAGGGTATAAAGGTAAAGGTTTCCCCTTGACATTAAGCCTAGTCGTGCCTGACTCTGCGGGGTGGTGCTCATCTCCATTTCTAAGCTGAAGAACCAGCAGTGTCTAGACACCTCCAAGGCCATGTGGCCAGCATGACTGAAGAACAACACTCAGAAACAGGGGAATTCCAAACAAGAAACAATCAGAGCCAGCTAATCACCTCCCAACAAAGGATTCTCCCAGGCAATAAGAAGCCAGGCCATAATAATAATAATAATAATAATAATAATAATAATAATAATAATAATGTATTTATATTCTGCTCTATCTCCCCAAAGGGACTCAAGGCAGATGACCTTAAAACTGCAAGGCCATTAAGTGCTAATCAAGGTGGCCAATTGAAATATTCCCACCTACCTCAAACAGGCAAGAGTTCTTTCTCTCACCATGGACATTCTACAGATATATAAACCCCTTTTTCTTAGTTTCCAACAGATTCCACAACCTCTGACGATGTCTGCCATAGGTGCAGGCAAAACATCAGGAGAGAATGCTTCTGGAACATGATCCTACATCCCATAAAATTTACAACAACCCAATGATTCCGGCCATTAAAACCTTCAACAATACATAGAATAGTACTAGTTTCATAATCTGGTATTTTCATATTTTATTCCAGGCTTCCAAACCCTTGACCATGAGGATCAAATTGCATTGCTAAAGGGTTCTGCTGTGGAAGCCATGTTCCTTCGCTCAGCTGAGATTTTCAACAGAAAACTCCCTACAGGCCATGCTGACCTCCTGGAAGAGAGAATTCGTAACAGTGGTATGTGGCTTTGATTAACAGCAACAGGAACCAAGCTAGTCCTTGGAATGCTAGAGAGTGAGGGTGTATATCCATTATATGAATATCATGTATCCAAGTGTTCAACAATAAGCTCTCAGTCATTCTTGAGTCCAAAGGTTAACAAGTAAAGTTGTAATCATAAAAATATATGTACATCCCGAGAAAACTGTCCCATTACAACCAGCTATATTTGTTCAAGGATATGCATAAATAAATTGGGGCAATGAAACATACTTCTATCACGTTCATTCCAGTAACCGCATCTCACACATTTAACTTACTACAAATGATATAATAATGATGGTGCAAGGTCTACTGTTGCTAATACATTTGTTTGGATTACTCAGATGAAGGGCTCATTTGGAATAAATGGCAAAATTATGATGGGTGTGTAGAAATTTCATGTTTGGTTTCATGAGAGCTGATCTAGTTTAATATATTTATTATTATGATAGTTCTTTTTATATGTATAGAATGTATTTGCATTAAACAACTCTAGTGGTAATGTAAGTCTTCACAGATAGGAAATGATTCATGGTTAAGCCCAAAGCTATGTGTGAAATCCGACTATCGGTCCTAACACACAGCCATATAACCCAGAATATCAAGGCAGAAAATCACACACTATCTGCTTTAAGCTGCGTTATGTGAATCCACACTGCCATATATTCCAATTAAAAGTAGATAGTGTGGGATTTTACTCAGCTGTGTGAAAGGGACTTTAGTCTATCCACCAGACTCCAGCAGCAGAGGAAATGTCTCCTTCCATGGCCTTGGACACACCACCAAATCCAATCTGAAGAGTTGAGACCATGGAAGTAGATTTTGGAGGTGCAGGGGAAGGGACAAGCAAAATCAGCTGAGCAAGCAGAAGACTGTTCATAGGTCATTGGATGTAGCCCTCCAACATTTAACCGATGAAAGCCGGGACAAATGTGACCAAGCAATTTAAGAATGTGCTCAATATTGGAGGCTGATACTGAGACAGGATCCAATGCATGACTTTGTGCTAAACTCCATTTAAAGGGGGTATTTTAGCACATGGTATTTCTAAAGTTTTATAGTAAATATTGTGGCACTGTAAGATATGGAATATGTGCAATGACTACTGGAACGGCCCTGGATTATGATTGTAGATGGCGTGGTTTTTAATAGTGAATGTAATGTTTTCAAATGTTTTAATGTGCATTAATTTTATTCTTTTTTAATTTAAATGTTCATTTGAATTGCATGTTGTTTTAAGGCATTGCATAGTTGCCTATATATAAAGCCGCCTTGAGTCCCCTTTGGGGTTGAGAAAGGTGGGGTATAAATAGGGCAAATAAATAAATAAATGGGAAAAAATATTTTGACAGACTTTTATCTTTGGTCACAATAGACTGTCATTGCAACGACCTTGCTGTCAAAAAAGAATTATGTAATTCTTCGAAGAGTTTGTAACTTTAAACTTAGCATAACCATAGAATATATTTTCAGTTGTCATATTTTGCATAGGCGTGTCCCATTTCCCTTTTGAGATTTCTCTCTTTATAACTGAATGCACTAGGTTTTCTATGTAGTCAACACTGATGCTATTATCTTACTCCAAAAGGGCTCAGGCATTTTGTTGCATAATAATAATAATAATAATAATAATAATAATAATAATATCACATACAAATATAGTCATAACTTAAATAGAATGACTCACTTAAATGTGTACTAGCAAAAAGTCCAAACTTATTCTGAAGAAAGAAATATTTGTGTTTGGATGGTTTTTATGTGAAGCTGCATGTCAGGCTGTCAGCTAAGTCTCATTGTCAGTTGCTATGCAAACCAAACACAATAGCAAAAATATGGAATGTTTTGTCACCTGCCACTGTGCAGTTTTCTGAAGCTTCTGCCATCTCTTAACATTTATGATCCCCTCAACTATTTTGCATTACAATTTTGTGTGTGATAAAGCAAGTTGAGTGATCTAGTGATGATGACCTTTCCGCACTGTTATCCTTTTGCTGATGAAATACAGCTTTTTTATGGTTGCGAGACTATAAGGCAAATAGTTTCTATGGGTAATGCTATCTTCCTTACAACCTTCTGTAAAAGGTTAGATGAATGTATTTTTCTATCTAACACCAAGGCCATTAATTAAGTGATACCAATTGATATCAAAATCCATGGATCTTCCAGTCAAATTAACAGTGGTGTAGTGCAGTCATAGTGAAATAGAAATGCAGTCATGCTGGCCACATGACCTTGGAAGTGTCTGTGGACAATGCCAGTTTTTCGGCTTAGAAATGGAGATGAGCACCACCCCCAGAGTCGGACTTAATGTCAGGGGAAACCAGTGAAATAGTATCATTTATAGAAAATGGCAAAATCAAGATTTGCTTTTTAAAAAATTTACTTTTAATTTTTTTTTGCTTTTTTAAAATTTTGAATTGTTGACTCAATGGACAAAGAATCCATGGCTATGGAGTGCCAACTGTATTATTCAATCGCAGCACAAAAACCAGTATGGTGAAGTGATTTGAGTGTTGGACTCTTGTAATCCAGTGTAGGAACCCACTCATCCATGGAAACTTACTAGGTGGCATTGGGAAAAACCACACACTCTCAGGGTGCTTCCAGACATGACTTAATCACGCATCAAAGCGGGTTTTAAAAAGAACCCCTTAAAAGTGTTTAAAACTTACCCGGCCAGCATTATGGTCCTCCTCACACCCTCCTGGTGCATCATGTCCTCCACACCCCTTAAGTCTTCTGGTGCGTTATTTCCTCACACCAGGAGGGTGCAAGGACGACCATAATGGCAGCTGGGTAAGTTTTTAAAACTTTTTAGGAGTTCTTTCGTGGTATTGGGGGAGGGGATGGGTGTCCTCTTGGTTTTTCAAGCTCCTGGAGCCCCCAAAACTGAAAGGACTGTGTGGATTGGATCCGAGCCCAATCCACACCGGGTAAGACCCAGATCTTACCAGGTGTTTAATTAATTCTGAACAAAGCAGGGAAATTCTGCTTGTTCTGAATTAATTTACCTGAGGCGTCATCTGAAAAGATGGCTTACAAGACTCAGAATGGGTGCCTTAGAGAAAGCTTTAAGTAGGGAATTCAAAAGCTAGGATCCAACAATGAAGGAAACTGTTTCTCAGAGCTTACACTCACCTAATCTGTAAGTATACGGATGACTTCTGAAGGATCTTTGATTCTGACTAAGGGCATTATGACACCATGCTGTTATAATGTCACAGCAATGCATTACTCCCATTTGTGTCTCAGCCTAAATTGCAAGACTTCATTGCTCTCTGGGCATTGTTACGTTGCACTGCAGGGCCTCCTGTACACAAGCCATTGGTGGGAAAAGTGGGTTGCCCCATTCTTCAAGGTTTCCCAAGGAAATCCCTATTAGTGAAACTCCAGATCAATTCTAGTGCTCAGGCAGGAAATATGACTTTTGTGGCATGCTTAAAACTCCCTTAAACTCTTCCGATCTTGTTGCTGCTGCTTTGTTTTGCTGTTATATTGTCATAACATTTTTGCCATCATAATGCTATGACTAAAAAAACCCAAATCAATCACAAAGCAAGGGATTGTGCAAAAAGCCCTTGCAAATGCAGGACGAGTGCGGATAGAGAACATCAACAATCATCTACTCTCAAAAGACTGACTGGAGATTATTTCAAATGGAATAAGGCAGCATAAAGGAATGATGTAACAAGTCCCTAATTAAATGGCAACAGAGTTACCTGCATTACAGTCTGTATAGAGCTTAAGTGCTTTCAGTTATAACAGAAAGACTTCTGTTTGTTGATTGTAAGAGAGAATTGTAAACAAAAGTTTGCTCAATGATATCAAAGAGCAGTTTTTCAATAGTAACAACAAAAGTATTTCCTCTGGTTGGCTGAATAATTTTATGCTGAATTTGAATCTGGATCAGCCATATGCTAGACCAGGAGTCCTCAAACTTTTTATGCAGAGGGCCAGTTCACAGTCCCTCAGACTGTTGAGAGGCGGAACTATAGTCTGGAAAAAATGAACAAATTCCTATGCACACTGCACATATCTTATTTGTAGTGCAAAAATTGAAGGAACAATACAATATTTATAATGAAGAACAATTTTTACCAACATGAACTGGAGCCCCCAGTGGCGCAGTGGGTTAAACCCCTGTGCCAGTAGGACTAAAGACTGACAGATCACAGGTTCAAATCCAGGGAGAGTGTGGATGAGCTCCCTCTATCAGCTCCAGCTCCTCATGCAGGGACATGAGAGAAGCCTCCTACAAGGCTGGTAACACATCGAAACATCCAGGCATCTCCTGGGCAACGTCCTTGCAGATGGCCAATTCTCTCACACAAGAAGCGACTTGCAGTTTCTCAAGTCACTCCTGACATGAACAAAAAACCAACATGAACTTACCAGTGTTTCAATGAGAAGTGCAGGCCTGCTTTTGGCTGATGAGATAGTAAAGTTAATTAGTATTGTTGTGTGCCTTCAAGTCATTGAAGATTTAATGTAACCCTTACCCCTAGTTAGTGTAGTCAAATTTTAGGGGTGATGGCATTTAAAGTCAAGAATAACAGTGGAGGATAATGGATATACATTTCCCATTCCTGTCTTACTGGTCAAAATGAACAGTAAATAAGGGGTTGCAGTATTCTTTGAAATGAATTTTTGATTAAAATTTCAATAAATTTGAACTAAAGCTTCTGATGAAGAATTTGGAACTGGGAAAATACTTTGCATAGATAAGATTATGTGAAATATATATTATAACACAATGAGTAATTAATACACATTTCCTAGTAAAACAAAAGCTCATTTACTCTTTGATTTAATATCCACTGGCAGTTTCAAACCTATCCAGATGAAAGATCTCTCCATCCATATTAACAACAGCCTTAGTCATAATTAATTAGCACAAAACGTTCCCCCTCACAGCTGTTTTTCTTCTCTTTAATTCAAACATCTAGCTGTAATAAGTGCATAAATCCAATGCTTATTACTGAAGATGGGAAAATTAATATAGAATGTATCAGAGCCTGAGAACAGAGATAAAGAACTGTCATCCATAGTCCCTATATCAGGAAGCACACTATTGTTGTGTGTCTTCTGGTCATTTCTTACTTATGGCAACTCTTTGTTGACCCCATCATGAAGTTTTCTTGATAAGATTTGTTCAGTGTGTTGCTTTTGCCTTATCTGAAGCTGACTTACTCAAGGTCCATAGCACTAAGCCATGTCAGTTAAGATGGTGTCAAACTCCAGTGTAGATGTACCCATAGGCTAACACTGAAACCGCTATATTGTGCACCATGGAAATAAATCTTTGGTTGTAGTCACACTATCCCTGGAATGGTGTTGAAGGCAAAACTGAACACTTTGGATCTTTCTAAGACCAATCCCTCCAACCTTGCAGTTGTATGAAATCTAATTTCAGATTCTGTGTATAAGGTAGTAATGCTGAAATTTGGAGCTTTTCTAAGTCCCGTGGATACTGAGGGACACTTGGCAAGCTTCGCTAACCGCAGATGGCACAAATCAAAAACCTTGAAGGGAACTGCTGGCAGCTGGAGTCTTGCTAAGATCCAAGAATGTCCTTTGTTGGTCCTAAGGAGGCTCGAGGGAGGTCATGGGGATGGAAGCCATTTCCAATTCATCTTCCCTTCTGCCCTTGGGAAACTACAATTCCCACAGATCAAACTTTGTCTTCTTTTTATTAGGGGTGGATTTAGGGGTCTTTGATAACAGTAGCTTCTTACAAATTGCCAGAAAAAGGACAGGAAGTCATATTTGCATTTTCATTGTATTCTGTACTCCTGTACTATTTATTTAACTTCCATGTTGAAGCTAGTGCAATATTAATTGAATGAAATTCTGTGTTTTAGTTTTCAGCTTGTAGTCATATACATTTCCATATTGGCTTCTGTTTCTCATTTGTTTGATTTTAATGTTGCAATATCTCATACATGAAACAGAAGCTTCATTCTTATCCCTCTCATATTCGTTACAAATTGGATTAAGTTTAATGACGTTTGGACGAAGGGATGATGAACCATAAACATAATGTAGACAGGTTATCACATGCTATCTAAACCAGTGTGCTTAGTCTTAGACTAGATTTAATTTCACCTTTCTCTAGACAACAAATCCATTTCAGCATCTTGATCGAATTCCAGCATCAGGTATTCACATGCCTTTATGATGGAATATCCATGCCTGTTTGGAGGAATTTTCTAATTAAGGTGCTATATTTTCTTTCCACTCGCATATAAAACCTTGCTACCAAGAAAGGCAGTAAAAATACAATCCAACTGTCTCCATTTGACAAGGACAGTCCTGTTTAATTTTATGTCACCCCAATTTTTCTGCTTTAAAAAAATTCCAGTTTCCTCTCACTTCCCCCTTTTGACCCCAGCTTGCTGCAATGTCTATAAACTAAGTGTAAAGGTAGTTTGCAGGAAGGAGAGACCCTATGAAGGAGAAGGGACTTGAGACTTGGGCAAAAGCAAATTGTTACAGCCTCTCCTAGCTTGATTGTACACTTGGACAGGATAGTCCATCAGAAGGAGAAGGACTTTGAATAAATGAGTCCTCTGCAAAGAAGAAGGAAATCCAACAAAGGATTCCCCCAGGCAGGAAGCAGCCAGGCTTTGAAGCTGCAAGCCTATTCAATGCTAATCAAGGTGGCCAATTTCAACATTCACCCTTGCCTCAAGCAGACAAGAACTCTTTCTCCCACCTTGGACATTCAATTAATATATAAACCTCACTTGCCTAGTTTCGAATAGACCTCACAACCTCTGAGGATGCCTGCCATAGATGTGGGTGAGACATCAGGAGAGCATGCTTCTGGGACATGGCCATACAATCCAGAAAACTCACAGCAACCCAGTGATTTTGGCCATGAAGGCCTTCGACAACAAAATAGCCACTCTGTGGCAGCTGTATCAAGTTATCATCACAATAATTATATCAATAGTTAGACCTAGCAGCCTCATTCTGTTTTACAACTTGACACAATTTTTAAAAAAAATAAGAAAAGGATCATCAACGAAATGATGTGGGGAACATGTTATTCTTTTCATAGGTTAAGAAGTGCTGGTGTGCATTATTATATATAAGAAAGTAGCCCCCTCTTGTGGTTAAAAGGAACACACAATTGAGGGAATGATGAAACATGGGGAAAGAGGCTGAAAAAAGCACAATTAGGACCGCATCACACTAGAGAAAAAATCCACTTTAAATCCGGTTGCTGCCTCCTACAGAATTCTGGCATTTTTAGCTTAGCGAGGAACCTTTAACAGCCCCACTAAACTACAAATTCCAGAATTCGGCAGGAGGCAGAAACCGGATTTTAGGTGGATTTTTTCTGTAACTTGTTGAATAGTTTGATTAACATACACTTTAAAACTATTTTTTCTTTCCATGAAGATCTGTTCTTGGGTGTGAAACCTATTATATATGCTGTTAGTTTTTGCCATTTTAGTTGACTTTGGAAATATTTGATGTTCTCAAATTTTAAAATGGGAATAAAAATAAATCCAACAGAATATAAATGCAGATATCTTAAATGCACTCCTCTAAAAACCAGATCTAAAGTCAATTCATTCTCTAGTGTGATGAAGTACAGAGGTGGCCCTAGGTAATTTTCAACGGTAAGCAAACAGTATCCCCCCCCCCCCCCACCCCGCCCAAACCAATCACGGATATATATTTTCTGTTCGTCATGGGAGTTCTGTGTGCCATATTTGGTTCAATTCCATCATTGGTGGAGTTCAGAATGCTGTTTGATTTTAGGTGCACTATACATCCCAGTAACTACAACTCACATATGTCAAGGTCTGTTTTCCCCCAAGAGCGCCTCAAGAGCACCCCTGGGCAAAATCAACTATATTGCAAATGCAAATGCTAACTTTGCGTAATGGGTTGAGCCGCCTCTGAGCAAATTTAATAGATCTCTGCATAAGTCTAAGAAACCAAGTTTCTCACTGTTTGAGCTTTAGTTTTCAGGCTGTTGCTTAATGTGGGTGTGTGGAATCATGCTTAGTTTCATTTATTCTGAATTGCAACATAGTTCTAATTTTAGCAGTATTCTTTTCTCTCATGCTCAGTTTCCCACAAGTTGAGAATAACATCTAATAAGTGTTATTACTGAAACGTATCAAGTCTATGCAAGAAGCCTCCAGTGGTGCTGTGGGTTAAACCACTGAGCTGCTAAACTTGTTGACCAAAAGATCGCAGGTTTGGATCCAGGGAGCGGCGTAAGCTTCCGCTGTCAGCCCCAGCTTCTGCCAACCTAGCAATTCGAAAACATGCAAATAGGTACCACTCCGGCAGGAAGGTAATGGTGCTCCATGCAGTCATGCTGGCCACATGACATTGGAGGTGTCTATGGACAACGCTGGCTTTTCGGCTTAGAAATGGAGATGAGCACCACACCCCAGAGTTGGACAATATCAGGGGGAAACCTTTACCTTTACTATCAAGTCTACGTAGTCCTCCTAAGGGCCTTGTAAAGGCTTAGCATGAAAGATGGTTGCTTTGTTGCAACTGCTCTGAAATTTTCAGTTTTAGAACTACTCTCATATCTTCCTTGACATTAGAAAAGGCATCTTAAATTAGTGAAACTTAAATTCATGAAACTTAAATTAAGAATTCACCATATATGCACTAGCTACATGATGCACTCATGCAGTCATTTTGCTCCCAATTCCAGAAGAGTCAATTTCACTTAGGTCCCACTGGAATCAACAGGCATAATTGCCATGAAAAACTAATAATTGCAATAAAACATACAAGGAAGTCTTATGTATTCTTATGCAAATTCCACTGGGTTAAGCAAGACCTATTTCTAGATAGGTATGCATTTTCAATTTAAACCCCATTAACTTTCTGTAGATTGGGGTCAATGTGACTAATGTTGCCACAAATTTGTATAGGCTTATAGAACTTGCTTCTAGCTAGTTTTGGCATCTTAGATCAGAATGGCATGTTTGGAATGCTATAAACACAAGTGAGACCTATAATGAATGTTGCAGTGTGGAATTATTCTGTTCAACCAACTATGCCCTCTACCAGGTTACTTTGGCACCCTCCAACTGCCCCAATTTGGCAGGGACTGTCCTGATTAATCATCAGTCATCTCACATTTTCAACTGCTTCTAAAATGTCCCAGCTTCTCTTTTCTCTTCCTACTATCCTGTTTTCATCAATGTAATGCCAATATATATTGTACAAGTTTAAAATGTCCATGCTGATAGCTGTGAAAGAGTTAATCTCTGGAGCATTATGAATGAAGCATGCGTAGAACAGACAAGGAAGATATTGCAATAGACTGGACACTGAATTAATGAGCTGATAACAGTGGGGTATAAATATAGCAGATGCAATTTCTTCTATTTTTTTCTCTTCTCTCTTGCTTCGTGACCGTGCTAACGAATAAGTGTTATTGTAATGAATGAAATGTGTACATAAAGATAAGAGCCGCTGTTGAAGCAGAAACAACTGTCTGAAATCAGTTAATTGGATGATAAGAAGCAAGTTGGCCAGAAAATTGCATTGATAGTTTTGTGTTCTGTTTACTTTGGTTGCTGAAAACTGAGTTTGAGTGTTTCATTTTGTAAAACTTGGAATTTTCCCTAACCCGGTTACCTCCTGTAAGAGTTATGGCATCAATGAGAAGAGGACAAAGAAGATATCATTTTGCACAGGGCTTTCTTTTACTCATTAATTTATGTACTGTATAGAAATGAAAATTAGCAGCAAGTGTTATCATTTAAATGGAATAGAATGTATCTCACTATATTGGGAAGACTGCTGCCAGGGGTACATTTACACTGTAGAACTAATGCAGTTTGATACCACTTTAACCTCTCAATCTGAAGGAATTCTGGGATTTGTAGTTTGATGTGGCACCAGCACTCTTTGGCAGATAAGTCAAAGACCTTGTAACACTACAGAACAGGTAAAGATTAAATACATTTAAATAAACATTTCCCATTTTTAATACAGGTATCTCAGATGATTACATCACACCCATGTTCCAATTCTATAAGAGTATTGGGGAACTGAAGATGACACAAGAAGAATATGCTCTACTCACAGCAATAGTTATCTTATCTCCAGGTAATTCGATTCCTTTGTTAATAATGTGTGTGTGGCAGGGGAGTGGTTTAGAAAAATTGCAGAAGGATAAGGGTTAGAAATTTTGAAAAGGGTTGGACATTTTGAAAAGAATAACTCAAATGATAAAGATACATTTGTGGGATTGAGCATCTGGAAGAGAGAGAGGAGACCAGAGATCACAGGAGGGGCTTCAGATAAAGCACCACAACCACATTTCATCCATTCTGCTATTTTGAATCCAGAGGATCCAACTCCTAAGACCAATACAGTTTTCTACTCACGTTGTATGTAAAAAATGTTCAAAAATAATTTTAAAATGAAATGAATTAAGTTTCTGAATGAATATGGGCCGGGCTGGTAGCACAACTGGTTAATCAGCTGCAATAAATCACTGCCGACCGAAAGGTGACTGAGTCGGGGTTGAGCGCCTGACTGTTAATAGCTGTTAAAAAATAGCGGTTAAAAAAATGCCCAACTCACTGTCAACCTAAGCTGTTCGAAAACAGCTGTGAGCTGTGAGTAGAGGAATCAGGGACGGGGAGGCTAATTTATGACACCATAAAAATGCCAGAGAGCAAGGAGGAAATACTACCATCAAAAAGGGTCAGTGTCATAGTGGAAGAAGCGACAGCTCCCCCTGTGACCGAATTGGTGGAAGAACTGCTGAATGGCTTCTATCTGTCTGTATGTCTTGTATGTCAAAAACGGCACTGAATGTTTGTTGTGTATATGTACATTGTGATCCGCCCTGAGTCCCCTTCAGGGTGAGAAGGGTGGAATAGAAATAATGTAAATAAATAAATAATTACATATTACATGACTGCAGGATTGTTGTTTATTTAAAGGTGTACAGTTTGGTCTCACAATTGGGTACATTTACCAATGTAATAGGTGTACTATCAACTCCTAACATTTTTAGCCAGGTTGTGGGGTGAAATGAGGACATTTTCACTCCCAAATAAAACTCTACTCTCCAAGAAATTTCCTCTCTTCCCAAATTTGTAGCATTGCAGTAACTCAAAACTATTGTTAATAATTTAGAATAAAGTTTAGGCGACCACAGAAAACTCAAAGGCAAAGCTAAAGCTGGCCCTCTGCTAAAGCAATGTGAGTAGATGAATCAGAACTGCATTAAGCACGAAGGTATTTTACGCACAGCTTTTTGGAGGAAAGTTTACAAAGAAAGCTCTTTGGCAAGGAGATGGCGTAACAGCAGCCCCCTGTGTCCAGAACAGAGCACAGCCTCCAAAGATGCCGAATGATGAGAAAAAGCCTAAATATACCTCTATCTGTTGCCTGTTTTGTCATTGTATAATCGGCATTTAATGTTTGCCGTATATGTGTTCTGTGATCCACCCCAAGTTCCCTTCGGGGTGAGAAGGGCAGAATATGAGTACTATAAACAAACAAACAAACAAACAAATAAATAAATAAACACTGCAAATGTAAACATTCTGGGTGTTAATTATTTTCAATATCTTAAATTTCTGCAGTCCCAAATGTGGGAAAACAAAGGAAAATTTCAGGAGCAGGGAACATTTCTTCTTAGCCTCTGATTGTAGCACTGTGATATAACTTAAAATAATATACATAATTGTGTCTCTCTCACCTGAATGTTTTTTTTAATCTAAAATATAGATCGGCAATATATACAGAACAGGGAATCTGTGGAAAGGCTTCAAGAGCCCCTGCTGGAAGTTTTGCAAAAGTTCTGCAAGCTTTATCATACCGACAACCCTCAACATTTTGCCTGCCTCTTGGGTCGTCTTACAGAACTAAGGACTTTTAATCACCATCATGCGGACATGCTGATGTCGTGGAGAGTCAATGATCACAAATTTACACCTCTTCTTTGTGAAATATGGGATGTCCAGTAATAAGAATGGATTTAGTTGCAACCCTAACCACGTGTACTTGGAAAAATAGAACTGACTTCATGCAAATGTTTTCAGTATCAATTTTTATCACCTGAACCTAAAAGCATTTATAGTAATTTTTTCTTACAGTAGTTTGTCAGTTAGTTTTTTAACAAACATTATCCTAACGACATGTACTGGAAATTCTGGGGTGATGGTCTTGTTCTCCAACTTTTCACTGCCCTTTTGGAACAACAACAACAACAACAAATTCCCAAGACATGCCTGAAGTTGTTATACTCTTATCTCTTCTGCAAGTAAACTAATTGTATCTACATATCTTCCTTCAGAATTATGAAATCTCCGTGTGTGTTCATTATATTCTGCTCAGTTCAAATGTTTTATTGACAATTTTGTAGTTGCTATAAGAACTCAGTAAATATTATTTTGCCCAAGTATGCTTCTTTATGTTTTTTTTTGTTTTTTGTTTTTTTTTTTTCTAATTTTTTAATTAAATTTTATTTTGAAAAGATAATACACCAACCATATATGTTGCAAAAATGTACACATACACAAACAAACACACATACACAAACAACCCTCCATACAGTTACCCCTCCACCCACCCCCAGTGCTACCCACCACCTTGACTTCCGTCACTAATCCACGCAGGATTTATGCACAACTTATTTAACCCTCTATACTTCTAATTCAATAAATTCCTCTTGTTTTTATTTCTTTAGCTCTCCCGTCAAGTATGCTAAGGCCAGCTTCCAGTTTCTTTCAAATATTTCATTATTTTCATATTTCAAATTGCTTGAAATCTTAGCCATCTGTGCATAATCCCACAATTTATCCTTCCAATCTTTGATGCTTAATGTTTTCTCCCCTTTCCAATTTTTGGCAATTGTAATGCGTGCAGCCGCAAAGCTGTACAAGCAGATTTCTCTCTCTGGCTGTTCTAAGCTGTCTCTGAATATCCCTAATAGGCACATCCCTGGGTTCTTTTTTACTTTGTTGTAAATCATTTTATTTGTTTCCTTTATTATTCTTTTCCAATAGATCTGCACCAGTTCACACGACCACCATACGTGAAAGAAAGTCCCTTTCTTTCTTTTGCATCTCCAACAGGATCCTGTTTGTGACTTGTCCATTTTGGCTAGGAGGGCTGGAGTTATGTAGCATCTGTAGAACATTTTATATACATTATCTCTAATTGAAGCTGCCACTGTAAATTTAAATCCATTGTTCCACAGGTTTTCCCAGGTGTCAAAATCTATGCTTCTCCCTAAATCTTTTGCCCATGAGATCATGGGGGTTTTAACACGATTATCTTCCAAATTATAGTGTAAAATATATTTGTATAATCTGGCTATTAATCCTTTTTCCCCTTTATCTAATATAGTTTCCAGATCTGATTTTTTGGAAGCAAATCCCCTCTTCTCGTCTTTTTTGAATCTTTCGTATAATTGATGATATCGGAACCAATCTTTAAAACCCAATTCGTCTTTTCCCCTCAGTGCCCATTGGCCATTGGACCTGATAAGTAGTTCCCCGTATGTTCTGACATCATCCTTGCAGGTGGGTCTCCCAATGGCTTCTATTGGCCTCAGCCACAGGGGTGTTTTGGATTCCATCCCTAATTTGTATCTTTTCCAAACATCTATTAAGCTTCCCCTAATTACATGTTTATTGAATGCCTTATTTAATCTCTCTCCTTCATACCAGAGGTAAGAATGCCATCCATATCTGATTCCATGTCCTTCTAAATTTAGTAGATTTATGTTCCGGAATTGTATCCAATCTTTGAGCCAGCTCATGCAGGCAGCCTCATAGTAGGTTTTTAAATCTGGTAAATTTAGTCCTCCCCTCTCTTTGGTATCAATTAAATTTTTGTAAGCAATCCTGGCTTTTTTCCCTGCCCAAATGAAATTCGTGATATCCCTCTTCCACAAATTGAAAATTTTAGTCCCTTTAATAATAGGTATGCTTTGAAAAAAGAAAAGCATTTTGGGAAGTATCATCATCTTAATAATTGCAATCCTGCCCAGCCATGTTAATGGTAGCTTTTGCCAATTGTTCAAATTTCCTTTGATCTCCGACCATGTCTTCACATAATTATTTTGAAACAAGTCGATGTTCTTGCTTGTGATAGTTATTCCCAAATATTTTATCTTTGGGACTACTTTACAGTTAGCCACTTCCTCTAATTTCCTAATAATTTTAGTGTCTAAATTTTTTGTAATAAATTTAGATTTATCTTTATTTATTTTAAAACCCGAAACCTCTCCATACAATTTGATTACCTCTAATAATTTTGGAACGCTCTGTGTTGGATTAGATAAAATACAAACCATATCGTCTGCATATGTTCTGATTTTGATTTCCTGGCCTTTTACTTTGAACCCTTCAATTTCATTGTCATCCCTAATTCTTATACTCAAAATTTCCAATCCCAAAATGAATAGTAATGGCGAAAGTGGACAGCCTTGTCTAGTCCCTTTCTGTATATCTATGGCTTTTGTCAGCTGTCCATTTATTTTTATCTTAGCAGATTGCTTAGAATATATTGCCCCCACTGCTTTTCTAAAGCGATGACCCACCCCATATAAATCCAAGACCTTTTCTAAATAAACCCAGCTGACCTGGTCGAAAGCTTTTTCCGCATCCAAAAAAAACAATGCTAAATCTTTATTGGGGTCGCTCTCCGCTACCTCCAAAACATTCAGAATTGTTCTGACGTTTTGGCTCAGGTATCTATTAGGTAGAAATCCCGCTTGATCCTTATGAATGATTTCTGCTAATGTCTGTTTGAGTCTGTTTGCCAAGATTGTAGTAAATAATTTATAGTCACAATTTAGAAGCGAGATGGGTCTGTAATTTTTAATTTGGTCTAGGTCTTTATCTGATTTTGGGATTAGTACAATTGTGGATTCTTTCCAAGAATCTGGAATCTCACCTTTTTCCAAGACTTTATTCATTACAGACACCAGTAATGGTGTCAGCTCTTCTTTAAAAGTTTTATAATAGAGTGGGGAAAGACCATCTGGGCCAGGAGCTTTATGTGGCCTAATCTTATCTATTGTTTCCATTAGTTCGTCTGGTGAAATTGATCTATCTAGATTAGCTTTCATTGCTTCAGTTAATCTTACAATCTTGGTCTCATTAACAAATTGAATGGTCTTGTCTAAGTCTTCCTGTTCTTTTTTGTAGAGCTTTGAGTAATATTTTTCAAAAATTGTCTGGATTTGCTGCAAGTTTGTAATTGTCTCACCATTGTTTCTTATTCTGGTAATCAGTTGGGATTTCTTTATACCTTTCAGCTGCCAGGCAAGAAATTTGCCTGGCTTGTTTGCATTCTCAAAGAAGTTGTACCTATTGTACCTGATTTTCCTCTCAATATCATTAGCAATCAAGAGGTCATATTGCTGGTTTAAGTTTTTCAATTCTGCCAGAATTTCCTTTCGCTGCCCTCTTTTCCTCTCCAGCTCTATTTCCTTTCCTCTAATCTTGACTAATAACTCTAGTTGCTTTTTATTATTACCTTTGTACCAAATTGAATTTTGCTGAATTAATACCCCTCTTATTACAGCTTTTCCAGCCTCCCAAACCACCCTATCCTCTAGGTTATCATTGGTGTTGTCTTTCAGGTAGTATTTTAATTCCTTTCCAATTTTATCTCTATGTGTTTGTATCCTCAGAATATAATCGTTCATTCTCCAACCCCCCCTGTTGCTATTTTCTTTTCTTAGTTTCAATAGAATCGGATTATGGTCTGCAAATGTTCTTGCTAGGATCTCTATCTTTTCTGTTCTGCAGATGATGTCTTTTGTACCAAATACCATATCAATTCTGGAGGCTGATTTGTGTCTGTGGGAGTAGTATGTAAATTCTCTCCCAGTTGGATTGAGAGTTCTCCAGATATCGAACATATCCCATTGATGTATTTCTTTCAAAAAAGCACCCGGTAATCTGCCTTCTTTCTTGTCTTTTTTTATTCTATTACTCCTATCTAACTTTGTATCCATGACCCCATTAAAGTCACCTAGCCAAATCATATCTTTTTCACCATATTCGGCAAGTATACCCGCAAGTGTCTTGTAAAATTCACTTTGTTTGGTATTGGGGGCATAGATACCTACTATGAGAACTGATTTACCCTGGATGAGAACCTTAATTATAAGAATCCTGCCTTCCTTATCTGAGAAAATTACTTCAGGGTACAGCATTTTCTTAATGTATATTGCAATCCCATTGGTTTTCTTACAATTGCAAGAGGTGAATAACTGGCCCAGTCTTTCTTGCCCCAATAGATGTATATCCTTTTCTACCATGTGGGATTCCACTAAACAAGCTATATCAGGCTTAATTTTCTTCAAGAAATGAAATACTTTCTTACGCTTTGATCCACTGTTTAAGCCATTCGTATTCCAAACAATAGTATTCAGAGATTTGGTGCCCATTTTAACAGTGCATTTTATAATTACCCTGCTTCCCCCCGCCCCCCGCCCTCGTCTCCCCCTTAGATAAACTTATATAACTTATATAACTTTCTCAAACAGAGTCCACTGCTACCCAACTTCTTCCTCTTCTTCTTTCTCTTCTTCTGGAACAGCTGGCATTTCTTTCTCCTCCTCCTGCTCTGGCTCCTTCTCTTCTTCTGTATGGAACTGATGGTTTTGCCCCAAGTTCTCTTTCTTATTTCTGCCATGTCCTTGTCTTTTTTGTCTTTCTTCTTCCTGCTGGGAGTCTTCTTCAGCGTCAAAGTCCTTGTGATATTTTCTTAAGAACTGCTCAGCCTTCATGGTATCAGAAATAGAATGTCTCTTGGTTTTGTAGTAAAAGGCCACTCCTTGAGGGTAGAGCCATCGAAAGGATATCTTCTTCTGTTTGAGTTTGCTCACTAGGAAAGCAAAGTCTTTCCTTTTTTTCAAGAACCTTCCAGGGATCTCTTTTAGCATCAAAATTTTCTTTCCCCCTATTATAATGGGGGATTCATATTGTTTCTTCAAAATAATATCTTTGCATATTCTTGTGACAAATTGCACAATGCAGTCCCTGGGGAGTTTCTTTTGTTTTGCTATTGCAGAACTCACTCTGTAGCATGCAGATATGGAATCCATCATCACTGAGAGGTCATCCTCCCCCAAAAGGTTTGCCAACAATTTACTTATAAACAACTTCAGATTGTCACCTTCTTCCCCCTCTTGGATCCCTCTTAATCTTAGAGTGTTATCAGCAAGTTTGAGTTCTAGCATGGCCATGTTATCCAACATACTTTCTTGCTTATCATTAAAGAGTTGTTGAGCCCCTTCTGTTTTTTCAAGCCTTTTTTTAATAAGTTTCTGATCAGTGTCCAGTTTGTTCACTTTTGCCTCAGTCTTTTCTTGGCGTTCAGAGATCTGTTTCAGTTCTTTGGTAACTGCCTCCATTGAGGTCTTAAGTTCCACAAACATAGCTTTAATTTCTGAAAGCGTCTTCTCTTGAGACTGACTGGGTTTTTTTGCCTTCTCTGTCACCACTGTTGACGCTGCAGACGCGTAGGAGGAGATTGGTCCCTTGGGCGTCCGCGGTGACCCTTTATCCATAATTGATTGTAGTTTATGAGCGTTTGTTCAAGGTCGCTGCAGCAGTGTTATCTGCCTGAGAGAGATGGAGACGTGCTTGAGAAGGGGCGGAAGAGAAGCTGGGTTCAGCCCACCATCTTTTTCAGTTGCATTTTAAGCATTTTAATCATCTTGCCATTTTTTTTAAAGAGAAGAAAGCAAAGCTCAGTCTGTTTTCTGCTTATATAGATCTTATGTAGATCTGGCCTTTAAGGTTTTGCTGTCTCCTGTCAAACCACAGAGCAAGATTTCAAAGATTTACTGTTGTAGCAAACAGCTTAATGGCTCTTCTTGGGAGACACTTAAGGCAATTAAGGATCGTAAACTTTACAAGCAGGAATGTGGAGACAGACTTTGACAGGTTTCCTTCGTAAGAACACCACGTGGATAGTGTACTTTAAAAAGCAAATATTGCAGTCTTACTTGAATCTGTTGAATATATTGGTTGTTGAGAGCGTAGCGAAGAGGACAATATCGCGGCGGGAGCTGTCTTCACTTTGAGATCAGACAAAGTGATTTTCTGCAGACCAACTCTCCTTTCTCTGTCTCGCCCGAAGATAAGGAATCTGTGAGGAAAAAGTTGCTTTCTCCTCTCACCGCTCACGATTCTTCACGGAGCTCCGGCTCCATGCTGCTGCCTCTCTCCGCTCCCAACCCGGAAGTCCGCTTCTTTATGTTTAAACAGCAAAGAAATATTAACTGGGGAGGCTATTTCGTTTGTTTTGCAGGAGGGAAGGAGAAATGTTATAGCCAAATACATTTAGAAGTAAGACTCTTGTGATGTCAGTCAAGAATAGGGTGCGAAACCTGTGTCCTAGGGCTGTAGGTAACTCTCAGTCAACAAAACATTGAGTTGAAATCAGTTGAAATCATAGATTTTTCAATTTTATAGAGTTCAGGGTGACCGTCCCTTTAAGAGTATAGAATCACTCCTCTTATATCATGCCTCCACATCACACTCACATGTGGAAACTTAAGAGATGGCAATACTTTCATCTTATTCATCACATGGCCAGTATTATTTTTTTTTTGTTTTCCATCAGGAGAACCATCAGTTTCCCATCCTGTTTCACTGCCCAACCGTCAGCAATGCTTTTAACCTGGGTCACTGGCTCTTGTATCCTATGGGTATGATGCAAAACAATAGGATCCCATGGAAAGCAGTGGTTTTAACCTGGGTTGCTGGCTCTTGTACGCTATGGGGTTTGGGGCAGAACAATTTTATCCCATGGAAAAATGTGGTTTTAAACTGGTGTTAGTCTCCTTTAATGTAAGGGGCTTTGGGCAGGGCAACGGATCTCTTGGTTCTTGGATATTATTGTTTCCCATTGCACCTATTTTTCAGTTGTAGACATGGGAGTAAAGTGTGATAAAAGGTACCAACTGTAAACCGCCCCAAGTCGCCTGTTGGTTGAGAGGGACGGTATATAAATATAGTAAATAAGTAAGTAAGTAAATCAATAGGAATTCTTATCATGGATTGCTGGCCCATGTTCAGAGTTCTCTCCTTTTCAGGACATTTCTGCCTCTTTTCAACTCTGGAACATGTGATGAGATCCATGCCTCTCTATGCTTGAAATGAGGCAGAAGTTTCCTACGAGGGGGACAGAGTTCCCTTCTTTCAGGACACTTCTGCCTCTTTTCAACCACAGAGGGGGCTATGCATGACAGCCAGAAGTAGTTTAACTCATGTGATGAACTCAAGCTCCACACTTGAAAAGAGGCTGAAGTGTCCTAGGACTAGGAAATTTCTCAATGTGATAAGATGATATGACTTTGAAGGGAAGAGGTACAGATTCAGCTGCCAAAAAGAGGAAACATACGTGGCCAGTTGCTAGTGAAGGCCCTGTGAGCCCAGTCCTATGAATATGCTCATAATTAGGTGATGGAACTGGACTCAGGCAAAAGTATGATAGCGGGGACCCTATGCTGGTTGCGCATCGCAGGTCAGAATTCATGAAGGGAAGATGTACGCGAGACAGTGCAGCGAGAGAGAGATGCAGCTGCGAGGAAGGGAAGAGGAGGGGATCTACAGCTCACATGTCCTGCCTTCCCGGAGCCCTGGCTCCTCCACTGTTAGAAAGCAGGTGGAGGAAAGCAGAAGAAGGGAAAGGGGGAATCCGGTTCCTGCCTCATTGTCCACATTAGGGCCTTGTAAAAGCCTTTCGTGGCCACCAGCACATTTTCCACCCTTCGAAGAAAGCAGCCCCAGCAGCTGGGAGCAGTCCAAGCGGACTTCTCTTCATTAATTCTGGCATAGGGTTCATAGGGTCCCAGCTATCATACTTGTGCCCTGGACTCATGGGGGTCAAAGTGCTTGGCTATTTTAATTAAATGACAATATCTACTATTTCTATTTCACTTTTTAGGCCTCTTCACTCTCACTGAATGTACCTGCAGTCCTCCCAGATGGAAAACAATATTTGCTCTTCCATAGCCATGTACTAGCCTGTGACATAGGAGTAGTGATCAACCAATGATGTTGTATTGCTAATTATGAACAGTTGTACAACTAATAATCCCAGGAATGGTTGTGTGGTTCATCTTTGAACGGAGAAGGCCCATAGGGCAGAAGTGTCTTCTACAGCATGTACCTGGCATTTTTAGAAAACTTATGATACACTCACGTAGATCTTACATATATACGATCTCTGTGTTTGTCCAATATGGACAATAATTTTATCTTACAAAATGCTGTCCACCAAAATTTTCTTTGGCAAGACATTCAGATGACTAAAGGATTTGTTTTCTTGCGTCCTCTGGGATTTCTTTTTAGACTGGCAAGCTTCCAACCTTTTGGATCTTAATGTTAAGACTAGCAGTTTGTGCTCGAGGGGACATGAGGAGACGTGAAAACTCTATGCTTGTTTATACCTGTCATGCCAATTTACACATAAAACGTCTGTAGATGAAGTCATCATTAATGGATGGCCAAGTTGCAGTGAAATAGCACTAACTTGTGCACAGGACATACTCAGATGTAGAAAATTATATGAATCCCACACACATTGCAAATACACAAGCACAGACTTTTGATACAAAGCTACAATTTTGTTTACTCACTAAAACAAACCCATGTTATGCTTGCTTATCACATGAATTAAACGATGTAGATGTAATGCAACAGCACTAGCCAGAGGGTATTTAAATACACATGTTGACCCAAGCACATGCAGCTTGTAGCAGTTTGTAGCATGGATAGAAATGCACCTAGTATGTCAACAGTGGAAACAGGTTAGCCAGGTTACTAGTGGGTGTTTTTAAATCCGTGGATGGTTGAATCTGTGGATGGTCGAATCCATGGATGTGGAAGGCCAACTGTATGCAGTTAACCAGCACTTATGGGGTTGGCAGATGCTGGATAAATGTACTATCTGGTTGCTTGATAGTTACTATTAAAATAGGTCTAAAATAATACTATAACAGGGGCCCCTGGTGGTGCAGTGAATTGAACTGCTGAGCTGTGGAACTTGCTGACCAAAAGGTCAGCAGTTTGAATCCATAGAGTGGGGTGAGCTCCTGTTGTTAGCCCCAGCTTCTGCCAATCTAGAAGTTCAAAAACATGCAAATGTGAGTAAATCAATAGGTTCAACTCCAGCAGGAAGGTAACGGCACTCCATGCAGTCATGCTGGCCACATGGCCTTGGAGGTGCCTACTGACAACGCCGGCTCTTCAGCTTAGAAATGGAGATGAGCACCACTCCCCAGAGTTGAACTTACAAGATATATATACATACAATATATTAAATTATTAGTATAGTACAATATCAGTATTATATATTACTATATTGTACTACACCATTATATTGTAATATTATTAGTAATATTACATGTAATATAAAATATATAATTATAATATTGTATTAGTAGTAGTAGTAGTAGAAGTAGTATGATACTGTATTACATTATCATATCATAAATATTATATGTATATACAATATATTATATTATATTATTAGTAAAGCACAGGAGACAAGATGGAACTGTCTTCAATTGCAGCTCCCTCTCTCTTCACTCATATATGTGTATGGTGTGTGTGTGTATGTGTGTGTGTGTATATATATATATATATATATATATATATATATATATGGTGCATGCACACACATATATTGTGTGTAAAGATATGGTGTATCCACACACACTTATATACTATACTAGCTGTCCTCTGCCACGCGTTGCTGTGTATATGTATTTTGTGTGTGTAAATATTTGTGTATATGTGTATGTGTATGTTTGCATATATGTGTGTGTGGTTTTGCGCAGGCATTGTAATGTTTGGGTTTTGTTTTTGTTTTTTTGCTTTTTACATCTCTTCTGCTGTGTTTTTCAGTACTTTTATGAGGGATGGTCGCTCGTTGGCCTGATAGCTGTATTATGTCCAAATTTGGTCTCAATTTGTCCAGTTGTGTTTAAGATATGTTAATCCCACAAACGAACATTACATTTTTATTTATATAGATATATGATGTGTATGTATAGTATGATGCATATATGCATGTATAAAGATATATTATATAGTGCATATATGCACACAAACTCTATATATATATATACACACACACAGGGTGTGTGTATAGATGTATATGTTGCATACACACACCATATATATATATATATATATATATATATATATATATATAAAAATTTGTTAGGGGCATCCAACGAGGAAACAAAACTCAAAAACCCCCCAACGAAACTTAACCAAAATTCCCATGCCCATAACACAACCCACAAGGTACAAACATATCTACTCAAAATGAAAAACAACACAACAACACACTCACAAAACGGCAAAACAACAAAACTCAAAAATCCCCCAACGAAACTTAACCCAAATCCCTGTGCCCATAACACAACCCACAAGGTACAAACATATCTACTCAAAATGAAAAACAACACAACAACACACTCACAAAACGGCAAAACAACAAAACTCAAAAATCCCCCAACGAAACTTAACCAAAATCCCCGTGCCCATAACACAACCCACAAGGTACAAACATACCTACTCAAAATGAAAAAAAACACAACAACACACTCACAAAACGGCAAAACAACAAAACTCAAAAATCCCCCAACGAAACTTAACTAAAATCCCCGTGCCCATAACACAACCCACAAGGTACAAACATATCTACTCAAAATGAAAAACAACACAGCAACACACTCACAAAACGGCAAAAGAACAAAACTCAAAAAAAACCCAACCAAACTTAACCAAAATTCCCATGCCCATAACACAACCCACAAGGTACAAACATATCTACTCAAAATGAAAAACAACACAGCACACTCACAAAACGGCAAAACAACTGAGCATGCGCATTGGCGCCCAGCCGCAAGTTCCATCGCGCGCGCACATGGCCTTCCGGCCAACGTTCCCTCTGCGGAAACCATGCCCACTCCAAGCCCCGCCGCGCCGCTTCCCGCACACACACACACCCTGCCACACACACACACGCAACCCCACGCTCCATCACTCCCCCCGCCGCCGCACACACACACACAACCCCACGCTCCATCACTCCCCCCACCGCCGCACACACACGCAACCCCACTCCCCCCGCCGCCGCACACACACATGCAACCCCAGGCTCCATCACTCCCCCCGCCGCCGCACACACACACGCAACCCCACGCTCCATCACTCCCCTGCCCCAATCTTACCTCCTTTTACTTCACGCCACCTCCAAACCCCACCTCGCCCCTTCCCGCCCTGTCAAAATCTAGGAAAGACAGGAAGGAAGGAAAGAAGGAAGAAAGAGAAAGGGAGGTAAAGAAAAAGGGGGAAGGAAGGAAAGTTAGAGGAAGAAGAAAAGGAAAGAAAAGGAAAGATGGAAGGAAAGAAAAGAGAGACAGCAGAAGAGAAAGAAAAAGGGGGATGGAAGGAAAGAGATAGAGAAAGAAGAGGAGAAGGAAAGATGGGAAGGAAGGAAGGAAGGAAGGAAGGAAGGAAGGAAGGAAGGAGGGAGGGAGGGAGGGAGGGAGGGAGGGAAGGAGAGAAAGAGGGAAGATTAGCCACAGGAACACATGGCGGGTAAAGGTTGTTATTTCTATTATTATTATTATGCTATTGTTCCTATGAGACCCTTTTAGGGGGAATGGGAGAGGTGCCAGGTCCCAGAGGCAATGCATTGCATTATGGTTATTGTTATGATGGTGGTGAAATAAAAGGGAATAAAAAGTGAAAGAAGGAAGCAAACAAGGAAGGGAAGAAAGGCAAAGGAAGAAAGGGGGAGGGAATGAAGGAAAGAGAGAAGGATGAAACCAAGTAGTGAAAGAAGGAAAGAAAGAAAGAGGTAGAGAAGGAAGAAAGTAGAGAAAGGGGGAGGAAAAGGGGGAAGGAATAGGTAGGGACCTCTCTTTCATAATAGTCCAGATATCTACCTCAACTTTGATAAGTTTTACTATAGGCCACAGCAACGCGTGGCAGGGCACAGCTAGTATATATATATATATATATATATATATATATATATATATATATGCCACACACACACATATATGCCAGCAAATATGGAAAACACAAGAATGGCCATCAGACTGGAAAAAATCAACTTATATCCCCATACCAAAAAAGGGAAATGCTAAAAACTGCTCAAACTTCCGTACAGGGGCCCTTATTTCTCATGCCAGTAAAGTAATGCTCAAGATCCTGCAAAGAAGACTCCAGCAATACATGGAGAGAGAGTTGCCAGATGTACAAGCTGGGTTTAGAAAAGGCAGATTGCCAATATCCACTGGATAATGGAGAAAGGCAGGGAGTTTCAGAAAAACATCTATTTCTGTTTTATTGACTATTCAAAATGAATGTGTGGATCATAATAAATTGTGGCAAGTTCTTGGTGGTCTGGGCATACCAAATCACCCTGTCTCTCTCCTGAGGAATCTGTACAAGGACCAAGTAGCAACAGTGAGAACTGACCACGGAACAACACACTGGTTCAAGATTGGGAAAGGCATACGGCAGGATTGCATACCCAACCTATTCAACTTGTATGCAGAACACATCATGCGATGTGCGGGGCTTGAGGAATACAAGGCTGGGGTGAAAATTGCTGGAAGAAACATTACCAACTTTAGATATGCAGATGATATCACTTTGATGGCCAAAAGCAAGGAGGAGCTGAGGAGCCTTCTAATCAAGGTGAAAGAAGAAAGCGCAAAAGCTGGGTTGCAGCCAAACATAAAAAAACCAAGATTATGGCAATAAGAATGATTGACAACTGGCAAATAGAGGGGGGAAACGTAGAGGCAGTGACAGACTTTGTATTTCTAGGTACAGGCATGTAGCCGGGGGGTGGGGGGCTTGAGAGGCTTCAGCCCCCCCCCCCCGAAATTCTCATGGTGGTTCGCGAAAAGGCCTTACTGGTGCATTTTTTAAACTGTTGTGTTTGTTCATATCATGATCTGATCACCATACTCAATATATCCCATATGCATGGGGGTATTGGGGTAATGATACAAAAGGTTTGCTAGGCTAGACCCTCTTTCACTCAGACTCAGCCCCCCCCCCCAAATTCAGCCCCCCCCCCAAATGAAATCCTGGCTACGGGCCTGGCCACGCCCATTCCTGAAGCTAGTCCCGCCTTCTATCCCAGGTGAGTGAGTGGCGTGATGACATCACGAGGAGTTCCCCCCTCCCTCTTTCACATTCTAACTGTCGGCTTCTTGAGGCTGTTTTCCAGGCGGAATCTCGAGGCGTGCCTAGGTGGCGACATGCGCTGAGCGTCTGGATTGAGCCCTCAATGGTAGGAGTTCGAATCCGGCTCAGGACGACGCGGTCACTGGACGGTCCCCTCAGAATTTTTGTTTTTTATTGGATAATAAAAATCATGATGATTCCTTATACTTTTGTCTCTTGTTTCTTTTTGATGATGGCGCATCATGGCTTGAAAGTATGTTTTTTAGATTACCGATAGGAATATGACCCATGTCAAACCAATTTTGGGTTTATTTTGAATTTGATTGAATTGTGTTCTTTTTCAAATTAATTAAACATCCATGCTGCTCGTAGTTCCCTCTGCTTTCTCTGAGACCACCAATATTTCTGATGATTTCCATTTTGACCACCTTCTCAATTCATCATGTGCTTGCCATATTCACTACGTTCCTTTCTCCGTCGCCTTGTACAAAGGTGCTTCCATTGGTGTCACATTGGGAATCGTGTTCCAAAATCACAGTGCCTTGGGAGCTGATCTTCACAGGAGCTGCCTGTCCTTGAGGAATAAGAACTGGATTGGAAATATGGATGGAAAGCACCATTCTCCGATGTGGGTAGATCTTTTGGATGGTTTTTCTATGGAGGAGGTGAACCAAGGCTGAGAAAGAATGACCCCAGAAGGACCATCTGGATTTTTCCCAAAATGGGAAGATTGTCTAAACATGAGGATAGATATCCACCTCAAATATGGTCAAGAAACATTTCCTGAATCAAAGACTTGCAGTTGTGCTGTACTTTTGATTTATTAAAAAATATTGCCAGCAATATGGCCCTTTAATTAAGGAAGAATTCTGAAAAATATTTAAGAATCAGAGTATTGGTTATATATTATATATTTCATGTCAAATGACTAATAACGTTCTGGTATAGTGGAAGAGTACAATATAGTGGTACATCCCGTGAATATTGTGGTATGCTACGGAGGCCTGCGCTGACCTCTTCTTGCAATGGCCTGCCTGGCTGGCTTCCGGGACCAGGAGGTGCTGTACTTTGAATTGGCTTGTGCTGAATGAAGAGAGCAGGGGGTTGGACTAAATGAACTCCCTTCCAAATCTATCGTTGTTAATAATAATATTAATAACAAGGCTGAATGGCCATCTATCGGAGGTGCTTTGACTGTGCTTTCCCTGCATGAAGGCAGAAGGAAGACAGTTGGACTACAGAGCCTTTACAGCTTCCTTCCAAAGCTGCTGTTGCTTCTTCTTCTTCTTCTTCTTCTTCTTCTTAATTTTCTTAAATTTAAGGCTGGTTGGCCATATGCCACTTTGCTTTCCCTGCATGAAGGCAGAATGAAGAGCGTTGGACTAGAGAGCCTTTAGAACTCCCTTCCAACTCTCATTATTCTTGTTGTGGTTGTTGTTGTTAATATAATCATTACTAATATTTTTCACATGAATATTAATTTAACCTGTCGATCCCTCTATTAATGTAATTTTAATAAGAATGTCTCTGTTTTCATTTTTCAAATTGACCAGTAGCTGCTGCGTTTCCCACCATTGGCTGTCTAGGTGCAAAGATTACTGCAGAGCCAGGAAATCAGGAAACGCTTACTTCTTGGGAGGAGAGCAATGGCCAATCTTGATAAAATAGTGAAGAGTGGAGACATCACACTGGCAACGAAGACCCGCGTAGTTAAAGCGATGGTGTTCCCCGTAGTCACCTACAGATGTGAGAGCTGGGCCATAGGGAAGGCTGAGCGATGGAAGATAGATGCTTTTGAACTGTGGTGTTGGAGGAAAGTTCTGAGAGTGCCTTGGACTGTGAGAAGATCCAACCAGGCCATACTTCAGGAAATAAAGCCTGACTGCTCACTGGAGGGAAGGATAATAGCAGGGCCGTAGCCAGAAAAAAAATTCGGGAGGGGTTGAAATTTTCGGGGGGGGGGGGGATTGAAAATTTTCGGGAGGGGTTTGAAAATTTTCGGGGAGGGGGGGGTTGAAACTTGCCTCCTAGCTCACGCTGAAGCAAAGAGCACAACAGGGGCAGAGCAGCCTTCAGTAGCCTGCAGCTCCGCCCCTGTCAACCACCTACACCAAGTCTGGCCTCCTTAATAAAAGCATTCAACACACACACACCCAACTTGGTTGCTTCACTACATCGGCTATTGCTGCAAGTAATGACAGCGTGAATAAATTGTCAATATTTGCCTGAGATAATGCTTGCAGTTCTGGAGGGACTTTTAATTTTTTGCATCTCATAGACTTAGCATGGGGATTGGGTTAACCAGTTAAAATTCATGAGTAAACCAGGTTTTTTAAAAAATCTGAAACATTTCGGGGGGGGGGGGTTGAACCCCTAACCCCCCCCCCCCTCGCTACAGGCCTGGATATTAGAGGCAAAGAGGAAGTACTTTGGCCACATTATGAGAAGAAAGGAAAGCTTGGAGAAGTCAATGATGCTGGGGGAAATGGAAGGGAAAAGGAAGAGGGGCCGATCAAAGGCAAGATGGATGGATGGCATCCTTGAAGTGACTGGATTGACCTTGAAGGAGCTGGGGGTGGTGACGTGGAGAAGTCAATGATGCTGGGGGAAATGGAAGGGAAAAGGAAGAGGGGCTGATCAAAGGCAAGATGGATGGATGGCATCCTTGAAGTGACTGGATTGACCTTGAAGGAGCTGGGGGTGGTGACGGCCTACAGTGAGGTCTGGTGTGGGCTGGTCCATGAGGTCAGGAAGAGTCGGAAACGACTGAACGAATGAACAATATATGCATATGGGGTCTGTGTATAGGTATGTTTATATTGGTAGAATGTGTCTATATATGGTGCATGCACAAACTCATATATACTGTAGATGTGGTTGGGGGGAAAGCCACCACCAGTTGTGCCTGCAGGGCCATCCCTCCCTCCCTTCCCAGCTGAGCACCAGCAGATCCTGGCGAGGGACCCCCTGCGGGAAAAGCAGCCCTGCGCCTGTCACGTGACGCTGCCAGCCAGCCAGCCAGCCAGCCGACGCCTTCCCCGCGGGCGCCGTGATTCGAATCCGTGCTCTGACCCGACGCTGAGTGACGCCGAGGCTCGCCCCGCCCACCTCCCTCCGAGGCCCCGCCCCCTCCCGCCTGATTGGGCCTTTCGAACTGTGCGGGCGGAGGCGGCGGAATGAATCGGGCCGCGCAGGGGCTGCGAAGGCAGCGGCAGGCAGGATCCATGCCCGTGTGGCAGGCAGGTGAGGCGGAGGGCCAGGGTGGGGAGGCTGCCAGCGCCTCTCTGGTTGGGGGAGCCCTGGTAGAGCTCTGCAGGCAGCGCAGCCCCCTCCCCAGGGAAAGACTTCAGACCTCTCCAAGGTTTTGATTGGGAAAGAGGGCAGAACCGGTTCCAGCATTGAGAGAGTGAGTCTACATCAGGCATTGGGCCAACTTGGGCCCTCCAGGTGTTTTGGACTTCAACTCCTACAATTCCTAACAGCCGGTAGGCTGTTAGGAATTGTGGGAGTTGAAGTCCAAAACACCTGGAGGGCCCAAGTTGGCCCAATGCCTGGGCTACACCATGTAAAACTAACCCAGTTTGGTTCAGTATAATATTATGCTGTAATGCAATATAATACTACTACTAATAATATGATATTATAGTTATATATTTATACTAGCCGTCCCTTGCCATGCGTTGCTCTGGCCCAGTCTGTGTTTATGTCTTATGTGTAAGTGGTTTTGCCCAGGCTTTATAATGTATTTTTTTTTACTTTTTGGCTTTTTAAGTATCTTCTATTGTGTTTTTCAGTGATTTTATGTGTGATGGTCATTCGTTGGCCTAAAAGGTGTCGTGTGTCCAACATTGGTGTCAATTCGTCCAGTGGTTTTTGAGTTATGTTAATCCCACAAACAAAAATTGCATTTTTATTTATATAGACTAGCCGTCCCCTGCCACGCGTTGCTGTGGCCCACATGGGGGTTCTGTGTGGGAGGTTTGGCCCAATTCTATTGTTGGTGGGGTTCAGAATGCTCTGTGATTCTAGTGAACTATAAATCCCAGCAACTACAACTCCCAAATGTCAAGATTTTGTTTTCTCCAAACTCCACCAGTGTTCACATTTGGGCATATTGAGTATTCGTGTAGAGTTTGGTCCAGAGCCATCATTGTTTGAGTCCACAGTGATCTCTGGTGAACTACGACTCCAAAACCAAAGGATACTGCCCACCAAACCCTTCCAGTATTTTCTGTTTGTCATGGAAGAACTGTGTGCCAAGTTTGGTTCAATTCTATCGTTGGTAGGGTTCATAATTCTCTTTGATTGTAGGTGAACCATAAATCCCAGCAACTACAACTCCCAAATGACAAAATCGTTGTTTTTTTTAGTGAAGGACATACATTGGGTTGTGTCCAAATTTGGTGTCAATTCGTCCAGTGGTTTTTGAGTTATGTTAATCCCACAAACAAAAATTCCATATATATATATATATTATATATATATATATATATATTACATGTGATCTTACTAATATTATTACAATATAATGGTATAGTACAATATAGTAATATTTAATACTGATATTGTACTATGCTAATAATATAATATATTTTATGTATATATATCTTCTAAGCTGCTCTAAGTCCCCTTTGGGATGAGAAGGGCGGCATATAAATGTCATAAATAAATATATTTTGCTCTCCACTTCCATTAGAGTGAGTTTGTTAAGGTTGCTCTCTAGGACTACTTATGAGAAAGCAGAAATAATGCTTATTATTTCTATTATTTTATTCATATCCCATCGTTACCTTTATTTTTAGCATGCGTTTTGTGGCCTGATGTCATTTCTGAATTATGGCAACCCTATTTTCATTCGTGGAAGAATAGATTCAGGAAGGTTTTGCCCTTTGCTTTCCTCTGAGGCTAGAGTGTGTGACTTGCCCAAAGTCACCCAATCAGCTTCCATGGCTGAGCAGAATTGGAGACCTGGCGTTCAGTGTCTTAAGCCAACACTCCATCCCCAGGCATGGGCAAACTTGGACCCTCCAGGTATTTTGGACTTCAAATCCCACAATTCCTAACAACCTATGACTGTTAAACCCTTGTGCCAGCAGGACTGAAGACCGACAGGTTGGAGGTTTGAATCCGGAGAGAGCACGGATGAGCTCCCTTTGTCAGCTCTAGCTCCCCATGTGGGACATGAGAGCAGCGTCCCATAAATATGGCAAAACATCAAAAAATCTGGGTGTCCCCTGTTCAATGTCCTTGCAGATGGCCAATTCTCTCGCACCAGAAGCGACTTGCAGTTTCTCAAGTTGCTCCTGACACACACAAAAATTTCATTATTACAATTTATGTAGGTGTGTCCATTACTCTTAATAGGAGTTGGTTTAACCTCTGGTTTGCTAGTAAAACTGAATTACTGTGTCACAAAGTGTCTAAAAAAGAATGAAATGTTTGTAAAGCGCTCTCTACCCCAGTGTTTCTCAGCCTGGGGGTCGGGACCCCTGGGATGGTCGTGAGGGGGTGGCAGAGAGGTCACCAAAGACCATCAGAAAACAGTATTTTCTGTTGATCATGGGGGTTCTGTGTGAGAAGTTTGGACCAATTCTATCATTGGGGGCTTAATAATCTAGAACTGATGTGGTAGTAGTAATCTTTCGTGGGTATCTGCCTCTCCCCTCCCAACATCCCCATTGCCTCGGCACTATAAGAAGGTTTTGTGATATCAGTTGCTATCATTACCGTGTGGTTTCAAGGCAACGGTGTAGTAATGGTGAGGCAATGGACCATGTTTTTGTTCTTGCGACCACTGGTGGTCCACAGACCACAGGTTGGGAACCACTGATCTATAGCTACTACATTGGTAGATACATTGGCTGCGGTTCTATCATAAAAACACGGAGAAAGCTTTATTAAACTGCAGCACATTTTGCTATAGTTTTTCAATGAATATTTCACAGAGTCTCAACCAATTCAACATAGTTTGTGGCAGTTACAGAAACAAAGTTTCTGGAGTATAACAAGTACTTTCAAAGTTAAGTACTGCACAATTAAAGAGGAAATAACACTTGAAAACCAGAAATGGAACATTTTCCCACTTTCGTTACTTTTTTATTTTACTCTATTATTGTTGTTATTATGTTTACATTATTTTACTCTATTATTATTGAAAGGATATGTAAGCACATTTATATTGAAGAAGGTTAGAATAATTGTTGAATCAGAGTTGGGCAGTCTTAAATTACAGTTTTATGTAAATATTCTGAAACATTTAGCCTCAATTAATATAATTTTATTGGTATTTATTTTTATTTTGAAATTGACCAGTAGCTGCTGCATTTCCCACCCTTGGCTTATACTTGAGTCAGTACGTTTTCTCAGTTTTTTGTGGTAAAATTAGGTGCCTCGGCTTATATTTGGGTCAGCTTATACTCAAGTAAATATGGTAAATCCCAGTACTTTTTTTAAAAAAAAGAGTTACATGACAAGATGTTTGATAAGATTTGGCATTAGCTCAGATGTCCCTTGACCATGATGTTTCATAAACTTTCAAAACCTGTTGTACCAGCAAGTGTGGATTTAGGATAAAGAGTACCAAGAGCATTGCAAGCCAGAACAGGACATTAGCATCGGAAGGAGGTTTGTTGAGGCACACACGCTCTGCTGATGGTTAAGCATAGTAGCAGAATAAAAACACCTTACAACTTTGTGATGAAATACATGGGGGGGGGGGAAGTATGCTCTTTGCGGGGTTGGTTTCCATAATTTCAATCTATAGTATTGTGTAGAATAGTTTTTTTTTTAAAAAAAAAACAACCTTTGGAAGTTGTAGTATTAGAAGAATTGGGTTTACTCTTGTACTCCTCACTTGCTTAGTCTCTAAATCAAGACTCCCCCATTGCAGTCAGTGTAGACCACATTCGTGATGCAAAGTTTCAAGTAGTTCAGAACTAAGAATACCAGGCTACAGTCCAAAATGGGGTTTTTTTTGGGGGGGGGTATGGATTTTTATAATGTTGTGCTAAATGCTTTTAAATTGTATTTTATGACCATTGTGGCATCAAATTGCTGCCAATTTGTAAGCCGCCTTGAGTCACCTTTGGGCTGAGAAAGGCAGGATAGAAATACCATAATTAAATAAATACAGAAATGCATAAAATACATGCACTGCAAGGCATTGACCACAGTGGAAGGTATTGCTGAATAAACTTGCATAGGATGCACTTTGAGAGATTTGTATCTATTCCTTTGCCTGTCATAATGTATACAGTTACTTGGACTATATTCAGCTGATTTCCCTGTGTGCACATGGTTGAAAGAAGATACATTGCAAAGAGATGTCTACCTTCCTTCCTTCCCGAGATCTACTAAAGCTGAATATCTGTAGGGATTGCTAATTAACAAATCAGAATCTGGATTCAAATATCCATTCTGTATCTAGGAACATATACTAAACTTTGACAAAAAGTAGAGTAAAAGAACATGTGTTTCAGACTATCAATGCTCTAATGTTGCATTTTTTTTCAGATTATGACATTCACTGACTCATAAATACACTGATGTCCCAATGACCAAATAAGAAGCTGTTTTATACCATGAATTGTCTAAAATGTTGTCATGATGTCTTTTTGGACATATTAAAATATACTAAAAATAGGAATATTGTGACTGCATTTCCTGTGTAATGAAATGATATATTCGGCTAAAAACCAGTTTTGTTGGAAAGAACCGTCTGTATTCAACTGTGGGATAGCCCAGCAAGAAGCAACAATATTACTTCTCAATGAGCTAAATTCAGTTCATAGTTTGCCTCCTTCTCCTTCATCACGAAAATTTACAGGCATTGAGGATAAAAATTAATAATTGGTATCCATTATACAAGCAATTTGGGGAAAAATGCATTAGAAACAAAACAGATTAATGTTATCACTAGAGAGGAACATACCATAGTATTTAATGCAAGTAACATTGTTACTTGCATTAAATACCACTGGCACAGTGGGTTAAACCGCTGAGCTGCTGAACTTGCTGACCAAAAGGTCAGTGGTTCAAATCCGGGTAACAAGGTGAGCTCCCGCTGTTAGTCACAACTTCTTCCTCCCTAGCAGTTCGAAAACATACAAATGTAAGTAGGTCAGTAGGTACTGTTATGGCAGGAAGATAACGGTGCTCCATGTAGTCATGCAGGCCACATGACCTTGGCGGCCTCTATGGACACTGACAGCTTTTCGACTTTGAAATGGAGATGAGCACCACCCCCCAGAGTTGGACATGACTAGACTTGGTGTCAAGGAGAAACCTTTACCTTTATCTTAATGTTGTATCTGTGGTTTACTACTGTAATTCCCTCATCATAGTTGGGTCACTTACTTTTTAGGTTTAGACTCTCAGTGCCTATTTCCCTGAGAAGCAATGAAGACAATTGAGGCCACATCTACACTGCTATATAATCCAGTTTGACTGCGTTGTAATGGTCCATGTAGAATCGTATAATGCAGATTGAACTGGATTTATATGAGTATACACTGTCATATAATCCAGTTCAATGCATTTAGTCTACATTCTAAAACTGGATTATATAGTGTAGATGGGTCCTTAGGTGATGCATTCAGGATGGAGTTGGGGTCTATGTCCTCTCAGTGCTGAATGTATTTCTTAAGGACTAAGGGTATGAACAGAGTGCTTAAAAATTGTTTGTTGTAAAAGCCAATGAATCTATCTTGTCTTGGCTCACTATCCTAATCTGGGAGAGACTGCCCAGTTGGGTCCAGGAGAGGATAACTACCTTCTTCAGAGAAAAACTGTTGTATTAACTTCAAAAGAAGCAATGAGTTGAAGGCCCTTTGAAACAATGCACTAACTTTGCTTTGAAGCTGAATCATTCAGAATTATGCAGACAGTAAAAAGGGGTGTATGCAAGGCATGGGCAGAACAGGGAGCATATGCAAAGGAGTGGTAGGAATAGTCATCTATTTGTGAGTCACTTGGACACTCAAGAACTGCAATGTGAGAACTTCCTTCGAGCCTGTATGAGCTCTGTGTTTCATTTGTTACTTGTGGTCAACTTTACTTTTTTGAGGAAGAGTATAACTGCTTAGATTTTTCCTCATCTGCTCGGAGGAGGCATTTTTATCTGAGGCATCGCTTACCAATAAATCTTTAATTGGATCAGATGATTGTGAAAAGGCATAGCCTGCCAACTGTCTTTGTGCTGTAACTGTGTCTAGTTATTGTGTCTAAATATATGTGTCTAGTTTCTCAATGCAGTGGCCACACTTCTACACAAAGTTAATGTTCTGTAATGATCTTTGATGGGGAGACAGGGTTATAAGGCCCTCAGTGATGCCACAATGTAGATAGCATTCAACCCAAACATATGCCCCCATGCTGCAGTGAGATTTATTTTTCAATGTTTCTATCCCACTAATTGTACATTTAACCGTTAAAAATATCCTTTCCATGTATAATATATTCAAAACTGAAGCATGGAAGCAGCAACAAATAATGATTTAAAGACAGGATAAAAGTGAAATTATTTAATTTAAAGGTAATCATAAACAATAACAATAACTGCTTGCTAACTTCTGGAACGCTATCAATGTAGACGCAAAGTCTTTCTTGGAAAGGTATTCCAGAGCCTAGTTGCACTCACTGAAAAGGTAAAGCCATTGCACTTCTGATGTTTGTTAGTCATCACAGGCTATCACTCATGGCTGAGTATGAGTGCCTTCCAAGTGTGTTTGCATACACATGAGGACCTCTGACAACTATTTTAATAGCGGGACAGGCTTATATAGAAGCAAATGGTAACGGAATTGTTAAAGTTAACATCAATATCTTGTACAGAGCACTCAGAAACAAATGGAAGCCAATGTGGCAAGGGAATCCCATGATGTTTATATCTGTCACGAGCTATTTTGGCATCAACTAGTTTCTGAATATACTTTAAATGATCACAGTGAAGTATTGCGTATCTGGAGCAACGCATGCAACTAAGTCTTGTTTTTACATAAATTTATTGAGACTTTCCTCCCAAAGAATATTCCTTCTCTTAAGCACAGATAGACCTGCTTGTATACAGATTTCAGGGGATGTACTGTCTTAGTAAAAAAAAAAAAAAAACACACACACACACACATTAAACTATCGTACTGCATATAAATGTCTGTGTTTTGATGATGCATTTTGAGCTTCTAAACAATGATCAGAAGGACAGGAGACATGCTAAAAGTATTCACACTCCTTCCTTTTCCCCCTTTCATGTTTTTTATTGGTTTGCTGTGATTTTGAAGCAGGTAACTGGTTTTAAGGGAGCCAGGGTTATTCTTTTAAGTCTTGTAGAGGATCAAGTCATGTTTTGAAGAATGAGGAAGGTCACATTTAAAATACAGCCTCAATTTCTAAATCTATCATGCTGAGAAGCAAAAACATATTTTTCCCCTTTGCTTGATTTTAAAATTATAATTACAAAGTAAAGGACCAAAACAACAAAATACGACATGAATGTCAGTTCAGTATATATCTTAATATTTCCAAAACACTATTTGTTGATGAGTTCTATAAATTATATGTCAATGTGCAATTAAAATACTAATATCTACTAATAATTAAATAATAGGGTGTGAATGTTTATCTTGCCAATCTTGAAGTATAAATGGTTTAAGAAAACTAAAATTACCTATGATAGCAAAGCATCCAGTTGTCAACTTCCTACAAATTTTATTAATGTATTTTAATATACATATCATAGACACAGATCCGTTTTCCTTCGTTACATCCGTTCTTTCGTTACCTTTGGGAGCACGTAACTGGTACGGAAATCAGCTTTACACAAAAGCAAATGGGAGCCTATCTTGGCTCCTTGCCTGCTTTTCGTGAGCAGTCGCCTTGCCTTGGAAAGAGTACGTGTGTGGTGTGCAGGCCAGAAAATGCATGTGCCTGTCTGCAGCCTAGTGCCTCTTCTGGAGTAAGGCACCGTGCCTCCTTGCCTTGGAAAGTATGTGGCGTGCAGACCTAGAAAGCCTGCGTACCTGCCTGCAGCCAAGCACCTCCTCTGGAGAAAGAGAACTTGCCTCCTTGACTTGGAAAGTACATGTGGCGTGCAGGCCCAGAAAGTGTGCACGCCTGCCTGGAGCTGAGTGCCTCTTTTCTAGAGAAGAGATTTAATGCCTAAAATGATTGGAGGGGGGGCTTGGGAAGCCCCCCCCCCCAAAATAATGGGCCGATAGAAGACGGATCTTTCAGCACCCCAGAGCAAAAACAGCTATCTGCCCTCTTGATTTTGGGTAGCTCCCAAAAAACGGATCAGGGTCCCCACCAAAAGCCGAGACATGAAACGGGTCAAGGTTTACCCGGATTGCACAAGCCTAATAGACATAATGGTCTAAAGCAACCTGGGGTAAAAGTATCGCACTTTCTTTCAGACAAGAAAGTATCACACTTCCTTTCAAAGATATCTGAGCCATGTCTGAAAAATGAGGATGCTGGAGAGTGTTCTAATGCCTTCTTTGTGAATCTTTCACTTAGTTCAGATTCTGAACTTGCCCTCCAAATTAAGCTGCCTTTTGTTCATATTGTGTTAGTTGGCATTTTAAGGGACTGTGGAGATCCTTATTTTAATGAGAGCAGCTTTGGTCAATGTTCTGGCCATATTTTTTCCTTCTAAAAAGTCAATGGACCTTCTTTCTTTAGCTTATCATTAAAACAAAGGGCTTTTTATTCTAAAGGAAATTTATTCCTTTGACCAAATTGTGTGAAGAATAACTCATTCATTAGTAGCGGCCTGTTCATATGCTGCCTTTTTGTGCACTTTGGAGAAGAGAAATAGCACCAAGAAAAGGGTATGTGTTGCTAAGAATTAGGGGACATGTAATGAAATTTGACACTGACACAATATGGTTGGTGTAGGATATGTATGCTGTCATAATTTGACTAAAATTGTAAGAAATGCAATTAATGTGTGTTTATACTGAACAGCTAGGAATCTAGCACCCCTAATACAGAAAATGGGTTGTTGTTGTTGAAAAAGAATTTATTTTGAACTCAAATTATAATTTAAAAAGACATTTTGTAAACTATTTGAACCAAATTATAGCTAGAAAGTAGGATTTACACTAAAATTGGAGAGAGGGGCGGAGATAGAAACAAAACTTCCTAAAGTGTTGCTATAAATCAGTGGTTCCCAAACGTTTTTGGACCAGGACCACTTTGACTGGGGACCACTCTCCAACATTAGTACCAAATGAATTATGAATCAGTTTTTGGTCAACATTAGATTTGGTTTGGCAGTTATTTGGGGTGCTGAGTCAGAAAAGTGCATTGGATAGACCACATCAGCTCTAGTTTCTGATACAGAACATATGCCATCCAGTAGTCACCATCTGCTCACCCACAAAAAACCATATTTAATAATCTAGAGCTGATGTGATAGTAGTAATCTTTCATGGGTAGTCATCTCCCCTCCTGACACTCCTGTTGCTTCGGCACTATGAGAGGGTTTCGCGAGAATAGCCACTCTCATTGCCGCATGGTTTTGAGATAATGGTGTAGTAATGGCGAGGCCACTGACCGTATTTTTGTTCTTGCCAACCACTGGTGGTCCATGGACCACAGGTTGGGAACCATTGCTATAAATTATATTTCTAGTTTGAAATTTCTGATAGCATTCTGGCTTATAAAACCAAGAAAATCAATCTGAGCTGGTCAACTATGTATATTCAACTTGTAAATCAGAGCTTTCCAAACTGTGGGTTGTTACATGTTAGTGCAGGGGTCCTCAAACTAAGGCCCGGGGGCCGGAGACAGCCCTCCAAGGTAATTTACCCGGCCCTCACTCAGGGTGAAATGACTTGAAAGCATACAACAACAATGACAGTCCTTTCTCATCAACCAAAAGCAGACCCACACTTCTAATTGAAATACTAATAAGTTTATATTTGTTAACATTGTTCTTCATTTTAATTATTGTATTGTATTGTTTTTAAGTGTTTTTTGCACCACAAATAAGATATGTGCATAGAATCATGTTTGTTTGTTTTTTTAAATTATAATCTGGCCCTCCAACAGTTTGAGAGACTGTGACCTGGCTCTCTGTTTAAAAAGTTTGCGGACCCCTGTGTTAGTGTGTTGCCTATAGCGTGTAGGTGCATCACACAAATTTAACAAAAAAAAAATGACAGAAATCTTGGAAATGTATGTTATTACCTTACAAATCATATTTTTAAAAATATAAATAGAAGCTTTTAATGTTATGCCCCATCCACCTTGTGATTACAATTTACATATGTGTCTGTATTTCATATAAGGGTTTTCTTATAACCTCCGATTTGCTATTAAACTGAATTACTGTGTCAAGAAATGATACATATCTAAAAAATGTCGCCAACATAGAATAGTTGGAAAGCTCTGTTGTAGATAGACTCTTGCCTGACAGCTTGTAATGACTAAGACATCCCTTTAGTTAGCTGGGGCAAAAAGACCTGAACCCATCACAATTTTGTCATGAAAAGCTCCTAAACTATCGCAGTCCTACTCTCCAGTTTCTTCCAATATGCCGACAAAATTAAATAAGCCTTGGAAAATACTATTTATATGGTTAGGGGAGACTAGGGGAGAGAGGTTTGCCATCTTATGGCCCTTTTAATTCTCAGTATTCTCGGTCTTTTGACCTCATGTTTTGAAACTGATATAGACAAAACTCTGACTGGAGCTGACAAGCCTAAGAAATTGCCTTGAGGTGTACATGTGGCCTATAAACTACAGACTGCTGTGATTTGCAAACTTAATGCTTTGACTATATAAGATGACATATGTATATAATGTTTTCACATGCCAGCTTTTTCAGTGTAAACTTGTAGAAATCTCTAATAAAAAAATATGAGTCATAGTTGAAGTCTCTTGTTTCCTTTCCTAGGGAGGTAACGGACACCATGCAGCCAGCAGTTCAGGTAGGCATGTTAAAACTCTTTGAAATATTCCTACTTATTAATACATAGGCTTTACAATGTTATGAAGAAGATAAATACACATGTTGATTTAATGTGCCACAGTTTGAACATTCATTTATAATGTTCATAATGTGTGTATGTGTGTGTGTTTGTGTTAATGTTAATGAAAACTCAAAGCTGAAATTTTCCGGAGTGGGTCAGGAATCTAGAAATCATGATGGCAGGCTATAGAGAAAAACAAAAATTTATAACTAATAAAAAATCTACTCTAAAATAATTACAAATCAATTAAATAGTGTGCAAGATAACAATATGCCTGGATTCCATGATGAGCAATAATGCTTTATTGTTTGGACATGCAGTCCCCTTGAATATATTGAAGTGTTGCTGAATAATCTCATTCTGTAATTGATATTCTTAATAGGTATGGTTTGGAGATGAACCCCCATTAGGTCCACGAAGTCCACTGACTCCAAGGCATGGACCTGGCTTAACAGATGTTATACTCTATGACCAGTGGCTCTCTGTCCGACATGAAGCAACTTTGGAGCCTATGCAGGAGGATCTGGCCATCTGGTTATCTGGCTTGCTGGGTAAAGCCGCCATATATATTTGTCTCTTTGAAAAAAAACTGTCTAATTGTTATTAACCAAAATTGAGCATGGTGTCATATTAACATACCTGCTTTTGAATAAAAAGGTGTTAACTTTTCGTTGTGCTATTTTGTTTCTTATGATTGATGACTTATATCATGACTTGAATCATGACCTGATTCTGAATTCCTATACTACATTACTATATATAAGCCTTAATTTAAGTTTAATCGATCCTGTTAAATTGCTCTGTTAACATGCAATTTCCTATGCCATTATACGTTGCTATGCACCTTATTGAACCACCTTATCCTTTAATTCAGCTCGCATAGTGGTCCTCTTCCCCCCCCCACCCCAAAATTAGTCTGCTGTCACTCTTGATGCTTGTTATTACTGTTACTCTGTTTTATGCTGTTTTGATTTGTTATTGCTGTCACTCTTGATGCTTGTTATTACTGCTACCCTGTTTTATGCTGTTTTGATTTGTTATTGCTTTACTTTTAATTGTATTTTGCCTTGGGCTTGGCCCCATGTAAGCTGCCCCAAGTCCCTTCGGGGAGATGGAGGCAGAGTAGAAAAATAAAGTTCTTCTTCTTCTTATATATTTTCTCTCTCCAAGGTCTAATTGACTGCTAAGAGCAGAACTTGGAAAAGTTACTTTTTGGGTTAGGAAGCCCAGAATCCCCATCTATCTTGGCCATTGGAACACTGATCCAAGAAAATAAATTTCCCTTCTTCAGCTAATAATGTCATTACTGTATAGGATCTTTTTAAGCACATAATCCTAACCTCTGGTGATGCAATGAGTTAAACGCTTGTGCTGGCAGGACTCATGACTGAAAGGTCAGAGGTCCAAATCCGAAAAGCAGGGTGAGCTCCTGCCTGTCAGCTCCAGCTTCTCATGCAGGGACATGAGAGAAGCCTCCCACAGGAATGTAAAACATCTGGGTGTCCCCTAGGCAACGTCTTTACAGACAGCCAATTCTCTCACACCAGAAACAACTTGCAGTTTTTCAAGTTGCTCCTGCACAGAAAAAAGTGCATAATATTTTTGACTAGCAGTGATTAGACAGATTAATCTTTGGCCCCAATAGTAATGACTAATTATTACTGTAATGCACAGGTTGTATTCTTAGAATCTTTGAGTTAGAAGTTAGAGTCCAGCCTTCTGCTCAATACAGCATCACCAGCTTAGAGCATCTCAAACAAAACTAAATACTGTACTCAGGCTCGTAGCCAGGATTTTGATTCGGGGGTGGGGGGGGAGCTGAGTCTGGGTGAAAGAGGGTCTACCCTAGCAAACCTTTTGTATTGTTACCCCAATACCCCCATACATATGGGATATATTGAGAATGGTGATCAGATCATGATATTAATAAACATAGCAGTTTAAATAATGTACCAGTAAGGCCTTCTCGTGGACCACCATGAGAATTTCAGAGGAGGGGGGCTGAAGCCCCTATAGCCCCCCCCCCCCCCCCCCGGCTACATGCCTGACCTGTACTCTAGTTGATCCCTGACTAGCATAAAATAAAGTGGGGCTATTATTTCCCTCAGCTTGAGAACTATGCTTCTCCCAACACAGGCTAAGATAGCACTCACCTTCTTTGTTGCAGTATCTCACTCTCGGTTCATATTTAATTTATGCAGAGTTATATATTCCCCACCCTCTTTACCTGTCCTTTTAGATGTTGTAGCCTAATGTAGAATTTTGCATTTGTCTCTATTGAATTATATTAATTTGTGCCAAATGTTCTAGTTTATCCAGGATTTTTTGAATTTTGTTCCTTTCTTCCAATGTGTTGCCCAGATCAGTGTATATCACAGTGTGTGGTTCCTTTAGACCTATAGAAGCTCTTTCTGATTAGATGCACTGTTTGCAAAAATGTTTTGAAGTCTGTTGGGAGGGGAGTGTGAAGGAGGAATGACAGATAAACCAAAAGTTGGGCTGAGTTGATTATTTCCTGTTGGATTTAGGATGTAGACATGCGTATGTATGTCTGAATGGTCACTTGGAGTTTTGTCTTTCTTGCGCAAATGAATAATGTGTATCTTTTACAGGGGTAGAACTGACAGCGGAAGAACTATTGGATGACCTTGATAATGGGGTATTGCTGTGCTTGTTGATTGGAGTCATTCAGAGTACAGTTAAAGAAAGTTGTAACCCAAGTGACTTAAGTGTAAGTGATGAGTTTGTTATAATATTTTAAACATAAAACTATTTAATGCATGCCAGTGTTCACATAGAGAAAGTATTAGAGGACCTGAACGTGTTTGTTTAGTCTGTTAAATACAATTGAGGCAATATCAGAAAGTGCAATGAGGTATAGCCAGCTATGTGTGTGTTCATATTATATATCCATTATATGAAGGCTGGCAAGTGACAGCTCCAGAGGAGAGCTTTTAAAAAGTTAATTTAGTTAGGAGTAAATAGAATGAAGGTGATTTATTGAAGGTGTCCGTAATTGGGGAAGGGCAGAATACTACTGCTGTTGTTGTTACCTTCAAATCATTTCCAACCGCAATCTTAAAGCAAGACTGTCACTGATTTTGAATCCCCACTGTGAATTAAAGAGACCAGGCAAAAGATGTGAAGAAATAAATGGGCCATTTATTGACCTAATTAGAAACTGGTAATTGAGCTAATTGACTAGTTGTGGGAGGAGCATTGTGACATGAGTAATGGTGTTAGGCCAGGTAACTTTGTGGGACCACCTGCCAAACCAACCTCTGGGTGAAACACCTGTCCCCGGGGGGCACTCCACATTGATGGTTTGCTGTCCCAGCCAGTCATTACTGGAAGGCCGTCAGAGGGACGCCCCCCCCCTTCCTGTCAATAAAGCCCCATAGGGGAGAGGCAGACCCCCAAGGAAACCCCCAAGGAAGATATTTTGGGGAACCCCTTAAGCCATAGAGCTTACAGAGATAAACCCAAAATTCACCCCAGAATGTAGGGGTGCCAAGGTGTACAGCGATCTTATCTTTCCCCCCACTTCCTGCCACAAAAAGACTCAGATGTCTGCTTAGTGTCTTTTCCCCATTACCACTTCTACTGCGATCTCCAATCCTCTTTTAATGTCCGCTAGGAATATGGCATGCCCCTCTATTGATAGATGCACCTGTCTGATCTGTAAAGCTCTAGCTCAGTGGTTCTCAACCTGGGGTCCCCAGATGTTTTTGGCCTACAAATCCCAGAAATTCCAGCCACTTTACCAGCTGTTAGGATTTCTGGGAGTTGGAGGCCAAAAACATCTGGGGACCCCAGGTTGAGAACCACTGCTCTAGCTTATGGAAAACAAGGCCAAATGCAGAGGGGAGGGGGATACCTATAGGAAGGTTCCTAAGGCCCCTCCCCTCTCCTGAGTGGCAGGAATGCCAGCCAGAACCAACTGGTCCTTCACGAGGGGATTCAAGTGCTCCCCTCCGGCCATCCGGTTGGCCCCTTCTGTCCAGAGGTGTGTGTCTTTGGCAAGATTTATTAAGAAGAGGCTTGCCATAGTTCTCCTCTGAGGCTGAGAAATTGTTCTTGTCCAAGGTCACCCAGTGGGTTCTCATGGTTGAGCAGTTATTTGAACTTTGGCCGCCAGAGCCGTAGTTCAGTTCGGTAACCACAACAGCAACCAACCCCTGGTATAACCACTGCTTAGTTAGAAATGGCTTTGCCATGTTATAATTAATCTTGAGATTAACTTTCTGCTTTATCAAATCAGTTCTTTGAGCTACCTTAAAATGTTGCTAAGGAGTAAATGTGCCATTGTTGCTTGTGTTTGTATCAATGTTGCCTTCCAGAATTGATCTTACTGAAGCTTTCATTATTTACTGACATTTATTTATATTGATTGTTAAGTAGTTACATTTAAATCATGCCTGTCTTCCATCAAATTCAAGGCAGCATGACTTCTCCACTTCATTCCCAAAGCAATATTTTTATTCTGACAGCTCATGTCTTCTACCTCTGAGGTCTGGTCACTCTGCTCCAGACATTTTCAAAGAGCTGAATCTTCAATAAGACAAGGGTATCACATATATTGCTGTTGCAGTGGGTTAAACTGCTAAGCTGATGAACTTGCTGACTGAAAGGTCAGCAGTTCGAATCTAGGGAGTGGGGTGAGCTTCCTCTGCCATCCCAGCTCCTGCCAACATAGCAGTTCGAAAACATGCAAATGTGAGTAGATCAATAGGTACTGCTTCTGTGAGAAGGTAACAGCACTCCATGCAGTCATGCTGGCCACATGACCTTGGAGGTGTCTATGGACAATGCTGGCTCTTCGGCTTAGAAATGGAGATGAGCACCACCCCCCAGAGTTGGACACGACTAGACTTAATGTCAAGGGGAAACCTTTACCTCTATCTTTTATCACATACCTTGGCTTTTGCATTTAGATTTTTGGAATGCATGGTATTACTTCAGTCTTAGAGTTCACCTTCTTTTCCCCTCGTAGCCCAAATACAAGCTGCTGGTTAGAGAACTGACTGCCAAGGGCACAGTAAGACAGTAGTCATTGAGGTGGTATGTGGTGAAAATATGATGTATGACAAACATGTACCAAAATGGAATATAACTGCAATATACTCTAGAATCAGAAAGTGCTGTGGCTCAAGAGAAGCAGGGGGTTCAGTGTAAATAACTGGGTGGAAAAGACTATATCGGAGTCGGGGGATAGCGAATTCAGTAAAGATGTGCCACATCACTCCCAACTGCCTCAGATTGGAGGAAATGCGCCCTGCCAAATTGAGACAATACTTCTATATCCATTTACCTAAGCCCCATGACATCCTAGGAAAAACTGTGTAGTCTTGTGTTGTATCATACTGTGAAATCATTGTTTCAATAGGATTATGCAACTTGTATGAAGGATATAACAAGGACCAACTGGTATATTCTGATTAAAAAGAGAATTTGGAAGTAGATAGGGAAAAAAAAATCTACTGATCTTCATGTTCCCAAATGGTAGATGAGACAAAATTCATTAGAAATGCAAGTACATCATATGTTAAATCTGCTGACAAACTTGGACTACTTTTAGATAACTGGAGTAGTGTTCTGAATGTTTTGTATAACCCTAAGGCTTGTTCTGATTTTTCCATGTGATGTTCCATAGCTCCTTTTCTATATTTTGCTGGAACAATTTTTTCCAACAGTCTTTCAACTGTGTTTTTGGCACAGGAAGTAGCAAGTCATGCAGTTGTGGACTATATTGAATTTTAAAGAAAGCACATCTCACAACCAAAGGCTACCCTTCACAGATTTTGGATCATGTTGCATTTATTCCTGTTTCAGCTTACCATATATCCTTGAGTATAAGCTGACCTGAATATAAGCCGAGGCACCTAATTTTACCACCAAAAAACAGGGAAAATGTATTGACTTGAGTATATGCCAAGGGTGGGCAATGCCGACACTATTTATAAATTTAAAAATAAAAATAGATACTAATAAAATTACATTAATTGAGGCATCAGTAGGTTAAATGTTTTTGAACATTTACATAAAACTGTAATTTAAAATAAGACTGTCCAAATCTGATTAAACCATTATTATAACCTTTTTTAATATAAATGTGCTTATGTATCCTTCCAATAATAATAGAGTACAATAAGGGAAATGTAATAAAAATAATAATAGAGTACAATAATGGAAATGTAATAATAACAGTAATATAGAGTGAAATAATAAATGTAATAATAATAGAATAAAATAATAAATGTAATAATAATAATAATAATAATAAAATGTAAATGTAATATTAATAAAATTATTAAATAGAGTAAAATAATAAATATAATAATAATAACAACAGCAGCAGGGTAAAAGAATAAATAACTTTGACTCGAGTATAAGCCGAGGGGGGCTTTTTCAGCCTTAAAACAAGGGCTGAAAAACTTAGTTTATATACTCATATACATATGGTAATTCTTAATACAGCCAGTCAAAGTCACTTCAGTCAATACTGTTATACATACAGAAAAATTGCAATATTATATTTCTTTGGAAAATATTCTGAAGGGCATTTCATCTAATCACAATATAATTCTGAACTGTGAAGGAATTATGATGGTACAACTGGCAGCTGTACTCCAGAAGTTGAGAAAAGTATCCCAACTGCTCAGTCCTATCCTTAAAGTATTGTGTAGGATAGGAACTTAAAGTTCAGACTACAATCTGGACTGCATTCATTGGCCCACTAAAATGGGAGATGAAAACTGCCCCTGGATAAAATATTTCTGTGGCTTTTTCAATTCACACAAACTAATTTTATTCCCTCAATTTTCTTATTTTCAGGATTTCCCTTTGAAAAAAGTCCCCTGTAAGAAAGATGCGCCTTCTGGATCCTTCTTTGCCAGAGATAACACAGCCAACTTTCTGAAGTGGTGCAGATGTATTGGAGTGGGGGACACTTGCCTCTTTGAATCTGAAGGCTTGGGTAATTATTTCTAGATGTTCTGTAAGCAGAAAGCCCCACAAAGGCCATGCATTTCTCATGCAGGTTGTTACTGATTTCCATTGAGTAATAATTTGAAAATGTGAGAAATGTTTGGATTACTTTATTTTTATGATAACTTTATATGTATCTTTATCATGGACTTTTTTTGTATCGTTTTAAATAAAACTATCACAATATTAATGCCGGTGCTCTTGACAATTTGGTCATAGCAGAAGTGACATTTTGGAACATTGGTGGGCAATTGTGGAAGGATAAGGAGCAGCAATAGCTTCTGGAAAAACGGTATCTGCTTTTACAGAAAACAAAATCAAATAAAATGTTAAAAATTGCATCTAGACTTGAGGCATCTTCACAACTTACTGGGTTTTAAAAATACATCTTCCAGGCTTAAATTGGCCAGCAGGCCACAAAAGTGGCCCTGGACAGTTTCATATGACTTGTGAGTCACACTTTGTCCATCACTGTTAATGGAATCATAGAATAATAGAGTCGGAAAGGATCACATGGGCCATCTAGTCCAACTCCCTGCCATGTAGGAAAAGCACAAAGTATCCCTGACAGATGGTCACCCAGTCTCTGTTTACATGTTTCCAGGGGGACCAGGAATTTATCGGCAGCCAGTGGAGCTGCTTTAATAGGGACGTTTTGCGCTCTGTAATTAGTTCTAGTTAGAAGTCTGGCTGCCAACCTTTGTACCAATTGCAGTTTCCAGGCCACCTGCAAATGCAGCCCCACATAGAGTGCATTACAGTAGTCCAATCTGTAAGTAACTAAGGCATGGTCCACGCCTTGTTGAAATTCATTTTGTTAGTTTTGATAGTCTCTAATCTGTTATGGTCATTTTGAATTCTGATCCTATCCTCCGATGTATTAGCGATCCCTCTTAATTTGGTGTCATTTGCAAACTTGAGAAGTATGCTCTCTAAACCTCCATCCAAGTTATTAATAAAGATGTTAAACAGCACTGGGCCCAGGACCGAACCCTGTGGCACTCCACTAGTCACTTCTTTCCAGGATGAAATTGAACCATTGGTGAGCACCTTTTGGGTTCGGTCACTTAACCAATTATAGATCCACCTAATAGTAGTGTTGCCTAGCCCACACTTGACTAGTTGGTTTGCAAGAAGGTCATGGGGAACTTTGTTGAAGGCCTTACTGAAATCAAGATATGCTACTTCTACAGCATTCCCTGCATCAACCAAGCTTGTAACTCTATAAAAAAAGAGATAACATTAGTCTGGCATGACTTGTGTTTGTTCATGAATAACAGTGGACAATGGTGGTGATTTTGGAATACTCGTTACAGGATCCCACACCATTGCCTGTGCTAACCTGGCTAATAGAAATTATAGGTAAAAAGATGGAAGTCTGGAATTGTCTAACTGTTTTTGAATATTTCTGGAAGCTTCAGAAGCAACAGATCTTAAAAATGAACTGAACAAATATATTGTTCGTGTTGTAGCATGCTCTTTAGTAGGAAAAGATGCTTCTTTCCATCTATAGTGAATTTACATAACTATAGCTATAGTGTTTTTGATGTGGTGATCGATCCCATTTCATTCTTCAACTTGTATCTTACTAAGCTTTTCATCTTTCAGATTTTGGGGGTGAGTCACCAGGTAATGAGTCACAATATTGAAAACTTGGCAGCTGTACCATGGTAGAAACTGTGGTTGTTTCATCATGTTAATGCTGCCAGCTATATCTGTAAATTTTGGTCAGTAGCATTTTTTCCTGGAAATTTTGATATGCGTGCCTTGCATTTTCAGATAATTTAGTTTGGAAACAAGAAGGAAAGTTTCTTCCTGACTCAAGCCTACTTAGCAAATATTTTATTTTTGATTGGCTTTGCTGTGTTATTTTAATCTTCAAATCCTACCCTAGGCTTGAACAGTCAAAATAATCAATTCCACATATAAGATGCTATCAAAGCATGAATGAAATGTGGTGTCTCTTCCAGAATCTAACTCAATCTAGAAAAAAGGAAATACAGTGGAGAGGGGGGAGGTTTTGGCTGCTTCTGACACCAAAATAGTGAAAGCTGTGCCACTTTTTAGAACAGTGTTGCAAAAGAAGTCCTAAAAGGAGTGTTACTAATATGCACAGAATGATGCGTGATGCACAGAATATGGTTGGAACCACAATAACTTTCTGGCTATGAGGCTAAGTGACTAAAGAAGCATCAGATTTTGTAAAGTGATGAGAACATAAAGCAGAGGAGACCCAAAAGATAGGAACGGTGAGAGCTCACATAAACCTCCCAGCTATTAATGCTGGACAAAGCCTGAAAAAACAAGATAGAGGTTCACCACAGTAGGGAAGGAAACGGGTGGCTTTTCAAACCCAACTGCTTGGATCAAAGCCATCCTGTAACTACTAGGCCTGGGTAACAACGGAAAAATATGTTTCTAAAATCGATTTGTATTTGGGGGGTTTTTTTGTTTCTATATTTAAAATAATTACAAAATTTTCCTTTTAAAAAGTTCGATATTTATGAAATTTCGTAAATGTGAAAAAAATTACAAAACATTAACGAATCGATTTCCGAAACAATAACGAATCGATTCGTTAATGGCGGACGCGACCGCGAAATACGCTAAAAAACCTCCAAAAACTTCTGAAGCTTCCCTCTCCCTCTGTTGTTGACTGTTGGTGTGATATTATAATTTTTTTTCACTAATTAAACAAAAAACTTGCCCCAGACATGCGGAAATAATAACGAAACGACCTCAGAACAATAACGAAACGAATACAATAATGAAATACGAAGCATTTACAAAACGTGTTTAAAAATTCGTTTTTTTAAAAAATTGCTCCAGAATGGTTCGTTATCGTTTTGTAATTGAAAAAATTAACGAATTATTAACGAATTACGAATTAACGAAACGAAACCGCCCAGCCCTAGTAACTACTTTTCTGGCGCCCCCGGTGGCACAATGGGTTAAACCCTTGTGCCGGCAGGACTGAAGACTGACAGGTTGGAGGTTCGAATCCAGGGAGAGCACAGATGAGCTCCCTCTGTCAGCCCCAGCTCCTCATGCGAAGACATGAGAGAAGCCTCTCACAAGGATGATAAAACATCCAGGCATCCCCTGGTCAACATCCTTGCAGACAGCCAATTCTCTCACACCAGATGCAACTTTCAATTTTTCAAGTTGGTCCTCACACACACACACAATCTACTTTTCAGCACTTCCCATTCAAACTGCCTGCAGGATTGCCTATAACATGGGGAAAACTGGATGCCCTACAGCGTTTTGGGCTACAGCTCTTATTTATTTATTTATTTACAACATTTCTACTCCGCCCTTCTCAACCCCCGAGGGGGGACTCAGAGCGGTTAACACTGGCAACAATTTGATGCCGCAATATCACAGTATAACAACAATATAAAATCATAAATACACAATAGATTAAAACAATAACATTAATTATAATACCTGCACATTGGCTATCTTGGATAGGGCTTATATTACCAAAATGTCACTTTTCTTCCAATTTGGGACTCACATGTTACAAATGTACTTCCTTCCTTCCTTCCTGGATGACAAATTCTATGTTCTGTAGCAAAGGGGTGGTAGATATAGCATGATGAGAGTTTCCTTAGAAGGGATCTATGTTATTGATCCTGTTACTTTGTACAGAGGTTTTTGTTCATTCTCTTAATGGTTTACTGATTGGATCTATGGATCGTATAAAGTGGTTTGAAAGAACTGGATACACTAAGTTGAGCACTTCCTCTCTTCTAAGGGCAGTATATCCTGGCAAGTAGGGCATCAGTGATTGCTATATTACAAATAATGCTTGTAACAGAATGTATGTAACCGCTAAATTAGATATCCAGGGGATCTTATGTCACCATTGGCAACAATTTATTGGTAATTACAGCCACTCAGTAGAAAGATGAATCGTAGGTTCTATCCCCCTATGTATTTTCTTTCTAACTAAGTGTCTATGAAAATATAAATGGCCTAACTAATTCAGAAGGAAGCTCTTCCAAAAGCCTCAGCATTTCAATCCTTCCTAACTTTAATAGACTGTGTGCTAGATTTGCACCTGGAGGTTTAGACTCCTTGCCTGTGGTTATCAGCCCGAGGCTTGTAACCAGGAACTGCCCGACCAGGTTTTTCCAGATGGAGCAAAATGTTTGACTGCTCCTTAATACATGAAACTTAGAATTGTATTGCTAATTATTGTCTTTTTTAAAATACAGGTACCTCTATGTAAGTCCCAACCCTGAACAAGAAGTACGGCTTAAATTATGACATCCTTGGGCTTGTTGAAACACGACATGCTACATATTTGCTTTGTACATTTGTAAACAAACACACACTCGGGACTGTGTGCTTGTAAAATGCATAACACAGACTCTATAATTTTGCACTTTTGACAGCTTCATTACAAATTGCTTGTAATGTATATCTAGCCGAATCTCACTATTTTTAGAAGACGCATCATATGTCTTCAATCTTAATTATTGTTTATTGTTACTTACACCCGTATTGCATTTTCCATAAATGAAAACCATGAAATTTATACTTGGAATCAGTTTTGCTTGAATTCAGTAGTGCACAATATTGTATCTTGTTTTAGATGTAGCTCAAAGTTTTCAGAAGCTTGCTAACTACATGCAGTTGCTGTCATAAATGGATGCTTTGTGTGTTCTTGGCAATGAGCCTCATCAAAAGGGCTGAATTCTTCTTAGCTTTCGGTGCCCTTTCGCTAGCATTTTTGGCCGGAGGAGCAAAATAAAGAGAGCTTTGTGCTAGGGCTCTGGATTCCCATGTGTGGGCACATCTCTCTTACATCCAAACAATGTGAAAGTCTTGATAATGTCGTCTAGTGAATGCTTGAACTTTGAACAACAGGACTGGAAATTCTGTGCAGAAATGAACTTGCTCTAAGTGACTGTGTGGAAAACACTGGCCTAAATTGGATGTTGATCCATGTGCATTGGGAAAGTGCTTCTGTCCTCCCTGCCCCCACGCTTCATGATATGCCCTATGCAATGTAATGTGTGAAGGCCTGTTTTGGGCAGTCCTAGACCATTGACCATGTGAACTAATTCTCTGTGAGAAGGCTGTATTCAGATTTTATAGCCCTGCATATCTAGGAATGTCTTGATTAAAACAGGGGAGGACAGGGATGTTCTCACATTACTTTTCTTGTATACTAAAGATCAGGGAGAGTGTTTTTCAGTCTCCTTCTCCCATTCTTCTCCTACTTAAATATACGGAATTGTATCATAACATACTGTCCAGTAGGAAATGCTACTGAAATAAACAACCATCTGTTTGGGTTGTTGTGAGTTTTCCGGGCTGTATGGCTATGTTCCAGAAGCATTCTCTCCTGACATTTCACCCATATCTATGGCAGACACCCTCAGAGGTTGTGATGTCTGTTGGAAACTAGGCAAGTGAGGTTTATATACTCTTGTCTGCTTGAGGCAAGTGTGAATGTTGCAATTGGCCACCTTAATTAGCATTTAATGGCATTGTAGTTTCAAAGCCTGGTTGATTGCTGCCTGGGGAATCCTTTGTTGAGAAGTGTTAGCTGGCCCTGATTGATTATTGTTTGGATTCCCCTATTTCTTGAGTGTTGCTCTTTATTTACTGTCCTGAGTTTAGAATTTTTTAATACTAGTAGCCTGATTTTGTTCAATCTGTTTCATACCCATGCCGCTAACTTTTCTTATAGCTGTTTCCATTGTACAGTACAACCCCTATATCCACAGGGATACATTTCTGGGCTTGTAATGGAAACATGAAACAGCAAACAATAATAAACCCTATTGAAATTAATGACTTCTGGCAAAAGCGTATCATAGAATCATGATGGAGGACCAAGAAAATGCCTAGAGAGAAAACACTAGACTCACAGAGGACATTTCAGAGCAAATGTAATTTTGATAAATATTTCCAAGGCAAGGGTGGGCAATGAAAAGTAATCTATACCTTGTTAAATTATAAATGAAATTGCTGTGACTATTGATCATGCTGCTTAGGTTGCAACATGAGCTTCCTTTCATCAATATCAAGAATTTCTTTTCTCCTTGTCTTAAGGATTAGAATGATAAGCACAAAAAATGGGGTTTCTTTGCTTTTTTTAACTTATTGATGTGGATACTGACAGATTTTCATGAGGATGAGAGTGACCACATTACTTCTTGGGCTCGGAGAATGGATTACATATAAAGAACACTATGAGCAAATCTTATTAATACATAATTGCATATCTGTATGAGTGTTACAGGGGGCCCTGGTGACAGTGGGTTAAACCGCTGAGCTGCTGAACTTGCTGACCGAAAGGTTGACGGTTCAAATCCAGGGAGCGAGGTGAGCTCCCATTGTTAGGCCCAGCTTCTGCCAACCTAGCAGTTCGAAAACATGCAAATGTGAGTAGATCAATAGGTATCACTTCTTTGGGAAGATAACGGCGCTCCATGCAGTCATGCTGGCCACATGACCTCGGAAGTGTCTATGGACAATGCTGGCTCCCTGGCTTAGAAATGGAGATAAGCACCACCACCCCCAAATTCGGACACAACTAGAATTAATGTCAGGGGAAACCTTTACCTCTACTATGATTGTTACAGCTCTAGGAAACTTTGAATCTTGGTCATTGTCTGTCACCCTAAATGCATTAGTTTGCGCAAGCTTCACTGAGCTAGAGATACTGCTGTGTGTGTAATCTCAAACTAACATCTCTTTTCTGTATGTATCCTAATTTTCTTGCAGTTCTGCATAAAGAACCAAGACAAGTATATCTTTGTTTACTGGAAATCGGCCGCATTGTCTCAAGGTGTGTATTCATTGCAGTTCTCTTGAGCAGATGCTTTCAATATCTTGTAAACATTTAAAAGATTTCTCAGAGTTTTCTTCAAGAGAGTTGAGATGCAATCCTATTGTGCGGTCATGAGTGGGTATCAGAAGGGCCAAGAAGTACAATGCCCCTTTCTCTATGTTGGCCTGCTTTACCCCAAATAGTGGTGGAAAGGTCAGTCACTGCTTTTGTCCTGTGAATCTCCATTGTGGTTTAAATCATTAATTTGTACATATATACATTTGGTTTAAAAAAAAAACCCAAAGAGCTACTTTTACAAGTATAAACTAAAGATTGTTTGTCAATGAGTACTTGTTTGCACTGTTGTCTACATCCACATTGTTCTTAATTTTATGCAATATCTGTCTTCTCCCTGCTTCCATTTTCTAGATATGGAGTTGAACCACCTCTTTTAGTAAAACTGGAGAAGGAAATTGAATTGGAAGAAACCTTATTGATGTCCGCTGATCCTGTTGCTCCTGCTGCCATCCCCACATCCTGTTGTCCACATGAAGCATTGCATGAAGCAGTAAGCATTGTGCATGTCCTATGGAGGTTTATTCTTATGGGAACATAGGATCCTTGTCCATGAGTTACTGTCCAAATCAGCCATGATTTCGATCAGTTAGTTATTTCGTAAAGATATCTTAGTTATTATGTTCCATATCCTGAAGCTTATAAAACTAATTTTATTTTACTTTACTATTTTGGTATGGTTTCCGAAAATGGTATAATCCACAATATTAAGCTTCATTGTGGTGTCAGACATAGATTTTACCAGCCCAAATGAACTGAGAGGGATTTATTTCTGAGTAAAATGCCTTGATTTCAGTGAAGTTTAACCAGTTGAACTATGCATAGGATTGCACCATAATATGGTAGTCTTATGACTGTTTAATCAAGGCAAGGGAAATTAGATCACAATACAGGAAGAAGAAAATGCATGCTGTTACAAATGTAAATCACATTGGAAATTACTGAAATGCTCTTTATTTCCTCTGTGCTTGTATGAGCTTTTTATTTTGATGAAAAAGAAAGAAAACATTGAAACAGTTATAATTCTGGATTTCAGATTATTATTATTATTATTATTATTATTATTATTAATAATAATAATAATAATAATAATAGTCAGACTACTCTGGGACTTCCGAATTCAGACTGACAGAGTTTTGGAGCACAATACTCCTGACCTCACAATTGGGGAGGGGGGGGGGCAAATATGGATAATCGATGTTGCAATCCCAGGCAACAGCAGGATTGACGAGAAGCAACTGGAAAAGCTTACACGACATGAGGATTTAAAGATAGAACTGCATAGACTCTGGCACAAGCCAGTAAAGGTGGTCCCAGTGGTGATCTGCACACTGAGTGCAGTACCTAAAGACCCTGGCCTGCACTTAAATACCAAATTACTATCTCTCAGCTGCAAAAGGCCACCCTACTCGGATCTGCACGCATTATTCGCCGATACATCACACAGCCCTAGACACTTGTGAAGTGTCCGACGTGTGATCAAATACAAAAGCCAGCATAGTGATCTTGTTTGCTGTGTACTAATCTTGTTATGTATCAACAACAACAACAACAACAATACTAATGACTTTATATTTGTGTCCATTTCCCCGAAGGTGGCTTACACATGACCCAAAGTGCCTAAAACAAAGCAAAAAATGAACACACAGTACAGTACAAAACAGTAAAACCAATAGCATATAAAACAACGCCCAATAACCTGTGGTGACAACTGCCATAAAACATGGCCAAACTGTTAACAAGACAAGGGAATGGGATAATGCAAATGGTAGCTAAGCAAGAAGGGCATAGGATGAAGTGCATGCGGTGTCATTAATTGCGGACTATTGGGGCTAGACATCATTTTTCTTTTTTGGTATTCTTTGAGCTAAAAGAAACACGAATAAGTTAACACGTGGTCTTTGTATGCTATAGGTTAAGCATATTGCTGAAGATCCTCCTTGCAGTTGCTCTCACAGGTTTTCAATTGAGTATTTATCTGAAGGACGCTATAGATTAGGAGACAAGATACTCTTCATACGGGTAAGTGCAGTTTCTCAAAATGTTTTGATGATCCCTTAAAACTAGTCAAGCCTGGACATAATCTCATCCGTACAGGTATTGATACTGTGATACTGAGAAATGAATCTACCTGATGATGAAGTCTTCCCATGCTTGCTACCTGTTTAGAAGGATTCCCATGTCTCAGTGATGCCAGGGAATACTTGAGCAATACTTCTGTTGTAGTCATTGGCCTGGTTGTCTCTTGGCCTGTTCTTATGAAGCCTTCTTTGGATGGATAATTTCTAGGGAAGGTAGAGTAATGATCAATGTGTTCCACTCCAAAGAAAGCAAAATATTTAAGTCAATCAAATATCCATGTAATGCTTTGTTTCAGAAAAGTGTACCAAATTCTAACCAGATATTCTATCCCTGGTCTTTTTCTTCTCTTCTCCTAGATGTTACATGGGAAGCATGTGATGGTACGTGTTGGTGGGGGCTGGGATACCCTTCAGGGATTTTTACTCAAGTATGATCCCTGTCGAGTGCTGCAATTCGCAACCGTTGAACAGAAGATCTTGGCATTTCAAAAAGGTGCATCCAATGAGACAGTTCCTGATTCATCTGCTAGAACTCCCCAGCCTCCATCTATGAACCCCATGTCTGCGATTGATACATATCAGAAACAAAATCCAAAGCCTCCTGCTCCTGCCCCACCTCCAAAGCCTCCTCATGTTGCTGATAGAAAGCAGAATGCAGCAAAGTTTACACAATCACCTGCACTTTCTTCTGCCAAAGCAAAACCAGAAACACCTAGAAACCAGTGTGCTCTGGACCAACTGAAGTCGAAAAGTTCCTCAGTTAATAATTCATCATCTTCCAAATCCTCAACAGCTGCTCCAAAAAAGTTAGCTCCCTCTTCTGAAAAAATCATGCCTGTTTTAAAGTCTACAGAATATCTTCAGAAACGTATTTTGCCACCTGTCCAATGTACACGTCCACAGAATTCTCCAACCATGTTGCGTCCTGCCCCTTCTTGTTCAACAACTAAACTTTCTGAGCTGTCTGGAACAAAGAAGAGGGTGGCCTCTGAAGAAATGCTTCATTCTCCAAAGAACGGTGCCACAGTCAAATCTAAACCTCTTCCAAAAACATCAGTGAAGCCTCCACTGCCAACTAACCAAACTCCCAATGGTCCCAAACCACCATGGTCTCAACATTTTTCTGCAACAACAACCAAATCAATTCCCAAAACCACTACTTCTCAAGCGTGCTCAGCAAGAGGCACAACAGAAAGTAAACAGGCCAAAAATATCAAAACTGCAGCTGCTGGTAAACAGTTGAGCTCTGCCTCTTTACACACAGCAAGTAAATCAGCACAGCTGACATCTGCATTAGAATCGAGAAGTAAAGTCGCATCTCCATCTGCCAGCAGTCATTCCTCAAGCAAGAATATGCAAGTTCAAAGTAGCAGATCAAAAACTCTGGTCGGATCCAGTCGGTCAAAACATTCTGAGCGTACTCCGCTGTCTGTTGTACGTCTTCCCCAAACATCTTCCGTAACTGAAAAAAGAAAAAAGACAGTGCAGGCTACCGCCAAAACTCAATCTCCAGCTAAAACCGCCCAGAAGAGTAATAAAATCCTTGATCCAGCTGGTAAGAATCGGCTTTTAAAAGTAAAGGTTGATGCAGGCACTACTGAGGGGATGCCTCATGGGTCAAAGGATCCCACACTGAAGAAAAAACAAGATGACAATTATTTCGTTATGTCTGGAAATAAGAAGCTTAGGAAACAAAATAACAAGGAAACATTAGCTGGTGGCTTCTAATTTATCTTGTTTCGTACAAGAGAATACTAACATTAAGTAATGATAAGTAATGATATTGCAAATGCAGTTTGATGAGTTCTGTTAACACTTCCCCAGAATGAAGTAACATTTTGAGCAGCATAAGGCACTTTCCCAGCTTTATCAGGATTCAGGGTCGTTTCCCATTCTGTTTTGATAAAGTCTTCATAAAATGTTTGCTCCCCAATTTGATATGAGTCCCATGAACTGGGTTATATTTTATATGTTGGGGAGGCTGAATACTGTATTAGTTGCCTCTTGGGATACACACTGAATCTGAAATTTTAGCTGATCTTGGAAAAGTTAATATATTTTGGACAATGACTTGCATGGCTATGATCACTTAGGGATTCTGGTACTGGTAGGTACATTCCAGAAAATTAGCATTTCCAAGTTTTGAATATTTTCCCTTTCATCTTGAATTTAGCTTTTTCCATGTCCATGCATTTAATTACAGCTTTTCCTCCCCAAAAGTAGGTATGAGAACTGGACCTTATGTTCTAAATACCATTTCAGCTGGGGAAATAGCTTATCATTTGTTTATTGGCAAGTACTTAAAATTGTATATATCTATATTGCAGAGAACAGGCTGTTAAAGGTAAATGCCCTCAGCAGAGACTGCTGATTGGCATTAGTATTTAATCTTAGTATTTAATCATATATGTCTCTCTCAAACGTACGATTCCACTGAGTTTTCAGTGAAACTAGGTCAATGGGAGCACTTTACAAATTTTGGCCTTAAGCACTCCCACCTTAGTGCCTTAGCCCATGATGTGCTCTGCCAGTTGTTCTCATTGTATCAGTACAGGTATGTCTTCTGCTTTATTTATATCGACTGTGCTGATAAAAACTGGATTTAAGCAAGCAAAACTATGGGAATGGGAGCACAGCAATAATGCAATGTGTGCTGATGCTGTGTCCTTCTTCATATTGGCCTTTCTGATGTGTGTAGAAATTATGCAACCACATAGTCTGGTGTACTGCCTATATAAAATGCATTAGCCAAGGCTTCCTGTGAGAGAAGATCTCTGTACAATTCTAGAAAGTATGCTTGGGTCTGCAGTTTGAGAACAACCGCCAGATAATATGATTTATATTCGTCAGCACAACTGAAAAGCTTTTCAAATAAGCTGCCTATGTGACTACTATATTAATATCATGTGTTCCTTCATTGCTAGTTCTGCGATAAATTATTTGTTGCATTGATGCTTTCACTTGCAGCACAAACTCATAACGTTGGAAGGAAAACAACTGGGGTCTAAATATCTTTGCATACAAAGTCGTGCGTTCTCAAGCGATGGTTATTAAAATTGCATGCATATATTTGTATAAACCTGTACTTATTAAAGCAGTATTTCAGACAACCTGCATATTTAAAATGTTTCCTGTACCTCCTCCATAATTAATGTTTATGTTGGAGTCAGAAATTGCACTGTCAAGTATTCATGATGGAACTTCACACTTTTTGAAACAGAAAGTCTGCATCTTAATGCATTTCATATCAAATTGTAGCTTTAATATACATTGCAGACAAATATGGAATTAATCCTCAGTGAGTGAAACTTTGCAAAAGAACAAAAATCACAAGCTGGTACAATCCACTGTTGACTGAAGTGTGTAGAAGTGGGACTTAAGGATATATACTGAACCTGGTCTAATTGCACTTTAAAAGATGATAATATTTGATTAGTCAAAACTGGATATGAATAACAGTTTGCATTCATTGTGTCTTTGCATGGAAAACACAGTGTGGACAAATAATAAGCAGCATCAGGTTTTTTTTTTGTTTTTTTTTGTCGTGTCAGGAGCAACCGCTCCTGTTGTGAGAGAATTGGCCGTCTGCAAGGACGTTGCCCAGGGTACGCCCGGATGATTTCTGATGTTTTATCATCCTTGTGGGAGGCTTCTCTCATGTCCCTGCATGAGGAGCTGGAGCCGATAGAGGGAGCTCATCCGCCTCTCCCGGGATTCGAACCTGCGACCTGTCGGTCTTCAGTCCTGCCAGCACAAGGCTTTAACCCACTGCGCCACCGGGGGCTCCAGCAGCATAAAGTATGTGTGTGTGTGTGTGAGCAGCATCAGGTAATCACACATACTTTATGAACAGAATTCTTCCTTCGGTATGTGATACTTGCATGGAAACCTGCTGATAGGCACAGATTCTCTTAGATCAGGTATGGGCAAACTTTGCCCCTCCATGTGTTTTGGCTGTTAGGAATTATGGGAGTTGAAGTCCAAAACACATGGAGGGCTGAAGTTTGCCCATAACTGCCTTAGATGAATCAGGTGGGCTAGTTTTATAAAGTTATAAGTCTTAACATAATTATTAGGGAGTAAACATCAGTGATTACACATGTATAGTGCTGTGCTACAAGTCATGTTTATAGCATTTTTAAATGAGGCAAGAATGGGGATACAGATGAAAAGTGCCTGGAACTATTATTTAACACATGTACTAACAAGATATTCTCAGGAGTCAAAGCTGTGGTTGTATAAACATCAATTTCCGCCTTTCCAGGTTCATTTATAGATTTAAAATACACTACCATTTTCGATGGCAAATGGAACAGACAGGAATTAAGAGTATTATTGGTGTGTATCTTTGACTTAAGTCTTGGATCTAGACGTTTATAAAGTTGCTTAATCTGACCTTAATTTTGTCCCCCTCTCAAAATCTGGGTGGGAATCGCATGGCTCTCCAAATATTGCTGAACTGTAGCATCCGTCACAATAGACCAGTGGTTCCCAACCTTTGGGCCTTCAGGTATTTTGGACTTCAATTCCCAGAAATCCCAGGCAGCTGTCGGGAATCATGGTAGCTGAAGTCCAAAACACCTGGAGGCCCAAAGGTTAGGAACCAATGCAATAGACCATGCTGATTAGAGAAACTTAACTAGGTATTGCAACCCAACGCCATCTGAAAGATCATGTGATCATCACTTCTTCGCTAAGCTAGTTCTTTCCATTATTTCTGTAAAGATGTCACCATCCAGTAATGTGGAATGAGATATATCATTTGTAGAGTGGGATGGTTATGCTGCAGTATTTGAGAATTATGGTCATGATCCAAAGGAGCAGCTCTTTGCCTTCAGAGTGGGCTTTTCTGTTTTGCGTGATTTTGTACACAAAACTTGTTTGAGTGTGCTCATGAAGCTTTGTCTGAAAAGGGAATAGGTTATAACTATGTAGGTTCTAGTGTGAGTGTGGATGACCTTTCCTGTGTAATCATGCTGAAAACTTGTGCCACAATAAAATTTTAAAGTGCTGCAGGAGTCTTGTGTTTTCATTCAAGGAGCTGATTTATTACATTATATTTTTAACCTTCCTTTCTTATAAACAGTATGTACAGTTTAGCTTAGTCTTTCCTCCAATCTTATAACCGTTTTCTGTGTGATCGATAAAATGAGAGAAATGGCTGGTCCATGAAACCAAGCGATTCTCATGGCTGAGCAGGAATTTGAAACTGACTCCACTAGGCTAACTGTATAATCAATAAGCCCCACTGATTCTCAGTTTAGTACAATTTAGATACCTGCATCTCCTTGTGTGGATATTATTTCTTGTCCCAAGGAAATGGTGACATCCACTTGTAGCAGAGTTCTGTGTAGCAACATTCTCCATCTCTTGCTTCATTCCCAGTTGCTGGATCAGAATTGCCATGTTTTTATTTACCTTCTTTGATCATACATATTATACAATCAAGCTGTTGATAACTCATACTAATATAGCAAAGTACTGATTGCTTTCAGATGAAGTATTATTGTTATTTGTACCCTGATTTTTTCTTTCCACAAAGGAAACTCAAAGCAGCTTACGTTAAAAAGTATTTCATTACAATTTAAAATATACAAACATAAAACAGAATTAAATATCAATGGTATTAAAACATTCAGTTAAAATCCATAACAACTAATTAAAAACATATTCAAAGCTAAACCCACAACTTGATCTTAAAAGCATTTTTAGAAACCTGCCTGAATAAATAGGTTTTAGCCTGCTGATGAAAGGACAACAGGGAGGATACTTAAATACATTCTTAGCATTAATGTTTGCTAAACATGTATCTAAACTCAGTGTAGAGAGAGCTACTCCAAAGAGGAGAATGTTCAAGTCTACATATATATACTCCTATATCACAGGGCAGATTAACTGCACCTTTGATATTATTTGTGGGTGCCCTTGGTGGCACAATGGATTAAACCCTTGTGCCGGCAGGTCTACTGACCAAAAGGTTAGCAGTTTGAATCTGGAGAGCAGGGTGAGCTCCCATCTGTCAGCTCCAACTTCTCATACAGGGACATGAGAGAAGCCTCCCATAGGATGGTAAAACATTGGGCGTTCCCTGGACAATGCCCTTGTAGATGGGCCAATTCTCTCACACCAGAAGTGACTTGCAATTTCTCAAGTCGCTCCTGACACACACAAGAAATGGTAACATATTGTTGATGTCAATGTCAAACTTAGCAACTGGGTTTATGGCAGGACCTTATCCTTGTATTACTTATCTATGTTATGCAAAGTTGGCAACTAGATTTGTGGCAGGTTCTTGTCCCTGTACTACAATCCATTTGTTTAAAGTTGGGAGGCTATCTGGAAATCAGGTAACCTCCCAGACGATAATACAGGAACAAGACCCTGCCACAAGCCCAGATACCAAGTATCTCTTCCTGTTTTTTTTTTCCTTTTTGTCAAAGTGCTACTATATTCCTCCCCTGCCACATCCTCATTCTCCATTTTAAGCTGGTTAATGTGGCTATTTATTGAAAACTGATTAGTGTTGACCACTGCTTGTTATATTCATTGTTGTATGCCTTCAAGTTGTTTCTGACTTACAGTGACCCTACTATAACCCCATCACAGGGTTTTCTGGGACTGAAAGTGTGACTCATCTAAGATTAGCCAATGGACTTACAGGGCTGAGCAAAGAATAGTTCAGAGTTGTAGTGCATCACTCAAACCACAACGTTGTGTTAGCTCTCACAGTATTCATGGGTCATGGCAAAATGCGATTATCACAAATCAGGTCCAAAACACCTGAAGGGTCAAAGGTTGGTAATTACTGACTTAAAGCATACAATCAGCTACCAGTTACACTTTTTTCTCATAGTACTAGTTACTCAGTAGTAGCACTAGACAAAAAGAAAGATAAAAAGAGAGGGACTAGACTCCTGCAAATAACTCTAACACCAGCTGTGCCCCCCAAACACTACAAAGCCTGCTAATGTTACCAACTTAAAATGTCTATTGATGTAGAAATATGTCCTTTTAAAAGTCAGAAACGTATCCCAGTACATTATACAGTGTGTACACAATGGTCATGCATACATATGCACTCGAAGTACATAACTGAGAGCAACATAAATGCAGATTGGGATGGGGGAACCAATTCTAACCATATGCAATGGCAATTCTCTACCATCCTTTTATGCAAACTATTAAAATGGTTTGGGATTTAGGCTTCATTAATGGTATAAAATTCAAGCACTTGATCATTTAATAATAGGGGCCTTGTTTTGAAATCAAGTAAATGCACTACCATCCATTTTTTTTATTGGTATCGCATCTCTTTTCCGACCAAATATCTGTGTATTGTATCTTTTTATGCTCTGAAATGCTTGAAAAGTGAATTGTAGATCATCTGATCCTCTGGGGACCTCTGCTGGACCTTACAGAATAGTGAGCTTTGTTCAGGAGCACAACTGGGTAGGAAAAGGGAAGAGGATGAAATAGAGTAAGTAGGATTCACTTGGGGTGTGAAATTGTTGCAGAAAGAGTAATTTTGATTTGTCAGTTGAAAAGCATTTCATTGAGACCATATTTGGCAAGTTGGGACTTGCCTAATATATTTTTTGCTAAATGAAATTATTAAACACAAGCTATTAATTTATTTGTATATTCCATCCTTCCTCAAGAAATAATATATATAGAACATCATCAAAAGTCAAATAATACATGATAATACGTCATCGTAAAAAGAACAGTATCAATTTTTTAATTATCGTGCCAGGAGAGACTTGGGAAACTGCAAGTTGCTTCTGGTGTGAGAGAATTGGCCATCTGCAGAGACATTGCCCAGGGGACACCCGGATGTGTTATCCTGTGGCAGGCTTCTCTCATGTCCCTGCATGGGAAGCTGGAGCTGACAAATGGGAGCTTACTCCATCTCAAGGATTCAAACCACCGACCTTCAAGTCAGCAGTTCAGTTGGCACAAGGGTTTAACCCATTGCACCACTGTGGCTATTATCAAAATGATAAGCTGTGATCACTTTCAAGCAAATATCTTCTGCAACGCCATGTTTTTACCAAAGGCTGAAAAGAATAGAGCATCAGGACCTTCTGGATCTTACCTGGAAGAGCATGATGCATTTGCTAACTGTACCTTGCTGGGAGGCTTCCAATGAAAACTGGTTGGCCACAAAGGTATATTTCACTATTTCCTTCAAATGTGCCGCAAATTGAGAGTGGGGGTGGGAAGTTTGAACCCTTTCCCAGTAGGCTCAAACAAAAGCAAATGGCTGGAATCTATCCTAATTTGTGTATTCTTACCAATTACTTGGCCACACTAACACTGGTTGTTCACATATGTCCATTTTCATCTGGGAAATGTGCAATGGCATGCTTATAGAGGGGGAAAGTAAATCCCTCTTCTCCAAACACTCTCATATTCTAGGGCAGGCATCCTCAAACTTTTTAAACAGAGGGCCAGGTCACAGTCCCTCAAACTGTTTAAGGGCCGGATTATAATTTGGAAAAAACATGAATGAATTCCTATGCACACTGCACATATCTTATTTGTAGTGCAAAAAACACTTTAAAACAATACAATAATTAAAATGAAGAGCCATTTTGACAAATATAAACTCATTATTATTTCAGTGTGAAGTGTGGGCCTGCTTTTGGCTGATGAGATAGGATTGTTGTTGTTGTGTGCTTCCAAGTCATTTCAGACTTAGGTTGACTCAGAGCGAGGGCTGGGCAAATGACCTTGGAGGACTGTATCTGGCTCCCGGGCCTTAGTTTGAGGACCCCTGGTTTAGGGAAACAATTCAGTAAGTAATATGTGTTGTGTGGGCATGGGCGACACACCTGCCAGTGGAACCATAGATGACACATGCACCGGGTTTGGTTATAAACTGGCCACAACTTATTTATTGATTATAGGAAGAAAGGTTGGCCGCCAAGCATGGATCCTGTATTATGGATTGGGCAGCCCGCTGCTGACTAACCGCTTACCATGCCAGGGTGCTGCTGGCACTATACCGGGCAAACAATTACACTGCAGCCCCGGTAATCACCAGATACTTATCTCTCCCCCCCCCCCCATATTCTGATAAGGCGGGGGGGGGGGTAAGCAAGCCAGATCCATGGCCCATGCCACATGCCAACCTGGAAGTTGTGATGGAAGACTAAAACATGACAATTATTAAAATGAAATCAAAACATAACTATTATGCCGGGTGGGTGAGATGGATCACCAAAGCAGGCTAAGTGCCTGCACCAGTCTAGGGCAGTCTAATAAGGCTGCCAGGCCTTGGCCAATGAGGAGACACAGCAGGGCCTGCCACCAATTGACCAATTGGCCCTATGGTGGGAAACATTCTAGGAGCAAGAAGCCCCCCGCAGATGCCATGACCTGTAGGAGGGTGCCCACCGCCGCAACGGCCCTGCCCAGTGAGTTGGGCAAGGCATATACAGCAACAAAAGATTTTACCAGAGCCTTCCTGGCAATTTCTAACAGTTATCCATTAACACCAAATCTCCAACTGCATAACCCATGCAATGCATTCATTCTGCATTGTCTGAATAACCTTTTATTCTATTAGACTTTGTAAACTGTCTTGAAAGTTTTTTTTTAAATGAAAATAAAAATAAAATAAACAAGTTATAAATACTGGAATAAGCACATAAACTCCAGGTTACATCTAGGCTGCATATAAAACAATTTGTTTCCAGTACATACATTTATAATGAGTTAGAAAGCCAATGTTGCTCTTACCCTTCAAAAATACAGATGCAATAAAATATGTTGCATTGGTCCCTGAGAGTGCAGCTGGAGAAACATAAATACCACCAAGTGTCATTCTTGATGAATAGTGTTTCTAACCACAGCACTGTTCTGCTGAGTCTAGCATTATGTATGAACCTGTGAAACAAGGCTGTAATAAATAATGTGCATTTATGTACATACTACTGAATCAGCTTTAGCAATACCTTGAACGTATTTATTGCTATCTTCAACACTGTGCAATGAACCTAGCATGAAATTAGAAATTATGATAAGCATTTTGTATATTCCATAGTCCCTTGATATTACATCTAGGTGCTGCAAGGTATTTTATATTTACTTCGTTGAGATATAGACTGCAACTTCTGAACAGAAAGTGCAACTTTCCTGTCGAATATCACCAGGGTTGGCCATTGCAACCATGTCTGGTAGCAGATGCTGAGGGTAAGAGCAGCAGACGTTTGCATGCGCCTTCTGTGAATCCTCCAGTCCATATCCTTTGTCAAAGCACACAGCTGTGTATTTCATGTGGTCCATCCTAATGCATTAAACTAGCCTGCTGCCATCAAGTGTGGTGGGTTCTACCACTGGGTTGTATGCAAGCCCCCTTCCACACAGATGAATGGAATCCCACATTATCCAACTGGAATATATGGCATATAACCCAGGTTCAAATCCGGGGAGTGGGGTGAGCTCCCGCTGTTAGCCCCAGCTTCTGCCAACCTAGCAGTTCGAAAACATGAAAATGTGAGTAGATCAATAGGCACCACTCCGGCAGGAAGGTAAGGGCACTACAAGCAGTCATGCTGGCCACATGACCTTGGAGGTGTCTACGGACAACTCTGGTTCTTTGGCTTAGAAATGGAGATGAGCACCAAACCCCAGAATTGGCCACGACTGGGCTTAATGTCAGGGGGAAACCTTTACCTTTATTTAACCCAGTTCAAAGCAAGTTGTTCACCTTGTAAAGCCATTAATAAGGTGGCAGTAATTGTTTCCGAGGTGTTTCTCATACTATTAACCAGTATTAATTAGCTGCAGTACCAAGCCCCAACTATCTGCAGTGGTGTCGCTGCAACACAGCAAAAGAGGAAGCTGTTTTTGCTGGCAAGATTTCGCATAGCCAGGGACAACAATGCCTGCTCTAAGCTCCCAATACTTAACACACACTGATTAAGAATATATAAAAATTTGGAGTAGTGTAAGGCAATAGTTCCAGCAGAGGTTTGCGATAAAATTGCATTGGAGGCCTAAAGGCCTTTTCTAGGCATCACTAGGTCTTCCTGGCATGATTCTATAGTAGTCAAAGCTTTTCACATGTAACTGAAATTGCATTCAGTAACCTTGCATAACCAGTAGGCCTATCATATATCATAACTCATAGGAAAGTGTACCTGTACACTTATTCACCAGGAACAATATGTCATATAATAAGGCATAGAAACAAAATTAATCTTACTCTTTTGCTTGGAAAGAAATCTCTAATTTTTTCCTATTTAGGCCATCTAGCAGCTTTTTTGCCAAGGGGGGGGGGATTCAAAACTAATTTTGAATAATGTAAATAATGCAGTACTTTCCTAAGTGCTAGTTAGAACAAAACCTTCTTTACTTCTTTGCAACTTTATGCTCTTGTTGTATCCTGGTGCATAATGGTCAAAGATAAACAAAATATTATAATTTTATAATAATTTTTTGGGGACGGAGGAATGCTCTTTAATACATCTTTTCATTATTACAAAGTCTGATTTGTAGATAACAATAGGTAGGTATTACTAAATATATTCACTTATGTACACCCACCTTTTTTGCAGGGGACGTTGTTGTTTCTATGTATATTTGTATTTGTACCCTGCCTTTCCTACTGTCTGAGAATCTGGTGGCTCACAAAAGTTAAAAATTCTTTCATACAAAAGTTAAAGTATCAATATAATTAAAAGCACTTAAGAAAATAACCACTGAGAAGAAAAACAAGTAATATAGGCAGCATATTACAAAGCACACTTACTGCCTCAGCAACTGGCCATCAAAGTCTGCCTGCAGAACAGCAAAAGCCTCTCCAGATCTTAGTGTCCAGGGGTGCTTATTGGAAGATTAAAGACAACATGGACTTGAGCCACATAGAGCTTTGTAGGCCATTACCAGCACTTTGATTTGTGCTTGGAAACAGATCAGCAGCCAATGGAGCAGGTGAAACAAGGGATTTATGTGTTCCTTATAACCAGCTCTTCTTAACCCTCTGGCTGAAGTTCTTTGGACCAGATGAAGTTTCTGAAGCTTCTCCACGGGTAGGCCCACATAGAGCATGTTACTGCAATCCAGACAGAAGCTCACTAGTTGTGTTGTCATGGCCAGAAAAGATGTCTCTAAGAACAAGCACTATTATGTTATGTTATGATGGTGTTTGAAAATAAGGAAATAGTAGTGAGAAGAGAACAGTTTTATATATATGAAGACCTACATCAGTCCCCGGCATCTGTAGTTATAGAGTTCCTAAGAGTTATAGCAACCTAATAATGAATAGGCTCATTCAGGTTTTTTCACAATAAATATATATGAATAATGCCATTCTGAAATATTGCTGTTTATACAAAGCAGCATGCAATCCATCTGCCACCACCTGGCCTTCACAGCATGCCATGAGAGAAAAATCATTATTCATCTAAGAGCTATAGCTTTATGCAAATATGGAAGAATACCGTACTACCAGATATTTTCAGTCCAGTTAGTAACAAATGGTTAATAGCTGTTTTCTGCCTCTAATTACCTGTTGTTTAGTTCCTGCCGTTTCACTCTTGTTCAGTGCTAATTTACTTCTCTCTCTAAATCTAAAAATCTTGTTTGTATTTGTAAGCTATCCAGGGAACACTAAATGTTGGAGGAAAGAATATAAATTGTTAAAAGAAATAAAAATAAACAAAGTAAGCTTTCTTGAAGAGTCACTGTGAAGAAACTGATGTGCAATCTAAAATTTAACTAGTTTAGCTCACTGGCTCTCAACCTTTTTTTTTTTGACCAAGGGCCACTTTGACGAGGGACCACTCTCTAACATTAGTACCAAAAGGGTTACGAATAATTTTTTGTCAACTTTAGGTTTGGTTTGGTTATTTGGGGTGCTGATTCAGAAAACTGCATTGGATAGACCATATCAGCTCTAGTTTCTGATACAGAACACATGCCATCCAGTGGTCGCCATCTGCTCACCCACATAAAACCATATTTAATAATCTAGAGCTGATGTAGTCTATCCAATGCAATTTTCTGAATTAGCACCCCCAAATAACTAAATAGCTAGGAATATAAAATATTTATTTATTTTATTTGGTAGTTTTGTATACCGGTCTTCTCACCTCCATTCGAGGGACTCGGGCCGGTTTCCAACATCAATATTGAAGACCGTCATTAAAACATCATATTTCTAAATCACACTAAAACATTAAAACATTGAAACAATTAAAATGGCAAAAATACAATCATATGATTATAGTGGTCAGTCGTCATCAAAGTCATTATTCGTCGTCATCCATCCATATCACAGGATCATGGCTCATTTGTTGAATGCCAATCCCCAAAGCCAAGTTTTCACCTGTTTCCTGAACGTTAAGATCAAAGGGGCAGTTCTGATCTCCAGAGTCGAGGGGCCACCACCGAGAACGCCCTGTCTCTCGTCCCCACCAGCCGCGCCTGTGAGGCCGGTGGGATCAAGAGCAGGGCCCCTCCAGACGATCTTAGTAATCTTGATGGCTCATAGGGGAGGATACGTTTGGACAGGTAAATTGGGCTGAAGTCATTTAGGGCTTTATAGGTTAAGACCAGCACTTTGAATTGTGCTCGGAAGCTGACTGGCAGCCAGTGGAGCTGGCGCAACAGAGGAGTAGTATGCTCCCTGTACCCCGCTCCTGTTAGTAACCTGGCTGCCGCACGTTGGACTAATTGAAGCTTCCAGGCAGTCTTCAGAGGCAACCCCACATAGAGAGCGTTGCAGTAATCTAAACGGGATGTAACCAAAGCGTGGACCAATTACAACCTCACAATCTCTGAGGATGCCTTCCATAGATGCAAGCAAAACATCAGGAGAGCATGCTTCTAGAACATGACCATGCAGCCCAAAAAACCTACAACTCAAAATCAATTAATCTGGTTTATTACTAAGAATATATGTTGGTCTTGTTATTTAGCTCTGTGTGTGTGTGTGTGTGTGTGTGTGTGTTAATCCACTCTCTTTCCATCCCTTACAAGCTGAAGCTGAGCATGCTAAGGAGGACATTAAAAAAATACCCTGCTCAGCATAGCAGTGGTACTATCATGGATATCACGAGGCCATATATTACCTTGCTGGCAGAAGAGAAAAAAAATACCTCCAGTTGTTCCAAGCAGGTCGGAGAATAAACAAGAGAGAGAGAGATGAGAGGGCACTTTTGATGCAGAGCCTCTGTGTTTTATATGTGGCCACTGTGTACTTTGCCAGTTTTAGGAGGAGACCGGAGCTTACTAAGGAGAATCCAGCTAGAGATATATGAAAGGGACCAAAGGTGCTGCAAAATGGGAAGTATCCAAAAGGTTTCAAAGTGGAACAGTCCGCAGACTCCTCAGAAAGAACTGGCTATGTCTGTCAGCCCTGCCAAGAATGTCACCAGGCTGTCTTCCGTGGCTGGATATGGTAAAAAGAAAACCAAACACTTCTTTATATATGTCCTTTTTTGTTAACTGTAACTTGGATCTCTTATATTGCTGCACTACTAAATCTCATTGGGTCAGGATGTGGGATTGTGGCTATATTTCATGCCGGTGTCTCTCACCACTTGTAGGTCAACCTATTTGGGTTTTTTGAAATACCCTCAACACTGTGTGAATGGCTAAGACAAGTTTACTTAGTTGACTGAAGACAGAATCCTTAATCTAAAGTTTAGATCCTCAATGCATGGGTGATATGGTGAAATGCCAAAATAATGTATAGATACTGGATTATGAAAACTCACCTCTACAGATGGAATTCTTAATATAACAAATTAGCTCCTTCTAGTGTGGCATAATTTATTTCTGAGTAAACGTGCATAGATGTCTCCTGTATGGGTATCTTCAAGGGCTCACACTAGCAATTTTGCTATTTGGTGAGACTGATGAGAGGTTAATGTTCAAATGCGAACATTTTGTCATTGCTTTTTGTTATGCCTCCTGCTTTTAGTACAGGATGCTATTTGCTCTGTTCTTTTGCAAAGCAAGTATGACTTTCACACAGAAGATTATTAATAATTTATAATGAATATAGTCAAAAGCTGCAACCACACTAATAACCGCAAAGAACTCTATTTTCTCTGTTTGTGTGTTTAATTGTAAATCCTGGTATTTCATATTGGAGTGTTAAACTATTCTGCTGTAACCTGAGCACTGAAGATTATCAACAATAGAAAGAACAAATTTAAAGCCAGTCAGCATTATGAAACAGTGTTTAATTATTGTCTTAAACGATCTCATTATTTCAGGTGTCAGATTATTATGCAAGGCTAAACATGTTGTCAGTTACTGACAGAACACAAAAAAGTGTGTACATCTCTATTATTTTAAGAGCTGAGATAGTTTGTAGTTATTAATGTTGTATCTTTTTTTGCCCTCTTTACTAACACATAAATGTATTCAGGAGCTAGTATACTGAGACAAGAGTGATGCGCTAATATATTTCAGATCTATAGGACAATATTTAAGTCAAAATAATAAGATGACAGTTGCTTAGAGATTGCATACTATTATAAATGATACAGCTGTCGACTACAGTAGAAATTAAGTTTGATTTCTCACTGGATATTAGTATGCTTAGCATTGTACAGAGGCTGAAAAGTGCAGACCTGAAATAATCTTGTATGTATAAGGTAAAGGTTTCCCCTGACCTTAAGTCTAGCCGTGTCTGACTCTGGGGGTTGGTGCTCATCTCCATCTCTAAGATGAAGAGCCAGCATTGTCCGTAGACACCTCCAAAGTCATGTGGCCGGCATGATTGCAAGGAGCACGTTTACCTTCCTGCAAAAGCGGTACCTATAGATCTACTCACAGTTGCATGCTTTAAATCTGCCAGGTTGGCAGAAACTAGAGCTAACAGCGGGAGCTCCCCAGATTTGAACAGCAAATGTTTTTGGTCAGCAAGTTCAGCAACTCAGTGGTTTAACCTGCTGCACCACCAGGGCCCCCCTCTTGTATGTATATATGTAGAAAATACTGAAATGTGTGTGAGCATACACATAGGCACATTTGCAATAGGATTAAGGCAGCTCTATATTGTGCTTTAAGAGAGCATCATGTATTCAAAGTCCAGTTTAAAGAAAAACAACCATCACTTGGTCAGCTGACTGAACAGTCCCAAAAATTGCCAAGTCACCAGCTTTTAATAGATCACACACTTATAACAAATATGTCTAAATTGACAGGTGTCCATTTACATTTGTTGTGTACTTTCAAGTAGTTTCTGACTTATGGTGACCCTATAATAATACTTTTGGGCAAAAATTGTTCAGAGAGGGTTTGCCTTTCTTTCTTCTAGGGTTGAGAGAGTGTGACTTGTCCAAGGTTACCTGTTGGATTTCCAGGGCCAAGCGAGAATTCAAACTCTAGTCTCCTCCAGAGTGATAGACTTGAATCACTATTCCACATTGGCTATACATTTAGTTTATGGAAATACATGATGCCTCTGGGATATTGTGTGGCTGACCTAGGAAAGCTGCGTGGGATTTGCAGAAAGCTTTAGAGCCAAAGAAATATTAACACAAATGTATGCAAATGTTTATTGTGCATTTCTTCCCCTCCTCTCCATTTACAGTTCAGCCATAGATTTTGTGTGAGTTCTTTTGGGTACTGATTTTTAAATGTTATTTATGGATCAGTCCCAGGAAACCAATATTTTATCAGTTTCCCTACCTGCTGTGACCCCACTAATGATTCATCACAGCACCTAATATTTTTTTTCAAGGGGAAGTTACTATTGACAGTATCCTAAAATAGCGGAATCTGTTGTTTACAAAGGTTTTTGAGAATCCAAGCAGTGTCATTTCTAACACTTCTTGCATGTTTGATTTTTAGATCATGATACTTCTCATGGCAGTTGCAGTATTTCCACTGGAACAAGCTACCACAGCTGCATCAGCCAAATTACAGTTGGTAAGGAATTTTATGTGCTTCTCATACTTTAGCCCAGACATGAGCAAACTTCAGCTCTCCGGGTGTCTTGGACTTCAACTTCACCATTCCTAACAGCCTCAGGCCCCTTCTCTCCCCCCTCCCTCCCTTACCCACTTAAGGGGCTGAGGGGGGGGGGGGGAAGAAGGGGCCTGTTAGGAATAGTGAGAGTTGAAGTCCAAAACACCTGGAGAGCCAAAGTTTGCCCGTGCCTGCTTTACTCTATAGCTTCATCTGACTCCTAGGCTTATACTCTGTAAACGTAGGGCACATTTGTACCTCTGTTTACTCTATGTTTGACTAAAGGTCTTAGGATATTGCACAATTTCATGTAATTTCTATATTTGCATACTCCAAACAGGTATGTTATGGAGCTGGACAGAAATATGGAAAGTGTTATCTGAACACCTCTTCTGTACTTAATTTGTAGTCTCTTATATTTGTTTGTTGTGCTATAGTAGGCAAAATTTTCCTCTCTGAAAAACAAAAAAGGAAAAGAACGGCTAATTATCAATATGGCCTATTTCTATCAAAAAGTTTGATCTTCTTTAGTGGAAACAGTTTATTTATTTATTTTATTTCTACCCCGCCTTTCTCAACCCACTCAGAATGGCTTACATTGGCAACAATTCGATGCAGCAACAAATATGACAACTATAACAGCAATATAAACAATAAATAAAACAATAGATTAAAAACAGTTAAAACATTATTACCATAATCATATGTTACAGTTCTTAATGGAGGTAGGACTGGTTGCTGGAAGTTAGAATGGATATAATTTTAATAGCATATCAAACATTAAAAGTGACCGGGCAAGATTTATTCTATTGTTCTACCATCCAGAGTATGAGGGTTTGCACTGAAACGGAATGAAAATGCTCATCTCTAACCTTCACCACAATGGCAGTCAATGAGCTACTGACGATTGGCACTACTTATTTGCTTCTGCTGGCTTCCGGCTACACGGCAGTGATACCAACTTTCCTCGAGAAAATTCCCTGTGAGAGCTACATGCCTTGTAACCTAACTTTCCATATAACCCTCATAATATCTTAAAATGTAACCCACCCTAAGAATTCAAATCAACTAAACATAGATGAGTCCTGCAGGGTTGTTTTTTTTTTATTTTTTGGGAGAAATGTAACACTGTCTGATTAGCTTTTTACATTAATAAATGGCCTTAAATTAATGATGTCTAGAACATGTAGCAACTCATCCCACTAGTGCCAAGTTGTTGTTTTTTTTAAATAAGGATGATTTTCATTTATATCACTTAGCTATGACAGGTAGCTGAAACCCACAGATCTGCAAGCCAGAGATAAACCAGAGATAAAAAAGATATTTTTAAAGGGTTAAGAACTTAATTAAATTAGCTAATGAGTTCAAATAGCAACTTTCTAATTGCCAAGCATCTGTTAACCCTTTTTTACAAAGCAGCCTTTCTCTATTCTTAATAACAGTGGTTTGGTATGATTAATAGGGAATGATGAATGTTTTGTGGTCCTTTTTAGTTTCTAAGAGATTTTTGGTTAGCCACTGTTGAAAGAGAATGCTGAAGTATTACCAGCAATATTATGTTTCAGTGGCAGCTGATTGATCTCATGCCACAGAGAGTGAATTCAGTTCAGAGTTTAGTTCAGACTTTAAAGAATGTATCAACAGTGCTGAACCATCTCCCAAATAGGTTCAGCACCTTGGGTAGCTCCTTTAATGCTAGCTAAAACCTGGACCATATTCAATACTCTATTGCAGTGGTTCCCAACTTTTTTTTGACCAGGGACCACTTGACCAGGGACTACACTCCAACATTAGTACCAAAAGAGTTACAAATCAGTTTTTGGTCAATTTTAGATTTACTTTGGTTATTTGGGGTGCTGATTCTGAACATTGCATTGGATTGACCACATCAGCTCTAGTTTCTGATACAGAGCATATGCTATCCAGTGGTCACCATCTGCTCACCCACAGAAATCCATATTTTATAATCTAGAGCTGATGTGGTCTATCCAATGCAATTTTCAGAGTCAGTACCCCAAATAATCCAAGGTATAGGCCTAAAAACTAAGGCACCTTGCTTCCAAATGCCACATGGAATGGCTCTGCATAGTGGGAGGGAGGAGGAGAAGAAGCAGCAGTCAGGAGGCTTGACGTTGCACCTTTCGTAGGTAGTCAGCCTCTCCGCTCTGGACATCTCAATTGCCTTGGCACTGTGAGAGAATTTTGTGAGACCAGTTGCTCTCGTTGCAATGGTGTAGTAACGGTGAGACTACAGACCATATTTTAGGTCTTGGGGACCACTGGTGGTCCATAGACCACAGGTTGGGAACCACTGTTCTATTGGCATGACACTCACCAGCTAGGGTTGCTCTGTTTATAATACGTTCATCAGAAAACCATACCATGTTTATTTTCAGATTGTGCTTCTGGACAATTTGCCATTGGACTTTCTCACCAGAGGAGTCCATGCTTGCAAGTTGCTCATCAACACCTTCCTTTCTCCTTCTATGAAGATGTTGGCATGGATCAATATTTTATGCCCCAGATTGATGTATCTGCTCCTTTGTCCTGCCCAGCATCATTATCTATCACTCCAGTGCCTTCCAGGACCAGCAGGGACAGGGACAGCAGCAATGAGACACTTAGTGATGCACAAGATCTCACAGGTAAGGTTTATTTGTATGTTTCAGGGTCAAAATATAGCCAGGGGTGGGGTGGGGGGTTACTCTACAGATCATGTGTGGCTTTTATACAAGTCTGCAGCCTGCTAAACATCACAGGACACTCCCAAAGCTCCCACACAACCTGTACTGAAATCTTCAGGTGACAATTCACCTGAAATTGGACAAAGTCACACAACAATGTGACACCTTTCCTTGGATTCTCACACAATTTGAGAATTTAAAAAATGAAACAAAACAAAAAGTGGAAGTGACTGCACATCACTTCCATCCAATGAAAAACCATGTGTGGGCCACAGTATGGACAGCTAAAAATGGCCCATCGGTCTACTTCTATGTGCCCAATATTTATGTGTGGGACAGCAGATCTTTCTCAAAAGACAACAAAGCACCATTTTAATTGTCATGGTGGCATCCTAGAGAATCCTGGGATTTGTAGTTTGGTGAGGCAATTAGCATTTTTGCAGGAGAGCTCTAATATCTCACCAAAACCCAGGATAGCAGTCTCAAAGTAATATGTTGTTTAATGTGAAGCGACTAGAGAAAATGGTAAGAAAATCCCAAGCCACAATGATTGCTTTGACAGTGTCATTTTTGTCAAACTTCTGTGAGAGTTATTTTCCAGAATATTCTGGGACCACTTTACAGAATCCTATGTTTTGAATGACGTTTCCTTTGTAATGGAAAATGTGGATATAATTTGAAATGTTTCAGCACTTTTGTACTATAGGACTATGTGTCTTATGGTGTGAGCATTTTTCTGTCATATATGTCAATGTAATGTATGAACCTCATGCTAGCAATTTAGTGAATACTCAAACTACTATCTGTTTTCCTGTTAAACAACTAATAGATGCAGAAATCTTGCTGATACAAACCATATATTTACTTGTAAAGTCTCATTCAGTGAATCTGTTTTTCTGAATACAAAGGAGATTGGATGAGTTCCTTCCTTTCCCCCCTCCTTTCCTTTCCTCTTCCCCTCCTTCTTTCTCCAATTCTTCCTCCTTTTCTTCTTCTTTTTCCTCCCCTTACTCTTCCTCTTTTTCTTCTTCTCTGAATATTTATATTTGAAGAACAAAAATGTTCAGCTTTACTTCTGATACCTATAAAAATCAAGCATGCATGCCCTCAGAAAGAAAGTAAATCTCTGGTTGATGCTTTCCAGTGTTATCTTCCATAGATAGCAGATACAGTTATTGCTCTGACTAATAGATAAAAAATAGCACTGACAAATCACATACTTCCCTATAATTTAATGTATTGACTTACAAAGGAGTTTAAGGTTATACACTGTCCTCTCCTGTCAATTACAGCTTTTGTTTTGCTGCATTATAAGGATAAATGGAAGGAAGTTAGACTCAGCCTGTCAGCAGTATAGGAAAGGCACTGAGTTGCCGACATGTTGCAACCTTGCAAGTTCAACATAGCAAAGGAATGGACTAAATAAATTCACAATAGATAAAATTGTGTAGTATAAACAAAATAAGAAGAAATAGAGCTTTAAATAAGTTATAGGGGGCAATGGGAGCTAAAACTTGCAGAGTTTTTGGTCCAAGGAGAGGGAAGCTTCTTCTCAATGGGAGGTGAGGAAAGGAAACATGCCTGAGAACAATGATTTATTTGTTTCAGAACATTTATAGTCCATTTTCATTTGCCTGTATAGTCATTCTCTGAGTTACAAACATCTAACTTACAAACAACTCATAGTTAAGAACGGGGTGAGACAACAGGAAGTGAGAGAAATCAGCCCCTCTGAAGGGAAATTCACTCCTGGAAGTTATCTTGGGGAAAAGGTGTCTCCGCTGTAGCTTTCTCACCAAACCTTGTTTCCACAACAAGCCAAATTTTTGCAAAATCCAATTATCACAGGGACAGGAAGTGAGGTGAAATCTTCTGAACAGGGGCATGGACAGCAAAAGAAACACCACAGGGGTGTTTTCCTTCTGCTCTCCAAAAGCATGTATGTATGTATGTGTGTGTGTGTATATATATATATATATAGAGAGAGAGAGAGAGCAGCGTTTCCCAACCTGGGGGTCAGGTTCCCTGGGGGGGGGGGGGGTGTTGCAAGGAGGTGGCAAAAGGGTCACCAAAGACCATTGGAAACACAGTATTTTCTGTTGGTCATTGAGGTTTTGTGTGGGAAGTTTGGCCCAATTATATCGTTGGTGGGGTTCAGAATACTCTTTGATTATAGGTGAACTATAAAGCCCAGCAACTACAACTCCCACATGTCAAGGTCTATTTCCCCCCAAACTCCACCAGTGTTCACATTTGGGCATATTGGGTATTCGTGCCAAGTTTGGTCCTGATCCATCAATGTTTGAATCCACAGTGGTCTCTGGATGTAGGTAAACTACAACTCCAAAACTACAATTATTTATTTACAACTTTTATATCCTGATCTTCTCAACCTCTGTAGAGGGACTCAGACCAGCAAAACATCTAGGCATCCCCTGGGCAATGTCATTGCAGACAGCCAACTCTCTCACACCAGAAGCGACTTGCAGTTTCTCAAGTCGTTCCTGACACAAAAACAAAAATTAAAATAATACAGTGTATTCTTAAAAGCTTTCAAAAACATTCAATTCTTAAAGCCTGTTGTATAAAAAGGTAATTTAAGACCAAACCAACTCAGATTACATTAAATTACAGCATGTGTAGTATCCGCCACTATGTAGTTGCAGAGAAAATCCATTTGCCTCAGCCATTGTGAGGACTGCCGCTCCGTTGAGATGGATTCCAGCCTTAGTGCAGGATGAAAGATGTTATCATCGCTGCTGCTAAAAATACTCCTGTCACTTTGAACCTGCAAGACCTGGTTTCACTACAGCACTTTTGCAAAGATGAAAAACATCCATGTCCCATGTGCTCACCTGTCTAAACTTTAAAAATGGAGTGATGTAGATCCGTTGAGAAATAGAAGCTGAGCTAGGTTTGTATGACGTTTGAAGATACAATTCTCCATGATCTTTTAGCACTTTGAGGAACAATGTGAGCGGGATTTGTATGTCAATAGAAAGAAAATAGGGAGCAAAAGAGATTGAGAACATGTTGATGCCATAGGCTCCAGTCATCTAGGACCATTATATTTTCTACCAACTCGAGTTTCTGAGCATTTTGTATATCCACAGCCCCAAACTAAGAATATTGTAGGATCCTATCCCAGTGTCAGACATACTGTTAAGAAAGGATGCAACTTGCCCAATTAAGCTGGTTAAAAAGTATTCTGTGTCAGCCCTGCAAATGGTCAATAAAGGGCAGTACATTTTTATAATTTCGCTCAAAATAACTGCTATATCTACACTGTTATCTAATGATAGTTCCTACTGTCTAGTACGTATTCCATAAAATATGGATGTTAGGCTTCTGTTTGTACATTACACTGTAGTGCTCTGATCTGGACCAACAGACTGTAAAGACCCTTCTAATACAGTTAATGGCATCGCATAAGAAAAATGTTAGATCCCCACAGATATGTATATTTACACATTTCTAGTAAATTGTGCTTGTTTTCTGCAGTTATTGATAGAAACCTCATGCAACAATGAGGAATGCTCCCCCCGCCCCAAGGTTTGGGAAACAGCACAATAATGAAAGTTTATTTAGTTTGTGTTGTGATAAGGTAAAGGTTTCCCTTGACATTACATCTAATCATCTCCAACTCTTGGGGGGGGGGGGTGCTCATCTCCATTTCTAAGCCGCCGTTGTCCATAAATGCCCCCAAGGTCACGTGGCCAGCATGACTGCATGGAGCGCTGTTACCTTCCCGCAGAAGCGGTACCTATTGATCTACTCACATTTGGATGTTTTCAAATTGCTAGGTTGGCAGAAGCTGACCCTAACAGCAGGAGCTTACCTCACTCGGCAGATTCAAACTGCCAACCTTTCGGTCAGCAAGTTCAGCAGTTCAGCAGTTAACCTGCTGAACCAGCACATTCCAAATTAAATGTATGCCAACTTTTAGCTGTCAGGATGACCTGAAAGCACCATAAAGATTCACTCAGAGTCTATTGAATTCTTCATTTTGAGTAAGACGTCTCCAAATTTTGAGTAAGACCTTTGCAATTTTTCTGGTTACTGTCTACTTTTGTGCTCTGGGTCCAATTTCTGAAGATGTTGAACAGAACCTGGCCCTTTCTGGGCCAGGTTCTGTTCAACATCTTTATTCATGACTTAGATCAGGGTTCCTCAAACTTTTTAAACAGAGGGCCAGGTCACAGTCCCTCAAACTGTTGGAGGGCCGGATTGTAATTTGAAAAAAATCATGAATGAATTCGTATGCACACTGCACATATCTTATTTGTAGTGCAAAAAATACTTTAAAACAATACAATAATTAAAATGAAGAACAATTTTAACAAATATAAACTTATTAGTATTTCAATGGGAAGTATGGGCCTGCTTTTGGCTGATGAGATAGGATTGTTGTTGTTGTTGTGCGCTTTCAAGTCATTTCAGACTTAGGTTGACCTTGAGTGAGGGCCGGGTAAATGACCTTGGAGGGCTGTATCCGGCCCCTGGGCCTTAGTTTGAGGACCCCTGACTTAAATGAAGGGTTAAAAGGCATGATTATCAAGTTTGCAGATGACACCAAATTGGGAGGGATAGCTTAGTTAATACTCCAGAAGACAGGAGCAGAATTCAAGTTCAACAGGGACAAATGCAAGATACTCCACTTAGGCAGAAAAAAATGAAATGCAAAGATACAGAATGGGGGATGGCTAGCTCGAGAGCAGTACATGTGAAAAAGATCTTAGAGTCCTCTTTGATAACAAGTTAAACATAAGCCAACAATGTGATGCAGCAGCTTAAAAAGCCGATGAGATTTTGGCCTGCATAAACAGGAGTATAGTGTCTAGATCCAGGGAAGTCATGCTACCCTTCTATTCTGCCTTGGTCAGAGCACCCCGGAATACTGTATCCGATTCTGGACACCACAATTGAAGGGAGATGTTGTCAAGCTGAAATGTGTCAAGAGGAGGGCAACTAAAATTATCAAGGGTTCGGAGAACAAGCCCTATGAGGAGTGACTTAAATTGCTGGGCATGTCTAGCCTGCAGAAGAGAAGGCTGAGTAGAGACGTGATAGCCATGTATAAATATGTGAGGGGAAGTCATACAGAGGAGAGAGCAGGCTTGTTTTCGGATCCCCTGGAGACTTGGATGCCTTCAAACTACAGGAAAGGAGATTCCACCTGAACATTAGGAAGAACTTCCTAACTGTGAGAGCTGTTCAGCAGTGGAACTCTCTGTCCCAGAGTGTGGCAGAGGCTTCTTCTTTGGAGGCTTTTATACAGAGGCTGAATGGCCATCTGTCAGAGGTGCTTTGAATGCAGTTTTCCTACTTTTTGGCAGGGGGTTGGACTGGATGGCCCACGAGGTCTCTTCCAACTCTGTGATTCTATGGTTGTATGATTCTTTGCAAGTAGAGGTGTTCCAAAATCTGAAATCCAAAACACTTTTGGGCCCATGCATTTCAGATAAGGGGAACTTAACCTGTACTTGATGTCTCTTTTACTACAAACATTGTACTAATGCCCCAAGGGAATATTTTATATTTATTGATATTGTACAGAGGTTAGTCCTTTAATCCTTTATATCACCTTTGAATTACGATAATGATGCCATGTGCGGATCTCTTACTTCCTTCTATAAATAGCATTGTGTCATGAGCACTCTTGCTAGTTTGGAACTGCAGGCAGTGCATTATTACAAAACATAAAACTCAACAGATTTGTAACAGGACCCAGATAACCTTGTTTGAATGGCTAAATTCCTGCTTTGATCAATGTGATGAATTATGATATTTGAAGAAACATTGACCATTTGAGACTAATAGCTTTTCTGCTGACCTTTGTATTACAAAGTTTACTGTTAAGTCATAGTTTCAAAACACCAGAACTCAAATGAGCAGCCTCTAGAAAAGCAGCAAGCTACTCATCTAAATGTGAATGTTTTATAAGAAAGGATTAGCATCTGTTGAGAAGATGTGCTCACACATTTACGTTATTAATAATATGTATTTTAAAAATACATATTATATGAGATAAGTAACAAATGCCTTCATTTAAACAAGCTTGCATTCAGACACTAATTCTGCAACTGTCCTATTCTATACTCTTGTTACTGATATTTTGTTAATCTATGTCTACTACTTGGGTAAGTAAATGCTTCTCCCTGTTTTCTGTATTAACCATCCTCCGTATATTTCACTTAGTTTTATAGATGAGCAATGCTATGATTCCCTGATTGATGGAGTGGTTTGAGAGCTAGACTAGGAAACTTCTAGAGACCGGTGTCTAAATCCCTGTTTAGGCATAGAAACCAAGTGAGTAACTATGAGCAAATCACATTCCCTGGGAGTCAGAAGAAGACAATGGCATAACTCCTTTGAAGAAATTGTGCTAAGAAAACCTTATGATAGGATTGCCAAAAGTCAGAAATGACTTGAAAGCACATAATAAAGGCCAGTACCAATTGACTTGTGCAATCACACTTTCATCTTGGTGTTACTTGATTCTTAACACCATAAGGGTGAAAATCTGTTTGTTAAGATATCCACAAAGTGCTAAGACAAGCTAATACCCAACTGCAGACCAGAACCAGGAGTGCTTAACTACATAGGCAACTTCAAAGCATATACCACAGTCCTGAATAGCAGGAGTGGTGGACCAAGTGGCTTCTAGATATTTTGGACTTCATTTGCAAAAAACAAAACAAAACAAAACAAAAAAAAAACAACCAAAAAACAAAACAAAAACAAACCCTGACTGCTGTAACCAATAAGGAAGAACTGTGGCACAGTAATCAAAATACTTCTGGGACAGAAAATACTGTCACATTTGTAAAAAGGAGTAAATTTTTTTACATGTAATGGTATGTTCCAAAGTGTGAAGATTCTTGTCAATTGAGGATTCATCTTTGTAGGGTTTTCATGTGAGAAACACTTCAATGTCTTATATAGGACCACAAAGCAAGGGAGTATACTATGATAGCATTACCATGCATAGGACAAATGTGTGCAACATATCTTACAGCAGATTCTGAAATCCTTCAGCCACTAGAACAGTGGCTCCTAACTTCTTTTTTTGACCAAGGATCACTTGACCAGAGACCACTCTCCAACATTAGTACCAAAAGGGTTATGAATCAGTTTTTGTTCAACTTTAGATTCAGTTTGGTTATTTGAGGTGCTGATTCAGAAAATTGCATTGGGTAGACCACATGAGCTCTAGTTTCTGATACAAAACATATGCCATTAAGTAGTCACCATCTGCTCGCCCACAGAAAAACATATTTAATAATCTAGAGCTGATGTGGTAGTAATAATCTTTCATGGGTAGTCAGATTCTCCCCTCCCAAAATCCCCGTTGCCTTGGCAGTATAAGAGGGTTTTGCAAGACCAGTTGCTCTCATTGCCGCATAGTTTCAAGGTAACGGTGTTGTAATGGTGAGGCCACAGACCATATATTTTCATTCTCGCGGGACCACTGGTGATCCACTGACCACAGGTTGGGAACCATTGCAATAAAAGCAATTCAAGCAGATGGAGTTCAAAGTAAGGCCTAGTGACTGGGGGTGCATCCATATAGTAGAATAAATGCAGTTTGATACCACTTTAACTATCATGCTCAATGCTATGTAATCTTGGGATTTGTAGTTTAATGAGGCACCAGCACTCTTTGGCAGAGACCTTGTAAAACTGCAGCTTCAATTATCCCATAGCATTGAGCCATGGCAGTTAAAGTTGTGTCAAACTGCATCAATTTTACAGTGTAGGTGCGCCTTTAGTGACTATGGATTATGTGAATGGTTAGTATATTTGTTTCTCTCTGGATGTCAAGATACCAAATTTATTAGCAGCAGGAAATCCTTAAAAAGAGAGAACCAAAAAAGTGGGACTTCGCTCTTTGAGGTTTTCTACCTCAAATAAAGATAAAAACTCTCACTGGACTACAGTTTGACAAGATTTACCTATAAGTAACAGTATAGAGACTTCCTGAGAAATTAAATTGCCTAAGAAAGATGTAGTTAGCTTCACACAGGACAGACATCTACATTTCAAGTTATTTTGCTGATGCTAATAGAATAACATTTTATTACGGTGGGCCCTTGATGTCCACTATAGTTTGGTTCCTGGGCCCCATGAATACAGAATCAAAGTCCTGTTTTATACAGTGAGTAAAATGATGTCCCTTACATAAAATAGCAAAATTGGGGCTTGCTTTTTGATTTTACTTTTTTGCAGTATTTTCAATCCATGGATGCAGAATTTGTGGATATGGAGAGCTGATTGCACTCATTTTTGATTGATTTTTTTTCTGTAGTTTTCATATAGCAAGCAGTGATCTCTGCAATGAAATGTATAGAAATAACAGCGTTGGAGGAGACCACGTGGGCTATCTAGTCCAACCTCTGCCATACTGCTGTCTATCTTAAATGACAGCATTTCAGTCAAAATCATTTCCAATTTCCCATGGCCTGATTTTTAACATCTTTGCCAAATGAAGAAGTCACTAAAGCTTCAAATGCTTCCATGGTGTATTTTATGCTTTGGAGCTGCCACAAAAATCATCAGCACTGCCTGTAGGTTTGAGATTTTGTTGTATAGTGTTCCCTCACTTACCATGAGGGTTCTGTTCCAGGGCCACCCACGATCAGTGAAAATCCGCGAAGTAGGGAGGGCAGATATATGTTTTTGCTCTGGGGTGTCGAAAGATCCATTTTCTCTCGGCCCGTTATGGGGGGGGGGGGGGGCTTCCAGGTTCCCCTTCCCACTGTTTTACTCTAGAGGAGAGGCACTCAACTGCAGGCGGATGTGTGCTTTCAGGAGGTTTCTTTCCTGATTCATACTCTAGAGGAAGTGCTCAGCTGCAGGCAGGCTCACACGCTTTCTTGGCCTGCACATCATGCACTTTCTAAGGCAAGGAGGAGTTCTCTTACTAGAGAGGAGGTGCTCGGCTGCAGGCAGGCATGTGTGCTCTCTGGGCCTGCACGCCACATACACACACTTCCACACGAAAAGCAGGTGAGGAACTAGGATCGGCTCCCGCATGCTTTCATGTCGAGCTAATTTTCATCTGGGGAAGGGCCTTCCTGTTACATGATCCCAAAGATAATGAAAGTAATGAAAGAACAGATGAAACGAAAGAAACAGTTCCCCACAAAACCCTAGTCAGAGTCAGGCTAAGGGTTTACTCTAGTTTCCAGTTAAACCTATTTGGTTTAAGATCTTTTGGTTTAAGGGCCAAAAGAACATAAAAGAGAACATTTGTGTGAATGTAAAAAAATGAAGGCTAAGGTCACTTACCAGCACATTAAAAAATGGCAGATGTATTATCTAAAAGTAAGGGAAGTATCTTCAGCCTGGGTTAAGCTACTGTTGGCATAGTAAACTATATCACTTTACGAATGCAGTCTCTCAATTGTAGTCTCTCATTTGTCACTCTGAAACTGACAGAATTGTCTGTGGAGAGAAAAGGCTGACATTCACTTTTAATTAATATTTGATGCAGCCCATAATGAACACGTTGAATTTTCAAAGAAACAGATTATCCATTTGATAAAGCATTTTACTGGAAATGCTGACTCTCTTTGCTCACTCAGGACTTTGATATTCGCATTATTTGTTGTACTGAAACAGAAACAGCTTTCATTTGCAGTTGCCTAGTTTTGGCTCAGTCACTATTTTGGCATGCACTCACTCCACTTATAAAACATTAAGCATTCACTTGATTGTAGGAATTCAATAATCTCAATTTTAAAACGGGGATGAACTATTAATGTCTTCTTATATTTTCTTAGTGTATTCTCCTTAATTCTGTTTACGTCGGCTTAAATCAGATGTGGGCAACTGTGGAAGGGGCCAAATGTCTTCCCTGGAATCTTCCTGAGGCCAAAATGCACTGATAATGTAATATTGGCTGCTTTGGATAAAGACTCTTCTTAAAATATCAGGGGTGGGGAAGGTGCACATTAAACCCATTAAATTAATGAGTCTTGTAGGGTAAATTAGTAGATGGTCATTGGCTATATTTTGAATGTCCCCTCTTCTACTCAAGACTAGGAGACAGGACCAAAGCCTATTACACTCACCAATGTATATTTGTGCTTGTGTTGTCGAAGGTTTTCATGGCCCAAATCACTGGGTTACAGCGAGTTTTCTGAGCTGTATGGCCGTGTTCCAGAAGCAGTCTCTCCTGATGTTAAATGGCCATTCAATGCTAATCAAGGTGGCCAATTGCAACATTCACACTTGCCTCAAGCAGACAAGAGTTCTTTCTCCCACCCTGGACATTCTACAGATATATAAATCTCACTTGCCTAGTTTCCAACAGACCTCACTTCCTCTGAGGATTCCTGCCATAGATGTGTGTGAAATGTCAGGAGAGAGTGCTTCTGGAACATGGCCATACAGCCCATAAAACTCACATGAAGCTATATTTTTGTTTGTTTGTTTGTTTGTTTGAAACTCAGTTACGAGTTTGGTAGACTATGGGATGCCAGACTATGGGATGCTAGGGACATAATTTATCTTTATTTCAGCAAGAATTTGATAAATGTATTCATGTTATGTTGGGTGGAACACAGGGCTAGGGAAGTGGCACAGGTTAACATTCCTCATTCCCATTTTAACCAACAAACTAGTCTCCAGTTTCACTTACTATATGATCATAGAATATGCCCAAAGGTAGATGCCAAGTATTATCATTTTCAGATTTTTTTTCAGGTTTTGGAATATTGTACTTGCATATACTTAATGAGATATCTTGGAGATGGGATCTAACTCTAAACATGAAATTCATTTAAATTTCATATACATCTTATGCACATAGCCTAAGAATAATTTTATACACCATATTTTAATATATTTATGCATGAAACAAAGTTTAATTACATTGAACCATCAGAAAGTAATAGCTTCACTATCTCAGACACTCAGGAGGCCAATTTTAAATGTTGGAGTATTTTGGATTTCAGAATTCCAGGCGAATGAGACTCATCCTGTGATTGGCAACATAATCCTAATGTGCCCTCTTTGCTCATTTTAGTGTGGCCCTAGTAGATGGGTTGCCTTTACTTCTGCCTATGTATCAATTGTTTGCCTCCTTCTCCTCTTTTGAATGACTAATAATAACAGCAGAGGCTGGCGAATCGAAGTTTTGCAGGATAATTGGTTCGGCAAACATGCTGCCTGTCTTTTGTAATCTACTCACCAAGTAATTTTCAGCCTTTGTTAAATATAGAATGAGTTCTAATATATTTCGCCAAACAACTACTTAAAATAATGACTGTATTATAAGAGCTTTTCCTTTTCCTCTGAGTACACCTATATATTTATAGATAAAATGCAAGTGACTGTGGCATTTGAACAATTAACACGTTAATTTTAACTTAATTTTTCTTGGACAGGAAACTAATTTAAGAAAGCTTATGTCAAAAACAAAGGCCAGTATTTTCTATGAGCTACTACATTGTAGAATTAATGCAGTTTGACACACATTGACTGCCATGGTTCAATGGTATGGAATTCTGGGAGTAGGTTTGGGCAGATAAAGCTAAAGATCTTGGAAGACTACAAGTGTCTTCACTGCTCCACATTTGTGTTGTTTCCTCATCATGGTGTCCTAAATCCTTATTGTAATTCACATTATGCACAGAACAAATGTTTAAAAATAATCTAGCCTTTTTATATCACAGAAGGAATCATGTAGTTTACCAGCTGCTGTTGAACTGCTGTTAGTGTTGTGTATCTTCAAGTTGTTTCTTGTTTTTGACTTATTGCCACCCAGGAGAACCTATCACATGTTTTCTTGGAAAGTTCTGTTTAGAACGGGTTTATCATTTCCTTAATCTCAGGCTGAGGGGTATGTGAATTTGAACCCTGGTTTCCCAGAATCCTACGCCATTACTCAAAGCACTACATGACGTTGGCTCCACTCCTATTTGGAATACAACTTTCAATATACCTGTAACCCAAGCATGGGCAAACTTCAGCCCTCCAGGTGTTTTGGACTTCAACTCCCACAATTCCTAACAGCTTCAGGCCCTTTTCTTAAGTGACTTAAGGGGGGAAAGGAGGGGGTCTGAGGCTGTTAAGAATGGTGAGAGTTGAAGTCCAAAATACCAGGAGGGTGGAAGTTTGCCCATGCCTGCTGTAACCAGTACAGCTGTAGTGAGCTGGGCAGCTGTTACCATACAGATAGATTTCAGAGTTCTTGTTAGCATCATGACAGCTGTTCAGTGGTGTGAGAGAGCTGACTTGTGCCAATATCTATGTTGGATACTTTGTGGATTCAATTTGCAGTTTGAGGCTCGGAAAAGATACGAACGCTGAGAACCAACTGGGGAAGTGGTGTTGATGTTGTTACTAACCTTCTTATACACTTTTAAAAGCTATTGGTGGGACATTGGTCATGTATGTGTACTTTAATTCTGTCTTCTTTTTACTACATTAACCTTAGAAGCCCATCTTCAAATGATCCAACCGACTGCAACCAGGTTACTAATGGGAGCGACTCTCAGGGTGCACACTATTACTCTGTTGCGTCAGCTCCACTGGCTGCCAATTGGCTACTGGGCACAATTCAAAGTGCTGGCTTTAGCCTATAAAGCCCTAAATGGTTCTGGCCCAGCTTATCTGTCCAAATGTATCTCTCCTTATGAACCATCTAGGAGCTTAAGGTCATCTGGGGAGACCCTGCCCGCAATCCCGCCTGCATCGCAAGCGTGATTGGTGGGGATGAGGGACTTGGCCTTCTCAGTGGTGCCCCCCCCCCCTCCCCGGCTATGGAACTCTCTCCCCAGGGATATTAGATCATCTCCCTCCCTCCTGACTTTCCCAAAAAAAGGTAAAACCTTGGCTCTTTGAGCAAGCTTTTGAGAATGCAGCAGAATAGATAGCATGAAACTATGAATGATAAACATGGAATGGCCAGATGGTGTAACTGGAAAACGATTTTAACAAGATGACATTGGTGACTACATGTTTTAATGGTTTTTATATATGTTTTTATATTGTTATGTTGACTGTTTTAAATTGCACTTTTATGAATGCATGGCATCGAATCTGGCCAATCTGTAACCCGCCTTGAGTCGCCGTATGGTTGAGAAAGAGGGGCTATACATGTTGTAAAAAAAATCTTTCATTGGTCTCAGCTTGGTGAGGCAGGGTTGCACCTCAGTCCAAGGGCTTCCTATATGTTTATCGATGAAGATTTGATTTGATCACCAACTGAAGCTCTTTGGAGCTCTTGTTCTACCATTGACTGTGAGGGCTGCTGGACCCTATCAGTGGAAGAACTGGCATGCTTCTCTGCTGTGTATCATCTGCTTCATCATTTACCATCAGTAAAGCTTGTGGTATAATGCCTCAGTCTCCGACACTGAAAGCCTCTGGCTCTAGACAAAAGCTAATAGTATGGAATGGTGAGAAATGGAATCCAACTACATCCGGAAGGCTTCGGGATTACTATTCTTGCTTTAAGTGCATTAAACACATTACATGCCCTTATCTTAGTATTGAGGAATTTGTAAGGTTGAGATAGATGTTAGATTTGTGGGGAATGTATGGTTGCTTGCCAGAGGCGGCCCTAGGTAATTTTCAATGGTAAGCAAACAGTATTTTGGCGCCCCCCTCCCCCAAAACCAATCACTATCTATCTATCTATCTATCTATCTATCTATCTATCTATCTATCTATCTATTAGGCCTGGGTAACAACGCAAAAATTTGTTTCTAAAATCGTTTTGTAATTGGGGGTTTTTTTTTGTTTCGATATTTAAAATAATTACAAAATTTTCAAAAAAAAAAGTTCGGTATTTACGAAATTTCGTAAATATTTACAAAACATTTTGTAAAGATGGCGCCCTTTTTTTTCAATATTTTTTCAATATTTTTTCAATATTTTTTAAATTTAATTATTAATTTAGTAGAATAGGGAGGAGAAATTAAAATTATTATTAAGGAGGGAAGGCAGGCACTCACTCTGGCGGGCCCTCTAATCAAGGTGGTCAGTTGAAACATTCACACCTCGCTCCAGCAGACAAGAGTCCTTTGTCCCACCCTGGTCATTATTCCACATAAATATATAAACCCTTTTTCCTACTTCCAACAGACCTCACTAGTAGAGGATGCTTGCCATAGATGCAGGCAAAACGTCAGGAGAGAATGCCTCGCTCGCCCCTCTCGCTCGCCGCTCGCTCGCCCCTCTCGCTCGCCCCTCGCTCGCCCCTCTCGCTCGCCGCTCGCTCGCCCCTCTCACTCGCCATAGATGCAGGCGAAAAGTCAGGAGAAAATGCCTCTAGGCCATGGCCATATGGCCTGAAAAAACCTACAACAACCCAATCAGGGACATCTGTAATCACCTCTCAACAAAAGATTGCTCCAGGCACTGCCAGGCCATCAAATGCTAATCAAGGTGGTCAGTTGAAACATTCACACCTCGCTCCAGCAGACAAGAGTCCTTTGTCCCACCCTGGTCATTATTCCACATAAATATAAACCCTTATAAATATAGACTTCACTACCTCTGAGGATGCTGCTTGCCATAGATGCAGGCAAAACGTCAGGAGAGAATGCCTCGCTCGCCCCTCTCGCTCGCTATAGATGCAGGCGAAAAGTCAGGAGAAAATGCCTCTAGGCCATGGCCATATGGCCTGAAAAAACCTACAACAACCCTATCAGGGACATCTAATCACCTCTCAACAAAAGATTGCTCCAGGCACTGCCAGGCCATCAAATGCTAATCAAGGTGGTCAGTTGAAACATTCACACCTCGCTCCAGCAGACAAGAGTCCTTTGTCCCACCCTGGTCATTATTCCACATAAATATAAACCCTTATAAATATAGACTTCACTACCTCTGAGGATGCTGCTTGCCATAGATGCAGGCAAAACGTCAGGAGAGAATGCCTCGCTCGCCCCTCTCGCTCGCCATAGATGCAGGCGAAAAGTCAGGAGAAAATGCCTCTAGGCCATGGCCATATGGCCTGAAAAAACCTACAACAACCCTATCAGGGACATCTAATCACCTCTCAACAAAAGATTGCTCCAGGCACTGCCAGGCCATCAAATGCTAATCAAGGTGGTCAGTTGAAACATTCACACCTCGCTCCAGCAGACAAGAGTCCTTTGTCCCACCCTGGTCATTATTCCACATAAATATAAACCCTTATAAATATAGACTTCACTACCTCTGAGGATGCTGCTTGCCATAGATGCAGGCAAAACGTCAGGAGAGAATGCCTCGCTCGCCCCTCGCCCAAAATCTGGCTACCAGTACCCTCTAAAATAACCCTCTAAAATCAGAACAATAAATAAAGAGCAACACTAAAAAGGGGGGGGGGGAATTCCTGACATGAAGCAATCAGGGCCAGTTAACCGCTTCCACCAAAGGATTCCTGGGCAGCAACTAGCTCGGCTTCGAAGCTGCAAGGCCATTAAATACTCATCAAGATGACCAATTGCAACATTCACACTTACCTCAAGCAGACATGAGTTCTTTTTCCCACCCTGGACATTCCACAGATATACAAACCCCACTTGCCTAGTTACAAACAGACCTCACAGCCTCTTGAGGATGCCTGCCATAGATGTGGGTGAAACATCAGGTGAGAATGCTTTCTGAACTCCACCCATAATAGAACTGAACCAAACTTGGCATACAGGACTTTCATGACTAACAGAAAATACTGGAGAGGGGGTTGGGAAAAATAGACCCTGACATTTGGAAATTGCAGTTTACCAAGCACCAAAGAACATTCTGAGCTCCACCAACAATAGAATTGAACCAAGCTTGGCATATAGGACTTCCATTACCAAATACTAGAGGGGTTTGGGGCAGGCATGTACAGAAGATGACATTTGCAGTACCTTTTGACCAGGCCCCCTTGCTGCCCTGAGAGGGGTCCAGGCTCAGCTGCAGGGAAGGAAAGGGAAAGCGAAAGAGCCTGGCTGGCTGCCTCCCTCCTGGCAGCACGTGGAGGGAGGACTTCCCTCTCGCCTAGTGGGCGGGGCCTGCGCTTCTCCATTAGAAGGCTGTGGAGGGCGCATGGGGCCTGCAGGAGGAGGCGTGGCCTAAGGACAGAACAGCGCCCCCTGGCAAAAAAAGTATTCCGCCACCGCTTACTTCGAGTAATGGACGGGCCGCCCCTGTTGCTTGCACAACTTTGAGTGTCTATTGTAGAAATGCAGACTTCTTCATAATGCTTTGACAGGACAACTGTATGCATTTTCCATGTTGTTAGTTAACAGTAGAATCCCAGTCCTTTATCCTCCAGTGTACTTTATTATTTGCACTTTTGTGGCTAAGGGCCTTATCACATTTGAGCATTTTCCCACTTCAATCTCTTCATTTTCTCATCTTCTTTCCTCTTTTCTCTTTTAATCTGGATGCTGTGATGTTGCTGGAAATGCCAAACACTTTCCTCTGCCTGCTGGAGCCTCAGACAGCGGCTCTCTTTACACTGATCCTTTTTGTTGTGGAGACATTGGGGAAAGGAAAGGGCCCAAGACAGTTACGAATTGTGGGAGTTCACATCCAAAACCCCTGGAGGGCTGAAGCTTGTCTATATCTAGTAGTCTAACTGTGCAGAATGCTGTGACTGCTTCCTGCAGAATTCTGGGGCTTGTAGTTTAAGGGAGTCAAAGGGCTTCTTTGGACGAGCAGTTTAAAGGCCCCTTCCTATATTACAAACGCCAGAAATCTGCAGGAAGCAGTCACTGCATTTAAAGTGGATTGAAGTGGGAAAATGCTCCAGTGTGATGAGGCCCTTAGGAAGTCCAGGCCCCCAAATGTGGACCTCTTAGCTCAATCATAGAATCATAGAGTTGGAAGAAACCTTGTGGGCCATCCAATTCCCCCCTGCCAAGAAAAAAATAGCGACAATAAAAAGTTTCTAAATACCACCTAGATATTTACACAAATCCATCAGCAACAATGTGCAGTGTTTACAGTGGACTCTGCAGAAAATGCTTAGCTATACTCCACAAAAAGGAAAACCAGCCAGTTCAGCAAGCCTTGCAAACGTTAATTTATTATCCATAAGGGTACTGTTTTATTATCTGGGTGGAGGCCACTAGGGAGTGCTAGTGAGAGAAGGATAGCCCATTTTATAGGGGTGGTTCGAAGGAGTATCCTAATTTCTTTTAGGATATATGTTGTAATATTTTACCTATGTTTTAGTTTACTGTGTCTTATTGGATTGGTTTTTTTTTATTTTCATCTCGATGCTTAATTCTTTGTTGTAAGTTTCCTATTGTTTCTGTGCATTATCTTGTATTATTTTGATGTGTTGTATTCATTTGAAGCATTGAATGTTTGCCTTTTGTTTTGTGTCTCTAAACTGACCTGAGTCACTTCAGGGAGAGAGGGCGGTCTAGAAATAAATAAATAAATAATAATAATTATTATTATTATTATTATTAAACCATTTTCCCCTGTTTTCCTGTTATCCACCCACCCACCCACCCACTCATGTTCCTGTCATGGAAACAAACCTTGTGTATGACATGGGAAGTGGGGAGGGGGAATAACCCGTGAAAACATAGAAAATTGTTTTCCTTCTTCAACTCCCCCCACCTGTAAAATTAACTAGCATTCTCTCTCTAGCGCCTCCCTTGTGGCCTCTGCCTGGATAATGAAATAGTCTCAGGGAGCATTTGATTTTTCTTCCAATTTTATATACAACCCTGTTTCTCCTAAAATAAGACATACCCATAAAATAAGCCGTAGCAGGATTTCTAAGCATTTGTGCAATATAAGCCATACCCTGAAAATAAGACATAATGTACTATGAAGTGTACAAGGTCGGCTCCCCCATCAGGTTCCAGTTGTTCTGCGTGGTCATTCTGTGCATGCTACAAGCTGAGGCATAGAGGAAGACATAGAAAGTGAAACTTGCAGTCTCCTCAGTGAAGTGAGGAGCGGGATGCTCTTCTTTGGGTATTGTGTGTCCTCAGGGGGAAGACGTAAAGCTGTGGCTGCCATTTTACCCAGTACTGTGGGTCTCTCTCCCCCAGCACTAACCAGCAACTGTTTGTGTATTTATCTCACCCCACACAAACAGCAGAGGATAGGGGAAAAGTTTCAGCAAGCAGTCTGCTACTGAGCCCAGAGAGCTGAGTTTATTTATTTATTTACAGTATTTATATTCCACCCTTCTCACCCCGCAGGGGACTTAGGGCAGATTACAATGTATATATACATGGCAAACATTCAATGCCATAGACACACAATAGACAGACACACAGAAGCTGTTTAACATTCCAGCTTCATGGGGGTATTCTGGCCACCAAGGGAGCTGTCATTTCACCATCCATTTGTGACACTGATGGAGTACTTCCTCATTATTTTGCTTGCTTGCTGGAGATTTTATGGCATCGTAAATTAGTTAAATTAGCCTCCCCACATAAGCGGTACCTAAATTTCCTACTTGACAGATGCAACTGTCTTTAAGGCTGCAAAAGTCGACAGCAAGCTACACAATGGTCGGAAGCTCATTCTGACCTGAATTAGCTTTGAACTCATGACCTTTCAGTCAGTAGTGATCTTAATGCAGCTGACTCCCAGCCAACTGCACCACAGTCCCGGTGTGCATAAATGCAGATTGTTTGGATCTCTAAGGTCTTCTGGGGAGGCTCTCCTCTCTCTCCCACCTCCGTCTCAGGTACGGCTGGTGGGGATGAGAGAAAGGGCCTTCTCGGTGGTGCTCCCCCAGCTCTGGAATTCTCTCCCCTTGGAAATTAGGCTGACACTCTCTTTGCCCATCTTTCACAAAGAACTAAAGACATGGATGTTCCACTGTGCCTTTGATTGGATGGTTCCCCAGGAAATTCAGCCCCCAGCTATGACCTAAAATCTAGTTCCCACACTTTTCTACTGTTCCCTGCTCAGAGTTATAATGTTCCACCCTATATTGCCCTTCATCCCTAGTTTTGTCACCTGGTATTTGCACTTTATCTATTCATAAAAGGAAAAGAAAACTACAGATCCAATTCATAAAGCTCAAGCGGCCTGCCAGGGGTCTGGGGGTTGATCTGGGGGATGATCACAAGGCACTCTCCCACAGTCGACAGGCTTTTTGGTGCACATGAAATGGAGGCACAAACATTGTTGCAGTGTGGAGCCATGCAAAGAAGCATGCTGGTCCCCACATGAGGCTTTTGTGACAAAAATGGTTTTCCCAGGGTGCAGGGGTCTATTCCGCAAAAAGTAAGATAGCAGTTAGTCTTAAAATTAGTTTAGGAAAAAGATGGCACTGGTTTGGAGCCGATCGGTTGACCTGCGGATATGGGGCCCAGTGGGTCTCCTTATCCACGGTTCAAAGGAACGCAGTTTCGTCCTCCCTGGGATGCTGGAAGACTGTCCCGGGGAAGCCAGCAGTGATCTGCGCCTTGGAAAAGGGAAAATTCATTATGGTAGTGGAGTTAGAGTCAGTAAAGAACACAATGTATCATTCCAGAGAGAGAAGAAGTTGAAAGAAAGGATACTTTTTATTGGGGGAGTGTTACAAGAAAGCAGGGGAAATCTAGCAGGAAAAGGAAAGGTCTCTGTGTTGAAGCCGCTGTTGGAGCCACAGTCCCTCTGTCATCTTGAAAGTCCATGCTCCCAGGAACTGCGGAACTCCCTGCTGTATGGTCAGATTAGTTTGAAGTCAGGGGCCTGTGAGCTCATCTTCAAAAGTGCCTGGAGGATCAAGTGCAGGCATGGGCAAACTCCGGCATTCCAGGTGTTTTGGACTTCAACTCCCACAATTGTCCAAAATACCTGGAGTGGACTGAAGTTTGCCCATGCCAGATCTAGTGGAAGGAGAAATAAGAGACGTGACTGTCTAACTGTGCAGAAACCGTGGAAGAAAAAAACCTCAAAAACTTAAGTTCAAGCTGATGATGTCAGAAGGCAGGCAGCATCCACACTGCCCTGGTGAGTAGCAGAGATGAGCAGCAACAGAGGACTCTCCTAGTGTGAGGCTGTGCCTTGTGTGTCAAGCTGGGCTGTTCCTTGGTGTGCCTTGACTACAAGAAGGTCTGAAAAGGGCAGAGAAAGGTGTTGCGCCCTTGCTTCCCTTGTCAAGACTCCTGGGCTATTAGGTGTCACTCTGGCTCTTTTCAAGGCGCCGCCTGATTGGCTGCTGGCGAGGGCTGAGGAAGACTCCTGATGCTGGGCAGCTCTCCGGCTCCTCACCTCCTCCTCCTCCTCCTCTTCCCCAACCAACACATCATCTCTCTACGAGGCAAGTAATTGGGAGCATATGAAGGCAGCCGGGGGAGGCGGGGGTTGAGTGAGGAGGAGGAGGAGGAGGAAGAGGAGGAAGAGGAGGAGAACCCCCACCATTGTGTGTGAGAGTGGGGAAAAGACTAGAGGGGAAAGAAGCCTTCTGTTTTGGTAGCTGCAGTGCAACAGAGGAAGGAGCCCGAGGTCTTCATGTCCCGGGTTTTTGCCCGCAGTCAAACTGCTTACAGGTTCGGCTTTGCGTAAAGACTGCCTGTTGTGTTGTGTCTACTTGAGCATCGCCTTCCTCTGAAGCCTCGCTTCCCAGGGCTGCTGCTGCTGCTGCTGCTGGCTTTGCGTCTCTCTGCAATCTGAAGGAGAAGGGAGCTTTCCAAAGGGACCTTCCCTCCGATCTTTCCGTTTCCACGGTAAGTGCACGCATGGACGGAGCATCTTTGCTGCAGTGCCCCCCTCCCTTTCCCCATACTGGATCCCTGCTGAGCCTTAACGTGACCTTCATTTCCAGCCTCCCTTCCCCTCCGAACCCCCTCCCGAGGAGTGGCAGGCACTCACTTAAGGAACTGCAGGGCAAGTTTGCCTTTTGTTTGGCTTCAAACCCCTTCCAGAGCCCCTGGCGTAAAATCCCTTTTGTCCTTGAAAGGAGAGCCTTGGAAATCGGGTAGTGATGGTTGTGTGCCAGGCTCACAGCAACGTATAGTATAAGTGAGGCAATGCATATTGGGCGAAGAGGTTGCCCTTAGCTTGGTCAAGCTCTCCATTCAGCACACACACATACGAGTTTTGTCCTGTCCTTTCAAGAAGGATCTGACAGCAGAGGGAAGGAAGCCACCTGTGTAATCCCTGGGTTTGAAGAAGAGAGGACACCAGGTCTTGTCAAAGGCTTTCATGACCGGAATCACTGGTGGCCTCATCACACTAGTAAAAAAAATCCACTTAAAATCTGGTTTCTGTCTCTTGCAGAATTCTGGAGTTTGTAGTTTAGGATGGAGCCTTTAACAGCCTCACTAAACTACAAATCCCAGAATTCTGCAGGTGGCAGAAACCAGACTTTAAATGGATTTTTTCTCCAGTGTGATGAAGGGTTGTTGTGAGTTTTCCAGGCTATGTTCCAGAAGCATTCTCGCCTAACGTTTCGCCTGCATCTATGGCTGGCATCATCAGAGGTTTATATATAAGTGGAATGTCCAGGTGGGAGAAAGAACTCTTGCCTGTTTGAAGCAAGTGTGAATGTTTCAATTGGCCACCTTGATTGGCATTTAATGGCCTAGCAGTTTCAAGGTTTGGATTCCTCAAGGCAGTAAGAAGCCAGACCTTGAAACTGCTTGGCCATTAAATGCTAATCAAGGTGGCCAATTCATACTTACCTCAAAGAGACAAAGTTCTTTCTCCCACCCTGGACATTCCACGGATATATAAACCTCACTTACGTAATTTCCAACAGACACCCTCTGAGGATGCCTGCCATAGCTGCAGACAAAACGTCAGGAGAGAATGCTTCTGGAACATGGCCATACAGCCCAGAAAACTCACAGCAACCCAGACAAAAAGTCTTTCCACCAGCATTTTCCCATTGAAACGTTAGCATTTTAAATGGGGACAATTAAAACAGTATTTAAGGGGACTTTCCCTGATGTTGATAGAGCCAAACTGTGCTGCTTAGAAGGAAGGAAAATGACAGGGTCAACCTAACCTCGCCTGCCTCTGATCATTTTCAAAAAATTCCCTAAACTTTGGTATTTTCCAACTCTAGGGAGGTGGGGAAAAGTGCAGTTTCCTAATCTGGAGAGTGACATCGTAGGGAACTTTGTCCTCTCTTGTCTGGCAAGACTCAATAACACATTGTTTTTTGACACTTTCTTAATATTTATTTATTTATTGAACTAGACATACATTTGTAAGTGTTTGTTGTGTATAGTGCAATATTTTCCAGCTATCCGTGTCCTATAATCATTTCTGAGATAATAACTTTTTAAGGGTCACAGTCTTCTATTTGAATAGTACATATAAAGGCATCGTAGGTTCTAAACTAGTATTTGCTTCCTCCATGAGTGTCCATGCTGCTGTTTGATCACTAAGGTAATCAACAATACAGCAGAATGTTGCAGCTTCCTGGTTCTGAAGTCCTTACAGCTCTCTCCTGTTTGCACTCTCAAACATAATAATAATAATAATAATAATAATAATAATAATAATAATAATGTATACTGCAACTAATCCCCCCCCCCCCCCCAGTGGCACAGAGGGTTAAACCTCTGAGCGGCTGAACTTGCTGACCAAAAGGTTGGTGGTTCGAATCTGGAGAGCATAGAATCATAGAATAATAGAGTTGGAAGAGACCTCATGGGCCATCCAGTCCAACCCCCTGCCAAGAAGTAGGAATATTGCATTCACAGCACTTCTGATAGATGGCCATCCAGCCTCTCACTGTTAGCCCCAGCTTCTGCCAACCTAGCAGTTCAAAACCATGCAAATGTGAGTAGATCAATAGGAACCACTTCTGCGGGAAGGAAACAACACTCCATGGAGTCATGCTGGCCACATGACCTTGGAGGTGTCTATGGACAATGCTGGCTCTTTGGCTTAGAAATGGAGATGATGAGTACCAACCCCCAGAGTTGGACACAACTAGACTTAATGTCAGGGGAAACCTTTACCTTTTATACTGCAACTAAAGTGCCATGACCTCATATGCTTTTCAGTATATGAATCCTGGTGACGCAATGGATTAAACCCTTGTGCCAGTAGGACTGCTGACCAAAAGGTTCGCAGTTCGAATCTGGGGAGTGGGGTAAGCTCCTGTCTGTCAGCTCCATCTTCACATGAGAGAAGCCTCCCACAGGATGGTAAAACCTTGCAGATGGCCAGTTCTCTGACACCAGAAGCGACTTGCAGTTTCTCAAGTCGCTCCTGACACACACAAAAAGTATATGAACATTATTTAGAAGATTTCCATTATGATATAAACATTGATCAGTCTGCAAGATAAGATCCAGGGGTTTATTTCAAATATTTTGGAAGTTTAAGACCTACAAACGTGGCATTTTGAATGTGAGACAGGACTCCATGTGATTCCAGCATTAAAGTGTTTGCTTTTGACAGAGACGTACTTTGCAGCATTGCCATCAGCATAAATAGATGCCTGGGAGGAGCACTTCAGGGTCATGTTGTGTCATAAACTGCTTGAGAAGTGATCAGGGCTGCCAACTTCTGACAACTCTGATCACATCTGAGGAAGAAGAAGTGTCAACAAACCCAACAGCAGGTGTATAACCTTCTGCTCTTTTTTGAAACACCCTGACCTATCTTTTTTTTCACCTGTGTTAATTTTTTTCTTTTCATGGATACTAGCAGAAGAAAGAGTTACTCTAATTGGAGTTAAATAAGCACAAACCATACAGTAGAGAGAGGTTTTGGGGGTAGGGCTGCCCCTCAGACCTCTTACACAGACTCAAGAAAATTAGTCTACAATCCTATATGCATATGCCTGGGATTAGGATTACATGGATTTAATGAGAATTGCTTTTGAGTAGACGTGCCTCGGGTTGAACTGTTAAACCCTTGGATGTCAGTGGACAAAAAAAGAACTTTCAGAGCTCACTAGTATGAAGATTACAGTATTAAAATATTGAATTAATTATTCAGCCTGCGGTATGGGTGATACAGTTTATAGCAGGCATGGGGCAACTTGGGCCCTCGAGGTGTTTTGGACTTCAACTCCCACCATTCATAACAGCCTCAGGCCCTTTCCTTTTCCCACTCAGCTGCATAAGCTAAGTTGCCCCATAACTCGTTTATAGAATAATGTTGTCTTCCTGGGAATTATAATCACTTATTAGGAAGACTGTAAATCCTATACCCAACGTCACCAATATTCTCTCTTTTTTAAAAAAAATAGATGAATAAATAGATTGTAAAGTATTCTTGAATTGCACAAACTGTAAGATCTGATTACAAATGCATAATGGGAGTAATGTCCTTTTGAACTTGAGCTTCCATGGTAATAGTAACCAAATGGAGAAAGTGGGGTCAGGTCAGGTCTCATCTTTCATCAAAATGCAGATTTTGGGACTTATGGTTCAAAAAAATAACTTCTTCCAAGGGCCCTTCCAGACAGGCCCTATATTCCAGGATCTGATCCCAAATTTCCTGTTTATCCCAGATTATTTGGCAATGTGGACTTATATAAGCAGAAAACGTGGGATCAGGTCCTGGAAAAACTATGTGACGCTACAGATTTGTTTCACTAGGTAAAGTAAAGGTAAAGCTTTCCCCTGACATTAAATCTGGTCATGTCTGACTCTGAGGGTGGTGCTCATCTCCATTTCTAAGCCAAACAGTCGGTGTTGTCTGTAGACACATCCAAGGTCATGTGGCCGGTATGACTGCATGGAGCGCCGTTACCTTCCCACCAGAGCAGTACCTATAGATCTATTCACATTGGCATGTTTTCGAACTGCTAGGTTGGCAGGAGCTGGACCTAACAGCGGGAGCTCAACCTGCTTCCTGGATTCGAACCGCCATCCTTTTGTTTATGATTTATGATTTGTACTGATTTAGAATTTGTACTGTAGTACTGATGTAACTGTGACGTATGATTGAACTTTATATTGTATTACTAAATCCCAGAGGAATCTCAGCAGCTCAGTGATTTAACCCGCTGTGCCACCGGGGTTAGGAGAATTGCTGCACTATAACTCTCCTAACCCCTTGCAATCAACTGTGTTGCCTAAGGATACAGGGAATCAAGCTCAATAGCATTTGGAAGCCTACTACCTCACATTCTCCATCCTGACTATATTGGCTAATTTCTTCCCCTTCTGTTTCTGGGTATTTCAGTGTGAATAGCATTGCAAATCTGTCACTATTACAGAACTGAGAGAAACATCGGGCCCCTTGCTCCTTGAGGAATACACAAAGATGTACACAAAGAGCAGATGCACTGCAGAAAAAGTATTGCAGTGCAAATTGTTCCAAATGACTGAGCAAGTGAGCCAGTTTGCATGCCTCGGGAAAAACTGCTGAGATCTATGTTCTGAGATGTAGCGATCTAAGTACATCATCACTAGATTGCAGATAACAGGACCTTTGGAGTTTGCTGCAGAGGGCTTCGGTAGGAGTATCCATTATATTCTAACTTGGCATGTTTATTTTGTAGGCATCATGTAGAAACACTTCTATGACATGTTGTAAAAGTGTCCTTTAGGACCACCATGGAACTGCTTGGGTGCTGCATTGAAAATGATGTTTTTAAAATGCATGAGATTTGTGTTGTCAAAGGCTTTCATGGCCGGAATCACTGGGTTGCTGTGAGTTTTCTGAGCTGTATGGCCAGGTTCCAGAAACATTCTCTCCTGACATTTTGCCTACATCTATGGCAGGCATCCTCAGAGATTGTGAGGTATATTGGAAACTAAGCAAACTAAACTAAGCATGAGATTTGTTTCCTAATTAGGTGAAGTGAGAATATTTGATTTATGATTTGTACTGATTTAGAATTTGTACTGTAGTACTGATGTAAGTGTGACGTATGATTTAACTTTATATTGTATTACTAAATCCCAAAGGAATCTCAGTACATTCCATCCAAATGACATTTCCAAATGCTAGCAGGTGATGAGGATCATCTCTGAAGTCCTTACAGCGCTGAGTCTTAATTCACCCTTCTGTTCAGATGCGGCACCTGCTGAATCAAATTTGTTGGCAGCTCTTTCTTTAAAATATAGCTCCACAGCCAATTGCCTAAAGCTATCTTCATACTGGCAAGTGAAATGTTATTTTCTTCACCTCTCCCTTAAGCCTTAAACTCCAGAGGTTTCTGAGTTCTGGGGACAGAAAGCATTCCATAAGTAGAATCACTGCACTAGATAGTGGTCTTGCTTAAAGAGTTACTATGAATAGGGGCATTGCTTGTGCAAGGTTATGAGGAAAGGACAGGGCAGCTTATCATCCAAGCACATGCAATAAAAAGTGATTTACGGTTTAATCCCTTGATGTGGGACGGCCAATCAGAGTTACTTCAGCAAGTTCTTTGCTTGCTACATGAAAAGGGATGCAAATGTAATACTTGCAACAGCAAGGAATAGATAGTGTTTCAAGCCTGTACCTGGGCTACCTCTTCCACATTCCAGCATGATCAGAATAAATCATCCGGAAGAACAGAAGTGGCAATGTAGAGGGAAGTAGGAATGGCCATTTTGCTTCTATGAAACAAGGAAGCTGAGTCGATCTTGTCAACATGGTAAAGGAAGCAGGCTTTGCCCCTGCTCCCGAATAGAAATTCAGCCAAGTGCACTAGAGTTCTCTAGCAGAGAATTCCGAGTCTGGTTTGTTGTAAGTTTTTTGGGCTGTATGGTCATGTTCCAGAAGCATTCTCTCCTGACGTTTCACCTGCATCTATGGCAGGCATCCTCAGAGGTTGTGAGGTCAAAGTCTCACCAAATTAAAACACCTAGGATGCTGCAAGGGGGAGACATGACCGAGTAATATCAAACTTCTGCAATTGCACGATAGATATACAGAGTTGTCATAGAGGTTAATTGTGTGCTTCATACTAGTGCACTTATTTGTTTACCTGGAGCATTTTGCATAAGATCAATAAAAATGAGACCATCCTTTCCTGTAGGGTTTCTGCCTAAGAGACATAGCAAATGATAAGAAACAAGAGATGAGGGAAGAGGAAATCAAGGATACCATGTCAAGAAGTATGATAGGAATTTCACTTGTATGAAAAGAAAGGAAGGAAGCTTACAATACTGATAGTGTGCACAGGTCCGGAGAACATTACTATTACTGATTTACTTTTATCCATTTTTTTCATGTCAGGAGTGACTTGAGAAACTGCAAGTTGCTTCTGGTGTGAGAGAATTGGCCATCTGCAGGGACGATGCCCAGGGGACGCCTGGATGTGTTACTATCCTGTAGGAGGCTTCTCTCATGCCCCTGCATGGGAAGCTGGAGTTGATAGAAGGGAGCTCACCCCGGATTCAAACCACCGACCTTTTAGTCAGTAGTCCTGCCGGCACAAGAGTTTAAGCCCTTTCGCCACTGGGTGCTCTGTGATATCCCATGCTGGAACTAAAGGAAGCTTCTGTAATGTTAAAACCAATGCAAGCTGAAAGACACACAAAAACATCCATATGCGAATGGATGTGTATGAAATCTGAAAACACAATTAAGAAATTTATGGAATTAATAACATTTGAAATTTATTACAAGGGAATAAAAATTAACAAGGTGGCAAATTATTAAAGGCCCTGGCCATCAATTTATAACAGCATCATCATCATCACTTTATTTCTTAATTAGTCGCTCTCCACCAAAGTGCTCCGAGCGACTTACAATTTAGCTTATAAGCAAAATAGCTTATACATAATATAAAACATCCAAGCTTGTAGAAACAGAAAGGCTTTCACTTGCCAGAGGAAGCACAGCAAGAACAGGGCATAAAGAGTGTAGTCCAGAGCCTGGGGGTAGGCACCAGGAAGGCCCTTTCCCTTGTTCGCACCAAATATATCTGAGTAGGTGGTGAGAATGAAAAAAATGGCTTATTCCAATGTTCCTAGAGGTTTTGTGTATAGGTCCATCAGAGCAACTGGATATAACCCATAATATGTAGAATTTCTGTTGAAGTAATCAATGATTAAGTTGATCTTGGATTACTGATTGGGCTTCTGGAGAGAAGAAATTGATCAGTGAGTAAAGTGCTGATCAGATAACTGAGCATATGATACTGTCAGAGAGTTCATAGTGTGTAATTATATAAATCCAGCACGATGGATATCAATGTTACCTCATATATAGTATATCAATCAGAACTGACAACATCATTTTGTGGTTCTTAGATTTCAGTGGCACCTAGCCCTTATGGTTCAGAAGTATGCATTCAGTATTGTAACAGCTCCTCCTCCTTTTCCTCATTGCTACCACTGGCATTAAGGCAGTGGTTCTCAACCAGATCCTCAGATGTTTTGGCATTCAACTCCCAGAAATCCTAACCTTATATAATGTAAACTGACTGGGATTTCTGGGAGTTGTAGGCCAAAACATCTGGGGATCTACAGGTTGTGGACCACTGTGGCCAACACCATCAATGGCCAGTGATTACTAATACATTTAGATTTCTAGGTCCTCCAGCTCGATGGCTGCTCATGCTGTGATTTCTCATTTTCAGCTTATTTTATTTCATGTCAAAACATTGCATTGAATGTTGTAAAGCAATGCTTTTGAGTTAGAAAGATTAGCTGTTTAAAAGAAACGGTGCCCAGGGGATGCCCAACTGTATTTACTCAGTCTTCAAGGAGACTCTTTCCGTGTCCTGTGTTCTGCTACTATTTTGTGATGACTGGATGGGGGGTTCTGGGAGCCGTTAGTCAAAAAAGCAACTTTGCCAAACTCAGACCCAGAAGAAGTTGATGTGTAAGAGAGATACAAAGGGACAGCACTTGCCTTATAAAATAAATCCAGTTATGGTTTAAACCAAATGACAATTATTTTAGCCAAATTGCAATGGTGGATTTTCTCTTTTGATATTGGCAACTAGCCCTATGCATTGGGTCAGTAAGTGTCTACCTGTGCCAACTGCTGACGCCAGGCCCCTAGCAGATCCCATTGAGAGATCACTCTGCATTAAATATGAAAGCAAAAGCAGAAACCGATGGGTGTTACTTTAATAGCATTGTTTAAATATTCATGAATATATGTGCTTTTAATTGACGGATAACTTCAGAAAGAGCACTGTAGATTTTGAGCTCAGGCAGCATGGAGGGTATTTCTTTGTCTCACGGCATGGTGTCGTGTTAATTCCTTTGCAGGTTATTTGAAGACTGCATAGAAAGCAACTGCAGAAAGACAAGGGAGAAAAGCATTCTCCAATCAGTGAGACAAAAACAATCCCTTGGTCTGATGAAGTCACTGCAAAAGAGAAGAGAGGGAAGGGAGGGGGAAGGGAAGCTCTTCATCTGGAAAAAAAATCCCCACTTAACTGGAATTTGTTAATAAGAATTACTATGATCTTTTTAGTTTTTTGGTCCTGTCCAGTAGTGTTTGGGTAAAATCTGAAGCACAGACTCTTCACCAGCTTGTTCTGGGTATCAACATTCCTACAGAGAGTTGAAAAGTGTGGGTGGCTGTGCTGTTCTAAAACAATCTCTAGCAGTTTTATTTCTATGACGAACTGGTCTTCTGTAAAAACAAGCTCCAAATATTTGGGATTGCAGCAGGAATTGCTCATAACAATATGTAATGGCTTGAGGAACTATTTTCCCTCCAGTCACTTGGAAAATGCAGTTAAACAGATAAAGAATTGGGAAGTGAATGTATCTCTGGATTAAAAACTGAGGGGGTATCAGAATGAGGTCATAGACCCTGCTCATTAAAAATCTTGGGATTTTGACCCCAGGAGACCTGGCTGTACTGCATTGCTGTCTTATTAACATAAGAGACTTGTTCTTACTACACAAATATAGCACTATGATTCCACTTTAACTGCCACAGCTATGTCCTATGGAATGCCAAGATTTATAATTAGGAAATAATAATAATAATAATAATAATAATAATAATAATAATAATAATAATAATCTTTATTTATATTCCACCTTCTCTCCCCAAAGGGACTCAGGGTGGATTACAAAAGATGGCAAATATTCAGTGCCAGTTCCAATACATAAATAAAACATAAAATAATTAATTGATCTACATCTAACATAATAGACATTAAACATAAAATATATACACAGCACTTAACATTCATTTAACATAATTACAGTAGAGTCTTGCTTATCCAACATAAACAGGCCAGCAGAACATTGGATAAGCAAAATGCTGGATAATAAGGAGGGATTAAGGAAACGTCAAATTACATTACGATTTTACAAATTAAGCACCAAAACATCATGTTTTACAACAAATGGAGAGAAAAAGCAGTTCAATACATAGTAATGTTATGTAGTAATTACTGCATTTATGAATTTAGCACCAAAACATCACAATGTATTGAAACAGCAGTGGATCCAGGCAGGAGGCAGACTGCACTGGATAATACAGAATGTTGGATGAAAGAAGGTTAGATAAGCAAGACTCTACTGTATTAAAAAGTAATCCAATCAATGGAGCCAGCGAGGGAAGGTGCCAGGGCCCACTAGCTGGGGATTCCAAATACATTTCCCTAATTTACAAATCCCAGGATTTCATAGGATGGAACCATGGCCACTGCAGTAAAACCATAGTGTAATTTGTGCAATGTGAAACAGTTGAAAATACAAATAGCACATCATAGTCCTGTTTTCTTTAGATTAAGGCACACCTCTTAATAAGGCCAGCCTTATCGTTAAGCAAGGTGAGGTGGCTACCTCAGGAAAGAGATTTGGTGTCACGAAAGTGAAGTATTATTTATTTAATTTGTTCTGCTGGTGGAAGGGAGGAAGACATCTGTAAAATTTTCTAGCTCGTGTGCCAAAATAAATATGCATTGCTTTGATGGGTTTTATTCTGCTTCAAGCAGCAAATTGTCTTTGTCTGGCCATCAAAGGAAGTAATCCCACTGCTCCCAATAAGTTTTTTTAAAGTAAAAGTAAGGGCTTTTTGGTTAAGCATACTTAGGATTACACTGCAGATATGTCTATTGCAGTGTTGCAACTGCTGAGAATAAAGCATTCACCACTGACACAAATCCTACTGGTGACTTCCACGTGTATTGGGAAGTGTTACTGTTCGAGGTTTTAATACCAGATTTAAAGAGCTCTCCATGGTACTGGGCCTGGGATTCAGCATCTTGGACAGCACATTTAAAATTCATGAAAGGGCAGATTCAGTACCCCATAGACATGGAAACCCACAGTTGACTATGCGAGGAATGCTAATGCAGAGGGGACTGTGATGATTTCTAATTCTCATGAGACAGGAGGATTTCAAATGAAGCAAATTCAACCTGCATATTTTAAAACATCCTCTGACTTTGCCAGCAGAGAAATACAGGCATATATTAAAACAATGTCTATAAACTTACTTGCCAGATGTTTAAGAATTTTTCTAATGAAATGACATAGAGCAAATTCCTATAGGAAGTTTGGGTTGCCAAATGGCTACCCTGCATATCCAGGAGATGTTTTGTGGTGTGTCTTCTCTTCAAACAAACACCGTAATTTAAAGATAACACATCCTATTATAGTAGAACCATTCTTCTCTTGAGCACCTCTTATTGAAAAGCCTAGAATGAATAATGGAAAGTTTGCTTTCTGACCTCATAATCTGTCATTCTGGGAAGAGGCTTTGAAATGTAACTTTCCCAAATTCTGTTCCTCCTGCTCAGAGTTTAGGTAGCCAAAAATTATCTTGCATATCAGAAATGTACAATACATGACAGCACTAGCTGTGTTACCTATACTGGAGGAAGGATTGCATGAAAGTCTATCACCAGGGGTTGGCACTTCCCTTGTTCTGCTAGAATCATGGGATCCAATGTTTCAATCTTAGGCCAGAATCTCTTAAGGTTCCCCACTCAGTTACTTTGATATCTGGAGTTAATTCAATAGTCTTACTGGAAGATTTGCTTGAGGCACTGTGAGGCTTCTGCTGTTTATCCCACCACGTTCCCCACTAGATGTAAAGTTCTGCCTCAATGTCCACTGCCATCATATGAGAAAACTTCCACAAATCTCACTGCTGCCACCAAGAATGAAGACTTTCTCTTGTTTGTTTGTTTGTTTATTTATTTACTTTCCCTCTTTGAGGGACTCAGGGTGACTCACATATGGCAGCTAATTGATCTTATCTTCACCTCTGTCATCAGTATAAGCAGCTCGAGATGATTGAATTCTGTCCTTCTATGTCATAACTGTCTCTCTTTGCTGCCACCACATAAACCATATCTTTTCCCTGTACAACCTCCTTATCTATGAACCATTTCACCTACCCTTGCTCCAAAGGTAGGTGTTTGCAGGCCTTTCTAGTCCTTCAGTGTGACACTATGGCATTCTTCCAGCTCAAACATACTGTAGAATAGCACTGGGCAATCTAGAGGGAGCCATAAATTGAAATGTTGATGGACCTCTCTAGGTTCTCCAGTGCTATTTTATGATGTGCTTCCAGCCCAAGTATTGTCAATGTATAGCTTTCACTATTATCTATGGTTTCATGTATCCATAGAGCAGTGGTTCTCAGCCTGTGTGTCCCCAGATGTTTTGGCCTTCAACTCCCAGAAATCCTAACAGCTAATAAACTGGCTGGGATTTCTGGGAGTTGTAGGCGAAAACACGTGCAAACTCACAGGGTGAGAACCACTGCCCTAGAGGGTCTTGGAACATGTCCCCTGTGAAGGTCAAAAGCACATGATACTGCTAAGCACAATACAAAGCCAATACTTTATTAACAAACATTTGACACAATGAAACACATTAATAATTTAATGCATTCAAAATAAGTAGTGCACTTTCACTCATATTCTTCTCTTAGATAATTTGGACTCTTCTTACTACTTAACCCTGGCTGACTCACTCAGTCTAATCCTCACCCATTCATTCATTTCACCTCACCACCACTTTAGTGTTTCTCTAATGCCAACTGACATTCCCAGTCTTTTCCAAATCTTCTCAGACATTCCTCCAACTCACTTCCAATATTCAATTCTCTCACGCTCTCCTTTCTGTATTACCATAACAGAACATTATTTCCCATAAAATGTGTTTCCATGACATCACAGGTGCATGTAGTTATATCTTAAATGCGAACACAAGTGTGTGGAAGAATAGAAGGCTATTCATCAAAATAACAACACCTCCCACTAAATTTCCCCTCGTAATTAAAAATATGCTTCCTATTTTCTCCCTTCATCTTAATTATACTGTTGGTGCTATCCTAATTGAGCTATTTCTTTTTCTGATAATGTGACAACTTCTTCATATGTTGAACTGTATTATACAACAATATTTATTTATTTATTTGACCAGTCATATGACCATTTCAAAATACAACACAAATAAAAGACAAGGCAAAAAGGAGAGGGCAGCAGCTGACCTTCTATTTACAGTCACAGTCTTATTTTCCTGGTTCTTCTTTCAGGAAATGTGCTCTTTTCTTGATAGCTTTCAGAATAAAAAGGCTTACTCTGATTACGGTGGATCTTTCCTGTCCTTGCAAGAGGAATGTCAGAAGACAATTTCTGTTGGGGGACCTGCAGTTGGATAATATTGGCTGTAGATCTCTGTATTGCAGTTCAGTATATGCTGGACAGTCAATTAAGAAATGTTCAATATCTTTCACTGTTTGTTCTCCCCATATGCAGAATCTCTCACTTCTTTGGATGTTATTAATGCCTGGTTTGCATCATAATACTGAGTTGTTCAAACCTAGCCCTAGTATATATTCTTCTTAAGGGTAGTGGAAGTGGAATAATCCAATAGTGTTCTAAATGAATATTCCTTTTGTGAGAAGCTAAAAACCTTGTGGCAGAAGATCCACCTATGCTTGCTAGGTGCAGTTGAGCATATCTCAAGCGCGTTGCATGAGCACTTGTTTTGTCTTAGGTCCTAGATTGTTCAGAAACTGTAAAGGCAGGCCGATTTTAGCCAACTCATTATTTAGAGCCACTATCCATGATGACTTTTGGTCATGCTGGACTTGGTCCTCTAAACATAGGCGTGGGAGTCTACTGGGATTCATCTGGTTTATTTTTGACCAGTAATTGAATTGTCTCATTAAGATTTGAGCGTTTACTGGGGGCATTCCTAGCTCTGCCTTTAGTGCCGCTATCAATGTTGTTCTGGAAAGGCCCAGGAGGGTGCGAAGCTGCTTAACTTGGAAGGCTTTGATCTTAATCAAATTGATGTGCCCCCATATTTCAGCCCCAAATATAAGTGTTGGCATTATTTTTGTCTTAAAGACTTCCAGGACAGGTCTGATTGTGCCTAGGTATCTGCAATGGATACAGCTTATAAATGGAACCTGCTGCTTTCGTTGCTTTTTGTATACTGTGAGTAATGTGGTTAGTCCGGGCACCAGATGAAGATAACATAATGCCTAGATGTATGGCATTCAGGGACCATGTGAACCATTTCCTGTTTTTTCCAAAGACCATAATTTTGGATTTGTCATTTGAACTGTATTATACAAATCACCTTTAAATTGTACAAAAGATAATGAACTGAGTTCACTTAAGAGTTGTTGGCAGGCTGAGTACCTAAAAGTTGCTTACTTGCAGTTCCCGGCAGGCATGGCCCTCTTTTGGAGAGTTCCAAGCAGAGAAATCACCTTTCATAAATAATAATTTTTGCACTTTAAATGTGACAGCATTCTGGATGCATTTCCAAACTAAATTGTTTTTGGATGCAGGCAGCACTATAAGTATACAGATTTCCAGTTTGCCAACTTTATAATTCCAAGACTGACAACTGTTAGAGGCAAATAGTTATGAACAGTTTGAATATAGTGGTTGCTAAGATTTAGGATCAAACAAGAAAAATACATCTTCATAAAATCATAGCCAATAGCAGTTGTGGCTTCTGTGTCAGTGGAGTGATGAATCTGAACTTGAAATAAATTGTTCAAGGCCTTGGATGTATTTTAAAGCACCTTGAATACTTCCTTTAAAGTTCAGACTGAAATCTAGATTCAGAAAACATCACACCCATGGAAAACATCAGCCACCACTGCACATAGTTAAACTATGGGATTCCTTGTCACCACATGCAGCAGTTGTTTCGTTGTCGAAGAAATTGGGTAACTTTAAGCAGGATAATGTTATCAGTGTCTGTTGGTGATTGATGTAATACATGACCACCAATATTGGAAAGAATGCTTCTTACTGAGTCTAAGGACCTTATCCCATGTGGCATTTTATCCTGTAGTGTTCCGTTATTCATTGCTTATGACATGTTTGAATTTACCCGTTACTATAAGTTTTCATCTTTATGCCATGAGCAAGTGGATTCTCTGCCCTCTCCCCCCATTTTGTTTTTAAAACATGTTTTCTTCAACATCATGAAGGATTGAACTCTCGCGGTATCTCGAGATTAACATTAAAGGCAAAGAAAAGTAGTTATTTACTAAATTACTGCTATTTCTTACTTTTAAATGTTGTGAAACAAATTACTGTACAAGGATTGGGAGGCTGCATTATGGTACCAGGTACTCACTACTGGGTAGGAAACCACCTATAGGACAGCCTATTTGCCCACGTCATCAATTCTATTCAATGCAGGTGATTCTGACAGCTCACATCCCATGTGTTTTTTTGTGTGTGTTTTCAAATGGAATATCTCAGTACTTACGTTCCTGTAATGATCTCAAACTGTCTTCTCTCCCCTCCCTTTTTTTGGACTATTTCAGACATTTTCCTTACGAATCATGATGGGCACTGACAGGAAGTCCCCTTGTGCCATGGGATGGGTGCCGTCACTTTTCATTCCCTCAATGGGTTACAACTGAATTTAAATGGGGTGTGTGTGCATGTAGTCCTGAGGCTACAATTCCCCCCATGTCTTTGCAGGCTTCCCATCATTAACTGCTTGTCCATAGTTTGGCCAACATGTTGGACAAAATATATCTTCTGATGATGTAGCATAGTGGTTCCCAACCTTTCGTGACTAGGGACCACTTAAACAGGGACCACTTTGACCAGGGACTACTCTCCAACATTAGTACCAAAAGTGTTACGAATCAGTTTTTGGTCAAATTTAGATTCAGTTTGGTTATTTGGGGGGCTGATTCAGAAAATTGCATTGGGTAGACCACATCAGCTCTAGTTTCTGATACAGAACATGTGCTATCCGGCAGTTGCCATCTGCTCATCCACAGAAAACCATATTTAATAATCTAGAGCTGATGTGGTAGTAGTAATCTTTTGTGGGTAGTCAGTCTCTTCCCTCCCAACATCCCCATTGCCTCAGCACCATAAGAGGGTTTTACGAAACTAGTCGCTCTTGTTGCTGCAACTCCTCACCCTCAGATTTTGTCTGCAAACCTAGAGATTTTGTACAGTTTGTCCTATACCACTGCTTTGTTTATTAATAGTATTATGAATAAGAAAGTGGATGCTCTGATGTTTCCCAAACATGTTTTTGACATTTTGAAAATAAAAAAATCCCTCTTCCAGGGTTATATATTTAGAAGATTAATGGAATTTCCTTGAAACACATTTGTTTAGGATTACATCCTCCATTGCTAAAGTGTTTAGTGCCTTCAGGCTTGTTCAGTTTAAGAAAATATAATTAGCAAGTTAAACCTTCCAGAAATTAAACTCATCTTTATGGTTTCCAGACCTTGCTACTAAACTTCATTTGCTGGTTATTTTGCTAAATGGTCAATATGGCATAATCTCAGGAAAAACATTGTTCTCTCTCTTGTAAATAGCCTACAAAGCAACTAGAATTGGTCATTGTGGAAACTGATTGATGAGCATATCTGAAGAAGTGTCGCAGGATGCAATAACAGTGTGTGTGTGAATGCCAGAATCCTTCCAATCAGACCTTGGAAATGTTGTTTTCTTGGACCACTGTTCCCAGAAACCTCTAACTAACCACATTGTTTTATTTTGCATAGATGTTTCTGATAGAAAATGAAATTCACTTGGACATGCCCAAAATTGGTTATATTTCTCATGTAACCCTTATGAGAGCATTAAAAGAGTTGTTGGGAAGCCACTTGTAGAACAACTAATAGAATACATATTTACTTCAAGAAAGTTGTAATACCAAGAAACAGTTTGTGCAATGACTTTTGTAAAGTGTTATGGGATGAATGGTTTGTGGAACAGCTTGCTTATGATTCACATACATGAAAGTGGGAGAGAGTCCAAATAGTAAAAGTCTTGCATTAGTGGAAATAACAGCATTTGATGCTACCCAAATATCTTCTTCTTAAAATAACCTGCAGTCTTTAGAAGTAAGCACTTGTAAATTCAATAGGACCTATTTCAAAGGAGACATGGGGAAAGTATGGCAAAAATTGCATGGCTGAAAAAACATGTTGGGAAATATTGGTGCTCTTGTGTGTATGAAGGAGTATGCGGCCAAAAAGCCATTAATTTGATCTTTAAAAATAAAAGGCTATATAAGGCAATGGGAACTGCTAGCTTCAATGTAAGTAGAAGGACAATGAATCTACTCCAAAGTTCAACTCCAGTTTTAAAGGAGTTATTCAAGATGTCGACACTATTCCCCAAAGGAATAAAATATTTTCAATAGTTCCTTTAAATTCTGACTGAAACACACAGCAGATTGACTGCCATACTATAACAACAACTTTATTTTTATATCCCACCACCATCTCCCCAAAGGGACTTGGAGAGATGGGGACCAAGCCCAATAACAACAAGGGGGACCAAGCCCAATACAACAAAGTTAGACAAGTAAGAACACATTACAAACACAATAAATATATGACAATCTAATCACACAATTAAAACAATAAAATATAAAAACATCATTAGAATAAATCAAAGCCAATCTCAATAACCAGAACCAAGACTATAGTGGGCACTCACATAGACCCCTTCCATATAATTGTATAAAATCCACATTGAGCTGGATTTATGGCAGTGTGGGCTCAGATAATCCAGTTCAAAGCAGATAATGTGGATTATCTTCCTTGATATTCTGGTTTATATGGCAGTGTAAAAGGCCTCTCAGACTTAAACAAATAATCCCAGTGTATAAAGAACTACATAGTGAAACTTTCTGAAATATAGGAAGAATTAGAAGCACAGGAAACAATTTAAATGGGCCAATGTAAATATTTGAGTAGGTATATGTATTATCGTGACAATAAAGATTGGATTTCTGTATTTGCATGTTTGGTTTCAGTGTTAGATTAGATTTCTGGAAGGCCAGGGTTTGAATGCCTAGTTGACCATGGAAACCTACTGAGTGGGCAAGTTGCATTCAGCATCAGAAGAAAGCAGTGGCAAACCTCTCTGGCTAAGCTCTTTAAAGGCCCCTCCCTAAACTACAAACCCCAGAATTCTGCCTGAGGCAGCAACCAGATTTGAAGTGGTAACAGCCAGTAAACTGGCTGGGATTTCTGTGACTTGAAGTCCAAAACACCTGGAGGACTGAAGTTTACCCATACCTGCTCTAGTGTAATGAGGTCCTTGAAGGCACAAAACAGTAACCAGATCATCTGTAATTTTTTTAATGGGCAAGAATACAACAATACACTGAATGGATGGGGTTTAGTTGGTCTAATCTCATTGGGAGCAGCTGACTGTGTTTAGGTCATACTTCTTTTTAAACAATTTTGACGTGTTTAATTTTTAAATTTTTGTTTAGGATGGTAGTTTGTGTATAGTGGAACATTTGGGTACATATAAAGATGTAAATATTATTACAGTTATGTGACAGTGTTTGCTGAAATTTGAGTGCTGGAAGACAAGATTGTTAAAACTATATATGAGACTGACTGCACTTCTAATATATTAATTTGAAATGTTTATGTTGGTAGATATTGCTATTTCACTGGGGAAAATAATGGCTTCCTTTTACTTTGACTGGAAAGGCCAGAGAGTATAATACCTTCTTGAGAAATTGAAATTATCACCTTAGGCGAGCCTTTCCAAGCTGGTGGCCTCCAGATGTTTTGGGCTGCAAATCCCATTTGCTCCATGTAAGCTGGCCAGTGGTGACGGATCATGGAAGAAGACATACAAAACATCAAGAGAAACACCACTTTGGTGGAAACTATCTTGGCCACACTAAAATGTGACTATCCACGATTGTTCTGTCATAAAATATGTGACAGAAAAGAAGAACTTTATTTGAGATATAGAAGAGCTACTGTCTAAGTAAACAAAATGAGACTAGATACACAAATGGTCTATAATATATTATATCTATAATAGGTTAGGTGAGCAGACTCTTTACTAATTCTATGGATGAAGTCAATAGACTGAAAGCAACTAGATTGAAAACCAGACACATAAATCTAAACATTTTTTCTAAGAATAATAGCTGAAGAAAGTCACTGTTATATTGACTATAATAGTTCACTATTTCAGTAGCTAGTGCTTCTAGCTTGTGAAATTCTTTGAAATCACTCAGAGTCTGACTGATCAGAAATTGAGTGTTTTAAGTGTAAGCTAGTGATGCAGACTCAACAAATGGGAGTTCCTCTCTCTTAACCAACTCAGAATATGTGTACTGTTGCTAGGATTTGAAGACAAAGGTAAAGATTTAAATCCCATTGTTTGTATCAGTCATATGGAATCAATATGGCTCAGATAAACACTGACTTAACAATGAATCTACTTTAGTTACTTAATCTCATCTTCAGGAGTTAAAGAGAATCTTTAATTAGCTAGCCCAGTGCATCAGGCTGTCAGGCCTCATTCATTTGTCTTGTGTCCACATGAAACTAGTTTCTTGGTGGAGTATTTTAATCCATATTTCAAACACAGTGGATGGCTGTTTTCCAGTCTTAGTAATGATCAAATTCATTACATCTTCCTATTGCCAATAGTTGAGGATTATCATACATTTTTTATTTGTCATTGCTACAAATAATTCAGAGAATGCTTTTGAAGGACTAGGATGATCACAGTGTCACTATTTTTGTAAGTCTTCCATTTCTTTTTCTCTTATCTTAGAACCAAGAGGCCAGATCTTCACTGCATCTTGTATCATCTTCCTTTGCTTAATATTAGTTTGACCAAGAAGCTCACATTTATTGCTCCTCAGATTAAAGAGTGACATAAAAGTTTCAGGATTTTCAACAGGCAGGGGAAGAATTGACCACCCTGTCATCCCTATTTCTGTTCATTATTTATTTATTTATTATTTGCAATATTTGTATACTGCCCTTCTCAACCCCAAAGGGGACACAGGGTGGTTCACAGTGTTGGCCACAATACAATGCTATCAATAAAAACAGTATAAAACATTAAAATTGACCCTCCCCTAATAAAACATTAAACATTATTAAATACATCACATAAAATAACATCACCTGTCAAACAGAGACATAGCCATTGTTGTAAACAGTCCTGGGTCAATGCACTTTCAACTTTCGCTTTAAATTTTCCTATGATGGGCTGAACGCTTGGTTCCACAGCCAGGTCTTTAGCTGTCTCCTAAAGGTCAGGAAGGAGGGGGCTGATCTGATCTCACTCAGGAGGGAGTTTCACAGCCGTGGGGCCACTACCGAGAAGGCCCTGTCCCTTTTCCTCACCAGCCACACCTGTGAGGCCAGTGGGGCCAAGAGCAGGACCTCCCCAAAAGATCTCAATCTTAATCATGATTCTAGCCATTGGAGTTCCTGCCTGCTTTAAATTTTGTTTGGAATTTCAAGTTTGTCACAGAATCCCCTAGACCGCCATGGACAGCTCTCTTTAGAATGGTGCCATAAATTGGCTAAATCCAGTTGTTAGTCTGAATTAGAGTGGGCCCATTTAAAAATGTCTGAATAGCAAGTCAACATTGAGAACAATCAAATTTCTTAAACATTAGGTGACTGTGGGGGGAACTAGCCATTGAATTTAGGCTTTTGTATTTATGGCTTGGCCCTAGCAATAAAATTACAATCTTTGCTTTTTGGTGGAGAGTGGACAAGAACACAAAGATCTGGCAAGGATTTATGGAAGAGTTGTCTGAAGGACTCATGCTTCTCAATAAGTTTTCTGTAAACTCATTATTCTGTTGGCAGAATTTTTCCCATAAAGGAGCCCATAGTGTGCTTCTCTTCAAACAGAGCTCTGATTTATTTACTTTAAAACATATACAATTCCATTCAAGAGTCACTGCCTTCCTTAAACCTAGACAACAAGTAAATAAATGACAATGTTTCCACTTTGGGGGTTACTTTGGTAATATCAAATGTGAAGACTCTGAAAAGCTTTGGAGCTAAATGCCTACACTGTTACTATAGCGATATAGACAGAGCTTTAGTTATGCTTAAAACATTTTTCTAGGATGTGAGCTTCAATTATCCAAATAATATCTGCGTCATGAATTATGTGTTTCCTTTGAAAATTAAAAAAAGTATGTATGTTGGAGGATTCCAGTTTGGCTCACAGTACTTCAGTGCACACAAGATCTCACAGTACCACTTGGGATCTGCACTGAGGAGGAAATCAGGTAGAAACATGTTACCTCAGTAACTATACAGAGCTCAAGTATATTGTGCATCATTTGTTGCTGAAATATGTAGCAGCATCAGTCATTCAGGCAACACTAATGGATACAGATGTCTTCCACCACCAGATAGCTGCCGACTTGGATCTGGTAAAGGTCTTGTAGAGCAACTTGAGTCAGACTTTAGCTGCTCCACAAGCTGTTCATAAAATCATAGAGTTGGAAGAGACCTCATGGGCCATCCAGTCCAACCCCCCGCCAAGAAGCAGGACAATCACATTCAAAGCACCCCCAACAGATGGCCATCCAGCCTGTTTAAAAGCCTCCATAGAAGGAGCCCCCACCACACTTTGAGGTAGAGAGTTCCACTGCTGAACAGTTCTCACAGTTAGGAAGTTCTTCCTAATGTTCAGGTGGAATCTCCTATCCTGTAGTTTGAAGCCAGTGCTCTGCGTCCTAGTCTCCAGGGCAGCAGAAAACAAGTTTGCTGTCTCCTCCCTATGACTTCCCCTCACATATTTATACATGGCTATCATGTCTCCTCTCAGTCTTCTCAGTCTTCTTTTACTCATTGTCAGCAATGAAGCCCTGTTCAAACAAGAGCATGCATTTGCTGAACACTTGAGAAAGACATTACCACCAATTAAATAGATCTTGCCCTCAACATACACAAAATTAAACTAAAGTTATAATAAAAGTTCAATGATGTAGCCAGGATTCTTCTAAAGAGTCGACACAGTCATAGTATGATTGCCTTCCAAGTGTAGAGTCTTGGCGGTGGTCCCGTAGGTGACTGTAGAAACCTATTCTTGATCTGCATGTTCTTTCACGGTGAAGACATTGATTTCCAGATGGAAGTTAGTCCTGACAAAGGTTGGCTTGATGTACCTTCCTCATGACACGTTGCTCTCTTTTGCCCTCCATCCGTGCCTCTTTGAATTCCACAGCAATGTTAATAACAGCTGGATACTCTAGAATGCTCTAGAATACAGTTAGAATACTCTAGGGCCAGGGCTTCCCACAGTTTTTAAGGTTTGCTTTAAGCCCATCTTTGCTTTAAGCCCATCTGTCCACCAATATTCCATTTTTCATTCTTGAGTTGAGAATACAGTGACTGTTTGGGAGACAGATCGGGCAGATAGTGGAGGATCATCACTTCAGTGCGGGTGGTCTTTGCGTCTTCCAACATACTGACATTTGTCCGCCTGTCTTTCCCAGGAAATTTTCAGGATTCTTTGGAGGCAACGCCAATGGAATCTTTCCTGAAATTGAGTGTGATGTCTGTAGATGGTCCACGTTAATCTTCTGATAGTCTGAAGAGTAACTGTAGAGTGATAAAAATTTATTAAGTTCTGACATTTGCAAATAATGTCTACTTCCCACACAAACCTGGTCCAATGATTACTCACAAAGCAGGACATTAAAACCCTGTTGTTAATACTGAAAAGCATGAGAATTTCAAGATAAGTAAACCAGGCTTGTAAAAAGAAGTGATGCTAAAAGTGACAATATGTTCTACTTTACCCAGGTTATGGGACAGTGAATGTTTATATGTGCTGTCCTTTTTCGTTTTAAGGTGAGATGTCACTCTTTTCTTTCCAAAGAGGTTTGCAAGCTTATTGTATTCTATCTAAAACTAATGAAGGTCACTTCAACAGATCAGCAGGTTTATTAGTAATTCCCTGCTGTCCACTAAATTGACCATAAGGCTTGAATCAGCAGAGAGGTGAAATCCATTATAGTCACAGTACTTTATCCACTAACACTTCAATGTATATTTGAAAACCAGAAGATGAGTCCAGCTTTAAGGATTTCAGCACAGTAGGCAAAAGGACTAGAGTGGTGATTGCTTTATTGCTTCTTACATCTTTTATGCACTTGCCTCTTTTGAAAAAGGGCTGCTATTAAACAGCTGGAAGTCACTTTTCAAAGTCAATGAAATTAGTTATTTGTACAAACATTAAAATACAAGTTGTTTTATTTTCAAGCTGGATAATTTTATTCTAAGATCCTGGGTTTGGTTGAAATAAGACTTTGAGAGCAGTGGTCTATATTACAGTGGGATAGAAATACATAATGTTGACTCCTAAATACGTTTTAGGCCTGTGTCTAATGGAATTGTTCCATTATTATAAATAACTTTTTAAAAAAGAAAATAAAAAGCTTATTCCATTGTATACCATCATGATTTCACAGAGTCAAGTATGTTTTATTTAATTGACTGGATTTGATTAAAAATATATTTACTTTGCTCCAGCAAAGGATCACCGCCTTGTCGGGGCGCTGGAGCTTGAGCACCTCAATGATGTCATGAGCGAAACCGTGAAGGGCCACCCAAGACGGGACGGTTGTGGCAGAGAGGTCAGACCAAGCGTGATCCCTGGGGAAGGCAATGGCAAACCACTCCAGTATCCTTGCCAAGAAAACTAAATGGACCAGTACAACCAGAGATATGTCGGTATGCCATTGGAAGATGGGACTCCCAGGTCGGAAGATGGCCAAAATGCTACTGGGGAGGAGCAGAGGATAAGTTCAACTAGCCCCAGATGTGATGACGCAGCTAGCTCAAAGCCGAAAGGAAGGCTAGCGGCCGACGGTACTGGAGGCGAACGACGAATCCGATGCTCTAAAGATCAACACACCATAGGAACCTGGAATGTAAGATCTATGAGCCAGGGCAAATTGGATGTTGTTATTGGTGAGATGTCAAGACTAAAGATAGACATTCTGGGGGTCAGCGAACTGAAATGGACTGGAATGGGCCACTTCACATCAGATGACCACCAGATCTACTACTGTGGACAAGAGGAACATCAAAGAAATGGAGTAGCCTTCATAATTAATAAGAAATTCGCTAAAGCGGTGCTTGGATACAACCCAAAAAATGACAGAATGATCTCAATTCGAGTGCAAGGAAAGCCTTTCAACATCACAGTGATCCAAATATACGCCCCAACCACAGCTGCTGAAGAAGCAGAAGTAGATCAGTTCTATGAGGATCTGCAGGACCTACTGGATAATACACCAAAAAGAGACATTATTTTCATTACAGGAGACTGGAATGCCAAGGTGGGAAGTCAAATGACAACTGGGATCACAGGCAAGCATGGTCTGGGAGAACAAAATGAAGCGGGACGCAGGCTGATAGAATTCTTTCAGGAAAACTCGCTGTGTATAATGAATACTCTCTTCCAACAACCTAAAAGACGGCTTTATACATGGACCTCACCAGATGGTCAACACCGAAATCAGATTGACTACATCCTTTGCAGCCAAAGGTGGCGGACATCCATCCAGTCGGTGAAAACAAGACCTGGGGCTGACTGTAGCTCAGATCACGAACTTCTTATTGCCCAATTTAGAATAAAAGTAAAGAGATCAAGGAAAATACACAGACCAGTTAGATATGATCTCACTAACATTCCTAGCGAATATACAGTGGAAGTGAAGAACAGATTTGAAGGACTAGATTTAGTAAACAGAGTCCCAGAAGAACTATGGACAGAAGTCCGCGACATTGTTCAGGAGGCGGCAACAAAGTACGTTCCAAAGAAAAAGAAAACCAAGAAGGCAAAATGGTTGTCTGCTGAGACACTGGAAGTAGCCCAAGAAAGGAGGAAAGCAAAAGGAAACAGTAAAAAGGGGAGATATGCCCAGTTAAATGCGCAATTCCAGAGGTTAGCCAGAAGAGATAAGGAACTATTTTTAAATAAGCAATGCATGGAAGTGGAAGAAGACAACAGAATAGGAAGGACAAGAGACCTCTTCCAGAAAATTAGAAACATTGGAGGTAAATTTCAGGCAAACATTGGTATGATAAGAAACAAAGATGGCAGGGACCTAACAGAAGCTGAAGAGATCAAGAGAAGGTGGCGAGACTATACAGAAGATCTGTATAGGAAGGATAACAATATCGAGGATAGCTTTGACGGTGTGGTGAATGAATTAGAACCAGACATCCTGAGGAGTGAGGTTGAATGGGCCTTAAGAAGCATTGCTAACAACAAGGCAGCAGGAGATGACGGTATCCCAGCTGAACTGTTTAAAATCTTAAAAGATGATGCTGTCAAGGTGATGCATGCCATTTGCCAGCAAATATGGAAAACACAAGAATGGCCATCAGACTGGAAAAAATCAACTTATATCCCCATACCAAAAAAGGGAAATGCGAAAGACTGCTCAAACTTCCGTACAGTGGCCCTTATTTCTCATGCCAGTAAGGTAATGCTCAAGATCCTGCAAGGAAGACTCCAGCAATACATGGAGCGAGAGTTGCCAGATGTTCAAGCTGGGTTTAGAAAAGGCAGAGGAACGAGAGACCAGATTGCCAATATCCGCTGGATAATGGAGAAAGGCAGGGAGTTTCAGAAAAACATCTATTTCTGCTTCATTGACTATTCTAAAGCCTTTGACTGTGTGGATCATAATAAATTGTGGCAAGTTCTTGGTGGGATGGGCATACCAAGCCACCTTGTCTCTCTCCTGAGGAATCTGTACAAGGACCAAGTAGCAACAGTAAGAACTGACCACGGAACAACAGACTGGTTCAAGATTGGGAAAGGCGTATGGCAAGGCTGCATACTCTCACCCAACCTTTTTAACTTGTATGCAGAACACATCATGCGATGTGCGGGGCTGGATGAATGCAAAGCTGGGGTGAAAATTGCTGGAAGAAACATTAACAACCTCAGATATGCAGATGACACCACTCTGATGGCCGAAAGCGAGGAGGAGCTGAGGAGCCTTCTAATCAAGGTGAAAGAAGAAAGCGCAAAAGCCGGGTTGCAGCTAAACGTCAAAAAAACCAAGATTATGGCAACAAGAATGATTGACAACTGGAAAATAGAGGGAGAAACCGTGGAGGCCGTGACAGACTTTGTATTTCTAGGTGCAAAGATTACTGCAGATGCAGACTGTAGCCAGGAAATCAGAAGACGCTTACTTCTTGGGAGGAGAGCAATGTCCAGTCTCGATAAAATAGTGAAGAGTAGAGACATCAGACTGGCAACAAAGATCCGCCTAGTCAAAGCCATGGTATTCCCTGTAGTAACCTACGGATGTGAGAGCTGGACCTTAGGGAAGGCTGAGCGAAGGAAGATCGATGCTTTTGAGCTGTGGTGTTGGAGGAAAGTGCTGAGAGTGCCTTGGACTGCGAGAAGATCCAACCAGTCCATCCTCCAGGAAATAAAGCCCGACTGCTCACTGGAGGGAAAGATACTAGAGACAAAGTTGAAGTACTTTGGCCACATCATGAGGAGACAGGAAAGCCTAGAGAAGACAATAATGCTGGGGAAAGTAGAAGGCAAAAGGAAGAGGGGCCGACCAAGGGCAAGATGGATGGCTGGCATCCTTGAAGTGACTGGACTGACCTTGAGGGAGCTGGGGGTGGTAACGGCCGACAGGGAGCTCTGGCGTAGGCTGGTCCATGAGGTCACGAAGAGTCGGAGACGACTGAACGAATGAACAACAAATATTTACTTTGGAAGGGACTTAAACAAACTGAAATGCTGCGTATTTTTACAGAGGCATTAGTTTATAGCTTTATAATTTTAGTTTGTACAGCTTTTAGTATGCATTTAATGGATGCCACCATTTGAGAACCCATGTCAGTATTTAGCACAGAGGTATATGTTGCTGATTAGGTCTTCGTTGACCTTAAGCATCTTGCTATTGAATCCAGCAAGAACCATTGAATCCTGTGGATTTAGACTGGATTGCACTGTTTGGATCATGGTGAAGTGTAGCTGGAATTAGTATTTGCTTATTGTTTCCTTGGAGGGGGAATAGGTCTGTGTTCAGTCACTCAGTCATTGGAAACATTTTAATTAAGAACAGATATAGGTAATGATCCTCTGGGTATGAGATGCCACTGCATTTCCTGTGATCTTTAGTGATGATGAATGATGCAACCCAACATCTGGAAGGTCACGTATTTCCAACTCTGAACTGGAGAAATAGTTCAGTCTATGGTTGGCATGGGCAAACTTTGGCCCTCCAGGTGTTTTGGACTTTAACTCCCATCATTCCTAAGAGCCTCAGGCCCTTAGGCGGCTGAGGGGGGAAAGGAAAGGGCCTGAGGCTGTTAGGAATGATGTGAGTTGAAGTCCAAAACACCTGGAGGTCCAAAGTTTACCCATGCCTGGTCTATATCCTTCATGGCTTACTGCATTAGGAGCATATAGAACTAGAGCCTACCACTTCCAGTCCTGACAACTTCTGGTTCATAACATACACTAATCCATCTTCATTTCATGATATCACTATGTTGTGAATTATCTCAGAAATACACAGCCCAGGAATATGATTAATGCATGTTATCGTAGTGTGTATTCCTCATAATATTGTAAGATCATTTCATTTCAATATCTTTCTTGCTGATCAATGTGGCATCCATGTACAAATACCTCAGATAGAACACACTTCCAGTTAAGCCTGGAAAAATTTGCATCACACAGTTGCCTCAGTGGTTGTGTGACTGAAGTGCATAGAATGCAGAAGAATGCTTGTGGTCTATGATAATGAATATATTTGCAGCCTTCTCTCAACATCATAAGCAGTTTTGTCCAGCAAAGGCACTCTTCTGTATGACGTCTTAAAGATGCCAAAGACAATTGCATTCAAGGGAATCCTTTTAAATCTTTTGCTATGTGTACATGGTCAAACAGATGGCCAATGTTGTCTGTTTTTACAGCACCAGTCAGATGGTTGGGTAGGGAGTAATTGTGGGCATCCCCTTCTCTCCAGATGGTGATCTCTGCTATCAAATCTGCCACTGCCAACCATCTGTTTAACAGGATGGGGTTTTTAACATATGCAGAGCTCTGGTTTGGGGATAGATAAAGCAACCTGGAAGTAGCTGGCACTGAACATTTTAGACAAGAGACATCTTCTCTCTAATTTCCATGCTCTTTTTTGGACAGCTATTCACTTTCTCTTAATCCAAACTACTTTTAAAGATGTTTAAATATATACTATAAAATACATATGTGAATTTAGTTAATTTAGAACAGGGTTATCAATGATTACAGCAAGGGCACAAGGTTGTTTCTTCTTCTAAATCTGAATGAATCTAATTTTTATCTAGTTTCAAGTATACAAAGTATTTCAAAATAAGTTTATTATCAGTCAAATAACTGGTTGGATAAGATATAGTGCATATGGAACAACCACATCAGATTACTGCAGTTGGTCAATTCAATTTTACCAGGGCATCTACTGAAGGAAGGACAATTTAGTAACAGCGTGGGTATTACGAGGGTTATCTGGAAAGTAAGGTTACAAGGCACGTAGCTCTCGCAGGGAATTTTCTCAGGGGAAGTTGGTATCACTGCTGCATAGCGGGAAGCCAGTGGAAGCAAATGAGCAGTGCCAGTTGTCAGTAGCTCATCAACTGGAATTGTGGTGAAGGTTAGAGATGAGTGTCCTCATTCAGTTTCTCTCCAAGTGTGAAATTCATGCTGTAATATGCTACTTAAATGCTAAGGGCATGAACGCCACTGCAATTCATCATGAAATCATTTCAGTTTCTGGAGAAGACATAATGTCAAGAAAGCATGTGACAAAATGGGTATGGAATATATTGTGAGACCATGAAGAAACTTCGCAGAGCTATTCAAAACAAATATCATGGAATGCTGATGCTGGGAATCTGTCTACTTCATGACAACACGTGTCTGCACACCACTCATGCAACACAAGAGTTATTGACTTCATTTGGTTGGGATGTTTTAAGCCACCTCTCTCACAGCCCTGATCTCGCACCCAGTGACTATCATCTGTTCACTAAATTGAAGGAATACCTTGGTGGAAAACACTTTCCCGATAATGATGAGGTGAAAATTGAAGTGACTAACTGGCTGAAAAAGGCAGAGGGAAACGTCTGTGACACAGGCATCAAAAACGCATCTCACGGATGATAAAATGTATTGAACTGAATGGTGATTATGGAGGAAAATAATGTAATACTTATGCTACAATCCTTGTAAGGTTTATTAAAATGTATTCATTCTTTGTATTTTAAAAAATATTGTAACCTTACTTTCTGGTTAACCCTTATATATTATAAAAATCTGACTTATTTCTTATATGGACAGGAAGTGAATGCTCTCTTGGCTTAACTATTTTGATAGAAGAAAAAACCTTTTTCCTAATTTTCATGTGAAGAAGAGAAATGGAGGTGCTATTGTTACAGATTATATGCCAGCTTCAGTTTCTGTATTCACCAGCTAAGGGATCTCAAACAGAAGAATTTAGGAAATCCACTACCTGAGACTCTGGAAAAATGTTGCTAGCTAGAATAGGGAGAACTGAACTTGATAGATTAATTGACTGATTTAATTGTTATAGTCATAGATAAAGTGTGGCAGTGGGATGAAGCAGGAGTCTCTCTCTTCCATATATTTATTGCAATACCTTGGCATGCTGCCACAACTTGTAGAATATTATTGCATAAGCCATATTGAGAGCCAGCATGCTGTATTTATTTAAGTGTTGGCTAGGACTGTGGGTTCAAACCAGCCAAGCTAAGGTAACCCACTGAGTGACATTGGGTAAGTCACACTCCCCGCCTTAGAGGATAGGAATAGCAAATCTCTTCTGAATAAATTTTGCCAAGAAAACCCTATGATAGAGACAGCATAAATTGTTGTTGTGTGAACAACAACACCATACTTTGGCATCTATTTTCTACTTTCAATGAAATGTATCTAATGCTTGGACTTAGAATCATAGAATCATAGAGTTGGAAGAGACCTCATGGGCCATCCAGTCCAACCCCCTGCCAAGAAGCAGGAAAATCGCATTGAAAGCACCCCTGACATCCAGCCTCTGTTTAAAAGCCTCCAGAGAAGGAGCCTCCACCACACTCTGGGACAAAGAGTTCCACTGCTGAACAGTAATCACGATCAGGAAGTTCTTCCTAATGTTCAGATGGATTCTGCTTTCCTGTGGTTTGAAGCCATCGTTCCGCGTTCTAGTCTCCAGAGCAGCAGAAAACAATCTTGCTCCCTCCTTCCTATGACTTCCTCTCACATATTTATACATGGCTATCATGTGTCCTCTCAGCCTTCTCTTCTTCAGCTCTTTTAAGCTGCTCCTCATAGGGCTTGTTCTCCAGACCCTTAATCATTTTAGTCACCCTCCTCTGGACACATTCCAGCTTGTTAATATCTCTCTTCAATTGTGGTGCCCAGAATTGGATACAATATTGGACATGAAGCATCAGTAAAGTTGACCTCCATTCCTCAAGACTGGGCACTATAATGTAATTAAGCACCCAGCAAATTATTAATGGCTTAAAGATAAACAACTGCTCCTGGCATGATGCAAGGGGAAGATGGAGGAAGTGGAAATAGGAAACTGTCATTGTTATTGCATCTTAAAGTTGTTACAGATTTATGGAAGTCTTAAGGAGGAACCTATGACAGATTTGTTCAGAGGGGCTTTGCCTTTGCCTTCCTCTGGGGCTGAGAGCATGTGATTTGCCCAAGGTCACCCAAGGTGTTTCCATGGTTGAGTGTGGATTTGAACCCTGGTCTCCAGAGTCATGCTTAAACCCAGTGCTTAAACTATTGCAGTAAACTCTTAAAGTTATAGAATTCTTATTATAATTGGCTAGAATATAAACTGCTTATGGACCTTCTCTCTGTCCGATGCATGACTGCTGATAGCTGATGGTTGAAGAAGAGTCAAAGGTTCACTGAACAGAGTCCCTAGAACGGCCTCTTTTTTCTCTTTGCTTTGCAGCATGATGGGATCCTGCAATTTCTTTCTAACCAAAGCATTCAGTGAGTAACAAAAATGTGAAAACTATGCAAAACAAACTTCAAACCCTTCTGATCATGACATTAAAATACTTAAAGAAAAAAAGATTAATTTGAAGTATCTGAGTCAATCCAACACTGACTGGAGAAATTTAGGTCAAATCCTGGATTAGTGTGCCGAATGTTCCACTGATAACCTTCATCCTTCCCTACTTATCCACTGCAACCTCGCTGAGTTATTTAAGCCCCTGATTTCTGCTATTAAGGAGCACAGAATATGTAACTAGCGATATTTCCGGAAAAATGTTCTGCCTTGCATCTTTTGAGTGATCTCCGTTTTGAACATGCTATTAAATATCTCCTTTCAGAAAAGCCTGTGTTGCTGTTTTACTGAATAGAGAGGGAGGCCCGTGTATCATGCAGAACTGAGCACTGAGATAGATATATTATCAAGCAGGATAGAAAAATCTTAAATAAAGCCAGGAGCATTTACTGTTTACAAGGAAGGGAAATTTTGCCATAGAGCGGCACTTAGACTTTCTAGCCTCCCTGGGGACCATCATTCTGGCACTGTTGAGGAATGTGCCCCATGCACTCCATCTGAAATCTATTAAAAAGAATCTCTTGGGTAATTTGCACTTTCCTTTAAGCACAAGTTCAGCCTGCAACATACAGCCATCTAGCATATAATATCCTTACCGTTACAATATTGCTGACAAACAGTTATATCCTGCCATTTCCCCTTAGAAACATAATTCAAGGTGGCATACACATTAAAACGGAGGATTATGCTTGTCACTAAACCAGCAATAACATTAAAAACAATTTAAAATATATGCTTAAACACAAAAAATTAAAACATGATGACATCCTATTAAAATCCTTCGTTTAAAAACATTTAAGCAGAATATAAATATTTGCCAGCCAGAAGAACTCTCTAGAAAGGGAGTTCCCAAATACCTTCCCCTGCATCCTCACCTGACTTGTCTGCAAGAGTAACAGATCAGAGAGAAGAAACTCTATCAAAGATCACAGGGCAACTTGAGGGAGAGACTACATTGCTTCCAATAATCTCAATCTAAAATGTATAAGGCATTCTACATCAATTATTATTCTCCAAGAATTATTCTTGGAAATATTTTGGTAAGACTGTATGAGAAAAAGTGACATAGTTCCTTTATATAAGAAAAAGGAGGAAACATAATGGAGACTGCAGTCCTATTCCCACTTACCTCAAAGTAAGGGCCACTTTTTACCATGTCAGGAGTGACTTGAGAAGCTGCAAGTATAATAATAAATAATAATAAAACTTTATTTATATACCACCCTATCTCCCCAAGGGTCTCAGGGCGGTTTCCACATAAATTGCTTCTGATGTGAGAGAATTGGCCATCTGCAAGGACGTTGCCCAGGGGACGCCCAGATGTTTTACCATCCTGTGGGAGGCCTGTCTCATATCGCCGCATGAGAAGTTGGAGCTGGCAGATATGAGCTCACCCCACTCCCTAGATTTGAACAGCCGACCTTTTGGTCAAGCCATCCTGCTGGCACAAGGGTTTAATCCACTGCAGCACCGGGGGCTCCAGTAAGGCCCACTGAATTCAGTGGATCTTATTTCTGAGTAAATGCATGAGGCTGCATAGCAAATTTTGGATACTTAAATAAAATTTTGTGTTGCTAACCTGTGCTCTTCTTATACACAAAACATTTTCGTTGATCTAGTGTGATTATAAATTAGGTCAAGCTGAAAACATAAATCTATATTATTTTAAAATGGTTAATTAAATTGTGGTCATGTTTCTGTGTGATTTATTGCAGTGATGTTTAATTTTCTGGTTTAACTTTAAACCTCTTTGTTATGCTCATCAAGAACAATGAAAGAACATGTGGACTCTTTCCTTGGAATGATTTGCAATTAAATGCCTTCTTTCCTCTCGGATGACACCATGAGGAGACTAAGCATTTACAGAATAATTCAACTAAACAATGCACTGCCTTCCTGGAAATAAGTAATTGACGAAATGCTTGTGGCGGCATTGGTCTCATTTAAAAAGGCAGGTGATCTAGTTGTTATCAACACAATTGTACAGTTAGATACTGCCCGCAATTGTAGACAGTCTGGAATACTTAACCCCTGGTCTCCCAACTCAAGGTCCTAACCCTGATCTTTCTCTGAGCCCAGAGGAGTAGCGAGTCTTTCATTATCCGCTTGGGGTTGCTGTTGTTCCTGTTCCAAAGTGGTGGGTTCTTTGCTGTCTGGCTGCATATACTGTTGCTTTGTATTTGAGCTCAACTCGAATGCTAAGAGAAGTAATCCTTCCTCCACATCCTTATTGTCAACACTAATAATGACAATCATTTTTCTTTCATTTCTCCAAGGAGGAGAAGACCTTAAGTATTCCAGACTGTCTACAATTGAGGGCAGTCGTTTGTCTGAGAAGAGTTGGAATCACTTGAGAGATCTGCATAAATAGCTAAAGTTTGGAATTGCTAGTTGCTGACAGCAACATCGGTATTGAGCTGCAGTCAGCCTGAAGAATCTTGAACCCTTGAAAGACAGACTGTACCCTGGATTTTGGATCATTAGTTATATTCTTGGAAACTGTATTGGTGAGATATCTTGGCTTTGGAATATTGGAACAGATGTATGGCTCACTTTCTTGCCTCTTCCTTGTTTGGCTGATTGATTAATGTATTGACCTTGGACTGCCCCTGGACTACATTTGTGTGCTTGGCTGATTTACAGAGACTTGTTAGGCAGGACTTTGACAATGATGGCATTAACCCCAAGAGTTTCAGAGTAGGTTTATTTTATGTTATCACCATAGCTGAGATGATAAAACACATTTTAAGGGTTTTTCATCCTGGAAATAAAAACTATACATGTTACACTGTATAAAATGAACTTCTTCCATGCTCCAGTCACCCCTGTTTTCTGCATACGCAACTCCCTTCCTCATCCTCTATTGCCAATGGTTTCCCATTCCATCCCTAAATCAGCCAGTGCTTTCGTTTCCTCGTTGGTTTCCTTTCCTTTAATTTTTTTTCATTTTTTAAAAACTTTTTTAAAATTTAAATTGCTCCCAAACCTGCCGATACTTCCCACTTATGCATAGATGGTTTCCATTTTGGCTACTTAAAAGTCCTGGCACTTAGATAACTGAGGTTACTATTGATATATTTAATGTTTTGGGATTTATTGGAAAGATAAATTTCCTTGGTGTATTTTATGGGTGTCGTGAGAAGGCAGTTGTATTTAAAATGCTGGGGCTTAATACAATCTTTCCATAGAAAATATAATAGGTACAGGTAATTGTGAATAACCTTGATACGTATATTGCTGGTTAAACATGTATTACTTCTGGAAGCTTTATACAGAATTTATCAGGATCGTACTATAAGAACTAGATGAACATTAAGCCCTGAATTACATCTATGCAGACAGTAGGTTAAGGGCAGCTAAAATATTTAATATATATGGACGAATGCAACTTATCTTAGAGTCATGATGCTTGCATGTCTGGGAGAATTATAAAATACTAGGTTTTGGTTCTAAACCTACTTTCTTATGAAAAAGCCTCATCCAATACAATGGTCCTTATTTCTGACTAGACTAGGATTTAATTATATAATTCCTAAAACTGAGATGTCTGATACCAAACTTGGTGTTATTTGTGGACTTGAGAGCTGCAGAATGAAAAACTAGGCAACTGAGAAGTATTTATTACACTGTAAATAAACAGTCCATGAAGGCAAAGCCATATGTATATAGCGCAACTTCTTTCATTCAGGTGACTAAGAAAGCTTACTTAGGCATGTGTTCCATGAACTGTTTAAAATGCCCCATGTGACTTGGCACATTTTACCTGTGGCACTCAAGAACAAGGAAACAATATGTAATTGATGTAAAGATGACAGAGTTCATGAATGCAGAGACCTGAAAGATGATAGGCTGACATGCCTCTGTAACCTTGGAAAACACCAGAACGGTTTTGAATGGTGATGCCTGAGGATAGGGAAGGTGCTCCCTGACAGAATTCTGAACTACCTCATTTTTCTTAGTAGGCTAGAGTTGTACTAAGGGAGGAATAATATTTTTTTCAATTATATCATAATTACATAGCTGAGGCTATATGAAAAGCATTCAGTTGGGGTTGAGGGAATCCAAAATAGTATTGTACTTTAATTCAGTCAACTCAAAACTCACAAACATGTACAAGATTTCATGTTCTCTATATCTATTCATCAGAAAATATGTTTTAATAGCATAATAGTGAGTAAACACCAGGGTAAAAACGTTGGGCTGATGCAGTTTTCTAGTATAGTCTTAGGATGCTTTACTTAAAATAAACCAGGAGTCTTTTGAAGCTAATATCTACAAAGGGTATTATCCCATGCAGCCACACACCCTGCCTCCATTTCTAGAAACTGAATAAACAGAAAGGATGTGTGATGGAGCCCATTCCATGATGCAGGAGGACCTCCTATCAGTCTCCATCATGTCTTGTTAGAAAGGTGTTTCTTAAGTGTCAGGGAATTGGGGGGTGGGGGGTGGGAGGAGACGGCCAAATATCATCTTTTGAGCTCGGGAATCTCTATGAAACTGGAGGGAAAAATTGAGTGGGTGGGAACTGCACTTGTTTGTGAGATATATCTGAAAATGCATGAATTTGGGAGAAAATGCAAGAAAGAGCAATGTGTGATGGGATCTGAGAAATGTTACGATTTTTTTTCTAATATGATGCTCCCCCTCTTCTACATGGGATAATGTACAAAGCCAGTGGTTTCCAAACTTTGGTCCTCCAAGTGTTTTGACTTTCAGCTTCCCTAATCCCAGACTATTGGAATCTGATGGAATCTGAAGTCAAAAGTATTTTTAGGAAAAATGTCTGAAAATCACTGGACAATAATCAGGTGATAAAGTGTATTCATATTCTACCTATGGAACTGCACCTTTTGGAAACAAGAAAGAAATTGCTGCCTAGAATTTCATTTTCGGGCAAAACATAATTTCACTGCTTTGTGAAAAACAAAGAGAAAATGGGCAGATTTTATATTAACATTTATATTACTAAAAACATATAGAAAAGGTTTCCAAAGCAAAAAAAATGTAGATAATTCCTATATTTTTGATGGTGGATTAGAGGAGGGGGAGTTCAGCAAGTGCTGATTGCTACTTGGTTGACTTTAACATGGAGCAAAAACTTTATTTATTTATTTACAGTACTTATATTCTGCCCTTCTCACCCTGAAGGGGACTCAGGGCGGATCACAGAATGCATACACGGAAAACATTCAATGCCGTTAAACAGACAGGATAGACAACAGATAGAGGTAATATGTTGGCACTTTGGCGTCCTGGACGTTGTGCTCATTTCCTGCCACAGGAGGCTACTGTCGCTCCATCCTCTATGATGAAGAGCCTAGATCGCAGACGTCCTCCTTCTTTGATTGCCGGCATTTTTATAGTATTTCTTTTATGGTGCCGTAAAATATCTCCCCACTTAAGCAGTGCCTAATTTCTCTACTCACAGCTTATAGCTGTTTTTGAACTGCTTATGTGGACAGTAAGCTGGGCTGTAGGTTGGGTGCTCACCCTGATGCGGGCTTTGAGCTTCCAACCTTTCGATTGGTAAGATGTATTGCTGCTGGTGATTAGCTGTGCTAAAGCCCGACACTAAAGCAAAAGCTTTAAGGTGATTTGGCTGCATCTCATAACTAAGTCCATCTTCCTCTTCTTATTATTCTAACACAGAACTAGGAATTATGGACAAAACAAGTTAGGAAGGTAAAAATTCATGTTTGCAAATTTTGTAAAATAAAAGGAATTGCAATAGAGATGTTTTGTTTTTGTTTGTTTTTTGTTATTTTCTTCTAAATTTGCTTAAGTGGCACTCAAGTCAGGGTTCAATATTTAAAAAGGTGGTTTGACTCAATGGTTTTCATTGAGCTTGGGGACTGATATATAATAATTGAGGGTTATGAAAGGCATATTGTTTACATTTATAGATCCATGCCTTTTTTAGGAATGTCGGAACTCCACTGTATGTCATCACAAATCACCCCAGTTCAACATTTCAAGCATTAACAGGAACACAGCATTAAATTGCTTCTCTCAAATCACATCACTCACAGGAGTTGAGAAAACATGCACTGAATGTTAATAAAACATAGGCTAAAGCAAAGCTGAGAACTCCTTCATGACTACCCTTGGAGACTCCCTCTTTCAACTGAAAATTCAGCTTGAATTACAGTACTGCAAACAGCCAAAGTGAATGAGAAGTGGAAACTTAATAGTTTTAGTCACATGTGGGGCTGTAAAATCACAATAAATGGTCAAGTATAATCAATATGAGTCATAGATTGCAATAATAAGTAAAGTGAACTCCTGCAATGAAGACAGAGTGTGAAGGAAAACAGAAGACTGTTATGATATCCCCATTTTCTTCTATCTCAAAGAGCCCCCCTCCCAATTATAGCTAAATCATAGACAAAATCTACTATTGGAAACTAGTCAGAAAAGGCCTGTTATGAAAGTTAAGTCAACGCTGTGAGATTCAGGCAATAAAAAAGAGAGTATTCCTTACTTTTAATATTTTTAAGAAAGTGGGAATTTCAGGAGCTGTGCAAGAAATACATCCAGAACAGTGAGGAAAATGGCAATTGTCCACATTTCAGAAGTATTATATTCCATCAGTTGAAAGTACTTTAGCTTTGCCTTCAGGCATATAAGAAATATAACAAAACTTGAAAAACATATTATTGAGGGATAACAACTCCAAATAGTCATGTTAGTTGGGTAATTCTGAGAAATGCAGGCATATGAAAAAGAACTTTTCCAAGATATGAGATATATTCATGCTAGAGGAAAGTAGGGAAATACGATGCTGTTCCCCTCACTTTAAAATAAAATATGGAATATCTAGGACATCATTGTCTGAAAGGGAAGGAACAAATATAAGTAATTGTTGAATATACTGAATAATGATAATCAATTTTTAAATATAAATTCTCTGTGGCAGAATGAAAATCAACATAGTTCATGTATTTACTAATCCACACACTGACTTGCTAGAGAAAAGCTATGCCACACAGATGATCAGTGAAGAATAAGATGTTTACTCTTTGTTATACAGAGTAACATATATACAGTCATGTGAACAGTTACATTGACTCACACAATGTCCTTTTGAGAGAGATTCAAATGGTCCTTAGGTGTCCCTGTGAAAGATCTTCTTCCAGCACCTCAGAAGCAGAAATACAAACTGACTTAAGCTCCTGCACAGAAAACCTAAACATGTAACTGTTGCCAAAATTCCCAGGCTCAGCTAGCCTCTTGGGTGTGGCCCAACCAATCTGCTTCGTGCTTTGCATTTTTCAGTTAACACACTCACCAACTATTTTTTACATACTCCAACATACTCTGCTTTATTACCTATGATTTACATTAGTTAAGCATTACTGAAATGACAGTTTTTTAAATATATTCATTTAAGATTGCATAGTTAGTATATGTCGAGCATCCTTTACTCAGAGACCCAAAATCTGGAATATTCCAAAAATGAAATTATCCACATAGGGGGATGCTAGAGTGACACCTCAGCTTTTTGATGGTTCAGTGTATGCAGATTTTGTTTCATGGACAAAAGAATTAAAAAGTACTGTATAAAATTATCTTCAGACTATGTATATGAGGTGTAAATGAAACATAAATTACAATTCCTTAACAACAACTAGGATTCCTCAGTTAAAGATTGAACTTAAACTACAATTGTTTATTATTCCGTGCCTTCAATCAGTTTTAGACCAAGAAGTTTGGAGACTTTATGTGATCATGATTACCCAGATTAGTATAAAATTTAAGCATTTGTTGACTGCTAATTAATTTCAGTCCTTTCTAAAATTTTGCCAGTGTTTATAATATTATATATAATACTTATGCAAAATTGTTATTCCCTTACTTACTTATTATTGGAATCTATGACTTATATTTGTTATACTTGATTTTTTTCCCTTTCTGGTAGGTGAAAACTCATCTATTCATGGGGCTGAAAAGTTTGTTCAGATCTACCAACGGAGAAGTACAGCAAGCCATTGGTTACCACAGCGTCCATCTGTGGTTAGGCATTCTTCACTTCCACAAGTCAGAAAGACAATAAAAATGGAAGCTTCTTCTTCTGGATCTATCGTATTACCATCTCCAGTTGGGAAACCAGTTACTCATCAACCAGGTAACATATATCACTCCATCATCTTCTGATTGCTTTACATGACTGATACATGCTATGAAATACTCATAGCATTTAATCAAGGTTGCATGGAAATCAATCTATGGATCAATGGCAATAGATTGATGTTCATTTTAGCCTTTCTCTGTATGCTTGTTTACAGCTGCAGTGGTTGACAACCATCTACAGCAAGAGCAAAGACAGCTTGGTGATTTCAGAAAAACTAGGAATTTTTCACATTCTGAAATTTCTATCCAGAAAATCACCACAAACGTTTGCTGTTCCTAAACACTCATGCTAGAGAATTCATTGCACTATTAATATTTCTTGCTTTCCTCTCAGTGCAAATAGTTTCACAGAAAAAGCTCAAAATGATCAACAGAATAAGTTGTGTTGTGGCTTTACATGCAATTCAAAATGAAGTTCTTTCCATGATTCCTTCCCATGTTGTACCCAACAATTTCCACAATTCATGAAAATATAGAAGTTGTAGAGATAAATTATCTCTATCCCTCTCTAGCTCTCTGGGATATTTATTGTATGTAAATATAAACCTGCAAAATCATTACAGATTAAGCTACTCATTAGGGGAGATGTATAAATCACATAGACCTCCAAATAGTGGAGTACAAGTCTCAGGAGCCCATCTAGCATAGCCAATGATGTGGCATACTGAGAGTTGCAGTCCCAAAATGACTAGAAGGACATATAGAATCGTAGAATAATAGAGTTGGAAGAGACCATATAGGCCATCTAGTTCAACCCCCTGACATGCAGATAAAGCACTATCAAAGTACCCTCAACAGATGGCCATCCAACTTCTGTTTAAAAGCCTCCAAGAAAGGAGCTTCAACCACACGGAGGCAGAGAATTCCACTACTGAACAGCTCTTACCATCAGAAAGTTATCCTAATGTTCAGGTGGAATCTCCTTTCCTGTAATTTGAATCAATTGCTCTGAGTCCTAGGACCTCATCACATGGAGGAGATTCTGTGGGGTGAATCACCACCACCAATGGTAAATCAGTGGGGCAATCCTCATGCCCTACCTTGCCTGCAGCTGATATTTCCCCATCGCATGTGGGGAAGCATCATCACCATGGCTTGGCCCTGTAGTTTTCTACAGGACCCAGGAAGCCTCCATGTTCCGAGGGAAGCCTCGTGTGCCACTTTCATGACACTTTGTCCACAAGACCCCACCAAAAGTCTCCCTACGTCATGTGATGACGTCCAATGGGCAGCAAGGAGGAAGTGTCCAAAAGTGTCCTAGTTTCCAGGGCAGCAGAAAACAAGCCTGCTCCTTCCTCCTTATGACATCTTCTCACATATTTATATGTGGCGATCATGTCTCCACTCAACCTTCTCTTTTGCAGGCTAAACATACCCAGTTCTATAAGCCCCTCCTCATAGGGCATGGTCTCCAGACCTTTGATTATTTTAGTTGCCCTTCTCTTGACGCCTTCCAGCTTGTTAATATCTCTTTTAAATTGTGGTGCTCAGAATTTGAGACAGTATTCCAGGTAAGATCCAACCAAAGCAGAATATTATCCCCACTTCTGCATTATGTGAAATATCAACGTAATATTCAGACCCAGTGGTTTATGTGTTGGACTAGGACTATATTACAAATGCCTGCTTGAGACCAAATGCCTGCTTGATCAAGAAAATCCATGAAAACGCACTAGATTATCATGCAGAAGTCACACTCGCTCAACCTCAATAGAAAGCAATGTCAAACTTCCTCTTAATAAGTCTTGCCAAGAAAACACTACCATAAATTCAGTATAAGTTGGAGTAGAATTGGAAACATACAGCAACAGCACTGATTTATCCTTCTTACTTGTTTATGTAGCCACATGAGTTTAATCCATTATTTCCCATCCCTGTTTTCACGTAATGTGATGCATTTTATGGTCACAGCTTTCCTTGAGTGATATTGGTTGGAAAAATCAAACAACTAAGTTGCTGTAATTAAATCCTATGGTAAAAAGCAATAATTGTAACCCTCACAGTTGTTGTTCCACGTATCTGGAAATAATAGTGATAAGCTATTAGCGATCGACAGACCTATCCTTTATACCTTTAAAGGCACCTAAGCTAATGGTCATCACCACATCCTGTTGTGGTGAACTCCATAAATTAATTATGTACAATGTGACACTGTACTTCCTTTTGTCTGTTCTCAGCCTACTGCTGATCATATTTCATTGGGTAATTTGAGTTCTGAATCTTTCTCCAATCTTATAAGACTGGGGGAAAACGTATAATTCACTCTCACCATGCTTCCTTTAGTGTTTCTACCTCTAATTTCCCAATAGGGAACATTCTCCAGTATCTTTCTTACTATTATTTTGTTACCTTATCTATAGGTTTTTCCAGTGTTCACATATTCTTTCACAAAATGAATGGTTAGGATTGAACAAGGTATTTAGATTCACATTGGCTGTCTTTGTTTTCAGATCTTTTGCTGAGAATCACTTTATATGATATATAGTGCTATTTTCTTTATTTATTTATTTTTCAATGGCAGTCATGGGGATCATAAAGCCATGGAAGAAGGGAAGTCATATCCCTTAAGGACTATGTACCTTTCCTCATTAAATTTCTTCCAGAATGTTTTCTTCTGAAAGCAAGAAAATGATTTAGATCTATATGTTTTGCCATTTCAGGGAGCATTTTAGTATTAGTAAGGTAAAGGTTTTCCCCTGACATAAAGTCCAGTCACGTCTAACTCTGGGGTGTGTGCTCATCTCCATTTCCAAGCCAAAGAATCGGCGTTGTCCGAAGACACCTCCAATGTCATGACTACATGGAGTGCTGTTACCTTCCTGCCGGAGTGGTACCTATTGGTCTACTCATATTTGCATGTTTTCGAACTGCTAAGTTGGCAGAATCTGGGGCTGACAGCAGAAGCTCACGGCACTCCCCAGATTTGAACCTGCGACCTTTTGGTCAACAAGCTCAGCAGCTCAGTGGTTTAACCCACTGCGCCACTAGGGGCTCCTCATTTTAGTATTAACCAATAATAATTGTTCCCCAAGAGCTGGAAGCTGTTTCACCCACACCTATTGTCTGCTCAAAAGACAGAGATTCTTTAAAAACAAAGAGTACACTCATTCTAGTTTGCTACCAGTAAGCCATTTCCTTGTGTTTCCCTTCAGTTTATTAGACTCTCTTTGATATAGTTAGACGAGGACTTTCTTGCTACTTACTGCAAGTAGGCTTTTTTTGAGCATGAAGACAGGATATCTGGATTTGGCTTCTCTGACCTTCCCTAACATAGTTAAATTCTCCCAGGAGTGTAACGTGTATCGCCTTCATGAGATGTATGAAGAATGGATCTATTCTGTATAGAATCAGTCTGATCTTTCTAAATCAGCCTTGTTCAGGTATTGCCCATCCTGTTTTCTTTAGTGCAGTGGTTCCCAGCCTTTTTTTGACCAGGGACCACTTAACCAGGGAGCACTTTGACCAGGGACCACTCTCCAACATTAGTACCAAAAGAGTTATGAATTAGTTTTTGGTCAACTTTAGATTCAGTTTGGTTATTTGGGGAGCTGATTCTGAAAACTGCATTGGATAGACTACATCAGTTCACGTTTCTGATACAAAACATATGCCATCCAGTAATCACCATCTGCTTGCCCACAGAAAAGCATATTTAATAATCTAGAGTTGATGTGGTAGTAGTAATATTTCGTGAGTAGTCAGCCTCTCCCCTCCAGACATCCCTGTTGCCTCGGCACTGTAAGAGGGTTTTGCGAGACCAGTCGCTCTCATTGCCACGTGGTTTCGAGGCAACGGCGTAGTAATAGTGAGGCTGCAGAGCATATTTTTATTCTTACAGACCACTGGTTGTCCACGGACCACAGGTTGGGAACCACTGCTTTAGTGTAAGATCAAGGGATCATCTGGAGCCCCCAGTGGTTAAACCCTTGTGCCAGCAGGACTGCTAACCAACAGGTCAGCAGTTCAAATCTGGGGAAAGCAGGTTGAGCTCCCGCTGTCAGCTCCAGCTCCCCACAAGGATGGTAAAATATCAAACAACCGGGCGTCCCCTGGGCAACGTCCTTGCAGACAGCCAATTCTCTCAAACCTGAAGTGACTTGCAGTTTCTCAAGTCGCTCCTAACATGAGAAGGAAAAAGGGAGCATCTGACCCTGGTTCATTCTATCTTCATATGGAAAGCAACATACTGATGAGAAGGCACTTCTGTTGCTGTGGAGGCTTTCTACATTAGAATGATTGTTGACTTTTTAGGTTTCTGCTTTACAAGGAGAATCCATGTTATAGGAGTATCCGTGTTATAGAAACTTCCCCTCTTGTTTATAGAAGGGTTGGTCTAGGCAATTCCCTGATTCATTGTTCAATAAATCAGGGCAAGCAACGCTTGAAAAGAGGTTTTCTCTATCCCTGTTAGAATGAGATAGGAAGAGAAGGGGTGTGTTAGTGAATTAGTACAGTGAGGCTGTTAACTCACTAACTGTTTGCATTATCGTAACTGTTTATTTCCTTCTTTTACCACACTCCTTCCATTCCTTAGCAGAAAATCCTTGATTATTTGAGACTTGTTCTCTCAGGCCCCATCTACACTGATTATTTATTGCAGTTCAAAGACAATAAACTCCACTAAAGTGTGCAAAAGAAAGCCCTTAATGCACATCGGTGCTCTATGATGTGTGTAATTCCCATCCAGGCTTCAAACTGGTTCCAGGGTTTCTGTTTGTCTCCCCTTCTTTATTGTACTCTTGTGTGTTCAAAGCAACCTCTTAGGGAGTATTTTTATTCTCTGTGTCAGAGCTAAAGCATAAAGGTCATTCACCATGGGGCTGTGAATGAAAATAACACCTCTTTCACCAGTGTGAAGGCTCATTGTGAGTCTCCACACAACCACACTTGAGACATGGATCACCTCTTATGGAGAATCACAAAAGTGATGAAATGCTAAGTGATTGTATATGCTATGGCCAGTTCAAAAATCATGTATCACAAAACAATTTATCAATGTAATAACAATGCATTGGTTTGTAGCACATTTCACAATGAGTTCCCTGGCCTTTATCCTCTTGTCTAAAGTGTTGAAAAGCAGTACAACTCTCATCACTCTTTGTGCCTGGATCACGTATTCAGTGTATTTTATAGTGCTGCAACATTTCATAAATGGCATGCTGAAGCTTGAACAAAATTAGCTGAGTTAAGTTATTGTGCTTTGGCATCCTGCTTTCATCCTTAAACACATCACAGATTGTATTTGTCTTGTTTGCTTTTTTTTTGTTCTGAAACTTGTTCTTGATTAAGTGGAGACTTTGTATGCTTATAATCTCCTCTACATATTGGATTGGGTTTGGGGTTGCCATTGGCCCAGTTTTATTGGTGTAGTCTTGACACCAAGGGAATTGAGACTCCCACTTCTGCTCTCCTTGGTGCTGAAAACCCATCCAGATGGTTCTCAACCTGTGGGTCTCCAGGTGTTTTGGCCAAGAACTCCCAAAAATCCCAGCCAGTTTGCCAGCTGTTAGGATTCCTGAGAGTTGAAGGCCAAAATATTTGGGGACCCACAGGTTGAGAACCACTGGACCAGATGATAACAGTGGGATTCCATACCCTCTCTCTTTCCTGATTTGGCAGCAAAGTTTTGCTTGAACCTCTACTGGCCCAGTTTCACAGTTACATCAATAATGTCCCACTTTCCTCAGCTTACTTAAATTTCTGCAAAATGAGTTCAAAGTACAGAGGTACAAAGCACTCAATTAACTCAGCAGGAAGAAAAAGAGAAGAGGGGAAGAGCTCTTGCCTTTTCTAAATTCAGTAGTTGAATTTCAGGGTTTCTCTGATTAAAATACTTTGTGTGTTCTAACTCTAGGAAGTCTTGTTGCCTAGCCACACTCTTCCGACCCACATGATGTGGCATGGCTACTTTAATCTATGAAATCTTGGAGGGTATGGAATTTATTGGAAAGATATTGCCCATGATTCCACTTTTATTACCATGGATGCATCCTGTGGGATCCTGGGACTTGAAGTTTGATGGGATACTAGAGCTTTCTCTGAATTGCCCCTCTTTGATGTTGACATGGCAGTTAAAGGGGAATCATAGCACTACTATTGTGTAGTCTGAAAGGCTTCAGTGCAGCTGCTTCCCTTCCTCTTTTCCCTTTCTTTCTGCTAACTGTTATAACTGGTGAAACTTAACTGATTTCCTGGGACTAGAGCAGGTATGGTCAAATTTGGGCCCTCCTGGTGTTTTGGACTTCAACTCCCACAATTCCTAACATCCTATCAGCTGTTAGGGAGTTAAAGTCCAAAACACCTTGAAGTCCCAAGTTTGCCCATGCCTGGACTAGAGGGTTGTATAGAATTATTTTTGAAAAATGGAGGTGCTGAGTGCAGCTATGGTTTCCTCCATGCGGACCATTATTTATATTGTAAAGAGAATGAAAAGGGGTCATGTGGAGTTGGGCAAGGAGAGAAAACAATACCAAAGACGGGAAGAAAAAATGTGTACATCTATACATGTCTTTGCCTGATCTTTTTAAGACATAGTGATATTTTTAAGTCTATAAAGCTATGAAGGGCAAACATACACATGTTGTTTTAGTCTTTGTAATTCCACTAATTGCTCTATGTAACATGATTTTTGTTTCTGGGTTATAAATGACATTTCTTAATTGGTTCTGTTATATTATTTAAAAACTTTTATATCCCGATCTTCTCTACTTCTGCAGAGGGACTCAGACTGGCTATACAAACATGGAAAAGGTTTATGAAACTCCAAAAATTTGTTTTTGTGGGACATCCTGCAGCACATTTTGCTGTAGTTTTCCAATAAATATCTCATAGAGTCTCAACCAATTCAACTTAGTTTGTGGCAGCCACAAAAACGAAGTTTCTGGAGTATAACAACTACTTTCAAAGTACTGTATATACTCAAGTATAAGCCTAGTTTTTCTGCCCTTTTTCTGCCCTTTTTTGGCTGAAAAAGCTTCCCTCAGCATATATTCGGGTGAGGGTCCTGGTGGGAGGTGTAGGGCTGAAAGAAGGGCTTCTTTCAGCCCCACACCTACCTGCCAGGACCCTCACCTCGCCACACAGCAACCCAGCTCTCCTTTCTCTCCCCATCTCTTGCACAGCGCGCACCTTCCTCACCTCTCTTGGCGCCAATCTTTCCCACTTTTCCTTATTCACATGCAGACAGCATTTCCCACAAAATGTATCATTAAAATAAACTATGGTGATGATTGGAAGGATATGTAAGCACATTTACACTGAAGAAGATTTGAAAAATGATTTAATCAGAATTGGCCAGTCTTGCCTTAAATTACAATTTAATGTAAATATTAAAAAACATTTAACTTACTGATATCTCAGTTAATATAATTTTATCAGTATCTATTTTTATTTTGAGATTTACCAGTAGCCTCTTCATTTTCCACCCCCAGCTTATACGTGAGTCAGTCCGTTTTCCCAGTTTTTGTGGTAAAATTAGGTGTCTTGGCTTATATTCGCGCCGGCTTATACTTGAATATATATGGTAAGTACTGTACTATTTAAAAGGAAATAATACTTTCAAACCAGGAACAGATTTCTTTTCAAATATTGTTACATAGATATAACAATATATATACATTTTAGATATAAAAATACCAAAAGTTAGAGCAAACACAAAATAAATGCATTCTCTACTGTATGGTGTTTTTCAGTGGCCATATAATAGTGAGCATTCACAGGGGGTCCCTTGGAACCATTTAACGGAGAATACTAAATAGATTTGTAACAACAAAAAGTAGATGTCTCACTGATTACAGGGCAAAATTGGCTTAAAACCAATTAAAGTGAAATGGTCAAAACACAGCCTTCCAGATTTTGCTAGATTGCATGTTTCCTGTGCCCTGATCAACATACCCAATGGTGAGGTATGGCAGGTGCTGCATCTGAAAGGATACACTTTGTCCAAAATTAGGTTGAGATTGGTCCTGAATGGCAACATAACACTTAATTTGAATTAAGTGTTATATTGCCATTAAGGACCAATCTCAACCTAATTTTGTGAAAACAATAAGAGGACAACATTCTTATTATCGTTAATAGCAGCTATAGAGACACTAAGTAGGTTTGGAATTGGAATCATGATCCATGGTGACGGGGGAAAAATTAACATTTTCTCTTCATGAAAAAATGGCCTCTCTGAAGCTACTATTTGCATTTCAATGGAAGGAAATTGATTATGAGCATACATACATGACGATTTAGTTTGGGAATGACTCAAAAGCAGACTGATAGATTATTGTACTTTAACGAATATGTTCTTTAATGAATATATTTTCACACAGAAGAACAATAATTCTAGGCAGCCTTAGCTGTTGCGACCATTGTTTCCTTCCCATCCATCTTTGCTGGAGTCGCTACTAAACAATTGCATACTCCACCCATCTCTTCGATTTCTTTAGAAGGAAGAGAGCTTTGTCAAGGTCATCAGCTGGAAACACAAATACCAATCAGGCCTGATGCTCAGAAGAGAGATGTGGACTTTTCAGAAATTCTTAATGCAATACAAGAAAGTAAGTTACTCTGTGGATCTCACATTTTCAATATTGTACCAGTACTAATAGAGATGAATGAGCACATGATAAAATTGAAGAGCAAGAAAATAAAATGACAAAAGTAGTGCAGATAAATGGGTTTAATTAACAATAATTGTTTGAACTATGTTTGGTGAAGCTACAATTTAAATGTGAAAGATTGCTTGGAAAATTTAGTCAGAAAATATTGACTACATTTTTTATGAATGAGTCTGTATTAATAACTAGAACAATTTATTTTTCTGAATATTGACAGCCTTGATAGATAACTTTCACTATTTTGAGCTGCTGTGAGTTTTCTGGGCTGTATGACCATGTTCCATAAGCATTGTCTCCTGGCATTTCGCCACATCTATGGCAGGCATCCTCAGAGGTTGTAAGGTCTATTGGAAACTAGGCAGGTGAGGTTTATGTATAAAGAACAGCATCCAGAAAATAGGGGAATTCCAGACAGACATGTTAACAATTTCAACAGAAAGGAGGAAACAATGAAAATGAACAAAATCTGGCTACCAGTATTAACAAACTCCAAAATCAGGACAGTAAATAAAGAACAACACTTAAAAAAGGGAATTCCAGAGAAGAAACAATTGGCCAGTTAATACCTCCCAACAAAGGAATCCCCCCAGGCTGGAAGCAGCCAGGCTTTGAAGCTGCAAGACCATTCAGTGCTAATCAAGGTGGCCAACTGCAACATTTACACTTGCCAAAAACAGACAAGAGTTCTTTCTCCTACCCTGGACATGCCACAGATATATAAACCTCACTTGTTTAGTTTCCAACAGACCTCACAACTTCTGAGAATGCCTGCCATAGATGTGGGCAAAACATCAGGAGAGAATGCTTCTGGAACATGGCCACACAGCCCAGAAAACTCACAGCAACCCAGTGATTCCAGCCATGAAAGCGTTCGACAACATATTTTCACTATTTTCTCCCCCCCCCCCCATCAAAACATGGAGTGAAATATTATTATTTGAAAATATGCAGTACAATGATGGCTCCACTTACCCACACTCCAAAAATATTCGACCTCAGAAGTGTTGTATGCCTCTCTAGGTTCTCCAGTGCTTTTCTATATCATGCGTCCAACCCAAATTTAGTTGAAATATAGTTCCAACCCTATATTTTGATCCCCAATACCAGTATTATCTCTGGTTTTGGGGATCTACTGGGGTTTGTTTTTTTTTTTGAATGCATGCCCTGTAGATATGGGGGTTGTACTATAATATAAATACATTGCAAGAGTTAAATGTATTGCCCTGATGTACATGGGATAAACTTTTGTCACATTATCTTTTAGTTTAGGTTCTTACTCTGTACATTTCTTATTTGCTTCCTCCTTCTGGTTGTGGGTATTGAGATCTTAATGAAAGTGTTGATTTTGCCATTGAAATCAATTTTATGTAGTTTTGTTGGGAGAAGGACCTTAAAGTGATTTGCTTTAAGAAGGCAGAGCTTACAACATCTTTTGTTGACATGATGCACTCCAAACATGAATTTACATGAACTTGTATGTCTCTAATGTAATCCGTTCTTTCTTCTGCATGCTGAGGGGGGATTGGTTGGCTTTAACATAATGTTAGTGGTGGACAAATCTGCCATTTTTACTGCTTTTAACTTTCAACTTATGAGATTTTTTTAAAAAAATCTGATTTAAAAAACCCTGAAATTAAATCCACATATATCCAAACCATATATAGACAGATTTTTGTGAGGCTATATAGCAGGGATTGGCAAACTTAGGCCCTCCCTCCAGGTGTTTTGGATTTCAACTCCTACCATTCTTAGCAGCCTCAGGCCCTTTCCTTTCCCCCCTCAGCCACTTAAGCAGTTGACCATGGCAATTGACATCTAAGCACTTCTGTGAAAGGAACATTTACAACATTTGTTTTCTAAATCAGCATTTCTCAACCTGGGGGTTGTGAGGGGATGTCAGAGGAGTCACCAAAGACCATCAGAAAACACAGTATTTTCTGTTGGTCATTTGGGTTCTGTGTAGGAAGTTTGGCCCAATTCTATCATAGGTGAGGTTCAGAATGCTCTTTGAGTGTAGGTGAACTATAAATCCCAGCAACTACAACTCCCAAATTTCAAGGTCTGTTTTCCCCGAACTCCACCAGTGTTCAGATATGGGCATACCAAGTATCCGTGCCAAGTTTGGTCCAGATCCATCATTGTTTGCATCCACAGTGCTTTATAGGTGTAGGTGCACTACGACTCCAGAACTCAAGGTCAATGTCCACCAAACCATTTCCTATATTTTCTGTTGGTCATGAGAGTTTTGAGTGCCAAGTTTGGTTCAATTCCATCATTGGTGGAGTTCAGAATTCTCTTTTATTGTAGGTGAACTATAAATCCCAGCAGCAACAACTCCCAAAAGACAAAATCAATTCCTCCTCCAACCCCACCAGTATTCAAATGTGGGTATATCGGATATTTGTGCCAAATTTGGTCCAGTGAATGAAAATACATCCTGCATATCAGAGCTTTACATTACTATTCATAACAGTAGCAAAATTACAGTTATGAAGTAGCAATGAAAATATTGTTATGGTTGGGGGTCACCACAACATGAGGCATTATTAAGTGGTCATGGCATTAGGAAAGTTGAGAACCACTGCTCTAAATGCTACCAAGCTATATTTATTTATTTAAAACATTTATATTCCGCCCTTCTCACCCTGAAGGGGACTCAGGGTGGAGCACAGCATATACACAGCAAACATTCAATGCCGGGACACAAATTCACATACAATACATAAACATTAAAAAACATTTATCAAAATATTAAAACACACCATTTAAAACTGTCCTAGTCATCCACATCAAATCTAGTATTTTGGCATGGTCATCTTTCCTACTGCCACTTTATTGCCCTGTCCCGAAATCTGAAGTATTGTATAGTTCAAGGGGAATTGAAAACATCCCCTCACATTTTGTAGTTGTTCAGTGTATTAGTAAGCAAATTTCAAATGTCTCTCTTGCCCTCTATTTCTTTTCTCAAGTGGCTGAGTATCTTGAACAACAAAGCAATCATTTCTATAAGAGAAGAGCTAAAAACAGGGAATGTCTGAAGAGTGCTCCATGTTGAAGCACACTGTATTTTTGATGTCAACTTACAGATTTGCAAAGCCAGACATTGTGATTCAAATGCTAATTCAAATAATCCAGTTCAAATAACTATTTATTGTGTCAGAAGTGAATTGAGGGTACAGCTGTAATGTATTTAAAAACATAAACAAAGTTAAAAACTTGGCATTATACTAAATTTTATTTACTTATTTATTTATCATGTCAGGAGCAACCAGACAGTTGTATTACATTTTTAACAAAACAAACAAACAGACAGACAAAACACAAAGTTTGCAAGCTTGGTAGTTGATTAAATGTCCTTTGACCAGTAGCTGGCCACTTGGAGTGCCTCTGGTGTTGCCGCAAGAAGGTCCTCCATTGTGCATGTAGCAGGGCTCAGGTTGCATTGCAGTAGGTAGTCAGTGGTTTGCTCTTCTCCACACTCGCATGTCGTGGATTCCACTTTGTAGCCTCATTTCTGAAGGTTGGCTCTGCATCTCGTGGTGCCAGAGCGCAGTCTGTTCATCGCCTTTCAAGTCACCCAGTTTTCTGTGTGCCCAGGGGGGAGTCTCTCATTTGGTATCAGCCATTGATTGAGGTTCTGGGTCTGAGCCTGCCACTTTTGGACTCTTGCTTGCTGGGATGTTCCAGCAAGTGTCTCTGTAGATCTTAGAAAACTATTTCTTAAGTCGTTGACGTGCTGGCTGATACCCAAACAAGGGATGAGCTGGAGATGGAGATTTATACTAAATGTCCGTTGACCAGTATCTGGCCACTTGGAGTGTCTCTGGTGTTGCTATAAGAAGGTCATCCATTGCACACATGGTAGGGCTCAGACTGCATTGTAATAGGTGGTCTGTGATTTGCTCTTCTCCACACTCGCATCTCGTGGTGCCCGAGCACAGTCTGTTCAGCACCTTCCAAGTCACCCAATCTTTTGTGTGCCCAGGAGGAAGTCTTTCAGTATCAGCCATGGCTTGAGGTTCTGGGTTTTAGTCTGCCACTTTTGGACTCTTGCTTGCTGAGGTATTCCTGCAAGTATCTCTGTAGATCTCAGAAAGCTATTTCTTAATTTAAGGCATTGGCATTCTGACTGAACAAAGGATGGCCGGAAATGTCAATGCCTTGGTCCTTTCATTCCAGGCTGCTACTTCCTGGCGGATGTCAGGTGGTGCAATACTAGCTAAACAGTATAATTTCTCCAGTGCTGTGGGGTGCAAACATCATGTGATAATGTGATAAAGCTTTCTTTTTGTGTTGGTCTTTAACTTCTCATACTACAGTTCACAAAATCTGAGTCATAATATTTCTTATTAGATTTGAGCCTCAGGCACTGACTTACAAATCTAATTTTTAACACATGCAAAGGCCAATAAACTAAATACAGACACTGAAATTGTGTGTAAATTCAGCGGGACTAAACTTTTCAATCTCTCGAGTCAAATTTGGCCTTTCTGGGTATCTTAAATGGTCCTGACCTTTCTCCCTAAATATCATGTTCAACTGCTTTCTCAAAATCTGTATTCCCCTCTCTCACTTTAAAAAGCCAAAATACCTTTGCACAATGATGGTAATTTCAGGGCCTTGTTGAGATCTCGTGCCCGATCAGGAGACACTGGCTTGAAAAGTCATCTCGAGGGATGGGGGGGGGGTGTAGTTTCAACCCCCCCTGATTTTTTTTTCTGGCTAGGGGCCTGGAGACTAGCATTGCTGAAATTATTTGTTCTTGGCATCTGGGAGTACCACAAGTATCTTTGAGTGCTGCTTGATGAACAAACTTTGGTTTGTCAAAACTACTCATTGCTTGCAGCCTTGGAATCTGGGAAATTATATAATTTGTCAATTTCCAAGAAACTTAAAGGTTAATTACTCCCTACTGCAAAAATATATTTTTCTTCCCTTGCTGGCATATTTACTAAAGGCAATTTTACTTCACAATTATAGCTATAGCATTGTAATGTAGTTTGTTGAAAACTGAAAATTCTAGCAACAGCATTTGGGGGTTTTTTTCTTAGTGAAAAATATAAAGGTTTATATATATCTTTTTCTGTTGACCTTTCTGTTGCCAGCCTCCACACAATGCAACCTAAGTGACACCATACATTACAAAAGATACAAGAAGCAATTTGAAACCTTTCCTATTAGCATGGCACCTTGGTGACCCCTCACTTATGTAGTGGCATATCTATCTATTTTAATGAAAAGGGTTTTGCAATATTCTGTATTAAGGCTGAACATTTCATATTTCTGCTTAAGAACACCTTGCATAAGTGCTTAAAATGCACTCATACAGAACAAGGTCAACACAAAATATAACAGCAACAGTCATTTGTCTATTCTGTACATTGATATGCAGAAGTCCCTATGGTACCATGAAAGGAAAAAGTGATGCTATATTGGGCAAAATGGTTGCTTACTGCATCTGTAATAGCATTTCTACTTTTCTGTATGATCAGGGGCACAAACACAGGCTTATTGAGCTTGAGACTGGTTGTATTATGTAGCTGAGGAGTGCGGAGAGAACCGAGAATTATTTAAAGCAAACATTACATGTTGTTATTGATGATGATGATGTTGTTGTTGGCTTTCCTGCAACAGTCTTCTAAATTGCTGAAGGCTTTCAAGGCCGGAATGACTAGGTTGCTGTAAGTTTTTTAGGCTGTATGGCCATGTTCCAGAAGTCTGTCAGAGGCCTGTAAGAGATGCAGGCAAAACGTCAGGAGAGAATGCTTCTGGAACTTGGCCATACAGCCTGAAAAACTTACAGCAAACGAGTCCTCTAAATGTTTGGCTCTATGAAATAGGCTACCTTCTTCTCATGTATGTTGCTGTGTAAACTATCAACAATACTGTTGTTTTTTTAAAAAAAAACCATATTTTATTATGCTATAAACACAAATCAACAAGCCGTATTCCAAGTGTTGCAAGCAAATTCAACAAATATTAATGACAAAATATAATCTACACCAGTAAAAATTAGTATAATGTCTATCAACAATATTGGTTAAGATTAGATATGTGTTGCTGAAGGCTTTTATGGCTGGAATCACTGGGTTGATGTGAGTTTTCTGGGCTGTATGGCCATGTTCCAGAAGCATTCTCTCCTGACGTATCGCCCACATCTATAGCACGCATCCTCAGAGGTTGTGAGGTCTGTTGGAGACTAGGCAAGTGAGGTCTATATATCTGTGGAATGTCCAGGGTGGGAGAAAGAACTTTTCTCTGTTTGAGGTGAGTGTGAATGTTGCAATTGGCCACCTTGATTAACACTGAATGACCTTGCAGCTTCAAAGTCTGACAGCTTCCTACCTGGGAATTCTTTGTTGAGAGGTGTTAACTGGTCCAATCGAAGCACAATCGAAGCACTCCCTGAGAAGTGGGAAAGAAATAGGGTTTTGGAAGCAAGAAAGGTGGGGGGGGGACCTTTTTTGGGGCGAGGAAGGTTGAGGAGGGGGAGGAGCAAGAAAGAAGAGAGAAAGCTTGGAGGGAGAGAAGGGAGGAGAAGGGAACCGTGAAGCCCCAAGGGGTCCACAGAGCACACTTTGAGAACCCTTGTTCTAAAGTGTTACACTAAGTGATAATAGAATCAAGAATGCTATATGCGCAATTCTGGGAAAAGACTAAAATCCCAACATTGGAAGAATAGGCATTAAAAATATTGAAATTAGCAAAAATAGATCAGCTAGCAATGAGGATTGAAGAAAAAACCCCAAAGATGTAGAAAAGACTGGGGGCCATTCTTAAATTTTATTTTAAAAGATGATGGGAAAATAATGATAGGTTTCAAAACATATGAGAATTTGATATAAAACCAAAAATTAGAAAGACATGGTATATTTTGTCTATAGGAAGAAACCCTTTCCTACTTTTATAAGAATGTTGCTCTTCAACTCGGAGAGCAAGAAGTCAAAGGGAGAAGATATACGAAGCTAGAAAGTACCTAAGTTCAAAGAATAAGGAGAAAGTTACCTTTTTTGCTTTAACTATGACTCCATACTGACTGTTTTTCTCTATTCCCAAATCACAAAGAACAGTCTTTTAAACAAAAACCGAGCTATTGTCTTTAACTCCCCCAGGATCCTGCTATTTCACTTCTGCCAAGACTACACTGTGATAGCATCTATTTATCATATTTGGGGACACTCATTGTAGTTCATTTTTCATTCGCTGTCAAGAGGGCTGGGTGCTCTACCTTTCCCATCCATGCTCTCCTCGTAGAGAGCAAACTACAGCTGACAGTTCCAATTACATTTCTTCTTCAGTACAACTTTGAATATACTCTTGACTTGCATTAAAAATCAAAAATTATAGAGTTATCTTTTCTTCTTCCTCACATCTTTTTCCTCACTTAATAAGTTACTTATCATACAGTATTAATAATTGAAAAAGTATCTACTCTTGCTCCAATGTCTGTATCCAGGCACCCTTGATGTCAACAAATTGTAGAGCTTTTGATACATAGATTCAGTGGAGTAGTTACCACCAGCAGTACAAAGAAGGCTCTTAAACAACACAGCATTATCATTACAATTGTTGTTGTTTTTGTTATATTTATACCCCACTTTATCTCTCCCGCAGGAGACTCAAAGCAGCTTAACATAAAAGCATCAGCTTACCATAGATGCAGGCGAAACGTCAGGAGAGAATGCCTCTAGGACATGGCCATATAGCCCGAAAAAACCTACAACAACCCATCAGCATACAATTTGAAATATGCAAATATGCAAATATTAAAGCAGGATTAAATATAAACAGTATTAAAAATTTCCCAATTAAAAACCATTAAAACATATTCAAAGTTAAAAATCACAGCACCCCGACTTGATCTTTAAAACCTTCTTCTTTAAAAGCCTGCCTGAATAAAAAGGTTTTAGACTGCCGCCAGAAGGACAGCAGAGAAGGGGTCATTCTGGCTTCCCTGTGCAGGGAGCTCCAGAGTTGAGGGGCAGCCACTGAGAAGGCCCTCTCATGTTCCCACCAACCAAGCTTGAAATGGAGGTGAGACCAAGAGAAGGGCCTCTCCTGAAGATCTCAGGGCCCAGGCAAGTTCATACAAAGGGATGCAGTCAGCCAAATAGCCTGGACCTGAACTGTCTAGCACTTTAGAGGTCATAACCAGCACTTTGAATTGTTCCTGATAACAGACTGGCTGCAGTGGAGCTGCTGCAACCAGGGGGAGGAGGTGAGGGGAGGGGAGGTTGTCCACTCCCTGTAGCCAGCCCCAGTGAGCAACCTGGCTGTAGCTTTTTGGACCACCTGAAGTTTTTGAGCACTCTTCAGAGGCAGCCCCGCTTAGAGTGTGTTATAATAATCCATCAATTACTCCTTCAAAAAGTGAAAGCAAACCACTCTCTAGTTATAAACTATTAAAAGGAGAAAAACGTAACTACCTTTTTAAGAAAAATATTTCTGGTTGTATTACAGAAGACAGATACTGTTTGTATATATATTTAAAACTTTTACTAGGGTAAATATTGCAAATGATTATTGTTGTGATGCAACCATTTCTGTGCTGCAGGTTAGTGGTGTTAGTAGGTGTTCTGAGACTGGTACATGTGGAAAGAGATGAATTGCTAATTTCTTTACAGCAAGGATATTCACTGGCAGTTTGATGAAGTACTGAGACTTACCACTTTTTAACACACCACTGAAATCACCGAATATCGCCACAAATCACTGTGATCCTAGCAGTGCCTGTCCAAGGGGCATGGGGACCTACTGCTCTGCACCCCACATCATCCCTGCTTCCCCTCTACATCATAACACAGGGAGAAAGCCTCTGTCTCAACCCATGTTTACCAATGGAAAGACAGGGATTCTTCTGTCTTGGCCGCCAGCAATTTTTTGGCAGCAGCAGGGGGTTCGTGCCAGTTTTGCCTGGAGCTGCCTCAGAAGTACTTCGCCAGGGTGTGATAGGAGTTGCTGAGCTCTGCTGTGAAACTACCAAAAACCTGTCACCGCCGCCAATTTTGGGCCTGTATGAATGTTTACATGAAATTAGCTAAGGATTTCCACATGGCACACAATAACAGAAAGGATTCTTCCAAGCATCTGATGATGAGTGTGTTTTGTGTGTTATGCATCATATTTGTGTTATTCCTGTATTGTGTGCGCACATGTGCACACATATGAAACTTGGACTTATTTTAATACAGTGTAAAAGCTAGCCAGTAAAGGTGTCATAATGTGACTGGCCTGGATCAGTAATCTGGCAGCTTTCTGGAAAAGTCAAAGTTTCTGGACACTTTTCATGTAATACATTGTAATAGTATTTCCAGACATGGATGAAATCAGTACACTAGTTTTACCTATACAAACACACTCCTATCCACCACTAAAACATAGACATCCAAACTTATATCTCAATGCAAATAGCAAACCTGCATTATCAAGAATATGATAATCCCACCCATCACCTGTCAAATCTCTGTTATCTTTGCCTTTAATTGATCAGGAATATCTGTGGTTTTGGGTGGATTAAACTTTATTTGTTTGCTTTTGTCCAGACTATTTCTGAAATCAGAACTAGCAGAGCTTTCTTGTGTTCAAAGGGAAAGGCAGCATAAAGGATATTACTTCATGTCCAGACAGCAACTAGACATTGTTTGTCATGGTACAACTGTAAATTTGCAATGTTAGAGTTATTCATCTTGGTTGCTGACGTATGGGTAATGACTGTAATACTATAGCTGAATATTTAGTAAATAAATTGTTTAGTGTGAATAAATCTGTGGCAGATCCAGACATTCACATGTCCTCTGTATTGCTGATAGTGAAAACTTCTAACATTGATTACCTTAGCTTTTGTGAGGGAATTCAGATTTGTTTATGAGCATTCTTACTACTGAGAGGATGAAGACTAATGGAAAAGAAAGTTCAAAGTAGTCACCTTACACTGCACTTTGAACAGGGGTAGATCTGTCAGCTGAAGTCTGAGATGTGCTCCTAAGATACAGAAGCCAAGCAGCAAGGGAGCCCAGAGACATGAGTAATCATCAATACAAAGTGTAGTGCAGGCAATTGACTCAGAAAACAACATTATGGAAGAGTAGACATAGAGGTGCTTGTTGAATTTATTTATTTGCCGTATTTATATACCGCTTTTCTCACCCCAGGGGGGGACTCAAAGCGGTTTACAACAAATAATGGCAACATTCAATGCCTCACATACATATAAACCAATTCATAGATCTAAAAACATATAACTTAGCATTAAAATCAATAAAATAATTAAATATAAAATAAAACAACAATGGGACATGAATTGTGTAATGAGGACCGTGGATACCAAGGGCAGCCTGGTGACTTCCGCTAACCACCAATGTTCTGGAGCAGAGATCAGGACTCACCAAGAAAAGGCAAAAAGGATGTCTGAGGAAATACTACATTAGTTTCAACTCACCCAACTGGTGTACAAGTATGTGAGAGAAGAAACGAAATCTACATACAAATTCAACTTAAGACCAAACCTACAGAGCCTATCTTGTTTTTAACTTGGGGACTGCCTATACTACGTTTTATTAGATTATCATTTTAAAATATTTTAAATAATTAATATACTTTTATCCTTTATATAGTGTCAATAAGGATCTATTTGAATGTTAGATCAATTTTATATTATTCAGTAAGAAAATCTGAAGATATGTTGTGATCATCGACACAGTTGTTGTTTCAAATAGGTTTTTGGCTCATAAAACTGAAACTATTGTGAATGGCAGTCTCAAAGACGAATTCCTGGTAGAGGTTAAGAAACTGTGTAGTTGCCCTTAAGTTTCAAAGACTGGAAATGTAGCTATTTAAAAGTAAAAGAAAATGAATACATCAGTCACTACTCTAGACATGAAAAAGCTTCAGCCCTCCAGGTGTTTTGGACTTCAACTCCCACAATTCCTTAAGCAACTGAGGGGGAAAAGGAAAGGGCCTGAGGCTATGAGGAATTGTGGAAGTTGACATCCAAAACACCTGGAGGGCTGAAGTTTGCCCATGTCTGCACTACTCCCTTGAAAGGGCAACGTTTATCCAGGCACACACAGATCCACACACTGAAATATACATGACATCATTATGATGCAGACATACGTGGTATTTTAAAATCATTTCTATTTATTTTGTAGTTTATAAATGCGTAGATTTGTTTCTATGGGCAGTGCCAACATTATTTGTGAAAACGTCAACATTTTAACTTCTTCTTTTTGCTTATTTTAGTAGCCAAGGATGTCAATATTTTCTTTGACGAATTAGAAGGCATAACCAGCCCTTCCAAAGATGATGATTCTTTGCTTCACCATGGTAACTTGACCAGTACGTCAGATGATACTAGTAGACTGGAGGCAGTGGGAGAGGTAAGAACCATATCTATATAAATATAGATACACATTCACACACAAGTCCACGTTTTTATAGCACATCATTACTGGGATTTTAAATAATCTCTGGGGGTTTTTTCCCAATAGTGAGTTCTTTAGTTACTTGAAAATGACTTGGCAGTCGCAGTTGTAGAACTAATGCTCATGAACGCAAAATGCCTTCCTTATTGTTTAATTAAACTAGATAGTGGAGAACAAGTTCTCAATGTCATATGCCTTATGATTGATGCTCTAGAACAGGGATTCTCAAACTTTTAAAGCTGTGGAGCTCTCTTTGAAGGAGTAGTTTCTTATGAATCCCCAAGTAACTTTGGCACACAGGGCCCCTCTTGCATTTTAAAATTTGACAGATGGCCTGGGCCAGTGGCAGATGGATGGAGAATGTTTGTGGGAACTAATTGAAAAAAATGAAAAAATCACAATATATGTTTACACTGCATGTATCTCGTGAAAGAAAGAAAGAACAATACAATATTTAAAATGAACAATCAACATAAACTTAACAGTATTTCAGTGGAAGACCCAAGGGGCCATTCAGTCCATTTTTATTCTGCACTGCAGGAAAAGAGCAGTCAAAGCACCCCCAACAGATGACCACCCATCTTTTGTAACAACAGCAACAAGAGCAATACCATGGGCCATCCAGTCAAACCTCCTTTTGTCATGCAGGAAAAGCACAATCAAAGCACTCCCAACACATGGCTTCCCAGTGTTTATAACAACAACAAGACCAACACCATGGACCAACCAGTCCAACCCCCTTCTGCCATGCAGGGAAAGCACGATCAAAGCACTCCCGACACATGGCTTACCAGTGTTTGTAACAACAACAAAAACCCCAAGGGTCATCCAATCCAACCCCATTCTACCATGTAGAAAAAGCAGAATCAAAGAACTCCGAACAGATGGCCACCCAACATTTATAATGATAACAACAACAGCTGCAACCCCAGGGGTCATCCAGGCTGACCCCCTTCTGCCATGCATGAAAAGCACAGTCAAAGCACTCCCAACAGAGGGCCACCCAAAACTTGTAACCACAACAACATGAGTAACCCCAGGGGGCATCCAGTCCTTGCAGAGTCCCTGACTATGCTTTGTGGAGCACAGGTTGAGAACCGCTGCTCTAGAGTAAAACAAGTACACTGATCAAACTCTTGTTTCTAACACACACAGTGCAAGGCATATCAAATGAGATTTATTATTCAAACAGACTTGTGCTCATCAGGACATTGTGATCATAGCAGATAGAGGGGTGGTCCAGTCATATTTCACTGGTATTTGTTTGGTTTAGTGGCAGCTGGTCTAGTGACCTCAGTATACTCTGGAGTTTAGTTTGAATTTTGAAGATGCTATCCAAGGTGCTGAATCATATGATCACTCATTTAAAGACCAGAATGGATTGGTTATCAGTGGATCTGGAAGTGGTGGAGTTCCTACTCCCTGCCTTCTGAAGCTCCCATGCATCCTCATTGTCTGTCCCATTGGGCTGGGAAATCATTTGAGGGCACAGAGGAAAGGGTAAAGAGAAGGAAAATGTCCTTTTGTGCAAGTGAATATCCATTAGTACACCCCTGGGAATTAACCCAGATTTTTTATTCCTCATGCCTGGTGTAGTTTAAATCCTCTTTTATTTTAAAAAATGTTCAAAAATATGCCTTCCTAGGAGAGGAACAATTCATTCTTTCTACCATGAACTTTCTGTACTATAAATTGAGAATTCATGTTAAATATTTTTATGTGTAATTATTGATTACTACATATGAAGATCAATGAAGTCTGTGTTGTTTATCATGGCCATTGTCTCTTAAAATTGCGTGGCTTGTTTGGTTTTATAACATTTTTAAAATGACTATTTCTACATATTTAATGTTTTGAGGGTGTTTTTAACAATTGTGTCATCGCTTTAGAAGTCTGGTGGGCTGAAAGCGGGTAAACAATAACCTTGAATAAATAAATAAAAATAAAATATGTTGACAACCAACTGCTGGAAACAATCATTCTAATGTTATCTTTGAAAAAGCATTTTCCAGGCTGTGGTCTGGATTAATTAGTTAGATTTTTAAAGCTTTGTGCATTCCTTTTTCTTGCAACACTTTACAGAATTTCTTCCTCCTTCCTAAAGTCAGACCTATAATGGAGTTCCCACACTGACACACACACAGCAGGGACAGTAACCTTCCTCATGGTGGCTATCTCCACTATCATTATCTCTAAGATAATATTGCTACCTGGGTTTATGGGAGGGATTGTATTTGTTCACACTAATAGCTTTCATTTATCTAATATAATTAGGACCATGCCATTTTTTGTTCACTGCTTATGGCAAGCAAATAGAGATGTCTTCTAATTTTTCTGGACTGAAAATAATGATCACTATATCCCTTCAGTGCCAAAGTGGTGGTGTAGTTTTTGCATTGGACTATGACTTTGGAGATCAGGGTTTGATTCCTTGCTCTTCATGGATAATAAGCAAACAACGACAACAACTACAACAATACACTATAATAATACACTTTATTTATATTTCGGCAGATTACAGCATATAAACTGATACAGGCAAACATTCAATGCCTTGTTACAGTGAAATACAGTGACACACAAACACAAAGGCAAAGTCTTCTCCTTTCATTTCTGGCTCTGCATGCAGTGCTCATCTCTGGCTCTGGGGAAGGTGCTCATTTCCATTTCCAAGCTGAGGAGCCTGCATTGTCCGCAGAAACCTCCTAATCATGTGGCTGGCATGACTGCATAGAATGTCCTTTTGCCTTTCCTGCCAAGGCGGTACCTATTGATCTACTCACATTAACATGTTTTTGAACTGCTATGTTGGCATGAACTAGGGCTAGCAGTGGGAGCTCACCCCATCCCGTGGATTCGAATTGGCAACCTTCTGGTCAGCAGTTCAGCAGCACAAGGGTTTAACCCATTGCACCACCACAGAATAAGGAAGAGGAATCATGCAGGAAGAAAGATCATGCAGACTTCTAGGTATTGTTGGACTGCAATTCCCAGGGTTAGGTCATGTGTCAGAAAAGATGAAAGGCCTCTCTTGGAAACCTCTAGGAATGGCAATTCATTTGAAATACATTGCAATACTACTCCTTGGACCAAATATCATTAAAGAACACCTTTTTTAAAAAAAAAACCCCAGAAATGGGCTTACTTCCACTTTTGGTATTTCAGGCAGTTTATTTGACCCCAGTGCAGAAAATTAGGCCACAGACACACTAAATTTGCTTGCCTTAATCCCGCACCATTGACTGCTGACTGCAGGTGATGAAAGATTAAATCCAACAACACACTCCCTACCTCTAACAAAACAAAATATGGTCTGCTGGAACTAGACAAAGCATGTGCCTTCCAGGAAAATAAATAATAATTATATTCTTATATCCCGCCTCCATCTCCCCAAAGGAACTTATATGGGGATCAAGCCCAATATAAACAAGGTTGCAAAGTAACACAGTTAAAACATATAACAATCAACTGTATTAAACCAATAAAACCAATAAAATCCAGGACATCATAAAACATAACCAAGCAACAAACAAATAATAATCATTGTCAGAATAATATGTCAGAGATCAAAGACTGATTTGTCCTCTTTTTAACATTCTCATCTGGTAAAAGGTGATGGTAAAGATGTTATAGAGCTGGTGGGTCTGAGTGTTGGAAGATTTCTTTCTCTGTGAAAAAGTGATTAAATGAAATATGAAGGAATTATGTATTTCTGAAGAGTCACAGATAATTGTAGTGATAGCAGATAGTTGGTCATATTGAAGAAAATGTTTACAAAGTAAGCTGCACAACTTTAAGCGAGGCAAAAATGCATCCTATGACTGCTTTGCTTAGCCAGCAACTTTTCCCCCCTCATCACTCACATTTGATACATGCTGAGCCTGGGATCATGTTTTTTGTGATATATATGCTGTTATGAGCAATAATGGTTCTAGTGATGGACTTAATCAGAAGTTCTGCTGTTGCAGCATCAGCCAAAATAAAACTGATTTAAATGTCACATAAGAAGGAAGTGTCACCAAAGTTTGACTCAGGAACACTTTCTTAATTCCCTCTCCCACAAACAGGCCAGATACAATTAAAAACAAAAACACATTGAGATGGGGGGAAACCCAAAAGTTTGAGAAAAAAGTAGTAAATAAGGTTTTTGATTTTGAACTTCTCCTTTAGTTTATGTATCTATTAGTCCTTTGCTCAGACGAGTAAGTATATTCCACAGTGGGCTACACTAGGTAATAAAAATAATACCAGAAAATAATTCCTGCAACTAGGAATATTGAACCCAGCATTAAAATACAATTTTGACTCAGAATGATGACTCAGATTGGCCCTGGAATATGATCTGAATTTTGTTATTTTAACTACTATTTTAATGTTTTAATGTTTATGGTTTTAATTGGGTTGATTTTAATGCTATACACACACACACACACACACACACACACACACACCCGTATATGTGTATACATCATTGAATTTCACCTTTCTGAGGCCTCCCCGAGTCACCTTCGGAGTGAGAAAGGCGGGGTAAATAAATAAATAATTATTTATAGTGTTGTAAATAAATAAATACTTTTGGTTCTTCATTTCCTTTCAATTTTCATTCAAAACCATCTATGGGAACTAAGCACAGTGTTATGAGATATTCTGGCCTCCCTCTGAGAGACAGAGTTGGCCCTACATTAGACCAGCATGGTTATCTCAGGCAATAAATGCCTTGAAAGAAGTGGCAGTTGTTAGTGATTTGGACTAAACTCAATTGTTTGTCCCAACGTTTGCAGTTTCTCAAGTGGCTCCTGGTGTGAGAGGACGTTGCCCAGGGGATGCCCAGATGTTTGATGTCTTACCATCCTTGAGGGAGGCATCTCTCATGTCCCTGCATGGGGAGCTGGAGCTGACAGAGGGTGCTCAACCCACTCTCCCCAGATTCGAACCGCTGACCTGTTAGTCAGCAGTCCTGACAGCACAAGGGTTTAACCCATTGCACCATTGGGGGCTCCTTGTCCCAACTAAAATAGATCCATTGAAAATAATGAATTTATGGAAATGTTGACATATCAATTTGCCATTGATAGAATTTATTTACTCTACTGACAATTAGATTTGGACTGTCATTGATTATTAATGTATTTTACTGTCCAAGAGTAGGACACTGTGCCATCTTTTAAATTAATGTACCAAAATAATTTAGTTAGTATTGAGAGAGGACTGCCCCTTGATTGGTTGTAAGATCATTTGCTAGTCTGCCTCATTATATATTATGTTATATACTGTAACATGCTTCTGTCCTGCATTTCTATAAAACTGCCAAAACACCTAGCCAGCAAGATTCAGCAGGACAGTACAATAGCAACATTTTTTTAAAAAAAATGATGTTTCAGGATCAAGGTAACAATAATAACAACCAGGATAAAGAAATACAAACTATCATACAATAACTTATTAAACACACTATACAATAACTTATTAAACACACTATATCACAAAGTAGCTGGCAGATGATCATATGGGAGAATCTTGCTGTGGGTGGATAGGTTCATAATTAATATAGCTGCGAGATACTAAATTAACCCTTCCAAGAAATTCTTTTATTATTTGTAACAGTTTTAGCAGAACTTTGTTTAAAAAAATATTTTGTTTGGGAATAGTGTTAGAATAAGTCCCAAAGTGTAAACCCTCTACTGTATAAAAAGAGCGGGAATCACACTGCAATTCCAGAAGCCCTAGTCAGTGTGTCCAATGGTGAAAAATGGAGGAAGTAACTGTCCAAAAACATCTGATTTCAACCCTAGTACAGAATATAATGAATGCTTTGACAATTATTCCCCTTTTCACAGGTAATACCGGAGAAAAATAAATCCAGTGGGCTGTATTTTAGGGATGGGAAATATCGAATTGATTACATCTTGGTGTACAGAAAATCCAACCCACAAACTGAGAAAAGAGAAGTGTTTGAACGGAATATCAGAGCAGAAGGACTTCAGATGGAGAAAGAGGTAGGAGTTCTTTGTTGATGAAAGATTTTCAAAACTCAAAGCTTGTCACAGGCTCTAGACAGATTGCTACTAAATGATGATTTAATACAAATGATTTAGAGAGAGGAATGTATTTATCCAAATGATAAAGTGTAAAAAGTTTTCATCCATGAAATCTTTGCATTCTTCAGCAGTAAATAAATTGTTGGGCATGTTAGTTCTAAATGTTAGAATCTAAACTTTCCAATTTAGATTCACCCACTTAAAATGATACCGTAACCTGCAACTGGCTGACTGCTAACTTATTTTGTGAATCTACATTAGGAATAGTGTAGGTAAGTTTCATACAAAGCCTCTTTGTTGTTCCCTAGGAATAGTTCATCCCTGTCCTCTGCCCATCTTAGCCAAGCAGCTTTCATGTGTAAATTCTCCATAATTCACACTAATACATAATATGATTATCACATAGAAGCCCTAGATGTATATTGACATCAGAAGTCTCCAGTGGCAAAACAGATATTCCCACTGCGATGAGAAATGTATATTTTACATTACAGAACATTAACAGTACATAAGGGCGCCTTGGTGGGGCAGTGGGTTAAACTGCTGAGCTGCTTAACTTGCTGACCAAAAGGTTGATGGTTCAAATCTAAGGAGCGGGGTGAGCTCCCGCTGTTAGGCCTTGTTTCTGCCAACCTAGCACCTCAAAAACATGCAAACATGAGGTATCACTTCTGCAGGAAGGTAATGGCGCTCCATGCAGTCATGCTGGCCACATGACTTTGGAGGTGTCTATGGACAATGCTGGCTCTTCAGCTTAGAAATTAAGATGAGCACACACACACACACCCAGAATTGGACATAAAGGGGAAACCTTTACCTTTACCTTTTTTAACAGTACAGAACAGTCCTGTGTGTCCTGTTAAAATATAGAGTTGTAGTAGAATTGTACTAGGACTTCATCATAATTATCTAAATCAGCACCCTGGAATGCGTCCACATTTCCTTCAAGACAGAACCCCATGCGACATCATATGACATCATGTGACTGCCGGCGGAGGCTTCCCCCTCAACTAGGGTAGAAGTGCCATTGGACACTTTCCCCAAACACGAGGGCCTCTCTGCAAGGGCAACACTTTCCCCATGTGAAGGGGAAAACATCACCAAGTGGGAACTGCACACAGGATGACAGATTTGTCCCGCTGCCCCTCTCTTTGTCGCAGAGACCAGGAGAAGCAAAATGCTTTGCCTAGCCTTTCTGATGATGCCCTTAGTTCTGCTCCATTTCCACTCATTGTTTAATCTAGATACTAGATTCATACAATCTGTACACAAATAAATTATGTGTGAATGAAGTGTATTCTACACTTTGAAGAATCCCTGTGTGGTCTGCATCTGAATACATGCACAGATACACCTGTTGATCAACAGAACTTGATGAGGTGAAAGCATCTTATTATGGCAGGAAGATAATATGCTTTCAGAATCAGATAGTAAAACAGACTATATTGTCTGTGATATCCCTTTGTATATTTCTGCCATGGTATGTGATGACAGTATGTGTAAGCTATTTGCTCCAGGGTCTTTTTGATAGAATATTCTGTTTCCAAAATATAATATCGGTCAAGAGAAATTTAAAACATTAATCAAATGAGTAGAGTAACCCAAGGAAGAATGAGTAATGCAGCTTGCTAAGAAGGTCTTGAATTTTTTCACCCTTGTGTGTTAAATAATAAAGTAGATTATGTCACATAGGTACTGGGTTATTCTTATCTTGTAGTAGCTGGATTAAGACATGAAGAGGTCATTCAAAGTACCTTATTTAACATAATGTAAAATGTGCTCTTCCATGAATTTACCTTTTGATTTTTTGCTGACAAAGAAACAATAAGTGCCTGGAATATATTGACTGATTAGGCAATGCAGCATGCAGGCATCTTTCTAATATTTTAATATGAATACAGTCAAAGAATGAATTCATTTTACTTGCAACTGTGTAGGCCTTTTCTTACAGTTCCTTTTTCTGTGTGTGATTTGCATATTAAGTGAACACCCAGCCATTTCATTATTAAGTTTGTTTTGTTTCATTGTCTCCTTGATATCCAGCTCTAATTCTCATTAACTTCATGAATTGCCATGTACTCTGTGTGAAATTGGACATTTCTCAATTTTTAAAGCTCCGCAACAAACGAAATTATATTCTCGTATGCATCATTTTAGCTGTGCCAGTGAAGTGTCCCTCAGGGTGTATTTTGGGGGTGGTGTTTTCCTACTGATCAATTCTCCTTTGTTGAATTGGCCAACAGCACACTTCCACTGGCATTCAGAGAGAGACCCTGAGTAAAGCCATTCATGTTTTCCATTTTACATTATTGCTTCCTTTTTAAAATATTTTTGTTTAAATGTTGAAAATGTGTAACTTTGTAAGAACAAAGAACAAAAACATTAAGTTGTTTTTTCTGTTCACCCTTTGGGATGGAGGTTACAAACTTGTGCAGTTGCACAATATCTGCCAAAACAAATTTGAAAAGGAAGAAAGTGATAGTGGGCAGGCCCACTTAAAGTTATTTGACTCATTACCCCATTTTATTGGGTTTCCTGGTGGTGTCGTGAGTTAAACTGCTGAGCTGCTGACCAAATGTTCAGCAGTTCAAATCTAGGGAGCGTGGTGAGTTGATTAAACTGCTGAGCTGCTGACCGAAAGTTCGGCAGTTCAGATCTGGGGAGCATGGTGAGCTCCCTCTGTTAGACCCAGCTTTTCCCAACCAAGCAGTTCAAAAACATGTAAATGTGAGTAGATCAATAGGTATTGCTCCAGCAGGAACATAACCATATATTAGAGCAATGTCGGAGTTGCGACCTTTTGTAAAGGTGCTCAAGACTTGGCTGTTTGGTTGTGCATTTAAGTAATCGGATCAAATTTTGCCATAGTGACTGCTGAATGTTTTTATGTTGAATCTTTTTATGTTGAATCTTTTTATATTGAATGTTTTATATTGTGTATAAGCTATTTTAAATTGTAAGTCGCTTGGAGCACTTTGGTGGAGAGCGACTAATTAAGTAAATTAAATAAAGTGATGATGATGATGATGATGATGATGATGATGATGATGATAACGGTGCTCCATGCAGTCATGTTGGCCACATGACTTTGGATGTGTCTATGGACAATGCTGGCTCTTCAGCTTAAAAATGGAGATGAGCACCAACTACGAGTTGGACACAAGTAGATTTAATGTCAGGGGAAATCTTTACCTTTACCCCATTTTATATATAAGATTTTAAAGGGAAGGCAGGCAGACTGGCATGCACCCCGGAGAGGAGGCATGAGGGACAAGAAGGCAGGGAGATAGGTGTGTGCTCAAGAGAAGTTGTACTGGGCACAAAGCGTGTTATTTGAATAATGTGATCTGATTCATACATATCCAGAATGTATCTAATCTTCAAAAGCCTTAGGTTGCCTGCAAGAAAGGTCTTTCCCACTTTGAGTGTGATAAGGCCCACAATGGTACTACGGTTTAGATGTGTATAGCAAAGCTGCACGTGCTGAGTTGTGTGTGTGGAAAGGTGCTCTGGGAGCTGTTCAGAGCTGGTTTGGCAATAGCTCTGCTTGGAGCCATAACACCATTGCTTAAAGCACTTCTCTGGGAGTCCTTGCTATGAATATAGCTTTAATATATTCAAAAAAAGGAGGAAGTGGTTTTATCTGTATCCCTTTTTCATAATGTTTTGGCTTATGAATGAAAAGGCAATTTGCAAAATGTAGCTAGGGGGGGATTGGGGAGAAATCAATATGGCAAATGACTTAAAATAAATTGGGAACAATCCAGAGAATTAAGTGCATGTTAAAACCTTTTCAAATGCAACATTATACATTTAAGCGACTTGCTTTTAAGCAGGAATCACATGAGCACCTGCACTGAGAAATTGATGATTGGTGGCTGAAAAATAATTTTAACTCTTCCAGAGAATAATCTATAAATAGGACACAACAGAAATCAAAGGTTCCTTTCACAGTTCCCTGTATCTGGCTGTTTCCATATTTGTGAACCAAGTTAGTAGTTAGAAGCATAACTTTTCCAGTCTTCTTTTTTTTATTTTCTAAGTATTGTTCCATTAGTTTGTCTCTCTAAAATGAAGACGGGACACTTACTTCAGAACACACGCTCTTTATTTTGCACTGATTTAAAAAACACAACTATTTTTCAGTGGAAACCTACTAGGAAGACCTAGAAAAACTATTCTGGTTTGTTCGGTTTGTTATTTGTAAAGGATTTAGATCCTATTAGTGCTGAAAGACACATACATAAAGAAAGAGAAATGAGCTTTTCCTTAGCATGTATGGTTGAACAAAGAGGAAATCATTGTGCATGAAGGATGTGTGCATGATTATTTTGAACAAAGAGATTTTAAAACATCGGAGAATGATCGTTTGTGTTAACAAATCTTTTTGAAATACACTCTCACTTAAGGCTTCGAGAATGTGCCCTTGTTCAGATACAATCTATATCACAGCCATTTAGTTTGAGCCACTTTTTTTTTTCTTCCCTGCAAGAGGTTGTATCCAGAATTTCCTTTCAGAGAATAGGGTTTTCCCTTGAGTGCAACTCTCCTTTTATGAATGGAAGCTCCCCTCATTAGTGGTGTGACACTGGATGTAGGCCATTATTTGCTAGATGACAAATTCCTCCAATTAGGGGGAAGAGCATAATTCAAAAGAAGGTGACACTAATATGAGATGGACAGGGTGCACATAAGATCATATCTTGCTGCGTATATTGCTAATAATAAAGAAAACAAGAAGAAATTATAATTGGGTTGTTGCAGCGGGCTAAACTGCTGAGCTGCTAAACTTGCTGACTGAATGGTTGGCAGTTTGAATGTAAGGAGCTGTATGGCCATGTTCTAGAAGCATTCTCTCCTGACGTTTCATCTGCATCTATGGCAGGCATCCTCAGAGGTTGTTAGGTCTCACAATTATAATTATAATTATATGTCTTATTCATTAATTACAACTTCACGAGGAAGAGGAATGGCATTCTCCTTATAAATTTGGCAACAGCTAACTTTAAAAACCCTAGAAAATAAATTGACTTCCATACTATGGTACCTGTGTGATTTAATAAGAGGCAATAGCACTTTGCCTCTTTTGCCAGAACAATAATGGAGAACAAAACATAAGTCAAAAGCAAAATGCTAACTACATAAATGGGTGGAGATATCTGTTGAGCCCTCTGGTAGGCAGTGGGCTAAATCGCTGAGCTGCTAAACTTGCTGACTGAAAGGTTGCTGGTTCAAATCCAGGGAGCGGGGAACTCCCACTGTTAGGCCCAGCTTCTGCCAACCTAGAAGTTCAAAAACATGCAAATGTGAGTAAATCAATAGGTACCGCTTCTGGGAGAAGGTAATGGCACTCCATGCAGTTATGCTGGCCACAGGACCTTAGAGGTGTGTACGGACAACTCTAGCTCTTCAGCTTAGAAATGGAGATGAGCACCACCCCCTCAGAATTGGACATAACTAGATGTAATGTCAAGGGAAAACCTTTATTTTTTATCTGTAGAGCAGGAATGAGAATAATTAAATCATCCGAATGTTCCTGCACTGCAACTACAAGCGTTCCTGGCCTTTGGCTATGCTGACTGGAGGCAAATGAAAATTGCAGTCCAACATCTGAGGGCCATCCAATTCCCACGTGTGCTTTAGAACAAGAAATGTATGGTTCAAAAAAGAGAGAGAAATCAATCTGTCTGATTCTCAGCTCTGGCTCCAGCCTCAGTGTCCTCCAAGCTGTCTTCAGACTTTTCAGTTCAACAGTGCCAACTTACAACAAGACAAATGGTCACATTGCCCATAAGAATGAACACTGCAAACCTTTCATCTAAATAAAAATGAAAATGTTGTTACCATAGGCATCAAAATGTCACCAGTTGGCCTTTAATTGTCCTCTTCCATCCTGTCCTTAAACAATAAATGACGTATCTTGGCAGCATCAAAGAATTGATGCACTCAATGCCAAAAACTCTTTCTTACTTTTGTAAATATTAGTATAATACCTGCTACTATGCACATTTTAAAGGGAAACATGTTCAGCATCTTCCTAGATGTGGTGCGTGGTATTAATAATAAGCAATTGCTATACCACAACTTTAACAACAGCCCCATCTACACTGCCATATAATCCAGTTTCTGAATGCAGATTAACTGAATCGAACAGGATTATATGGCAGTGTCGACTCATATAATCCAGTTCAAAGCAGTTGATCTGCTTTCTGAAGCTGGATTATACAGCAGTGTAGATCCAGCCCAAATTAAGGAAACAATATTTCAATAGTGTGACCTTTCCTGGGGCATCTGTGAAGAAAAATAAATTGTAATCTATGTTACTGTTAGGACGAATTATACCTAAATACAATATGAATCCAAGTGACAATTTTTAACACAAAACATTTTTAACATTTTTATTTTATTATGTGCTGCATTTATATCTCACCCTTCTCACCCCGAAGGGGACTCACAACAAAGACACAATTTGATGCTTAAGGGGCTGAGGGGAAAAGGAAGGGGCCTGAGGCTGTTAGGAATTGTGGGAGTTGAAGTCCAAAACACCTGGAGGGAGGGCCCAAGTTTGCCCAGGCCTGGTCTAGATATTCATTCTTGTGACTCTGTTAATTGTTCTACAGGCACTTGCTGTAGAAATGTTTTGCCCTTGCCCTTTTCAGTTCTAGTATTATAATCATCTGTGACTTTTTCATGCAGTCTGTGATACATTATGGACCATTTCGGAGTGAATAGCTTATCTAAAGTTTCTCTTGCACTAGATTATTATACAAAAATCATTGTATAGCCAATTATTTTTCCAACTTTCATGGCTTATCATACAGACATTCTAATTCTTGCAGTTTATTATGAAGGATGGGAGGTTTATATCGACCTATTTGCAGTGACATCACAGTTTCATGTACTTACCTGAACAGCATCACCTTACCTCTTCTTAATAACATAAATTAGAACGAAATTACAAATGAGAGGTGCACACTGTCATCTGCTCATTCATCACAGATTTCTGTGGACACCTGAGACAGAGGAAGGTGTCTTTTTTTCATGTCAGGAGTGACTTGAGAAATTGCAAGTCGCTTCTGCTGTGATAGAAATGGCTGTCTGCAAGGACATTGCCCAGGGGATGCCCATATGTTTTGATGTTTTACCATCCTTGTGGGAGGCTTCTCTCATGTCTCTCATAGAGAGCTAGAACTGACAGAGGGAGCGCAACCCGTTCTCCCTGGATTTGAACCACTGACCTGTCAGTCAGCAGTCCTCCTGCCACAAGTGTTTAACCATTGTGCCACTGGTGGCTCCATAGGAAGATGTATAAATAACAGCTAAACCATGGCACAGAAACCTAAAATACTGGACCTTAAATAGAATTAGATTCTGAGAAAATGGCTTGTTCTGTTGCTGTAATTTGGAATGTAACTACCCTTACTTGATTTTCTAACAAAAGTATTAACTACTTAATACTGGTAGACCTTGCAAAAGCAAAGATCTGAGGAATAGTTCCATTTTGTTGCAACTGATCAAAGATACAATTTTTTGAGCTGTAATTTTTTTCCCTACCATGTTGAGATCTTGTTTTGCGATAAACAAACAAAAACCCTTGACTTTCAGAATCTAAGTTGTATTTGCAAAGCTGGCAGTTAGAAAATATATATTGTGGACTCAGCAAATCTGAAATGGGTCACTGGGAAGGAATACACATTGAGTCACCATGCCACTGCTAGCATTTCTTGTGTGTCTTTTCTTATATAATTCACACATCGCTAGCTTTGGTTCTAGCTTCTAGTTCCTTGTTCACAGGAAATGCAATTAATAACACATATTTGAGTCAAGTAATAGAGCAATCAAGAAACGTGCTAAGTCTTAATATTTATGTTGTGTGTAATAACATGGAGCTTGGTTTACAAAATAACTTCCCTTCTGCAAATGGAGCTGTAGGTATTAATTTTTAAAGAATAGCAATTTATTCCAATTAGTCACTAACTGTATAAATTAATAGAACAAACAATTTGTGACTTGCACTGACATCATTCTTCCGAATGAAGCAGAGAGTGCTTGAGGATCGAGACGTCCGTAGGGATACCAAGGTGCTTATATATAAAGTTATTGTCCTCCCAACCCTGCTATACGCTTATGAAACGTGGACTGTCTACAGATGTTACACTTAACTCCTAGAATGATTCCATCAGCGTTGCTTCCAAAAAAATCCTGCAAATCTCTTGGGAAGACAGGCAGACAAATGTCAGTGAGCTAGAAGGAGCAAAAACCAATGAATTGATGCTCCTATGGCATCAACTCCACTGGACTGGCCACGTTGTCTGAATATCTGATCACCATCTCCAAAAGCAGTTATTATACTCCCAACTCAAGCACAGAAAACGGAATGTTGGTGGTAAAGATGTTTAAAGATGGTCTTAAAGCTAACCTTAAAAAGTGTGGCATAGACACTGAGAACTGGGCAGCCCAGGCCCTTAAGTGCTCTAACTGGAGGTCAGCTGTGTCCAGCAATGCTGTGGAATTCAAAGAGGCACGAATGAAGGGTGAAAGGGAGAAATGTGCCAAGAGGAAGGCACATCAAGCCAACCCTGACTGGGACCACCTTCGACCTGGAAACTGATGTCCTCACTGTGGAAGAACATGTGGAAATAGTAATGTCGTTTTACCATTCAATCTAAAGTATGTATATTTAACGTAAAGAATATATGTTCAACCTGAATATTTCCAGGTTACCTGTATGTGGGTATCAAAAGGAAAAATGCCCTTAATATCTTGTATATGCACAACAATAGGTTTTCTAACTTACTGGTTTACACATCCTGGAAATATTCAGGTTGAATATACATACTTTATGTTTAATATACATACTTCAGATTGAATGGCAAGGGCCTTTCTCATCCTGGCGAAGCTGGGACGAGGGAGGATTTTGTCACCTCCACCACCCAAGAGGCGGGCCCAAAAGTAGTCCCTCAGGGAATACTTTTGGGGGAGGGCTTAGCCCAGCTAGTTTGCCACCCTCTCCAGTTCCTTCAAGGATGGTGAAGAAGGAGGACACTTTAGTAGGAGGTCCCTGAGAAAATTAGAGTGGTCCCAGGATTTTGAAGATGGGCATTAATAATTCCAGGAACAGGTTCACCCTCACCAAGTTTATTGTAAGTTCATGGCCAAGTTAAGGCCTAGTCAATGTCAATTTCAGTGTTACAATGTTACAGTTATGGTGGTGGTAGGTAGTTTTATTAGTTTCTAATTAGGCAAAAATAATAAAAGTTGCCCTTTGTTAACCCAATCATGTGTGTGTCTAACAACCTCTGAGGATGCTTGCCATAGATGCAGGCTAGACGTCAGGAGAGAATGCCTCTAGAACATGGCCAACAACCCGACATTATTATTTCTTCACAGACCATTAGAATTAATCTGAACTCGCAAGTGGATTCTAAAAGTTTTGAAATTTAATTTTCACTTTACACCATTTACCTTGGATGTAAACATAGATATCTGTGCCTAATTGGTTGTTGAAGAACATGTCGGTCAAAAATAGGGCTTCACAGTCACCTACATATCCACCGCCAAGACACTGAACTTTGAAGGGGAACCTTACTCAGACAATGATATCCTATGCAACAGAACGTGGAAGGTCTGTGACTTATAAATAGACAAGTGTTTGGAATTATGAGCCTTCTTTGTTAGTGTTTACTACATGCTGAGGGATCTTACTAGTGATGAAGGCAGCTTCCAAATTCCCAGTGTTCTCTGCTGTTTACATCACAATGTTTCCTTTGAACTAATTTTCCTCTTTCAAAAGATAGAGCTGAAAGTAAAGGCTGAAAAAGGGTGAAAGTGAGCCTCATTTCAAGGTCCATTAAACTTGGTATGAGCCTCAAACTGCATAGCAAGCATTTGAGTAGGAGCAAGACTCATATATTCAGACTAGAATCATAGCCTTGGAAGAAACCAGAAGGGCTATCTGCTCCAATCCCTTGCTATGCAGGAAAACACAATCAAAACACCCCCAACAGATGGCCATCCGACCTGGGCTTAAAAACTTCCAGAGAAGGAGTTTTTATCACCCTTTGGAGACAGCATATTCCACTGCTGAACAGCTTTTATGGTCAGGAAGTTCTTCCTAATGTTTAGATTGAATCTTTTTTCCTGCAATTTGAATCTATCTATTTCAAAAGTAATCCTCCACAAGAAAACTGTTTTCCCCTGATGTATTTACCTTCATACAGTTAGCAGAAATGACTATCTTTTTGCATTCAAAATGCCTAGTCTTATCTCTCTACCTGTGTGTCCATCCATTCAACAAAAACTGTGGTACATAAGAGGGAGCGGGAAAATGTGATGCTATGAAAACAAACTTGAAAATAATGTGTGAAAGTGCTTCAAGATGTTTCTTCTTTAAAACCTATCACTGAAATCTCTGGCGGTCCATCCTTGTCAAGGGACAAATACAGTAATCCATGAGGGTTTAAGCCTTCAGAAGCCATCTAATGATCAATCAGCTCAGGTAAAGTTTTCTTCTGGTCTGAAATGCAAATCAGTTCACTGAGTAAAAGTAAACGTTCCCTTTGGGGAATTAATGAAATCCTTCTTTCAATAATGATACACACACAAAACGGAGAGAGTTCACTGCCAGATAGTCTTTTCATAGACTATACCAGCCCACAATCGCTTTGTAACTAGACTGCAGAGACGTCTTCAGTTACATAGCCATTAAGGATGCTGATTTAGTTTCCAGGCATTATGAAACAGTATTTGTTTTGTGTTGCAAAAACAAAGACTGAGAAAACCAATACAAAAGGTGTGTGCGTACATAGGACTGAAACACTCACGGGACATAGCAGTCATGCTTAAATGTAGCCTTTTGACCTTATTGTATGCTATATAATACTTATTTTTAACTTAAACTCTTTGACAACAAGCATCCAGCAAGGATAGGCCCTTTAAAGTTAAATTTGCCTGGATAATATCCTTTAATGGCTGCCATCTATCATCTATCACAGTACAGGGAACGGAGGTAGCTATGTAACAAATCAATCTAGCCTAATTTTCCTCTAGTACAGGTATGGGGCAAACCCAGTCCCGGGGACCGTATGCATCCCCTTGGGCACTTTTCTCAGGCTCTCCTCTCTCACACCATCTTATCCTTCCTTCCATCCATCTCTCCTTCCTTCCTCCTTCCCTCCCTCCTTTCCTTCCCTCCCTCTTTCTACTTCCATCCATCCTCCCTTCCTTCCCTTCCATCCTTTCCTCCTTCCTTCTCTCTTTCTTCCCCCCTTCCCTCTCCTTCCTTCCTTCCCTTTTGTCTTTCCTTCCGTCTCTGCTTCCTCCTTCCCTCCCTCCCTTCCCTCCCTCCCTCTATTCTCTTCCATCCTTTCATCCTTCCTTCCATCTTTCCGCCTCCTTCCCTCTCTCCCTCTTTCTCCTTCCTTCCTTCCCTTGTCTTTCCTTCTCTCTTTCCTCCCTCCCTCCCTCCCCTCCTTCTTTCTCCCTTTCTATTCCCTTCCATCATTTTGTCCTTCCTTCCTTCCATCTTCCCCCCCTTCCTTCCATCTTCCCCCCCTTCCCTCTCTCTTTCTTCTTTCTTCCTTCCCTTTTGTCTCTCCTTTCTTCTCTCATTCCTCCCTCCCTCTTTCTCTCTCCCTCTATTCCCTTCCACCCTTTCATCCTTCCTTCCCTCTTTCCTCCCTCCTTCCCACTGTCCCTCTTTCTCCTTCCTTCCCTTTTGTCTTTCCTCCCTCCCTCTCCCCATTTCCTTCCTCCCTCCATTCCATCCTTCCTTCCTCTTCCTCCCTTCCTCCCTTCTCTTTTTCCTTCCTCCTTTTCTTCTGGGGGATGTTTATCTGGGAGGAGAGAATGAGAACCATGTTTCAAGATTTAAAAGGGTGTCCCATTGAGGAGGGGGGAGGAACCATCTTTCTGCTGCTCTAGAAACCAGGGCACAAGGGAGCAATGATTTCAAAGGACAGGGAAAGCGATTTGACTGAAAAGACTGGGAAAAACTTCCTGAGAGTAAGAATGGCAATTGCGGGAAGCAGATTGATGACAGCAGGCATGATAGCTTCCTAAAGAACACTTTTCTGGCATTGGTATTTGCTGGCAAGGTGTCCTGCTCCATGGTTTATCTTTGCTTGAGGGCTGGAGAATAACTCCATGTTGCAGGGAAGGTTTTCTTAAAGCAAATCCTAGGTTTTCCAATCAGCACCTGTACTGGTAATGCTAAAAACTTGGTTAAAAAATCCTTTTAAATGCATGGTCAGCAAAATGGCTCTGAATATTTTGTCTACTCTGTAAAGATTTTAGCAGTATAGTACTTATTATGGAAGTTAAGCAGCGGTTTTAATCTGCAGTAATAATATGGCTGTTTCTATTTATAAATGATATTCTAATTGCACCTGACACTCCCTTCCTAATGGCTTGTCCTAATTTTTGCCTAAATCCAAAGCTCTTTTGAAAAAGAAATTGGCCATCAGGATTAATGCAAATAACATAAAATGATACTAGGAGCAAAATAGCATTAATAAAATGAAAGATCAGCATGGGAACATTAATCTTATGGGTTCTTGAAATGATTTTTTTTTTTTTAGATTCAGGAATATACAAATTTGGCCACTTGTCATAGGTGGCCAAATGCAAATGAAACTACCATATATACTCGAGTATAAGCCGACCCGAATACAAGCCGAGGCACCTAATTTTACCACAAAAAACTGGGAAAACATATTGACTTGAGTATAAGCTGAGGGTGGCAAATGCAGCAGCTACTGGTAAATTTCAAATAAAAATGGATACCAACAAAATTACATTAATTGAGGTATCAGTAGATTAAATGTTTTTGAATATTTACATAAAACTGTAATTTAATGTAAAACTGTCCAACTCTGATTAAATCATTATTCTAACCTTCTTCAATGTAAATGTGTTTACGTATCCTTAAAATTATCACCATAGTTTATTTTAACTATACATTTTGGGGGAAATTCTGTGTATATATGAATAAGGAAAAGTGGGAAAGACTGATTTGGGAAGGGGGTGGGAAAGAAGGGCTGGAAACAAAAAAAAGTTTGGAATGGGATGAGGTGGTTGAAAAGCTAGGAAAATGAGGCGGAAGAGGGGTAGCTGGAAAAGTAGGGCATATTGGAAGGGGGCAACTGGGGAAGGGGGAAGGACTGAGGTGTGAAAGGGGGGTTGGAAACTAGTAAAAGCTGGGATGGAAAGGGGGGCTGGAAAAGTGGGAAAGACCCCATTCTAGAGTGGGGGGGGACTGGGAAAAGCTGGTGAAATTGGGGTGGGAAGGAGGGGCAGCTGGAAAAGATTGGGATGGAGAAAGGAAAATTGCAAAATGAGTAAAACTGGGGTGCAAAAGTGGGAACTGAAAAGGTGGAAAGATTGGAGTGGGAAGGGGCAAGTGGGGAAGTGGGACAGATTGAGGTGAGTAAGGGGGCAGGGAAAAGGAGAAAGACTTGGGTGAGAAAGAGGGGCTGAGAAAGTGGGAAGCTTCAGTGGGAAAAGGAACAAGACTGAAATGGGAAAGAGAGGCTGGAACCTGGGAAAGGCTGGGATGGAAGGGAGCTGGAAAAGTGGGAGAGAGGGGCTGGGGATAGTAAAGGGGGATAGGGATAGGAAGGGGGAAGCTAGAAAAAGGGAAGTCTGGGGTGGGAAAGGGTGCTGGAAAAGTGGGATGAAACTGAGATGGGGAGGAAGTGGGAAGGACTGAGGAGAGGAAGGTGCACGGCCTCTCCTCTTGGCACAGTGAGAGGAGAGGAGAGGACAGGAAGGCATGCAGCCTCTCCTTCTCTCTCGGCACAGTGACCCAGCTGGTTGCTGTGCGGAGAGGTGAGGATCCTGGCGGGAAGGCGTGTGGTTAAAAGAGGGCCTTATTTTAGCCCCATGCCTTCTTGTCAGGATCCTCACTTGAGTATGATCCAAAGGGGGTTTTTTCATCCTTAAAAAGGCACTGAAAAACTAGACTTATACTCAAGTATATACAGTAAGAGCCCAGTGGATAAATCACAGAAGGAGCAAAGATACATCCTCTTCACCCACATCAGGTCCAAACAGCTTTCAATATGCCTAATTCACTATGTATCATACAAACAACCCCCGGGGTCACTGTCAGAAAGGGGAACAATCCTGTTACTGATTATAATGATGATGGAGATGGTGATTATAATTTCTTAACTCATTTTTACAGCAGCTGTGACACAAAACAAAGGGTCACATGACTTCATACAAATATATTCTGGATCCTTCTTACACTGGCAGCTAACAAAAGCTTCTCTTAAGTAGATTTTAAACTTTGCAGTGAAGGGAGTTGCTTTTGGGGATAGGAACTGCAGATAACTGTCACGAACTGCCCAAGACAAACCCATTTATGTGATTGTTATTCCACTTTTTCAGCAGCATTTAGAATGTTCCAGTTTTTCTCTCTTCCTCATACTTTCCCTCATGTTGATCTTCTTACTTTCACTGACAAAAAAACTGAGTTCAAACTGAACAAGTAGTTTGTGCTCAATTAGCTCAGTGGGATGAAGGAGGACAGGAGACGCAGGACTTTACCTTTCCCCATAGACTCAACAAAAAGGAAACTCATGATTGCATCATCTCCTAGCTCGTCTGTTTTTCCTCTTTAATAGCTTTGGTCATCTTGATCATACTCTGATTTTGGTTGGAGACATATGGCCCAGTTCTCATCAGTGCAATACTGAAGGGTATGCAGTCATGCTATGCATTCATAATGGATGCATTCTCTGTACCTGATGGGATGAAAAGCTCTCTGTCTCTGTAAACCATGTGAATGCCAACCACAGCTTTTGTAGTTCAACACTCCCACTGAGACCATGTTTTACCTAATTAGATCAGCATCCTTCTCGCCCTGAAGCACTAGCAACTTTTTAACATCACCTTCAGAAGCATGAATCTATTAGACCTATTTAATTCCTGTGTATTTCAAATGTCTGTAAATTACATTGTTTATTAATTAAAGTGTCTTTGAAAAGAAAGATGGAGGCAGCCCACTCTATAATGGTTGTCTTATTCTGTTCTACTATGCAAAGATATATACAATCAAAGAGACTCTTAGCATGAAGAAGACAAATATTCCACTGTCACCACCCAAAATAAATTATTGGTCAGTTTCTGATGGATTCCATCCATATGTGTATAATAGATAAACTGATTGTTGGCATGGCCAACTTTGACACTATTAAGAGTGTGAGAGAGATGTATTGCCTTTTGGTTTATGCCCTTGTAACCACTACCCAATGCTCTCAAAGTTGACTCTACCACCATCTCTTTGGTGAATGATTGTGTGCATATTTCTCATGCACTCTCTGTGCATATGTCCATGGAGTGGGATTTTAATGGATCCCTTTTTCACATTGACCCTATAGTTTCAATCCTTGGGCTGCTGTCTCTTGCCCTTTTATTCTTAAAATCCCTCCCTGGATCTGATGCTCAGTCTTCATGGGGATCTCTATATTAGACAATTGGTTAAGCATGCTTTGCTTCTCCTGTTAAGTACACAAAAATGTCTAAACAGAGATGTAGAAAATAAGAACAGTAACATTTTATTCTGTACCTAATAAATAGCCAGCCTCTGTTTCAACCAAAAATAATTTTCCCAATAATAACAACAACAACTACTACTACAACAACAACTTTATTTTAATACCCCACCACCATGTCCTCGTAGGGACTCAGGCGGCTTACAAATAGGACAGCAAGTTCAACAGACATAAAAGCAAACAATCCATTAAAACAAAACCACCACTAAAATAAAATAAGAACATCATAAAATACAGTAATCCATATGCACACAATTAAACATATGAGAAAACAGCAGCATTGAGGCTCCATCAGACTATGTTCAACAAAAACCCAATGAACATAGTTACAAAATGAACGTAACCAGGCTATAAAAGGACCGGGCAGGGGATAGTGCAAAATAATGTACAATAGGGCCGGGGAAATGGATAAAGCACAGAGAACAAAGTATTATCTGGCAACCTAGGGACTGGGGGATTTATGACTAGGGAGTAATCTTTCTCAAATGCCTGCTAGAACAACCAGGTTTTCAGATCTCTGCGAAAGGAGGACAGTGATCCTTGAATTCTTTCTACAATGTCAACATCTCAAACCTATTTGGATCATATCATTTCCTGTCTTCTTAGCATTCTTAACTCTGTTTTTGACTAACCCCAACTCTCTATTTTACAGACAAGCCTTAGATCATATTCTGTTTGCAATATCTCCCACACATGCAATTGGCTGGTTGCACCCAGACTGGCCCAAACTTCTTGCTTTACAAATGGCTGTGATTTACTAATCAAACAGCTATTATTTAGGGTAGTTATTAGACGTTTAGCCAATGACTTGAATACCCTAGCTTTTTCATATTAATTAGAGAGCATCTTGGAAATCCATCTGTTTGTACTAGGTTCTTTACATATTTCTGAATTTTAGATTAGCTGGTGATGGACGGAACTGATTATTATATAGTTTGACCCAAGGTATACATCTACAGCAATATAATATTCAAAAACAAGTATTTTCAGTACTTTGCAGAATCTGTTCTACTAGTTTGATTCCAGATATGCTGCTTTTAAAGTTAAAAATGACATTTATGTACAAAAACTAAAATGATTCTATAAAACTATTTTGTTTTTATGCAAGGAAACCACAATTTCATGAACTTGCAAAATTCTTCAAAGAATTAACCTTCTAGGCTTATAGACAGGAAATGCATAAAATTTTTATTCATTTTCAGCTATTGCTGTACTAATAAGAGTAGCTTACAGGCGATGAGTTCCTATTTAATGCTGGAAGATTAGATACTTTAATACTGTAAAGCTCCATCAGCATATTTAGCCAAGGATCACCACTGTATTTAGCTTGCATTCATATCAGCATGCCTGTAGAGCACTACAACACTCTGCTTACATGGAAGTCCATGACAGCAATGGCTTCCAGTAGTGTGACTGTGTGATAAACCTGTCCTAGGACATCCTATGTCCAATGTAATTGTACTAGAATATGTCGCAAAATTATTTTAACCAATAACTTCTTGCACTATAGCAAACTATAGAGGTACTTGTAGTAGTTCAAAGTAGTAACACCACTTCTGTACTAGGAGATGGGTAGATAGATAGCTAAGGTGTGCCAACTATATATGTTTTTAAAAGGCAGCAGCATGTTTATCTTGGAGGGTTAAAACAATCTAATCCCTTTTGGCGGCATTCAGAAGGACTCACTCTAAAACAAGTTGTATAATTTCATTTCCCACTAAGTGTAATTATTCATGCTTTGATATGACTTACATTTTTTCCTCTTTATATGTTATGCACTTTGTATGTTCTAAAAGATTAATGTCATGGCTTCTAAGTTAAACACTATTTGAAAAGCTGGATAAAAGTTGCCTGTTTTGATCCCTCTATCTTTAAAGACATTCTGTCCTAGCAATATTCAAAGCCTTGAAACTATTAATTTCATACAGCTAATAGCTGAAAAGTTTTACATTTGGATGCATAATAATGTGATGACCACCCAGGCTCTGCATTTTAAACCCTAAAATATGCAATCAAGGAATGCAGTTCTCCCGAAAGCATCCACACCATTTGCATGTTTTATTCTCTCTGCTGAATTTGTTTGCAATTTTCTTCAGGCCACAGGCACATTACATTTTTTTACACTCTAATTCCAGTTATTTTCCCACCCACCACCCATCCTCATCCACATGACAGAATCTATGCTGGCTGGGAAATTCTGAAAGTTAATGTTCATAGAAGTAACTTTTCTAATCCCTGAATTTTAGTACAGATTTTAGAATATTTTGATGCAGGGATGAATAGGCTTTCTATATAGCACAGTGCAGTTTAGAGATGATAGTGGTAAGTGAAACATTTATACCAGAAGTAATGTTTATTTTTATCTTGAGGATCATGTGCTCTAGTGTTGTATCTATGGAAAGAGAGGATGCATCACTCTCAAGTAGAAAAGGACTCTCCCTTTCTTTGTATCACATGGCAGTAACGGTAAAGGTTTCCCCTAACATTAAGTCTAGTCGTGTCCGACTCTTGGAGGTGGTACTCATCTAGATTTATAAGCCGAAGAGCTGGCGTAGACACCTCCAGGGTCATGTGGCCAGCATGACTTAATGGAGCACCACCTTCCCACAGAAGCAATACCTATTGATCTACTCACATTTTCATGTTTTCAAACTGCTAGGTTGGCAGAAGCTGAGGCTAACAGCGGAAGCTCACCCCACTTCCCGTATTTGAACTGCCAACCTTTAAGTCAGCAAGTTCAGCAGCTCAGTGGTTTAACCTGCTGTGCCACCAGGGGGGATACATTGCACTTTCTAAGAAAGTCACCCTCATCCTATGTCCTTCCTGATGTTCTGACCTACAGTTTCCACCACTCCTGATCATTAGCTATGTTTAGTGGTGCTGATGGATTATCTCTCCTAAAACAAAGAAAGTCATGGGAATTTTCTCATTTCAAAGTCTAAACTCTATACTCCAAACCAGAGTTTAGAATTACTTTTTTGAACATTTCCATTCTCCTTCTTTGTGTGATGTCCAAAGACTCTTGGGGTTTCTAGCATTTGGTCAAGTTTGAAGTTGAAGAGTGTGGTGGGGGGGGGGGGGGGAGGTCATTAATGATGAGTATGTATAATGTGGATAGAGAGAGAACTTAGGATGACTTGCAAATTGACCCATTCACAACATCTATATAAATAAAAATGTAATGTTTGTGGGATTAACATAACTCAAAAAACCACTGGACAAATTGACACTAGATTTGGACACAATACACCTATCAGGCCAACGAGTGACCAACGCTCATAAAAACATTGAAAAACATAGCATAGTGGAATTAAAAAGCCAAAAAGACGCTACAGCGCATGTGCAAAAATGACTCCCCTAGCAAACAAAACACAAAATAGCATATCCACACTCTCTTCTGGACTATAGCTCCCAGCAAGCCCTAGACCAGGCCCTTTAGTAGAGGAGGATGATCCAAATGCACTGCTTTCAAGGTGCAAGCTTTCTTCTCCTTGAATTTCTTTAAGACCATCCCAATTCCTGCATATTTCCAATTTCCTATTCCTGGACTGCAACTCCCAGAAATCCTTCAGATAGGTTAGATAGATAGATAGATTAGATAGGGATAGATAGGTAGATAAATCGATCAGGAAGGCTGCTGGGAGTTGCAGTCCAAGAATAGATAGAGAAGGAAGAAAGGGGAGAAAGAGGAAAGGAAAGAAAAGGGGGGATGAAGGGAAGAGGAAGAGAAGGAAGGAGAGAAGGAAAGAAAAAAGGGAAGGAAGGAAGGAAGGAAGGAAGGAAGGAAGGAAGGAAGGAAGGAAGGAAGGAAGGAGAGAGAAAGGGAGAGTTGGTTGGCCACAGCAACGTGTGGCGGGTACAGCTAGTTAATTTCTAAATCCTCATATGGACTGATGTGTATTAGCAGAAATTGCAAATACGCTTTATGATAGAAATTGCAAATATATTTAATTTATCTACAATTCTATGGATGAAGTATATGCTGAGGAAGAGGAGGACTGCTACACAGGATCATATATAGTTACTTAATTTAATTCACTTTGCTAATAGTGCAGTCTGATATATGGTAGTTACTCATAGGTGTCTAGTTGTGTCCAAATAAACTTCATCCTCGGTAAAGTTTTCTTTATAATTGCAACCTTAACTTTTTATTACATAACTCATAAATGAAAAGATGACAATTTTAGATTTCTGATATATATGCAGTCAAATTAACTGCAATTTTTTGATGCATTTGAGAAATTATGTTTGAGCAATTGGTCATAGTTCTTTAAAGCAAGTGATTTTTTTTCTCTAGAATGTCGCATTTCTACTTCTTTCAAGCTCCTCAGACGCTTTTTACGTGGGAGTTTCATGTGAATATGACAAAACATTTTTGTTTTGTCCTACTGAAATGGAAGGATGATGAAACAGACTTCTCATAAAATCTTTCTCTGGGTACACTTTGTTTTAGTCTTATAAGGAACAGATTAGTTTGCCTGTATGAAATTCATAAATCTCTTTGCAAACATTGTAGGCTTAGCTAGTAGACAACCACATTTTTGTGTGGTGTCGACATGAAATGTGGGCATTGGAGGAGTTTAAAATCTCCCTTAAAATGTTTTTGGTATTAATTAACAGCCTGGGCATATTGCTATCTTTCACCCGTTTCAAGACTTCTCGGTGCATGACCCCAGCCAATCAAAAACTGTTCTGATCTATGCAACGTATCTGAGGACCTCATCAGATGGAAGTCCAGTAGCTCGGGGACAGTTGAGGAAACTGGGGCAGCACCCAGCTTCATCCACTTACCGTTGTGGGTCATGGGCTGCCATCCCACAGCGTTTCCTGTTTGCCCCCGGCTTCCTCCCATGCTGTCCCCAGCTTCTTCATTGAGGATATGTGTGACTACCTGTATCCTCAGGGCTTCCTTTTAGCACCTCCCAGGACAGAGCCCAACGGAGCCATGCTGGAAGTAGCTCTGTGTCATATGATGGGCTCTGGCAGTGTGCTAAAAGGAAGAAAAAACTCCGACTGATGAGGTTGCAAGTGGCATGTTGTTTATCAGACTTGTGTACATGACTGAAAATGGACAAATCCATTTTGGTTTGCTCACTCATCACGCAACTGCACTACTCCTTGACTAACTTCATTATGTTCCAGTTTCATTGCTTGGTAACCATGTGTAAACAAGACTTCTTTGATCAAATTCCAGTTATGTTAAACTATAACAATTAGGGAAGGGAAGGAACAGAACAGTTTGATATCCTAAGATTCTAGGACTTCTGTGTGTTGCTTCAATCTGTTATTATAATTTAATTCTTATCTGAAATCTGGATTTGAGAATATATATTTTACAATCCCAAACACATGTCATATTATTAAAACTAGGATATTAAAAAAACTACTTCAGTGTTTAAAATGATCTTTCAATCATGCCCCTATGATAATAAATGTGAGGTTGCCTTTGAAGACTGTTCGGAAGCCCCAAATGGTCCAACAGGCTGCAGCCAGATTGCTCACCAGAGCAGTGTACAGGGAACATACAATCCTCACTAGGTCAGCTCCACTGGCTGCCAGTCTGCTACCGAGCACAATTCAGAGTGCTGGCTTTAGCCTATAAAGCCCTAAATTGTTCTGGCCCAGCTTACCTGTCTAATGTATCTCCCCCTATGAAACATCTCGGAGATTAAGATCATCCGGGGATGTCCTGCTCTCAGTCCCACCTCCTTTGCACACATAACTGGTGGGAACAAGAGACAGGGCCTTCTCAGTGGTGGCTCCTCGGCTATGGAACACCCTCCCCAGTGACATTAGATCAGTCCAATACAAAAACCCTGGCAGAATTGGAAAATTTTAATTATGAAAATCCACATGACTAGAAAGGTGGGGGTGCCATTGGCTTCCAATATTTTTTTCCTGAGCCAGTTTAAATTGCATATTTTAAGTTGTTCAGAAAGGCATTAATAACTGAAATCATAATAATAGTAATAATAATACTACTACTAATAATAATAATAATAATAATAATAAATTACAATTGATACATTTGGAACCATCACATTTCAAAGAACTTTGCTTTTGACCAACAGTTACAAGTAAACACTGTGATAAGACTCAAAGCAAACTTTTGCTTTAACCCCAAGACTTCTTGATTTATTGCTTGCACAACAGATAGAAGTGAAGCAGTGATTTTTGAAATGTCTTGACCTAAAAGAGCTGTCATGAAGACCATTCAGACTGTCCAATTGAAGAAGTTTCTAGATTCATTGCTGAACATTCAGACTGTAGAAGTGGCAAGAGACAATTATGGTTCTTTCTGTTTTGTGCACTTTAGATATTTGTCACTTACAGCCAATACATTCAATTTGCAACTCCACATAGAGCTGGGAATAGTTGTGTTCTTGAAATAGGAGACTGCAACATTCTGTTACAAGTTCTACTTATAGTAGTAGTTGTTGTTGTTGTTGTTATTGATGGTATGTGCATCTTTAATGAGATTTTACTTAAACAATACATACTTGGCAATATGATATTATCTGTTAGACTGAAGGAAAGCAAAGAAACATTGGAAGCCCATATATATATAGTAATTACAGTGACTTTTGACATATCTTGGGCATATTATTTGAAATAAAGCATACAACATAATATGGTAACTTGAAAGCAAGAAGCATAAAACATCCCTTAATAGTACAGTAGAGTCTCGCTTATCCAACGTAAATGGGCCTGCAGAACGTTGGATAAGCAAAAATCTTGAATAATAAGGAGGGATTAAGGAAAAACCTATTAAACATCAAATCACGTTATGATTTTACAAATTAAGCATCACGGTTCACAGATATCCTGTTTTACAACAAATCGACAGAAAAAGCAGTTCAATACATGGTAACATTATGTAGTAATTACTGTATTTACACATTTAGCACCAAAACATCACAATGTATTGAAACAGCTGTGGATCCGGGCAGGAGGCAGACTGCGTTGGATAATACAGAACGTTGGATGAGCGAAGTTTGGATAAGTGAGACTCTACTGTGATTTATTTACCCAAAACTCCTTTAAGAGCCATTTGGCTTTTAAGAAAGCTGAAATGGGTTGTAATTTCTTTAGTCTTTTCCGTTTCTAACCTTTTAAAATATTAATGTTATTAGGCACTTAGGCAAGCTTCTAATATATATTCCCTGGATTCCTTTCTGCTGAGGATGTCGGTATTTTAAAATCCCTTGATCCTTCTTTCTATAGAAAGCTATCCCATTTGGCTTCAAACTCAATGATAGTGTTGTTAATGGTGAGGATTCTAATATTTTAGAGTTCTTTTAGAGTACAGCTTAAGAGTGTCAACCATCATATGAATTGGAATGATTCAGTAGAAATTGTTTACTCACACGTTCAAAAAGCTTTCAGCAAAATCCCTTCCCAAAGACTCCTGAGAAAACTTAGCACTCATAGAGTAAGACAATAAGTTCTCCTGTAGAGGGGATGCTAAAGAATAGGAAGCAAAAAATAGGATGTAATGGAAAATTCTTGAAAGAAGACTTGCAAATGGTGATGTCCTGCAAAAGTCTGTCATGGAACTGGTGCCTTTAAGCTGATTTTTCATAAATTATCTGGATAAGCAGCAAAGTTGCTATATCAATTGATGGTGTACATTTTTAGGGCAATAAAAACAAAACAAGTTAGTACATTCACCAATGAGGAGGTACAATATATTTTCTGGCAACAAGTATAACATAATGGTTTGACTGTTTGTTTGTTTGTTTATTTATTTATGATATTTCTATCCCGCCTTTCTCAAGCCCGAAGGCGACTCAAGGTGGCTTACAAATTGGCAGCAATTTGATGCCATAACAATCCACAATGTACAATTAAAACATTTAAAACAGCACTATAAAATTAGTATAAAATCAATACAATACAAAAACCATTAAAACATATAATAACCAATGTCTTCCTGTTAATCTCACTTTCCAGTAGCCTTGTCTAAGCCGTTCCATGTTTTAAACTTACATAATTCTGTGTTTGCCTATTGCACAGCATTTCCAAAGGTTTGTTCCAAGAGCCAGATTTTTGTTTTTTTCAGAAGGTCAGGAGGGAGGGGGCCAATCTAATATCCCTAAGGAGTTCCACAGCCAAGGAGACACCACTGAGAAGGCCCTGTCCTTTGTCCACGCCAAATGTGTCTGCGAAGAAGGCGGGATCGAGAGCAGGGCTTCCCCAGACTATCTTAAATTCCTAGATGGTTTAAAGGGAGAGATACATTCAGAGAGGTAAGCTGGGCTGGAACTGTTTAGGGCTTTATAGGCTAAAGCCAGCACTTTGAATTGTGCCTGGTAGACTGGCAGCCAGTGGAGTTGGCACAACAGAGGAGCTGTGATTCAAGAAGGCCAGGGTTAAATTTGCATCTTAAACTTGGAAACGTACCAGTCATTCTCTCTCAGGCAATGGTATACTTCCTTTGAATAATATTTTCCAAGAAAATTGAGTGATAGGTTGTCTTAGGGTCTTCCTAAGGGGCTATCCAGACAGGCCCTAAAACTTGTGCCCTCTCACTTCTTCAGGTGGGGCATCCAAATAACGCCCCATATAAAAGCGACTGCATTCAGAACAAAGCAGGGAAACTCTGCTTTGTGCCGAGATTAGTTGTGAGTGGAAAAGAAGTGGGTCTTCTTGAAAGACCCATGTTTTCTCACTAAAGGTGGAGTCATAACTGTCTTCTCAGAAGTCCTAGGACTTCTGGGGGAGCTGTCCACACTGCCCTCTCACATTTTCAGTCTGGAAATATGAGCGGGCTTTAACCCCCTCCCCAAAACCCCTTGAAGTGGGGGCGAGGTAAAAGCACTTACCCAGCCGCCATGAAAGTGCTGCTTACCCTCTGCTGGCTTGTAGGAAGTTTCATCTTGGCTGGGTAAATTCTTTGAACCCCCCCCCCCCATTTTAAATGGTTTGGGGAGGGGTGGGGACTGTCTCCCTGGCCTCCCAGAAGGTTCCAGGAGGGCATCTGGACACCCACCCCAGAAAGCATGTACTCGCGTGTTTAAAACTTGATTGCACTCACATTAAAGTGCTTTGTGAAACCGCCCTAAGTTGGAATTGACTTGAAAGCCCACAAAAACAACACCAAGCCAAAACAAAAAGAGATTATGCATATCTTCAGAGGGCTTTATGCAAACTGGGGAAATTGGCATTAAAATGAAAAACATATATAAGGGGGTGGTGGACGATCTGCACTGCATATATTCACTGAAAGTATCCAATCTGATGTGGCTGAGCAATAAAAGGGTTCTTGGAATTGTGAAAGATAGTTTGCATGATCTGTCAATCCAATATGCAAATGACATGAAAAATTCTATATGGGCACAACCAGAAAAGGGGATGATACTACCAAGCATTCATGCAGTAAATGTAACAGTGCAATAATGATAATGAATTGATGTGATTGACAAATGGACAGGCCCGGGACTATGATTTGTATTTGTGTGATTTTTACTGTTGTTTTAATACTTGATCTTTTAAAATTGTTTGGATTTTAATTGTATTCGGATTGATATGTGTTGGCATCAAACCGCTTCCTGTTGTAAGGTCACCCTGAGTGTGCCCTTTGGGATGAGAAGGGTGGGGTACAAATGTGGGAAATAAATAAATACTACCAGTATATCACAATGATTTCATATAAGTAAGCATAGGTAGAACACTGTTCATAGATCTGCCCATTACAAGTGTATTGTATATAAGAATATTGTATATACAAGTGTATTGTGTAGAAAAGAATGACCAAAGTGAGCTGGAGCAATTCTCATATAAGGAAAGCTTACTACACTTGAGGGTAAAAATTGGAGAGGGGGATATTTTTCTCCCTGTCTCATAATCTGAAACCCAGTGCCAGCCAACAAAGCAGTGGGAGATCAGGACACACAAATTAAGCATTACATCACTCAGCACATAGTTATGCTATGCAAAGATGTTGTGATGGCTGCCAACACAGGCAAATTTAAAATGGGAAGAAACAGAAGTCTGTAGGATGACATTATGTACTATATAGCTCATAGTCAGAATGGCTGTATTTTACTTTATGTGGCAAAGACTGTGTGCTTCTTAATGCCCATTGCTTAAAAACACATTCATGAGGGTGCCATTATACTTATGTGTTGTTTGTTGACTTCCTGCAGACAAACTCTTATTCTTTTAATTGAAAGTGTAATATTTACTCTTGATTGTTGCTATAATAGAGCATCCAGCTGGGAAAAAAATCTTCATTTAACCTATTTTCTATTACAGTCATCTTTATCAAACAGCGATATCATCTTTGTGAAGTTGCATGCTCCATGGGAAGTGCTGGGCAAACATGCAGAACTTATGAATGTAAGAATGCCTTTCAGGTAGGTTTAGTTATATTTGGAAGTTTACTATCTTCTTTTTAAAAAATGTAAAATGAGAATGAAAACCATAAGTTGGCTGTTTCTAGTGGGCTGCATTTTTTAAATTTAGTTTCAATTTTAATTGAAGGTGATATATAAGCAGTGCCACTATTTTCACGGGGTATTCTGTCCTCAGGCCCTTTAACCCCTTCACTGCTGGAGCCCCCTGCATACTCGTGCCCTGCTGTTTTTTAAATGGACATTTCTTTGAAAACAATGGAAGGTCCAGGAGATCCAGGTACGTACGGCAGCACAGCCAGTGCATGCCTGTTGAACGTATCTGGCATATTCAACACTCGTAACTTGCCAGTATGCGTACTCCGTTGCTGGAGGCAAAGGTCACCTAACTACTTAAGCATCTACTAAAAATAATAATTTCAGATTTACCAAGTTAAATATGTTACTTGTATTTTAAGAAAAAAATGGTAGAATTTCCATATTGTATCAATGACCAAATTGATATCCAATTATCATTAAGATAATGTGGATAATTTGGCTATATAAACATGTCTAAAATCAAATATGATTTATTGTCGAAGGCTTTCATGGCTGGAATCACTGGGTTGTTGTAAGTTTTTCGGGCTGTATGGCCATGTTCCAGAAGCATTCTCTCCTGATGTTTCACCTGCATCTATGGCAGGCATTCTCATGGCCATACAGCCTGAAAAACGTACAACCCAAATATGATTTACATGAATGTATTTTTAAAATTTAGAACTAAATCCTATTTTATGCTTAATTATTTAGAGAACTGGTTTTAAGATAGATTTATTTGGCTTCAACTAATCAATATTAATATATTCAGGCAGCCTAATTCATCTTCCACTTGTAACTCAATTAACCAAGTACAGTGGGCTCTCTGTATCTACAGATTCTGCACCCATGGATTCCACCATCCATGGCTTGAAAATACCTTCCCCGCCCTCCCAAAATCAAAATGTTGTAATTTTATATAAGGGGACTTTACTCTGCCACTGTATATAATGGGACTTGTGCAGCCACAGGTTTTGATATCCATGGGGGCTCCCAGAATCAAACCCCAGCAGATACAAAGGGCCCATTGTAGATACATATTTGACCACTAATTCTTTAACAAAAATTTTGGTGCAAGGGTGGGGACAAAAAACAAAGGACAGTTCAACATTTTTGAAATCTTTTTGTTCTCAAATAATAATAAGCATTTATGAAATTAAACAACAGATCAGGTAGTACTTGATTAAGTACAGAAAAAAACCATTTTGAACCTTTTATAGCCCACCTAAAAGTGTCTTCCAAAATGTAGCCAGGATAATTTTTATTTCTATCAGCCTCCACTTTCCTTAAGGTTTTCATTTTGGTGTCTAAATTGAAAGATCTGTGCTTGCGGTTAGCATGCTAAGGGTAGCTGCAGAGAAAAGTCTTATCTGCCTTCCCCTTTTCTCTCTGCTTTGCTGTTTGCAGATGCTTAGCAAAGGGGCTTGGAAGCAAGCTTTTATTTACCTTGCCTGTTGTAGGCAGACACCCTCAACCAGAGAATGATCAGTTAGAACAGAATCCCATTATTTTCCAATTCAAAGTTTGCTGAATTGTTTACAATAGACATGCTGCTAAAATGCAGCTCCTAAAGTCTGTGTTTTTCTAGTTCTACTGTACTTCCTTCCAGTTCCAATGCCACTGAAAAATGTCCAGCTAAAGAAGAAAAGGAAGGTTATGTATGGACACAAAGACTTAGCAGTTGTTCTTAACCTGTGGGTCTCCAGATGTTTGGCCTTCAAATCTCCTAAATCCTAACAGCTGGTAAATTTTCTGGGATTCCTGGGAGTTGTAGTCCAAAGCACTTGAGGACCCACAGGTTGAGAACCACTGACTTAAAGGAAGCTTCTTTATTAGCTACTTTGTTAACGGAGGCCTATATGTATATCCATAAATATTTTAAATGAAATGTTGTTCCATGTAATTTGAAAAGTAGATATCCTTGAAGAAAAGACAGTTTAGGGCTTCATAACCAATTATATTCTGTGGCCAACCTCTATAGCAGCAGTTCTCAAAGTGTGCTCCGTGGAGCCCTTAGGGCTCTGTGAAGCATACTGAGGGACTCCATGGTTCACTCCTCCTGCTCCCTCCCCCCTCTCCCAGTATTCCCTCCTCTTTCCTGCCCCTCCCCCTCCCTCCTCACCACCAAAAGTCTTTCCCCCCCACCTTCCTTTCTTCCAAAACCCTATCCCCCCCCCCCCCACTACTTAAGGGGTGCTTTGATTATACTTTTCCTGCATGGCAGAAGGGAGTTGAACTGGATGGCCCCGGGATTTCTATTGTTGTTGTTGTTATTATTATTATTATTATTATTATTATTACAAAGACTGGATGGCCACCTGTTGGGGGTACTTTAATTGTGCTTTTCCTGCATGGCAGAAGGGGGTTGGACTGAATGGCCCTTGGCGTTGCTGCTATTATTATTATTATTATTATTATTATTATTACAAAGGCTGGATGGCCACCTGTTGGGGGTACTTTGATTGTGCTTTTCCTGCATGGCACAAGGGGGTTGGACTGAATGGCCCCTGGGGTTGCTATTATTATTATTATTATTATTATTATTATTATTATTATTATTGTTATTATTACAAAGGCTAGATGGCCACCTGTTGGGGGTGCTTTGATTGTGCTTTTCCTATATGGCAGAAGAGGGTTGGACTGAATGCCCCTTGGCATTGCTGCTGCTGCTATTATTATTATTATTATTATTATTATTATTATTATTATTATTACAAAGGCTGGATGGCCACCTGTTGGGAGTGCTTTGATTCGGCTTTTCCTGCATGGCCAAAAGGAGTTGGACTGGATGGCCCCTGGGGTCTTCCATTGAAATACTGTTACTATATGTTGGTTAAAATTGTTCTTCAAAAGTTTTCCCATGCCAGATGGATAGATAGATAGATAGATAGATAGATAGATAGATAGATGTTATATATAATATTATATATAAACATTTCTTGGGGTTCCACGATAAACCTTTGCATCAAAAAAGGGACCATGTTGAAAATGTTTGAGAAACCCTGCTCTATATATTTTAAAAGCCCCAAGTTTTATCTTTAAGAGGTTATGGGAAAATCTACTCAGGGCAAAGTGTGGCAATCCAGATGTTGATCCACCTCAACTTCAGTGTTCCTGTGCTTGCCAGGGCTAATTGAAACTGAGGCCTGACAACTCTGAGGCTGCATTTTGATTACTTCTTCTTTAAGCTATTAATTCCCTTGCTGAAGCCTAGCAAGATCAAAACTACAGGCAGTTCTGTAGGTTTGTTCCCGAGTTAAATTTGTTTGTAAGTCAAAACTGGTACATTTTAAAGTGTAACTCCAGCTAAAACTATATATATTTTTAATCTTTGGATAGCATAGGGAAGGGTTAACACCCATGTGGTGTTTGTTTTGAGTCTGTGCCCCTTTTCAGAAGATTTCACCTCACTTTCTGTCCCTGTGATAATTGGATTTTGAAAAATTTGGCTTGCTGTGGAAACAAGGACTGTTGAGGAAATTTCAGTGGAGACACCTTTTCCCCATGATAACTCTTCCAGGAGTGAATTTCCCTTCCGAGGGGTAGATTTCTCTCCCTTCCTGTGGTCTTACCCCATTCTTAACTATGAGTTGTTTGTAAATTGACTGTATATCACTGTTTCAACAGTGATTGAGTTTTCATATTCAGGCACATCCTTTGAGGTTTACTTTATCCATATTTTTGAATTTAAGCAGCCAATCTAACTCATGGATCAAAATTTAAAAAACCTCAAATTTACAGATATGGGGAACTGAGCATAAGAACCTCTCATAGAGGGTGTTCTTCATTTTGGACAATAAGTATTTCATTACATCTTCTTGAACAAGGGCTCTGACTAGCTTCTGTATGCTATTTAACAATGGCTGAATCTTGTACATTTTAGCAATGACTGTATATTATACACGGAACAAAAGCGTAATAATTATCTTGCCAAATCAGATCAATGTCCATCAAAATCAGCATTCTGTTTCCAACAATGATCATTCAGGTATTTTGGGGAAATTTACCAAAAGGGCATGGGGGCAACAAGGACTTGCCCTAGACATTTCTGCCTGAGTTTTGCTGCCATCCATTGCACATACCTGACTTGACTAGTAATTGGGTTCGCATTAATGATGGGGCACTCTTCCACTGCACCAAAAAACAACAGGCACTAATTTAAGGGGCACACACATATCTGTCCACTAATAGTATGTTGATATCCATTACTCTGTAGCATGAGACAACCACTCTATTCTGTGTAAGAACAGGTGTAGCACAACATAGAGATACTGGACAATACCTAGAACTGTTTTGATTAAGGACCTCATCACATGAAGTCACCCAACATGGGTGAGAGCCAGGGGTGGGAGGTCACTAGTCAGCGTGGTAAACCTGTGGAACAGTGGGGGAATCCATCACCCCACGACCCACGGGGTTGCCCTCCCCATCCCACAGGGAAAAGCGTCGCTGTCCAGATTCCCCCTGAGCTTACCTATTGCTAGCAACGATAACATAGGAAGCCTTCCGTGTCTTGTTGCTCCATCGTGAAACACTTTCAGCTCAATTCAGGGAGACAGCTCTGCTGGAAGTAGCTGTATGTCATTTGAAGGTATCCAATGGGTTCGGTCCCCAAACTGTGCTGAAAGCATTGTACGGCAGGTAAATTTGCCCATGTGATGAAGTCATACTGTTATCCTGAAGACAATATCAATCACAGAAGCAGGAAAGTAGAGTTTTGTTAATACATCCATAATTGTTTTAGGTCTAATCTTATCAACCAATATATTAGAAAATGGGAATTTGTAGTGGGACGTATTGCTGTGCTAACAGACTGCTACAATCTAAGACAGGCATCCTGAAACTGTGGCCCTCCAGCTGTTTGGGCCTTCAACTCTGAGAATTCCTGACAATTGAACAAGCTTGTTAGGACTTCTGGGAGTTGGAAGCCCAAATAGCTGGAGGGCTGCAGTTTGTGGATGTCTGATCTAAGACTAAGCCAGCTATGACATTAGATGAGCAGTTAACACAAAAGCATCAGCGCACAGGCTGGATCTATGCCGCCCTTTATCCCAGGATCTGATCCCAGAATATCTGCCTATTCCAGATTATCTGGCAATGTAGACTCATATAATCTAGTGTAAAGCAGATAAACAGCTTACTTGTCCAAACGTATATCTCTCTACATCCCTCCACGTAGCTTAAGATCATCCAGGGAGGCCCTGCTCTCAGTCCCACCAGCCTTGCAAGTATGCTTGGCGGAGAAGAGGGACAGGGCCTTCTCAGTGGTGGCCCCATGCCTGTTGAACTCGCTCCCTAGCAAGATCAGGTCTGCTTCTTTCCTTCTTTCTTTTAGGAAGAAGGTTAAATCACGACTCTGGACAGCAAGCTTGACAACATCTTGGATGTTGAACCAGACTGAAATTGGCTATATGGTTGATGGCAATGCTTTTAATGTGTTTTTAACTTAATGTTTTATTTATTGTTTTAAACTGTTGCTATTTGTGTTTATATTTGTATTATATTGAGACTTCAAATTGTGGCAGGTTTGTAAGCTGCCATGGGTCCCCCCTTGGGGGTTGAGAAGGGAGCGGATAGAAATATTGAAAATAAATAAATAAATAATCTGGGATCAGATCCTGGGATATAGGGCAGTATAGATCCAGCCACAGATGTCTCCAAGTACCCTTTTATAATTAATAATAGATTGAATCTTTATCAAAATTATTGTAGAGATTAAACATTTGATAATCTTTTTCAAGTTAACAATGTAAGAAGGGACAGAATATACAAATAACTCATACCTCATTCATTTTCCCTTTTTTGTAAGTTATTGAAATATTGCAAGCATCACTCCCCTTAATGGAAAGCACAAACCAGCCTCTTTTAGCATTTTACCCCCAGTCAAGGGACCTTCCTTTCACATTTTTATAGTTCCATGTCCTTCACAGATCATTTCAGCACAAATACACACAATACATGGACAAGCATTTGTTAAACTGTTGCATAGGGTATATCTGACATTTTGTTAGGGTGAGAAAGGTAGAAAAAGAGCCTATCTTGTTCAATCAATTTGATTTGACCGCTAAAATCAAATGGGCATTCCAGCCAATATACTTTTGCAATCACAATATAGATGCAAGAAAGGGGGGATAAAACTTGCCATTGGTCTAACATAAATGGGGAGAAGCACCTATCAAGTCTTTACATATTGTTTATGTGCTGCATGAATGTCACCTCTGTGCATCATCAGTAACACCAGTATCCGCTGTATGTGTACTGCATGCATAGTTATGCCAATCTCCCAATGCCAAGCACTATCTGCCTCTGTATGAATGTTTTAATGCTCCTTTTTTGTAAGCATATCCCATTTATCCAAAAATTCAGTTGTTGATGCTTCAAGCATAGCACTGACTTTATTTATATTTTCATTTGCATTCCAAAAAGTTGGCATCATTTTGAGGGCCATTTGAAAGACAAATGCCTCTTGATCACGTTTTTCCATGCATGATATAAGTGGAAGAAAGAAGAGTAATCAGAATGAAAGTATTTTCACAGTTTCCCTAATACCCAAGATTGTTGTGGGTTCTGTGATAGTTCTGTCTGTTAATCTCTCTCTTTAGTTTCTTCCTCCACCTCTTACAGGCTTCTATCTTCAATCTCCTTTCCTTCCTTGCTAGTTCATACTGTAACTGACGATGGGTTTTCTTCTCGACTGGCTTCATTTTTGCTGTTCTTCCAGGAGAAAAATCTATTACCTGCACCGCCGATACAAGTTCCTGAACAGGTTAGTGATTTCCTTCCGTGTTAACATATTAATGCAAAAAGTAAGGCATTCATCTGTGAATTATTATTTATGTAAATACAGTGATTACTGTCCAGTGAACTACTGTTACCTTGATATGTACTTCTCAGCCAAGTTAGGTAAAGGTTTTCTCTTGGCATTAAATCCAATCGTGTCCGACTTTGAGGGTTGGTGCTCTTCTCCATTTCTAAACCGAAGAGCTGGAGTTGTCCGTAAACACCTCTAAGGTCATGTGGCCAGCATGACTGCATGGAGCGCTGTTACCTTCCCGCCAGAGCAGTACCTATTGATCTACTCACATTTACATGTTTTTGAACTGCTAGGTTGACAGAAGCTGGGGCTAACAGTGGGAGCTCATGCCGCTCCCCGGATTTGAACTTGTGACCTTTTGGTCAGCAAGTTCGACAGTTCAGCACTTTAACCCACTGTGCTATCTAGTATAAAAGCTGCTATTAGAAAAAAATGTAAAGGGAAAGGTTTCCACTGACATTAAGTCTAGTCGAGTCTGGCGCTGCGAGGTAGTGCTCATCCCCATTTCTAAGCCAAAGAGCTGGCATTGTCCATAGATGCCTCCAAGGTCATGTGGCCGGTATGATTACATGGAGCACCATTACCTTTCCATTGAAGTGGTATCTATTGATCTACTCACATTTGCATGTTTTTGAACTACTAGGTTGGCAGAAGCTGAGTCTAATAACAGGAGCTCCCCCGTCCTGTGCATTTGAACCGCCAAGCTTCCAGTCAGCAAGTTCTGCAGCTTAGCGGTTTAACCTGCTGTGCCACTGCAGCCCCCAATTTAGAAGAAATACAAATGAGAAGAAATACATATCCAAATATCTCTTGTTTTCATGGAATTAAGGGATTCCTACACGTTAGTAATCTAGCATGCAATACAATAAGTAAAGGTTAATATCTGGTGACTTTGTTAGTTAGTAAAAGATGGATTGACGTAATGAAGTAAGACATTATTTTTTGGACATTTTACTCATAAGCTCCAGACTATCTATTCTGTAAATATTTGCTTATGTCAAACAAACATTGCCAGCTCTAGTAGTGGGTGGCACTGGCAAAAAAACTCTCTGAGACAACAGCTGTGTCCCCATAACTGACACATGTTCATACTGCTCCGAAAGAGGCTCAGTAAACCTTTTTTAAAGTATCTTTTAGCATCTAATACATAAGTAATGGGGCAATGGGATCCGGTACAATTCTCAATGTTGTTCAGCTTTAACTGAAAAGCAGGATCTGAAACTGTGAATGTGAATCAACACTACTGGTATGGGACTGTGCATAACATCCTTCCAGATGTTGGAGAAATTTTACATTACAGCTCCTTGAGAACACAGTAGTTTTCAAACGTTGCTTTCCCAAGCACAGCCTCTTGATTTCCTATTGTTTCTTGAGCCACACATCTTTTGCCCTACAAGGGGAAAAGCAAGCTTTTATAGTGGACGTAATGATCAGTCTTGTAGTCTCCAATAAACATTCCTTTTAATAAAAATGGGAGACTCTTCACATATCTCTTGTGTATTTGGCCTGAAAATACATCTGGCTCTCTATCAAGTCTCAAGAAACCTCTGTGTGGATAAACTTCTTTGAAATTTCCGTTCTGCTTTGCTGGCAGACTCTCCTGTGTGTGTGCATGCATGCACACGCCTGTCAACGCATGTGTTGACCTATTGAATGGATACTATTAAATCTTATCACTGTGACTGCTTTCAGCTCTCAAGCTGTATGGTTTTTTGTTTTCTTTGAGAATTCATGCCTTTTACAGCATGTCAACACAATGCAGTGGAGCCAAACTGACAGGCCATCTTTTTGAAATTGCACCTTCTGTGACATACAAGTGGGTGGCAAGTAGACATAAAGTTATTACATTTTCTAAAGTTCTGTTTCCAGACCTTTTTGTCCTTGAATCTGAAATAGCCATATCTAACTCTCCACTATGTAGTTTGTCAATTAAAATGAGAATGTAAGTGAAACTAGCGAAAAGCTTCAGGAAATGAGATCTCTATGGGTTTATTTTAGCTGTCCTGAGTTTTGTAGTAGAGTAGTCACTTGCACATTGTAAGAAAGCAATTGCTATATATCACAGAGGGAGCTGCGGTGGTACAATTGGTTAAACCGCTAAGCTGCAGAATTTGCTGAACAAAAGGTTAGCAGTTCAAATCCGCAGGACAGGCTGAGCTCCCATTGTTAGCCCCAGCTTCTGCCACCCTAGCAGGTCAAAAACATGCAAATGTGAGTAGATCAATAAGTACTGCTTCAGTGGGAAGGTAACGGCACTCCATGCTTTTTGCTAGCCACATGACCGAGGAGGCATCTATGGACAATGCCTGCTCTTTGGCTTAGAAATGGAGATGAGCACTCCCCCAGAGTCAGACTCAACTATTCTTAATGTCAAAGGGAAACCTTTACTTTTTTATATACACCACAAATAAAGGACTGTCCTTCAAACAGATGACTATCCTCCATAAACAGAACATGTGCAAGATCACAGAAATGGAATTGGTAATGCATTGGGTTGAACATGCAACTGGTGCAATGTTACAATTCAACACAAGGATTGCATCCTCTCCAACATTTCACAATTGAAAACTGAGACACATATTATAATTATAAATATTTATAATATTATAATGTAATGCAATATAATACTACTAATAATAATATGATGTTGTAATTATATATTTATAGTACATGTTATATTACTAACAATATTACAATATAATGGTATAGTACAATATAGTAATATTTAATACTGATATTGTACTATGTTAATAATATAATATATTGTATGTATATATAACTTGTAAGCTGCTCTGAGTCCCCTTCAGGGTAAGAAGGTTGGCATATAAATGTCATAAATAAATAAATGTGACCAAGCAATATTGGAGTGAGGTCAAAAGTTATTAAGGACGAAGAACACACAAACTGAGAGAAGATGCAGCAGTTTTCTTTTGTGTATTGTCGAAGGCTTTCATGGCCGGAATCACTGGGTTGTTGTGTGTTTTCCGGCGTGTATGGCTATGTACCAAAAGCAGACTATCCCACTTTTCTCCTCTCTTTGGTAGCATATTAACTATTTTTGCACTTTGAATTCCGTTTGCAGTAATTGAAGTAAGCTGTGGACAAAAGAAAAACGAGAAAAGAGAGGAACTGGGATATTTTAAAATCAGTTAAAAAGGTGGGATGACAAGATTAATAGGGACTATCCCTGTTAAATCAGGACAGTTGGAGGGCATGGGGCTTGGCAGCACAATCACTGCATAACACACACGTGGAAATCTATGCTTTACAACTGTGATGTAGTATCATGGCCATGACAATTCTACGTTATATTGAATGTTTCTATTCTATCAGGAAATAAACTAGAGGAAATACTGTTTCTGTATTATTAGCAATGAGTCCATTAATTACTGTTCTTTTTTGTTTTGTTTTGTTTTCATTTTTTAAATTGTTTCAACATTACAGCATCTTGCTTACACTTCGTTTCCATTGGTGCTCATACACTGCATTTCCATGTAACGTTACTGCACATAACAACCTTCTCTTTTTATACAACCTTCTCTTTAAAAAGGGGGGGAAAAGGAGGGGAAAATAGATGACTTCCGGTCTATCCCAATCTAGTCACAAAGAAAGCTAGTATCATACACTTCACCCTCCAGATGTTTTGGCCTTCAACCCAGGAATCCTAACAGCTGGTAAACTGTCTGGCATTTCTGGGAGTTGTAGGCCAAAGCACCTGGGGACCTACAGGTTGAGAACCACTGCTCTAGACCTTCCTATACTCACTCTTTTCTCATATTACAACAAAAACCTTTAATTTATTCTTCAATACTCAGAACTGGCAAGCTCTTCTCATCTTCATGCAAAAAGTGAATAAAAGGTTTTCAGTCTTTAACATTTTTTTTCAATGTCCCTTCTTTTAGTAGGCATGTTAATTTGTCCATTTCAGCCAGGTCCATCATTTTTATTATCCATTCCTCCGTTGTTGGTATTGTTGTACTCCCCCATTTCTGTGGATATAGCATTCTGTCTGCTTTGGTCATATATTGCCATAGTCTCTCCTGGTTATTTTTGTCAGTCAGACCAAGTACAAAAGTCTCCGGTTTTAGCTAGATGCTTTCCCCTAAAATTTTCTGTATCACTGTGTGTATTTGAATCCAGTATTTTTGGCATGTTTGCATGTCCACTACATATGATAAAATGAACCACTTGTTTACATTTTCAGCAAATATTGGAGCTCTTTTTATATATCTTAGAGAGCTTTTCAGGAGTCATGTACATCATTTTATAGAAATCCTCTTTTAAGTTATAGCGTTCCATGAATTGTAACCCTTTATTCCACATTGTCTCCCATTGTTCCAACATTATATTGTGTCCCACATATTGTGCCCACCTTATCATGCATTCTTTGACTTGCTTATCTGCCATTTCCCATTTCAATAACATTTTATACATTTTAGCCATTTTTGTAACTCAAATTCCAATTTGCTTATTTCAAAACCAACTGACTGCTTCTCTTGTCTGAATCTCTCCATTAACTGTAAATAAGAAAACCACTGGAAGCCAAAATCCTCTGCAATTAATTGTCTTCGTGTTTTGATTCTATAGTTTCTGTGTACATTTTCTAAGAGATCTTGATATGTTAACCATTTCTTCTTACCTTGCATCTCTTTTCTATAAAACACGTCTTGCACAAGATACCCACCCTGGTATCTTCGGGCATAAGATTGATTTATATATTTCCCATATTGATAATAAAACACATCTAACATGGTTTTTGAAATCCACATTCACTTTCACTTAATCATACCACATATATCCATGCCAACCATATCTCAGATCATGTCCCTCCAGTGTTAACATCCTGATATTAATCAACATTTTTTATCCAAACTAAACAGTAAACAGTGAAGTAGAGTTTCAAATTAGGTGTGACTAATCCACCCCTTTCTTTTGCATTTTGTAGCACCTTAAATTTAATTCTTGGCTTCTTTCCTTGCCATATAAATTTAGATATATCTTTTTGCCATTTCTTAAATAGTTTATCTGTTACGATCACAGGTATTGTTTGAAAAAGGAACAAAAATCTTGGCAACACATTAATTTTTATCACAGAGAGCCTGCCCAAAATCAACACTTGTAATTTATCCCATCTTAAGTCTTTTTAAATATATGTCCATAAGGTTTCATAATTATTTTGGAACAGTAGACAGTTTCTATTTGCCAGAGTAATGCCTAGGTACATTAAGTACTGTTCTTGATTTAATATACAAATCATTTAAATCAATATACCATCAATTAAGTCAGCTTCAAACCTTTGGGAAAGTTAGTGCACATTGGGAAGAAAGGTTCTCTTTCTCCCAGTTACCCATGTCTATGAAAGAAACCCCACCCAGAAGCTTCTGTCTTTTCAACCTCCAGCCCAGGAGACAAGAGGAATGCATTATTCCCATCTCCTCTCTTCTCAAAATATTTGGCAAAGCACCAGGTAGCCATGCTGTCTTGAGAAGAAAACCCAAAGGAACTTCCTCTGCAACCTGTAGCAATTTAAACAAGGTGATGATCCAGTTTAGAAATCCTGTGATCAAATTGATTTGGTTGTACTTTATGGAAGGCTGTGGCAAAATGGCAATCTGTATATTGTCATTAATTTCCAGAACATCTCTCTGTTTTGTTCATTATTGTATTCTTGTTATGTTGGAAATATCTGTTTCAGACTGATATCATTATTGATGACTTTAATTATCCTTTTTATCTTGCCTTTCATATGCTGCAGAATCGAGAAACAATTAAGCAGGTTTCGAGGATGGTTACCTAGAAAGCCGATGAGGCTGGACAAGGAAAGGATGCCAGACCTGGAGGAGAACGACTGCTACACGGCTCCATTCAGCCAGCAAAGGATTCATCAGTGAGTGTTCTTGTATTGAGAGAAATAAATTCTACTTTCAGTTTATATCAGAGGATATAGAAGAAGTTATATAGCCTACTATTATGGCTGCAGCCTTACCGCACTGTTTGAATTTCTGCTCAGAATTTTCATTTTGATATGGAGAGAGATTTCACTAAATCAAAAATAGTGTTTCCTGAATTCAGTCTGTGTTGTTGTTGCTATGTGCCTTCCAGGTTGTTTCCAACTTATTAGATTCAAAGTTGACTCAGTCATAGGGATTTCTCGGCATAGGATTTTCTCAGATGGGGTTAGCCATTTCCGTCCTCTGAGGCTGAGGGAGTATGACTTGTTAACATCACCCAGTGGACTTAAATGGCTGTGTCTCCCAGAATCCTAACACAACACTCAAACCACTACACCAGACTGTTTTTCACAGTGTATATACTTAACAGGGGGAAAAACACATTGATACTTATTGTCTTTTGTTTATTTAATTCCAGTTTAACAATATAGTCATATCTTTACAGAAGCATAACTATAAAATAATATGAAAGCACTAGATACTAACTAATCAAACAAGCAAATGAAGAACAGGATGTCAATGTTTAACTCAGCAATACAGCTAATAGAATGTTTGAGCACATATAGCACAATCCAAAACTATATTTTTTATTGTTTTGCAGATATATCTTTTAAGAAATATGGCAAACCTTTACACTTGCATAATGAATAATACAAATGACCCTGAGACTTAAAAATTTGAGTAAGAACCTCATCCCTTAGGCTTATTAATTCCTTTGGCCTGCCTGAGATCAGGATGCCTTATTTATTTATTGTGTCAGAAGCATACAGTTAAAATGTATTTGAAAAACCACAAACAAAGTTAAAAACTTGACATTATACTAAATATCCTTTGATCAGAAGCTGGCCACTTCGAGTGCCTCCATTGTGTATGTGGCGGGGCTCAAGCTGCATCACAGTAAATGGTCTGTGATTTGCTCTTCTACATACTCACATATCGTGAACTCCACTTTATAGCCCCAATTGTTAAGGTTGGCTCTGCATCTCGTGGTACCAGACTGCAGTCTGTTCAGCACCTTCCAAGTTGCCCAGTGTACTCAAGGAGAAATCTCTCATCTGGTATCAGCCACTGATTGAGGTTCCAGGTTTTAGCCTGCCACTTTTGGACTCCCGCTTGCTAAGGTGTTCCTGCGAGTATCTCTGTAGATCTTAGGAAGCTATTTCTTGATTTAAAGCATTGGTTTGCTGTCTGATATCAGAACAGAGGATGGGCTGGAGATGTCAAAGATTTGATTACTGGTTGCCACTTTCCAACGGATGTCAGGTGATACGATACTCGCTAAACGGTATCATTTTTCCAATGATATGGGGCGTAGATATCCTGGCATGCCTCATTAAGAGCCACATCCACTGTTTTAACATGCTGAGATATATTCCACACTGGACATGCATATTAAGCTTCAGAGTAGCAAAGCACATGGGCAGATGTCTTCACGGTATTTGGTTGTGTAATCCTCAGTTGTGCCAGTCAGCTTTAGTATGATACAATTCCTATGACATAGTCAGGCAGTGTTTCTTGTAAGTCAGAACATGGTCCAGGACAATTCCCGAGAATTTTGGTGTCCTGCAATGATGCCTTATCTCTTACTGCCTTCCATGAATGTTACAGGAAATGAATAAGTGTCAAAGGAGGGCAAAACAATAATGCTTGAAATGCTACTTTTGTGCATCTATTGAACTTCCAGTAAATCAGAGTTACTGTATACACTGTTATTTTGTAACATTAAGTTTAAACCCAAGTTGATATTTGCTTTCTGGAATTTTCCAACCTCATTATATCAAGGAAATACATTTTGTGAGCAGATGATCTGAGGGAAACAATTGGAGAAACAAGTCCCACCTATTAGGAAACACATTTTATGTCTGAGGCTAATTTTGTTCTACTGATACTGTACATTCCTGCTACTTTTCTTAGCTTTGAAAATTGCTTTCACATGAAATGACTTCCAAGTAACCCTGCTGAGCATAAATGTTGTATTGTGATTTGCTGATTTGTCTTTTCTTGTCTTGCACAGCTGTTATGTCAGAAATGTCAATGACATTTTTTTTGCATTGCCAGGAACAATAACTGTCTTCCTTGCTTGTGCTATTTTTTTACAAATAGCTTCATCATCCACAACAAAGACACATTCTTCAACAATGCTACAAGAAGTAGAATTGTCCATCATATTTTACAGAGAGTGAAATATGAAGAAGGAAAAAATAAAATTGGTAAGTGTGGGAAATCGACAGATTGTTCTTCATATTGGCATTTCCTAGTATTTAGGCTTATAGTCTTAACAGGGACTGTGACACCCATATTATTTTCTTATGAGCTATACTCTAACCTCTACTCAACACTACACTTTAAATATCAACTTATAGCAAAAAGCTTTGGGAAATGTATGTGGCTGCTTCATCTTTATCTTAAAGAAATTTTTAAGAATTTTCTGTTTCCCTTCCAACATGTAACCTTATTATATTGCAAAAATCTTAGTCCCACCTTTGGTATATTGAATATTTTTGTTTCTAGGTCTGAATCGATTGCTTACAAATGGCTCCTATGAAGCTGCATTTCCTCTTCATGAGGTATTTTTCCATTTTGATTTTTCCTCATTCAGAGACAAAGAGAAAGAGTAAAGTTTACAGGGACACTTATTTTCTCTTCTTCCTCTGTCCCTTACTATGATATTAAAAGATAGAGAGAGGGCGATGTAAGGAGGTGCAAGAGAGAGAGAGAGACCGAACAGTGGGTTGCTGTGAGTTTTCCAGGCAGTATGGCCATGTTCCAGAAGCATTCTCTCCTGACATTTCACCCACATCTATGGTAGGCATCCTCAGAGGTTGAGGGATCTATTGGAAACTAGGCAAGTGAGGTTTATATATCTGTGGAATGTCCAGGGTGGGAGAAAGAACTCTTGCCTGCTAGAGGCAAGTGTGAATGTTGCAAATGGCCACCTTGATTGACATTTAATGGCCTTGCAACTTCAACGCCTGACTGGTCATTGCCTGGGGGGGATCCTTCATTGGGAAGTGTTAGCTGGCCCTGATTGATTCTTGCCTGGAATACCCCTGCTTTTTGAGTTCTTCAAACTGAACCACCTAAACTGGGGTCAACAGGCCAATGGATACTCCACCACCAACATCAGAAGAGCTGCAAGACCAAGAACAAGCCACAAGAGTAAAGACAAAGATCCACCCAGTGGAAAAGTGTTCTTGCCATACATCAAGGGAACCACTGACCACATAGAGAAGCTGATGAAGAAACACAACCTACAAACTATCTACAGACCCACTAAGAAAATCCAACAAATGCTACGTTCGGCAAAGGACAAGAGGGATCCTTTCACCATACGGGGTTTACTGTGAAGGGGGTGAATAGAGTTTATTAGGAAATTATTAGTGCCTATTGGGAAAATGCTGAAAACTGTAAAAGCCTAAGGAAGAGTCTTGTCCTTTGCCATAGAAAAGGGGCAAGGGCAAGAAGAGAGACAGAGTTTTGGGAGAGAACAGGAAAGAACAGGATGCAGAGCTGAAGGACAAGGGACAGGATGACATCCAAGGATCTGCAGTCATAACATGGATGCAGGAGACTCTTAAGTGGGTGAAAGGGCTCTGTCCTTGTAGAGTTGAGAGGAAGGAGGTGAAAGAACATGTTTTTGAAAGGAAGTTTGGAAGAGGGGTGGATCTGTTCATGATCTGTTTATGACACGGCAGAAAAAGGGTATAAGAATGATATTGGAAAGATCAAATGGGACAGGCAGCCTTTTGAGAGACATCTGATTGTCTTGCTGTTTCTGTCCAGTGCGGCCGCACTTGAAATAAAAAGATTTTTTGCTTCAAACCTCACGGAGACTAAATGTCTTTTTTAGATTCACCACATTTGCCTATTGAAATAGTTCCCTTCAACTGTATACCTTGCAGCTGTGGAAAAGTCTACATAGGGACAAATAAATGTAGCACCCAAACACGAATCAAGGAACATGAAAGGCACTGCAAACTAATTCAACCAGAGAAGTCAGCCATAGCAGAGCTCATGATAAACCAACCTGGGTGCAGCATATTATTTGAGAACACAGAAATGCTGGACCACTCTCACAACCACCATGTCAGTCTACACAGAGAAGCCATTAAAATTCACAAGCAGGTGGACAATTTCAACAGAAAGGAAGAAACCATGAAAATGAACAAAATCTCGCTACCACTATTAAAAAATTCTAAAATCAGGACAGTAAAGAAAAAGCAACACTCAAAAAGCAGTGGAATTCCAGATAAGAATCAATCAGAGCCAGCTAACACCTTCCAACAAAGGATTCCCCCAGACAACAACCAGCCAAGCTTTGAAGCTGTGAGGCCATTAAATGCTAACCAAGGAGGCCAATTGCAACATTCACACTTGCTTCAAACAGCCAAGAATTCTTTCTCACAACCTAGACATTCCACAGATATATAAACCTCACTTGCCTAGTTTTCTGGAGACCTCACAACCTCTGGGGATGCCTGACATAGATGTGGGTGAAACATCAAGAGAGAATGCTTCTGGAACATGGCCATACAGCCTTGAAAACTCACAGCAACCCAGTAATTCTGGCCATGAAAAAGCCTTTGACAACACAGAGATCAGACATTTTTACATGATCATTCTATTGAACAACAAATACTAACAAAATTACAAGGACAACACTACTAGATTTCATAATGTAGCCCAGATTTACAAATGTGTTTTGGAAGTGTTTCTCACCTAATATTGTTGATGTCTTTAGAACATAGGGTAATACACGCCCTGCAAACATAATCTGCACTCTAGATTCTAACTTTACAGCAAGGCCCACTCCAAGGAGATGACAAGGAAATCCACGATTCCCAGTATTGTTTGTGATTAGCAATTGGAGATAATCATGGGAATCCACTTGCATCCCCTTAGCATGTAGCATGTCCTCTTATTCCCTTCAGTGTAGGGTGGATGAAAACAACACAATCATGGTTACAGCTGGAAAAAATATCCCACTAGCTATTACTTTGGTTGATGTTCCACCTCAACACCACATGGTTTTCTCCTATGTTTTTCCACGTTAACCAAGGATAGAATGAAATGTCCTCTTTCCATCATCTTGCCCTTGGAAGGGGTTTATATTTGCTCCCCTACTCCACATATGTCAACAACAGTACCTTGTAGGGGCATGCCTAGTACATTAGTACACATTTTGGCATAGTAGCACAATTATATCCTTATTTCTTCATGTATCCACAAGAAAATAAAAAACTGCACTCCGTATTAGCTAAAGCTTCAAATATTCAAGATTACTTCACATATTCCCCTATTTTTCAGTAAACCAGACCATGAGGTTAGATCCGATATATGTCAATCTCTCATAAATCTGCCTTAGTGTTTTGGTGTGTGTGTGATTGCATGTTTAAAGCAGTTATTCTGTAAGTAGATAGGCATGTGCAATTGCATGGATTGTATCCATTGAAAATTGATTGGGGTAATGGATATTTCTCCACTAATTTCTTCTTTATGTCATGTATTTTAGGGTAGTTACAGAAGCAAAAATTCCATAAGAACCCATGGGGCAGAAAACCACAGGCATTTACTCTATGCATGCTGGGCTTCATGGAGAGCGTGGTATAAGTACCAGCCTTTGGATCTTGTACGGTAAAACCTTTTTGAAAAAATCTTAAATTTATATTGTTTGGCATGTGTGAATACTTAAAATCTGTACTGGAAGAAGCAAAAAATGTTACATATGAACAACGAATATATCTACAGGGGTAGTCTGAGCCTTTTGCGGGGAGTTGGTGGTTGCTTTTCCCCAGTGAACTCATGACATATATACATTACAGTAGGTCTGCCCTACCTTTTGGAGATTGGATCCACTCATGGTACAGTAAAAAAAATGTGAATGATCACACCTCATATTTGTAAATAGCAGTGATGTGAACATGAATGCTTCAGTGTGTCATGACCATGGGATGCAATGATCTGTGGCATCAGTGGTTTCTTGCGTGTGTGTTCAGATGACAGGACAAATTGTGGGCTGTTGTGTGTTTTCTGGACTGTATGACCATGTTCCAGAAGCATTGTTTCCTGACGTTTTTCCTGCATCTATGGCAGGCATCCTCAGAGGTTGTGAGGTCTGTTGGAAACTAGAAAAATTGGTTTTATATATCTGTGGAAAGTCCATGGTGGGAGAAAGAACTCTTGTCTGTTTGAGGTAGGTGTGAATGTAGCAATTGGCCTCCTTGATTAGCATTTAATTGCCTAGCAGTTTTCAAGGTCTGGTTTCTTAAAGACAAAGACCACCCCCCTCCTCCCCAGGAAAAGTGTTCCCACAATACATCAAAGGAACCACTGACCGCATAGGGAAGCTGATGAAGAAACACAACATACAAACTATCTACAGACCCACTAAGAAAATCCAACAAATGCTACATTCAGCAAAGCACAAGAGGCATCCTCTCACCTCTGCAGGAGTCTACTCTGCACCATACAGCTGTGGACAAGTCTACATAGGGACCAGGGGCGGCTCAACCCATTACGCAAAGTAAGCATTTGCAGTACAGTTGATTTTGCCCAGGGGCACTCTTGAGGCGCTCTTGGGGGAAAATAGATCTTGACATATGCGAGTTGTAGTTACTGGGATGTATAGTTCACCTACAATCAAAGAGCATTCTGAACTCTACCAATGATGGAATTGAACCAAATATGGCACACAGAACTCCCATGACAAACAGAATATATATATCAGTGACTGGTTGTGGGCGGGGGGGGGGGGGGGGATACTGTTTGCTTATCGTTGAAAATTACCTAGTGCCGCCTCTGATAGGGACCGCCAAACACAGCATTGCCCAGACACGAATCAAAGAACACGAAAGGCACTGCAGACTAATTCCACCAGAGAAGTCAGCCATAGCAGAGCACCTGATGAACCAACCTGGACACAGAATATTATCTGAAAACAGAGAAATGCTGGATCACTCTAACAACTACTATGTCACACTACACAGAGAAGCCATTGAAATCCAAAAGCATGTGGACAATTTCAACAGAAAGGAAGAAACAATGAAAATGAACAAAACTCTAAAATCATAACAGTAAATTAAGAACAACATTCAAAAACAGGGAATTCCAGACAAGAAATAATCAGGGCCAACTAATCACCTTCCAACAAAAATTTCCCCCAGGCAGTAAGAAGCCAGACCTTGAAAACTTCTAGGTCATTAAATGCTAATCAAGGTAGCCAATTGAAACATTGACATCTACTGTACTTAAAACAGACAAGAGTTCTTTCTCTCACCCTGGACATTCCACAGATATATAAACCCAATTTTCCTAGTTGCCAACAGACCTCACAAGGTCTGAAGATGCCTGCCATAGATGCAGGTGAAATGTCAGGAGAGAATGCTTCTTGCCAGGAAAACAACCCAGTGATTCTGGCCATGAAAGCCTTCGACAATACAAAGACAAGCTGTGATTATAAAGTTTAGACTTCAAAATATAGGCAACCTTGGAGTTAGTTATGTCATTAATAATACCACATGCTATCTCAGGTGATCTATCAGAAAATAATGGTATCTCCAGCAATGTTCTTCTGCTAAGTGTTATACTTTTTCTATAGTTACAGCTAATTAGATTTCTGGCAATGGTAAATCTCGCATTGGCACCCCTGGATGGCATCTTGCCTACATAAGGACTGCAGTATGAAGTCACAGGTCTCAGTATAATATTCTTAGGTTTAAAAATAATGGCTTTCATCCGAATCCTAAAGTTTGATATGCCAGCATAGAAGTGCTGAGAACAAAGCATGCCAACCTCCCTTTCGGACTTTCATCACCAAAGGTGACATTGCATCTGCATTGCGGAAGATAAGCCACCGCCAGGAGTTAGAGTGGACAGTAGTTGAAAACATTTCTATGCTGTTAAAAGGTGTTTAAAAGTCTGCTAACAATGCAATGTAGTATTCATGGGTTGTTGTGGGTTTTCTGGGCTGTATGGTCATGTTCCAGAAGCATTCTCTCCTGACGTTTTGCCGGCATCTATGGCAGAGATACTCAGAGGTTTTGAGGTCTGTTGGAAACTAACCTCTGAGGATGCCTGCCATAGATGCAGGTGAAACATCAGAAAGAATGCTTCTGGAACATGGCCATACAGCCCAAAAAACTCACAACAACCCAGTGATTCCAGCCATGAAAGCCTTCAACAATACATAGTATTCATGCATTTTCTAACTCATGTAGCAACTGGCAGGTGATCTGTTTTCTGTGTATTTGTTTTTGTTTCTTACTAAAAAGATTTGCCAGTGTTTCCAAGGGAACGTTAGACCGTTTTTAAAAAATGCATTTCTTTTGAAGTATTGTATTGGATTTATTTTTTTAAGAAGGAACATTGAAAGGAGTTTGGTTAGTTTGCAGTATTTGTCTGGAAGCAAAGCTGATGTCATACCTGGAATACTTGGTCCACTGTAAGAGTCCCAGGCTCTATCTAAGTGTTCTACTACTTACTACAAAACCTGCCTTCGTCTTTCCTTTTAAAGTATTTCTAGTCTAGCATTTCAAACAATATAGACAGCTGTAGCTGTCAGTGTGGTGTGATAGTTTGAGTGTTGGACTGCAATTTCAGAGACAATTCCTATTTGAACCAATCTTACCAAGAAAATCACATAAGGTTGTCTCCGATGGCACAGTGAGTTAAACCGCTGAGCTGCTGAACTTACTGACCGAAAGTCACCAGTTCAAAATCTGGGGAGCAGGATGAGCCCCAGATTCTGCCAACCTTGCAGTTTAAAAAACATGCAAATGGGAGTAGATCAATAGGTACTGCTAAGAAAACTAATTGGAAACTATTTGATGAATATTTGACTGAACACGAAGATAAGTCCAATCACAGGAGGGTTGAGTCGGATGGAAACTAGAAAAGAAATAGACTATTTAAAGAAAGAAGAATAACAACATAGAATTTGAAGAGGGGAGAAGCCAGAAGTATAGGAAAATTTGCTGACAAGCAAACTATATTTGAAGGAGATTGGGGAGTCAACAACAATCCCCATTCCTTAACCTAACCCCCTTCCCACTGTTTCAATTGGCTACCTTGATTGGCATTTAATGGCCTAGCAGTTTTCAAGTCTGGCTTCTTACTGCCTGGTTGACCCTGATTATTTCTTGTCTGGAATTCCCCTGTTTTTGAATGTTGTTCTTAATTTACCTTATTGTACTTCACCTTTTCCTGATAGACATCCTCCTACTTCCCTTTTCCCTTTTATATACTCCCTTTCCCCCTTTCCCTGATCTATCCTTCCCTTCCAATCCAATGCCATATTTTATGTTGTAGAAATAGAAAGGCTTTCAATAAAAATTTATTTTAAAAAAATAGGTACCGCTCTGGTGGAAAAGTAATGGCAGTCATGCCGGTCACATGACCTTGGAGGCATCTACAGACAATGCCAGCTCTTCGGCTTAGAAATGGAGATGAGCCAGACACAATTAGACTTAATGTCAAGGGGAAACCTTTACCAGTCAGTTGGAAATCAGTGAAGGCACACAGCAAGTTATCAATTTAATTTCTCACAATGCCCTGGAATTTAAGTCAGGGAATTAAAATGACAGCTAGATCCAAAAGCCTGGACTGTTCAGAGCACCATTTGGGCTGTTGTCAAGGAAGATTGTTAGGGACTTCAGATGGTTAGGGCTTCTTTAAACCTGGAGCTAGTCCTAAATGGAAAACACATTGAAATATGACATGAGCTTACTTTCTATATCAGCTTTTAAATTCAAGCCCGTGACCTGTTGGTCTTCAGTCATGCCGGCACAAAGTTTTAACCCACCGAATCCGGAGAGAGGACAGATGAGCTCCCTCTGTCAGCTCCAGCACCCCATTTGGGGACATGAGAGAAGCCTCCCACAAGGATGGTAAAAACAACAAAACATCTGGGCGTCCCCTGGGCAACATTCTTGCAGACTGCCAATTCTCTCACTCCAGAAGCGATTTGCAGTTTCTCAAGTCGCTTCTGTCACAATAAAAAAAGCTTTAAATTTCCATTTATTTTCATTTAGTTGTAGTCTAAAGGTTCATTTACACATATTCTATAAATAGAACAAGGATCCTCCTGGATTAAATTGAATGCAGTAATGAGACAATGGTGGATATACCTACAATTTCCCAAATGCATCATAGCACACTTAGGGATAGGTGACTGAAATTTTAGGGGTTTTTCATGTTTGTGAACAGATATTGGTTTGTGACACTGATTATTCTTTAAGCTTCTACAGCACTCCATCTCTTCATTTTACATTTCTTCAGGTTTTTCTTGTGTCAGGATATTATTTCTATGTATATGAATATTGATATATATTCTTTATTTTTCCTGCTTTAATCTAAAACAGACTAAGGAGTTTAATACTATTACTGACTATATTTTACCCTGAATATTGTAATTTTCTATCACATCAACATCAATTGACATCCGTACAGTTGATCTAGATCAGGCATGGGCAAACTTGGGCCCTCCCTCCAGGTGTTTTGGACTTCAACTCCCACAATTTCTAACAGCCTCAAGCCCCTTTCTTTTCCCCCTCAACCGCTTAAGCGGAAAGGGCCTGGGGCTTTTAGGAATTGTGGGAGTTGTGTAGTTGTAACTGACCAGCAGAATTTTAGTCTATATGTTTTCAGTTCATGTTTATCTAGGAAGTAGCTGTTCCTTCTTCCCACCCTTTTGCTGAAATCATCCAGGCTGAACACTGAACACAAAAACCACAAATATTCTTCAGAGTTCATATATCTGTGACTTCCATTAGCTGCTAGGGAGAGATAATGTGTGATACCCATTAGTCGGTCTATTACATCATAGGTTTTCTTCAGAAATATCAAGGAGTGAGTGTGCCAAGGCAGCTAAACTGCCCTGTCATTTTATTGCTAGTGAAGTTTACCAGATCACACTAAAGTCATGTTTCTAGAGCACTCAGAAAGCTTGTTCAATTATGTTTTCTCTAGCAATAAAATCTGAGTATTAAATCTCTAGTGTCATCAGTTTGGCACAGTCAGGAGTAATTAATTTCAATTTAATTACACCAGCTAGCCACTACATTTGCCAGAAAAAATAATGAAACGAAGTATATAAATGGAATCACATAGTTCTCCATGTACGTGCCCTTCAAGTACTGAAGCTGGGAGATGGAGTAACAGATATGTGAAAGGTTCTGGTTGATCTCTTCTCAGCCTGTCTAGTTTACACATTACAGTAAGCACAACTCAAAAAGCATTTAGAGATGTAAGTAGAAAACCAAACATACCTTGCAGCTGGTTAACTTTATACATTTTAAGCTGCCTAATGTGTGCATGCTATTATCTGCTTCTACAAGTTATCTAAGGGCCATTCAGGCTATTCATACTTTTATGGACAGTTGCTTGCCAGTTGGCAGTAGAATCAACTTAGCAATTAAGAGACGTGCAAGATAGCCAACCCTTGTTGGTATTTTATTTAGTTCTTCCCTATTGACATCAAACCAGAAAAGATGAATCAGGTTGTTAAGAATTCTGCTGACCAGACAAGGTGATAGTTATCAAGTGATAACATTTTCAGTTTCTGAGTTTGCAAAGATGCTGTATCGTGGACACCAATGCTAGGTACACAACAGTTGTTAAATTGTATGGCCATGGTCAGGATAATATTTGTCTGCCTGTTTGATTATTTATGTATTTATTATGATATTTTTATTTTAAATTATTTTTATTAAATTGTATTTACTTATTTCAAAACATTTTACACACTACAGCTGTCTTGTTACATCATCTATTCCCTGCTCTGTGCATGCTCCCCTTCAACATCATTCATATAAAAGGTAAAGTTTTCCCCTTGACATTAAGTCTAGTAGTGTCCAACTTGGCGGGGTAGTGCTCATCTCCATTTCTAAGCCAAAGAGCCGGCATTGTCCGTAGATACTTCCAAGGTCATGTGGCCAGCATGACTGCATGGAACGCCATTAGCTTCCTGCCGAAGCGGTACTTATTGATCTTCTCACACTTGCATGTTTTCAAACTGCTAGGTTGGCAGAAGCTGGGGCTAACAGCGGGAGCTCACCCCACTCCCTGGACTCGAACTGGCGACCTTTCAGTCAGCAAGTTCAGTAGCTCAGCAGTTTAACCCACTGTACCACTGGGGGCTCCATAGCATTATTTTTACTTATTTTAATTTCATCATTCACATATAATTATTATAAAATATTTACTAATTATTTGTCCACAATCTTTCTTGGTCATTTGGTGGTTTGAATTCACCATTAGTGATTTTACACATGAAGCTAAGAAATGGCTTTCGTATTTTATTTCTCCTTTTGCTAATAGTAATGTATACGTTAACTTTTCTGATAAGGTTATAACCAGTCTCTTGTTTAGCCAATTCTTTATTGATAAATTCTCTAGTTTTTTCCAGATTCTGACTATTTTGAGTCTTGCACTAATGCTTCCTGATGAGAACTAACACTAGCCAAAACATATTTTGGTGCCTCAAAGGTTAGACCAGTTTCTAAATGTATGTCCTCACTGCGAAAGACCTTGCGGATCCAGAGTAGTTATCTACAATCACTTATAGACCCACCACCAATAATCTAGCCTTCGAAGACAATTATACTCGGCCACGAGTGATAACCTATAATATGAGACTTGTTTCTGGGTATATGTGACCTGCTGATTCCAAAAATAGCACCAGCTTTCCCCTAACTACTCTAGTTTTGGAGATACATAACACATGCCATCTGCTCACCCCCAGAAAAACATGATAACCATATCTAAGAATTGAGAGCTGATGTGGTCTATCTGATGCAATTTTCTGTATCAGCATGCCAAGTGACCCCAGGAACAGGCCTAAAAACCAAGACACCAAGAATTGTGTGTGTGTTGGACTGTGAATCCTTCCAGGACCCACTTTTATTGGTGTCAAGAGTGACTTGAGAACTGCAAGTCGCTTCTGGTGTGAGAGAATTGGCCGTCTGCAAGGATGGATAGTTTTTGATGTTTTTACCATCCTTGTGGGAGTCTTCTCTCTTGTCCCTGCATGGAATTGGAGCTGACAGAGGGAGCTCATCCATGCTCTCCCCAGGTTGGATTTGAACTGGCAAGCTTCAAGTCAACAACTCAACCTTCAAGTCATCAATCCTGCCAGCACAAGGGTTTAACCTACTGTACCACCAGGGAACCCACTGATGGAAGTGGGAAGGCAGCCCCAGACAACAATTTGTCATTCTCCCTCAAACCTCAAGGCAGTCATGTATGGACTTATATTATCAATGTTATTATGCAAATCAGTCCTGAACAATTATGTGTGGGTCAGGCTGCTATCTTATCACACTGGTAGGAAAGTTGCCAAAGCAGCCCTCAAAGCAGGGCCTCAGAAGAAGTGAAGATGATTGCACAAAGTTCATTCTAACATTATTGATCATTCTTTTAACTTTGAGTGGCTGGAGAACACTTCTGTATCACTCAATGGTAATATCCAAGGAACATTTCTGACAGGTACAGAATAATGGAGACACTGTACTATTGATCTGATTGTGTATGATACAGTCCGTAGCAAAGTCTAAATAACTTCCTCTGTCAATAGTGACACCTATTTCAGAAATAAATGATAATGGGATATGGATGGTGCCATTTAACTTCATCAATGCTTACATAGTCTATAAAACAACTGCCAGCTGTGCTCTTTTAAAGATTAAAAAGTTTAATATTAAAGGTCACTGTAAAATTACATTATTGAATGCTAAAAAAATCTTTATAAATGAAGTCATTAGATCCATCTGCTTTTGGACTTCAGGCTGGCCTCATTTTGGGTCTTAGAATCATTGAACAGGCATTGCTTTTTTGCAGGTTCAGATCTGGGTAATGATAATAGGAGAAGAGAAAGCAGATTTGTTGAATGCATTTTGGCAGTGATAGAAGAGGCAGTAACATAAAGAAAACTTAATGCATAGCTTCTACTTTGCCTCTCTGTGTTAAATTATAGACTTGGATTCAAGTAGGCCATGTAAATACTTGCTGTAAATCTCACAGGCTTTACATTTTCCTTCTCATTGGATGAGACACAGATTGCTATTCTGTGTGTGTCAGCCAAACAATTAGGACAGTAGGGTTTTTTTTCATAAAGAAAACACAAAGATCTATAGCCATTGCCAGTGTGACTTTACACTGCCAAGTCTGCTGTCCTTGTTACAAAGGGCCACATTATCATTATATATCTAGTTGTTTACCTGGAAGATTCCTGGAACCTTTTCAGTATCAAAAGAATAATAACAACTTGACTGCCTTTGGCATTTGGCGTAGCATAGCAAAGGCAAACTGGAAGGAAGGCAATTACAATGAGCTAACCTTTGCCACATTTGCTGTGAAATTAGTGCACGCAAATAGCCTTGGCTGGGCCAAAGAACAACAAATTACTCATCTATTCAAAGCTAAATGTTGACCTTATTTATACAATAGTGAAATTGCTATCTTTCTGATGAAGACTATATGTGAGAAGAAAGCCTGAAAGCTTGAAGGAGAGAGATAATGTGTATTTCAATGCATTTCAGTACATTTTGCACATGAGATTTCTAGATTAAAATGTATTATTTATATTAACCATTATGAGATCCATGGAATCCCTGGTTCTCTTACAGCACAATCAGCAACAATTTTTCTTTTTGTGTCAGGAGCAACTTGAGAAATTGCAAGTTGCTTGTGGTGTGAGAGAATTGGGCGTCTGCAAGGATGTTGCCAAGGAGACACCCAGATGTTTTACCATCCTGTAGGAGGCTTCTCTCATGTCCCTGAGTAATGGATTTAATCCTTGTGCCGGCAGGACTGAAGACCATCAGGTCAGAGGGAGAGTGTGGATGAGCTCCCTCTGTCAGCTCCAGCTCCCCATGCGGGGACATGAGAGAAGCCTTCCACAAGGATGGTAAAACATCAAAGCATACAAATGTCTCCTGAGCAAAGTCCTCGCAGACGGCCAATTCTCTCACACCAGAAACAACTTGCAGTTTCTTAAGTTGTTCCTAACACAAACACACACGTACACACACAAAAATGAGAAACTGGAGCTGAGCATTGCACCACTGGGGGCTCCTAATATAAAGCAACCAAATGACTTTATATTAATCATGTGAACTCATCTTCTATTCAGAGAACTTCTCAATGATACTGCAAGGGATATTTAAAATGGAAGAAGCTGTGTAGTATTCAGTTATGTATTCAATATTGTTGGATTCCCTGCCACGATACAGAGTCTATGGTATTTTATATTCGACAAAACCTTGAATGAAATAAATGAACAATATGTAAGATTCTATGTGTATGAAGAACGAATAGTTCAGTATGCAGCAGGTCCCCTGCCATTCATTATGGCATTGGAATCCCAACTTTGTATTTGTATTTATAATTAGACAAATTGAGTATTTATTTGTAGAATGCAAATATAACATCCTTATTTTATTTCCACATAGTCAAGGAACATCCTTTTTATATTAAGACCCAATTCTATATAACATTTTAAAAATCTTTCCTTACATTGTGTTTTAACAGGCGGTATTTTGGTGAGAAAATTGGCTTGTACTTTGCCTGGTTAGGCTGGTACACAGGAATGCTCTTCCCAGCTGCCTTCATTGGACTGTTTGTCTTTTTGTATGGAGTAGCCACATTGAACCACTGCCAAGTCAGGTGAAGTAAAAATAAAACATCGGCATTGATCGACCGATCTTTCATTAACTTGTGAGAACATGATGTATATATTTTTTCTGGTTCTTGCTAAAGTCAGTGTATTAATTTATGGACTTTGATCTTGAGTGCCTTGTTTTCTTTTTGTTTGTTTTTTTTACTGTAATACATTGTGCCATGTCTTTGGGGCACACAAAACTGAAAGAAATGTTCTGTAAATTGGTAAATAGAAGAGACACTGCTACTAACATAGTCATTCTAAAACCTGATGTCCTCCTTACCAAACAAACCTCTGATATTTCTTTGTACGTGCTATTTTCCCCAAACACCTTTACTTACCCAAGATTCATGTTCCTGGCTCTTTTTCCATCTCTTTCTGTCTTTTCTCTCCTTCTTCTGTTTTGGCCTTGGATGCAATACAATATACTGTAGAAAGCTTGTTCATAAAGATTTATTTTAGCACTATGCCCTGTGTGCAAGCTTATCTCTCCCTTTCTGAAGCATTAGTTTCTGAACAGCATGTGTGAAACAGGCATTGTCTCATCCTGGATGTTGTTCAGTATAATAGACTTACATGTTTCTTCATACATCCTGGACAATAAATCTGTCGAGGATCATTATAAGCTCTTGGCAATTGACAATGCACTTGTTTACAGACATCCAGAGCATCTCACAACCTAGTTTAACATGGGGCAAGGTTCGTTAAGGTGGGTGGACATTGTGCATTGTGAGGATGCCACAGAGTCCATTCACCCTGAAACAAATTCATATGGCCCATGTAGAAGGGCTGGCAGATTGTCTGCACTGCATTGCACAAAGCTGGCCTGATATCTTAATAAGATCTGCATAGCCCAGATCTTAATAAGATCTGGAACCAGTCTTGCCCCCAATTATCTGGTTTTAGTGGTGACCACTAAGCATGAAAATGGTGGTGGTTGTTTTGAGAACATAGTGACAATAGTTGGAGTAATAGTTCGACATGAGGTGGTGCGGGAATAGGAATCATGTCCTCCTTTCCCCTTTTCCTTCTCCAAGTAGTTCATTACTCCAGCTATTGTCAATACCGGTGCCATGTGACCACCATTCCCATCTTTATGTCCAGCAGTCACTGCTATGGTCAGGTTGACAGTTGTAAGGTAAATGCCACCCAGGGTGCCTGATGGATAGTTGTGTGAACAGCTGTGTTTGCTTCCCAATTGTCTACACTGGCCCAAAACATAAGTGAACTCTAGAGCTTTGGGGAAGCATCACATTACTTTTAAAAATTCAGGACAAAGCTGCATCAATGCGAATGGACCCTATGCATCATGTGGACATCAGGAATCCATTCATCCCCAAATCAACTCATATGGCCAATGTAGAAAGGGTGTGTATTGCACAGATATCTATGGCAACAACCAACAAAACAACAATGTATGTGTGTGATTCGCAAAACTCTCCCTCAGAATAGGTTACTTCATGCTGAATTACTATGTCAAAAAGACTTCAAAATTTACAGTAGTAAAAGTATAATTCTCATATTATAATTCAACTAAGGATATACTGTTCACAAATAAGTAACAGACATAAAGAAAAGCATATAGAAACAACCAGTCTTAATAAGTTCTGAAGCTGTGAAAGGTCTTGAGTCCAATACCAGTGGTAGTAAAAAAAAATCCAGCTTCTATATTAAAAGAGATTCTTCATTAACTCATAACGCCAGGAACAGCAACACAACGAAGTCTCATGTGTTGTTCCCCTTATTTCGTTACACCTTCTTCGGGTGTTATGCCAATCATATCTATAATGCTTGAGTACACTAAATAACAAAATGAAGCAACATACAGACAATAGATATACTAAAATCCCCAAATTAACATTGTTTTGAAAAAGGTTTTTGATACAAATGCTTGTCTACTTACATTCCTGACTCTGTTGTGAATGCCTGTCCTTATCTATAATGCTTGCATACTCTAGATAAGAAATAAAGCAACGTACAGACAGTAGAATATATTAAAATCCCCAAATTACCAATGTTTACAAGGAGTTTTTATACCCACACTTGTCTACTTACAAAACAGAGCTTGTGTAAGTTTCTATATGCTTTTCTTTATGTCTGTTACTTATTTAGTGAATAATATATCTTTAGTTTAATTATAATATGAGAATTGTACTTTTACTACTGTGAATTTTGAAGTCTTTTTCAAAATACACCATGTAGAAAGGCCCTGAGAGACCAGGTTTTTAATCCCTGCTCGGCTACGGGAACTCACTAGATGATTCTGTGCAAGTCATACTCTTATTCAGAGGAAGGCAATGCCAAATTCCCACTGAACAAATCCTGCAAGAAAACTCTATGATAGATTTGACATAGGGTTGCCATAAGTAAGAAAAATGAAATTACATAACAAAAAATAACAAATCTTAACCTCATGAATAAATGTGGTTAAAGAAGGAAAAATAATTAAACATTAAGCTTATATGTGAGTATGTGAAGTTGTATTGGCCAGATCTTTCCTTTTTTTCCCCTTGTGTAGTACCATTGACCTTTGTCTACTTCTCTTCCCTTCTGCCTCTATGGTTCCACATCCTCTACATATCTGTCTCTCCTCTTGGTGTCCCCACTGCCATGTGTGTGCATGTGTGCCTCCACCTTCGTGGAGAACTTAGGAAGGAACCTATCATAAAATTATTGTACATATTTCAGATTGATACTCTAAATGATTTGGGCTACTCTTTTAAAGTCTCAGTTCTAAAACAGGGAGCAAAGTTCTTCCAGAAAATCCACTAAATTATCATCTCTTGTCTACTTAATAGTATAACATATATTATGTGTCCACCAGGCATAATAGGGTTCCCATACTTGTCTGATTTGAAATATTTTCTTCTGCATGCATTTTTATAAGTCCCAGTTTCCTCGTTGTGTCAAATCTATAGTTTGGCTATCTGATCTGCCAGGTTCAATCTCCTGGGACATCATGTTCTGCTGCCTGGCACTTCCAAAATTGTCCATATTTTCACTGGCACACCATTGAAAGTTAAGTGCTGCGAATGTGCCAAATACAGATAGAATAGTGACATAAACCAACTCATAGAGATTCTTACTAAAGGGATTTGTAGCACTGATGCTTCCCTAAGCTCATAATCTCCTTCATAAGTAGAGCCCCCATCGTATAGAGCTGTGTGTTTGGCACAGAAGGGAGTGGTGAGTCCTAGATTTTATTGCAAATTTACTTGATTAATTTTTGATACATTGGCGTATGGTGTCTAGAGTGCATGTATTCCTCTAGATCAGTGTTTCTCAACCTTCCCAATGCTGTGACCCTTTAATACAGTCCCTCTTGTTGTGGTGACCCCCAACCATAACATTATTTTCGTTTCTACTTCATAACTGTAATTTTGCTACTGTTATGAATTGGAATGTAAATATCTGATATGCAGGGTGTATTTTCATTCACTGGACAAAATTTGGCACAAATACCCAATACGCCCAAATTTCAATACTGTTGGGGTTGGAGGGGGATTGATTTTGTCATTTGGGAGTTGTAGTTGCTGGGATTTATAGTTCACCTACTATAAAGAGCATTCTGAACTCCACCAATGATGGAATTGAACCAGATTTCGCACACAGAACTCCCATGACCAACAGAAAATACTGGAAGGGTTTGGTGGGCATTGGCCTTCAGTTTTGGAGTTGTAGTTCACCTACATCCAGAGAGCACTGTGGACTCAAATAATGATGGATCTGGACCAATCTTGGCATGAATTCTCAGTATGCCCAAATGTGAACACTGGTGGAGACTGGGGAAAATAGACCTTAACATTTGGCAGTTGTAGTTGCTGGGATTTATAGTTCACCTACAATCAAAGAGTACTCTGAACCACACCAATGATAGAATTGGGCCAAACCTCCCACACAGAACCCCCATGACCAACAGAAAACACTGTGTTTTCTGATGGTCTTTGGTGACCCCTCTGACACCCTCTCATGATCCCCCCATGGGTCCCGACCGCTAGGTTGAGAAACACTGCTCTAGACTTTCCGTGTCGGCTTCTGCAGTTCTTCTTTTCGGTAGGGATTGCCATTTGCAGTTTAGAGTATCTACGCAATATCCAGGAATGGGGATTTCCATAAACATCTTCAATTATATGTAAAGATATCTTACATCTGTGTAACTTGTATGTGCCTACAGATCAGCAACTGTGTTGCATGTATACAGATTGCATGCATGTTGACTATTACACGTTTAATAACCATTTAATGCACATGCAGATGCAAATCAGTTCTGAGCCTAAAGTACTTTTGCTATTTTAGTCAACAAGAAAAAATGAGGGGTTTTTTTTGCTGAATACACTGTTATCAAAATTATGAAAGCTCTTTGAATCATGCTTGTTATAATGTAAGCTATTAATCATTATCCCTTTTCTTTTTTTAGTAAAGAAGTCTGCCAAGCTAGAGAAATTATTATGTGTCCTATCTGTGATAAATATTGCCCCTTCATGAGACTGTCAGATAGCTGTATTTATGCCAAGGTAAAAATAAAATAATGCTTTTGTGCTCCCGCAATGTTTTTCATATATATTAAATGTCATGAAAAAGTGGTCAGCTTAAAAAAAAGTCCATATGCATAAGCCTGCAAATGAGTGCAGCTTCTTCAAGTGGAATGAATCTATCAAAAAATTTAAAGTATTCATGAAAGTAAGTCAAATAACCCATAGTAGTAAAAATTGTATTTTGTATATATTGCGGTATTTGTATATCACCCTTCTCAATCCCGAAGGGACTCAGGTGTTGGCAGGTGTTTCATGGTGTTGGCAACAATTCAATGTCATTGATATTAAAAAAAAGTATAAAAATCAAAATTGGCCCTCCCCTGATAAAATATTAAACATTATTAACACATCATATAATATAATATAACATCACATATCACATAACCGTGGGTATATATGTATATATGTAATAGATCTTGTTAATAGGTTAGTAGAGAGAAGAACAAGTAGAGACAGAGTGCCATAGAAACAGAATGCCACCATGCGATCTTGAGCAAACATGATTTCATTTGATTTCAGAAGCTGAGCAGGCTTAAGTCTGCTTGATACTTTAGTGCAGTGGTTCTCAACCTGTGGGTCCCCAGATGTTTTGGCCTTCAACTCCAAGAAATCCTAACATCTAGTAAACTGGCTGGGATTTCTGGGAGAACCACTGGTGTAGAAGTTAAATACTGGACTAGGATCTGAAAGTTCTGGGTTCTAGTTTCTCTAATACATGAAGCTCACTTGATATTCTTAGTTCTTTGTCTCTCTCTCTCTCTTTCAGTCTGATTTTCAGTCCGATTTATCTCATGGGAGAGCAGGGATGGCCATTTACAGTCCCAAAGTTTATTGTGGCAAAGGCAGGATATAAAATTATAAACTTCATCCATGGAGACCCAAGCTGCCCATCAGACAATGTAGGGCAGTGATTCTCAACCTGTGGGTCCACAGATGTTTTGGCCTACAACTCCCAGAAATCGCAACCAGTTTACCAGCTGTTAGGATTTCTGGGAGTTGAAGGCCAAAACATCTGGGGACCCACAGGTTGAGAACCACTGATGTAGGGTGACTTTTGGTAGGGTGCCATGGGTAAACTGGGGTGGTAGCATGGAAGAACACTGCTGCTGTCAACACAGAAGCCTCCCCATGTTCCATAAAGAACAACAGGGTTTCCGTGCGTGTCAGCTGTTTTGCGTGTGATGGGGAGGTGTTAGCTGCCATCTGGGGTTCCAGGATTGCCCCACTTCTGCCTTGATGATGCTCAGATACACCATGGAGGGTGGTGAATCACTATGCTGAACCTCATCCATGTGATTAGGTCCATAGTAACTCTACAACCAACATTAGGAGGGTGTAGAACAGTGGTTCTCAGAGTGTGGTCCCCAGATGTTTTGGCCTTCAACTCCCAGAAATCCTAACAGCTGGTAAGCTGGCTAGGATTTCTGGGAGTTGTAGGCCAAAACACCTGGGGACCCACATGTTGAGAACCACTGCTTTAATGGAAGATCATAAGGGTTTTCCAAGAAAGGCTATGGAAAAATCCTGCCTGAAAATTTGGAGAGCTCCTGCCACTACTGGGCTAGATAGACCATTAGTTTCATTAACTATCAAGGGGTTTACTATGATTCTTTGATATGAAGGAGAAATGTTAGAATCCAGAGCAAAATCATATTGTATTATTCCCCACAATAAAACCAGTCACTGTTAATGTTCAGATATATCTACCGCCTCCTGTTTTCTGTACTGCTGTTTTCTGTACACTTTCCCTTGGTGATTTAGATTATGTAAATTATTGAAGCTTGGCCTTCTGTGAAACCTTTTGTAGCAATTTACATCCTAGCAAGTGTAACAACCATTAGGCTAAATCCAGACTCTGACTTCCATGGACTGCAATGTCCTGACACCACCCAATTTTGCGGGATTTTCCTCCCATCCTGTCCTGCCCCATGTATAGCATTTTTATCTGTTGTGGTGAGGAGTGGAGAAGTCCTTTTCTGCGGCCTCATTGCCTGGGTCTTAATTTGGATCCAACCGAATGGACTTTGAGATATGAAGAGGCTTGTGTACTGCTACATGTGTATCTTTGAAACTTTTTTTCATATGTTTTCAGTGTCGCTTCTTTGTCTATCAAGATATATTATTTCCCCTTGGGATAATACCTTGGACACCCCTTAATGACTTAATATTCCCCTTTGCAAAAGCCTTGCTCAAAACATGTGTTTTCAGCAAGGCTTTTGCAAAGCAGAATATTCCCCTAAGCTACCAACTACCTAACTTGTTGAAACAGTGGAGTGTAAGTAAAAATGTGCCAAAAGGTTTTTTGTGTTACTAATAACCTACATAGTGTGTCCTCCTATCATTAAAACTAAGTACGTGTACTTCAGGAAGCTGAATCAGATTTCCTAATACAATGTATATCTTATTGTTATGAAATAAGCTAAAACAGCTGACTATTTTTCCTAGGTGACACATCTTTTTGACAATGGAGCAACTGTCTTCTTTGCTGTTTTCATGGCAGTGTGGGGTAAGTCCTGCTTTAAAAATGGATCACATTCTTACCTTTTTATTTAATATGTCTGAGATGCATATAATGGTTTTGATTCTAACATCTAGTTTCACTGTCATCAGGAGGCCAGTGAGAGATACCATTCCAAAATCATAAAAAATAAGATTACCCAAATCTCACATGTGGTCCATCTTTTAGCACATACAGCCTTTGTTACAGAACACTTGCTGTAGTTTTCAAAGTAGAATAACAGAATCATAAGAGTTGAAGAAAACCACAAGGGCCACCCACTCCAACCCCCTGTCAATCAGGAACACACAATCAAAGTACTCCTGACAGATGGCCATCCAGCTTCTGCTTTAACACTTCAGAGTAGGAGGCTCTGTCACAGTCCAAAGTGGCATATTCCACTACCATTTAGCTCTTACAATCAGGATATTCTTCCTAATGTTTATTTTATTTTAATTTTTATTATTCGCTTCACAAAATACAAAGATACAGGAATACTATTGAATATTTATACCTTTGTATGGTCAAGCATATTTTTGCATTCCTTCAGCCTATTTATTTATTTATTTATTTATTTAAAACATTTATATTCCGCCTTTCTTACCCCACAGGAGACTCAGGGCAGAGCACAACATATATACGGCAGAAATTCAATGCCGAAACATGCAATAAATTATAAACATACATAAACATTAAAACCAGTCATCTCCAGTTTTAAAATCAATTGTTTAAGCCATCTCAAATTAACAGAGTAAAATTCTTATTTCTATCTTATTGCACTGTCCCAAAGGCTTGATCCCACAGCTATGTTTTTACCATCTTTCTGAAGGACAGGAGGGAGGGGGCTGATCTAATCTCACCATGGAGGGAGTTCCAGAGCCGAGGGGCAATCACTGAGAAGGCTCTCTCTCTCATCCCCATCAATCGCACCTGAGATGGGATCAAAAGCAGGGCCTCCCCACTCAGTTGTGATTTTCCAATTCCATTTTTTCCAATCGTTGATTTGTTTACTTACTTTTTTCCATAATTGATTATAGTTTATCTGGATTATATTATATAATTTTTTAGGGATTTTCACTTCTTTTCCCCCAGTTAAATGATTGGGCTTCTTTTAACACCTTTCAATTCAGGTTTTTATGTAAAATTTCCGATTTTTAAATATTAATGGTTAGGCTTGAAATCTTTTCAAATTTTAAAATTGCATTTGCTTCTGCCTTTACAGAGTCCTCCATTGCACATATAAGGACTATGGTGTCATCTGCGTATAAATTAATTTTTGTTTCTCCTTAATCTGTTTTATACCCTCTTACATTTTTGTCTGACATAATTAGGTTAGCTAAAGGTTCTATCACTAGGGCAAAAAGTAGTGGAGAAAGAGAGGGGGTGGCCTTGGTTGGTTCCACTGCTGATTTTAATGATTCTTGAATTAGATCCGTTTACTATTGCTTCTGCTTGGTTTTCTTTGTATAATTCTTTAATTACTCCACTCATCTTTATTCCCAAAATTACACTCCTCGCATAATTTGACTAAATAAATAATTGTGATTTATCATGTCAAATGCTTTATAAACATCTAGTTTTATTAGGAGTAATTTTGCTTCCTCTCTTGTTGCATGGTCAGTTACATTTAAAATATTTCTAATTAGGTCATCAATCATTTTTTAATAAACCCATACTTATCTTCCTCAATTAAAGAGGGTGTTATCTCTTTCAATCTGTTTTCTATAATTTTTGTAAATATTTTATAATCCACGTTACATAAAGCATTTGGTCTATACAAGTTAGACTCAATTTCCTCCTTGTTTGGTTTTAAAATAGTTATAATTTCTGATTTTTCCATGTCTCTGGAGTTATTTTATTTTCCATAATTTTGTTATGATTAAATTAAGGATTATTTCCTCTTGGAAAATTACCTAATGTTTAGATAGAATCTCTTTTCCTACAGTTTGAGTTCATTGCTCCGTGCTCTAGTCTCCAGAGTTGCAGAAAACAAGCTTGCCATGTTAGTTTCTTGCAGCATCAAAAGAAAAAACAGAATGTGGCAGCACTTTTGAAACTAAGCAGTTCTTATGAACTTTCATGGATATAAACCTAATTCTGCAGATACTGTACAGGGTGACATTAAAACCTCAGGTATAAAACATATTTTGACCGTTGTAGCAGTCAGATAAAATGCAATAGTATCCAGAAAGGTGCAAATAAAGGATTGGGTGAAGTAATACAGATCATCCTCACATCAGCACTAACTACTGCAAACAACCGAAAGAGCTGATTCACTGCACCTATCCCAGCTTCTGACTATCCTGCAACCCAAAACCTCAAAATGTGCCCCTCAAAGTGAAATGTGTATATTGGATAACTGGTGAGCAAGGTTGCCTTTTTAAAGTGCTCACCTAGAAATATTGGAATCCCTTTGTAGAATGTTTTATATTTCACAGTTTGACACCCAGCGACAATTCAAAGAGGAAAGTGTCAGGGAGCCAGCCCCCCTCCGTTCCTAATTCAGTTTGTGATTTCAGTAATTTGTCTCTGAACATTTTTTTCACATCTATAGGTCAAATTACTAATAAAGATCTTTTTCATAAAACATGTACCCATCACATTCATGCAGTAGGCAAGCCATGATAACTGATTTCTTAAACCTAGTATTCAAATTAATAATAGATTACCAGTGTTGGATTCTGGCCTTTAGTATATAGACTTGTGCAATTCGGCTGAAGGGCAATCCATTTTTGGTATCCAAATTTCATTGGGTACCCAGATCCAATTTTTGGGAGCCTCCCAAAAATCAGCTAATGGGAAAATCTGTTTTTGTCTTGGCAGCTGAAAGATCCGGAAGGATCTGGCCCATTGGTGGGAATGGGGAACTTACCAGGCTCCTCTTTCCGTTCCTGGGATCCTTTCCTTTCTTCAAGGGTGGCTGGGTTTGAGCAACAAGGTTAAGGAAGCACCCCTCCTGGGACCCTTTCCTATCTTACTTTCTAGGGACTCTGGGTTTGAAGAATGGGGTTAAGAAAGCACCCCTTCTGGAACCTTTTCCTTTCAATGGAGTTTGGGTTTTAGCAATGTGGTTAAGGAAGCATGTGCCATGTGCTCCCAAATAGAAAGGAAGAAGCCATGCCCAGTAGTCACATGGGCCGTTTCAGGCAAAAAAAAAACCAATGGAGGTTGAGCCCTTACCATTATGGCCATCCAAACAAGTCCGAACAAGTCGAACAAGCTGGATTGGCCAAAGAGAACCGACCAATGTGAATCCATGCACAACCCTAGTACTCAATCAGTTGTCAAGCTGTAATGTTCAGAAACATTTTGGTTTTTTCATGGAACTCCAGCAAATAATCATCTCTTCTGAGGAAATTATAAGACATTTACTGTCAGGATATCTGCTGAGATGAAAAGCTCTGCAGAATTTGTGCAAATAGTTGAATCTTTGTTAAAGCTATAATTTACTGTGGCAACATTTTATTTTCAGAAGCAATGTGAGAGCTGTAAAATGCTTCTAGCTCCATGTTAGAGCATATGCTTTACACATAAAAGGTCCCCTGACATTTCCAATTAGTTTGGGGAAGGACTTCTGTCCCAAACCTTAGAGTGCCATTATCAACCAGTGGCAACAATAACTAGCTAGATAGACTAATGGAGGTGAAAGCATCTTTCTATTTCACACATATTCATTTTGGATAGTTCTAAAATGCAGGCTAAAATACTTCTGGAGAGAAGCCAAGACAGCATTTCTCTTTTTGTGTACATCTCTGATTAGATCTATAATTATATATTTGATTAGAAATCCTGTGGGATAATAATTTTGTTCATCTATAGAATCAAAGTGCACATTTTCAAGCTGGTAAAATAATGCCTTTCCTTTATTTCATAGGTCTCTGCAGTTTAAAAAAGGAATTCCTTACATTAAACATTACGTTGACTCTTTCAGCTTTATTTATATTTCTGCCCAAGGGCACGGTTTCATAAATACTTGTTCTGCTTTCATCGAAAGACATGCTATTAAAAATATCTTTTTATGCAGTGCATGAAAATTCAACCTTGTAATGGTATTCAGCAATAATGAAATAATTAATCAGAGGGTTGTACGCTGATTAATGAAATCAGTTAGTTCAAATTACATGAAAGGGGGGATTGAGTAATTATTCAAATAATTTCCTATTGTTGGAGCCTTTTAACAATAGATCAGATTTACACTGTTTATTGAGCAGGTGCTGATTGCAGTTGTGGGCCATGGTCTAAGTGGGGGAACTCACCCTAAAATCACAGGACAACAACCACGCACACACACATACACACACCAATTGCTTGTCCATGGTCAGATGGCTATTCATTGGAGATGCTGTAGGAGTGGGTAATTTGCATCAATAGAGCTAGATGATATTTGAGATCCATGTCAATTCTGCGCTTCTAGGATTGTACAAATTATTTTCTTTCCATAATTAATACTCTACATATTTTCCCTGTAGCAACTGTTTTCCTGGAGTTTTGGAAACGAAGGCGAGCAGTAATTGCTTATGACTGGGACTTGATAGACTGGGAAGAAGAAGAGGTTTGTATGGACATGTCGCAGCTTCCTCAGCTATAGTAGAGAGAGGATCTAGTAGACATAGTTGCAAAATAGTACATCAGGTATGGCCGTGGGACGCACAGAGTTTGCTTCCCTTTCATTCTTTTTCCAAACTTTACTGGGCCAAAGCATCTTACATTCACAGCAAGTGAATGAAATCAGTCAAGCATTTTTTCTTAAAATAAAATAATTGACAGTAAATTTTGTGTTGTCTTTAACCCATTCTCATAGAGATGGTAAGCTTTCATGCTGGTTTGTATGCAGGAACCCTGGCCTGCTAAATCAGGAGAGAATTTCTGATCAAGCACTTGCCCCTTCTGTCTCGTTGCTCACATTTCCATCCTAGTCTGTAAATACCAGAGTTTCCTGTTGCATCTAGAGGAGTAAATAAGAAGTGCAAAGAGACAAATGGATTTAACTAGGGCCATATTTTATTTACGAAGGCCAACTACAGTCTGCAAAGGAAAGTGGAAAACCAGCATGGAAATTCCATTCTAAACAGATAGCAAAGCTTAAAGGTGTCTAAATACACAAACTGGGTGAGTATAACCTCATTCAGAAAAATGGAACATCACAAGCATGCCTCCTCTCAAGGCCCATATTGATGCTAATGTAGAGGCATTTCCCATCTCCCCCCACACTTGGAGCCTCACAATTCCAAACAGAGGAAGTAAGTCGGTCATCCTAAAAGTGTTTGAGACCCACTTACTTTCACAGATCCCAAACTTACTTTCAGTCCTGGCTGCCTTTTGAGTACTTACCGACACTGAACTCTAAAATTTCCACAACTTCCTGCTAAACATAATCAAATCATGTGTCAGGATTAAGCAGGAGGTAAATATGGATTAACTAAATCAATTTGAACAATAGGTCAAATCACTTGAGACTACAGGGCTCATTCATGTTACACAATCAAATCAAAGTGCTATTTCATTGTAACCACTATGGTTCCATCCTGTAGAATCTAAAATTATTGTTTGATGAAGCACTGGAGCACTCTGGGCTACACATTTTAAATCCCCCCCCCAAATGTGTCAAAACTAGAAATCCCTAGGATAGAACCATGACAATTACAGTGGAGTAACAACACTATAATTGTGTAGTCTTAATGGGACCCATATGAACCTATTTTTTGAAACCAACCTCGCTCAGCAAATATTTCCTATTACTACCTTCACTATAAAGTAAGTGTATATATAGAAGTATATTATAGTGAATGGACTATAAAGTCCATTCACACAAATGGATAAATGACAAAAAATCTTGCTCTGTCGCTAAATGACCAACGATGTCTGTACTGTGTGAGTTAATGTGGATCCAAAACAAATGATTGACCAATTTCAAGTCATAAGGCCCAACATGGGAGCATGTATGCACTCCTCTAGTATAACATTGCCACTCTCTTGTCCTGCCAGTAATGTTAATTTCTCAGTAAAGATTTTTAAGTGTTGTGAACTTCTATACTGTTGTACTAACAGATAAAACTAGATTTTGACTTGACAATCAGTGATTGGATAACTAAAGAACTGATAAAGCCAAATGACTTTTTATACAACTTTTTCTAATTCTACTTCACAATTATTTATGTATTCCCTAGGAAGAAATACGTCCTCAGTTTGAAGCCAAGTACTCCCAGAAAGAGAGAATGAATCCAATATCTGGAAAGCCGGAGCCTTATCAAGCATTTGCAGATAAATGCAGCAGAATTATTGTTTCTGCATCTGGAATATTTTTTATGGTTTGGAAATTCAAATTTCTTTTGAGCTGTCTGAAAATTGGCCATTCTTGTCTGTGTTACCAAAACAGGGTTTTTTAGATTAATTTTGTAGTAGTGTTGTTAAGCTTTCCTTACTCTTCAAATAACATGTGTTGAAATTTGACATCTTGGTTCTAGAAATAGCAACTTCATGAGGATATTTAACATATTCTTCCTGAAACACATGCACTGTAATTATAAAGATTTAGAATGAACTGACATAGTATTTTGTTTGCTTTTTAGATGTGCCAGTCAATCCTAAATCTATGCTTGTTCAGTACACTCTTAAGGGATTTAATATGCAAATAATTCTATCGTGTAAAATACTTTTGCAAAGAGAATGCTATTAAAGGGAAATGATCTGGCAAAAGTTTTTTTTACATGATAGTGCAGGTTTATGGTGATTTCTCTTACATCTTAGCAGAATGTATTGGCAGCCTTCATAGATGCACAAGATCTAACCAAGGTCATTCTCATCAAACACAAGAAATAAGATGGCCTCATAAGTGTCTAGACCAGTGGTTCTTAACCTGTAGACCGTGGACCACCAGTGGGCCATGAGAATTAAAATCTCATCCGTGAGCCTCCTTCCTCTTTATTTATTTTATTTCCACTCCTTTCACACTGTCTGCCACTCCTTCCCTGTCACTGACCATGGCGTACGTTCTGTATCAGAAACTAGAGCTGATGTGGTCTATCCAATGCAATTTTCTGAACTGGCACCCCAAATAACCAAACTGAATCTAAAGTTGACCAAAAACCGATTTGTAACTCTTCTGGTACTAATGTTGGAGAGTGGTCCTTGGTCCAAAAGGTCACTGGTCAAGTGGTACCTGGTGAAAATGGTCTCTAGTCAAGTGGTCCCTAGTCAAAAAAAGTTGGGAACTACTGGTCTAGACATTGGTATCTATTTTTTTTCAATAGCTCAACCAAATAGCAAAGGCTGATGACCTTACTTGCAGTTGAATGCTTTCATAGCCTGTTCTTGTTGAATGAGTTAGCTGGTCCCAACACTTACGAATATAATAATGTGTAGGAAAAGTGCCTCCTATGGCCCTTGCACACAATCGCTTAATCTGGAGTAAGGAAGTGGGATTAAAAATCCTAGTACCTCAATGAGAGTCCTGAGAAATGGTCCCACAGAATCCAGAAAGATTTGGTTAATGTGGATTGAAAGGAACAACAGAAGATACAGCAGGACATCCACCTGAAGTTTTCTTTTAATATTTTTTCTGATGACTCTCCAAGATGCACTGCACCTCATAAGCATTTTGCCAATATTACAGTGCTGATGTGGATATACTACAAGGTGCACAAGCATATGTTCTGTCATTTCCCTTCTCCCCCACTCCTGGTGCCTCCATTTTCAACCTTGTTTCCCTTTGGGGTCACTTGCCTGCAACATGATGCTGCCCACTGTACAATTTCAAGCTCTGTTTCCTTTTAGTAAGTGAGAACAGGAAGTGAGAACAAAATAATGGTTGAAGAGAGTTCTCATGGGAATTGCTTTCTTTGCGAGCTTCAAGGGCGCATTATGGGTGTGCATTTTGTAGCCAACCCTCTTTCCTTTATCCCACTTTCTACTGAGTTTTCAGGCCTGTGTATAGGTGGCCCAAGTTTTGAAAAGACATATTAAAAAGTATGCTATATGCATTCAATATAAATAGTCTTCATCAAGACTATCAGTACATCAAGATTAATTTGTACATTGTTGTTGAAGATGATTGATTGATTCAATATTATATTGAGACATATTTTAATCTGAAGAAGTGTTACCATTCACTCACAAATTTATTAAAATCTTGTCATGATTAGTTTTAAATAGTCACATTCCATTTATCAAAGGCATTTCAGTATTAAAGCAGCTTAAAGCAGAGTACATCCTTTGCAAGGAAGCAGACATGATGATAACCACAATTATTAATGGCCAATCATTTATAATGGTTATTAGGTTTCCTTTGGTTGTCTTTATTTCACTTTCTCAATTCACTATGAAGCCCACTGTCCTTTCTTGTGCTGATTATTCTCCCATATTGATAGTAACATAACTTTCCATTTAAGTAAGTGCTTCATCATCTGCGGCTCCCAAAGCACTCTCCAAACATTATACGCTTGAGGCTCCTCAGTGGGCCAGATGCCTGTATTTATGACAAGGGTAATCATTTAGTTCGCTGCAATCTCAGTTGGGACTTCAGTTCTTTTTGTATCATTGCACATCAGAATTAATTGTCTTCTCTGAGAATAAAGGGTCATTGTGGTGTCATCATAAGAGATTTGGTGAACTCAGCATAAGGCCTCACTTCAGCAGAGCTGTTAAGCATATGTCTAAATCTCCCTTAATCAGAAAAGCAATTAAGCAACTGTTACGTTAATTGCTTTGCTGAACCAGAGCCTATTTTGAATTTTTCCAAGAAAGAATATAAGAAAACTGTCAACACACTGAGATATTTTATAAGTCTAAGTAACTTTGCTGGTGAGAGAGGGAGAAATCTGCAGTCTTCCTGCAAAGCTGTAAATTATTTTCACCAGAAAGACAGAGATTCCCTTTGAAGAAGCAGCTTGTTTATCATTCTGCTTTTATATGGGGCTCCCTGTGGCTACCGAATAGGGCCAAGTATCTGTCTGTCTGTCTGTCTGTCTATCTTCTATCTATCTATCTATCTATCTATCTATCTATCTATCTATCTATCTTTACATGGTAGTTGATGCTCTTTAGTTTTTACCCAGTTTGAAACTCCAGATGTTATTGAATGACAACTCCCATCACTTTTGATTATCTGTTGTGCAGACTGTATATAATGGGAATTGCAGCCCAATAGCAAATATGGCTCTAAGGTTGAGAAAACATTAAAAGACATTTTAAAGTCAGACATCATATCCACAAGCCTTTTTTCTAAATTAAAAATCCAATATCCTGACTAAACAAAGCAAACTGCAGCCTTCCAGATGTTACTGTATCACAACCCCCATCAGCCCTAGTCATGATGTCTAACTAAAAGCATAATCTAAATGAAACATAATTATTTGGAATTTCAAGAAAAAAGATATGCTTGTGGGAGAGGGAGAAATCTGCAGTCTTCCTTCAATGCTGAAAATACTTTCCTCCAGAAAGACAGAAATTCCCCTTGAAGAAGTAGCAGCCTGTTTATAATTCTGCTTTTCCATTGGGCTCCCAGTGGCCGTTGAATAGGGCAAATGGCAGTCCATAGCTATTTCTGTGCTTTAACTCCTGCAGACTCTGAACTGCCATTTTTCTGACCCCAAAAAAAGGCAAATTCATGAAACAATATTAGTAGAGAGGGGAAAATATTATTCTAAAATTTCAGATGATGCATACAGGAATCACCATTGCAAGCAGTTTATTATGTATGAGAGAAGTAGGAAGACATATTTTATATGTTTGTGTAATTAAAATATAGTTTTAAAAGGTTTAGTCAGATTAATAAGGGACATGTTTTTTGGAGATCCAAAAGGTTTTAATAGAGTGATATTACATTATATTAATGGTGACCCTTAATTATGATAATTTGGTATTGTTTCACACTTTGAATTCACAGATTTGCCAAGTGTTTTGAAAGCTAAACAGAAAAGAAATGGATACTTCTATATTGTTGTTACTGCTGATAATGCTGGCATTATTGTTACTATTATAAATATACTCACTTCCCTTTACAAAATAAATTCTAAGTTGCTTTTTGACAAATTTAAATAGATGCAAATGCAATATTTAAAAATCCACTATAAAGAATTAACTCTTTTGTTCCTTCCTAGATATATAACTGAAAATCCCATGGCTGTACCTTATTCAAAGTGGAATTGGCTTACCGATTATCTCAAATAAATGCTGCTCCTCTCCAGTTCTCTTTCTCTTTTGAATATTTGGCAACATTAACATTTTTTCTGGTCATCATATTGACAAAAGAGTGTTCCGTTAAGTAAATCATTGGGTCAATAGAGTGACAAAGAACTGTCCCTCTTAAGAAAAAAGAATTGTCACTCAGATGTTTGGATTTAGTCAGTTTCTTAAAAACTACAGGAGAAAATTATGCTTATCGTTGGGCTGCATTTAATTGGCACTTATCTGTTCTCCTTCTCCCTCCCCCTGCCCGGCTTCTTTCAGATTTGTGTGGTGATTGCTGCTGTTTTTGGCATTGTTATTTACCGTGTTGTGACTGTCAGCACTTTTGCTGCCTTCAAATGGGCTTTAATCAGGAATAACTCTCAGGTTGCAACTACTGGGACTGCAGTGTGCATCAACTTTTGCATCATCATGCTACTGAATGTTGTAAGTAGAGATACTCATATCTGGGCACATTTCAGTCTATGATCTAAATCAGGGGTATCAAACTCATTGTCATTGAAGGCCACACTAGACTTATGGTTGCCTTTAGAATCCATGGACGGATAATCCATGGTTACAGAGGGCCAACTCTATCTATCTATCTATCTATCTATCTATCTATCCACACACACACACACACACACACACAGTAGTTGGTGCTCTTTAGTTTTTGTCCATTTTGGATCCCAAGATGCTATTGAATGACAACTCCCATCACTTTTGATTCTTTGCCATGTGGACTTTGGAAGTCAGACGTGGCCACAGTAGTCCATGCTCTTGTTACATCCTGAATAGATCACTGCAACACACTCTATGTGGGGTTGCCGTTGAGGACTGTTAGGAAGCTTCAATTCGTCCAACGGGCAGCAGCCAGATTTCTCACCGGAGCAGCGTACAGGGAGCATACAACCCCATTACACCAGCTCCACTGGCTGCCAGTCTGCCACCATGCACAATTCAAAGTGCTGACTTTAGCCTATAAAGCCCTAAATGGTGCCAGCCCAACTTATCCGTCTGAACGTATCTCCCTCTATGAACCATCTCAGAGATTAAGATCTTCTGGGGAGGCCCTACTTTCAATCTCACCTCCTTAGCAGGTACGGTTGGTGGGGGCGAGAGACAGGGCCTTCTCAATTATGGCTCCTTCATTGTGGAACTCCCTCCCTAGTAACAACAGGTTAACCCCTTCTCACCCCTGACCTTTAGGACAAAACTGAAAACTTGGATGTGAAACCCAGCTTTTGGATAATCAATTAGTGCAATGTGTTAATATAGAATGATGCAATATAACTGGAACGGCCTGGACTACAATATTGGATTATGTGATTTTTATGTTTTTAATGTTGAAATGTTTTAGTGGGCGTTTTAATGTATATGTTTTATTTTCTGGAAATGTATTGTAAGTATTATATGGCATAAAATTGTGCCTTTATGTACACTGCTTTGAGTCCCCTTCGGGGATGAGAACGGTGGGATATAAATATGGCAAATGAATAAATAAATAATGAGAATTGCCCACTAGCACTTATGGCTCTAAAGTTGGGAAAACATTAAAGGACATTTTAAAGTCAGACATCATCTCCACAAGCCTTTTATCAAAATTAAAAACCAACAATCCTGACTAAACAAAAGGAACGGCAACCTTCCAGGTGTAACTATATTATAACTCCCATCAGCCCTAATCATGATGTCTAATGAAGGGGAATAAAGGAGTTGTAGTCCAGCATCTGGAGGGCCACATAAAATGGCATGGCAGGCCATATTTGACCCACAGACCTTAAGATTGATATGTAATTTAAATGGTTTACCATAGGTACTCATCTTCCCCTTAATACAATATCAGAATACTCAGAATTTCGCTTTATCTAAACAAAACCATCATCTATATGAGACATAACTATTGGAACCTAAGATTTCAAGAAAACATGCATGCTTCTGGGAGGTACTTTCTGATCTGTTGTTCTCCGAAAGTTCAGTCCATCCTTGGAAAACTTGAAAGGAGAATTACTGCCTCTGCTCTCTCCATCGCAGCACTGCTAATGACCCTTTTCAATACCTAGGTGAGAAAATGGTTGCTGCAGACAGCAACCATGCCCCCTGAGGTGGCATTAGTGCTTTTCCAACTCCAGTGAATGACTCTCAACTTATCCATGGGCCATATCAAAATCCATAATTTTGGCCCCAAAACATGTCCTCAACTTATACAAGGGGTCATGTAATTCACGGATCTCTTCACAGATACATACTACTATGACTCCTTTCAAATTTGGTCTATTTCTCTGAAATAGGACATATACCTCTATTCTAAACATCAGACTCATTCCACCAGGTGTGTTTTTTTAAAAAAAAAAAGTTTTGTCTTTGTATTGTTTTGGTTGGTTCCTGTTTGTTCCTTGCCTCAGTAGCCCTTGTGGGCAAAGATGCAATATAGAACTACATTGAATAAATAAATATTTCTAAACAAAGAGTTATTCAAGACAAAGAAAAATTCAATCCACTGTATTTCCAAATTGGCCAACCAAAAATTATTTTTAAAAAATAATTGCTTTCTAAGAAAGCATATTTATTTATGAAAAGCTTACGTTTATACTTTTCAGGGCAAAAATATGTCCAAACCAGTTTCATATGTGCTTTAGTGGTTCTGAGGCCTTGTTTAGACAGTTGCATGAAACCTTCAGAAGCTCTTCAGTGTTTTTTCTAGTTAAAAAAGGCTGGTTCTGCCTCTCATGTCTCTTGCAATAATCATCACAACTGTGTTGGAGGAGTAAGGAATGAAGGCTATAGGCAAGTAACACGATTCTCTTAAAATGTATAATATACTGTCAAATTATAATTGTGGGTCATATTTTAGATGCTATTTTTTCATTTGTTGCAGTTGTACGAAAAGGTTGCTCTTTTTCTGACAAACTTAGGTAAGTAGAGCTAAAAATAAAAGAACGTCTTTCATGGCGTATTAATCCATACCACCCTCGTTTACTGCATGAATTAATTTAATGCTGAAAATATGTTAATATTTCAAAGTGTGTTTATGCATGCATGTGGATATATTTTCATGTATAAAATCATTCTGTGTACAATCTAGCATTAAAATAATCTCAAGCACAGGGGTCGAGAAAAAATATGGAGAGATCTTACTAGATGTACTTCTTAGATGTACTTTCTATCATTCAGAGTAGGCAATTTAGATAACTACCCATATATACTCGAGTATAAGCCGACCCGAATATAAACTGAGACACCTAATTTTATCACAAAAACTGGGAAAGCGTATTGACTCAAGTATAAGCCAAGGGTGGAAAATGCAGCCGCTACGGATAAATTTCAAAATAAAAATTGATACCAATAAAATTACATTAATTGAGGCATCAGTAGGTTAAATGTTTTTTAATATTTACATTAAACTGTAATTTAAGATAAGACTGTCCAACTCAGATTAAACCATTATTCTAACTTTCTTCAATGTAAATGTGCTTATGTATCCTTCTAATAATAATAAAGAGAGTAAAAGAATAAATGTAATGAAAATAATACTAACAACTGAGTAAAAGAATAAATAACCTTGACTCGAGTATAAGCTGAGGGGAGCTTTTTCAGCTTGAAAAACTGGGCTTATACTCGAGTATATACAGTAATTCAGCAGGGATAATATTTTAATACAAATCTACCCAATAAACATTTCTTAAATTAATACATAAACTGATACACAGTTTTAATATGCGATCCACACTTTTCCATATTTTTTAAACAGTTCTTCTAAACCAGGCACAGGCCAACTTTTTTACCTTGGTTCTCCAATGCAGGCCAGGCCAGGGGGAGGGGCTGGGGAGGGGCCAGGCACATGCTGGGCAGGGATGGCCTGGGAGAGGGTAAGGTCAGGAGGGGTCAGGGCAGGGCCCAGGTCATCCTCAGGTTGTCCTCCCAGCATAAAGACGGGGCTACTCACCGCATCCTCACCTGCCAGGAGGAAGGCGGGACATGCATCGACACTGCCCTGAACCTTCCCCGCCCCCAAATCCTCCTCTCTGTCTTCCTCCCCTGATCCTCTTAGCATTATGTTGGGAGGAGTGTGAGGTAGGCCGTGGCTGAACCGCTGCGTGCCTTCCTCACGCCATCCTCCCAGCATATGGATGCGGCTGCTTGCACCATCCTTATGCTAGGAGAAGGAGGAGGGCGAGACACATGATGAATGCTCCAGAGGGCTCTCAGCTGCTGAGTGCCTTCTTCCCTTATCCTTTTGGCATAAGGCTGCAGCAGGCCACTGTGTCCTTATGCCAAGAGAACAGGAAAAAAGAGGGCCTGAGATAAGCGCCCAGGAGGACGCATCTGGCCCCTGGGCCTTGGTTTGCCCATGCCTGTTCTCAACAGAGTACATATAAATATGTGTATCAAGATAAACAATATACAAAAATGCATCTTATTACAGAAATAACACAGCAATGTCAGGCATATAATAGCAATGCCCATGTAACTAATGTATAGATATGAAAGTGTGATGGTGTCAGTTGAAAGCAGAAACGTAGCAATGGTCCTAGCTTCTAGACTAAACCATGTTAGAAGATATCCTGAATGCACATAAAGTGTTTATGAGCCTTTACCCTTAGAAAGCTCTGGAGAAAATTTTTTCAGTCTTCTGCTATATCAGATTGAGGCTATTCTTTTGCTACAGATTTTTTTAAAAATCCCCCTGCAATACTTTAGGCACACACAGTATTTTATTGCTCAGAGCTTGTCTATTTCTTAGGGCTCCATGGCATGTATATTCTATGCATGAGTTGGTATTTGAAATGGTTAGTTAGTATGCTCATATCCTAATTGGAGTAATGTGTTTTCAGGCACTCTTAATGAACTGAAGTCAGTTTGGGATTTATCATCCAGCATCTTAGCGTACATTCTGTCAATTCAGTTACAGTGTATGTTGAAAGTGGACTGCATGTAAGAGACACTCATTAAAAAGAAGCCAAAAGGTTTCCTCCAGCAAACTCTAGTCCAGTCCATTTCATGTCTTGTTATAGGATCAAGTTACAAAACACCAGAGTAGAACTGTAAGCATTTTACCATGTCCCTTTTGTTTACTTGTGGATAAAATTCATCATGTTTAATCTTTAATCCTATGCAAGTGAATTTAGGAGTCTCATAAAACTTTTCAGTACATACTTCTGAGTGAACACACATCAGAGTAAAAGAAGGTCCATCTAGTCCAGCATTATAATTCCCTAAGTGATCAACCAAATATATGCCACTGGAAAGTTCACAAGCATGGCACAAATATTATTTGTTCTTTCTTGCTATTTTTCTGCATTTTTGTGTGCAGAAAGGCAAAGATCTCTGGGTCAGCATCTCTAGCATCTCTGGGTCAGGCTAGCAAAGACACCTGATTAAAATCTTTCCAAGCTTTTGCCAAAACCATTGTATAGCTGGCTGGACCAGTGATGTGATTCCAGTCCAAGACAACTATGTTCTTGATACTCAGACTGATCTGTGAGATCAGCAGTCAGCTTTGCAATTTCATTATCAGGCCTCTAGAGTCCCTCCTGTATTTCTAATACCACATTCAGTTATAATTTTGATTTTATGCGCCTTAAATACCAACCTATGGTTATCATAGCGCTTTCTTGGCAAAATTTATTCACAGGAGATTTGCCTTCTTCTCAGGCTGAGAGAAACTTTCCTAAGGCCATAATGTGAGTTTCCATGTCTGACCAGAGATTAAACCCTGGTCCCCCTTTCTCTAGTGTGAGTACATGCGTTGAAATCTGTTCTCTTTTCTACAGAGCAGCCTCGTACTGAGTCTGAGTGGGAGAATAGCTTCACTTTGAAAATGTTTCTTTTTCAATTTGTCAATCTGAACAGCTCTACCTTTTATATTGCATTCTTCCTTGGAAGGTAAGAGTATTAAATGTGTATTCAACTTCTTTGGAAAACTGACATGGGAAGTTTTTGAAATTATGACACTGTTACATTAAATCAGGAATAGGCAACTTGGCTACCTGGGAGCTGCTCGTGGCCATTTTCTGTTGTCTCTCTGACCCACTGTTGACTTTCTCTCTGCATTTTTGCAGTTGTTTTAAAACATGGGGAGAACTGCTCTGAAAACTTTGTCATTCAAAGTAAAAGATTGTGTACTGCTCCTTTAAAAAGGCTCTAAATTATTCGGGGGGAATGCAAGATGGGAAATGTGTAGCTACTCCCTCTTGAGTTAATTCAGAGGCGTTTTTTTTCTTCTTCTAAGCATGGTGGAAATGCTATCTACACTCCTAAAAGATATTTGGGGCATTTTGGAGCAAAGAAAAAGTTCAAAGAAAAAACATTAACCCCAAGGGAGCCTTACTTTGTCTACACCTGAATTACATATTTGTTTAGAGCGATAGGTTCTCCAAATTGCGTATTGGCATTGGTGTGTCTCTCATATATTCAGGTATAGTCATAAATATTTAATATCCTTGTTCTTAAAAAAGCATGTTTGATCTTATGTGTGATCAAAAGGAGTGATGTGTGCTGTTGTGTTGAAGATTTACAGGTCACCCAGGTGCCTATTTGAGAATCATAAACAGATGGAGGCTGGAAGAGGTAAGTATTTCTTACTATTATTAAGACCAGAGCCAGGAAAAAATTTTAGATTACATTTCCCAGAACGTTTGAAACAAGCTCACAGAATTTCCACTGAAACTAATCAAGGATTTCTAGCAACTGTAGCATTTCAGTAGTCAGTGGAATTATGATGTGGGATGACTCAGTACGGGGGAGCGTTTGTGAGAGTGCAAACTACATTTTTACATCTGTAATCTTATCTAGATTTAACTTAATAGTGCACCACTGACTTCAATAGATATTTCCTCTGAATAAACATGAAAAGGAAAGAATATACTGTCACAAGCCTTGGCTCCACAAGTTTTAGAGAAGAATCAGCCAGTGTTCATCATCGTGCACAAATATAAGCAGCAAAAATAAACACCAATTGTTCTTGACCCAGTCTTTGCTTTGCTCCCTTGCCCCCACTCTCCTCCCCGCTCTCCTAGTGCCATCCCAGCGGATGCCTTATCGATCTCTGTATGCAAATGGGTATCATAATGGTGCTAAAGCAGACTTGGAACAACTTCATGGAACTAGGATACCCGTAAGTAAATACAGGATTTGAAATAAATAAATGTGACCAAGCCTCCAGACAGCAAAGCTCGCTGTGCAATAATAGTCAATGGACCAATGGAACGACTATGGACTTAATTTTGGATGGCGTGATTTTAATAACTGTTTTTAAATCGTGCTGTTTATTGGTGGTTTTAATATAAATGTTATTTTAGTATCAATATTTAATTTTTATGCTTTATGCCTAAATGTTATTTAGTTAGGTTAATTTATAGTTACAGTATATGTTATTGTCTTGCTATTATCTTTTATTTTATCATATATGTATGGCATTGAATTTTACCTTTAAAATGTTGGGAACTATTTCGAGTTCCCTTAGGGCAGTGGTACTCAACCTGTGGGTTCCCAGGTGTTTTGGCCTACAACTCCCAGAAATCCCAGCCAGTTTACCAGCTGTTAGGATTTCTGAGAGTTGAAAGCCAGCCAAAACATCTGGAGACCCATAGGTTGAGAACCACTGCTTTAGGGGGGAGAAAAGTGGTATATAAATGTAGTAAATATAATAATGATAATGATGATGGTGATGATGATGATAATAATAATAATAATAATAATAATAATAATAATACGTTTAGTATTAAGTTGTTTCCTTGCTGGTAGAATGCATATAACATTTCATTACAAGGTTTCTCTTAGGTAAGTAAGTAAGTAAATAAGTAAATAGTAAGTAAGTCTCTTAGGTAATGTCTACTACAATTTAGGATGATGTTTTTCTGTAGCAGGGTTATCTAAGGACCCTTCCACACAGCCCTATATCCCAGAATATCAAGGCAGAAAATCCCACAATATCTGCTTTGAACTGGGATATGTGCCTTGATATTCTGGGATATAGGGCTGTGTGGAAGGGCCCGAAGAAAAGCAGGGAACTCTCCTATATATTTGTTTAACACAGTTGAAATACATTTTTAAAAATTTACTGCACACTTCTAGGAATGACTTCTCAAAAGCAAAAACCTATTGAATTCAGAGGGATTTTTTCATCCCAAAGTATGCATATCAAAACAAATTTTATGAAATGTTTATTTAAAACAATTTGAGGTAAATGTCAGGTCAGAAGAGGCACCATGCTGCAGAGGACAGAGAATCAAGTCTTCATGAACCTAAGTAGTAGAAAAGGAAAGTATAACATTCTGATAAAACCTCAGCTGAGGCCTAGGATCCTGCTTCTTCAATATTCACAGTTGAGATAATTGTTCCAGTCCAATTATTGTTTATTCCTGACTATATCTGATCTCGAACCACAATTGGATCCTAGTCAGGACTAGTATGTCCCTTATCCTCCACTCCATCAGTGTTAGGGTTAGGTAAAGAGATGTGTGTTTGTATTATGAATGAACTGCAGTGGGCTCAGTCAATTAATGCACACATATGCCTCTGTGAACACACATGCTGTATGACTGAATGATGTGCAAGTGCTGATCTTAACTAGTTTGGAAAAAAGAATTTACAAATGAAATGTGCATATACAGGTTAATTCAGAATTGGTGGACTAGACGAAGATTGCGGCAAGAGTATGGTTCTCATCGAAAAGCAAGATTCCCACAGTGGGAGAAGGACTACAACCTTCAGCCAATGAATGCTTATGGACTTTTTGATGAATACCTAGAAATGAGTATGAAAATTCTTACTTTTATTGCTTGATCACAGTTATCATTTATAATATATAGATATAATATGACAAATGGTAGATTTGCATGAAGCTCAAAGGAGTGGATCAACGACAAATCGGAGAGGAGAGGATATGTATATAATATATACCAAGACAGTATGATTTCATCCTCAAACATTAGAAAAATTGGTCTTCGGAAATACTTTCAGAGTAATGCTTTAAGTCTATAGATAGATTACTACCATAGATTGATGCAGGCTGTGTTCAGAACACTTATTTTAATCTAGGATCCTATACACTTATAGTTTCTATTCATATCAGTGGATAAAACCTATGGTTTTCTTAAGTTTATATGGAGACTTTGCATTAGGCATCCCTAACTTGTTTTTCTTCCCAGCCCCACCACTTCAGTCTTCTTCTTGTTTCTATCTAAACACTTCCTTATAGTTTCTTATTTGCTTTTTTTAATGTCAAGCCACTTTGAGTCCCCTTTGGGGAGATAAAGTGGGACAATAATAAAAGTAATAACAACAACAACTATTATTGTTGTTGTTATTATTTGCCCAACTCTTGAATTGTGATAGAGGCATATAAGTTTTTTGCCTGTATCCATACTTTTTATTGAAGTATGGCACACAGGCAGAATAGCTTACTGTGAATCCAGTGAATACAAAATATCAATCTCTTCATCCCCACTCCCTTTTTCAAAAACAGACTTTTTTTAAAGGACAAAATTGCATGGAGGCATACTGCTATCAAAACAATAACATTTTGGAGTTGGTGGAAAAATCTGACTTCCCAAGGTTTTTTTCCCCCTCATCTTCCTAGTCATATAGTTTCCACAGACCTCTTTCCATAATGGCACATCTCATAAAATAAAGATAAAAACATTAAGATATATATATATATTTGCAGTCACACAAATCCTTTTCTTAAGCTTTTAACTGAAGACTAGCTGCAAATTTAATGCTTCTGCCTTTTTTATTATCCTAATCTAGACACAAGAATTAAAATTTTGCAAAAATATTTGTAGAGGTGATTTAAGAAATTGTTGAAGAGAGTAAATTCTAACAAGGGAACACATGCAATCTAGAAGCGAACAGATATACTCATTACTTTGGATGTGTGAGGCCTTTCATAGAATCATAGAATCAAAGAGTTGGAAGAGACCTCATGGGCCATCCAACCCCCTGCCAAGAAGCAGGAATATTGCATTCAAATCACCCCTGACAGATGGCCATCCAGCCTCTGTTTAAAAGCTTCCAAAGAAGGAGCCTCCACCACACTCTGGGGCAGAGTTCCACTGCTGAATGGCTCTCACAGTAAGGAAGTTCTTCCTCATGTTCAGATGGAATCTCCTTTCTTGTAGTCTGAAGCCATTGTTTCACGTCCTAGTCTCCAGGGAAGCAGAAAACAAGCTTGCTCCCTCCTCCCTGTGGCTTCCTCTCGCAGTATATTTCTCACAGTATATCTCTTTCAGTATATTTTGGTTTAATCTAGCTTTCAATTTCGTATTTTAAAAGATAAAGTGGTCAGCAAGCTTGCCAGAATATTTATTTAAAGCTTACTCATGGGATTTGTAGGTTGAAACGGAAATCCATTTGGTTTTCAGTAGGAACCCAAGATTTTTATTTGTTTATCATGTCTTCTGTAGTTAATTGTCATTGAGCCAGCAGTTTTTCGGAGGTTAGGGACACAGGAACCCTGTGAAATTGGAAATAACAGTTAATATTTTAACTCCCCCCCCCCACTTTTAAACATGTTACAGATGCTGCTACTGCAAAGCTCTTTGTCTTGCTCCTCATCACTTCTTCTGCCATTCTCAAAGCCTTCTCCCCTGCACCTTCAGGAAAGCAACATGATAGTATCATTCTCCTCTCAAGGAAAAGGAAGGCAACAATAAAGGAGATTTTTTAGTACCAACTACTAATCTCCTTTTGCATCATCTCCATAGGAGACCCACACTGCAGATTTTTGTAGTAGTGTTGTTGTCCGAGAAGTGTGGGAGGAAAGCTTGGAGGCCAGTATCCAAAACAACTTCCAAAACACAAAAGAGAATTTATGAAAGCTGAGAGCTGATTATACTGTTTTTAGGTCATGTGTTTTAAGTATGAACTGCAGCATATTAACAAAGATGTTCACATTAATGTAAAACAGGTAGGAAGAAGGGACAATGATGCAACTACACTGTCTTTTTCTTTCTATTTTCCTGCAAATTTATGGTTGAATGTGTCATTTTCCCAATTCCCATTACAGTTCTTCAATTTGGATTCACAACCATCTTTGTGGCAGCTTTTCCACTTGCTCCACTTCTGGCCTTACTTAACAATATTATAGAAATTCGGCTTGATGCTTACAAATTCATTTCACAGTGGAGACGGCCACTAGCTTCAAGAGCCAAAGATATAGGTAAACCATTTATGCATATGTAAGGTGTTTGCTCAGTATCACAACTTGTCTGATTTGTTAGAATTGTGGTGTATTTCAACAACAGCTAGAAGCTGAAATTTCCAGTCCAAGACACACATGTTAAATAGACCTCAATCCAATTGTCCCAATTGGATTGTCCCAATTTGAGTAAAATGAATGAGTCATTGTAAATCACTGTGATTCAGTTAAATTGGGAGAAGCGGTTAAATTGAAAAATGATAAAACTTTGAAAACAGGAGACAGAGATAATATTTTCAAGGAGGTAAAACTCATGACAATATATTTTACTAAAAAAAGAGCAGCCACCACAGTAATACAAGGTATATCAAGGCATGGTTTCTTTTCAGTAACTGGCAGAGAAAACATAGATCCCAAAACAGGATCTGCTGTGGTCTTCATATTGGGGAAAGAGAAATTGACAATGACAATGAAGACTGAATCTTGGTTGTATGCTTGAAGTATATAGAAGGAAAGATTGTGTTTTCATTTTCTATGCATCTGTGTAAATCCACTTTAGACTCGTGCTCATAGAAGTACGAAATAGTAATTCTGCACATATTAGGCTTTTGACATCCTATGTCAGTGTGGTGGTGAATATGTTCTAGAGTTTAGTCCAAACTTTGAAGAGATGTACCCAAGGGGCATTGGGACCAATGCGGTGTAGTGATTCGAGTGTTGGACTATGATTTCAGAAGACCAACGTTTTGAACCCCATCATTTTTTAGTATACTTGAATTCAGTTATTTATTTATTTTTTGTCATGGGTGATTTTGAAATAACATGTAGTAAACAAAACCAAATCATCCAATTATATTGAAGTGCTGTTAAATTCAATATGTCTTTCTTCAAGATACAGGTATAAGACTGTAAGAAATATATAAGTAAAGTGTACTAATCACTTTAAATAACATTTGCATTTGAATTTCTTCTTATGCTAGCTTAACACAACCTATTTTTTATTTCACAGGAATCTGGTATGGTATTCTAGAAGGCATAGGAATTCTCTCTGTCATCACAAATGCATTTGTTATTGCTGTAACTTCAGATTTCATCCCCCGACTTGTTTATGCTTACAAATATGGGCCATGTGCAGGTCAAGGGGAGGCAGGACAAAAGTAAGTTTTCTCTTTGGAAACATGCAACACATCCATTCTCTTTGCACCAACATATGAAAAGACTAATCTTCTAAGTGTGTGTTTTAGCTTCTAAATATATGGGAACACAACTAGTATCCATTTCACTAAAATGGCAGTAGGAAGAACTTTCACTGAGTAGTTATTTACAAATACTATTATTGGTGCAGAAAATTAATTTTTCTGACTCTTGATTTTAATTTTCAAAATGCTTTATAGTGCTCCTAAATCACCCAGCAGTTTTAGAAGAAAGTGACAGGGAACTAACCAAATAAGAATAGAACATGTAAGCCTAGCTGTTAAATATAGTGCAGGAAAGCAATAAAAATGAACAACATTTTAGTAAGGGCAAGCACAACACTTGACAAAAAATGAACTGGAGAAGGCAAACCATCCTAGTAGAGGTGGAAAATGTGATATATGGTGGGTTTGTTAATTTTTTACAGGACACATAGGTTATGAGGGCAGAATGATGGAAAGTCTCAATTGGTAAACTTTAGACACATTTTAGAAATGTAAATATCTTAAAGAAATGCTTCATTTGTGAAATAAATTTTCAAATTCCTGTGTGCGGAAGGAATTTGCCAGTGGTGCACATGTGAGGCATATTTTGCACAGGTTTGGCACACTGGCAGAAAATTAACAGTTCAAATTACAGGTTGTTGGTGCAGAACTACAAACTCATTAGCCTGTCATGGATGTAACATTCAGTACATGTTAAAGAGGAGATAAATTTTCCATTTTCATAATGTGTGTAAACCTCTTCCATCAATATAGAATTAGCCACATCTGGTTTAAACAGTTGGGCTTCTGTCTGTCCTTGCAAACATCATGCATAACTATATGGCATTCAAACTTGTTTGTTTGCTTATTTGCTTTCTTTTTCCTTCCCTGCCAACCCAATGGGAATAGAAGTTTGTATTGCCCAGTTTTTCAATATGATCTGTTAGTATCAACACGTTCTTATGCTGGGAGTAGACAGCTTTTCACTGAGAAAGAGCTGGCATTATGTATTTCAGAACCAAGATAGTCAAAATGTGATTTACTGTGCCTTTAAAGTATCTTGATCCTTGGTCTTTGAAATATAGCCAATTGAAGTACATTTGACCCAACATTATCAGTTTTTATTATTAGCTGCATCTTCTTTGCCAAACAAAAACATATTGTCACTAAGACATTCCTGACTAGAATGCTGACTGTCTAGACTTCAATTTGAGCAATGTATGCTCACAGTTGGAGGTATTCCACAAAACAAACAGCCATACCTAAAGCAAAATTCCTTTTATGGAAAAATGATGAAAACAAGAGAAAAACATTTTGGGATGAGTGTATGGATCCTCAACTGGGAAACATATCACTAAGTACTACAAAGGTGGAACTATGGCACATCTTCCCTTCACCTCCTCATATGTCATCACTCATAGCCAAGTACAACTGTCTTCCAAAAGTAGAGTCTTGGAAGTGAGTCTGTAAGTGACTGTGAAGACCTATTCTGGATGCACATGGTCTTTCACATTGAGGACATAGCTTTCCAGATGGAAAGCAGTCATGACAAGGATTTGCTTCCTCTCCGCACATTTCTTCCTTTCATCCTGTATTCGTGCTTCTTCAAAATTCATAGCACCATTGGCAACAGCTGACTTCCAATTACCAAGCTCAAGGGCCATGACTTCCCAGTTCTCTGTTCATACTGCATTTTTTAGGTTAGCTTTAAGCCCATCTTGAAAACTCTTTGTCCACCAACATAATGTTTTCCATTCTTGAGTTGAAAGTAAAGTAGCTGCTTTGGGAGATGGTGACTGCACATTCAGACAACATGGCCAGCCCAGCAAAGTTGATGACAGAGAACCATCACATCAGTGCTGGAGGTCTTTGTTTCTTCCAGAACGCTGGTGTCTGTCTACCTGTCTACCAAAGAGATGTGCAGGATATTTTGAAGGCAACACTGATGGAATCCTTCTAGAAGTTGAGAATGGTGTTTGTAGATGGTCCATGTTTCAGTCGTACAATAGAGTTGGAAGGACAAAAGCTTTATAAATAAGCATCTTGGGGGATACCATGTCCTGATCCTTAAACACTCTGCTTCGTTTGAAAAAATGCTGCATCTCCACAACTCTCATTTTAAGTTATTACAGTTCCTCCCCATCATGGACTTTTACTGGTCAATAGAACAGGAACATCAGAGCAGCATCCAACTATGTTCTTATGGCTAACACACAGTGAGCTATCCTCCAGGATCTCCTAGTGTAGCCTGCTGTGCACCCACCCATAACAACATAGGTGGCTGCTGCTCTCTACTGGCCAGGAAATGGCCATTGTTGCAACAGTTTAAAGGGGGATTGAGAGGAGGAGGTAATGGCCCAATAGAACAAGCAACCGGAATTGCAAAAACAATGGAATGAACTAGTATAACAAATAGATATAAACTGAATGTTCCTTACATACCATAAGGAACATTCAGTTTATATCTATTTGTTATACTAGTTCAAAAATAGTTCTCATAATTCAGGAGTAATGAACTGAAACACACAATAGTTTGCACTTAAAGTGGTAATAGTGAACACAGGCCTTACTGATTGCAGTTGAACTACTTTAAAACATTTGGATACCACCCAATATGTGTCTCATTGAAACCAAAAAAAGTGTGATTGTCCACAGTAATAATAATAAATAATAATGACTTTTATTTTTACCCTGCTATCATCTCCTTGAAGGGACTCGAGGCAGCTCACAAAGCACTCCGAAGTACTGGACATAAAATAAAAACATTCCATAGACATAAAAACGATAATAACATAAAATTAAACTGCCAACACATATAAAGTATTTTAGTTCAATTAAGGCTTAAGTAACTGTATGACTGCTAGCTGGCATATCCCTACATACCAAACCATGCTCTCAAAATATATAGTTTCTATTGACATTTGTTTTATGAAATAAATCTATAACTAAATATTGTAAAAGAGCTTTAAAAATAAGTATCATCCCCTTCAAGTGGGAAAATGAAAATTGAAATGAGTACTTTTATAAACATGAACTTCTATCTCCGAGTGCTTTTCAGACAATATACGTAATATAAATTTCAGAAAATAATGTTCAGATAAAGCTAATCATGTTTGGAAGAAGCTATTTACTCAAATGTTCACAAATGATGTGTACAAAACAGCTAATGACAGGTGGTTTCCATATCAACCATAAGTTTACAACCAGGAATAGAGGATTAGGAGCTCTTCCCAGTGTTCAATATTATTTCATAATCCACATAATTAAGATTATCATGAGATTTCACCAGGACTTATGATAGTAAGAAAGCGGAGTGTTCTGACTTGATAAATTCTTGTTTCTCAGGTGTATGGTTGGTTATGTCAATGCAAGCCTATCAGTATTTTTAGTGTCTGACTTTGAACGCCGTTCGGAACCATCATCAAATGGAAGTGAATTCTCTGGCTCACCATTAAAATACTGCAGGTACATTCATGAGAGTATTAATAAGCCAACTTATTCCCCCTCAAGGCATTGTAGAGTTTCTTGAAAACAGTAAATTGCATCAAAATACTGTAGCATTAGATTGATACATCTTCTTACAAAACATTTAAAAATACTTGTTTGAATAACAAATCATCTTGACACGCCAGGTGAATTGATCAGTGAAGAAAGCTAGCTTTCTGGTAGTTTGTGTTACAAATCAGGATGTCCCCTCTTCAGATCTTATGCCTGTTTTGCTCTCCCTTTGTGGCCCTAGCAATGGCAGTTGGGATGGAAGGAGGGCATTTCCAATTATGCGGAGCTTAGCTGCATTGCATTACAACAGACAAAATTGACCTCCCAATTGATTTTTTAGGTACAGGGATTATCGTGACCCTCCTCATTCTCCAATGCGCTATGGATACACGCTACAATTCTGGCATGTCTTAGCTGCGCGGCTGGCTTTTATTATTGTTTTTGAGGTAAGTTTTAGAACTGAAACACTATCACGCAGAATTTCACTGTGTGACATCTCAAAACTATCTGTTGTTTTCATAACGTATGTGCTATAAGATTACTCCTTATAGAACATTCTAGAAAAAAATGTTATTCCAAATTTTGAAATAAAACGTTATATGCCACAGACTATTTTTCAGTCTGTCTACTTCTGCATTATGTTCCCCTATCTCATGGTTCATATACTCCAATGCCCCATAGATGATATTGGGGGCAAAAACATTTGTAGATTTTTGTGGGGGGTGGTCAGGTCTGGGAGGATGCAGACCTTCAAGGCCGCCCGAGAGACCAACGTGGTCCCCTAGCCTCCCATAGTTGCTCATCCTGGTATATGGGGTGGATCCATTTGCTGCCCAGTTCACCAGCTGTACTGTACATGACCCCAGATTACATGCTGCGGAATAATGTACGAGTGGCAGGAGATACAGCTAAATCACATAAATTCCTCCTGTCACCTAAGGAAGGCATATCCCCTGATCCAGACAGTGGTTTAATGGGTTCTCCCCAAAAACTCTAAAAGGGCCTCCAACTGGTGAAGCAGAGCAGGTTCTCCCTCTCCCTCTTTGACCCCAACAGGGATTCAAAGGGAAATTCCAGTAAGCATGGCCCCAGGCTTATTGTGACAGCTGGGAACATGATCCCATTCCCCCCCTTATATACATACATATACCGTTTTTATGGAAATGAATGGACACTAATTAGCAGGACTGGTTAATACCTGCCCTTTGTCGCTTAGAAACATGTAGGCGTTGCAGATATTAAATTGAAAATTAGCAAAAGAATATCAGAATGTATTCATAAAGAGAACTGTAATCTGCACTTTTATATTATTTTAAAGTTTCGTGTTACACTCCAATTCTTAATGTATGCATTTTAACAACTTTTTTACAGCACCTCGTGTTTTGCATAAAACACTTGATTTCCTATTTAATCCCAGACCTTCCCAAAGATTTGAGGGATCGTATGAGAAGAGAGAAATATCTGATCCAGGAAATGATGTATGAAGCCGAACTAGAGCGACTTCAGAAAGAACGGAAAGAAAGGAAAAAGAATGGAAAGTCTTATCACAATGAATGGCCATAACCAAACTGGGTGAGCCATTATGAATTAGATTAGATCTGTAATGTACTTTCACGAGTTTTATTGTGCTATCACCTTGCCCCATTTGTAAAATTTGACAAGAGTCCAGACATAGTGGTCTTTAATTTGCATTCCTGTTTCCCCATTGTGTCTTCATACTGGAAACATACATTGGAGAAACCAGGAGAATAGCTTACACACACAGTGTCTTTGAACTATTGGTGCTTAGAGAATTGTAATATAAAACAATTCTCAAACTTTTTCAGCCACGAAACCCTTTTTCAAGTAACAGTTTTTCATGGAGCCCCAATAAATGTTTATATATTATATATAATGTATATATATATCAGAGATGGGAAAACTTTTTGACCAACATAAACTTAACAGTATTTAAGTGGAAGACCCCAGGGGCCATCCAGTCCAACCCCCTTCAGCCATGCAGGAAAAGCTCAAAGCACTCCCAACAGATGGCCACCCAGTCTTTTTAATAATAATAATAATAATAATAATAATAATAATCGATGCGTGATCCAATACAACAGCCAGCAGAGTGTCTGCTGTGGACTCATCTTGTTGTGTTTCTAATAATAATAATAATAATAATAATAATAATAATAATAATAATAATTTTAAAAAGAAACCCCAGGGGCCACCCAGTTCAACTCCCTTCTGTCATGCAGGAAAAGTACAATCAAAACACCCTGAGTGGTTGGAGGGAAATAGGGTTTTGGAAGCAAGCAAGGCAAGGAGAAAAGGATCTGGGCAGCAAGGGAGGTGAGGATAAAAGGCTTATGGGGGTGAGGAAAGTGTGGGAAAAGGTATTGGGCAGCAAGGAAAGGGAGGGAAAAAAGCTTTTCACAGAAGGGGTCTGGGGGGGGGGGAAGGCTTTTTGCAGTGAGGGAGGCAAGTTGAAAAGGCCGTACACTCACAAGACCACCAAGTAGGGCAAGGAGAGTGCATGTCCCACAGCCAGTTGAATCTGCAAAATGCAGAACCTGTGGATACAACAGAGGGCTGACTGCATAAAAAGTCTAGATGTGGCACATGATAAGAGGAAGGAAGAACACAAGGAGTGGGGAGTGAGGGCAAACCTATGTTATTCAACAACAGCAAAAAGAATGTGGATGTAAATCAATTGATATGCAGGTTGTTGTTTTTTTTAAAAAAAACAACAACACAGACTCTCAATACTTCTAGGGTCTTTTTTTCCTTTCTGCATAAGCCCTTAAAACAAGCCTTGCAGGTACTGATTTATTATCAGTAAATGTTTGATTTTTATATCTGTTTTATATACCTATATACTTGAGATCACATAAAAAATGTATCAGGCAGAAAGGGGTCGCAAGTGGAAAAAAGTTTTTAAAATCCTAGTCTAGCTCACCCTTCCTCTCCACAATGCCTATAAGACACCTGCAATCCCACTTCATAGACAAATAGGAGGTATTAAGATGTCATTCTGCCATTTTCAGGACAGACATAAACTTGCACCTTATTGGTGGCATCCTTTTTAGGGTAGTGGCAGAGGGAGAATTTCATCACCTCCATCACACAATGATAGCTTCAGGACACCATGTTCTTGCAGGGTTTTCCCCAACATGGCTATCTAATGTCTAGGTGAGCCCAAAAAGCATCCAACTCTATCCATATAGCTAGATGCACAATGACACAGGCATCCTCCAGATACTCTCAGGGGCCTTGGAGGATAATATCATGGTTGTGCAACCAGCTATAGGGACAGAGCCAGATACTTGCCTCCTCCAAGAATCCGCTGGCCACAAGATGAAGGACCCTTAACAGGAGGAAGGTCAGTCTTGCAAGATGAGAGATGGAGCAGAGTTCTACCTGGGCAAATCTGTATGCTCTGTCTCCCCTTAAAGGATAGGATTTGAGGCACCTAGTCTAGATTGGCCATTAATTTTTAGAAATGACAATAATTATGCATATCCTTCCCAATCTAAGACTCACAGCAGCTTATAGATACAGGTAAAACAGATAGATAAAAGTTTTGAAAAGTTAAAAAATAATTAAATAAAAAACGCTTTTTCTAAAGTGCAGATTTTCTTAGTCTTGTGTTATATAAAAATACATAAAATCACATAGTAGTCTTCCTGTGACAAAAAAAATGTGATTTTGGTTACAGTTACAAATGCTCAATTTCAGTTAATTTCACTTGGCTTGTGTGCATAATGGAATATTCTGCTAATCTGTATGAATGCATGTATTATTTCCCTGTCTGTGTGCTAATTTTGTCGTTGTTTCATATACTGCAGGTATCAAATCTATATTCTGTTTGCTTATTCCAGTTCATCAAGAACACTATCTTCAAGAGTATGAAAAATGCAATCTCAATGCATGCCACAATATGAAATAGCAAACAGGAGAGAACATTTCAAGGAGTTAACAACTGTGAAATCATTTTTGCAATCTAGTATATGATTGCTATTCATAGACCATTCTAGACACAAAAAAGCATGTTAGTCCAGTTTTTAAAATAAAAAAAACTTGTATACTGTGGACTATTTTTCAGCCTGTTTACTACCCTTTTGCATTATGTTCATGTCACTTTTTCAACTCTTCAAATACTAAATATACATAACAAATTGGAATACTTTAGCAATGGCTATTACAATATCATCTCCTACCAAGGTCTCATATACATCAGACACACTGTTTACAAAAGATATCATGTTTTTGGTTGTATTTTGAGGGGAGATGTTATATCATATATATGTATAATATATATAAAGTATATAGAGATTGTTTATTTGTAAATAGCAAAAAATAAAATAAACCTATGGTGAAGAATGTTAAATTTTCACACTTTAAAAATATCATTAATGTAAAGCCATGTTTAGCGCTTCTATAATGTGAAACAATAAACTTTAAATATAAATTAAGGATGACATTCTTGTCTTTTGTATCTTAGTAAATTATTTTATAAAATAATTGTGAAATAGTGTTGGCATTGCTTTTTCAGTCCTAATACTTGGCACGGCCATCTGCTAGATAACCAGAGAAGTGGTGGGCAAGTTGAATGTATTGTCAAAGGCTTTCATGGCTGGAATCACTGGGTTGTTATAGGTTTTTTCGGGCTATATGGCCATGTTCTAGAGGCATTTTCTCCTGACGTTTCGCCTGCATCTATAGATGCAGGCAAAACATCAGGAGAAAATGCCTCTAAAACATGGCCATATAGCCCAAAAAAACCTACAACAACCCGGTGGGCAAGTTCTTTGTAAAGAGGAATTCTGTACGTTTTTAAAAGTTCTGCACTGATACCATCCTGACCTGGAGCCTTTCTGGCTGGCATGTTTTCAATGGCTGAATGAATGTCAGATGAGAAAAAGGGTGGTACTGGATGGAGAAGGAGGGTGAGGCTGTTGTGGTAGAGCACTGCGAAATAGGTCGATGTAAAACAATCACATCTCCTGCTCACTGAGAAATTTGGAAGTGACTCGGTTGCCTTCACTGGTCTTTAAACACAGGATTGTTGATCTATACTCAGCCATATCACTAGCAGTCTTTCTGAGATTCCTTTTGAATTCAGATGTGGAGAGCAATTGTGACTTCTCATCCTTGTGATCATGATTTACTACTTCTCTGCATGTCCTGGGTATTTTGTGAAATTCAGGAAATAATCGATTGTCGTTTCTTCTTTTCTCAAACAAATATCTAATTTCTTTCAACAGCCTTCTTGTGGCATGGCAAGAGGCATGGGTTGTGGCCGTTCAGTTGTTAGTAGTCTTCGTCAATGTCAAGCAAAGTGCGAAAAATATAGGTTGCCCGGTGGCGCAGTGGGTTAAAGCACTGAGCTGCTAAGCTTGTTGATCGAAAGGTCGCAGGTTCGATTCCGGGGAGCGGCGTGAGCTTCCGCTGTCAGCCCTAGCTTCTGCCAACCTAGCAGTTCGAAAACATGCAAATGTGAGTAGATCAATAGGTACCGCTCCGGCTGGAAGGTAACGGCGTTTCATGCAGTCATGCCGGCCACATGACCTTGGAAGTGTCTACGGACAACGCTGGCTCTTCGGCTTAGAAATGGAGATGAGCACCACACCCCAGAGTCAGACATGACTGGACATAATGTCAGGGGACTACCTACCTTACCTACCTGTAAACATAGTTTCCCGAGTGGTAGCCTGTGAATTCACACATGTGATATTTCCTGCGCGCACGCAGGCAGCAACGGACATTCACGAGCTAACTCCTAACTGACCGTTAGAGCAGCCCGCCCTTTTCTCCTCACTCTATAGTTGTCATGGGGATTCTCAGTTCAACTATAACAGGAAATTGAAAGTCACCTGGGAAGGTCAAGAGCTTGAACATTGTTTCCATCCTAAATATCTCAGTGCCACCTTAGATCGAACACTAGCATATAGGAAACACTGCTTGAACACCAAGAACAAAGTAGCTGCACACAATAACATCATGCAGAAACTTACTGGCAAAACATGGGGTGCAGACCCAAAATTAGTAAGAACATCTAGCCTTGTCTTACTCAACTGCCGAGTATGCCTGCCCTGTTTGGCATAGGTCTGCCCATGCAAAGCAGGTGAACACAGCATTGAATGAAGCATGCAGAATAATCACGGGATGTCTTAAACCTACACCTGTTGATAAACTCTACAAGCTAGCTGGCATTGCCCACCCCCCCCCCCCCCCGATGTGTGACGCGAAGTTGCTGCTAAATGTGAGAGAAATAAGATTGAACACTGTGAAAGCCACCCACTACATGGCTACCAGCCTTCTCCCAGTCGACTCAAATCAAAGAAAAGTTTTATGAGAACTACCACTCCTCTTGGCATCCCTCCAGCAACAGCAAGGGTATCCCTCTGGGCAACTAGGCCAGGAAATCCCAACTGGATGGCTCCCCACGAGGGTGTTCCTACAGGAGCAAACCAAGAATGGGCAATGTGGAAGTCCCTGAACAGACTCAGAAGCGGAGTGGGCAGATCAAAAGACAACCTGGCAAAATGGCACTACCTAAAAGAATCCCACACCTTATGTGACTGAAACAGAACAGACAACTCCACGTCTGTATGCTTGTCCACTATGCCCTGCCTCATGTACAGAGGAAGAATGTTGGAGGCTACAGACAATGCCATTGCTGTTGCCCGTTTTTGGTCAAAAGATATTTAGCAACCTGTATTCCTTCTATTTTTATTGGTTTTATACTAATTTATGCAATGCTTTTGATACTAAATAAATAAAAGTTCAACAGTTGGTCCAACTTGATGCTATTCTGGTTGAGATGAACTTTTGATTGAAGCATATGTCAACGACACAATGCTTGAATTGTGGGGCCACGATAAAATCTACTCCACTGGATATTGAGTCAGCCATTTTTTCTTCTAAGTATATAATGGTACATTGTTCGTATGCATTGCAGGGGATCTTTCCTTTGCATTTCACTCAGTCTGATTACATCGTACTTAATTCTATGTCTCTCCATGTTAGCTGGATTGACCGTTGTCACCCCCATGCCACGATGAGGCCAAGGATACGATTGCAGTACCAACTTTGCAGATGGTGCAGCAGTGACTGTAGATGGTGTTGACCTCAAAAATGTAGAATAATACATCTACATTGGAAGGCTGTTAACATCAAGGAATGAACTGAAGCCAGAATTGAACTGATACAGAAAATCAGGATGGGCTGCTTACAATTCTATTAAAGCCACTGCAGATTCAACTGAAAGTATATCTCCACAAGCTCAATTGTTCAACTCAACAGATGAGGATGTTTGAAAAATATCAAAAGTGAAAGATCCTCTACGCCAGTGGTTCTCAACCTGGGGTCCCCAGATGTTTTTGGCCTACAACTCCCAGAAATCCCAGCCAGTTTACCAGCTGTTAGGATTTCTGGGAGTTGTAGGCCAAAAACATCTGGGGACCCCAGGTTGAGAACCACTGCTCTACGCCATGTTGCCCAACTCCAACATTGCTTTGCAAGCCATGTGATGCACAGAACAGATACGGGTGCTGGAGCAATGCCACAACACCATGGTACCCACAGGGATGGATGAGACCTCTTGGTCATCCTCCCACCCAATGGTCGGATTCATTCCGTATGGCATATAATGTGACAGATTAACATGGTCTTACAATTATTATTATTATTATTATTATTATTATTATTATTAACTTTATTTATACCCTGCAAAATCTCCCAAAGGACTCAATGCGGCTTACAAGGCCAAGGCCAACAACAACAACAGCATACAAATACAACAATAAAACTCATAAGCAAATAATAAAACATCAAGCAAACAATAAAACACTAAAAACAATGACACCATGACGTATTTAAAACCTAAAGGCCGGGCCAAATGTAATGGACAAATTTTAAAAGTGCTGGACTTGACAGGTGATATGTAGAGGTTTTTTGGAGGTAGGTGCAATGTGCAGACAATCCTAAAACTAACAAAGTGCATTTGGGACATGATGCCAGGAGTTTCCTATTCTGGAAAGGCACACTGGAACAGCCACGTCTTCAGGCTCTTCCTAGAGATTGCCAATGTTGGGGCTTGTCTGATGTCCTTGGAGAGAGAGTTCCAGAGTCGGGGGGCCACCACTGGTCAACTCATGCTCAAAATAGATACAAATGGAGGCAATTAGAGAGGATATTGTGATCCGTGTGAAAGCTGAGGAACAGATCATCTGAATGACTAAGATCATCTAAATGACTGAAATAATTAGAACAGGACCACCTTGGGAAGCATTTTCTCCCAACTTAGATTTAAAGAGTGCCAAAGACCTTGCCTTCTGTGTCATTTTGAGACACATCAAGCAGGCAGAAGATACAATGCTTTTTATGTAGTGATTCGATCTGAGCTGTTCTCTTTTTCACCAAAACTTGGAAGACAGTGGAGCTTTAATGGGGAATATCCAGTTTTATTGCTAGCATTCATGCATCAGTCTCTAGCTTTTGTTTTTAAGCATTGATGATATATTTTGATATTTATTTTAGAAAGTGTTAATCATGCTTGCAATTTCATTGACTCGTATTACAGGCCTAGGTCTGTTAACGAAACTCTGACAAAAGAGATTTCCAACTGACACAATGCTTTTCATTTAAAACAACTTACCTATGACTTCACATTTGCAATACAAAGGATAACAGATTATTTTATTAATTACCCTTTGGATTTATGCTGTATCTTGGTACAGGCAGTCCCCAAGTTTGTTCTTAAGTTGAATTTGCATGCAAGTTGGAGCAGTCACCTTTTTAAAGTGTTAACTCCAGCCAAATATATATATGGTGTGTGTGTATATATATATGTGTGTGTGTATATATGTGTGCGTGGTTGTGTGTGTGCGTGTGTGTATGTATATATATATATATATGCGTGTGTGTGTGTGTGTGCATTGGAGAGAATAAGAGTTAACTCCCTTGTGTGTTTGTTTTGCTGCCTCTGCCCCTGTTCATAAGATTTCTCCTCACTTTCTGTCCCTGTAATAATGGGATTTTGAAAAATGTGACTTGTTGTGGAAACAAGGATTAGTGATAAAAGTTTCAAAAGAAGTACCTTTCCCCAATGATAACTTTCCTCCAGAAATTAATTTCCTTTCCTAGGGGTAGATTATTCTCCACTCCCTTGTCTCATCCCCATTCTTAACTATGAGTCATACATAAGTTGGATGCCAGTATGGAATAATGCTACCTGCTGAAATGTACAAAATGGCACTTTGATATTGATAAACTTTTTAAAAAATTAGCATTTTCAATGCATTCACAGAAGTTCTTTTTTATTCAAACGTAAGAAAGGGTCAAATAAAATATTACATAAATATTACATTGGTAAATTGGGGAATTACATGAATAGTAAGCATTTAAATATTTGACTTATTGGATTGTTTATTACCACCGACTTGAATTTACACAACTTCTTATCTTCTGGTTATCAACTTGCTACAGAATAGTTTTAAAATTAGATCATTTATAAAACATGGACTTTGCTTTTCAAATTTCAATTAGTAAAAATTAAACATTTCTATACTTTGTATACCACAGCATTCCATGCTGTTTTCTTAGTTTTTTGTCCTTGTAGTATAGTTCTTCTCTATATAACCCACAGAATTAGAGTACTCTCTACATCGATGGAGATTATTCCGCTATCTCTTCCGCTACCTCTTCCACTATCTCTTCTTTAGGTGCCACCTGCTTTGGAGCATGCATCCTATCGTATAGTTGTACCTGTAACCACAATGGTTATAAATGTCATAGGGTTATAAGTGTTATTTGGGGTTTTTTTTTGTCTACTGAAATCAATAAGTTTAAGTGCAAAAACAATGTTAGATTTAATGGGAAATATCTATGGTGTATATTTTGTGTTTTTATTATTCTCTAAAAACCCATTTAAAATGAGATGAAAATCATAATGACTTCCCTGATAATCTTGAGCCCTCCCATTTTAAAAACAGTTCTAGGAACAATATGAAATATTTTCAAAACTATACCTACCCATTTAGATCTCCAGTATATAAAGTTGTCTAAAAAATCCTCTTTACCAAACAGAAGTTTACGATCTACTTCTTGCTGTAATCCTCCTAAAAAAATTGAATGAACTGTAAGTCCTATATTATGCATTTCATTAAGATGGATGCAGTTCAGGCAATGAACCAGCTGCTTATTCACTCCTCATTTGGAGGGATATTCTCCCAATATCCTCTGAAACTATGAGCCATACACTGAATGTCGAAATTGCTCTGGATAGTCATTGGTCTTGGCCAAGAGTCTGAATTGCATGGGACAAAGCACAATATTATAAATGGACAGGCACTTCCTCCCAGCTAGGAATATAAAACAGTTTCCAAAAGGCAGGAATGTGCTCCTTTAACTAATAAATGCACAGAGAAGGATCCAGCCACATTTCTGGAACTGACTGGAGCAAACAGCTAAACAGAATCCAACTAACCAGCCTGGATTTGGAATGTGAAGATCCAACTGTCTTGTTGGTACTGAATTTCACCGAATCCCACCAGTATTCTCATCCTATCTTAATTCCACATGGAACTGCAAAACATGTTTCCCCTTTACACAAAGAAATTAATGTGTTTTTAATATATTTTCTCTAATGTATGAATTTTACAGACATGGAAATAGTATCAAAATTGTGACTACAAATGCATAATTTATCTCCCCTGCTACAGGAAAAGAATGGTGGAATGTATGAATGAATTACTCCCTAAGTACAGAGTGCATTTAACAAGAAAGAGACAACAAAGAAGAATTAAGATGCAGCCTTTTGAACACCTCAGATCCCATGAGGCTACCTTCCAAAACAATATTAGAGCATACAGCAACAGAAATGTGAACAAATGATAAATAGAAATGTCTACATTTAAACTGAAATTAGAAAATGTTACCTGTCGCTAAGCTGATTACTGTTCCCACAAAAAATGTGACCAAAGTTCCTAATGTACTGAAGTAAAGATACGACAAGGAGTACCAATATTCTTGAAGAGCTGGTCTGGAAGGGGGGGAAAAGTTTAATGTTATATTCCAATGATATATGCAAAGTAGTTAAAACGTAATGCAACCAATATCAAGGATGAGAAATAATATGCAGCCTACAGCGAGCTTGACAAAGGCCCCAGTGCCCAGAATTTGGGGGAGGAGAGCGCCTAAAAATAAAGAATAGTGCCTTCAAAAACCTCCAGCAGTTAGTGCAGAATTGAAATGACATGACTCAACTGTCTAGCCCTCATAAAGATCAAATGAGTGACATCAACTAATATTCCCAAGTCATATTCAAAGACAGAGCCTCACATTGTCCTTTTCCTACTGTCAGTTTGGATGCAAATATTCTTTTCTTGTAAAAGACGTCACCAACCAAAAGTGACAGAAGTGCACTCCTAACATCGGTTTTTAAACAGACAATACTGAATACAGTAGAATCCCCAAACTATGAACTTATAGGAAGTGTAGCACTAGTTGTTTAGGCAAATTTACCAAACAATTCAGCAATATTATGTACAGTATAAATAAAGTAGATACACATTTGTCTTCTTTTTCTTTGGCTGAAATTTGGTGTCACCTTAAACTAGTAGTTCTCAGCCTGTGGGCTGTGGGAATCATTGTCTTAAGCAAATTGATGGATTTCTTTGAATATCAAACCACAGAAATTGCATTAATATTGATCTGGCTCTAGTAATTTTGAAATGTAACCTTTAATAATTCATATACTGAAGATCAAATCCTTTTTCAAACAAATAAATTACTATTAGTTAATAAAAACATATCTAGACCTGTGATGGCACAGTGGGGTGAAGGAAAAACTATACATCTGGCTATTCCCAGTGGCTATTAGTATACCCTCTGATGCACTTCAGTTCTTTAAAAATAAAGACTCTTGAGACAGGATTAAAGTTAACCAAATAAGTTTACTGGAAACAAAAGGCAAAGATAACTTCAGTCAGAATTCTTGAAAGGCAAATCAAAATAAAATATTACAAAGATGAAGTTTGTTGACTGAATTTGGTAACACTGGTAATAAACACTTGGATATATTCATAAAACAAGGTAAAATGCTTGACTATAATTGTCTTCAGTAAGGTACTTGACTATTAATATAATACAGAACTAAATTGGTAAAGTACAGAACTATAATAATTAAATGGTAAAGGTACAAGCTACAACGGTAAAGCACTCTGGGTTATAGTGGCAAGTACTAAGCTATGATGATGGTAAATACAGCTATGAAGGTCTATGAGGTATGTATCATTGGTAAATACGTGCTATAGAATGCCTGTTTAGATTGCCAGGCCAAGGAACCCAGACAATTTCTGGCCTTCTCCTCTAAAACTCTGGTACAAACTATTTCTGGCTTTCTCTAAAATTCTGGCATAGACCAAAAAAAGGAGGGAAAAGCCTTTCAGACAAGTTCTGAGGGAAAGAGGGCTAACCCAACAGAGCCAGGCTTCTAGGGGGTTTTAAGCTCCACCACTAAAACTATGCACAAATGGAAAAACCCTCCAAAGAGAGAACAAAACAAGGAAGTAAAACAGAGGAGGGAAACTGCTAGGCCAAGACATCACAAGACCCATATTCTATTGTATATTTGTTTACTGCTTGTGCCATACTTTGGTTTCCAAATGACAGAGCAAAGAGACCAAAAATAGGATACTAAAAATTAATAAAAAAGAAAAGCTTTACAAGAACTAAAGCAAATGAAGTAATATAAAAAACAAACTAAAGAATATAAAAATTCAGCAATTATGCAAAAGCTTTGTTGTGCATACCTTGGAGTAGGTGGAAGAGGCATAGTAGTTGTTGTTGGTGAAGCTGTTGTGACATTGATTTTTCTGCAACCATGAGTAGAAAGAGGCAATGGCAGTGTTCTATAAGACGGTGGAGGGTATGTGTGAGAGCCAACCCCAATCCACAATACAAGAGTGAATCCACAAACGAGCCCAGTAAATGCACCCTGAGAAACAAAAACATTGTGAAGTTTTGTTTAATGACAAAAGAAACAAATCTAAAAAAACTGGGCTCTGGATCTAATTTTTTGAAGGAAATGGATGCTTTCCAACCATGTGTGCACATTTGAGAATATACTGGAAAAGGAACTCTAGAGTGAAAATGTAGGCTATGAATGCAAACTTTTAAAAGCAACATTATTAAAGAATTATAAGTTGCTTACCAGTAACAGTAGTTTCCTAAGTAGTCACCTGTGAATTTGTACATTTGGTAACTCTGCGCCTACGCAGTGCAACTTCTGGAACCTTCTAGAAAGTAAAAGAACAATTTAGCCCTCATCTAGGCCCGCCCCCCCTCCTCCCAAGTATATATAGCCCATGGGCAGGACTAGCCGACAGTTCTCTTCAGCCGCAAAAACAGCTAGAAGGCGTGGCATGATACTCGAGGGGAGGAAGGGCGGGTATGTACGAATTCACAGGTGACTACTCAGGAAACTACAGTTACATGTAAGCAACTTATAATTTCCTGTCGTAGTCACTGTGAATTGTACATTTGGTAGATTAACGAGCTAATAACCTCGGCTGGCGGGATCATGCCACCACCGAAGATAGCACCGTTCTACCAAATTCCATATCCCTTTCAGAAACTGCGTCCACCTTATAAAGCGACACAAAGGTCACGGGAGACGACCAAACAGCCGCCGGCAGATGGCATCCAGAGCCACTCCTTTCATGAAGGCCGTAGATGTTGCCACAGCTCTCGTGGAGTGGCCCCTAACCTGCAAGAGTAAGTCCCTGCCTGCCAGGCAATAACACAACCGGATAACCAAAACTATCCAGGACGAAAACCTCTGGAACGACAACGGAAGGCCTAATGCATCCTTACGATATTTTACAAACAGTCTAGGCATCTTTCTAATGGGAGTCATTCTATCCACATAGAAAGCAAGCGCTCTGCGCACATCGAGTAGATGCAGAGAACGCTCACTGGAATGTCTAGCTGACGTTATTGCCACAAGGAAGGTGGTCTTCCATGACAAGAAAGAGAGGTCAATCCTGGCTAAGGGTTCAAAAGGAGGTTTCGAGAGAGCGGACAACACAACCTCCAGGCTCCATGCTGGGGCGATCGGGGCCACCGGAGGTCTAACATTAGCAAAACCCTCTTAGAAAGGTCTTAACTAACGGATCAGCAAAATATGATGGTAAACCTGACTTTTGCCGAAACCACAAAAGGGCAGCTACATAACATTTCAAAGAGGAGTGGGATAAGCCCGCCTCCGACAATGACACCAAGAAATCCAGAACAACAGGTGTTGGAACCCTGATGGGGTCGAGACCCTTAGAGCGGACAAAAGAACTAAACCTCGACCATTTATAAACATAAGATCTTCTCGTCGAGGCCCTATGGGCAGCCTCGAGGATCGCTAACACAGGAGCGGACAGCGTCTCAATTGGAGCTAAGGGGATGGTCTAATCCTCCACACTGTTAGTCACAGCTTGTGGACTTCTGGGTACAAGACCTGGTCGCCCTGCAACATCAGATGGTCCACTCTGTCCAGAAAACGAAAGAACATCCCTCCCGCCATCTGGTGCAGAGGGGAAAACCATGGTTGCCGGGGCCACCAGGGGGTTACCAAAATGCACCGAGCACCCTCTTTTTGGATCTTGGCCACCAACCTCAGGAGAAGAGGAAAGGGTGGAAACACGTATGAGGGGCAGCTCGACCAGTCTTGAAGGCATCCCCCAGACAACCTGTCCCGGCTGAGGCCCGAGTCCGTGCGCAAAATAGAGTGCACTTCGTGTTGGCCCAGGTCGCAAACAGATCCACCTCTGGAGTCCCCCATGCTTGTAAAAGTCTCAGGGTCTCCCACTGGTTGAGAGACCAGTGGGTCAACGGGCTCCTGCTGAGTAAGTCCACCAACAGGTTCTGCTCCCCTGGGAGGTGCGTTGCCAGAAGGTGTATACCCCGTTCTAGGCACCAGTCCCAGATTCGAATGGTCAAGTTCAGTAGTGGAAGAGAATGGGTGCCCCCCTGTTTGTAGAGGTAGTACATCACCGTGGTGTTGTCAGTGAGAATTTGTACCACTCGTCCCCTTATAACCCTTTCAAAGGACATCAAAGCCCCTTCCACCGCAAGGAGTTCTAAGACGTTTATGTGCAGGGTGCTTTCCTCTCCTACCCAAATGCCTTGGGCGACGAGGCCCTACGTGTGAGCTCCCCACCCCATAAGGGAAGAATCCGTAGTAATCACCCGGGTAGGTGGGGGGGGTAGAAGGGGAGTCCCGCACACACCCATGGCGCATCCCACCAGCAGTGGAGGGACCAACAAACATTGGCAGGTGGCATGAGCCGCACAGAGGACTTATCCGTGACAGGGTTGAATGTTGAGACAAACCATGACTGGAGGGGTCCCATGCGCAGTCTGGCATACGGTGTAACGGCGGTGGTGGAGGCCATGTGCCCCAACAGGATCTGAACTTGCTTGGCCGTCACGAAGGGGGAATGTATAACCCGTTGAACCAGATCCCTCAGGTTAGCGAAGCGGACTGGTGGAAGGAAGGCCCTCTGGGCGACCAAGTCCAACTTGGCACCGATGAAGGTGATCCGTTGAGAAGGGGACAGACATGATTTGTCGATGTTGACAACAAGGCCCAGGGACTGGAGAAGGGACAGAACACAAGAAATTTGGGTTTGAAGCTTGCCCCATGACCTCGAAACGATTGGCCAGTCGTCAATGTAAGGATACACTGTAACCTCCCTTGTGTGTAGGTACGCGGCCACCACCGACATGCATTTTGTGAACACCTGAGGAGCTGTGGACAGTCCAAAAGGGAGGACGTTAAAACAGTACGCCTGGTTCCCCACCATAAAAGCTAGGAATCTACGGTGGTGATGGGCGATCGACAGATGAAAATACGCATCTTTTAGGTCGATGGTGGCAAACCATACACCTTCAGACAATAAAGGCAAAATGGAGGCAAGTGTAACCATCCGGAATTTTTTAGGCCGGATATGTTTATTCAGGTGTCTGAGGTCAAGGATGGGACGCAGCCCACCTCCACGCTTCGCAATCAGAAAATAGCGGGAGAAAAAACAGTATGGGAACATAGAAGGACTCAAAGGTGAGATAGCACCCTTCTCTAGCAGCATTTTAACATCGTCCAGCAGGGGGGTAAGGTACACTTAACATGGCCTACCCTTGGTTGATCCAGAAGCTCAATTGAGTATCCTTGGGCAATGATAGAAAGTACCCATCTATCTGTCGTAATGCTCGACCATGCAGGGTAGAAAAACCATAACCTATCTCCAAATTGATGGACAACAGCAGGCGAACAGTCCTGAACAGTGGGAACCGGATATGCTGCAACAGGCAGAGGAGTTTCAACCAGTTCAATGGCAGATTCCTGGGTAAGTGCGTCAAAGACGCTTCTTAGGCCCCGCCTGAGGTTTGGGTTTGTTACCGAACGATTGGTTACGGGGCCCCGAGAAGTAGGGGCTTCTACTCCCACCCTGGAACCTGGACGAGTTGTTGTTCCTGTTCCTAAAGGGGCCCCCGTAGGAGTTCCCATAATTCCTACGAAAATTCGAAGAGGGTAGGTTCCACATTTGACGTTGCTGGGTGTAGGGCTGCCATACGTAGTCGAACTTGCCCCAGCCTGCCTCACGTCTTGTTTTTGTTTCAGTCTGTCATCCGTTTGAGGGTTAAAGAGGCCCTCCTCGTGAAAGGGAAGGTCCTCTGCCAGGGCCTTCCCTTCCTCAGAGAGATTGGAGACCCACAGCCATGCGTGCCTCCTAACTGAGGTGGCTGTAGAGAAAAAGCTGCCCGCCGCCTCCGCCATATGCTTTGCAAACTCTTTTTGCATTTTTGATAATTCCAGGGCCTTGGCATGCAGTGCCCTGGGAAACCGCTGTTCGTCAGTTGGTAACAAATCAATATATGGCAAAATCTTCCCCCATAAAAAAGTTTGATAGCCACTAGCATATGCGCCATCCGGGTGAATAGCCCTGCGGAGAAATGTACTTTCTTTCCCAGGGTATCTATTTTCTTGCCCTTCCTGTCAGGGGGGGGGGGGCGTAAGTGAATTTTTTGGGTCGCTTGGTCTTTGCGACTTCAGCCACCACTGTGTTTGGTCTAGGAGGGGCCGTGACCCATTTTGCAGAAGATACATCAATCTTATAGAGTGAATCCAGTCTCCTTGGGACAGCAGGAACTAGGGAGGGGGACATATCTGCTACCTTCGGTAACTTTAACAGGTATGGTAATACAGGCAACGGAGAAGCAGGGGTTATAACCTGTTCTTCGGACGGAAACATCGGATCCTCCACGTGTTCGGGAGGTTTGGGGGCGGGGATGTCTAAAGCCTTAATCATTCTATCAATTAATGCTGCGAATTTGTTAACATCAGCGGGGTGTATGAATGAGGCACTCTCGCCTTCCCCCTGTTGGGTCGGGTCAGAAAGCTCTTGTTCTGAGTCAGAGCTATCCATATCAGCAGCCCCCTCTCCCGGCCCTCCCGACGATGGAACCCCAGATGGTCCCATAGGGGTAGAGTCACCTTGTGGACAGGGCAACGGCATACACAGAGCAGTGGAATCATTCCCAAGTAAGCCGGCCTGGGCGGGAGGGGGTTGGGATGAGACCAGCACAGAAGTAGCATTGCATGAATTCATGTCATTAGAGTTCAGTACGGATGAGGGTCCACACAAAGGAGCCCCTCTCAGGGCGGCATGGGAGGAGGCAGAAGGTCCCTCTGTCGAGGTCGAAGGCCAGGCCATCGGGATGGTCAAGGTTCCCGTCGATGGCTGAGCTGGTACAGTTGGCATGGGCACAGGAGGCGGGGGGGCCTGCACAAAGATCATCTGGCCCAATGGCCCCATTTGCCAGAAGCCAGGGTAGGGCTGCGGGCCCATGGGTGGGCGTCCCCAGTGAGGGGTCCTTGAAGACCTTGAATGCCTGCTCCGCCTCGAACGCCCTGAGGAGGAAGACGAGGATGTGGAGGATGAGGAGGACGAGGAAGAACGAGTGCGCCGCGATGTCGATCTGCACTGGTGTTGGCGCGACCTCCCGCTCCTCCTGGAGGGAGACCTGGATCGCCTCGGTCTCCTGCTCCCTCTATGCAGGGAGCGCTGTGGCCAGGGCTGCGAAGGGAACGCTGGTATCAGGGCGGTTGCGGGCCCATTGGGAGCCGGCTGCTCTTCTCCACAGGGGCCGTCATGTTCCTCTAAGGCGGGATCCGCGGAGCCGTCAGCCGCAACTTCGATCCCCGAAGGGGGTGTGGCAGGAGTTTCTGGCTGTAGGCAAGCCGACAGGGGCAGGGCCATTGGCATCGAGGTGTTTTCAGCCGCGATCGGCGGTAACAGGGGCTCCTGGGCTCAGCTCAAGGGCGGGGGCGAGAGGAGCGGCAGCGCCGAAGTGGGCGGCGTTTGGGCAACCAGCTCAGGGGCTGTCGCATGCGCGGCTCGCGAAGTCGATGTCGTAACTGCCGCAAAGGAGACCGGGGCCTGCTGCGGAGGGCGCCTCTCCTCTGATTGGGCTCTGGGAGTCGCAAGCGGCAGGGCCTCGCGGCCCGAGCCCAAGAGCCTTCCTGCTCTTTCCTCCGAGCCCTTTCCTTGAGCAGGGGCTTGGCGGCCATCTTGCGTGGCCTTAGCCTTAGGCTTCTTGGCCTTCTTTTTCACCGGGCCAGTGGAGGAAGCCAGGAGAGGTAAAAGGGCGTTCCGTGGTTTGCCCTGGGGCGACGGATGGCAGCAGGGCTCTCTCGTAAAGGGCCGCTCTGAGTCTAGAGACCCTGTTTTTCATCGTTTGAGGAGTGAACGAGGAACAAATAGAGCACGCTTGTGTCAAGTGGGCCTCCCCTAAACAGGTGAGGCAAAGGGAGTGCCCGTCGGTGTCCGGCAAGATGTTCAGACACTTACAACACTTCTTAAAAGAAGTGGTAGCCATGATCAGCAAGCAAATGGAGTGTCAGGAGCCGGTCCGGGGTTCGAAGTACCTCAAAATCAGTCCAGTAGCGCGCCGAATCAAGAGGGCTAAGCAGAAGAGTCGTCAGAAAACAGTCCAAGGTCGAAATACCAAGAATATCGAAGCAATTAGTCAGATTAAGAGAAATCGAGTAGAAGGTTCTCTAAGTTGCTAAACACGCGAGCGGATTAAGAGAACTGTCGGCTAGTCCCGCCCATGGGCTATATATACTCGGGAGGAGGGGGGGCGGGCCTATCTGAGGGCTAAATTGTTCTTTTACTTTCTAGAAGGTTCCGGAAGTTGCACTGCGCAGGCGCAGAGTTACCAAATGTACGATTCACAGTGACTACGACAAGAAATATCTGTTTAACCAGAGATTGAAGAAGTTGTTTGTTCCAGAACTCTTTTGAAGTACATATGAAAATTCCCTCTTAACTCCTATAGAATTCTTTGTTAACATCAATATTGAAATGGATGCATTGTTGTTTTAAAACATATTTATGTTTGCTACTTTACTGCACTTGTTTAGAGATTTTACATCCAATCCCCAATCCTGGTTAGTATCAATGTTATCCACAATGGTTGGTTGTTACTATATTGCAACAAAAAATCAGATTTATTTCAATTTGCCTGAGGTTTACAGAAACCCTTTGGGATGCAGCAATTTAGACAATGAATAATGAACACTTTAAAACTCTTTGTCGGATTAAATTGAGTGCATTATTTAGTTTTACTGAGGTAGTCTGAGACACAACATAAAAAGTAATTTTTCTGCAAACTACAAAGTCTGGACTCATACATTTTCTCCTCTGTTCCTCTAGTTTCACAGTGGTGTACTGTGTCCTATTTTGGTTTAAGGCAAACTCTAGTTTGCCAGTACAGATGAAATGTTTGCCTTCAACAAAATTGGAGATATGAAATAAACTCCACACAAGAGGAAAGGAGACAGGACAGTAGATGAAGCTCCTAACTATTCATTAACATTATACCACTCGTGGCTTCACGTTATATCTATATAAAAAAAAACATTCCAATGAATGTATATGCACATACATATATCTTTGAAATGACAGAAAAAGAAAATATAAGATGACATTTCTCACATGAACCTATTTAGCAACAGAAAGATGTATAATGAGCTCGGAAAACACAAAGCAACCCAATTAATACATACTTTAGCATTTCCAAAAGGCATCAGCATACCCAAAGAAAATATTCCCAAAAGAGGTCCACCAAGTATTCCAAAAATACTGAGTGCAGCCTAAAAGACAAAAACAACAACACAGACCTAAATCACAAAAAATGATTATACAAGACTTCATATGAATATTCATTTCCATCGGATGACAAACAGCATTCTGTAGTAGGTAGCTCCTCCCTCCAAACTGGAAACAAACTCTTATGCTGGATGGAAACAAAGACAAGTGAATTGAGGGCCCACTGCAATTAAGAAAACAAGTCATGGTTTAACCTTTTAGAGAGTATCAACAAACATGTGGCTAGGAATAGCCTACAGGTATTGAGTACCTGGGCTTTCAAGAGATTTTGGGAAAGTTCTTCACCAAAACTTGCAAGTAAATGCAGAAATCATACAAAAACATTACAGACTCTCTCAGGGCCCATCCAGACAATAGCTTTATTCCAGGAGCTCCTGGTTTAAAATGGAGGGTGGCCAAACGATACCTCCAGTAAAAGAGGATTAATTCAAGACAAAGCAGGAAAACCCTGCTTTACCCAAATTAATTAGATAGCCATTAGACCCGTGCCTTTGTGAAAGGCATGGGTGTAATGGGCTATGGGCCCTGTATGGACAGGTCCATGGGAAGTCCTGGGACTTCCCTGGGTCCTGTCCATACACTCATCTCTCACCTTCTGGGTTCCTGGAGCCCAGAGATGCGAGATGGACCCCACAACCTTCCCAAAAAACCCCACAAAAGTCTTTCAAATAGAAACTAACCTACCTGGCAGTCATTAGGCCTTGGAGCACACTTCCTGGAATGTACCAATTACATGCAAGGAAGCGGCGGGGGGTGGGGGGAATCGCTCCTGCCTCCTCATGCGTAATTGGTACATGCCAGGAAGTGTGCTGCAAAGTCAAATGCTGTCCCAGTAAGTTATTTTCTTTTATAAAGGCTTTTCAGGGGGGTTTCTTTTGTGCCCAGGTACCATTGTAACATCCAGCAGGGCATCTGGACACCCACCCCCCCACCCCAGGAAAGTCCAGATGTTGGGGGGAGGTGTCTGGACTTCAACCCAGGCGCAATCACATTTAAGAAACACAATTGTGCTCAGGTTGAAGTGCTGTCTGGTACTGCCCTTATATGCTGGTAAAAGACTGAGTAACAGCAAGCAGGAGTAAGAATAAATGACAACACAAAAAGTGAATCCCACAAGGATCTATACTGGACCTATTAGTTTTTAATCGATAGAATGAAAGGGGGAGAGGTGAGCACTCAAGATGAATTAGCCAGGTTGGCAAAAAGGTCCTATAATACACTCCAGAAGGAAATCTTCAAGCTGGATGAATAGGCAATGATGTTGAGAATACAGTTCAACACTAAGCGGAACATACTGGGTCAAAATGTGTTATCTGTGTATAAACAGATAAATATGTCAACTGTTGTGGATTAACTAAGAAGAACAGCAGAATAGGAATAGTGATTAAAATTACATCAATATTTTCATTTTTTCATGGGATAGAGAGATAATTGTTGCATGCAGGAACAAAATAAGTAAATATTTACATTCCCGCCCTCTGGACATATTTTTCCATCTGATTTTTTTTGGGTCACTATATACTATATTCTGAATTGATCTTCATTACAGTTTACTGGAGTCTTCACGAACTTGGAAGTGGGTAGCTTTACATCCTCTCTCAGTTGGTCTTTGGATGAAACTTCTACACAGTTTTCATTCAAAAGCTGGTAAAAGCTGAGGGATAAATTTAGTTTTCTATGAAAAGACTGAATGTGTGTAATTTTGAATGTTGTAAGCCTTCTACATAAAATTCACTTGATGCTTTGATCCAAATTAATAGGGTAGGTGAAGACTAGTAGCAATTTGCAATTTACCTGTAACAGAGCACCCATAGCAGATGCCATTGCAGCCATGGAAAGGCACACTGCACCAAAGAAAATATCTAAATAGATAAATGTGTACAAAGTTTATGTGAATATTTGAATTTGTAACTGATTGAAAGGCTTAAGATCAATTTCTATCCTTAAAAATAATAAATTAATTATACATTTGCTCAGATTTGCTTCTGAGAATTACCAAACCAGTATAATGTCATATTCTTTCTTCCTTTATAAGGCTATGAATATTGAAACAATTTTTAAAATGCAAAACTAAGTGCTAGATATTCATTTAAAAGTGAAAGTAGCATGTAGTGCAATAAGCAGGAAGTTATATACATATATTTTATTTTTCATGTCTAAAACATTTTATACAGATATAATTGTATTCCACTTATGACTTGTGGGAAGTTCATAATGCAAATAAATCCACAATGCAAATCACACTTCACATTTTACCTGGCACTTTGCACCTCTCTGATACATCAACTTCTTAGAATTTTGAAACTGATGGTTTTGGCCAAGAACAAATTAAATGAGAGATTGCTTCATTGACTAAAGATTGATCTCAACCTGGGACTGATCTTCACTCCACATCTGACACAGACTCTAAAACACTTAGTCTGGAGGGCATCCGAACGTCCACAAAGACTGGATCCTTTTGTCCAAGGTCAGAGAGTCGTAGGGATCTGTTATGGGGAGATCTGACCACATATCTTCACAAGGAGATGTGTAACATGCTGCACTGCAGAATGGTGGCATCAAAAAACGTCCTGCTGTCTAGCCATGACATAATCCCATAGGAGTTGCATAAATAATTTTCCTCCTGTTTTTTGAAGGGGAGGAAATTTGACACACCTCCTCAGATCAGAAGGAAACGAACTGAGTCTTCTCTGTTGCTTTCTCACTTCTGCCCTGAAGGCGTAGGCCTAGCAGGGTTTTGGAGGCCCAACCTCACATCAGATCATCAGATAGATGCCCCTTTATCTCAGGATCTGATCCCAGATTATCTGTTTATCCCAAGTTATCTGGCAGTGGGGACTCATATATTCCAGTTTAAAGCAGATAACCTGGGATAAAGGGAAGTGGAAGGGCCCTCAGGCCTTTTCTACACTGACAATCTTGATTTTATATGGTCATAATCAAATATGTAGGAGAAACACCGTACCATACTTAAAGCATATAATGTGTCCTAAACACCTTGTTTCTTTTCATTGTTTGCAGACATGTGAGATGGGAATACTCTTAGGCCCCATCTACACAGATGGGGCCTAAGAGTATAATCCAGTTTCTGAATGCAGATTAAATATATTGAACTGGATTATATGGCTGTGTATACTCATGTAATTCAGTTCAAAGCAGTTAATCTGCATTCTGAAACTGGATTATATGGCAGTGTAGATCCAGCCTTAATCATTAACTAAAAGATTGTAAATATTGAACTCAACAATGATGCCCAACAGAGCAGGTTAGTAATAAACAGGATAAAATTCTGGAGAATGAAAATCTGATTCACCAAAACTATCTGCTACTTCCACCTGCCCTAAGCAAAACTGATGGATTGATTGATATCTCACCACAACAGGGATACTTTGCTCAGAAATTCTGTTAATAAGTCCAAATGCTTTTTACGTTTTATAAAACTAGAGCTAAGAAATTTGCTTGAATTAATTGGCCAGCTTCTATTTGCACAGAATATTTAAAACACTGTGTTTCCTCCTTTCGTTCAAATTATAATACAGTCACTATTTTTATATTTTGGTTTAATATGATTCACTTGAAGTAAGACATACTTTGATGTCACTTGTATTCTTTTCTAGTGTAAGTCAAGCGACATCTTAGGAATAGTGACAAAAAAACTTACTCATTCCCATGTTAATCCACTGTAAACTTGATTCGGATAACGTGAAATGAGGTCTAATAAGATCTTCTACTGTAACAGCAGCTAATGCATTGATGCTAGAAGACACTGTGCTGAGGAATATAAAATCAAAATATTTTGTATACATTTTGACTAGGATATTATGAATATTTCAAAAAATGAGCAGCAGAGTAAACAAAGATGATCTGAGAAACAGCAGAAACAAGAACTCACAAAACTCACCTACCAAAGTTTCCTTTTACAAAAGCATATCTGGACACTCTACAATATCTGAAGTAGGTAGATGAATTGATCCACCCTGCAAATTTCACCGACAGGAAAGTTGGTAGAGAAAATAGCATACAGAGCTGCAGCTATTTTTATTTTTTATTTTTTGTGACTTATATGCCGAGCCTCTTGGGATACAAAGATGCTAGCCTTTAGCCAAACAGTTCTTATATATATATATATATACAATGGTGAGTGAGCAAAGACGAACAGTGATAAGGGATATTTGGCTGAAGAGGCTGCTGATTTCTTGTCTTTTGCCTGCACTCTCTGGCATAACTTCACTGCCTGCAGACATCCTGCTTGCCTCCTCAAGAAAGCTGGAGAAGAGAAATGAGGGAGGACTACAGAGAGACGAGTGTGAGGTGAGCCTTATATGGTGAGTTCCTTTCAAAAATGACTGCTGTTCTTCTGCTCCACCTCAAGCACCCAAAATGGTGGACATATCACATTCATGGGCATCGCATGTTGCTATTAAACACAACACAAGCTAAAAATGAAAGTGAGGAAGAGGGAAGGCTTGCAGAAAATTGCCATGCCTTACTACGCCCTACCACTATGAGGATTATACAGTATGCCCTATTAAAAAATAGCCACTGCCACCCTGCTCCACCTCAAGTACCTAAAATGGCAAGGAGCAGAGAATTCACTAAGCTGGTATCATTGTTATCTGTTTCCAGCACTGGCCTTTAGATAAGTCAGCCCATTTGGGGGGGGGGGGGGAGGTGTCAATTTCTGGATATAGAATTTTCAATGTATACAAGGGTATATACAGTAAGTTAAACATGTTCTTGCATACAAAGGAAAGTAAGGATTAAATTATGAGTCAATATGCCTCAAAATTATTCTATTCTTATACACGTTTATCCCTCTTCATACAAACAGCATATATAAATTCTGTTACAAAAGTGATGAAACATATTTTGTTTGAGGCATACCAGTACCCCTAATTACACTACTGGAGGAGAGACTAACTCTGACATTCAGCTTGTTGATGTGATGGATCCCCTTTTTATAAAGCACTGCAGAAAGCATCAAGACATAACTTTTTGTTTGGCCTAAAGGCCATTCCAAAGCAGTCTTATATGTACTATGATGAGAAGAGTGCATTTTGTGATCAATATGTTTCTTCAAACACATTGTGAATATGCTTTGCAGCAAAAGGAGAATTACTACGTCCAACCACTGATGATTATTTTTATACATATACAGACAGTCCCCAACTTACAAACATCTGACTTGCAGATGACTCATAGTTAAGAATAGAATGTGAGTCAACAGGAAGAGAAAATCTAGCCCTTGGAAGGGAAATTCACTTCTGAAAAAGTAATCATGAGAAAAAGGAGTCTACACTGATGTTTTATCACCAGTCCTTGTTTACACAACAAGTCAAATTTTCCAAAATCCAATTGAGACAGGAAGTTAGGTGAAATTTTCTGAACAGGGACACTGACAGCAAAACAAACACCATAGACACTACCAGCAGTGTTGCTATCAACACAGCATTTCTTCTCACAGAAGCACATGATCCCACCACCATGGAAAGATAGTGCAATTGGTGGGAGTAATGGATACACACCAGAATTCCCTATGCTATCCAAAGCTCTGAGAGAGAGATGGCTGGAGTTACACTTAAAATGTACCTGTTCTAACATACAAATTCAACTTAAGAACAAACCTTTGTAACTTGGGGACCGCCTATACACACACACACAAAATCATTCAAAAGGAAGCCATAATGTCAAAAGGTATGAGAAAAAGTTAGTTAAATGTGAACGAGTTCAAACGCTGAGGTTTTTTTAGTTCAGACCCTGTTACTTTGATCCAGATTGAAACTTAGGCCCCTTCTACACTGCCATATAAAATCAAAATTATCTGCTTTGAAATGTATTTATTTACTTACTTATTTATTTATTTATGGTATTTCTATCCTGCCTTTTTCAGCCTGAAGGTGACTCAAGGCGATTATATGTGAGTTATTTGCTTTGATAATCTGGATTATATAGCAGTGTGGAAGAGGCCTCAGAGGCCATGTCCTGAGACCTGGCAATCCTGGAGCCAAAGAAATCCCCATGCTAGACCAAACTGGGACTTTTATTGCCAATACAGGACAAAAAAGACTGGATAGATACCAATAGTTACGGAGTATTTTATCATGACTCAAACTTACCTTAATGTTCCACTGTAAGTCCCAGCCACAAAAAGTCCAGGAACTCCTGGATAATCTCCCAGGATCTCCAGTACCAAATATGGCATAAGCTTTAAAAAAAACCAATTGTCAAAGTATGAAAATTTCATTTTTGTTTTACTGAGTCTTTTAAAATATGACTTGCTTAGGAAAAATGTACATTTTACATTAGCTATATCATCATTGCATTCGAAACATGTACCTTATAAGAGGGCAGCAAACCAGGACGGCAAAAATCCTCTATTTGTGAAGGCTTACTTCGTAAACTACGGATTACACTAACATGAACTAACTTTTAAATAAAACACAAACAGGAAATATTTTTCACACAGCCAAATGCACACCAAACGTATTTGAATACGTATATGTCTTTCAGAAAAGAAGTAACACTATTAGAATATAACAATGATCTACATATAACAGTCAAACAAGGCATTGTCTAAAATCTTAAAACAAAGTTCAAAAAGCAGTGAATGGCACAATAACTTTCTGTGAAAAAACTAGAGAAAAGGAAATGTGACTAAGAATAGATCTAGATAGTGAATCTTTAAAGATAATGGCTCATGCCAATGAAGGCACCGTCTAAGAAACGCAATATCAATACCATGAACGGCTAAATACTAGAAATCAAAAACATGGATAGACTTACCTTCCTTATTTTAAAGAACAAGGGGAAGATAGCAGAGGAGAGAGATTTGAGACAAGTTACTGAATATTTAAAACAAAGAAATAAGAAGATTTTGATTTAAGAAAGAAGAAAAGATTACACTGAAATAGATTTGTGGAATAGAAAAACTAAAGAAGCCAGGGAGAAGGAACTGAAGAGAAATAGTGAAAGAAGGAAAAGGAATAAACCTCAGATATTATACTTGGAAGTCAAGAAACCTCAACTCTATATCTATCTTTATTTTTTATTCTATTTTATTATGTTTGTTTTCTGTTTTTTGTTTTCTGTACCTCTTTTTGTTTTTTGTTCTCTTTGTTTTTTATTATATACAGTTTTTAATTGAAAAAATCTCAATAAAGATTATTATTTTTTTAAAGGCTAAATGGATAACTATCAGCATTTGGAATTAAGTCTGAAAGTTAGTAACTGGACTGCACAATACAGTAAAGAGAAATGAACAAGAAGAGATGTAATATGTTATCTACTGATGACTTGTGTCAGAAAATGCTGCATTTTCTACAAGTGGCAGATTCTGAAAGACCTTCAAAGACACTCACATGATGCAGGCAAAGAAAGAAGCCACCAATATAACAATAAGGTATTTGCCCTATTGGAGAAAGAACAGCCAGTAAATATGAAGTCAGTGTGAGATGAATTAGCCTACTCATCAAAAGGCATGGTGACTGACAGAATCCTCCCATGTTGCAGAAGGGATTTGCAATGCTATGTATATCCAAGGGGTAAAATTTATGTGTTCTGTCACTAATAGAGATATAAAAGGGAAGGGTATAGGCGTTCAGATATGCTGATAATGATGTCATGGTTAATTAACTTGTTTTAGCTACTCACTGGGGAAAACTGAGAGTTCTTAAGGTGAGTGGTATGGTGCATCAGGTAAATTTCACTGGAAGAACCACTCATAAATATATGTGATTTGTTTGTACAGATGTTTATTTGAAATTCATGATATCTCTTCAGAAATGCAGATGTCCCCTTTTTATTATTTTATTATATTTATCCAAGTAAAATACTGGATTTCTGTGGTTCTGACAGTCATAAACGATAAATGCCTGTCAAGTTTTTTATCAGAGGCATCCAAACAATGCCTCTGGTAAAAATGATTTAATTTTAAGACAAAGGCCCGGTTCTAATGGGATATGGGGTCTGTGGGAACTGACTCCCAGGTAGTGCCGGGGGTCAGTCCCCACAGACCTCTTGATTTTTTGGGATCTCACAATGTCCCAAGGTCCCACACTACTGTTAAAAAATTCATTGTTTGCTGTGACAGTTCCTCCTCCCCCATGGCCACTGCAATGCTGATGGAGAGGAGGAGGTCAGGGAAACATCTAGCTATGTTCACTTAGCTAGATGTAGACCATCAATATGTTCTTCTGAAACCTCTGGAGGACACTAGCAGATCATGGGAACAAAAGAAAATACTTCTTTAATCCCCTCCATTCTCCATCCACAACGGAAACAACTGGGGGAGGGGGATGGTGAGTCTTAGGGGTTGTGATAGGAAAATATAATTTTCATGCAGTATATCGAATCTAAATTCATATTTACATAATTACTTATCATTAATACTAAACCTGATCTGGTGCGCCCACAAATTTTGCTGTCCATGGGTCGCAATCCTTGTATACAGAATACATTGCAAGTCCACACATCACTGCAGAAGATAGAGTTACCCAGAGTCCCACAAGATTTATATACAGAGATCTGTAAGAAAAGTTAAGAACCTTAAAAGTGCTTTGTTCTTGCTGAAGTATGAAAAGAAAACAGTTACTCCCATTATTCCACTGAGACAACACATTGCATTCTTGCACATTAAGCAGTTAAATTAAATTAACATTCAAACAAATGGACTTCTTTGATCAAAAATAATCTTGCGGTCTTTATTTCCTATTAAAATTATTATCAGATAGGGCAGTTTGTGCAAAGGCACAGATAGCTACTCGAAGAACCTCAACTATTGGAAACAACCTGTTCTTCATAGTATCAGAGAATCAAATGTATGACAGAATAACAAAACATCTTATTGGAAATTAGGCAGGCTTGATTTGGATACAATTATTTCTATAAAGCTTTACAGGTGGGAATAGCAATCTAGTCCATAATAGTGGATAAGTATAGGTTGCTTACCTGTAACCGTATTTCTTCGAGTGTCCATCTGTGAAATCCACATCTATGGGTTTTCCCCCCGCGCATGCGCAGCAGATCGGAACTTTCTAGATTTTTTTATTGATTTTTTTTAGAAGGATAGGCCCCGCCCATCTCCCGACGGCCCACATGCCCTAAGGCGGGGCTTAACCTCAGCTAGGTTATGGCATGATATAGCGGGGAGGACGGGGCGGGTTGTGCGGATTTCACAGATGGACACTCGAATAAATATGGTTACAGGTAAGCAACCTATACTTCTTCTTCGTGTCTATCTGTGAAATGCGCACCTATGGGTGAATAGTAGGCTTGGTTGATCGTGTTCGTTAGTTTCTAAAGTCATTAAGAATTCATATTTAAATTAGCTTCGAACCAATATCGAGCCATGCAGGAATAGTGTGAGGAGTAATTAAGAATCGAAACAATGTGGAATCCCTTGAGATGTGCTCTCCAACCCGTGTTGGAGGCATCGATTGTGAGGGACATGGAAGGACGAGGTTGGTTGAAGGGCATCCCCAAGCGAACATTGTACTCCTTTGTCCACCATGTGAGGGATTGGAGGACAGTGAGGGGTGCGTATAAGACCCTGGACTGGGGGTCTTGGAGAAGGTCAAATGATTTGAGGAACCAGTTTTGGAGGGCCTCATTTGTCCAGAGCATTGGAGGTTGAAGATGGTGACTTGAAGGTTGGAGAAGCGGTCTTCTGGGAGAAAGGCCCTTTGTGCATTGGAGTCTATGATGGCTCCTATGAATTGGATGTGTTGTGTTGGGAGAATATGGGATTTCTCTTGATTTATGACCAGGCTGAGGTCCTGTAAGAGAGACGAGGTGTAGCGAATGTCAGAATATAATTGAGTTTTGGAGAAAGAACATAGTAACCAGTCATCGGGGTACGGAAAAACCATGATGCCTCGTTGGCAGAGATGGGCTGCTATTACTGACATGCACTTAGTAAATACCCTGGGTGCCGTGGATAAGCCAAATGGAAGTAAGTTGAAGGAGAAGTAGTTATGGTGTATCACGAAGGTCAAGAATCTGCGGTGGGACTGTCTAATCGATATATGAAAGTACGCATTCCTTAAATCAACCGTGGGCAACCAAGAACCTTCCGGAATGAAGGGAAGTATGTTGGGAAGAGTGACCATGCGGAATTTCCGTGGTGTAATAAATGAATTGACTTTGCGTAAGCCTCCGTCCCTCTTGTCTATCAAAAAATAGCGGGAGAAGCATGAAGTGGTTTCGTGGGAGGAGGTGGGAGAAATGGCCCCTTTGTAAAGCAAGGAATTTATCTCCTCCCAGAGAGTTGGGGAGGGTTGGGTAAGGAGGATGTTTCCTTCAGGGGGGTAGGTATCGAATTCTATGGCATATCCTCTGTCAACTATATCCAGAATCCAGGCGTCTGTAGTGATAGACTGCCATGCCGGGAGGAAATGGTGGAGTCTGTCTAGGAAAGTAAGCGGTTGAGAGGTAGGTGAGGGAGGGTAGGGGGGTAAGAAAAGGAGTGCTAAAAACGTCATTTGGTATTTTTGGTAGATCTGGTACCACGGTACTGACCTCTTGAAGGAAGAGGAGGTCTCCTTGTAGATGTAGAAGGAGAGCGTGGTCTTTGTCGTCCTCTGTAGAAGGATGTGTTGGAAGGTATATTGTAGAATTGAGAGCGGTGGTAGTAAGGTGCCCAGCGTTGACATTGGTAGGGATATGGTTGTTGATCATATTTGTATACTGTCTGTTTCATTTTATGTGAATGTTCCAACTGAGAGTCAGTCTCAGGGTTGAATAGTCCTGCTTCATCCATAGGAAGGTCTTCTACCAGAGTGTGTTGTGATTGGGAAAGAGTAGCGGCTCTAAGCCAGGCATGGCGGCGGAGGGCTACCGAGCCTGCAATAAGTTTGCCTGAGGTGTCGGCCATATGTTTTGCAAGATCTTTTTGGAGGCTGGACAAAAGGAAGGCCTCTTGTCCAAAAGCTTTGGCCAATGGTTGTTCAGATGTTGGTAATAAGTCCAAATAAGGGGAGATCTTGTTCCACAGAAAGTTCTGATAGACACTCATATATACTCCATAGTGAGCCATGCGAGCAAAAAGGCATGCTGAGGAATAGAATTTTTTGGCCATGGCATCCAGTTTCTTTCCCTCTTTGTCAGAAGGAGAAGACTGGTTTCTTTGTATAGGTTTTGGTTGGGCATCAGTTACCACTGAGTTTGCTTTGGGCATCTTAGCTAGCCAGGAGGCCAAGGTAAGGTCAATACGGTACAAGTTTTCTGCCCTTTTAGGCGTTGCTGGAACTAGTGCTGGAGCAATTCCAGTGTTTTTAGTATCTTAAGGAAGTAAGGCAGAGTGGGCAACACAGTAGAAGTGGGTGCTTGTTGTTCAGAGGAGGTGAAGCAAGGGTTTAAGACTGTATCTGAAGGCTCTGGGGTGGAAAGATTTAGTGCTCTAGAGAGTCTTTTTAGTAAGGCTGATTTTTTAAAAAAATCTTCCAATTGTTGAGGTGAAATGTCAGGGTCTGGTTGGGGGTCCTGGATAATAGTTGTGTCCTCACTGGACTCAAGATCAATAGTTTCTGAGTCCGATTGGTGAGGGAGGGGGGATCTTGAAGGATTGGTTGAGGTTCTGTTTCATTATGTTGTTCTGGAGGGTGAGAGAGTGTGGCTGTAGGAGGTATGCATGAGGGTTGAGGGTACCTTGGGTCAACGGGATGGGGTATATTAAGCCCCTTGAAATGTTCTGGAGGAGGCGGACAGTAAAAGGGGTACATTGGGAAAGGCAGAGGGGGGTAGAGAGGATAAGGGCAATCCTGATATGGATAAGGTTGATGATGGTCAGGAGAGTGGGTCCTGGATCTTTTGGAAGGTTGGAGGGAAGGGCTTGGAGAGCGTTCCAAGGGAGGAGAAGGAGAGCGGCGCCGGCGCCGAGAAGGGTGCATCAAGGAGATGGATTGAGAGGGAGGAGGAGTCTCTCATGGTACCGGAGAATCAGGAATATTTAGAGGAGGAGGTGAAGGCTGAGAGGGAGGGTGAGGTGGGGGGAAAATGGAAGGGTCAGCTGTGGGTTGGGCTTCCAGAGGGAGGTGGGGCGCTAAGAGTTCAAAAGGGGGGAACTGGGTGGGGCCTTCCATGTGTAGCATTGTTGGGAGAGGCTCTTAGATTTGGAGCACGGAACCGGGGACTTGGTGGATCGGTTCCAAGGTAGGAGGGCTCAAGGGCTGAGTGCCAGTGAGTTACTGTCCCTTTTTCTGTTTGTTTGTTTTGTCTTTTGATTTTGCAGATCTCACAGATTGTTTTGAAGTTTTAGTTTTCTTTCTTGGCGGCTCCGCAGAGGGAGCAGTTGCCGGAATAAACTCACGCCCATCCCCAGCACGTGGGGAGAGGGGCTGAGAGGGCTCTTGAACTGGGGAGGATTGGGAGGGGGAGGTAGCTGGTTGGGAAGCCAAAGCACGCTCATAAAGGAGGGCTTTTAGGCGGGCGTCCCTGCCCTTGCGAGCCCTAGTTGTGAAGCTCAACAAACAAAGGAGGCATTTAGAGTGCCTATCAGCCTCAGGGAGGGTAGCCCCGCAGGCTTGACAATTCTTAAAACAGAGGGAAGACATCTAGCCTGTATGAGAGAAGCAGAAGAGTAGTCTAGCCGGTCCGTAGGTCAGGATTGGAGAAGGTTGGTAGTTGTTAACACAATCCAGTAATTCACAAGGAGAAGTTCTACGATGCTGCTTGTTTGGCGCGGAAAAAGGAACTGAGGTTAAGCCCTGCCTTGGGGCATGTGGGCTGTCGGGGGGATGGGCAGGGTCTATCCTTCTAAAAAAATCAATTAAAAAACTCTAGAAAGTTATGGTCTGCTGCGCATGCGTGGGGAAAAATCTATAGGTGCGCATTTCAGATAGACACGAAGAAGAAACACAAATATGGCTGGGCCAAACTACTCCAGCCAAAGTAACAGCCTATATATAAAAGACTTGCTGAGCTGTTTAAAAGACATGACCGCTTTGGAAAAGGCTGACAGTAGATTTCAGTACAATTGTCATGTCCATCAGAGTACTACAAGAATCAGGTCACATTTGTGTCCTCAGATCTTAGCGGCCCCCCTGGTAAAAAGGGAAATGGGGGAGAGTATTTCAAAGAGGTGGTGGGCCCAATGAAAATGAGCATATCACCATACTTCTGCCTGCTTTGCAGCAATTCCATTTGCACTGAGTGCTGAGATTAATGGAAAACATGTGTGATATGTGTACTGTGGGTATGGCCAGCTTAACTTAATGGAGATGGTTATGGAGACCACCTGCTGGAGCAATCATTTTTGGAAAAGGACTCCTAAACGTTTACTAGTGAACTGGAACCATAGTTTTTACAAGAACTGGAACTATAGTTCAAGAGGAACCAGGGCCACATGAAGAGAGGAAATGAGAGTCCCATCACTCCTTAGAGTGAAAGTAGAACTACAGCTAAGTACCAAAGAGGAATGTCATAACCTGCATTTCCCAGAAGTACCTAGTAGCAGCAGAAAACTCCCTAAAAATAAATATTGTGTAGGGGTCTCATCATGAGAAGGACATATTCCAAAAGCTTTTAATACACTACAGCCTGGTACTGGATGGGTCTCTGGTAGCTCAAGCCCGTTCCACACAGCCCTATATCCCAGAACATCGAGGCAGAAAATCCCACAATATCTCCTTTGAACTGGGTTATCTGAGTCCACACTCCGATAATGTGGGATTTTCTGCTTTGATATTCTGGGATATAGGGCTGTGTGGAAAGGCCCTCAATCTCATGCTAAAGGAGTTATTATTACGGTGTAAATGGTGTACAATAATGAGGGGGAAAATAAGCTCAATCCCCTTAGGAAAAAGAGTATTCATAAAGCATAAACAATATTCATAACTTATGATTCTGCTAAAGCAACTAAAAAGGACTGAACAAGAAGGACAGAAGAAACTATTCTGAAGGCATGCACACAAAAGCCTTAAATGGTAGCAGATGACTGACAGGAAAATACAATAACATTTAGTAAAGTTGAAGACAGGAGAGAAAAAGTAAGACAGTATCACAAGTGGACTTATTTAAATGTGAACAAGGAAGTCATAGCCCTAAGTCTGTGGATCTGAGCAGGGCTGTTAATAACAGGGTGTCTAGAAGGTGTCTCGTTCATAGGGTTGCTATAAGTTGAGACCAACTTGAAAAGAAGAAGTTATGCTAAAGAAAACCAAAACTTCATTGTTAATATGTAAATTCAAACAAAATGCAAGTATAAGACTCAATATTTAAATACAAAACCTACATAGAAAGAAACAGTCTGCCTCAATGGAAAATTGGGGGGAAATTGTTACAACGTCCTAGGATGGTTCTACATATAGGTCCCACTGAGAAAGCAAGTCAAATACTGTTTCAACTGATACATCCAACTGGATGACACCTGGTTTCTACATACAGGCAATACTAAATTTGAAACCCTCTTTGTTTATGAATGATGTTTACTGAACTAGCAAGATTATAAATTATTGTTAAACCAAACATTAATATTTAATTTTATTTTGCTGATGATATTTGCTATGAATGAGAAACCGCCAAGATATGATGTCATCAACTGCTCTGCTAAGGTTTCAGAAAATCAGGGGCATGGTTTCCTTCATTCATCAATCCACCTGTGACGATTTCTTCATCCTGTCCCTCTGCCTTTATCATATTCACAAAACACAAGAACCTTGGATACAGTGTAAGACAAATACAAGGTGGGCTAAAAATCACAAAGGGGTGTCAATATTAAATACTCCTTTTTGTTTTTGATTTACAACATACCATAGCATCATATAAAATAAATATGGGAAATACAATTACATTACATTAAACTAAAGGTAAAATCTTTTCAATTTTTTTGCAGAAAGTTATTAAAACATCAGGCTCTTTTGGGACTTTTGGACCACACTATAGTTTAATAAGATATCATTCACTGCTATGTTTCAGCAGTTATATAATAAGAAGGAATGTGTTGTTGATTTTGGGATTTTTAAATTATTATTTTTTAAGTATAGATTTTACCAAACAATGAAAACGCTTAATCGCTTTGATAATCCATATATAGAAAAAAAATTCCATGTGTGAATCATTTTTTAGAATCAGGTATATACCCAAGATGTTTAGTGCATGATAAAACTTCATATATATCTATCACATGTAAGTTGAACCCCACACTAAATATCTGCACATATAAGAGTATATATGCAGTCTACTGCTACACATGAGGATTTCTTGACTAGAACATCAAATTTACAATATGTGAGCTTACAGTTTTCCATGAAGTCGTGTTTTACAAGCAACATATCGCTGAACCTGAGACTGATTTACTCCATATATGCCAAGCCAAGTGAAAGTGCCACCAACAACGACAGTCCAAAAAGTATGCCTTTGCAAAGGGTTAGGATCAAAACTAAGAGAAAAAAAAGCAGATCCGAAAATGCAAATTTAATTTAGAAAATGCAACAATTGTGATAGTTCCCCACATTAAATGAAACGTAATTCCCTGAGGAGAAATTTCTCTCAAATGGTTTCGATATAGGTAAGAAAGAATCCTGGAAGCTAATAAGTAAAAAATTGGCAGACTTTAAAGATACAACCTATAGCATACTTTAAGTATAAAAAGGAGCAATTAGGCCATTAAGAATTTGAATTTTTCTCAATGACTTTGTGTGTCTTGATTAAAATTTAGATATTCTATCTACTATTTCTCAATAGGATAGATAGGACTGGAATAAAAATGAGAAAAAAATAAATGCTTTCATACCAAAGAAATTAAGTTTTGAGATAAACTGAAGGTCTTGATGACTGTTTCAACTCTGAAACTCTACATTAATGCAAAAAGGAAAGTGACTTTAAAGTTTCACTTATGAATAGGAAGCCTGTAATTCAAATGGTGATCCAAATAAAAGTAAAATAGTCAATTTCAAAACATTCCTCTACTATTGGCAAATGAAGCAAATAATGTCCTCAAAAAGAAAAGAAAAATTACATACAATCTTTGTGCTGCACAATGAATGGAAGCAATAGCTGACTCTTTATTTCCTCAGCTCTGAAACTTCCAAAAAAAGTCATTCAGAGCATATTCTTATTATCCTTGGTTCACCGATTAGAGCATGGCTTCAAAGATGGCTGAGGGCCCTCCCACACAGGGCTTAAACCTACTTCGGAGCAGGTTAAAGAAATCTACTCCAAAGCGGGCTAAAGTCCCCCACCTCTCACCAAAACCAAGCTTTCCCAGGTGGGTGTCCCCATGCCATCCTGTAAACTTTTGGGATGAGACCAGGCCACCCAACTCCTCACTCAAAAAAAAGACTTTAAAATAAAGAAAAATACTGGGTTGCCATAAGGCAATAGAATGATGCACCAGGAGGCAGGGGGCAGGAGCAAGGCTTTTGCAGGGGGAGGGGGTGGGAAGGGAGGTGATCTCTTTGTTTCTCCAGGCTCATGGAACCCGAAGAAGCAAATTGGGCTGTGGGGACAGACTTCTGGGTTTTCCTGCTTTATCCTGAATTAATCTACTTTTTCCTGAGGTGTAATTTGCACGCTTCAGGTAAAAGTCCGACAGGGCCTGCATTTTGGGCCCTGTCTGGAAGGGCCCTGATCTAGCAGCAAGTCAAAGCATTGCCCAAACTTAAAAAAACAAAAGCTATTTGGAGTACCCCAAAAATTCTAGTTGCCATACGTGTGATGAAATGAAATAAACACCCTTAAGTCCTTTAGTGACTTCAAATCGTTTCCAGGCTTTTTAATGTGCAAATCAAACAATTTTGGGCTAGAAGAAGTTCCATGAAAATAGTTTCAAATTTCTGGACAGTATACTCACACATTCATTATACTTTGAAGAATTCTGAATATCAGAGAGAAAAGATACATCAATTGTATATGGAACTATCATGGCATCTAAGAATTATGCATCTGGACAGCACTGACTTACACAGTTACTGGACTGGACTGTTACTAGGACTAACCAAAATGGCCACACATTGCCACTGTTTGTTTAAATACATAAAGGTAAAGGACTGTCTTTTGAACCCAGTCTGCCAGTGCTTATGTTTTTATTCTTTCTATGGAGTCTGTTTCAACAAAAGCCCCCATCTTTGTCACCCTCAAGTGTAGATTCCATTATATGACAGAGGGTCAAAATATATGATATTTTTAGCATGTTTTTAGGAGACATGCTTTTTTATCTAGGAGGAAACTTCACATGAGTGAATAAGCTATTCTTTCTCTTTCTATGATAAGAATTGCATTAATAACTGGATTCCTCTGCAGCAGACCTGCACTACATACAGTCCCACGGGCCACTGGTGGCCTGCCAAAGGATTTCAGAGTCTGTGAAAAATGTACAGGATGTAAAAGAAAGTACAGATGTAACTATTACTTTGTCCATGCATAACTTGTGCCTGAAATTATCCAGTAGTGTCCCACTTAACCTGCTTTCCACCAGTCACTATTGTGCCCATCATGTAACTTGGCAGGTGGAGTGCCACTGTGCACTATCTCCTGTTTTTCATGTGACCTGTGGAAACCAGCCATCATCATTCTGTCTCTAGTTCAGGAGGAATTAGAGTTTAATCTTTTTGCTGTGTTTTTGGCTTGTTCCCTACCTTTGCCATGAGGGCACCTGTCAGGTTACATTAATGTCTGATTCCCTCTCTAAGGTCAGACATTATTTTGAAGTATGATGAACTGATTGTTGAAAACCAATCTGTAATATGTCCAATTAACTAAATGAAAAGTTTAAGAAAACCTCAGAAATGTATTCAAGCTTGTACAGTGCAGCAAAGTTATTTTTAGTATAAATGTGATTTCATGATAAATACAAATCTTAAGTAATACGTGTAATTAATTTATATTAATTGAAAAATCTCCCTTTTTATAATATAGTTTATTGGCAAAAGAGTTTAATAATTAATTATATCTTTACTTGGAAAATAAAGCACTAAAAACTTATCTGCAGCCTAAAGTTTAGCATATTTTAATTGTTAAGTTGTGTAGGTCTGCTCTGGAGCCATTCACTCATGATAACTTAAGCTCACAAACTTTAAACACCATTACTAATATCTGAGGTACTTATAATGCTATCAAATAAAAACAAACACCTACTCCCAATATCGTAGTCTTCCTCCACGACGAGCATCCTCTATAATGGGGCCAAATCCTCCTTTGATTACTAATGTTCGAAAGATCACTGCGAAAAATCCACTTATCATCATGACAAACTGGAAGACATCAGTCCAGATTACTGCCTTGAGTCCACCCTATCGGAAAGGCAGATACTGTGTAGAGCAACTTATCTCTGCTATCTAAATAAACATCTACATCCAGGATCTATTGATATTTATCATCCGTTTATGATCGCCCTGCTCGCAATCCCGCCTGTGTCACAGGCATGTTTGGTGGGGACGAGGGACAGGGCCTTTTCTGTGGTTGCCCCCAGACTTTGGAACACCCTCCCCAAAGACATCAGACTAGCACCCACGTTGGCAGTCTTTAGGAAGAGCTTGAAGACCTGGCTATTCCGATGTGCCTTTCCGGAATAGGAAAACTCCAGCATTATGTCCCAGAAGCACTTTATTAGAATTTTTAGATTCTCTGCACACTGCACTTGCCCTGAACTCCAACATACCACCTGTCACACCCAGCACTTTTTAATCTGTACCCATTACTTGGCCCGGCCCTAGTTTTTACTGTGTTATGGTGTAATGTTTTGTTGTTATTGCTTTATGTTTTTGATTTTGTTTTGAGTGTTTTGTTATGCTGTTGTTGTGTTGAGGCCTTGGCTTTGGAAGCCGCATCGAGTCCATCGGGAGATGCTAACGGGGTACAAATAAAATTTCATAATAAAATAATAATAATAATTTAATTGTTTTAATGTTTGAATATCTGTAGATTTTAAATTGTATTGAAATGCTTTCAGTGTAAGCCATTTTGAGTGTCTTTTGTGGAGAGAAAGTGGGGTACAAATAAACATTATCATCTAACTATAAGAAATTCTTTCTATTTTGTGAAATATCAGTGTCTATATTCTCAATCATGCTGCATTGGGAAAAGGAGAGCCATTCTACTGATTATAAAGCTATTGATATAATAATAATAATAATAATAATAATAATAATAATAATAATAATAATAATTTATTTATACCCCCGCTCCATCTCCCCCAGGGGGACTGGGCGGCTTACATGAGGCCATGCCCATCAATACAGTAAACACAATATTACACAAAAGCATAACACAATATAACACAAAGCATAACAGAACTAAAAAACATAAAACGGAAAACCAAAATAATGCATTTCTGTAGAAAACATTAAGCATGGCCATTTTGATTTGGACCCGTATTCTACATCAGCAACTTTTAACTGTTTTGCATTCACAATTACTGGGCATCAGCTGCATAGGGAAAAGGAGCCATTCTACTCCTTATCAGTGCATGGAAGGTTTCATGAGGGCAGGGGTTGGACTGGCCCAGGAGAAGTTATTTGATTAAAGTTAAATATACTTAACTAAGAATATGATATAGAAATTGTCCTTTAAGCCTCTGAAAGTAAACCTATCTGAAAATATAGTGCATGCACTTAATGAAAAGCCCTCTGAAGAGAAAATGACTAACTTGCCTCTAAAGCACTGAACAAAAACGTATTTTCCCAAATCATCCCAGGCTGGACCTACACTGGCATATAATACAGATTGTCAAAGCACATTCTATGCTTTGAACTGGATTATATGAGTCTACATTGCCATATAACCCAGTTCAAAACACATAATGTGGATTTTATATTGCAGTGTAGATGGGGCCCCAAACTTAGCTATAAGAACTAAAATGTGTGCCTTTCCTTCTTTGACTGGAATCCACATAAGAGAATGTCATATCCACAGTATACTTGTGTGAAGGAGAGTTAGGAATCTCTAGTCCAGTGGTTCTCAACCTGTGGGTCCCCAAGTGTTTGGCCTACAACTCCCAGAAATGCCTGCCAGTTTACCAGCTGTTAGGATTTCTGTGAGTTGAAGGCCAAAACATCTGGGGACCCACAGGTTGAGAACCACAGCTCTAGTCCAAAACCCACAAGAGTCATGATAACTATAGAAGAAAATGTTTCTTTTATCAGCTGAAAAATGCACTCAATGGATACCAGGTTTTAGCTGATTTCATTCTGCTAGTAAATGGTTTTGGGGCTCTTCCACACAGCCATATAACCCAGAATATCAAGGCAGAAAATCCCAGAATATCTGGGTTATCTGAGTCCACACTACCATATAATCCAGTTCAAAGAAGATAATGTGGGATTTTATTCAGCTGTGTAGAAGGAGCTTAAAATGAAAGTTAAATTTTGCAATGCTTTATTGATAACTCTTATCAATAGGTAACATTTTAATATATTTATTAAAATGAGCTGCTTACATACCAGTGTGCAGTAGAAAGTACAGACTAATCCTGTTGCAACAACAGATCCCCACAACTGGAATCCTGTAACTGAGAATGTAAAGAAAAAATATAGTTTTTTAAAAAAATTAAATAAAATATTTTTAAATAAATGCAGAGGACCAGACGGGAAGATAAGCAAAGAAATATACACAGTTGCTCCATCTACACTGCCATATAAAATCTATATTATCTGCTTTGAACTGGATTATATGGTAGTGTAGACTCATATAGGCCCCTTCTGCACTGCCATATAATCCAGATTATCAAAGCAAATCATCCACATGAACTGGATTATATGAGTCTTTCCTGTCATATAATCCAGTTCAAAGCAAATAATCCGGATTTTATATGACAGTGTAGAATGGGGCCTCATGTAATCCAGTTCAAAGCATTATCTGATTTGATAATCTGGATTATCTAGCAGCGTAGAAGAGGACTGACTGCCAATTTCTGTAAGCTGCCTTGAGTCGCCGTAAAACTGAGAAAAGTGGGCTACAAATGCTGTAAATAAATAAATAAATAAATAAATAGCAGACATCAGACCAATTTAGGTAGTCTTGGAAAAGGTTTGTGTGTAATCTTAACCTGCTCAAACCAGTACATCTTTGAGTTAGGGCTGCACTACTATATGGAAAGTTAAGATGAATCTACACTGCCATATAATCCACATTATCAGATTTGAACTGGATTATACGAGTCTTCAATCATATAATCCAGTTCAAAGCAGATAATCTGGATTTTATATGGCAGTGTAGATGGGGCCTCAAACTGGAACTACACTTCCATATAATCCAGATTATCAAAGCATATAATTCACATTATCTGCTTTGACCTGAATTATATGAATCTACACCGCCATATAAACTAATTCAAATCAGATAATCTAGGGCCCCTTCCAGACAGGGCCCAAAATTAGGGCCGTCGGACTTTTACCGGAGGCGTACAAACAACGCCTCTGGTAAAAGAAGATTAATTAAGGACAAAGCAGGTAACCCTGCTTTGTCCCAAATTAATTGGATACCCCATGAAAAGTCCGGGTCTAATGGGATATGGGCCCTGTGGGTACTGACCACTGGGTAGTCTCACGACTAACCAGAGGTTGGTCCCCACAGCCCATCTCGGTTCTTCAGGCCCCATGAATCCGGAGAACCAAGGTGGGCACTCATCCCCTCCCCCCAAACCGCGATGGCATGGGACAGCCGCCCGGCAAAGCCCAGGTTTTGGGGGAAGGTGTGGGGACAGAAGACGGGAAAAGACAAATCAGTAAATCACAGTATTACATTTATGCTCAGCCGGGTTATTTCGTGCACATTTCTGCGAAGTCTGGAAGCACCCTGGATTTTATATGGTAGTGTAGATCCAGCCTTTAAAGCAGCTATTCCTCCAAATTGTGGCTAAATGTAAAAGGCAAATTAGTGCCTATTGTTTTGGTTTTTTTTTCCTTTATAAATTGGTTATAAAACCTTCTAAGCTAACAGATCAGAATCTTGTTGGTGTAGTATGGTAGCAATTGCACTTTGTCCAGGAATACAGGCGAGTGGCAAAAAAAAAGAGACAAAATCTGCCAACTCTGAAAAGCCTATTTTTCCAATGTCTTCCTTTCTCTACAATCACTAAATGCGCTCTCTCTTTTTTTTCTTTTTTTTTTTACTTCTTCAATATGATTTCAGCCACAATCCAATGCACATTGAGTTAGGATTAAGCCCCAATAAAAAGAGTAAAACTCTTTCCAATTAATAATGCATGGGATTCCTCTGTAAATTATTTTAAAACTTCATTAGTGGCTAAATCGTGCAAATGATAAAATCCACTATAATAGATGCTAGAAATGTAGAAACTCCAAGTCGCTTTTTTCAATTAACTGCTGAGTATTTGACCTCTAGAGATTGGAATAAATCTTGTAATATCATACAGTTGACCTGATCTATCTTTTCCTTGCTGTTTTGAAAAGCGCTGTTACACAAAATAATAGCTTACCTTGATTCAAAGCCAGTGATGGAGAATAGATTACAATTCCAGTATATAAGATCTGTAGAAGTGGAACAAACACACATGTGACATAGATTGTATCTTTTAAAATTACTTTTTAGTGGCAGTTTATACTGAGGGCGATTCCAGACAGCACCAAAATCTGGGCCCTTCCACACAGCCCTATATCCCAGAATTTCAAGGCAGAAAATCCCACATTATCTGAGTGTGGACTCAGATAACCCAGTTCAAACCAGATATTGCTGGATTTTCTGCCTTGATATTCTGGTATATAGAGCTATGTGGAAGGGCCCTCTGAATTTAAAATCTTAGACAAAAAATCCCAGGACCTGACAGCAGGCCCACACACAAACCTGTCAGCCAGCGTCCTCACAGCCTTCTTTTGAAGCAGATCAAGATAGAGGACAGACGAGGAACATCTGGTGGAAGTTTTTTGAATAACATATTCCCTCCATTATCCACTGGACCATATAAGCACACATGCAAATATCTTAATATAAACTCAAGCAGATTTGCATGTATTCATATGAGGCCCAGCACATAACGGGGAATTAAAAAATAATCTTCCAATTCTTAATTCAACCTCTGTTTAAGATTCTAAAGTGTAAGTTAGAAAGTTCTAACTGCTCTCCATTTGTTCTTCCCTTGAACCACCTGTGTGTCTGTTTGACAGCTTGATCGGTTGATCAGATGTTTCAGGCTTTTAAAATGCACACTATGCTCTCCACAGGGGTCAAAGAAAGGAAAGCACATGTTTTGCATGAATTTAGGGATATACAGTCATGCAAAGTTGCATGAGCATGCCATGGCTCAATGCTATGGAATCACAAGCTTTATAGTTTTACAAGTCTTTTCTGTCAGAGTGCTGGTGCTTCACTAAGGTAACTCCCATAACTCCATAGCCAACTATAGCAGTTAAAGTAGTGTCAAACAACATTAATTCTATAGCTTAGATGTACCCTGATAGAATGAGAAGGGGATGTGAAGTTTGAACAGTTAGCAGAGTCCCTTTCTATACTGCCATATAGTCTAGATATATATAGTCTGAGTCCCTCCTTGGAGGTGAGAAGACCAGTATATAAAACTTCTAAATAAATAAATAAATAATCAAAAACAATAATCCACATTATCTGTTTTGAACTGGATTATATGAGTCTACACTGCCATATAATTCAGTTCAAAGAAGATCTGGATATTATACAGCAGTGTAGAAGGGGCCTGGGTGTGGATAAAGAGGCTGTTAAGGATATAGGCCCCTTCTACACTACTGCATAAAATTAGATTATAGGCTTTGAACTGAATTATATTGCACTGTAGACTCATATAATCCAGTTCAAAGCAGATGTGGACTTTCTGCTTTGATAATCTGGATTATATAGCAGTGCAGAAGAGGCCTATGGTTTGAGGAAAAGGATAGTTGAGAAAGATTGTATATTAAACCGTTAAGAGTTTAGTATACAGATTTGCAGTTATAAATTGTCAGCGTGACAGATTTGAACTATCATTTACTGCCATTAAAATCAACTACTTTGGCATAAATGAGACATTTTAATATTTCATAACGAAATATGATGCAACTATTATTTAGAACACATAACTTATTCATAAGTGTATAGATCACCACAAGCATTATATGCTTTACTTGCCGTCAGTGTCATAAACATCACAGTTCCAAGTAGACGCATATACTTATTATATCGAAGTTCCAGATACTGTAAAACAGAAAAATTACCTTTAGAGACAAAACTTATCTATATTTAATATGCAGAGTACTTCTGGCAGTTTTTGAAACAGGAAGTGAATCCCTCCTTCTCCTGGCAGCACAAAGCAGAAGCGCCTGGGATGCTGCTGGAGATCCACCATTCTGCTACATCTTAACACTTTTTAGGATAATCGCAGTTACTAGGGAATTTATAAAATTACAGTTTCTGGCAGATGGGTGTGGTGTGGTGGAATAGAGTAAAACAAACTGAGGGAAGGAAATGGTTCAACAAATATGGATTTTTCTTCAACGATTTCTGGGAATATTAGTTGTGATAACTTTATTTATAGGAATTCACCTACATTGATTTATAATTAGAGTATACTTTTGCATAGTGTTAAGACGCATTAAAATGCAGGCCCGTTTTAGGAATACAAGCTCTGTGCAACAGAGGGGCACCCCATCTTTCTAGGATAACATCCTTGGACCATGGGTCAGCTACATAAGTCTCACATTGGTTAACTTTCTTATGTAATTGTGCTTAAAATAGTAGCCTTCCACTTTTGTGCTATTAACTTGCAAGTAAAATGCTGCTGTGAGATTGGCTACCAGTTTATTTTGCTTTTAAGAGGGACTAGACAATTGCAATGAGGATAGGCTTATTACTGTTACTCGTGCAATATATGAGGGTTGTCCGGAAAGTAAGGTTACAAGACATGTAGCTCTTGCAGTGAATTTTCTCGGGGGAAGTTGGTATCACTGACGTGTAGCGGGATGCCAGCAGAAGCGAACAAGAAGTGCCAGTCCAGTCATCAGTAGCTCATTGACTGGCATTGCGCTGAAGGTTAGAGATGAGCATCCTCATTCAGTTTCCCTCCAAGTGTGAAGTTTGTACTGTAATATGCTACCTAAATGCTAAGGGCAAGAACACTGTTGCAATTAATCGCAGAAGTTTCAGTTTATGAAGAGGACATAATGTCAATACATGTGACAAAATGGGTACGGAATACATTGTGAGACTATGAAGAAACTTTGGAGAGTCATCCAAAACAAACGTTGGATGCTGATGGCGGGAATCTGTCTCCTTCATGGCAATGCGCGTCCTCATCTCTCTCATGCAACACACAAATTATTGACTTCATTTGGTTGGGATGTTTTAAGCCACCACTCTCACAGACCCAATCTCACACCCAGTGACTATCGCCTGTTCACTAAATTGCAGAAACACCTTGGTGGAAAACAATTTTCCAACAAGGTGAAAATCGAAGACACGGGCATCAAAAATTCATCCCATGGATGACAAAATGTATTGAACTGAATGATTATATGGAAAAATAATGTAATATCTATGCTGCAATCCATATAAGTTTTATTAAAATATATTCATTCTTTGTATTTTTTTAAAAAAATCTTGTAACCTTACTTTCTGGATAACCCTCGTACCTTTAAATATCTGATGTTGGCAAAAAAGAGTGAAATGGAAGACTTGCCTGCAGGTCTTGTCTGTGAGCTTCTCAGAGGCCTCTGACAGTTGTAGAAGGTATATTGGGTTCTTGGTGGGATCTGCAAGGTTCTTGCAAGTCTAATCTTATATGTTTTTGTGTTACAGTTCCAGCCCAGTTTACCTGTCTGAATGTATCTCCCTCTATGAGCCAGCTAGGAGGTCAAGATCTTCTGGGGAGGCCCTATTCTCGGTCCCGTCTCCTATGAAAGCATGATTGGTGTGGATGAGAGACAGGGCCTTCTCAGTGGTGGTGCCTCGGCTTTGGAACTCCTTCCCTAGTGAAATTAGATCAGCCTCCTTCCTCCTGACCTTCAGGAGAAGGCTAAAGACATGGATGTGGGACCAAGCATTCAGTTAGTAATCTACCAGTGCAATAAGAGAATATGGATTAGTGCAGTAACAACCTGGAGCGGCCTCGGACTATGATATTGGATTATGTGATTTTAAATAACTGGTCTTAAGGTTTGGTATGATTTTAATGATTGCTTTAATGTATTTTACTATGTATGTTCGGAGCCCCCAGCAGCACAATGGGTTAAATCCTTGTGCCAGCAGGACTACTGACCGAAAGGTCGGTGGTTCAAATTAGAGGAGCTCCCCATGCAGGGACATGAGAGAAGCCTTCCACAAGATGGTAAAACATCAAAAAACATCTGAGTGTCCCCTGGCCAACGTCTTTTCAGACGGCCAATTCTCTCACACCAGAAGCAACTTAAAGTTTCTCAAGTTGCTCCTGACACACACACACACAAACCAAAACAAAAACTATGTATGTCCATATGAAATCAAATTGCCTTGAGTCCCCTACGGGGTGAGGACAGGATATAAATATAGGAGCATAGTGTCTACATCTAGGGAAGTAATGCTATTCCACTTTGGTTAGACCAAACCTGGAATAATTGTGGTCTGGGCACCACAATTCAAGAGAGATATTGACAAGCTGGAATGTGTCCAGAGGAGGGTGACTAAAATGATCAAGGGTCTGGAGAACAAGCCCTATGAGGAGCGGCTTAAAGAGCTGGGCATGTTTAGCCTGAAAAAGAGAAGGCTGAGAGGAGAAAATGATAGCCATGTATAAATATGTGAGAGGAGGAGGGAGCAAGCTTGTTTTCTGCTTCCATAGAGATTAGGACAAGGAACAATGGCTTCAAACTACAAGAGAGGAGATTCCATCTGAACATGAGGAAGAACTTCCTGACTGTGAGAGCCATTCAGCAATGGAACTCTCTGCCCCATAGTGTGGTGGAGGCTCCTTCTTTGGAAGCTTTTAAACAGAGGCTGGATGGCCATCTGTCAGGGGTACTTTGAATGCAATATTCCTGCTTCTTGGCAGAGGATTGGACTGGATGACCCATGAGGTCTCTTCCAACTCTATGATTCTAAGACAAACTCCATGCAGCTCCAGTGATTTCCACAAGGCATGGCTTTGGTGTGGAGACACTATTGGCCTTTCCACACAGCCATATAAACCAGAATATCAAGGCGGGAAATCCCAGTATCTGCTTTGAACTGGAACAGCATATCTGTCCGAACGCATCTCCTTCTACGTCCCACCTCGGAGTCTAAGATCTTCTGGGGAGGCACTGTTCTCAGCCCCACCTCTATCACAAGTGAGATTGGTGGGGACGAGGAGCAAGGCATTCTCTTTGGTGGCCCCTCGCCTGTGGAACTCACTCCCTGGGGAAATTAGGTCATCAACATCCCTCCTTTCCTTTAGAAGGAAATTAAAAACGTGGATTTGGGACCAGGCCTTTGGGTAATCTGGTGGATAGATAAGGCACAAGCGAAGACTAGAATTGTTGTAGGTTTTTCCGGGCTATATGGCCATGTTCTGGAGGCAATTTTTCTCCTGATGTTTCGCCTGTATCTATGGCAAGCATCCTCAGAGGTAGTGACTACCTCACTACCTCTGGGGATGCTTGCCATAGATGCAGGCGAAACGTCAGGAGAAAAATTGCCTCCAGAACATGGCCATATAGCCCGGAAAAACCTACAACAACCCAATGATTCCGGCCATGAAAGCCTTCGACAATACGAAGACTAGAATTGGATTGGACAATGTGGATTTTGAATTTATGGACTCTGAGCTGATAAACGTTGAGTACTAGATTGTTCTTTGGGACTGTGATGTATAATGGACTGTTTAATTGTTTTAATTTGTTTAATTGATTGATTACTGTTTAATTGTTTTAATTTGTTTAATTGGTTAAGCGCGCCTGGTGGGGACGAGGGACAGGGCCTTCTCGGTGGTGGCCCCGCGACTCTGGAACTCTCTCCCTCTGGAGGCCAGAACCGCCCCATCCATCCTAACATTTAGGAAACGGGTGAAGACGTGGCTGTGGAGTCAGGCCTTCGATGAATGAGACAACACCATAGGACCCTGGATGGAAGTTGATGTAGATCCATCTTAATAGGACGACTGACCACTGTAGTTTTATATATAGCGTTTTTAAAGTAGTTTTTGTAATTGTGATATATGATATTTTAATGAGTGTATATGTTTTTTATGGCTGAGTCCCTCAATGAGGTTGAGAAGCTCGGTATAGAAAACTGTGAAATAAATAATACTGTTTATATGTTGAATTTGTTTTACCTTGTTGTTGTGCCGGCATCGAATTGTGCCTTTTTGTAAGCCGCCCTGAGTCCCCCCCTCGGGGGTTGAGAAGGGCGGGGTAGAAGTGCGAGAAATATGGCAGTGTGGGGTCATATAACCCAGTTCAAAGCAGAGACTGTGGGATTTCCTGCCTTGGGATTCTGGGTTACGTGGCTGTGTGGAAGGGCCCTTTGACTACTGCAGAGAAAGGGAAGGCCTGGGAAGGGCCCGCACCTCGTAGGCGCTGGTGATGCCCAAGCGGTAGTAGACGGGCAGGAAGACCTCGGCGCTGATCAGCACCATGAAGACGTAGGCGAAGGCGAAGAGGCCGAAGGAGATGCCGAAGCGGTAGACCTCGGCCGGGGTGCCCAGCACCGTCACGGCAGACATGAAGCTGGCCGTCAGGGAGAGCGCCACGGGCCCGCAGGTCAGGCTGTGCCCGGCCATGACGTAGTCCTTGTGGCTCTTGTGCACCCCCTTGAAGGCGTAGAAGATGCCGATGCAGGCCGAGAAGGCCAGCGTCGAGCCGAAGACGAAGTAGTCCACTATGGTGAAGCGCTCGGCCAGCTCCTCCGGGGTCAGGTACCTCGGAGTAGGCCCAGGATCCGCCATGACGCCGCCCAAGAAGAAGAAGAAGCCCGCCCGGCCGCCGCCTTCCCTCCCTTCCCTTCCCGCGTGCCTCTGCTTCGCGGGCTCAGTTGCGGCGCATGCGCAGGCTCGTGCGCACGCGCCGGCAACCGCCACCCGGCGCAGCGGTTTCTGCCTCGCGCGCGCTTCACACTAGGACCCATTAGGACCCGTTATTCCAGGCGGGGGCCAACTTGAGCCCTCCCCTCGGGTGTTTCGGACTCCCACTCCCACCACTCCTCACTGCCTCAGGACCCTTCCTTTTCCCGCTTAAGCGGCTGGGGGGCGGGGCTTGGGGGCGGGGAGGAAAGCCTGAGGCAGTGAGGAATGGTGGGAGTCCAAAACGGTGATAGTATGATAGCTGGGTCCAGAAGTGCCGGGCGTTACGCACATTCCGCCACTGCGGCTGTGAATAAGGGAAGGGGAAAGCGGCACGCTGAGGGCGGGAATAGACTTCTGTCTGGTGGAAGGATAGAAAGGAGGGGAGGGTTAGGGTTAAGTTTAGGGTTAGGGGTTAGGGTAAGGCTTCGGGCTAGGGTTTTACCATTAAGGAATTATTTATTTATTAACGACATTTATATGCCGCCCTTCTCATCCCAATGGGGACTCAGAGCGGCTTACAAGATATATATGCATAAATATATTATATTAGGATAGTATATTGTATGCATATATATCTTGTAAGCCACTCTGAGTCCCCTTTGGGATGAGGAGGGTGGCATATAAATGTCATAAATAAGATATATATGCATACAATATATTATATTAGCATACTTGTAAGCCGCTCTGAGTCCCCTTTGGGATGAGGAGGGCGGCATATAAATGTCATAAATAAATAAATAAGATCTATATGCATACAATATATTATATTAGCATAGTATATTGTATGTATATATATCTTGTAAGCCTCTCTGAGTCCCCTTTGGGATGAGGAGGGCGGCATATAAATGTCTTAAATAAATAAATAAGAAGATATATATGCATACAATATATTATATTAGCATAGTAGGAGCCCCCGGTGGCACAGTGGGTTAAACCCCTGTGCCGGCAGGACTGAAGACCGAAAGGTCACAGGTTCAAATCCGGGGAGAGGTGGATGAGCTTCCTCTATCAGCTCCAGCTCCTCATGCGGGGACATGAGAGCAGCCTTCCACAAGAATGATAAAAACATCAAATCATCCGGGCGTCCCCTGGGCAACATCCTTGCAGACGGCCAATTCTCTTGCAGTTTCTCAGGTCGCTCCTGACACGACAAAAAAAAAATAGCATAGTACAATATCAGTACTAATATTGTATTAATATTATTTAAATAAAATTAATATCAGACATCTGTTCACTCCCACACAGCTCTAGTCCAAAGGAATTTTTGCTGCAGAACTATATTTCCACTAATTGAGGGTGTTTATCAACAAATCATTTCATCTATACTTACGCATCCTTACGCCCCGGGCTTTTCTGGAGACTTTTGCAGTGCTTCAACCGACTAGCCCTCTACTCAGGACAATAAGCTAGGGCCAGAAAGCCTGGCGGCTATTGATTTATGATGGGCCCGGCTCTCATGCAGGCAGTTTTCCCCTTCTGCCGTACAAAGGAAGGATAAAGTCATAGGTCCCAAAACCTTCTCTCTGGTCCCCTCCAAAATTGCCCTCAGAAACGATCTTGGTGGAACCTCCAGAAAATGTAGGGGCAAAGAAACCAAAATACTTTCCAAAAAGGCAGAAGCCCCCTTTCTAATGGGGAGGGCAAGGATAGACACCACTAAAGTTGAATCTTTTAAACTGCAAAAAGCTATTGCTTAGCCATAGCAATAACGACAAACAAGCATACAGGGATGCAATCAAAGGGTTTGTCACAACCCCCAATGGGGCTGCAGAGCTTTTATAGTAAATGGAATATACATTTTCATTGGTTCCCAAAGACAAATCATTTCATTGGTCTAAGTTAGCTATACAGTTGTTCATGTGTAGTTTATTATTTTGATTGACATTATAGCACACGTGGGATCCTAACAATGGCACAACTATAACATAACTATAGTCCATTGTTCTCTGTCCATGACTGTATCTTATCTGTTAGTCTGTTGCAAACATGGCTTCAAAGCGACTGGGAAACTTGGGGATTCTAACTAGCCATCAGCTTGCTGGTTTTGTCTGGATATACTGCTATCCTTGAATAATAACTTCTTCTTTGGAGCACTGTTTTCTCAAACAGTACCTTAAAAACAAAAGAACCAATGAACAAAATCACACCAAATTTGGCAACAAAACGTCTCACAACACAAGGAGTGACCATCACTCAAAAATTATGATTTTGTCATTTGGGAGTTGTAGTTGTTGGGATTTATAGTTCACCTACAATCAATGAGCATTCTGAACTCCATCAACGATGGAATTGAACCAAACTTGGCACACAGGACTCCCTTGACCAACAGAAAACACTGGAAGGGTTAGGTGGGCATTGACCTTGAGTTTGGGAGTTGTAGGTCACCTACATCCAGAGAGCACTGTGGACTCAAACAATGATGGAGATGGACCAAACTTGGCACAAATATTCCATATGCCCAAATATGAACACAGATGGAGTTAGGGGGAAATAGACCTTGACATTTGGGAGTTGTAGTTACTGGGATTTATAGTTCACCTACAATCAAAGAGCATTCTGAACCCCACCAACAACGGAATTGGGGCAAACTTCCCACACAGAACTCCCATGACCAACAGAAAATACTGAAAGCCATTCAGTCCAACTCCCTTCACCCTGGAAAGAAAATGTAATCAAAGCCCTCCTGACAAAGAGCCTTCCAGACATAGAGATAGATAGATAGATATGATTCACACACACAGAGATATAGTAGCATAGATTTGAAGGACAATTATATGTTGCATGTTCCAGAGTAGGCAAACCAGACAATCCCCACATCAACACTGACAAAGACACTGCAAGAAATACTGTTTACCCACAAGCATAGAGAAATTACATATATTAGAAACCAACACTTTCTAATTATTTTCCAGCTCAGCAGACTGAGCCACAGCAACGCGTGGCAGGGGATGGCTAGTGTGATATAAATATATAATTATAATGTCATATTATTAGTATTATATTGCATTACATATAATATTATCAATATTATATGTATATCAATATATTACAATACATTACATTACATACATTATTAGAATAGCACAGGAGACAAGGTGGAACTGTCCCCTGGCCCCCTCTCTCTTCCCTCTGACAGAGAGCAGCAGTTGATGCTGGGAGGAGGGGTCCTCAACTGATGACATTTGCAGGAGACAAGATGGAACTGTTACCTGGCCCCTTTTACACTGCCATATAATCCAAATTATCAAAGCAGATTGAAGGGACATGACTCCTTCACAATAATCCATGACTCCTTCAAGATAATCCACATTATCTGCTTTGCACTGGATTACATGAGTCTACACTGCCATATATAATCCAGTTCAAAGCAGATAATCTGTATTTAATATTGTAGGACAGAAAGAGCCTAAAATGAGAGTGCCTGAATCACAAAACCCCTTTGTTTGCCAAGGAAAGTTTGCCTTAGGGCCAACATAATTTGGAAACTACTTGAAGGAACATAATAACAAAACCAGGATCACACAATGAGTGCCGTAGACAAATGGAGATTCAAATGCACATCACCATATTGTATTATATGTTTCAAGTAAAGCAAAAAATGTGATTGCCAAAAAAATTAATTTATTTCGTACCCCATCCTCACCCCCGGGGGGGATGGGGGGCACTCAGGGCAGCTTCACAACAAGCACTCATTCAAGTGCTATCTACAATCATAAAACACATTTTAAAACAATTCATTGAAATACATAACATTAAGAAACATTTTATTAAAATCACACCGGTTTAGAATCAGTGTCTAGATCAGTCCATTATCATACATATCACATTGAGTCTTATTCCCGATTGCTACTGCTCCTGTGCAAATGATCGGTCCCATAACCAGGTTTTTAGTTTCTTTCTAAAGGACAGGAGGGAAGGGGTCAGTCTGATGTCACTGGGAAGGGAATTTCACAGGCAAGGTGCCACCTCTGAGAAGGCCCTGTCTCTCATCCCCACCAACCGCATTTACGGTGGTGGTGGGACCAAGAGCAGGCCCTCTCCAGCTGATCTTAAACTTCGTGATGGTTTGTAACGGGAGGTATGTTTGGACAGGTAATCATGAAAGGGTGATGTTTGTTTTATTTATTTTTTTAGAGGGAGGGAGTGGGTTTGTCCTCCCACTAGCCTAAATAGGATAAACAAAGGTCCCAGAACACAAGTTGGAATTGCTGTCTTGTTAGAGTAGTCAAACTGGAGTCCTTGAGTCAAACCAATAGTTGTTTTAGGAGAGAACACCGAGTTGTTGCTGCTTTCGCGGACAAAAGGAATTAAGTCTCCAAGCCCCGCTGCCTGGCTTTATTAGGAGTAGATGGGCGGGGCTGGAGTCCCTAATTAGGAAAAGCTTTCAAGAAAGATCCGAGTCAGCTGCGTGGACGCAGGGAAATACCACAGGTGTGGATTTCACAGTACCACGCAGAAGAATCATATTAAGTGTAACCTATAAGTTTCAAAGTTGAACTCAAAGCACTTGGAAGAAATAAATCACCCAAGAACAGGTGGCATGCCAATGGAGCTGCCTCAAGCAACAGATTCAGGATCTACTCTAGTAATAACATCATAAACATAAACGTCAGGGTCCTGAATGACCTGAATCCCTGAATGAATTCCTTGAGGTCCTGGGGACTACAAATTAACAGCCTCTGATCTACAGTTATGGTTCCAAAGTTGTTTCCAATACATGTTGAGCTTGTGAATAATGCACCAAAAAGATCCACTGGCATTTTAAAGATATTGCTTAAACATGGCTTCATTTGGATATCTCTGGTCCCTTCTACACTGCAATTTAACCCAGATTCTCAAATCAGATAACCCACATTATCTGCTTTGAACTGGATTATCTGAATCTATACTATAATTCTGTTCAAAGCAGATAATTTGGATTTTATATGGCAATGTAAAAGGGGCCTCTTTTATCTGTGCAAAACAATACCTTGCTGGAAAATCATGTAAGTTAGCGAAGAATCAGTAGTATTTTTAATCAAACATACTGTGTGGTTCAAAACATGTTTAGTCACTGAATTGCTGGGACGTACTTATTGGGAAGAATAATTTAATGTCCAGAACTTGCTTCCCATGTTTGTTTGTTTTTAAATTAATAATGTTACAATGATCATTACTTGCATTTTTCTCCAGTTATATTTTATCCAATTATTTATTTCTGCAATCTACTTTGCAATGATGATAACTTAGTAAATATTGCTTCGAAGTCCTGAGTAAAGTGGACAATTCATAGAATTTTCCATAAAATGTACCCTGACTTGAGCGGCATAAACCCTAAATAGCTGCCAACATAAGCACAGAGTCCGAGATTATTTTCATGTATGAACACCATTGATTTTTTCATTATTGTCTGTTACATTCATTTCAATATGATTGAAGGCAGGATTGTCAGTTCCTTCGTCAGTCCCAGTAAATGGCTTCCAACTTAAAACGTTGATTTTCTCTTCCTGAAAAAAAAATACAATGTGAAATGTATTACTATTAATTTTTTAAAAATATTTTTTTCTATTTATATCTCTATATTTTGAAGTATCCTCTTGCCTACTAGATAATGAAGAAAACAACATACATAACCCCCTATTTCAGTGTTTCTCAACCTTCCTAATGCCGCACCCCCTTAATGCAGTTCCTCATGTTGTGGTGACCCCCAACCATAAAATTATTTTCATTGCTACATCATAACTCTAATTTTGCTACTGTTATGAATCATGCAGGATGTATTTTCATTCACTGGATGATCACTGGATGAAATTGGGCACAAATATCCGATATGCCCAAATTTGAATACCGGGGGCGAGGGGGGGGGGTGGTGGTGATATTGTCATTTGGGAGTTGTAGTTGCTGGGATTTCTAGTTAATCTACAATCAAAGAGCATTTTGAACTCCACCAATGATGGAATTTAACCAAACTTGGCACACAGAACTCCCATGACCAACAGAAAATACTGGAAGAGTTTGGTGAACACTGACCTTGAGTTTGGAAATTGTAGTTCACCTACATCCAGAGAGCACAGTGGACTCAAACAATGATGGATCTGGACCAAACATGGCACAAATACTCAATATGCCCAAATGTGAACACTGGTGGAGTTTGGGGAAAATAGACCTTGACATTTGGGAGGTATCGTTGCTGGGATTTATAGTTCACCTATAATCAAAGAGCATTCTGAACCCCACCAATGATAGAATTGGGCCAAACTTTCCACAAGGAACCCCCATGACAAACAGAAAATACTGTGTTTTCTGATGGTCTTTAGCAACCCCTCTGACCATTTCAAAGGTACCAGAATCCCTGTCAAGTTATTTCCTCTACTGCCTACACAAATACAACTTCCACATTATACAGGAGGGGACTGTTAAACATGAATGGCTAACAACATCCAGGTAAGATCCAAGCAAAATGTATTATAAATAGAACGTGGAGAAAGTGAATTAAAGATTTTACTTCACAGGTAATAATGAAATGTAGTAAAAGATTTGAATTTTTTTAGATGTATGGTGGTATATCAGTCCTAATAACCTGCATTTTTTTTATCACACAAAAGTAATCAAATAAGAGTAAATTCCAAAACTGTACATACTTGCTTAGGTTTCAAACATGAAAAATTAGACAGGAAATCTTCTTTGGTAAGCATGAATTTCCGATCCACTTTCTGTCGTAATCCTCCTAAAAAATATCCATTGGGCAAATCAAAACCAATTCAAAGTGTATAGATTATTTTTGAAATTATTCTTATTTGGGTAATTTTTAAAATGGCCATAGGCAAAGTGATATTACTGACACCAGACAATGCAGAAAGGCTGTCAAAGAATTAATTGTATTAGATAATATGAAACATTCCCAGTAGTGTGATATGTTTTTATTACTGGAAGTTTTTTTTTAATCCTCTGGTGGTGCAATGGGTTAAACCCTTGTGCTGGTAGGACTGCTGACAGATAGGTCAGCAGTTTGAATCCGAGGAGAGAGGGTTGAGCTCCATCTGTCAGCTCCAGGCGTCCTCTGGGCAACGTCCTTGCAGGCGGCCAATTTTCTCAGATCAGAAGTGACTTACTAACCCTACCTTTCTACATCAGTAATAAACTGTTAGCCCACCTGACATTGCTCAGCTGCAGTTGTCATTACCATTAGCTCTGGTTATGATGGACAAAGATGATGAGAGTTAAGTCCAACAACATCTGGAGGGCAACAAGTTGTGTCTCCAAGCTAGTTTATATCAATAACCCAACAGATTTATGGTTAGTTTAAAAATTGACTAGAAAAATGAGGTAGGAGGAAGTCAAATCAAAATCAAACATGTAGCAAGAATTGCAACAGAAATGTAATCACAGTGAGGGAGCCCAATGAATCTTCTGGCCCGGTCCAGACAAAAGTAGAAGAGTGGAATCATTTCATAGTTACTGTGACCCTAGGTAAAGGTAAAGGTTTTTCTCTGACATTAAGTCCAGTCATGTCCAACTCTGGGGGTTGGTGCTCATCTCTGTTTCTAAGCCAAAGAGCCGCCGTGGTCCATAGACACCTCCAAAGTCATGTGGCTTGCATGACTGCATAGAGCACCCTTACGTTCCTGCCGGAGCACCCTTACCTATTGATCTACTGACATTTGCATGTTTTCAAACTACTAGGTTGGCAGAAGCTGGGGCTGACAGCAGAAGCTCACGCCGCTCCCCGATTCGAACCTGTCCAGGCACAGTAACTTAGAATAGATAAGGGCCACTTAATGTGACCTATAACCTATTTAAGTGAATTGAATCAGGGAGCCAGCAAAAGGGAGGCATTCAGATCCTGGTGAATCAGGGCACTTTTTTGAAAGAGGCAGTTGCATTGTTCCATGTGAATTCTGTTTCTTAAAAGAGCTACTGGTGTGTTTTCCAAATAAAAAAGGACAATTCATGCAATTGGTGATCTTCGATTTAAATGAATTAATTACTGCAATTTGAAGAGAAACCATTAAAAATCACTATTTCTGAACTTTTTGTTTTTGCCCTGATTGCATAGAGCACCCAAAAAAATGCCCTGATACTTTTTTGAAATCCATATATCACCGTGTATATAGAAGTCTATGAATTCGGTTTCTTTTGGAAACAAATCACTGCCTCAATAAAAAACAAAACCCAGGAAGAAATACCTGTCAAAAGGCTGGCTCCTATTCCAATGACGATTGTGACCAGTGTTCCAAGTGTGCTGAAGTATAGATAGGATAAGGAATACCAGTGATCTGCAAGGACCGGCCTAGATAATCAAAACAGAATTTTTTTGTAGTTCACAAATGCAGCTAACACTAGCCCTCATTCATTATTTACTGTGTTATTTTAACGGATAGTTGCTTTTATTTTAAACCTGGGGTTTATGAAAAAGTATTTGGGTGTTTCTAAATGTTCAAACTCATATGTTTGAATTAAACACTTTTAAACCAATTGCAATATGAATAAAGAAAACGTTTCTGATTTAGGAGAGAGGCATCAATTATTCCTGTCCTTATTCTTGATCCTATTGCTCCCTCAATCCTTTCCCAGAAGTTCTCCAACAGGTCTCTGTTCAAGAAACTATTCAAATGCAGATACAAATGTAGCATACAACATTAAAGAAAAGAAGAAAATGATGTGTTGTAAAATGATATTTTTCATATACTGTTTCAAATAAGTCTCTACATCATTTGCATTTCAAATTGTGTTATATGACAGTATAGATGGGCCCCCACAGTGTAATTTGACAGCATGTAGGCTGACAACTGATAAATGTTGTACATACCTTTCAGTTTCTTGAATATTCAAAGAATCTGACATTTCTGTAGATGCATTCCAGAAACTTTCTATACCTGCATTGGTTATGTTGCAGCCTTCAGTCGAGAGACTTAATGGCATAGTGGTATTGGGAAGCGGAGGGTATATCTGAGCTCCAATTCCAACCCAAAGGGAAGAAGTAAATCCACAAATGAGACCGATAAATGCTCCCTATTAAAGAGAAAATCAAATCCCATTCAAATTACAAAGGAAATGAAAATCATTCCTATATCATGTGATTTCTAAGAACAGAAGAGAATATTATTTTAGCAACAAACTACATATTGTGTTATCAGGCCTTATCACATTGCTCCTTTAAAAAACCTAATTGGGTGCTGATTAGTGTCCACACATGCCCCAGAAAGCTCATACTTTTCTAGTGGGGTGTCCACATGCCCTGTTGGACCTTCTGGTAGGGCACTCAGACACTAACAACCCCTCCCCCACCCGAAAAACCTTAAAAAGTAAAAATTACTTACCTGGACGGCATTTCTCCGCTGCCAGCTGTCTTCTGGCATGTAGAAATAACGAGCCAGAAGTGGGGGGCAGGAGCAATTTTCCTCCCCCACTTCTCTGGGCACATCATTTCAACATGCCAGGAGAGGGCTGGCAGCAGGGCAGCAGGGAAGTGCCAGCCGAGTAAGTATTTTTTTATTTTTAAGGATTTTTGGGAGGTTTGTGGAAAACCCAGAAAACCTGAGAGGGCTGTCTGGATTGTCCCCCTCAGAAGTCGAGGATTTTTGAGGTGACATATCATATACCAGCCATACTCGATTCAACTCAAGTCTTCCAGGAAGATTCAGGTCTAATTCAGGATCAAATTAGTTCACCAAAAAGCAGGGTTTTCCTACTTCGTGGCAAATTTTTATGTGAGGCATTTTACATTAAAATCCAGAAGAGCGCACATTTTCCACCCTGTGTGGGTGCGCCCTATGTTGCATGGTTCCATGTGAAATCCACTCCAGCCATTCTCATAAAAGTAGCTGCTTGTTGATGCTCTGTGGCACTTGTTTTGTGTTTATGCTTTAATGCATTTACACTGGAATTTTTTGTCTATATCAATTGTGCCATTATTGATACCTGTATCCTGTCCGTTGCTTTATGATTGGTTTGTATAATTTTAAAATATGTGTATTTGTAGCAGTAATAGCACAATAATGCTATGATGTTGCGATGTCATAACAGTGTGACATGATGACACAGGAAAAAGGTAATCATGCCATCCTTTGCCATTTTAATTCCTTTCTCCTACAAGAGAGAATATAGCCAGACTGCATCCACTAATGGATCATTAATAGGAGAAACTGCTATGAGACATCTGCAGCTCAACTGGTTACTGAACTGTTGTGGGAAAAGGGATCATTATTGGACTATTTCCAGTATGAAAAACCCTCACAATGCAATGAAAAACTTACTGAATCCAGAGACAGGGAACAATTTCTATAAACAAATACTGGGCTGCTTTTCTGACAGAAGGAAAATAATTGTAGCTACTTACCAATGGATTGGCAAAGGGACAAAGGATACCCAAAGAAAATAGTCCCAGAAGAGGCCCACCAACCATGCCAAAAATACTGAGAGCTGCCTGAGGAAGAAGAAATGTCATACATTCAGATGGATGCTTAAATCTCAATATTACTGAAGAAATTAGTTTGTAGACATTGTGATTTATAACTTACATAGCTTATCATAAATATTGTGCAGAAAGATATGGCTGATCATAAAGCAAGTATAGGGGGAGGGGATGTTTAACCCTCTCCTCATCAATGATTTCAACCACTACAAATCATTAATGCCAAGTGTCCTTTTGCCCTGCAGATTTAAATTTGGTGTTTGCAATAAAAAACATATATTCTAAAATGTATCAGGCAAAAATCATCTGAAGCTGTGGTCTGGAACAAAGAAAGGGCAATAAGCTTTTGCTTCATCCATGCAATACTCCTTTTCAAACTGCAGATAATGTTTTTTCAGATGGGGGACTAGCAGGGCGGGAAGGGTACACTGCCCAAAGAAATGGCTTTGGGGCTGCATACAGACCATAAGTTGATCCCTATCCCCAACCTACAATTTGCAAGGAAAATATCCTTTGAATACCCATAAAGCATTCAAATATCACAAGAGAAAATACATTTCATTTGTCACAAACATATAAAGTAATGTTGTGAAGCTGTTTAGCTTCCTTGAGGAAAAGAAAGTTGTTATACTGTCAATATTCCCAAAAATAATGTGTTGCAGACAATATTATTTATAACAAGTTACTTACTTACAAGTATTGAAACAAACCAACAAAGGCCAATGAACTACAATTACAACTTGGCTTTTATTTTTCATTAAACCCTATTGATTTAAGGCAGTGCAATTTGTTAATTCAACCTCCACCTAAGAAAGGAAGCAAAGAACTTTCGAATTGAAACTGGGATGGTAGTAAGTAGAGCTATATGGTTGGCAAAACTAATTGGCATGGATTTCCACAGAGGTGCCAACTTCCTGAACACCAGGTTCTGGGAGATAATAAAATCACAGAGGTATGCTCCAATATTAGTCTGTGGTTTAAATACAATTTAAGTTGTATTATTTAAGGCTCATGTGTCAGTTAACCTCTTTACAAGCTATTGTGATGGTAGGAGTTTAAAGTATAAAGGGATTTGAAGTATAAGGGAGTATAAGGAAGTGCTGGAGTGAGTACTGACTGTTCCGATCTCCCGAGCAAACTGACATGAACTAAGAAATGATTAAACACCTACCTGTAACAAACCTCCTAGAAGTGATGCCAATGCAGCCATAGCAATGCACACTCCTCCGTAAAATAAACCTAAATGAATGTTGTACACAAATATGTCAAATTACACTTTTATGGGACAAATTAAGAAACAACAGATGGACTTAGTGATCCTTAAAATGATTTGATTTGGCACATCATTTGTAGTTTGTTTTTACAGGGCTTGCTCTATAGTTTGATATCCTCTCATGATTCAAAAATAAAACAAAACTGGCACATTTAGGACTAGCCAAATCAACAGAAGGTTAAGTTCTTGTTTGTCTCAAGGGGTCTTTTAAAACTGAGATAATGCCATAATTGAAGGTTAACTGAGATTTGAACCCTTGTAAAGTGCAGGATTATTCAGCATGTATTGCTTATATTTCTCATCTAGTCTGGGTTGCTGTGAGTTCTCTGAGCTGTATGGCCATGTTCCAGAAGCATTCTCTCCTGACATTTCACCCACTTCTATGGCAGGCATCCTCAGAGGTTAAGAGGTTGTTTGCTACTTTATAATTCAAAGCCATTTTCTATATTTTAAAAACTACTAACACAGTATTAGCTATCAACAGAAATAGCTATGTATGTGAACAGATTTTGTACGTTATGACAAAATAAACTAAAAATATACTTGTAGACTTACTCATCCCCTTTGAAATCCAAGACAATTTCTTTTCAGTGAGTGTTTTGAAGTAAGGTTTGATTAAATCTTCTACAGTCACAGCAGCTAAAGCATTGATGCTTGAAGACACTGTACTAAGGAGACAAAACAATGTGCATTTTACTTTCATACCTGCTTAGGGTGTTATGAACTTGTATATTAATATCTGGAATTGTTATTGTCAACAATAAATAAGTAGCATAGTGACAACTAAGTAAGATAATACATCCTACAATAAAAATGAAGGTTTGTACTCAACAACCATTTTATGCTAATCAAAGTGATCTTTGACTAAAACCTTAGTAAGGCACTTCTACATAAAAATGGGAGAAGACAGCTGTATTTTTCTGTGAAGTCTATATAATATATCCCCCCCTGCCCTTCATGTTAACAATGACATGTCAGAACATATTCTAACAGTGGACAAAAAGGTTGTGCTTTTACTGTATTCTCAAACTGTTCCCCCAGGTGTTTTGGAGTTCAGCTTACAGAAATCCCAGCAAGTTTACCAGCTGTTAGGAATTGTGGGAGCTGAAGTTCAAAATATCTGGAGGAACACAGCTTGATACACTGCTTTATGTCATCCTTGATTGGCATATGCTAACATTAACTCTAAGGAGAGGAAAGCATCCTCCTCTATGATCCATCTCGAAGGTTATGATTGTTGGGGGAGGCCCTGCTCTCCATCCCACCATCCTCGCAAGCGTGATTGGTGGAGATGAGAGATATGCCCCCACCCCTGTCTGTGGAACTCCCTCCCTAATAAAACTGGATCGGCCCCCTCCCTTCTATCCTTTAGGAAAAAACTTAAAACATGCTTGGAGGACCAAGCATTCAAGCAGCAGGTGCAGCAATAATAATGTAAATGACTTATGTGACTGAAAATAGACAGACCTCAGATTGTGACTTTGGATTTGTGTAATTTTAAATGGATGTTTTATAATTGATGTTTTAACTAATTGTTTTAATTGTAATTGTTATTATAATTGTTGTGTTTGGCATCTAATGGTTCCAAATTGTGAGCCACCATGAGTCCCCCGCCCCCCTTGGAGGTGAGAAGGATGGGATATGTTTGAAATAAATAAATAAATAAATAAATAAATAAATAAATAATCCCTATCAATAGGTGGCACATTGGGTTAATCTGCTGAGCTGCTAAACTTGCTGAACAAAATGTTGGGGGTTCGAATCTGGAAAGTGGGGTGAGCTCTCACTGTTAAGCCCAGTTTCTGCCAACCTAGCAGTCTGAAAACATGCAAATGCGAATAGCTCAATAGGTACCATCTTGGCGGGAAGGTAACAGCGTTCCATGCAGTCATGCTGTCCACGTGACCTTGGAGGCATCTACCGACAATGCCGGCTCTTTGGCTTAGAAATACTTACTTACTATTAAACTTAATGTCAGGGTAAACCTTTACATTTACTTATCAATAAATTGCCTTAAGATATAGGTGTACTTACTTGGGATTGAGCCCTGCTAAAGTAAATGGGGCTATCTCACACAAAAAATGCATTAACCTGAAGTCTAAAGCAAGCAATCCACTGATTAAGATAATTACAGGTTGTGGTAGCCATTTGAATCCGTTACGAACATATTTGTTCTCTCCTCTGGATTCGGGATTAACTCACCTTAGTGTTCCACTGTAAGCACTTGCTACAAAAAGCCCCGGCATCCCTGGATACTTTTTCAGGATATCCAGAACCAAATATGGCATAAGCTGAAACAATTCCAATTGTAGTATATATGTTACAAAATCATCTTCATTTAATTCCACTACAATTTGTTTTCTCATTCCTTAACAGTATCTCCAAGCTTAAACAAATGATGTGGCAATTGAGCTTCTAAATGTGTGTGAAATTAACTATTATATCATCTTCTCAAAAGCAGAATAAATTCAAGCCATCCACTTTACACTTCAACCTAAATTTCATTCAATATTTGGATTCTAAGGGGCAAGATTTGGGGACATTGCTTTAAATATTTAGAGTTATTCTATACTAATAATTCATTCCAACAGGATTATTGTGTATAAACCTAATGCAGCAATTAACGAATTGTGTTCCATGCAATCCTAGGGTTCTAAAAAAGCAAACTTGGGCAAACTTGGGCTCTACAGGTGTTTTGGACTTCAACTCCCACCATTCCTAACAGCCTCAGGCCCTTTCCTTTTCCCCCTTGAAGTCCAAAACACCTGGAGGGCCCAAGTTTGCCCATGCCCATTATACGTCTGCAAAAGATCTTTAAAATATTTTTAATTTTTTTAAACATCCATGCCAGAATACAAAGATATAACTAAAATTTGAATATCTTTATTACCAAACCTACATTATACAAAACACCCAGGCAATAAGAGTATATGAATAATGAAGAACTTTGTGTATTGACGGTACTTAAGGTTAGAATTAGGACTCCACCTGACAGAGTCTTTTGAAGGGTTCGATGACCAAAAAAGTTTGGAAACCATCCAGTGAATCCAGTACTTAACATCCCATCTCAAATGCAAAATTATAACCCTTATATTTCTTCCAGCTTTTAAAAATGTTTAATACTAGACCTGGTCCGGTGCTGATACACATGTTGCTGTCCAAGGGTCGCAGTCCTTATAAATGGAATACATGGCTAGTCCACACAACACAGCGCAGCAAAGAATTGCCCACAGTCCCAAGAGGTTTATGTAAAGAGATCTAGAAGGAAATAATAACACAATCATTTTTCATCTTGTAAATATGTGGAAATATCATAGTGTTGTATCATTATGCAATTGTGTATTGCACTGTACCTGTATTAACTTCCTCTTTGGCAGCCAAAGAAAAGAAAATCTTTGTTAGATGACAATATACTGAATCCTTAAGAACAATGCAAATCTTTTGGCACTCAGCTGTGTGTGTGTGTGTGAGCACATGTGATGTTATGGCACAGAAACTTGTCTGAGCAAGACTGATCTTGTTTTAAATCCCTATGTTAATTATCTCTGCTGCTCTTATGCTTTCTTTCTAACACCTCAGAATTATATGGGCCCAACAGTAAAGTCTCATGTACTTGACAAAATATTTATTTGCATGAGTAATGCTTTCATAAACCTGGTGTCATTTTTCTTGTGTGATATAAAGCTACTTCATATTAAGTCAAGTCAGTGGTTCATCTAAGCAAGTATATATGATTCTCTGAGAATAGACTTGTTACCTAAGATAATCTTAACTAAAGATGTTAACGACCATTCTAATGACCTTGCACATACACAGAATAGGTAGTAGCAATGGAAAAGAGTTTTGTTTCAATTTGTTTTAGGTAAAATTTATCCTGGTTTGTACTTTCTGGGATTTAATATAGGGCCCTTCCACACAGTTATATAACTCAAAATATCAAGGCAATAAAATCCCACAATATCTGTGTTATTTAAGTCCACACTGCCATATATTCCAGTTCAAAGTAGATAATGTGGGACTGTATGGAAGTGGCCGTAGATGTGAGTACAAAGATCAGATGTATAATTCAATATATAAACAAAAATATGCATGCAATAAACATACATTTTTAAAAACGTGTGACAAAATGTGGACATTTGGGGAAAAAACACAAGAACACTTTATATAAGGGTATGCATATTTTAAAAATAACACAGAAATGTGTACATTTAGAAGAATGGCAATGAAATCAAAGAAACTTGAAGGTAAATCTTCAATAATCTGCCCATATCAGATAAACTGGGCAGAGCACATCAGATGCTGATGTGACAGGTGGTATATATAAAGCTTATAGGGCAAGTGCAGTGTGCGGTGTGCAGCAATCCTTAGTTCTAGTAAAGTGCTTATGGGACTTGGTAATGGAGATTTCCTAATCTGGGAAGGCACATTTACAGACAGAACAGGAAGTGTTGTCCTAAGAGAAAGCAAAGACAGAAAACAAAGAGCAGGAATGTTTGGATTCAGAGTCAAGGCCCCTTCTACATTGCCATACAAAATCCAGATGATTTGCTTTGAACTGTATTATATGACAGTGTAGACTCATATAATCCAGTTTAAAGCAGATAATGTGGATTTTCTGCTTTGATAATCTCAATTATATGGCAGTGTAGAAGGGACCTGAGACTCTAGAGCAGAAATATCCAAGACAAACAGACAGAATAGCAGTGGCAAAAGCTAAGACTGCATCGGCAGAGAAAAAGATAATACTTTATTCTTCTACAATCCAGGCTTGGATTAATGCCTAGATTAATTAATTACGTAATTACAATTGGTTCAGTGTCAATTTCTTCCAACAGTACCATGCAATGAAATGGAAAATACAATGTTCAAGTATAAGTTTCAGTACGGGATAAGTTTCCCCAAATCAATAGGCTTACAAATTCTACAGTTCATGGCGTCTCTCATTCTACCCAAAGACAATTTACTCAAGTCTGATAGCTCCATAATGTTATTTTGATCTTTATATGCATCCAACTATAAGGACTATTTTAATTCATTCAAGTCCAAATACCTTTGCTGCTAGGCTGTAAAAAAAGTCATATAACATTAGCAGTTGCTATATATGATTGGAATGTATATACTTTTGACATAGGTCACAATGCAGAAATCATAATATGCCTTTTTCTTTCATTATTAGAATTCTATATGTTTATTATGTCAAGTGAAATTGGAAATAAACCTTGTAATGAACTGATTGCAGTAACAGGTCAGAATAACCAATATACTTACAGTTTTGCTTGAAATCTAGTTTTACAAGCAATGTATCGCTGAACCTGTGACTGGCTAACTCCATATATACCAAGCCAGGTGAAAGTCCCACCAACAATAATTGTCCAGAATGTATGCCTTTGCAAAGGATCAGGATTGAAGCTAAATTAAAAGAAGAAAACATAGAACTTAACATTTTCTTTTCAGGTTCACATTCAGTGATTTGCTCAAAATTCCTCAATGTAACAGGTGATGTGTGGAGGGCCGAGCCACTCAAACGAGCCCTTTCCTTTCTGTTGATGGAACTATCTATTAGATAAAAGATGGCTGTGAAAAATAGCTGGCTTTCCATTAATTTATTTCAATCCCACCTGGAAGTGTGGCAGCATCACCCCAAAAGACATGAATTATAGCTTTCTACTAAATTAAGCAAAAGTTTAACATTGAAAAATAAGCAATTGTTTATGCTTCATTCCATAAACATCAGCAGTAACGTTTTCCTACATATTGCTAGAAACAAGGGTCAGTTATTACAATGAGACATAAAACCAATACTGTGTTTCAGATTTCGTTAATATCACCACTAAAAAAAACCTTACTTCCAGAAATTTAACCTTCCTCCTTGGTAGGAATCATTTAATATACGTCCAATGCCACCTTGAACAACTATTGCTCGTATAATAACAGCTGAAAATCCAGCAATCATTATTCCAACTTGAAAAACATCTGTCCAAACTACTGCTTTGAGACCACCCTGTGTGGAGAAATGTAAATAGAGATTAATGTACAAGACACATAATTTCTTGATCTAAAAAGGAACATTGGAAGGGACAGCCTCAGAAAGAAAGCTTATTTATTTACTATTTATTGATTTACTATATTTCTATCCCGCTCTTCTCACCCCAAGGGGGACTCAGAGCGGCTTACAGATAAGGCAAAAATTCAATGCCCCATTATAAATACAAATAGACAAATACAACATATTAAGTGATAAAACCAATAAAACATATAAATACAATTAATACAGATTAAAACATAATGCCTAGTCCCAAGTCGTTATTCATGGTGCTGCATCTAAGTCGAGTTCCATATTGCATATTCTCTCATGTCTCCGCACTACTCCCAGCAGACCATAAGGAAGGCTGAGCAAAGGAAGATAGGCGCTTTTGAATTGTGGTGTTGGAGGAAAATTCTTGGACCTTGGACCGCAAGAAGATCAAACCAGTCAATACTCCAGGAAATAAAGCCCAACTGCTCACTGGAGGGAAGGATATTAGAGGCAAAGATGAAGTGCCCTGGCCACATACTGAGAAGACAGGAAAGCTTGGAAAAGACAATGATGCTGGGGAAAATGGAAGGAAAAAGGAAGAGGGGCCGGCCAAGAGCAAGATGGATGGATGTTATTGTTGGTCTCATTAAACTGTGAATGAACCTAATTTTTTTTTTATCATTTCAGAAGCGACCTGAGAATATATTGCAAGCTGCTTCTGGTGTGAGAGAATTGGCCATCTGCAAGGAAGTTGCCCAGGGGATATCCAGATGTGTTACCATCCTGTGGGAGGCTTCTCTCATGTCTCCGCATGGGAAGCTGGGGCTAACAGACAGGAGCTCACCTTGTCTCGCAGATTCAAACTGCCAACTTAATGAAGAACATAGATGAAAAGTTTCAGAGAGAGATGGGGTTGAATTATTTGCATACAAGGAAAAGGAAGGAAGCATTGAGGAAACATCATTAAATGAAAGATGGCACTGCATTTGTAAATATTTATATACAACAATTATAGGTTAAAAGGAAACCAGTAAGTTTTAAAATGAAATGCAAACATACCAGTGTGCAATAGAAAGTACAGACTACTCCTGTTGCAACCACAGCTCCCCACAAATCCATTCCTGTAACTAGGGAAAAAACAAGGGGAAGGATGTTTGTTTGTTTTTCAAAAAAGAAGAAACAACTACTTTCACAGTAGCAGCTGTTTGCTTAATTGTTTCAGCAATAGATACAATGACCCTGGGTAGAGTATCAGGAGTTAATTGATTAACATATGGCTTCTAAAAGGCACATCCATAGAGGCCTGTTTGGAACTGTGCCCAGAGAGCAAGTCCGCACAACAGGCTGTATGAACCATACTAATTCTCCATGTTCAGGGGCAAGTGTAACAGATGCTAGCAACAAACAATAAAGAGAAGGGCATCATTATCATCACCTATGTGATGATAATGCACTTATGTAATGTAATGATAATACTCTTATCATTACATTACATAATGTAATGAGTTGCTCCGTCTGGAAGCAAAATTCTAGATTATTCTAGTCCACCAACTTATATTTATTATCTAGCTCTATAACACAGGACTTGCAATACTATACACTGTCCTTGCTCAGTCATTATGCAAAAAATGATCAAATATCAGCAAATCTTATGCACTTCCTCTCCCTATCAGACAGTGGTTCTCAACCTGTGAGTCCTCAAGTGTTTTGGCCTATAACTTCCAGCAATCCAAGCCAGTTTACCAGTTATTAGGATTTCTGGGAGTTGAAGGCCAAAACATCTGGGGACCCACAGGTTGAGAACCACTGTTTAGATATTCATATGTTCTAGCAACAGTTATTTTCACAGCTGTAGACCATATTATTGTATGTACAGCAAACATAGCCATGGTGTCTAGAATTGTTTTAAAGTAGAAGTGGGCAACTTTAGAGAGGCCATGAGCCAATTATCCACCCACAACATTCTCTTCAGGCATGCTAATCAAAACGTAAGCAATAAAACAAAGTTGAAGAGACCAAATGTTCACATGTGGTTTTGATCTGGGTTTTATTTTTAGGGGTTTTTTTTGTTTGTTCTGAGTCTGCATAGTCTGCAACCTGTTCCAGAGCAATATAATGACTCTTCAAATCTTTCAGTAAGAATCACTTATCACGTGAATGATAATACTTTGGGATATCGAGGGTAGGGGGCACAAAAACGGGGGACCAAGTGCAGTCAGTAGGCCACAGCTTATCAATACAGGCACTCCCCAAGTTACAAACTTCCAACTTACACATGACTCATAGTTTAAAAGGAGCGGCAGCAACTGGAAGTGAGAAAAATCTGCCCATCAGAAAAGAATTTTACTTCTGGAAGAGTTATTACCATGGAGAAAAGGTGTCTCCATTTAAGTTTTATCCCCAATCCTTGTTTCCACAACAAGTCAATTTTTTCAAAACTCCAACCATCACAGGCACAGAAAGTGAGGTGAAATCTTCCACAGATAGCAGAACAAACACCACAGCAGTGTTAACCCTTCCCCATGCTACCCAAAGCATATACACACACATATATGTATCCTGGAGATGCACTTTTAAAATGCACCTGTTCTGACTTACATACAAATTCAACTTAAGAGCAAACCTATAGAACCCATATTGTTTGTAACTTCGAGACTGCCTGTAACTGGTCTGAAAGCACATAGTATAGCATTAATTAAGTTGTGTTAACTTGCAAAGCTGAAGCTAGAATTTAGCTGGGAATCACTTCAGCAGACACTCAAAACTTTTTGTTCTGATGATATAATGGAAGTTGTACAACTTCTGCTAACATCTGCAGGAATATTTGAAGTCTTCATAACAGATTATCCATGAGATGATGCACTGTATAGGTATCAAAAAATGGTTCTGATATGTTACCATACATTGATTTACCATACCTTGATTTAAAGCTAAGGCAGGGGCATAAATGACGATACCAGTGTATAATGTCTGGAAAGAGAAGACAAAAATCAAACATAAGCATAAATCATTGCACTGAAAAGTTAATTGGCAAAAAAACACATATATTCATATTTTCCAATTTTCACAATGGCTGTGATTCTTGTTTTTATTTTTTTAATATTTCTTGGCAATGTAAAATAATCTAAAGTGAAAAGACTTACTTCACATCAATATGTACTAATGCAGGCAAACCCACATGCCCCAAATCATATACTATGTAAAAATGGCATTCGCTCCTGCATCCAAAATAGCATAACTGGAGCTCAATGAAAATGCTGTTAATGGAGCTGTACTTATGTTAGACTAACATTCATTTTGTATGACCAACATGATAAGAACAGAAAGTAGGAGTATAGCCAGCGTTTTAAGGGTATATATAGCCAGCAGGTAAAAGTGAAGGTTGAGCTCAGTACAATGAGGAGAATCTTTCCTGTTATTTCTCCCAGCAGGTTTCTAGTGGTTTACTTATTTCTGGCAGGTACTCAATGGCAGCTTGTATCTGATGTCTATATAACAGTGATTTTAGTCCAAACTTTACAGGTGGTAGGGTTCAGCACCTTGGATAGCTCCATTAAAGGCTAGACTAAAACCTAATGTAGATTGATTGTGGTGGAAGCTCCTTTGGAGGCTTTTAAACAGAGGCTGGATGGCCATCTATCAGAAGTGCTGTGAGTGCAATTTTCCTGCTTCTTGGCAGGGGTTTGGACTGGATGGCCCATGAGGTCTCTTCCAACTTTATGATTCTGTGATCCTATGACTACATTCTAGGAGTGATGATTCTGATATGGAAACAATCAGCCACCACTGCAAGTCCCCTTATTACAGACCCAAAGCACTTAAATCTTTAAATATCAATGCCACCGCTTTGTATTGATCTCAGACACTAGTGTAACAGTCACCAAATTAATGTAATGCAATCTATATGTAGTCCCCACCAGCATCCAAGCCAGTACATTCCACACTAGCTGAAACTTCTGGAGGTTCACAAGGCACATTACAGCTCTCCCCATAAAGAAAGCACATTACAACTCTCTCCATAGTTACTAGCTTATAATCTTCCTAAGTGTCTGCTTAAGTTCTCTCTCAAGCATTGCCAGCTGAAGTGCACCTCATGACATCCCTAACTGCTGCTGCACTCTTGGCTACTCAGCTGAGATGCAGATAAGAGTTTCTGCAGCAGAATCTATGAAATTCCTGAATCTAGAGAAAGTGCTGCTTAGCAATGCAGAGCTCTCATGTGGCAGCCAGCTACTGTACGCATATCATGTTTCACTCAAAGCTCCCTCATCTTCTGTTTACATGGGATCTGTGTTTTATAATGTGTGAGAAGCTTCTGCTACTTGGCTATTTCTTTTGCCACTTCAAAATTAGGCAATATCAATCATACAATTGTTCACAATTTAATGCCTAAAGTTTCTAAAACCAATTTGATTTTGCAATAACTATAGAATTGTTGTTTGTTGCCTTTGTTTCAAACTTTTGAAGACTCTTAAGATAAATCGATCATTGGGTTTATTTGGCATGATTTCTTCAGAGGAGATTTACCATTACTATCCTTTGAGGCTGAGAAAGTGTGTCTTGTCCAAAGTAGCCCAATATGTTTCATCTTTTAAGAAGGACTTGAAGACCTGGCTATTCAAACAGGCCTTTGAAAATGATTAGTAACATCCCCTTAATGGGGATGAGGTCTTTGTTCAATGGATATACTCAGGTATGTGGAGTTTTATTTAATTTATTGGAATAATTGTGTTTTAAGTAACGTGTTTGACTGTTTATTGTTTAACCTATTTACTTCATCTTATTTTCCTTTCTCCTTTATTGACTTGTGTTTTATTTTGCATATATTATTTACTGTATTTATTTATGTTGTGAGCCACACTGAGTCCTTTCAGAGAGATGGTACAGGATATAAACAATTGTTGTTGTTGTTGTTGTTGTTGTTCCATGGCTGAGAGAGGATTTGAATCCTGGTTGCCTGGAGTTCTGTTTCAAAACTCACACCATCACACTAGCTGTCATTATTTACACTAGAGAATAAATTAACTTTCTTTGTCAGTCTAGCAGAACTAACTACAAAAGTCGAGTTTAGATTAGAAACTCCCATTATTAAGTAACATACAAATACAATTCCTTACCGTCAGTAAAATGAAGAGCACAGTCCCACACAGGCGCAGATACCTGTTAAATCGCAGTTCTAAGTACTGCAAGAAACACATTTGTCATTTATAGAAAGATATATATAATTTTGGAAGGAGAGATAATGTCTTGTTGGAAAAAAGTAAACATGTAGGCAAAGAGGACAATTTTAAAACCCATTATTAGGATAATGCTTTTTTTTAAAAGGCCAACTGAAATATCACAAACAACACACTAGCTGTTCTATTTTCCAGAACTTCTCATCAAAGATATTAAAAATATGGGGGAAGGGGAGAAAAAAGTAGCTAATATTTAAAGCCATATAGTTTGCTTCTTGTCACAATCTTAAAGTGGAAAGTGATGCAGACATTCAAATTAATCTCTGCCAGGAAGGAACTGGGATTGCTACTTGGGACTTCCTTCCTCCCAGTAATTTTTGAAGAGGGATCCAACTCCCAGGTTACTTGATGCATGACTCAAGGTGATATATTTCAGACCAAGGTACCACAGGCTATATTTATACCATCCAAGGTTCTGGTTAGGCTTAGCTTTAATAGTGGCATATTTGCATTTTTACTTCATAATCAGTTGCTGACTACACTGCAATAAACATCAGCAAACATACACACACACACACACACACACATAAGTGTTATTCGAACATCTTGGCCTGATGAAAAGTCCTGAAGAACTCAAAAGCTGGGTTGCAAGTGGGGTTTATATATTGACAAGCATGCAGACAATTTCAATAGAAAGGAAGAAACCATTAAAATGAACAAAATCTGGCTACCAGTATTCAAAAACTCTAAAATCAGGAGCAACACTCATCAAAACAGGGGAATTGAGGACAAGAATCAAATCAGGGTCAGTAACAACTCCCAACGAAGGATCCCCCAGGCAGCCACCAGCCAGGCTTTGAAGCTGCAAGGCCATTCAATGATAATCAAGGTGGCCTTTGTCTCAACAGAATTAGCTGTAGTATAGAATCCCAGATGGTTTGACCACTTCACCCTCCTTTCTCCCTCCTTTCTCCCAACAGTTAAGTTTTCTGTTCTGGATAATTCTGTCTGTTCCAGAATTGGATCTAAGGACACTACTAAAGGGAAATTGTCACTTTCTATGCATTCCAGGATGTCAAAGGTATTTACTTGAGGGAACAGCCCTGGTGATACCATGATGTGATCAATGTCACTGCCGCCTAGTTCGCTCAGATATGTGTAATAGCCTCTCTAGATAAGTCCTTTGGACTCCCGTGCAAAGTGTATAAGCTGTGATGGTGTATGAATTCTAAAAGTTTAATACCCTGCTGATTATATTTGTCATCCATAGAGGTATGTGAAGTTAGAAAAATATCCTCCAAATCTAGCCCTATGGGTTGCAAAAGGCTTTCTGAAGCATCTCCAATCAGGGCATTGAAGTCCCCACATATAAGGATTGATGTGGGAGCTTTTGACTGTATCTCTTCGAGCAGGAATATTAGATCTTCCCATATTTTGGGAGTCACTATAGGACCATTAGGAGGGGGGAAATACACATTTATACAGAAAAAAACTTCCCTGTATCTGTGATTATTTTCACTGGCAGGAGATAATTGTTTTGCAGGCCAAAATCCACCATCTGGGATCAAGGTGGCCAATTGCACATTTACACTTGCCTCAAACAGACAAGAGTTCTTTCTCCCATCCTGGACATTCCACAGATATATAAAACCCCACTTGCCTAGTTTCTAACAGACCTCTGAGGATGCCTACCATAGGTGTGGGCATAAGGTCAGGAGAGAATGCTTCTGGAACATAACCATACAGTCTGGAAAACTCACAGCAACTCAGTGATTCCGGCCATGAAAGCCTTTGACAACAAACTCAAAAGCTTGTGCAATATTTTTCCATCTTTCAGTCAGACTACTATAAGATACTAGTCTAATGTGGATTTTGATGCATCATATTGGAGGAGGTAATATTAATATTAGGCTGGAAGAGGTTCTCTGTTTGTTTATTGACTATTGTTTGGACCCTGTTCAGCCAGACATTTCCTTTGTCTCCTATTGTACATACATATTGTGGGGGAGTGTCTCTATTGACTTTCATGGAGTTTTCTTAGGCAAGGAGTTGTCAGAAATGGTTTTGACAGTTCCTTCCTCTGAAATACAGCCCACAGCACCTTGGATTATGTATGAAGTAATCACGGTAAACATTCTTCAAGTGGTAGCTACTGAGTCCGGGTTTTAATCTGTATGGTAAATAAACTATCCAACATGTTAACCCAAAATCTGGCTACCAGTATTTTAAAAAAATCTATAATCAGGACAGTAAATAAAGAACAACACTCAAAAACCAGGAATTCCAAACAAGAATCAATCAGGGCCAGCTAAGACCTTCCAACAAAGGATTCCCCCAGGCAGCAACTAGCCAGTCTTTGAAGCTACAAAGCTATTGAATGCTTATCAAGGTGGCCGATTGCAACATTCACACCTGCCTCAAGCAGACAAGAGTTTTTTCCTCACCTTGGCCATTCCACAGGTTTATATAGGATGTTTCAGAAGCATTCTCTCCTGATGTTTCACCCACATCTATGGCAGGCATCCTTGGAGGTTGTAAGGTCTGTTGGAAACTAGTTTATCTGGGTGAAACATCAGGAGAGAATGCTTCTGAAACATGGCCATACAGTTCAGGCAATGATCTGTAGCAACTTCTACTGCTATATGAGTTGCCTGAGGGCTGAGAAAAGCGGTATATAAATGAAGTAAATAAACCCACTCTCTCTGGATTCGAACCTCTGATCTGTCAGTCAGCAACCCTGCTGGCATAAGAGTTTAACCCAGGGGTCCTCAAACTTTTTAAACATAGGGCCAGGTGACAGTCCCTCAAACTGTTGGAGGGCCGGGTTATAATTTGAAAAAACATGAATGAATTCCTATGCACACTGCACAGATCTTATTTGTAGTGCAAAAGACACTTAAAAACAATACAATAATTAAAATGAAGAACAATTTCAATAAATATAAATTTATTAGTATTTTAATGGGAAGTGTGGACCTACTTTTGGCTGATGAGATAGGATTGTTGTTATTGTTGTGTGCTTTCAAGTCATTTCAAACTTAGGTTGACCCTGAGCAAGGGTTGGGTAAATGACCTTGGAGGGCCGCATCCGGCCCCCGGGCCTTAGTTTGAGGACCCCTGGTTTAACCCATTTCTCCATGAGGGGCTCCAAGCCTTCCACATAACTGCATCACAACTAACATCAGCTCTAGTCATGATGTCTAATAATAATGAATGCAAGAGTTGTAGTCCAGCAACTGGAGAGGCCCACATAGTAGGCCCTATCCACTGATTCTTCATCTGTGGATTCAATAGCCCTTTAAGGCCCTTTAAGGAGGGCTGCATAAGGCTGGTGCAGCCCTCCACAAAAAGGAGGTTGACACCCTGGTTTATGTAGTCTGTATGGTGGATAATCAAAGTGGTGGGAGTTGCCCTTCAGTAACAACTTGGGGGGGGGGGCAAACTGAAGAGCACAGACAGGCTGTAAAGTGGCCATGAGGCCTGGGGCCGGGGGCCAGATGCAGTCCCTTGGGCTCTTTTCTCAAGTCCTCCTCTCTCTCACCTCTTCTTCCTTCCTTCCTTCCTTCCCTCCCTCTTTTTTCCTCCCTTCTTCCTTCCCTTCCCTCTTTCCTTCCTTGTTCCCGCTCTCCCTCTTTCTCCTTCCTTTCTTCCCTTTTGTCTTTCTTTCCTTTTCTCTTTCCTCCCTCCTTCCATTCCTTTCATCCCTTCCTTCCATCCTTCTCTTCCTCCCTTTCATCCTTCCTTTTTTCTTTTTCTTTTTCCTTCCTCCTTTCTTCCTGGGGAATGTTTAGCTGGGAGAAGAGAAGGTAGAGAGGGAACATGAGAACCATGTTTTAAGATTTAAAAAGGTGTCCCATTGAGGAGGAGTGAGGGGGGGAAATTGATTTTCTGTTTCTCTAGAGACCAAGGCACAAGGGAGCAATGGTTTCAAATGGCAGGGAAAGAGATTTCTTCCTGAGAGTAAAAGCTGTTGGAGAATGGCATAGGCTGCCTGGGAGTGTGGTGGAGTCTCCATCTCTGGAGGCTTTTTCACAGAGGCTGTCTATTGAGTGCTTTGATATGTGCCTTCTTGCATGGCAGGGGGTTGGACTGGATGGCCCTTGGGGGTCTCTTCCAGCTCTGGGATTCTATATCAGGAGTAGGCAATACAGGGTCTCGTGGATACACTTTTTCTCTCCTCTCCAGCATCTCATCCTGACCAAGACCAACTCTTTTGGGATCTAAAAGTTTCCTGTCTTTCCTTCACTTTCTGCCTCCAAAAGAGAAGAGGAAAAGGCAGGGAGGGGCTTGGGGAGAACCCTTTCCCTCCCGGCTGCCCACCCTGCTCTGGCCCACTATGTGGCCCCCAAGTTAGAAAGTTTGCTCAAGCCTGCCCTATATTAAATCAAGTCATGTCCAACTCTAGAGGTTGGTGCTTATCTCAATTTCTAAGCCCAAGAGCCAGTGTTGTCCATAGCCATCTCCAAGATCATGTGGCTGGCATGACTGCATGGAGCACCCTTACCTTTCCACCAGAGTGGTACCTATTGATATACTCACATTTGCATGTGTTCAAACTGCTAGGTTGGCAGAACCAGGGCTGACAGTGGCAGCTCACCCTGCTCCCCAGATTCAAAGCTGCAACCTTTCGGTCAGCAAGTTCAGCAGCTTGCAGTTTAACCCACTGCACCACTGGGGGTCCTATATAGTAGTAAAGATAAAGGTTTTCCCCTGACATGAAGTCCAGCCATGTCCGACTCTGGGGGTTGGTGCTCATCTCCATTTCTAATCCAAAGAGCTGACATTGTCCGTAAACACCTCCAAGATCATGTGACCAGCATGACTGCATGGAGCACAGTTACCTTCCAGCAGGAGCAAATGTGCATAGATCAATAGGTACCACACCAGCAGGAAGGACTCGACTAGACTTAATGTCAGTGGAAACCTTTCCCTTTGTTATTTCTTCTAATAGCAGCTTTCATACTAGATAGCACAGTGGGTTAAGGCGCTGAACTGTTAAACTTGCTGACCAAAAGGTCACAGGTTCAAATCCGGGAGCAGCATGAGCTCCCGCTGTTGGCCCCAGCTTCTGCCAACTTAACAGTTTGAAAATGTGCAAATGTGAGTAGATCAATAGGTACCACTACATTACCTTCCCGCTGGAGTGGTACCTATTGATGTATGCACATTTGCATCTTTTCGAACTGTTAGGTTGACAGAAGCCCGGGCTGACAGTGTAGGCCCTGCCTATCCACTGATTCTCCATCCATGGATTCAATAGCCCTTTAAGAGCAGACAAAAAGGCTGGTGTGGCCTTCAATAAAAAGGAGATGGATACCCTGGTTTATGTGGTCTGTATGGTGGAGAATCCAAAGTGGAGGGAGCTGCCCTTCCCTAACATCCGGGGAGCCAAATTGGAGCACCGACCAGGCTGTAATGACATTGCATTGGCCCTCTGGCTCCAGGATTCCCACCCCTGAGGCTGGTGCGCCCTGGAAGGAAGGAGGGAGGGAGGGAGCTTGGGGGGCGAGCCTGGCAGCGCCTCACCTCGTAGGTGCTGGTGACGCCCAGCCGGTAGAAGACGGGCAGGAAGATCTCGGCGCTGAGGATCACCACCAAGGCGTAGGTGAGGGCGAAGACGCTGAACATGGCCCCGAAGCGGTAGACCTCGGAGGGGGTGCCCAGCACCGTCACGGCCGACATGAAGCTGGCCGTCAGGGAGAGCGCCACCGGGAGCGCCGTCAGGCTCCGGCCGCCCATCAGGAACTCCGCCGAGGTGTCCTGCCTGCCCACCACCGCGTAGTAGACCCCGATCCCGGCCGAGATGAGCAGCATGGCCGCGAAGACCAGGTAGTCGAAGGTGCCGAAGCCCCCGGAGGCCAGGCAGGCGCTCATGGCTGGGAAGAAGGGACGGGGGTCCCGGGAGGAGAGGGATGCCCGCCAAACGCCCCGCGGGGTCTCGCCTTCGCCTCTCCCTCGACCCCGCTACCTGGGCTTCTTCCCTGACTCTTCACTCACACCTCCTTAATTCCGTCGGAGAAAGGCTAGACCTTGGAAAGATGGTCCCGAAAGGCTCTTCTGGGCTCTCCTTCAGCCCCTCAAACGCCTCACACCTCTGCCCCTTACATATACCTCCTTCACTTCCTCTCTCTCTCCCTGCAAATCCTCCCTTTTCCCTCTTCTTCCTCTTCCTCCTCCTCCTTCTCCTCCTGCTCACTTCTGTCCTCTCCTTCCTTCCCTCCAAGGTCTTCTTCCCAGAGCTCTGCTGCCTGCCTTCTTCCTCTTCTCCTTTCAGAGTAATGTTACCCTGATGTGGTTGAAGCTCCGCTCCAGGACACCTCCCTTCCACGCCTCCAGAAGGAATGACTGAGTGGACAGGTCCCTTGACTTCCCAAGTTTCAGCCCCACAGCAGGGAGGCATTGGAGAGGAGAGGAGAGGCAGCCATGGGCAAAGGCCTCTGAGCAAAGGCATCCATGGTTTTGACCTATAAAGCCCTATACCAGTGGTTCTCCACCTGTGGGTCCCCAGGTGTTTTGGCCTACAGCTCCCAGAAATCCCAGCCAGTTTACCAGCTGTTAGGATTTCTAGGAATTGAAGGCCAAAACATCTGGGGACCCACAGGTAGAGAACCACCGCCCTATACAGTTCTGGTCCAGCTTACTTGTCCGAATGCATCTCCCTCTACCTTCCGCCTCACAGTTTAAGATCATCTAGGGAGGCCCTGCTCTTGCTCCTGCCAACGTCACAAATACGCCTGGCGGGGATGAGAGACAGGGCCTTCTCGGCTGTGACCCTCTGCTTGTGGAACTTGCTTGGAGGGCCATCATCCTTGGGCTACAAAGGATCACCTAAGTAAGTAAAGTAAGTATGTGGCAGTGTATACTCATATAATCCAGGCCTCTTCTACATGCCATATAATCCAGATTATCAAAGCATTATCTGCTTGGAACCAGATTACATGAGTCTATACGGCCATATAATCCAGGTCAAAGGAGATAATCTGGATTTAATATTGCAGCGTAGAAGGGGCCTTAAATGAGAGTGCCTGAATCACCAAAACCCCTTCTTTGTGGGAGTTAAAATCCAAAACACCTGGAGGGAGGGCTCAGGTTTGCCCATGCCTGAAGTAGCCTCAGGGCAGCACCTGGCCCCCAGACCCACTCGTCTCCCAACCCTGAATTACAAATATGGACTTCTCAGATTGACCCAAAATGAGGCAGTTGGATTCCTCCTCAAATAGACCCTTTCTCCAGCCAAAATTCCTCAATATCTCTGTGATAAACCTGTCCGATATCATTCTGAATACTGTGGCAGGTGCACGAAGTCCCAAACCAGAAAAGCTGGGTCTTCCTGAATCCCACTCTTGACCTCAGTGACCTCTGATGAACAAACATTGTTTATTGCAAATTGATGGACATCTTCCGCTCGTGGTCATTTGTGAGTTTAGGTTTTTTAAAGCACAGTTCTTTCACCTGCGGCCTGAACAAACATATTTACACATCAGTCTTCTCTTCTGCTTTGCTCTGGATTACTTTGTATATACATCCACTGGGCTAGAATTGACTTTATAAACTAGTTCCCACGCCAAGCATCCACTTCTGGGAATCCATGGCTACATCACTCTTCCACCCAGCCTCTTCTCAATAACTTCCTATCAAATGAAATTACTCCACCTTTCAATACTGTTTCTTCTGTTATGGAAGAATGCCTATCAGGAAGCTGTTCCTAATTTTTTTTTCCTAACCGGCAATACTAACATGTAATTTGAATATTTTGGCTTGGATCTCTCCATAGAGAACAATGGGAAAGGAAGAGGAAATCTCGATTTATTTTTTATATCCATACTGGTTCATCCAGTCAGTTATGTTTTCTTACACAAGGTTGTCTTTACTACTGGTCACAAGTGTGAAACTGGAAGGTGTGACACTTTGTTTCCCAAGTCAGATTTCTTAAATATATTTGCATATATATATATATATATATATATATATATATATATATATATTCACACATGCACACACACAGACACGGATGGGTCAAAACGTTTTGCCTCTTGTGTCATAAAAATATTATGAATGAACATATAACCACATAAGCTGCTACAGATCATGATCTGAACTGTCCTGTACACAAAACTACCATTCAGCATGGTCACCATCAATTTGCACACATTTGTGCCATCATTTAACCCAGGCATCAAAACCATTTTGGAAAAATTCAGGGTTTTGCTTTGTCACCCAACAGGTAAAAGTCAGTAGGGGGCTGACTTGTAAATATTCTTCAAGCAGTTATGAATTTCTTTAGGTCAGCATTTCTCAACTTGGGGGTCGGAAACCCTGGGGGTGTCAGGGGGGTCACCAAAGACCATCAGAAAACACAGTATTTTCTGTTGGTCATGGGGGTTCTGTGTGGGAAGTTTGGCCCAATTCTACTGTTGATGGGGATCAGAATACTCTTTGATTGTAGGTGAACTATAAATCTCAGCAACTACAACTCCCAAATGTCAAGGTCTATTTCCTGCAAACTCCACCAGTATTCACATTTGGGCATACTGAGTGGCCATGTTTGGTCCAGATCCATCATTGTTTGAGTCCACAGTGCTCTCTGGATGTAGGTGAACTACAATTTCAAAACACAAAGCAAGCATTTTCTGTTGGTCATGCGAGTTTTGTGTGCCAAGGTTGGTTCAATTCCATTGTTGATGGAGTTCAGAATGCTCTTTGATTGTAGGTGAACTATAAATCCCAGCAACTACAATTCTCAAATGACAAATCAATCCCTCCCAACCTCATCAGTATTCAAATTTGGATGTACTGGGTATTTGTGCCAAATTTGGTCCAGTGAATGAAAATACATCCTGCATTTCAGATATTTACATTACAATTCATAACAGTAGCAAAATTACAGTTATGAAGTAGCAACGAAAATAATTTTATGGTCGGGGGTCACCACAACATGAGGAACTGTATTAAGGGATAGTGGTCTTAGGAAGGTTGAGAAGCACTGCCTTAGATCTACAACCTTCTTTTGCCATAAATTGAATGATGACTCTTTCTTTTAGCTTCAATTTCATGGTTCTAATCAGTCAATCGGAAAAAGAAAAGACTATATCAGTAGAGAAAGGTTACCTCTATCATATCATGCATAGATAGTCCAGTAGCTGGGAAAGAAATAAAAGTTAGAGCGATGGAAGCATTAATTTTTCATTCACTTGTTTGTGTGCGTGTGTACACACATACACTTAGGAGCACTCGTTTCTTTAACATTTCAAGCAACAGAATGCAGCTCAAGGAACAGTGACCTCATCATAGTTAACTCTGTGAACCTAAAGTCTCCTCTTTTTAGAAAGCAATTTCCTCTTGTAGTATTTAATTGTACAAAAACTTTATGGTAAGTCTATGTAGATGAAAAATGATGGAGAAATAAATATACAGCAATTCTGTGTACACATATGTAGGTGTGACTCATATACTGAGCATACCGAGGCTTCTTCCAGAGTAAGATGCCAAACAGCTACTGGGCTGCAGCAGTAGGAGGGGACGACAATGGCAAAGAATCCCTTAGGGACAAAAAAAATAGTATCATAGGTAAAGGTAAAGGTTTCCCTCTGACATTAAGTCCAGTCATATCCAACTCTGTGGGTTGGTGCTCATCTCCATTTCTAAGCCAAAGAGCTGGTGTTGTCTGTAGACACCTCCAAGGTCATATGGCTGCATGGAGCAACGTTACCTTCCCACCAGAGTGGTACCTATTGATCTATTCACATTTGCATGTTTTCAAACTGCTAGGTTGGCAGAAGCTAGGGCTAACAACAGGAGCTCACACCGCTCCCTGGATTTGAACCTGTGACCTTTCGGTTAGCAAGTTCAGGAACTCAGCAGTTTAACCCACAGGGGCTCACTCTATAGGAGGCACAGTAAAACTTTTAAATGTCTTTTACTGTGAACATACTGTGAACATTTTTATGCATAGTTGTGAAAGATAACAGTGAGAAAAGCTGACATTTTAATATGTTTTATTGCATTTATATGTTTTATAATTTGATATGTTATATTTATTATTTGTTGTGGCACTAATTGCATTTATATGTTTTGTTTTATAATTTGATATGCTCAGGGGCGGCTCAACCCACTACACAAAGTAAGCATTTGCAGTATAGTTGATTTTGCCCAGGGGCGCTCTTGAGGCGCTCTTGGGGGAAAATAGACCTTGTCAGATGCGAGTTGAAGTTACTGAGATGAATAGTTCACCTACAATGAAAGAACATTCTGAACTCCACCAATGATGGAATTGAACCAAATATGGCACACAGAACTCCCACGACGAACAGAAAATATATATCAGTGATTAGATGGGGGGACGCCAAAATACTGTTTGCTTACCGTTGAAAATTAGTTAGGGCCGCCTCTGGATATGCTATATTTATTAATTGTTGTATGATGTGGCATTGAATGTTGCCATAATCTGTAAGCTGCTCTGAGTCCCCTTCGGGGTTGAGAAGAGCATGGTATAAATACAGTAAATAATAAAAAAAATATATAGGAAGAAAATCAACTCAATTGATTCCTAAAGAGTCCTGAAGATATTGGGGCCTGCTAAAAGAGAAAATCAAGCCTGAACTCCCCCAAGAAGCCAAGATGTCTAAACTGAGACTGTTGTATTCTAGATATATCATGAAAAGGTATGATTCATTTGAAAAGATTTTTTCCCATGTCAGGAGTGACTTGAGAAACTGTAAGTCACTTCTGGTGTGAGAGAATTGGCCATCTGCAAGGAAGTGACCCAGAGGATGCCCGGATGTTTTATCATCCTGTGGGAGGCTTCTCTCATGTCCCTGCATGGGAAACTGGAGCTGACAGACGGGAGCTCACCCCGCTCCAACGATTCGAACCTCCGACCTTTTGGTCAACAGTCCTGCCGGCACAAGGGTTTAACCCATTGCACTACCAGAGGCTCCATTTGAAAAGATAATAATGCCCGATAAGGCTGAAGGCAGTCAGAAAATTTGAAGACAGCATTACAGGTGGATAGACTCAAACAAGGAAACCACAACCTTGAGCCTGCAAGAAGTTACTAGGGCTATTGATGAAAGGGAGGCCTGTAGGTCCCTCATATATAGGGCCCTTCAAATTGTCTTGGCAGCAGTTAATAATATAAAAATGCTTCATAATAATAGAATTTAGCTGCTGATAGCACAATGCAATCGCATACTTGTCTTGAACTGCAAATTGACGGTGGGGCACATGTTTGTAGCTGTTCAATACTTCATCATCATGCTGCTTATCATACAGTTACATGCCACTTGCATTTCAGATTTCCTCTTATTGTTTGACCACGCCTTTTAATTCACAGGAGAAATCTGCAAATAGACTCCAAACAGCATATAGTTCCCACTTTGCCACAGGTGCAATAAGTAACTAGCGCTACTGCTTCTGCAATATTAGGTGAATACACATGGTGGTGTGGATGTGTTTTGGGTATAACTTTTTCCTCTCTCCTTCCCTGTTTCCAAAATGCAACCATTCAACTTCTGGTGAGTGGTATTAGATGCCCCTTAATTCATGTTATGTGGTTATACGATAAGCTGATAATCCAATCTGTATTAATTGAGCACTATCAAAGGTCTGGAGAGCAAGCCCTATGAGAAGCGGCTTAAAGAGCTGGGCATGTTTAATCTGCAGAAGAGAAGGCTGAGAGGAGACATGATAGCCATGTATGTGAGGGAAAGTCTTAGAGAGGAGAGAACAGGCTTGTTTTCCCCTGCCCTGGAGACTAGGATGCATAACAATGGCTTCAAACTACAGGAAAGGAGTTAGGAAGAGCATCCTAACTGTGAGAGCTGTTCAGCAGTGGAATTCTCTGCCCAGGAGTGTGGAGGCTTTTAAATAGAGGCTGGATGGCCATTTGTCAGGGATACTTTGATTGTGCTTTTCCTGCATGGCAGGGGGTTGGAGTAGATGGCCCACGTGGTTTCTTCCAACTCTATGATTCTATGACCATGTGGAAAGGAAGAAGGGCAATGCCCATGTGTTCCTATTTTTACAGAAAATGAAATTGTGGCACTAATAGACCATGGTGCAATAATATTCATATGATACCAATAGATTAAAGAGCTGGTCCAAGACTAACAACATGGATTTTAACAGGAGGAAATGTAGGTTATTATACTTAGGCATTAAAAAAAATGAAATGCACAGATATAGAATGAGTGATACTTGATTTGAAGAAAGTACATCTGAAAAGGATCAAGGGGTTTTAACTGATCACAAACTGCAACATGAGTCGATGCAGCAGCTGAAAAATCCAATACAATTCTAGGCTGTATCAGTAGAAGTGTAGTGTCTTGAGGGAAGAAACAATCCTATTCTATTCTGCTTTGATCAGAGCTCATCTGGAAAACTATGTCCAGTCTTGGGCACTACAAGGGAGACCAAAATGATCCAAGGTTAGAAGCCAAGCTCTGTGAGGAGCGGTTTAAAGAGTTGGGAATGTTTAGCTTGAAGAATAAAACGCTGAAAGGTGACATAATAGCCATGTTTAAACATTTGAAATCTACCACATGGAATGTGGAGCAAGCTTGTTTTCTGTTGCTCCAGAGACTAGAGCATCGAACAGTGGATTCAAACTACAAGAAAAGATATTCCACTTGAACATTAGGAAGGAATTCCTAATGGTAAGAGCTGTTTGAAAATAGAATACGTTATCTTGGAGTGTGCTGGACTCTCCTTTCAAAGTTTGATGCCCATTTATTGGAAGTAGTCTGTGTATTCCTCTGTGATACAGGGTTGGACTGGATGGCCCTTGCGATCTCTTCCAACTGTGATTCTATGATTCCATGAAATCTCTTTTATATATCATATCATCTATTTTGTATTTATAATGTATTTATTGTATTTATAATTACTGGGAAGGAATGAAGGACCAAGGCAGTGACATCTCCGGCCCATCCTCTGTTTGGATATCAGCCAGCAAACCAACCCCTTAAACCAAGAAATAGCTTTCTAAGATTTACAGAGATACTTGCAGAAACACCATGGCAAGCAAGAATCCAAAAGTGGCAGGTTAAAACCAGGAACCTCAATCAGTGGCTGATACCAGATGAGAAACTCCTTCCTGGGCACACAGAAGACTGGGCGACTTGGAAGTCACTGAACAGACTGCGCTCTGGAACCACGAGATGCAGAGCCAAACATAAGAAATGGAGCTACAAAGTAGAGTCCACAACATGAGAGTGAGGAGAACAGCAAACCACAGACCACTTACTACAATGCAGCCTGAAACTTGCCACATGCACAATGGAGGACCTTCTTACAGCGACACCAAAGGCACTCCAAGTAGCTTCTGGTCAAAGGTCATTTAGTATAATGCCAAGTTTTTAACTTTGTTTGTGTTTTTTTAAAATAGATTATCTGTATTCTCAATTCGCTTTTGACACAATAAATAAATAAATATTTATAATGTGGAGTTTAAAAAAATTATTCACAGACAAGAAAAAAACCAGTAACACTTGAATGTAATCTGGATAATAGTCTCATTCATACACAATACTTTTCCTTTGTTTTCCAAGAATTAAACACCCATAGTCTAACATATTTGTATGGAATGTTATATTTTCTGCTGCTAAATTCATATGTCTTATGGGTTCATTTAACTTCTGGATTTATTATATTATTTTTATTTATTTTTTGTCTTTCCTCCAATGAGTCAATGTGTCATTGCATAGCTTTAACAACAGAATGGCACGTACAGCCTTGTTTGGGCAGAAGCTCTTTGAGTTCCAAAAAGGAAAAAGCAAAAATGTTACATTATGTTCTGCCCATGTTTCCTTTAATCCTCAGCGGCAAAAGACCAGTATGTGACACCCGTTTGAACTTTCTCCTTTCAGTAATAGAATGTGTCCCCTTGTTTGCTTAAGGTTTTTAATTTCACAAAAGCAGATTTATGATTCAACCAGTTTGCAAACTCTGGGTTAATGTGAATGAAAGAGCTGACAAATGTTCACCAGGAAGCTAATTAAATACAGCATTTCTTAAGACAAGATTGTTCTTTCTCTGGTTCTTTGGCAGTTGTGGTTTCCCAAAGCACTCTATATGCTCTTTTTCAGCTGAATTGAATAATCAGAATAGAAATAGGTGGAAATATACCTGTTCCAGGAACATGGAGAGATATATAAAACATCCACACACACCTATTTATTTCTAACTCTACATAGAGTAAATTTTGTTACTGATCCTTTATTTCTTCTGTCTGAAATTAAATTAAATTTGTATCTTGGTATGCACTAAAGCCTCCTTTATTTATTGTATATATAGTCAGCTGTAATGCAAAATCTGGAAGGTCAAAGGAACTTTATAACTGGTTTGCAAAAGTTTGAGGATGGAAATATAATTGTATCCTGTTAGACACAGAAACATTGCATGTCACTACATAGCTTTTGATCAAACTATTTCCCCAGCTTTTTACATCATTTTAAATTATTTTCTACAAAGATTTATTAGTGGAGGCTTAACATATGACGTGACAACATAGGGCAGGAATAGAAATGAACAAAGGTCTAGAGACATGCCCTATGAGGAGCTTCTTAAAGAGAAGGTCGAGGGGAGACATGATAGCCATGTATAAATATGTGAAAGGCTGTCATAAAGATGATGGAGCAGGTTTGTTTTCTGCTGCCCTGGAAACTAGGATTCGGAGCAATGGGTTCAAATTACAGGAAAGGAGATTCCACCTTAGGAAGAACTTCCTCATTGTAAGAGCTGTTCAGCAGTGGAACTCTCTGCCTCGGAGTGTGGTGGAATCTCCTTTCTTGGAAGCTTGTCATAGAATCGTAGAGTTGGAAGAGACCTCGTGGGCCATCCAGTCCAACCCCTTGCCAAGAAGCAGGAAAATCACGTTCAAAGCACTGACAGGGGAACGGTTCTCTCAACGATTAATGGAAAATAGGTTGCCTCCTGAGATTTCTCAAGGGAAAAGGCATGGCTTTTTTTTACTATATATGAGGGCAACTGAGATTGTGCTTTCAGAGGAATCAACATTTAGCTTAGAGAGCAATTCCTGTCTTGGGTTGCTGTAGGTTTTCCGGGCTATCCCTGTCTTGTTTTCAAGCTTCTTGTGCCTTGGATAACATTCATGCTGATATTCCTGTCACTTTTCATGCCTTGGATTCAATGCTCAAGTTTTGTTCCTGTATTTTCGTGTGTCTTTGGTTTTGTGTTCCTGGATTATTTTGGACTCACAGACTCTTGTTAACTTGGAATCTTGTCATGGTTTTTGGACATTCCTGTTTCCTGAATTTGATGTTTGGATTATTGCTTCCCATGTTTAAGTGACTCTTTTTATGTACAATATTCATACCAGTTTTGAATCTTTTTTATTCTTTTGCTGAAGCTATTTTTATTCTTCAATGAACTCCTTGCTTATAAAGAACTTTGGTGTGTGGCATTGGGTTCAGAGGTGCTTTCCCAGCCCTGGTGTGCAACAACACTGCATCGTTGTTCTATTTTTGGTACTCAGTCATTATCATGGAGAAAAATGGGAATTTTAGGGGCATGATATGAAAGAAATGGAAATTATTCAGAATCACATGTTCAATCAAAATTTGGTGTCATCACCAAAATCAGCATGTCATGGTTGCCAAAATGATGTTGTTGACACAATCTCACTGAAACAAAATTAGAATTGCCCCATTGGCTTCTATGCACCCTCACAGCCAGAGGAAAAATTGAGCTTCAAATATGACTTGAACTGCACCCAGATATCATATTATTATTGTTGTTGTTGTTGTTGTTATTTACGCTCTGCTTTATCTTAGCACAGAATTTAAACTATACAAACATACAAAAATTAAAACAGAATTAAACTCAAACAGCAGTAAAAAAAATTCAGTTAAAATCCATCAAAACATATTGAAAGTTAAAAACCACAGCATCCTCTGAGGGGATCTTAAATACCTTCATCTTTAAATGCTTGTTTGAATAAGAAGATTTTGACCTACTGCCAGAAGGACAGCAGAGAGGGGGCTGTTCTGGCTTCCAGAGTTGAGGGGCAGCCACCAAGAAAGCCCTCTCTCTCATTCCCACCAACCGAGCTTGCGATGGAGGTGGGACCAAGAGAAGGGCCTCTCTTGAAGACCTTGGTCAGGTTCGTACAAGGGGATGTAGAATGTGGTTGGCCAAATAGCCTGGACTGAACCATCAACATAATCTGATACAAGTCAGAGAATACAGGAATTGGTGTATACAATCTTCTGCTTTTCCTCCCACATGAATATGGGAATCAGTGTTGCTACATTCTTTTTGCTTCTCGGGCTACTGTTCTGGTGCTAATTTTACTGCTGCCAACTCTGGAACAAGATCCACCTGACCCAGGAACCTTTCACATGATGCACTTGTAGTGCAATGATCCCAATTTAACCATCATGACTATATCTTGTGAAATTTGGGGATTTGTATGTTGTTGAGGCACTAGAGCTTTCCGAGTGAGAATCCTAAAAATCTCTTCCTAAATGGCAAATCTCAAGGTTTCCAAGAATGTTGCCAGTGTAGCTGAAGTGGAGTCATATCAGTATCACCACAATTACATACCATAAAAGGCCTATGGGAGGTCAATAGGATCACCTCAAGCATTATTTCTTCCAACAGTTAATCTTGCAGCTGGTATTCTTTAGATAAATTTGATTTTTAACAGTTCAGCGTTGTAGCTCTAAGTACTCTTATGTGAAATCAGTTCAGATAATGTTAATGATTTAAATACAGCACTTTTAGATTTATATTGTTATAGCTGGTAAATGAGTTTTAATCCTGATTTGGTCCTTGTTGTTTATTTGTTCAGTCATTTCTGACTCTTCGTGGTCTCATAGATCAGCCCACGCCAGAGCTCCCTGTCAGCCATTGCCACCCCCAGCTCCTTCAAAGTCAGGCCAGTCACTTCAAGGATATCATCCATCCATCTTGTTCTTGGTCGGCCTCTTTTCCTTTTTCCTTCCATTTTATCCATCATCATTATCTTCTCCAAGCTTTCCTGTCTTCTCATTATGTGGCTAAAGTACTTCATCTTTGCCTCTAATATCCTTCCCTCCAGTGAGCAGTTGGGCTTTATTTCCTGGAGTATGGACTAGTTTGATCTTCTTGCGGTCCAAAGGCACTCTCAGAATTTTCCTCCAGAATTTTCCTCCAGCATCTATCTTCCTTCACTCAGCCTTCCTTACGGTCCAACTTTCATATCCATAGGTTCCTACAGGGAATACCATTGCTTTAACTATGAGGATCTTCATTGCAAGTGTGATTACTCTGAACTATTTTATCAAGATTGCTCATTGCTCTCCTCCCATGATTTGTTCCTAGAGGGCTAAATATCACTCACATTTCGAGTCATGTACATATATGTGTGTGAATGAGATAAAGTAGCTGCTATAGGGAATAACTGTATTTCTGATATTCACAGTTGGGGAAATATGTCCTTCAGTGCTAGGAAAAAATACAATAAAAATAAATTATCTTTCTTTAAAGGAGCTGTAGCATTGATGAAATTTTCCAGCACTTTTTGGTACAGGTTTAACTATGTGTGTAGTGCAGTGGTTCCCAACCTTTTTTTTTTTTTAACCAGGGATCACTTTGACCAGGGACCACTCTCCAACAGTAGTACTAAAAGTGGTACGAATCGGTTTTTGGTCAACTTTAGATTTAGTTTGGTTATTTTGAGTGCTGATTCAAAATATTGCATTGGATAGACCACATCAGCTCTAGTTTCTGATATAGAACATATGGCATCCAGTAGTTGCCATCTGCTTGCTCACAGAAATCCATAGTTAATAATCTAGAGCCATGGACTTTATTTTAGGTCTTACGGCCCACCAGTGGGCTGTGGCCTACGGGTTGAGAACCACTGATGTAGTAGAATCCTTCTTTATAAACACAAAAATATCTACAAACAACACCAAATAAGAACAGGACAGAACTAGATAGAATCTTTAATTTTAAATAGCAGAGAGAGACATTTGCACCATTCATTTTGCAAGACCTCAGCAGGGATGTTAATAATAGCATTTATTGGCAGTCTCTCATTCAAAGGAGGCTGTTCAAGTCCTGAACCGGTGCTTGGTCGCTGTAACGGACTGGATGAGGGCAAACAGATTGAAACTAAATCCAGACAAGACAGAGGTACTCCTGGTCAGTCGAAAGGCCGAACAGGGCATAGGGTTACAGCCTGTGCTTGACGGGGTTACACTCCCCCTGAAGGCGCAGGTTCTCATCTTGGGAGTGATCCTGGACTCATTGCTGAGCCTGGAACCTCAGGTGGTCAGAGGAGCTTTTGCACAATCAAAACTTCTGTGCCAGCTGCGCCCGTACCTTGGGAAGTCTGACTTGACCACGGTGGTCCACGCTCTGGTTACATCCCGTATAAACTACTGCAACGCTCTCTACGTGGGGTTGCCTCTGAAGACTGCCCAGAAGCTGCAGCTAGTCCAATGTGCGGCAGCCAGATTACTGACAGGAGCAGGGTACAGGGAGCACACAACTCCTTTGTTGCGTCAGCTCCACTGGCTGCCAATTAGCTTCCAAGCACAATTCAAAGTGCTGGTACTGACCTACAAAATCCTAAACGGTTCCGGCCTAGTTTACCTATCCAAACGGATTCTCCCCTATGAACCATCAAGGTTGCTAAGATCTTCTGGAGGGGCCCTGCTCTCAGTCCCACCACATTCGCAATCACGTCTGGTGGGGACGAGAGACAGGGCCTTCTTGGTGGTGGCCGCCCGGCTGTGGAACTCTCTCCTGATGGAGATTAGATCTGTCCCTTCCCTCCTGACCTTCAGAAAGCTAGTGAAATCCTGGCTCTGGGACATAGCATTCCCAAAATAATTGGTTGAGTTCAGCAATAACCTAATAACCAGTGACCATACTGGCGGATTGAGATGAATGTGATTTTATCTTGGCGATTTGGCTTATATGTATTTACTTTGTTTGTATTTTAACTTATTATGATGTTATTATGTTTTTAGTTGTATTTGTGTATTGATTTTCCATTGTTAGCCGGTCTGAGGCCCTCTATGGAGGTAGAGAAGATCAGGGTATAAAAGTTTTAAATAAATAATAAATAATAATAAATAAAATAAATCATGTCCAAACCAATTTGATAGCAATTAAAAACACAACAAAGATGCCAGATTGCAACTTCCAATTAATCCTAGCAGGTACAAACATTAGCACAGGACCCCTTGATGAAGTCTAATAATATCCGAAGAGCAGGAAGTCACCCATCTCTACCGTAAGGAACGATAAAGATCGGTAGCAGCCCTTTAATTCGTACCTGGGAGTGGATAAACACATCTCTCCATTATATTATACACATTATTGTAGTTATTAACTGCTGTCAGATCAACGTTGACTTATGACTAGACCCCATGAAAAACTGTTCTCCAAATCGCTCTTTCATCACCAGGTCTTGCAGACTCAGACCTGCAGCTTCCTTGACTGAGTCTATCCATCTGGACGGCAATCTCTCTTTTACTACTGTCTTCTACTTTAACAAGCACTATTGACACTTTGAGTGAGTCACGTCTTCTCGTAACAAGTGCAACACTCTCAGTTTAATCATCTTAATTTCTAAAGAGAATTCTTGCTTAATATGCTCTTGGATCCATTTTTTTTTTTTTTTTTGCAATTCAGTCTTCCCCAACAGCACATTTCCAATGAATTGATTTTCTTCCTATCAGATTTCTTCACTCTCCAATTTTCACAACTATACAAAAAAATAAATAAGTACAATGGCATGAACAATTCTAAAAAGTTATATATCCTGACACTTCAGGATTTTGTCTAGTTATTTCATTGTGGCGCAGTGGGTTAAACCCCTGTGCCAGCAGGACTGAAGACAGACAGGTCGCAGGTTCGAATCCGGGGAGAGGCAGATGAGCTCCCTCTATCAGCTCCAGCTCCTCATGCAGGGACATGAGAGAAGCCTCCCACAAGGATGATAAAAACATCAAATCATCCGGGTGCCGTGGGCAACGTGCTTGCAGATGGCCAATTCTCTCACACCAGAAGCGACTTGCAGTTTCTCAAGTCGCTCCTGACACGACAAAAAAAATTGCTGTCCTTCTGGCAGTCTCCATTATGATTATTGGCATGGCAAAACTTGAATCATTTCAATGTCTTCATAGTCTTGTTGAAAGTTTAATAACTCATCTGTAGTCATTATTTTTTCTTAGTATTCAACTGCAAAGATTCCTTGTATTTTCTTTTTGTCTTCAATAATATTTCCACATCTTTTGTCATCTCACACCTCAAATTAAAGATGGTGCTTCCTCCAATTTTCATGGCTTCTTCCACACTTTTAGTTCACCTACATCCAGAGAGCATGTGGACTCAAACAATGAAGGATCTAGATCAAACTTGGCACAAATACTCAACATGCCCAAATGTGAACACTGGTGGAGTTTGGGGGAAATAGACCTTGGCATCTTGGAGTTTTCGTTGCTGGGATTTATAGTTCACCTACAATCAAAGAGCATTCTGAACCCCACCAATGATGGAATTGAACCAAACTTGGCATATAGGACTCCCACAACCAACAGAAAATTCTGGAAGGGTTTGGTGGGCATAGACCTTGGGTTTGTGAGTTTTAGTTCACCTACATCCAGAGAGCACTGCGGAAACAAACAATGAAGGATCTAGACCAAACTTGGTACAAATATTCAACATGCCCATATGTGAACACTGGTGGAGTTTGGGGGAAATAGACCTTGAAATTTGAGAGTTGTCATTGCTGGGATTTATAGTTCACCTGCAATCAAAGAGCATTCAGAACCCCACCAACCAACTGGGCCAAACCTCCCACACAGAACCCCCACAACCAACAGAAAATACTGTATTTTCTGGTGGTCTTTGGTAACCCCTCTGACACCCCCTCATGACCTCCCCCCAGGGGTCCTGACCCCCAGGTTGAGAAATGCTGCCTAAAGGCCATCCAGTCCACCTCCCTTCACCAGGGCAAGAAAACATAATCAAAGCCCTCCTGACAGCCATCCAGCCATAGATATAGATATATATGATTCACATACAGAGACATAATATCATAGATTTGAAAGGGACCCCTATATTTATTTGTCGTGTCAGGACCACCAGTCAAATTATATTAACATTTCTAACAGAATAAAGCAAACAAACAGACAAAATGCAAAATTTGTGAGTTTGGTAGTTGGTTAAATGTCCTTTGACCAGTATCTGGCCACTTGGAGTGCTTCTGGTGTTGCTGCAAGAAGGTCCTCCATTGTGCATGTGGCAGGGCTCAGGTTGCATTGCAGAAGTTGGTCAGTAGTTTGCTCCTCTCCACACTCGCATGTCGAGGATTCCACTTTGTAGCCCCATTTCTGAAGGATGGCTCTGCATCTTGTGGTGCCAGAGCGCAGTCTGTTCAGCGCCTTCCAAGTCGCCCAGTCCTCTGTGTGCCCAAGGGGGAGTCTCTCATTTGGTATCAGCCATTGATTGAGGCTTTGGGTTTGAGCCTGCCACTTTTGGACTCTCGCTTGCTGAGGTGTTCCAGCAAGTGTCTCTGTTGATCTTAGAAAACTATGTCTAGATTTAAGTTGTTGACGTGCTGGCTGATACCCAAACAGGGGATGAGCTGGAGATGTCTCTGCCTTGGTCCTTTCACTATTGGCTGCTACTTCCCGGCGGATGTCAGGTGGTGCAATGCCGGCTAAGCAGTGTAATTTCTCCAGTGGTGTAGGGCGCAGACACCCCGTGATAATGCGGCATGTCTCATTAAAAGCCACATCTACTTTTTTAGTGTGGTGAGATGTGTTCCACACTGGGCATGCATACTCAGCAGCAGAGTAGCACAGCACAAGGGCAGATGTCTTCACTGTATCTGGTTGTGATCCCCAGGTTGTGCCAATCAGCTTTCGTATGATATTGTTTCTAGCACCCACTTTTTGCTTGATGTTCAGGCAGTGCTTCTTGTAGGTAAGAGCACGGTCCAGAGTGACTCCCAGGTATTTGGGTGCGCTGCAATGCTCCAGTGGGATTCCTTCCCAGGTGATCTTCAGAGCTCGGGATGCTTCTGTTCTTGAGATGAAAGGCACATGTCTGAAAGGGACCCCTAGTGAAGGACAATAATATGTTCCATGTTCCAAAGTAGATAAACCAGACAATCTCTACATCAACACTGACAAAGAAACAAGTACTGTTTACCCTCATAAAGAAATTACATATATTAGAAACCAACACTTTCTCATTGCTTTATTTTCGAGATCACCAGACTGGGCCACAGCAACGTGTGGCAGGGGGCAGCTAGTTATGGAATATTTTACTGGAGGATGATTCCATAGCATTGAACCATGCCAGGGAAATTCTAACAGTGTAGGTGCACCCTAAGATGTAATACCCCCAAACATGATTAGCACAGGGATTCCAGAAAGGGTAAGGATCCCAAAAGAACTGCCCTGCAACTCCAAGGTTTTTTCTTTTGGTTGAAAGCAGTTATTTTTCTCCTCTGGTTTTGCTTGGCTGGATCTTGCGGCCAGCGAGAGCCTACACATAGGAAAACTCAATCAGAAAGAGCAACTTCCCACTTCTCAAAGTCATGCTTTCACTTTCTCTGGAGCCCCGCCCCTAAGCCCGGCTGGCAAATCACGTGATGCTCCTCTCCCAGCATCCTTCAGCCAAGATGGCGGCCCCCAGCTGATGGAGGCACACGTGTGTTTGGGGCACCCGTTTGATCATTTGCCTTATTGGCTGAACGCAGCGCTTGCCTCGTTCAAAGGAAAGCGTGTTACTTTCCCATCTTTAGCAATATGAAGACCAAATCCTCCTCTCACAAGTCCGAAAACACTCACAGGGTAAGTAAGAGCGGGGTAGCACTTCTACACTGTAGAGTTAACGCAGTTTGGTCCCGCTTTAACAGCCGTGACTCAATGCTGTGCGGTCCTGGAGTTGTAGTTGTGCAGAGAAGGTGAAAGACCTTGTGAAACTGCAACTCCCATGATTCCATAGCACAGGCAGCTGAAGTGGTGCCAACCAGCATTTATTCTTCAGTGTAGATGCAGCCTTGGTCCAACGTAAAGGGCTTTTCAAACCTCAAATAGTGTGTTGTTGTAGGTTTTTTCGGGCTGTATGGCCATGGTCTAGAGGCATTCTCTCCTGACGTTTCGCCTGCACTTTGGCAAGCATCCTCAGAGGTAAGTGCAGGCGAAACGTCAGGAGAGAAAATGCCTCTAGACCATGGCCATACAGCCCGAAAAAACCTACAACAACCCAGTGATTCCGGGCATGAAAGCCTTCGACAACTCAAATAGTGTCTTTGCGAAGTTAGGTATCAGGGCCCTTCCACACAGCCATATAACCCAGAATATCAAGGCAGAAAATCCCACAATATCTGCTTTGAGCTGGATTATTGGACCCCTTCCACACAGCTGAATAAAATCCCACATTATCTGCTTTGAACTGGGGTATATGGCGGTGTGGACTCAGATAACCCAGTTCAAAGCAGATATTGTGGGATTTTCTGATTTGATAGGTAAAGGTAAAGGTTTCCCCCTGACATTAAGTCCAGTCGTGTCCGACTCTGGTGCTCATCTCCATTTCTAAGCCGAAGAGCTGGCATTGTCCATAGACACCTCAAAGGTTATGTGACCAGCATGACTGCATGGAGTGCCATTACCTTCCTGCCAGAGCGGTACCTATTTATCTACTCATATTTGCATGTTTTCAAACTGCTAGGTTTGAAAACTGTCAGCTGGGGCTGACAGCGGAAGCTCACGCCGCTCCCTGTGACCTTTCAGTCAATAAGCTTAGCAGCTCAGTGGTTTAACCCACTGCACCACCGGGCAGCGATTTGCACTTCTGATTTGATATTCTGGGTCATATGGCCCTGAGTCCACACTGCCATTTATTTATTTATTTAAAACACTTATATTCCACCCTTCTCACCCCGAAGGGGACTCAGAGCGGAGCACAACATATACATGGCAAACATTCAATGCCTGGATACAATACATAAACATTAAAAAAATTATCTAAATATTAAAATACACCATTTAAAATAGCACAATTTAAAACCGTCCTAGCCATCCGCATCAAATCCAATTTGCCCTGTCATCTTTCCCATTGTCACTTCATTGCCCTGTCCTGAAAGCTTGGTCCCACAGCCAAGTTTATACCAGTTCAAAGCAGAAAATGTGGGGTTTTATTCAGCTGTGTGGAAGGGGCCTCAGTCTCTCTAGAAATGTACTTGGAACCGAATCAAATTAGGAGGAAAGGAAATAAAACAGTAACGTTATGTGGAGTATGTTGATATTTCTATTTCATGTGAAAAATACTGCAGTTAGTTCCAAGGCACATCAACAGTGCACAGTGGACACTTACTATACTTTGAGGTTTCTCTGCAAGATCCCCCAAAGGTATGAGAATACACTGATGTTTAAGTCACCTTATATACGTCTTGCATAATAAAAGATTGTCCCTTATATAAAATTGCAAAATCAAGCTTTACTTTTTGCAGTTTTCCTCTGTGAGTATTATCAAATCATGGATGATTGGATCAGTGGATACAGAGGGCCAGCTGTAAATGTAAGGCACCAACACAAAGCAACGTGAAAACAGTATATATGTGAGCAACCAGCAGAACTATAAACATTTTGTTTGAAGATATAACTTTTGAGACTGCATCTACACCAGGCATGAGCAAACTTCGCTCCCCCAGGGGTTTTGGACTTCAGCTCCCACAATTCCTAACATCTGTTAGTCTGTTAGGAATTATGGGAGTTGGCAGTCCTAAACAGCTGGAGAGCCAAAGTTTGCCCATGTCTGATCTACACTGTAGAATTTATACAATTTGATACCACTTTAACTGTCATGGCTCAATGCTTCACAGTCAAAGGTGTTGTAGTTATACAAGGCCCTTACAATTTTCTGTCAATATTACTGGTGTGTCACTGAACAACAAGTCCCAGAATTCCTTAGCATTGAGCCGTGGAAGTTACAGTATTGAATTGCATTAACTCTTCAGTGTATCTGCATCCTGAGTTGACATTTCAGTGAGAGAAATCTGTCATAGCAACACCACCTGTCTGGCTTAATCTTTGGAAGGCAGTGAGACACTCTGACATCAATTGTATCATCTTATCAGAGATGGTGGATACATTTAATTGAATGTGTGTAGGAAGTGATGGAAATGAAAGCCCTAGAAGGCAATTTAGATGTTGGCCAACAGGATTTTTTTTTTGTCGTGTCAGGAGCGACCTGAGAAACTGCAAGTCAGTCCTGTTGTGAGAGAATTGGCCGCCTGCAAGGACATTGCCCAGGGGATGCCCGGATGATTTTATTTTTTTATCATCCTTGTGGGAGGCTTCTCTCATGTCCTCGCATGAGGAGCTGGAGCTGATAGAGGGAGCTCATCCACCTCTCCCCGGATTCGAACCTGTGACCTGTTGGTCTTCAGTCCTGCCGGCACAGAGCTTTAACCCACTGCGCCACCAACAGGATGGGATCGAAGGAAGGAAGGAAATAGGATTGCTCTCATAGAGGGAGCACCTCCTGTTATCCCTTCTCTGAGGAACTACTTTTGCAGATTTCCCTTCCACTTTCATCCCCTCCTCACCATACATTATCATCACTAGACTTTCCCTGGCTTGACCGCTGCAGGGGTTCAGGAGAATTTTGAATAGCCATTTCTATGTCCAAAGAAGAGATGTGCACATAAGTCAGACTTGAACATGAGTTTACCTTTGACTTCAGACCGTATTGTGATTAGAAAGTGTCTGACCTATGGAAGTTCAAAGTGATGCACCATATTTCTTCAAGTGTAAGACACCATCAATTGTAAGATGCACTCTAATTTCAGTACCACTATCACCAACAAAAATACATAAGATAAACCTGCAGTTGTAAGACACATCCCATTTTAGTAATGTTTATACAGTATAGGAATTAAAGAAGTACAGAAGGTTTATCTTTTTATGGATTTTTGTCAGTAAGGAACTGTAATAAACAGCCAGAAAGAATAAACATGAAGAAAACACAAAAATGGACAATTATGACAACATTGGTCATTAATAAAAATATTTGTAAGATGTATATTTATATATTAATGAATGGAGACATATATAAGAAGCTTATATTCTTGGACATGAAATAAGAGCTTGAGTGAATGCTGATCAGTTGTTTTGTAATCTGTTCTTTGAAATTTATGGATGAAGCATTTCTGACATCACATAGGTATTGGTTTGTTCTGTGATTAAACTTGTATGTTTTTATTGTACAAACTGTAAGAAGCATGGCTGGTAGATGTTCAGATATCCCTCTGGAAATTAAATGGGCATATGATGAAACTAATGTTCTGGATGACATTGTTAAGTTGTGTAGTGTCGTTTGCAGAGTAGACATTGGGACAGAATTGGAGCTGGGTCTGCCACATATCTATGATGAGATATGTTGTTGCTAGTGAGTGTTCCATTTTCTTGCAATCTGTAAAGGCTTTACCAATCTATCAGCTAGAGCATTGAAGTAGGTGATAATTCCCCCTGGGGGGTCCTGGAACAATCTTGGGAGGGGGCAGTAGTAGTCTGGGTTGCAGGGTTTTTTTTTTGCGTGTCAGGAGCAACTTGAGAAATTGCTAGTTGCTTCTGGTGTGAGAAAATTGGCTGTCTACAAGGATGTTGCCCAGGGGACACCCAGATGTTTTACCATCCTGTGGGAGGCTTCTCTCATGTCCCTGCATGAGAAGCTGGAACTGAGAGACGGGAGCTCACCCCACTTCCCGGATTCAAACCACCGACCTTTTGATCAGCTGTCCTGCCAGCATAAAGGTTTAACCCATTGTGCCTCTGAGGAATCCAGGGGAGTTCTGGTGAAAGCTGGAGACCATGGTTGTTGCAGAGATAATAGTGGAATAGTGAATGTTATTATGGTTGATTTTGATAAATAATTTTATAATTTCAAGCTATAAGGTGACTTATTTCCAACATCTTTCTTTACCCTATTGTACAATATAGATAGAAATGTAGACACGTAAAAAGATGAAAATTTGTGATGCATCTTTCTGTTTTGTTTGCTTAAAGAAAATAGATTTCTAAGGGGGGTACTGAGTAATTTTTTTTTCTAAAAATGGATCTGTAGGCCAAATAAGTTTGGGAATCTCTGAGCTAGAGCCTGGGTGAGAGAAATGCTATTGCATTAGGCTACAATACAATTATTTTTGTTAGTAATAAATAGTGGTGTTCTGTTATTATCTGTATGGGATTGTCCTGCAGTAAATTGTTCCAGGGCACTAGTTTGGGTCTGTCAATATCCTTCCTTTCATCACTTCATCATATGAGTATAACTTGAGAATAAGTTGTCTAGGCTGTTACTACAAATTAATATTCTGATTTGAGATGTAAAACGCTTTCCAATGTGTCGGTCTAAACTAGAGTTAACAGTGGTTGGTGGATTGAGATATATGCCTTCTCCTTATAGCCCACTGTAAACATGATAGTAAATCATAATTTTGAATCTGGAAGATTTTGACTTGTATAGAAAAGCAATTCTTTAGATACATGTCAGTCCTGGAAAACTGATATAATATAATTCTATAGACCATGTTGACTTATGAACACTATATTATTATGAACCATCATTTTAAATGGCACAATTACCCGTAATAATACAATTGCATGCTTATTTGTTAGCTTTCTTTTAAGTACAACATGACAAAGATTGTTGAAAAAACTAAAGCAACTTCTGTTTCTCCCTCAGTTTCTTACCTTCTCAGAACGCCTCAACAATGTAAACATTGATATAATTCACCGTATTGACAGGACAGGGAGCTATGCTGAGGTAAGGACAATGTAGTTGTCTTGAATTTTTGTTACTGTCTTCTAAGTAAAGCTCATAAAATGTCTTGTGCATCTAAGATATGTTAATTTCCTCACTGATGGTTCAGATATCTGTTAACAATGTGTGGACTGACTCCACTACATTGGCTTGATGGTTGCTTTCACTTGCTCTACACATAGTTTGGATATTTAGCAACCAGTACGGTGTCTGTCTCATCTGAGCATGTCAGCAGTATCATTGTGATAGTCATCTATAAAAGCATTGCAGTTGCTCTATAATGCCAGTATCTGATATGACTCTTACAATTCCCAGCCCTATTTATTATCCCATGAACATGCTGAAACATTCATCCAAGAGTTCTTAAATTCCATGCTTCTTCTTTGTATTGTAACATAGCAGCAGTATCACCATGCATCTTTGATGTATTCCCCTTTTATTGCCATCAGGTGATTAAGCAGCTATTTTCAGTTTACAGATGGGTAATTCTAAGATAAATAAAGTGAGGAAGAAACATTGACTTTCTACTACAACTGTATTTTTACAAATGTTTTATTACTTTAATTTTATTTATGCTTTATATGTGCACTGACAAATATATACATTCTTAATTTTGCTAGGAGGTTGAAACATATTTTCATGAAGGACTTGAAAAATGGAGAGAGCTGAACCTCACGCGGCATTTTGGTATTCTTTCATATTATTTTGTAGTTGTATTTGCTATATTGTAAGGTTATAAACACATGTTGAGACTAAGAATTTGCAGCTGAGTTAGCTGTAAGTATGTAATTAGAGGAACAAGGAGTATCAAATGTGTCCAAAAATGTGCTTTTCTTGTGGCAATTTTTGTATGACATTTAGTGTAAAGAGTAGAAGTGGTAGGATGCATTATGGAAGTTGATTGTCAAAACAACTTGCTTAATTTTAGGTACTGTATTACTGTTAATATTATTATATAATATTATTATATAATATTATAATATTACTGTTAATATTATAAATGTGTAAGCACCTTGAGCACAGTATATTATATACATAGTAATTAATCATATGTAACATGAATATAATGAGCACTGGATTTACTATCACCTGCTTCTGATAGGAACAGACTAACTGCTGAATCAGTATGATAGCATGGAAAATGACATCATAGGATTAAGAGTATCATGCAGATATGGTGGGATTTACAATGATGTTTAAGCCAGTGGAGCAAGATTAGCATAATATTAGCTTACTCTCTATATATGCAGCCACTGAGGTGGGATGAACTTGAAACTATATAGTCTCCCTCCACCCCTATCTCTGCCACCCTCAATTCCAAACATCCACTTCTGGAAATCCACTGCTACACTACTCTTCCATCCAGCCTCTGTAGAATAACTTCAACAAATGCAGTTACCTCATCTTTCAGTACTGTTTCCTCTGCTGTGGAAGAATTCATAGCAATAAGTTGTTTCCAATGTTTCTATCTCAATAAACAGCTATTAAATCAGTTGGTTTGGATCTGGCCTTCTGGAGCAATTGGGGGTGAGAATCTCCATATCATTTATTAGCTAAGTTCTGTACAGGCACAGTTATGAACATCTTACAGAAACAACTCATAGTTATGAATGGCACTGAGACAATAGGAAGTGAGAGAACTCTACCCCAAGGAGGGGAAATTCACCCCTGAAAGAGTTATAATGGGGAAGCGGTGTCTCAGCTGAAGCTTAGCACCAATCCTTGTTCCCACAACAAGCCAAGCTTTTTTTTTTCAAAATCCAGTTATCAAAGGGACAGAAAGTGAGGTGAAATCTTCTGACCATGAGCACAGACAGCAAAACAAACACCATGGGGGTATTAACCCTTCCCTATCCTATTCAAAACACATTCTCACACACTGTGTGTGGGTATGGCTGGAGTTACACTTAAACAATTTACTTGTTCTGACCTACATCCAAAATCAAGTTAAGAACTAGCCTACAAAACCTATCTTATTCATAACTTGGGGACTGCCTGTATATCCATACTAGTTAATCCAGTCAGTTATGTTTTCTTGCACAAGATTGTCCTTCTTACAAAGTGCAAGTGTGAAATTTGAAGGTGTGGCACTTTGTTTCCAAAGCGAGATTACTTAAGTTGTTTGTGTGTGCATGTATAGATATTTAGTTTTAAATATAATTTTAATTGTATGAGTATTTTTATTGTATCTTCACTGTATTGTAACTTGTATTCATCACACAAATATTTAAGTGTTTTTAATTGTTCTATTTGCCATGTTTTTAAATGTATTGGGTTGTGTCATGGTGTTGTAAGCCACCTGGAGTCCCTGTGGGGAGAAAAATGGACTAGAAATAATGATAGATAGGTGGGTAGGTAGGGCTTTGATGCCCTGGTGTCTTTAACCTTTTAAGCAGCTGGGTGTAGCTCAAGGAAAAGTGACACCCTCACAATTAACTGAGTGAACTTGGAATCTCCTTTTCCTAGGAAGCAATTCCCACATCATTCTTGTAGTATTAGATTGCACAAAGACTTCAGGATAAGTCTATGTAAATGAGACAAGGTGGGGAAATAAAGAGATTGCAATTCTGTGTACACATATGCAGGCATAACTCACATTGAGCATAATGAGATTTGTTCCAGAGTAATGTGCTGAATGAACCCTTACTGGGTCACAGCAGTAGTGAGAGGTGACATTGGCAGAGGTTCTGTCGGAGGCAATGGCCGTGACACCCTGATTAACTTTAATGGACAGTACTTTGCAGAAAGAAGCACAAATAACCCTCTATGGAATATCTTTAGCCGTGAAAATTCTATGATGACATTTCTGCTACATGGAGATTAGATATCTCCAGATCATTGCAAGAGTACCACATGTTGACCTTGACAGTTCATTCAGTTGTTGGCACAAAATGGAACAAAATGGTGGTGATTTGCTGAAGGTCTTGTGATCATAATATTGCTGGAACACAGGTGCTTGGAAGTGAATTGTATTCTTTTCACAGTAGGGCAACCCAAAATTTATTCTCCACTTTTCCTTAGAAAACACGCCCTTCAATTTAGGTTGGCATTATCCTATTGCTTTGTTGCCTCTATTGCAACTGTCTATGAGATGGCTGTGATCATTTTCTTAAATCCCAAAACTGGCGTTTCATATTTGATCAAGAGGTACACATCTGAGTACTATCATTAGCAGTGAGTTTACATTATCTATTAAAAGTCTATGTGTTGAAAAAGTATTAACAGCATTCATATTCTTTTGCTTTCTTCACAAGACTTCAGCTGTTGTTTCTTCTTGTCACTGAAACAGTGTATTTTTTCTTTCTTTCATGGACAAACTTCAATTTCATGAGTAAAGGACTTGCTTACCAGGATTTTATCCCATTTTCTATGTTTAGCCACCTTGGCAACGTCCTTGTAGACACCAATTCTCTCATACTAGAAGCGACTTGCCATTTCTCAAGTTGCTCCTGACACACACACACACACACACACACACACACACACACAGAAGTTATCTGATGACTGTAAACTTTTAAAATTGGAAGCCTTTGTACTTGAGTGATCAGGAAGAAAGGAATGTATGCTAACTCTTATTATACTCTGGTGGTAGCTTTTTTAAAATGAATTTTACAATCCAAACATACACACTGCTATGAGTGTCCTTGTGGAGGGGAATACACATGATGATGATGATGATGATGATACTTGGTGAACATCTCTGAAACCAGTGAGACCTGACCCAATTGAAATGTATACAACTACACTGTTTGAGTTTGATCAGAGACAGGAAGATATCTCTGGAATTCCCCAACATTATTAAGATTTCCTTATAAAATGTTTTCAATATTTGTTTTAAACAGTTACATTCTATAGACAAGTTGTCAACAAATGCCAGTCTTTCAACCAGCTGGTATACTATCAGAATGACATTGTGCAGAGCTTGAAAACCCATCTGCAAGTGCAAAACAGTCTTGCTTTTCAACCCCTTTTGGAGTAAGTATATACCATTGTCATCTGAAATATATTTTCTGTGAAGGGACAAAAGAAGGCCAGTAGGGCACTTTTTTCCTTCTGTCCCCTAATGGAAAAAGAAAACTGCTTTCATGATATGGGGATATGTCATAGGATGTTGCTTATGGATCTGTAGAGAACTTTAAATAACTCCAAATATTTTTACAATGTTTCTATGGCTAGGACATATCCACATTAATGCAAATTTTCCTGGTGCCACCATGGCATTGTAAATATCTTCATGATCCTTGGTTGTTATTTTTTAATAACCATAAAGATGTTTTATTTGATGTAATAATTAACAGACAGGGTTGATTGTTGTCTCTGCATTGTTTCATTTGAAAAAAAGTTGTGCATTATGTATTAACAGAGGGCCTGCATCACTGTTGTGCCTAAATATGTTTTCCAGCAATTGTGTTGATCTAGTAATTTTGCTGCCCATTCCATGAGTCTATTGTTTTTGGTAATTTTTTATTTATCTTTTACTGTTTCTAATTTGTACATTCAGAATTGTAGTAGTTATACTTTCAGGACTGTTTTGGGATTGTGTCATTTGCAATTGATTTTAGGAATACTGTATATTAAGCTATCAGTACTGCTGGAATACAGAAATGCTATAAAATGCAGGTGAATCATAAGACAGCAAAACATTTTGCCAGAGATAATTGTAATTGCTATTGAAGTGTGTGTTTAAATTACAGTGTGCTTCTTTCAACATTTCCTTGATAGCTTGGTAGTGCAGTTGGCTCGTGATCTCCAGACGGATTTCTATCCTCATTTTCAAGACTTTTTCCTGTCCATTACCAAACTGTTGGATACTCAGGACACAGAGCTACTAGAATGGGCTTTCACCTCTCTTTCTTACCTTTACAAATACTTATGGCGGCTAATGGTGAAGGACATATCCAGTATTTATGGGTAAGTCTTATTAATCAATCTAAAGCAATAAATGGAGGATTTAATACAGAAATTTCATCAATTGGGGAAATCTCATTTGGGGAGAGCCATTTTTTTGTGATAAAAAGTGAAATAAATGACCAGGCTTGATTGGCGGTTAATTCAAATGTGTCTGCGTGATACAGCGATTAAATCATTTTTATGACTATATGTTCCCGCCAACCTAGCAGTTTGAAAACATGAAAATGTGAGTGGATTAATAGGTACCATTTCTGTGGGAAGGTAACGGCGCTCCATGCAGTCATGCCAGCCACGTGACCTAAGAGGTGTCTATGGACAACGCTGGCTCTTTGCCTTAGAAATGGAGATGAACCCCACCCTCCAGTCAGAAATGACTAGACTTAATGTCAAGGGGAAACCTTTATCTTTATCTTTTATGACTATATGCATTTAAGTTCCACATGTTTGCAAAGAAATGTAACTGCATTGGTTCTCTATCTTAAACAAGACACAAGTTCAGTTTTCTTACTGACTTAAAATCTGACTTCAATTCTCATACTATTTTTTGTATTTCCTAATAATGGGGAGTATGGTCCTTCGGATAGCCTGGACATGAACCATATTTAAGCTGGAACCATCTGCTCTTAACATGCAAAGCTGTTCTTTTACTATGAATCCACCACCCTGTTTAGTCAAAATAAACATGCATCACAATAACTTACTTTCTTTAGATTCCAAAAGCATTGATGAAAGTGTAATTTGGCTCTGTCTGCCTTTTGTTCTCAACAGAACAAAATCAACAGACTCTACATTCTGTGCATTCAGCTGGGCTGCTATATTGATTACATGGATCTTTAACTGAGTCTATTTTAAATATAGGTTGTTTTATCACCCTCATAACATCATACTGAAATAGTATGGTAAAGAAAATAACTGCTTTATGTAATGTATTATTGTTTTCATTTTTATGTATCTTATTTTATGTATTATGTATTTTATGTATGGCATCTTTGTGTGCTATTTTGTAAGCCGCCACAGGTCCCTATGAGAGATGGTGGCTGGGTAAAAATAAAGGTTTTTTATTATTTATTATTAATAGAAATATGTTGAATGTTTCATTTACAGATTATACAGCAAACTGTTGGCCCACCATAAGCAGCACATCAGGAACTTTGCAGCAGAAAGCTTCACCTTCCTCATGAGGAAGGTATCTATCTCTTTAATTTCAGTGTGCGGGTAGTCACTGGTGCAAGATGTTGGTAATAATGAAAACTCAATAATTATATCTTTATGATAATTATAGCTGTAGAGCAAAGGGCAGTGAAGCGTATCTAAATCCATCTAGTATATTTGTTCCTGTGTTAAGATTTCAACCAAGGATTTTTATCACCCTCATAACATCATACTGAAATAGTATGGTAAAGAAAATTATGTTTAATCTGTGATTGTACACACCTTGAAGACAATGTTCTCAAAGTGTCTACCATGAAACCCTTAGTGGGAGGAGTAAGGAAAAAGGATTATGGAAATTGCAGGCAAGACTGAAAACAGACTAGTTATACCAAGTAGCCAAGTTGAGACATGGATGATGCCCATTCCTCAGGTGGAGCTTATAAAAAGCAGCTAAATAGCAAAGGTTACTAGATAGGATTCTTCTGTTTAGCTGTTAAAAATGAGTAGAGCTAGAACGAATCCTCCTGACGTTTCGCTTGTATCTATGGCAGGCATCCTCAGAGGTTGTGAGGTCTGCTGGAAACTAGGAAAATGGGGTTTATATATCTGTTGAATGTCTAATAATTGAACATACTACCGAGATTGTTTCTTTTTCTTGTTTCTCAATAAGTCAGACATAGAAATACAGTAATTTACCTGTGCCCATTGATTTCCATCATTTTCCATTGTGAAATAAAATGTTTAGCTAGTTATACAAAATCGGTTTTTCTCAACTGGAAATACTAAGCAATCCCTGAATGAAAGTGAAAGTATCGTAGTTACACTTTAGCAAAAGAAAACTATGCAGTTGATATAAAACAGGAATTGCTGTCTTAGGTAAAAATAGTGTTCTTTGAAGTACAATCATTTTTTCTTGAAAGTATGTATTCCAATGAAATACTTTCAACATAAAGCTTTGAATGTGTTTGAATGTACTATTTATACCAGTTATTCTAAATTACATGAAAGTACATAGACCTTTGGGGGGGAAAACCATATCCCTGCTCTGAGAAGACAGAAAAGACAGTTACATAATCAGTAAGCTATGACACTTGAAATCTTGCTTTCTTTAGTTAGTTGTATGCATTGTCATGGCAACAGACAAATGGGAGTTTCATTTTGAAAGGAAAGAGGATCAACACATACCTTCAATTGTCTTTCAATGTGTGATGAATAAATTAGGTGCAAGATTTGTCCCTGGTACTTTGTCTTACAGGTTTCTGACCAAGATGCACTTTTAAACTTAATGTTCCTTGACCTGGAAGAACATCCAGAAAAAGTGGAAGGTGTGGGACAATTAATTTTTGAGATGTGCAAAGGTGTTAGGAACATGTTCCATTCCTGTGCAGAAAAGGTAAACATTGCAAGTGTGGGAAATCGGGGAAATTATAGGTAACCTTTAACTTGCTCCACTAGGTAGTAGGTGCAGGTCCCGTACATTAGAATAGTTGCATATTGTAGAACAGACTTGCAGTCTTGTACTTCCCAATTGTGTTAGATTATAATCCCATCAGCCTCAATTAGCATGACTAATTGGCTGGAGATGCTGGGTATGCAGAAGAGCATATTTGGATGGTGCTGAGTTTATAGAAGTTAGTTGTAGCTAAACCTTTTGTATTTCACTCATTTAAAGTAGCTTTTCAGGGTTTTATTTTCTTTACTAGCATTCATGTCTATTTTTTAAAAAATCAGTCAGTTTGTACTTATTTATTGGAAACTATCTTAATTTATGTAGTGAAAATCTTGTAGATAGTATCACATTACTGCTATGTGTAAGACTCAATGAAAGCTGTAATGTATTTATGAGGCAACAGTTTATATTTACTCAAAACTTATCTTATGTATGAATAAATAATGCTACAATGAGTTTTCTTGGAGATAGAAAATGCCTTAATGTAATCAGTTCTTAATAATACTAAAGGCATATGTTGTTCTTTCCACAGGCTATAACGTTAATTCTAAAAAAGATGGGCCCAGTGACAGAAACAGAAGTTACACTCCTGTGGATCTCTGTTGGAGAAGTATGCAAACATATGGCACAGTCGGCTGCTGGATTCATCTACAAGGAAAACTTGGATATGTTTTTCAGATGTTTGCAGGTGAGTTGTTCCCTGGAAAACAAATGGACCTGCTGTTTACTAACCTTCTAATTATGGTAATGTTTTGTACTGGATGTTAAGAAAGAGCTGGGGAATCAGGTCAGGAGATTATATGTAGTTACGCATGTAATAGCGCAATCCAATAACAGATTTGAATTTGTGGAACAGCCTTGGACTATGATTTTTAGATAGCATGATTTAAGTATTGAATGCAATATTTTAAAATGCTTAATATTTATGAATTTTCATTTAATTTATTTTAGGCTTAATGATTTCTATGTGTTTTAAGATACTGAATAATTGCCATATGGAAGCTGCCTTGAGTCCCCTCCGGGGTAGAAAAAAGGCGGGATATAAATAGGTTAAATAAATATATAAATATGCACTCGTAACCACTTTTGTGATGTAAGGCCTCATCCCAATTCTTTATTGTTGTTACTGGTACATACTACTTAAATACACATATAAAATCTTCTTTAGAGACATTATGTATGTTCTTTGTGCATTTATTTCTTGAGAAATTATAGTTTGTCTGAAATAAAGGAAAGGAAAGTGTACACTTATTAGCTGCCAAACTGCATGGTTTGGTTTCTTAAGGCTTGTTTAATTTTATTTGGATAATCATAGAATCATAGAGTTGGAAGAGACCTCGTGGGCCATCTAGTCCAACCTCCTGCCAGGAAGCAGGAAAATCACATTCAAAGCATAACCTTTATAATATTAATAATAATGCAAAGGATAACCTTTATAATAATTATTGTTAATAGAACTCAGTTCTCCAGCTCCAAGGAAAAATAACTCAGGACAACTGTTGTGAAGCTTCTGACCAGATTGAAAGGATATTGCAAGTGTACTTGACCATAGTGGAATTTGGACATGATTCCAAGGTTGCACAACCTGAGGAAGTGTGTAAGGTGAGCAACACTTATTTTTTTCCTAAGGCAGTTTATGTGCCTCTATCTGGCTATGATATAGGACAATTCATAAATGAACTTTTCCAAGCTCTGATTCTTTCAACCTTGTGCAACATTCATGTAAAAATGATGGAAATGAAAGCATTAGATTGAAGTCCTAAGCTTCATGCCAAAACTGCAGCGTTTGTTTTTTGTTTTTATTGCATTCTTAAGAGTTTTTAAAATCATTCTTTGTTCTTTCATTCCACAGACATTAACCAAAGTGATAGAAACACCTGATCTCTCAGCAAGCTGTTGCAATACCCTGCTTAAAGTTATTTCTGTTTTGCTTCTTGATACAAATATTGTATTACCTGATTCTTTGGTCAAAGAAACAGTTGAAAAGGTAGGGTAACAATGCTAAATGTGGTTAATATCCAGAAAGCATGATTCCAAAATTTGTATTTTTTTCTTAAACAGATAGTCATGTTACATTTTGTGTACTCTGTCTGTTTTATATTTTGTTGTTAGCTGCTTTGAATCCCCGATGGGGGAGAAAAACGAGATATAAATTAAATAATAATAATAATAATAATAATACTCTGTCTTAAGGAGGTGATACACATATGACACTTTTAAAGACAGAATGGATGCAATCTATGTCACTGTCTCTGTGCAGTTTGAAAAGGAAAGAAAATCTTCAGTCATTTCAGTTATAAATATAAGGAAATGCAGCAGACCATAATGATAGCATCAGCATTCTCCTCCAAGAGCAGATGAAGTTCTAGGGGCTATATAGTATTAGTAAATGTTTTTCCAAAAAAGTCTGTGGTCAAAGTTTGTACATTCGTGGTTTAAGAAACTTACACATTGCATACCAGTTAAATATTTCAGAGTTTTCATTTGGAGTTCATTGGGTTTTTGCCCCCAATAAATTGTGTACAAATGTGTAAGTGGAAAGTTTGGTACCAGATTCAGTTCTAAGCATTTCTAGTGAATATAAGCTGATTTAAAAAATTGAAAAGATCTCTGCTTGAGATCTTTTAGTTGAAGGAGATGTAACCACAAGGCAACTTAGTATATTCACAGATTCATTCAAGTACACTGAGTCCAGTTTTTTTAATTTGTTTCTTAACAGGTCTTCCAAAGTGGATTTGAAAGACATTTGGTTTTTAATTTTTCTAAAACTATGTTTCTCATGGAACAGTTTGAAAAGGTAGGCAAAGTTTTTATAACCTTTTAAATGCTCTCATGAATTTCTGTTTTGAATTATTGAAATAAATGTGAAGAACTGCTGCAGATATTACCTCTGAAAACCCCTCCATGTTCAATAAAGTTATAAACATTATGTCCTTATTTAATCCAATTTCCTTGGTATTTATGCCATAGATCCCCTTCCTCCTCACCCCCCCCCCCAAGAAAAAAGAAATAAAGAAAAGAAACAAAATGGTATTTTGGTCAGACATTTTAACATTTTGGAACTTCAAAATAAGCATACAGATGTAGTTCACCAAACACCCAAACTTCACTCAGGGCCAGCTGAAATGCTTATTGGAAATCATGTGTGGGTTTTAACACTTTCTTAGAATTTTTTGGTTCTATTAATTTAAGCACTTCAGAATGTTTTTGAAGCCTTGTGCATATTTATTGCATTCTGCTTTACACTGTTCTATAAAATATGTCAGGGTTATTGTTCCATATTACAAATGGAGAGGGAGGCAGAAAGAGAGAATTGCTTATCTAGGTCTAATGAATATATATATATATATATATATATATATATATATATATATATTTCCAGTATATTATCTAGTATATACAGGGATTTTTTTTATCCATGTCAGGAGCGATTTGAGAAACTGCAAGTCGCTTCTGGTGTGAGAGAACTGGCCATCTGCAAGGGCATTGCCCAGAGGACTCCTGTATGTTTTACCATCCTGTGGGAGGCTTCTCTCATGTCCCCTCATGAGAAGCTGGAGCTGAAAGATGGGAGCTCACCCAGTTTCCCGGATTCAAACCGCCAACCTTTCAGTCAGCGGTTCTGCCAGCACAAGGGTTTAACCCATTGCGCCACTGGAAGCTTCATACAGGAAATAATGTGTGGGACCATTTGACATTATCATTATTCTTTACACATTCTACAGTTTTTTTTTAAATTCTGATCTTTAATTTGGCTTCTGGTATGATTGGAGAGAGGACATACCAGATACTGGAGTTAACATGAAGAAAAGTTATGGCACAAATGTAATATAGATGAGCATGGGAGAAAAAAAAAGTGTTAAAGAAAGTAGCATGGGAATTGTGGAGGTTTATATATGTGCCAGGAATGTTTTTGTATGTTGTTGTTATTACTATATATCCCTACATATTTTATAAAAACCAGGACTCATGGTGGCTTAAATTAAAACAAATCACAACAATAGCATTAAACTAATTAAATAATGAAATCAAACTAAAACACTTAACATGTGTTGTCAAAGTCTTTCATGGCCGGAATCACTGGGTTGCTGTGAGTTTTCTGGGCTGTATGGCCGTGTTCCACAAGAATTCTCTCCTGAAGTTTCGCCCTCATTTATGGCAGGCATCCTCAGAGGTTGAGGGGTCTGTTGGAAACTAGGCAAGTGAGGTTTCTAAATCTGTGGAAATCTCCCACCCTGGACATTCCACGGATATATACACTTCACTTGCCTAGTTTCTAACAGACCTCACAACCACTGATGATGCCTGCCATCGATGTGGGCAAAATTTCAGGAGAGAATGCTTCTGGAGCATGGCCATACAGCCCGGAAAACTCACAGCAACCCAGCACTAAACATGTTTAAAACACACAAATAAAACACCTTTAAAAGTTTAAAAATGGAAAATTGGAATTTTACACAGAAATCTGAAACATAGGCAATGCTTTACTTTTTTGCTTATAGGTTGTGTTTTGATCTAGTGTGTCACTGAATTGTAGTATATTCCATTCTAGGTGTACTGTTGCTTCCAGATTAATTTGGATGGGGGGGGGGGGGGGAGAAGCTTTCTGGTAGATAAGATACTGAAATCTTGAGTATCTTATACTTTTCAATGGAAAGAAATTATACTCCATTGTTCATTCCATCTCTCCCCAGTTATTTCTTCCAAGTTTCCTTGCATATATTGAGCCCTGCATTTGTGGAAATGATGCTATGGTTCAGGAAGAAGCCTTGACGCTTTTGGCTAAGCTCATCCTAGAGAAAGCAGAACCACCCTCAGTTGGTTCAATGGCATTTGAGAAATATCCCCTTGTTTTTATTGAGTCAACGGAAGGGTATGTGTTCCACATAGTATTTGTAAGCATGGCATTTAGTGTTGTGTTTCTGAAGGAATTATCTAGCAAGCTTTTATTCAGTGTGGGTAGTGATTTTTTTTTCATCTCCTGAGTCTAAAGCTTGAATTAATCATTATCTGTGTACTGTATAATAGGGACAGAATGTAAGATGAACCTTGCCCTGTTTTCAGGTCTTGGCTATACTAAAATCACATCTTCACATTATTCAGAAACAGCTTTTAAGTAGAAACGTGTTGCTGGAATAAACTTTGTAGTGGCAGAGTGGGTTATAATATGCTAATTTAGCTATTTAAAGAATAAAGTATTTAAAGGGAATACATTAATATTTAGTGCTGGACCAGTAGATCCAGTGTTATAATTCAGATATGTGAGCCATTAATTTATTTATGTTACTTCCCTGGTTTGGCTAATGGTACATGGTTCAACCATTTTCCTCTGTGAATCGGGTTCAGCCATCTCCCAATTATTGATTGATGGACTTCTGATGGGTTTCAATGAGCTCAAGTCGCAGTCCAGAGATTATGTATTCCAGAATAACCTCATCAGCATCAGTAGGAGAGGAAATGATACACAAATGTATTTGAGTACTTGTAACATCTCTATATGTGAATAGAGAACTCTGAAAGCATTTCTCTTCATTTGAAAACTGAAAGAGGGAAAACATTAATGGGAAATGTAAAGAGGCTAAACCTAGAGGAAACATAACAAAAATATCCGGATCCCTCTTTGAAAATTAATTACGTTCGAAAACCATAGCATCTTTTGTGCGTCAAGGATGCCCACTTATATGATGGACAAAAGTGGCAATATCATCCTGATTATTACAGTTTAGAAGAAGGAGGCAAAATGTACATGTAATTTATGATCCTGTCAGTTTCAGCACAAATTAGTTTTGTTTTAGATCAGGAAGACAGTTAAGAAGCAAGAAGACAGAAGAAAAAGAAGAAAAAACAGTGCTGGATTATATTCTGTCATGCATTCATTTACCAGAAAATAGAAACTTGAGTAATCTTTCGCAACCCTGGGCAGCTCTTGTTGTACTTCCTCATATAAGGTAAATATATGATCCTCTACTGCTTCCTGAATAAAATAAAAATCCATGTGTTGGTGTTGATCTGTGAAATATAAAGAAACTTAGTACTACGAGTTACGTGATTTCTAGAATCATAGCAGGCTAGTGCTAAAGCTAGTTATTTTTATTGCAAATAATGGAATGGCCTTTGAGAATATATATGTTACTAGCTGTGCCCTGCCACGCGTTGCTGTGGCTTTTAGTAAGAGTTTTGAATTCTCTGCCTGGCCTCTCTTCCTTCCTTCCCTCGCTCTCTTTCCCTCTCTCTCTCTCACACACTCCTTCCTTTCCCCTCTTTCTCTCTTTCCCCCTTTCTCTCTCTCACACTCCTTCCTTTCTCCTCTTTCTCTCTCTCTCTCCCTCTTTCTCTCTCTCTCACTCCTTCCTTTCCCCTCTTTCTCTCTCTTTCCCTCTTTCTCTCTCTCTCACTCCTTCCTTTCCCCTCTTTCTCTCTCTCTTTCCCTCTTTCTCTCTCACACTCCTTCCTTTCCCCTCTTTCTCTCTCTTTCCCTCTTTCTCTCTCTCACACTCCTTCCATTCCCCTCTTTCTCTCTCTCTTTCCCTCTTTCTCTCTCTCACACTCTTTCTGTTGGGTCATGGGAGTCCTGTGTGCCACGTTTGGTTTATTTCCGTCGTTGCTGGAATTCAGAATGCTTTGATTACAGGTAAACTAAAAATCCCAACAGCTACAACGGAGGGGGGTGGGTGGAGGAGGAGTGCAGGGGCGGGGCGTCGGTGGGTGTGGGCGGGGCTTGGGCGGAGGGGGTTGGAGGAGGAGTGCAAGGGCGGGGCGTTGGTGGGTGTGGGCGGGGCTTGGGCGGAGGGGGGTGGGAGGAGAAGGAGTGCAGGGGCGGGGCGTCGGTGGGTGTGGGCAGGGCTTGGGCGGAGGGGGGGTGGGAGGAGGAGGAGTGCAGGGGCGGGGCATCGGTGGGTGTGGGCGGGGCTTGGGCGGAGGGGGTTGGAGGAGGAGTGCAGGGGCGGGGCGTTGGTGGGTGTGGGCGGGGCTTGGGCGGAGGGGGGTGGGAGGAGAAGGAGTGCAGGGGCGGGGCGTCGGTGGGTGTGGGCGGGGCTTGGGCGGAGGGGGTTGGAGGAGGAGTGCAGGGGCGGGGCGTTGGTGGGTGTGGGCGGGGCTTGGGCGGAGGGGGGTGGGAGGAGAAGGAGTGCAGGGGCGGGGCATCGGTGGGTGTGGGCGGGGCTTGGGCGGAGGGGGTTGGAGGAGGAGTGCAGGGGCGGGGCGTTGGTGGGTGTCGGCGGGGCTTGGGCGGAGGGGGGTGGGAGGAGGAGGAGTGCAGGGGCGGGGCATCGGTGGGTGTGGGCGGGGCTTGGGCGGAGGGGGTTGGAGGAGGAGTGCAGGGGCGGGGCGTTGGTGGGTGTGGGCGGGGCTTGGGCGGAGGGGGGTGGGAGGAGAAGGAGTGCAGGGGCGGGGCGTCGGTGGGTGTGGGCAGGGCTTGGGCGGAGGGGGGGTGGGAGGAGGAGGAGTGCAGGGGCGGGGCATCGGTGGGTGTGGGCGGGGCTTGGGCGGAGGGGGTTGGAGGAGGAGTGCAGGGGCGGGGCGTTGGTGGGTGTGGGCGGGGCTTGGGCGGAGGGGGGGTGGGAGGAGGAGGAGTGCAGGGGCGGGGCGTCGGTGGGTGTGGGCGGGGCTTGGGCGGAGGGGGTTGGAGGAGGAGTGCAGGGGCGGGGCGTTGGTGGGTGTGGGCGGGGCTTGGGCGGAGGGGGGTGGGAGGAGAAGGAGTGCAGGGGCGGGGCGTCGGTGGGTGTGGGCAGGGCTTGGGCGGAGGGGGGGTGGGAGGAGGAGGAGTGCAGGGGCGGGGCATCGGTGGGTGTGGGCGGGGCTTCGGCGGAGGGGAGTGGGAGGAGGAGGAGTGCAGGGGCGGGGCGTCGGTGGGTGTGGGTGGGGCTTCGGCAGAGTGGGGTGGGAGGAGGAGGAGTGCAGGCAGCATGGGCAGGGTAAGATGAAGGAGGGGGCGGAGAGATGCTTTCGACAGGGCAGGAAGCGGCGTGGCGGGGCTTGGACTGGGGGAAGAGGGTGGCAGGGTTAGAAAGGGGCGAGGCTTGGCAGCGGCGTGGGTGGGCTTAGCAGGGGGAGGGGGGAAGTTGCGTGGTGCATGTGTGGGCGAGAAGGGGGCGGGGCGAAGTTGGATGTCGGTGAACTACAACTCCCATACTCAAGGTCACGGAGGGAAGGGGTGGGGCGAAGGGAGGGGGCGGGTCTTTCCGGAGGGGGTGGAAGGAGGAAGGAGTGAGTCAGGGAAGGCAGGGGGGTTTGTTACCGCCGTGTTTCAGGGCCGGAAGGGGTGGGAGGAAGTTGCGATGCGTGTGTGTGTGTTTGTGGCGGCGACGTGTTCGTGCTGGGCGAGGGAGGGAGGGAAGTGCCGTTCGGCCGTTCGGCCATGTGTGCGCGCGCGCTGGGGTCTTTGCGGCAGTGCGCATGCTCAGTTGTTTTGCCACTTTGTGAGTGTGTTGTTGTGTTGTTTGTAATTGTGAGTGGATTAGTTTGTACCGAGTGGGTTGTCCTAGGGCCATGGCAATTTTGGTGCAGTTTCGTTGGGGGGGTTTAGAGTTTACCTGTCCGGTATAACCAACCTAACAGATTTATATATATAGATTGTTGTTCTCCTAGAAAATTATAAGAGTACTTCTTTATCTTCCACCAAATGTTAGGATATATCATTTTTGTGACTTTGTGTTGTGAAGGCAAGTAGTTGCAGAGGTTGTAACACAGCTCAAGTTACTTGCTGGACTAAGATAAGGAGCTATGGCAGAGGAAACAAACATTTAATAATCTTATCTAGTATCCTTTGTAACATTTCCAAATATATTGAGGTGCATGTCTTGGAACACACATAGTTTAATGTCTACATACGCATATGGGCTAAGTGGCAGTACACTAATAGTTGATTTAAAAGTAATGATATTCAGGTTAAATATACCATCAGTTGAATTTTAAAGTTTTGATAAACAATTGGCAACATTATTTTGGAGCCCCTGGTGGTGCATTGGGTTAAATCCTTGTACCGGCAGAACTGCTGATCAAAAGGTTGCCGATTTGATTCCGGGAAGCGGAATAAGCTCCCATCTGCCAGCTCCAGCTATCCGTGCAGGGACAAGAGAGAAGCCTCTCACAGGATGGTAAAACATCTGGGGAACATCCTTGCAGATGGCCAGTTCTCTCACACCAGAAGCAACTTGCAGTTTTCCAAGTCGCTCCTGACACAAAATAAAACCCATTATTTTTAATCAATTCCACCCTGTGTTATGCTTTCTTCCATCAAATTTGATGCAGTTTGTGATTCCAAGGTCCTTAGAAGCTCTTTCTGTGACCACAACCATCTTCTCTTTGGATTGTTTGACTCCAAATTAGTGTAGTTGTCTTCCTGAGTGGTGGAGGAGAAAACATTCAAAAGATTTAGTGTAGGACGAAGTTTCCTGCCATAAGTAAATGCCAGTTACAAGGTGTGGCAAACCATTTTGTTTTCCTGTTACTCAGGTTTGGAAACTATCTGACCTGGGATGTCTATTTCATTCCATTATTCGTGATCTTCTTCCATAATGTGATCCCCTCCCCCTAACTTTTTTTAACAGAAAAGTTCTTGCCCTTTAAAACCCTATATTGTTCTTTCAGATTTACTTTTTAATGCTCTAGTAGTGCTCTTCCTTAATCCACTTGCTTGATTTTTGAGTTAACTTTTTCATTTATGATATTTTATGTCATTTATGATATTTATGATATTTTCATTTATGATATTTTATGTTTTATGAGATTTTGTGCAACCTACATTTTTATAGAGAAAAATGTGGAAGAAGTGTTTAAATAAAGAGTTGCTGGTGCACAAACCAGTTTATGGCTAGGTTTGAGCTCCCTCTCAAGCTAAAATAGAAATCAAACTTTATATATGTTGAAAAGACAGATGTGCTATCCTTGGAAATCAGGTCTCACGTATATGGTCTACTTAAATCAGAGTACAGGCAGTTGTCCAGTTACAAACATCCAACTTACAAATGACTCATAGTTAAGAATGGGGGTAGATAACAGGAAGTTGTGATTGTGATTTTTCTTCATGGCAGGAGGTTGGACCCATGTGGTCTCTTCCAACTCTATGATTCTATGAAGTGAGAGAAATCTATCCCTAGGAAGGAAAATTAAGTTATCATGGGGAAAAATGTGTATCCACTGAAGCTTTAGCATCAATCCTTGTTTCCACAACAAGCCAAATTTTACAAAATCTAATTCTCACAGGGACAGAAAGTGAGGTGAAATCTTCTGAACAGGGGCATGGGCAGCAAAACAAACACCACAGGAGTGTTAATATTTCCCTATGTTATCCAAAGTTACACACACACATGGCTGGCTGGCTGGCTGGAGTTCCACTTTAAAAATGTACCCGTTCTGACTTACAAACAAATTCAGCTTAAGAACAAACTTATGGAATCTATCTTATTCATAACTTGGGACTGTATTCTCTTCTTCAGAAGGTTTGTTGAATTCATTGGGCCTTTGATTGAATCTCATTTGCTGAGGAGTAAATTCAGTAGGAAATAGTGAAACTTACGAATAAAGATGCAAATTTGTTGGAAGCTGTGAATTTTTGATGTACTTTAAATCTTGAACTTCATCCAATGCTAAATTTGTATTTCAATATTTTAACAGACCACTTGTCAAAGAAACTGTCATACCAGCAGTAAAACATTTTGTTGAATCTGTGTTTACTGCTCTGGACAAAGGAGAGCTCTGCAAAGGTTAGTTCCTTGCCATTGTTCTATCATTGTGGGTAAAATAGAAAATATAGTTTGTTGGAAATAGGAGTGTTCTCAAGTTTTCTTGACACCAAATATGATGAAAGTACTATAAAAAGTTGTTTTTCCTAAGAAGGCCTCTTATGCTGATTTAAAAACAGAAGCAGAGGTAGAAAATGTTCCTTTTTTATCACAGTTCCCAAAGACCTCTAGATAGGTTGAGAAATGGGAGAATTTGGAAATGGCAACGCAAAAATAGTGTTTTGAAACTCTGCGTAGATGCATTTTGGTTCTTGCTGAAAGTGAAGCGTTGTAGAAAAAGACTAGTGACAATTCCGTGTATTTTGTACTGGGCAACTGTTCATAAAACTTTCAGGTGGAGGAATTGAAAAGAACAAAAAGGGTTCAAGTAAAGTTCTGATTTAATGTATTGTCGAAGGCTTTCATGGCTGGAATCACTTAGTTCTTGTGGGTTTTTTCGGGCTATATGGCCATGTTCTGATTTCTGCCAAGTTCTGATTTCTGCCAAATGACAGTTGGAATGGCTGTGGTGTACGATTTTTGAATCATGTGATTTTAATAGTTAATCTAGGATTATTTTAATGCTTTGGCTGAATGTTTACATTTTGTTTATGTTTTATGTTTAATGGTTGTAATGATTTTAAGTCATAGTTATATGTAGTAATTATTTATTATGATTTTGTTGTTTTACTGTATGTTGACATTGAGTTTTTATCGTTAGTATGTTGTAAACTGCCTTGAGTCCCCCCAGGGGTGAGAAAGGCGGTATATAAATACAGTTAATTAATTGGAGATTATTGATTACAGAAGTCATCAAGTGTAAATATGGAGTAGTGGTTTTTTAACAGATATGAGCAATTGCCACCATGTTTACCAGTAGTATGGATGCTTCATGAGCAGAAGGCTCTTCTCTCCTGGTTTCTATTCAGATTATGCCCTGATTAGCTTGATTAGAATGATGGCTCTGCAATCAGGGAGATATTTCGAGGTTGCAAAGTCACCGTGCTTTTGCTTCATAATCTGATTAGAAGACAGCAGCTATGGTACTTTTCTTGTCCTGTTTAATGCCGACCCCATATTCACTAAGCGTTTTTGGGCAGAATGGACCTTCTTCAGTCAACATGTGTGAGGCTTACTTTGCAAGTAACAAAGCAGCTAATATTCTCAGCAAACATTTTGTAGTGAGGAACTAAAAACTCAGCCCTGGTAATAGCTTGAGGAAAGATAAATATATTTAAAGCATACCAGGAGGACTCCAAATGGAAAGTATGTTGAATTCCCAGTTCCATAATCTGGATCCACATAGGAAAGCTCTGTCCTATGTCCCTCACAGATGAGTTTGAGCAAGGTCTATAATGTATCTATTATGCAGGCAAACTATTGTGTTGTTGCCAAAGGCTGTCTGGCCATGTTCCAGAAGCATTCTCTCCTAAAGTATCTCCCACATCTATGACGGACATCCTCAAGAGGTTGTGCACAAAAGGATGTCTGCCATAGATGTGGATGTCTGCCATAGATGTAGGTGAAACGTCAGGAGAGAATGCTTCTGGAACATGGCCAAACAACCCGGAACACTCACAGCAACCTATTGTGTTGTTCTTTGTGTTGCTTCTAAATTCTCCAGATTTTCCTTATTTTGATGGTACCACATCACCAAGTTTCTGTAGGACCATTCCAGTGATATATATGTAATCATCTACATCACTGAAAGTAAAAAAGATGTGCATTACATGTAAGAATTAAAATAAGAAATTTCATATTCACAACATGACATAACTGTACCTCTAAATTTTAACAGGAACTAATAATATTTGTGTATAATTTCTCTGCATAACTTACATTATTTGTGGATCTGAATGTTCAGCATCCTGTAGGTATCTTTGCATTTTTTGTGTGAACAAACTCATTTCAGATATTGGAGTTAATGTTTTGTGAGATGTCATAGTGACTGTAAACTGTTTTCAATCTGAGGTTTGAAAGCACTTCTTAAGGAGGAATTCACAATGTATATATATATTCATATCCAGTTTATTCTGCTTCGTTTTCCCAGGAAGCTTATTTGTGGCCTGCCAAGCTGTGAGCACGCTGCTTAGTTTAACAGAATCTTTGGAAATTCTAGATCTGTTACCCATGGAGCATGTAAAGACTCTGTTGATGTATGTAAAAAAGGAAAATTTTGTATGATATATTAAATATTAAATCCATGTGAAGTTTGGTCATTTCCTCCTGTATTTCAAGCTGTGTTTAAAAGAATGTCTTAGCTAGGGTTTATGAGCATTCAGCGAGAGATTGTGATTGAGAAAAGAATATGCATTTTTCAGATGTAAATATTGTTAGGGAAAGCTACCCTAAAATATACAGCAGAGCATCCAAAAACAAACAGGATATGAAAGTTGAGCATCAGCTCACAGCTAGCAGAGCTTGAAGTGTTATGTGATGTGGCTGTACAGAATTCAGAGCTTAGGAGGCAAACATGCAGAGTCCAATATTAAAAGTCACAAAAGGTTTATTTACAATAATAAGAAATAACTGCATTGCTTAGTAGTAAAGAACTGGGTCTGAGCTACTCTAGCATCCTTCTCTTCTAAGGTTTCAAGAGAAGGAAAAACTCAACCACTACATCTCTCCTGACACACAGGCAGAGAGAGATCTCAAAGCACACAGCACATACTCTCGGCAGAGTGCAGCATCCTCCAGCCCACGTCTCTTCCCGGGCCCCCTTGTCCCGTTCCATTAGCACAGTCAGTGCTAATAAGAAGGTAGAAATCAGATTCAAGTCAGATTCAAAGAGCTTGCAGTAGAAAATTATCCATTTTAAACAACCAATCAGAATAAGAGCAGAAACAGAGAGGAGAGAGGAAAAAGATACGTTCCCAACTGTCATTCAGGAGATATGGGAAAAGGGAAACCCTAAGTCTGTATTAAGCTAACTAAACTGTTCCTTGTTGAGGACTTGAGACTTGGGCAGTGTGGAGTTGAATCCCAACAAATATAAGTATTTCATGTGAGGGTTTCCCTGAGACTTGAACACTATTTCATGGGTCCCTCTGGCAAAGACATTGAACAAGACTGCCCCAGTTGTTGTTCATTTGTTCAGTCGTTTCCGACTCTTCGTGACTTCATGGATCAGTCCACGCCAGAGCTCCCTGACGGTTGTCACCACCCTCAGCTCTTTCAAGGTCAATCCAGTCACGTCAAGGATCCCATCCATCCATCTTGCCCTTGGTCGGCCCCTCTTCCTTTTTCCTTCCATTTTTCCCCAGCATCATACTCTTCTCTAAGCTTTCCTTTCTTCTCATGATGTGGCCAAAGTACTTCATCTTGGCCTCTACTATTCTTCCCTCCAATGAGCAGTTGGGCTTTATTTCTTGAAGTATGGACTGGTTGGATCTTCTTGCAGTCCAAGGCACTCTCAGAACTTTCCTCCAACACCACTGTTCAAAAGCATCTATCTTCCTTCGCTCAACCTTCCCTATGATCCAACTCTCACATCTGTAGGTGACTATGGGGAATACCATTGCTTTAACTGCCCCAGACCAATAGTTTTTCTGTGAACTTGGTAACTTATCCTAAGCAGGCTATTTATGCTCAGCTTCCATTCATATATGAATTTACATTACAGAATAGTTAAATATACATTATAAGTATTGTATAGGAAGTTATTTGAATACTTGAAAATATTGTAAAAATGCTAAATGTTATGCCATTTCCATGGGTAGGGAATATGTTTTGGGGGGGGGGGGGAGTAGAAGTCCGAAATAAACTTTACCAAGTTCTGGTTGCTTTGTATCTTTTTAGTCTTATGTACAAGTACATTTTAATTTTCACTCTTTTCCTAGGACATTTCCTTCAGAGCTGTCAGCACTGCTATTAGCTGATCTCTACTGCACAAGATTAGCCTTATGTGGTCACCGTGAACACCTGTCTAAAGAGAATCTGATAGAACTATTTTCTAAACTGCGAGACAATATTTCAGCAAGTGTATCCAGGGTAAGCTGATTTGCTTCCTACAGGGCATTCTCAGTAGCAGGCATGTAGCCGGGAGGCTCGGGGGGCTTCAGCCCCCCCCCCCAAATTCTCATGGTGGTTCGCGAAAAGGCCTTACTGGTGCATTATTTTAACTGTTATGTTTATTCATATCATGATCTGATAACCATACTCAATATATCCCATATGCATGAGGGTATTGGGGTAATGATACAAAAGGTTTGCTAGGCTAGACTCTCTTTCACTCAGACTCAGCCCCCTCCCCCGAAACTCAGCCCCGCCCTGAACTCCCCTTGAAAGAAATTCAGCCCCCCCCCCCCCCGAAACGAAATCCTGGCTACGGGCCTGCTCAGTGGTGGTCCCTGGGCTATGGAACTCCCTCCCCCGCGAAATTAGATCAGCTCCCTCCCTCCTGACCTTCAGAAAGAAATTAAAAGCATAGCTGTGGGACCAAGCCTTTGGGCAATCAGAAAAAGAATCTGGACCATGAGGGAGGTGGAAGAGAAAGGGTTTGTGCCCCAGAAAAAGGCTGCTGCATTTTCTGGCAGTTCAAAACTTGCCTCCGGGCTGAGAGGGGCGGTATACAAGTATAGTAAATAAACAAACAAACAAATAAATAAATAATTTCTGTGCATTTCTCAGGAGATGGAAAGAGGAGGAGGCAGGAAGCCACGTGGTACTGTGGAGCCCCTCACTATCACCCGCAGAATGTAGCAGCATCCCTAGTCTAAGGGATGCTGCTACATTCTTTCCATTGCTTTCCTATTATGCCCTATTGTTGTATGGTAATTACATCTTTTTCAGTGTACCATGTATTTTATACCAAGGAGAGATATAATGAAGTTTCCTTTTTTTTATAGGTACGGCTGTTGACAATAAGGATTTTAAATCATTTTGATGACGTGGAGGTAAACTTTTTAAGTTGTAATTCAATGAAGCCAACTTTTGTGTACCATTCATATAAAAATAATGCTGCCCAAATACTACTTGAACAGTGAAGATTCTGTGGTAAATAAAATATTGTATAGTTCACTGATTATGTAACTTGCATAGCTCTATTAGTATGGGATTCTTCTTTTTAAGTAGTCTTCATTTAGCATTCTAGTTAGTGAGCATTTAAGAAAAAATAAATTTTACTCTATTGTTTTATTTTTCAAAAAATGTCACAAATAGTTAGGAAGAGCTCACATTTACATTTTGTGTTGTGTTTATTTTCTTCTTAATTGAAAAAAGATCTTTGTCATAACTGTCTACGTATTTTCTTTATATGTTAGTTTTGACATATTGGACCTTCAGCAGATTTTAGATGCTGGAGCAAACTTTAAGTAAGATGTCTGTGCCTATTCTCTTGTTTAAAATAATGTTGTGTATTTTCTCTGATCTGCTAAGGATGGGGGAACTGAGGAGCTACAGTCTGTGTTTGCTATATTACTTCAAGCAGAACTTGTACCAGCGAGTGTCAATGATTATCGTGAGAAGCTGCTCCACCTAAGAAAACTAAGACATGATGTTGTGAAATCCTTGATCCCAGAGGGACCTTTGCAGGAGGTAAAATATCATTTGTTGAAAGACTCATCTCAACTTCTACCCTTTGTTAATGAGGGTCATGTCATGTTTTCCTTTGTGTTTTTTCACAATGGGTTTAAGAACATTGTGGGTGTTGCCATAACTGGTTTCTAAAAATAGATTTGTTACAACAGCTGAGAATGTCCCCATTTCTCTCCTTCACTCAAGGAAATGGGAGTATGATCTGAACTTGTCCACTGTGAATTATGGTTTTGAGTTTTGCATTAAGGAAGACATGAGGAGATTAAGTTTCTGTTAACAAAACTCGGGAGAATTTTGATTGAAAATCTAAAGGACAACACTATACGTTTGTTGAAATGTATTTAAAAATGCATGATGATGATTCATGTAGATATCATTATATAATACACTATTATATTGTTATTATTCTCTTATTACAGTCAGCACTCCACATTTGCTGGGGTTAGGGACACATAAAAGTGAAAAACCATAAATACAAAATTGCTTCTCGGCCTTTTGGCTAAGATCAAGTGTAAAATTGCTATTTTTTAATCTGAGAGAACACCTTTCCTGGATTAACTAAATTCTCCAGCATGACTTTATGTTCAGCTCCTCCCAGAAGTTGTCCATAGAATCTCATTAGTGTCTAGACCAGGTGTCCCCAAACTAAGATCAACGGGCTGGATGCGGCCCTCCAGGGCTATTTAGCCAGTACCTCCCCTAAACTTTAGACTTAGGGTCACCCTAAGTCTTAAATGACTTGAAGGCACACGGTAACAACAATTCTAATTAGCCAAAAGCAGGCCCACGCTTCTCACTGAAATACTGATAAATTTATGTTGGGTAAAATTGTTCTTCATTTTAAATGTTGTATTGTTCTTTCATATATTTTTTCGCTGTAAATAAGATATGTGCAGTGTGTGTAGGAATTTGTTCATGTTTTTTTCCAAACTATAGTCCGCCCCCCAATAGTCTGCTTCAAAAGTTTGGCCCACAGATTCCTAGACAGAACCTTTTAATTAATTTTTTGAATAATCAATTTTTTAGACTTTTCTGGGATGAATTAAGTTCTCATCTTTCTCCACTTTTCTCAGAAATGCTACTTTTTATTATAGTTAAGGAACAGTACTTGCATTGACCTATGGATTAGTTGACCCAGTTTCAGTTTTTTTGACCAAAACTTCGAGTCTAAAGTAAGTCCCATTGCATTCAATGAAACTTACATCTGAATAGTACATAATAGGTGTGCACTGTTTGTGTTGTTAACTAATCTGCTATAATGTGCATACACCATATACAGAAAGGACTGGAAAAACCCAGGACAGCGGATCTGTGGCTTATATACTAGGAAGTGGTTGAAATAGCCCACATTCTGAATGGTTTCAGAAAAAGTTTAATGGATTGTTGGTGTTATATGTGCAAGTCATGTTGACTTCACCTTATGTTTTCTTGGCAAGGTTCATTAAGAGGAAGAGGAAGTTTACTATTGTCATCCTCTTAGTCTTGAAAGGGTGTTACTTGCCCAGTGTCACCCAGTGGATTTCTATATTTGAGCAGGGATTTGAACTCTGGTCTGTCAAAGTCCTAGCCTAAAATTGAAACCACTTCACCAGCTCTCTATGTCCTTGACTGTTATTCCTTGAAATGCTCTAAGCGATCACTGAAATAAATAAACTTGTAAAATGTAAGGAAAGGGGTTTGTATAAAGAAGTACCACTCACCTAAAATTATAAATATTAATGATAGTTTCAAGATCAAAGCAAACATCTTGGGATGTTATTTCTAGGTTCCTCTTCGGTATCTACTGGGAATGCTTTATATCAACTTCAACCCACTATGGGGTCCTGTGACTGAACTCATAACGTAAGTATTTTTTTCCCCTAGAAAGTAAGTACCCATACAGATCTAAGTGCAGATCAAATTATAAAAATGTATTTGAGAGCTACCTGGTCACCTACTTTTCCCAAAACATATTTTCCTTCATTTTAGTTCTCATGCAAATGAAATGGAGAACAAGCAATTTTGGAAAGTCTACTATGAACATTTGGAAAAGGCTGTGTCCTATGCTGGTAAGACATTCCATATAGAGATTTAACCTTTCCAAGTTCAAAGTTGCTCATTAATTAGGTCTAGCAATTTCTGACTTATCTCAAACCTTGCCTCTTTGTACTGTTTATATGTTATTTCCTTTCTCATTCCATGGCGTAGTCCCCTAAATCTTGTTAAGGTAGAGCTTCAAGTTAAGGCTTCTTGGGGTTATTTTATTAACTGTATTGTAGTCAAAATACTAAATGCAATTATACAATATGCACAGTATTGTAAGAAATGTACAATTCAGTAGTATGTGATTAGAAGCTACTAGAGATATTTCTACATTTTAAAATAAAACTCCTTATTCATTTTCTGTAGAAAAGGAGCTACGTAATGAGCTCGAAGAACAGGAAGGCACTGGAAATGTTGAAGAAGAAACCTTCAAAGAAGATGTCAGAACTTTGTATTTTGAGCAGCTGAAATACCATACATGCTGCAATGAGAGGGTGGACCATGCAAACTTTCGGTTTCTGCTTTGGAAGGCAATGTCAAAATTTCCAGACAGAGTGGAACCCAGATCAAGAGAACTTTCCCCTCTTCTCCTAAGGTTTATTAAGTAAGTGAGAATTTTCAATAACAACAAGAAAGATGTGGGAGTTTAACGTTTTAGTACTTGGGTGAACATATAATACTGTCCATTACTGTGGATAATGGATCATGACTGTTAGGATCACAATCTAAGTGGAGTAGCAGAGTTTGTTTGGTAATTATAATTTCTGGGCACGTAGATATTTTGTTTCTGTTTGATGCTTTCAGCAGACAAGGATGCAAGCAATTATATAAATATAACAAGCTCTGTTTACTGATAACTTCATGTACAGTAGAGTCTCACTTATCCGACCTTCACTTATTCAAAGTTCCGTATTATCCAACACTCTTATCTGAAGGAAGGAGTTTGCAGGACCAGAAGCAGAAGCATCCTCCTTCCTTCCCTCAACCCTTCCGGTGTGAGCAAGGGGCAGCAAGGAGGAGAGCAGGTGGTGAGAAAAGTAGGCCGCATCGACTGGGCCTGCTAGCTCTCCCCTCCCCTGGGCCTTGTGGCTCATCTTTCCCTGCGGCCTTACTTCTTTCTCAGGCCTTGCAACCAGCAGCCTCTGCTACCTGCCCCCTCCCTGGGGCCTTGCAACTCATTTTTTCCAGGGATTTACTTTTTTCTCGGGCCTTGTGGCCCAATTCTGGGGTCTGCTGCTTCCTTTTCTCTCTTTGTAGCCTTTTCCTACTTGAAGCTAGTGACTTGTACCAACGTTGCCCCATCGCTGTTATCCATATCGGCTCTCATCCTTTGCTATTTGTTAACAACACTGTTGATAAACTGGGAAGGGAACAGAGGGTGGAGTGGGGGGCTAGATTCCAGAAATAGCATTGCAAGGTTAGGCAAGGATTGGAAGGAGGTTGTATGGCACAAAAAGAAGTCATTAAAACAAATAATTTGGAAAGAATTACGGGATGAAGCCACAAAATTGAAGTGCAATATGGACGAGGAGAGGTATTCCATTGGCCGAGGGGCCCCCATAGAAACCATAACGGGGAGGCGGAGATGCGGGAAAGGGAGACCGTCAATTCGGCCTAGAGATAACGGAAAATTTAAAATAACTCAAATTCGGCCTAGGGATAGAAAAAGAAATTTAAGAACTTGTAATCGGTCTCCTGACATGGTAAGTGGGTGTACCAAGGATGGCGGTCCCTCTGGGTTGAAGGTGGTACTGCTGAACGCCAGATCTGTCAACGGAAAAACATCTTTCATCCAAGATATAATTCTGGAGGAGCGGTCAGATCTGGCGTGCATTACGGAGACCTGGTTGGACGAAGCCGGAGGAGTAAATTTGACCCAGCTTTGTCCACCAGGCTTCTCCGTACAGTACCAATCGAGACCTGGAGGACGGGGAGGCGGAGTTGCGGTTGTCTATAAGAATTCCATTCCCCTGACCAGAGGCCCCATCCCGCAGTCAACTAATTTTGAATGTGTCTACCTGAAGGTGGGTGACCGGGACAGAATAGGGATTCTGTTAGTGTACCGCCCACCTCGCTGCACTACGGTCTCCCTACCTGAGCTAGCAGGGGTGGTCTCGAGCCTGGCATTGGAGTCCCAACGGCTTCTTGTGCTGGGGGACTTCAATGTACATGCTGAGACTACCCTAGTAGGAGCGGCTCAGGACTTCATGTCTTCCATGGCAACCATGGGGCTGTCCCAACAGATATCTGGCCCCACTCACAGTGCTGGACACACATTGGACTTGGTTTTCTGTCAGGGATGGGAGCAGAGTGGCGGTGTTGAGGAGTTATCCATCTCTCCGTTGCCATGGACCAACCACTATCTGGTCAGCTTTAGACTTACTGCACCTCCCAACCTCTGCAGAGGTGGGGGACCCATTAAGTTGGTCCGCCCCAGGAGGCTTATGGATCCGAATGGATTCCTGACGGCTCTTGGGGATTTTCCCGCTTCCTTGGTTGGTGATCCTGTTGATGCCCTGGTGTCTCACTGGAATAGGGAGATGACTAGGGCAATAGACACGATTGCTCCGGAACGTCCCCTCTCAAGTAGCCGAGCTAAACCAGCTCCTTGGTTCACCGAGCTGGCAGCAATGAAGCGAAGGAAGAGGAGACTAGAGCGCGTGTGGCGTTCGGACCCGAGCAAGTCAAATCGAACACGGTATGTCGCTCTCCTCAGGGCATATGCCGTGGCAATAAAGGCGGCAAAGAAATCTTTCTTTGCGGCCAATATTGCGTCCGCAAAGAACCGTCCGGCTGAGCTGTTTCGAGTTGTCAGAGGTCTATTAAATCCCACCAAGTCGGATGGGAACCCTGACAACTCGACGGCCCGCTGTGAAGCTTTTGCTCGGTTCTTTGCGGACAAAGTCGCTTTGATCCGTTCCGACCTGGACACCATGTTAACGGCAGTCTCAGAGGATGTAACACGAGCATCTGCTTATCCGATTTCGTTGGATTCATTTCAATTGGTGAAACCTGAGGATGTGGACAAGATGCTTGGAGGAATGAGAGCTACCACATGCATCCTAGACCCCTGCCCATCCTGGCTTCTAAAGGAGGCCAGAGGGGGATTGGCCGAGTGGGTGGAGGTGGTGGTTAATGCCTCCCTTCGGGAAGGCAAAATTCCAGCCAGCTTAAAACAAGCTGTGATAAAACCGCTGTTGAAGAAACCATCACTGGATCCTACTCAATTCGTCAACTTTCGGCCTGTTTCCAATCTTCCCTTTTTGGGCAAAGTCCTGGAACGTGTGGTGGCCTCACAACTCCAGGCATTCTTGGTAGACACTGATTATCTAGATCCGGCACAGTCTGGTTTCAGGCCGAGACATGGTACCGAGACAGCCTTGGTCGCCTTAGTGGATGATCTGCGCAGGGAGCTAGACAGGGGGAGTGTGTCCCTGTTAGTTCTGCTGGACCTCTCAGCGGCCTTCGATACCGTCGACCACGGTATCCTTCTGAGACGCCTCGCGGGAATGGGCCTTGGTGGCACTGCTCTGCAGTGGCTCAGGTCCTTCCTAGAGGATCGTACTCAGAAGGTGTTGCTGGGGGACAACTGCTCTACCCCACAACCATTGACTTGTGGGGTTCCGCAGGGCTCAATATTGTCCCCCATGTTATTTAACATCTACATGAAGCCGTTGGGAGAGATCATCCGGAGTTTCGGAGTGCGGTGTTATCTGTACGCAGATGACGTCCAACTCTGTCACTCCTTCCCACCTACTACTAAGGAGGCTGTTCAGGTCCTGAACCGTTGCTTGGCCGCTGTATCGGACTGGATGAGGGCGAACAAATTGAAATTGAATCCAGATAAGACAGAGGCACTCCTGGTCAGTCGGAACACCGAACAGGGTATAGGGTTACAGCCTGTGTTGGACGGGGTTACACTCCCCCTGAAGACGCAGGTTCGCAGCTTGGGTGTGATCCTGGACTCCTCGCTAAGCTTGGAACCCCAGGTCTCGGCGGTGTCCAGGGGAGCATTTGCACAACTCAAACTTGTGCGCCAGCTGCGCCCGTACCTTGGGAAGTTGGACTTGGCCACGGTGGTCCACGCTCTGGTCACATCCCGGATTGATTACTGCAACGCGCTCTACGTGGGGTTGCCCTTGAAGACGGCCCGGAAGTTTCAGATGGTCCAGCGCTCGGCAGCCAGGTTGCTAACAGGAGCGGCACTCAGGGAGCACACCACTCCTCTGCTGAGCCAGCTCCACTGGCTGCCAATCCGCTACCGGGCTCAATTCAAGGTGCTGGCCTTGGCCTATAAAGCCCTAAACGGTTCTGGCCCCGCTTACCTCTCCGAACGCATTTCCGCCTACGAACCGACTAGAATATTAAGATCGTCTGGGGAGGCCCTGCTCTCGATCCCGCCTGCGTCACAGGTGCACTTGGCGGGGACGAGAGACAGGGCCTTCTCAGTGGTGGCCCCTCGGCTATGGAATGCCTTACCAGCAGACATCAGACAGGCACCTTCGTTGCTGGTGTCTCGGAGAATGGTCAAGACCTGGCTTTACGAACAAGCGTTTGGCTAGGCAGTGCAACTAACTAAGGAAGACGGTAACTGAACATAGGAACGGCACAATGACTATGAGAATGGATCTGACTTTAACGGAGGCGCTATATATGTTGTTTGTTGATTTGTCTGTCTGATGTTAATTGTTGTGGAGCGACGTTGTCGTCCCGGTTGTTGTATTGCTGTGTTTTTAATTGCACTGTAAACCGCATAGAGTCGCCTGTCAAGGGCTGAAATATGCGATATAAAAGTGAAGCAAATAAATAAATAAAATAAATTTTCCTGAGCATCGGGGTCTGTTGCTTCACAGGACCTGGCTGCCTCCTTTCCGGAGGCCTCACAAAACACCCGGGCCTTGCTGCCCTCCTCTTCCGGGGCCGGCTGTCTCTTGGTGTCTAGCACTGTGCAGTTGAAAGGTAGTGCCAAAGACAAGGGAACTGGGAGCAATGGGGGCTGGAGGAGACTCCGTATTATCCGTTATTTTCCTTTATCCGAAGTTCTGCCAGCCCCTTTATGTCGGATAAGCGAGACTACTGTATTTAAAGATACAGGCACATTTCTTGTCCAGGGTTAAAAACTTCAGTAATGTTTCAGAGGGTTTGTATCTTGAACTTATAATCTTTAAAAGTTTCTTCATAAACTGTGTTGCTTTATTTGAAAGTAAACTCTTTAATAAGAGTTTACTTTCAAATAAAACACAAGCCTCAATAGTTTTGGCTCCTAATACTACTTCTGCACTCTAACAGACTCAAGCTTCAACAACTTCTCTAATTGTCACCCTGTTTAAAACTGAACTTTCTAAAGCGTCACTGAGCCAATCATATGACCTGTATCCCCCTCGCACTGCTTTAAGTATATAGAGATGAGGTAACTGCAAACAACATATAAGATATATATTTCAGGTTATAAAGCAACACATTAAAAAAACAGACAAACATCATATAGACGAGGCTTAAGAAGGTAGCTTTCCCTGACATCCATGTGCTAGTATACAAATAGAATACTTTTTAAAAAAAAAACAAAAAACAAGGGAATTAGGAAGGGACACCAGTGATTGTCAGGAAGAACAACCAGAAACATGTGGCAATTTATTTTTTTCCCTCACTTTTCTTTTTGTTTTTACAGCAATGAGTATTATTCTGCGGATTCACTAATAGCTCCTGTGCAAGATCTTAGGAAGAAAGGTGTTGATCATAATGTGAAAGAGGATCACACTGAGGATATAAATCCATCTATGAAAGAGGATGAGAAAGATGTCATTGAAGGAGAGAAACCGGTTTCTGATGAAGCACTGGCGGAAGAAATGCCAATAAAGAAGTCAAGAAGAGCTGCGGCAAAGTATGTATGACCTGATTGTAATGAAAACAAACAAACATATATTTCTCAAATATTGAGGAGAATCCCTTTGAATGCCATATTGGCCAAGAATTTTATTCTTCTGTCACGTCTTGGGATTTTTTTTTACAGTATTTGTTTCACCCTTTGTGCCACTCAAGATTAAAAAACTATTTTAACAATATGGTGATCATACATTTACTGTTGTTAGTGGAAACAAACCAATTACACAAACTATTGCTGAAGTTCGTTTATTTGTACTAACCACAATTGACATTGACCTCAGGTTGTCCTGATTTTGGAAACATGACATAATCTTTAATGGCTCTAAATGCTTCTGAATCCCTCTCAATGACCGTGGAACCAAAAGATTGAACTTTAGCCACAAGAAGGATGAACTAAATTAGTTACCAAATGGTGAGAAGCCGGGTGTAGAAGCTGAGTCCTGCCTTCTTCTGTCATTGAGATGATCATTTACAGCTTCTCGCTTCATCCACTCTAATTTACTGTTAACTATCCAGTGATGCAGATTGTTTAGCAAATCCTATTTGAATTAACTTCAGCATCTTTTGTACGTTCAAAAAATACCCTTTACATTTCCAGAATTTGCATTCTATTTTGCATTGGTTTATTTGTACCATTTTGTTTTACAGACAACTCATTGCACACTTGCAAGTATTTGCCCAGTTTTCGAATCCACGTGCATTGTATTTAGAACCACAGTTGAAGGAAATATATATTCAGGTAAAATTTCTAATCGTATTAAAAGTTTTATATAGAACATTTGTGTAATGAATTACTTGCAAATATAGTGTTCCCTCACTTATCGCAGGTGTTACGTTCCAGGACCACCAGCGAAAAGTGAAAATCCGTGAAGTAGGGACACTATAGTCCCCCTAGGAGTGAGAAAAGCAGTATATAAATACTGTAAATAAATAAATAAATAAATAAATAAATATTGCATTCCAAGGGTGAGACAGAAGTGAAGAGATATTTAAAGGCACCACATACCTTATTTCTTTTTTGCTAGCTATCTCTGCTTTGCTTTGCAATCTCTCTTGATTGGCTGCCTCTCTTCCGAGGGGAAGGATAAAACCCCCTTCCACACGCCATCATTGCCAGAAGGTGGGGTTAGAATGCCACTCTGGGCAACAGTAATCATTCATAAACTGGGAGGCAAAAACCCGCGAAACAGCGGGTCCGAGAAAAGTGAACTGCAAAGTAGCTAGGGAACACTGTACTTTGAAAACTACTTTGTATCAGCAGTATGCCTGTTTATGTAAAGGATATGCATTACATTTTGAAGGAATTAGCCAGTGCCATGTTATGGAAGAATAGACCGATTAACCTTAACCTGCACTGCTCTCTAATTTTGTCTCTCTGAGACAGAGGTTATGTTGGCAGAGAATATTACATAATTAAGAAGAAACAACTGCATATTGTTTGCTTATCTTTCTATTCTATGTTTCTTTTGGGACTGGCAGATCAAAGAGAGTTCGGATTCTTTGGGGCTATTAGAATTTGTTTCATCATTGGCCCCATCTACACTGGCCATTTAATGCAGTTTCATGCCAGTGTTGAAAAAACTGGTTTTGCGGTGCAGTTGATTAGATAGGAAATCTTAGAATCAGTTTGAGGCCCGGATGGTGATTATACAAACCACAAAGCACTGTTGCGCTTGAAGGGTTTTCTTTCATGTACTTTCTTGGCAGTTTGTTGTCCATCCACCAGTTTTAAGCAAGCTTTGAACTGCATTAGATGGTCAGTGGAGATAGGGCCATTGATAAGGAAGTAAAAACCTATGTGAGATAATTTTGTTTTGAACTGTGCTGACTAAAAAGAAGAAGGATGATTCTTAGAGGTTCCTTGGTTTCTCTGTGTGTCTGGAGTAGGGAGAGAGAGGTAGACAGACAGATTGTTGTAAATCCTCTTAATAGTTAGCTCTTTTGTGGAAGAGATGGAAATTAATATTGAACTACAAGTCTCAGCATACCTCTTCACTTATTTTTGTGGGCTAGGTAGGAATTATAACTGGACAATATCTGGAGGGCCTTTTGATCTTCCCACCTCCACAGTTTGTGGATTCTCTTCAAATAGAACACAGATTGTACTAAAATGCTATTTACAAAGTCAGTACAAGACAAACTGATACATTTGTGTTATCTTACGGCTTTTGTTTCTTATCAAACATTCTTCAGCTGCTCAGTCATCAAGACCAGAATGTGCAAAAAGTAGCTCTTGACTGTATCATGACCTATAAGCATCCACACTTATTGCCGTACAGGTAAGAAATAAGTCATGGTTTGACAGTATGTTTTGCTCTACTCATTATATGAGTAGATTTGCATTGATAGAACTAATTGCATTGATAGAACTAATTATGATGCATGGGTGCAACTTTGTGTTCAAGCTTCACTGTCTCTTCATTTGATCATAACTAACTTGAGTCAGTGATCTTCTCTTTTGATTTGCAATGTAAGTTAAGATAGTCCGGGGAGGCCCTGTTCTCGATCCCACCCCCCTTAGGCGTGACTAGTGAGGACGAGAGACAGGGCCTTCTCAGTGGTGGCCCCTCAAATATGGAATTCTCTCTCCATGGAAATTAGATCAGCTCCCTCCCTCCTGACCTTCAGGAAGTAAGTTAAATCCTGGTTGTGGGACCAAGCGTTGGCACAATGATTCCCAGTTCAACAATGATTTCTCAGTGCAATAATGAATAATGCAAATGACAATTGGAATGGCTCCTGGAATATGCTTTTGGACTGTGTAATTTTAAGTAATTACCGTATATTCCAGCATATAAGACGACTCCCATGCATAAGATGACTCCCGCATATAAGACGACCCCAGACTTTTGAGAAGATTTTCTTGGGTTAAAAAGTAGTCTTATACGCCAGAATATACAGTATTTTAATTGTTTTAATTATGTGATTTTAAGGTATATGTTGTTTTACTTTTATATGTACTCAAGGCATCGAATAGTGCCTTTGCTGTGAGCCACCCTGACTCCCCTCCGGGGTGAGAAGGGTGGGATATAAATGTGGTAAATAAATAAATAAATGTTTTAGAATTTTGGCTCTTAAATATCAGACTTTTTTCTCAATATTGCCTTATATATTTAGAGAGAACTTGCAACGGCTTCTGGAAGACAAGACATTTAAGGAAGAAATAGTTCATTTCAGTATTTCTGAAGAAAACACCATAGTTAAAACAATACACCGACCAGAACTTGTACCTGTTTTAATGAGGTGAGGAAATGAGTCATATATTATTCTGGAAGTCAGGTCTACATACTTTTTAGCAGATCGTCATTCTACCTTCTTTTTAGGTAGAATGCACTACTGTGTTTTTTCTGGTAAACTTGAATATGTTTACTAAGTCTGTGCAGTTCTTAACATAAGTGAACAAAGCCAACAAACCATTTCCCTTCTTTATGTGGCTTCTGAAAAGTGAATATAATCCCATTCTTGTTGGTCTTGGAAGGATTCTGTACGGACGCATGAGAAACAAAACTGGAAGCAAGACACAAGGGAAATCTGCTGCAGGGACCCGCATGGCCATTGTTTTGAGGTTTCTTGCTGGCTCGCTTCCTGAAGAGATTAGAATGTTTCTTGATCTTCTTTTTGAGCCAGTGAAGCACTTCAATAAAGGTACATTTTGCATGAAGACTTGGGTAGAAAATGCTGAGTGACAAGGCAAAGGAATTTAACTGCATTGTTTTTTTAATAGCTTTTCATCATTCCAATTGCAAACTTAGTATTTTCAGTTTAGGTTTGATTTTTTTAAAATATTGTGAATTGTTTAATTTTATTTTAATTGTTCACATTGTGTATGTTTTTAGTTATATTGCTCATTCTCAACCAATGGAGAAAGAGCCATCTATGCATGGATTAGCTCCTGTCACCATTCATGTGAAGGAACTCCTTATCCCATTACCTCAGTGGTTCTCAACCTGTGGGTCCCCAGGTGTTTTGGTCTACAACTCCCAGAAATCCCAGCCAATTTACCAGCTGTTAGAATTTCTGGGAGTTGAAGGCTAAAACATCTGGAGACCCACAGGTTGAGAACCACTGTGCTACCTCTTCCTTAAGTACTCACTTCTGAAGAACTAAGACTGTTATTTCCCTCTCACTCTTTCCCTCCTTCTTCATCTGAAAGGACTTTGCCACTCTGCTGTGCTCCAAGCGATGGAAGATCTGGATTTATCTCAAGCCTTGCCTCTTGGCCGCCAGCATAGCCTTTTCAATAGCCTAGAAGTAGTCCTGAAAAACATGGGGCATCTTATCAGCCAGTATCTGCCTGAGATATTGCAGATTTTACTTTGCATGTCAGCCACAGTGTCACACATTCTTCAACAAAGAGAAAAGGTGAGTCGTTGAGTTCGTAGCCCTTCTCTCTCCTTTCCACCACTCTTTGACATAAATAAAAAATTTGAGAAATGTAAAATAACCATTGAAATGGCCTTTAACCAATCTCTTCTTATGAATTAAGAAGAAAAGTAAATATTCGGTCTTGTTGTTTAAATAGAAATAGAATTCTGGTTTGCTGGTTTTGATTTGCAATCTTGCACATATTTTACTTTTAGAGGTAAATATCTGTGATTTAAAAATGTATTTTTTAATACACAGTAGTTTCAAACATTACACATTGCTGTTTTAATTTTAATTTATTTGCTATTTTATCAACAACTTCCCAAATAATTTTGAAAATTATTATTTCACAGTAATTGTTGTACAGCTCTTCACCTTAATGAAATGTTTTCACAACCCTTGTTTCAATGATCTTTTTAGACTTTGGCATTTGCATAGCAGAGGTTTTGCCCTGCTAAAATCTCCTGAAAGGGCTTCCCATATTAAGATTATTGTCCTGTTTAAATACCACAAGATGCAGACCCAATCTTAAGAAATGGGACCACACAGAGTCCACGTCATGGGAGTGTGGAGAAGAGTAAACCACAGGCCACCTATTACAATGCAACCTGAGCCCTGCCACGTGCACAACGGAGGACCTTCTTATAGCAACACCAGAGGCACTCCAAGTGGCCAGCTACTGGTCAAAGGATATTTAGTATAATGCCAAGTTTTTAAACTTTTGTCTTTTTAAATACATTACAATTGTACCCTTGGTTCGCTTCTGACACGATAAATAAATAATACCATACAACAGTAGATTGTCAAGCATGTTTAATGGCATAGACTACATTTCATTTTTATCTAGCTAAGGAATTCAGAGTGGTTTGGTGTCGGTTGGTCTGACCCAAGGTCACTTACTGAACATCTTGAAAAAGTAGAGAATTGAACCAGACTTTCTTCTCTTCTCACACTTTAACCATTACACTGCACTGCTCCCTCCTTGCTGTAGCAGTGTCTGCTAAGTGAACAATTCCAGAAAAGTAATGGTGTGAGATCTGACTGCAAGTATCACTTTACGTGGTTACGCATATATTTAGATGGAAAGTATTTTGACACAAGTGTTACTGATGTCCAAGGTAAGTGGTCTTTGTACATGAAGTTATTCAATAACTCCAAGATGAAATCCAGTAATTCAGTAACTTCTGCTTTCACAAAGTATGTTCAACGTTGTCATTTGTTAAACTTAATTTGACAATTCATTATCTAGTGAGAAAATAAAAGCTTCTCAAGGACTGTGCAGACATACTTTCCATCTATTTAGTCATTGATTGCAGACTAATATTCTCATCTGTGTTAAATTTCTACTTTTTATAGTTATAGATGGAGTTACAGGCTGACATGTCTTGATTCAGGTTCTTTCCAGCCTGCCTGTGTTTTCTTTCGGGGTTATGCAAATGGATCACTAACATCTCATAGTTGTTGCTAAGCCCCCTTCTTTACCAGCATATGATGCAGACAGTGTATTACATTTAAATCTCTTTCCTGATGCAAACAGCATTTGAATTTTCTTGACTGATGTGGTGTTATTACATGAATACTGCATGCCATTAAGAAGAGCCATACAATAACTGGAATATAAAATGTTAGGCAAAATGCAAAAAACGTTATAGTGAAGATACCTGACCAGCAAATGTTTTGGTTAAAAAATAAATAAACAACAGGATTGTAATTATTTGTTTTTCAGATTCAACTAAGATTTATCAACCCACTCAAAAACCTGAGGCGCCTTGGGCTTAAACTTATAGCAGATTTTTTCTGTGACTTTGAAACGTACAGCTTCAGTGTGGAAGAGATTGATGCAGTTTTTCATGCAGTAGTTTGGCCTCAGGTAAGGGTCTGGGATGAAGATTTAGATCTGGGGAGAAGGAAGAGTTCAAGAGAAAGAAATGATTTAATGTTATTATGGACCAACATCTATTCATCGTATTACTCCGGAATATCTAAAATCTAATCCAGCATAATAAAAGTTAAGTAGATGTTACTGCTTGATAAGCAACATCAATTTTGTTGGTGTAACGAAGCTGTCACATAATAGCTGTGTGAAGGTTCCTACACTGAGTGTCACCTATATTTTCTCTTATGTTATACTGTTTGCTGCTAAAGTATGGAAGAATCCATATGGAGGAAGATGATTTTTTTGATAGAGCCACCAGGAAGTAATAACTGATTTTATCTTCTTGATAGTGACCTGAAAACTCTGAAAGCTTTCAGCCAGTTTGTAATTCAATAACTCTTTTATCAAATCGCTCCAAGATAAGAAGCAAAAATAAATATTAGATATTTTCAAATAAGACTAGAACTATGTCTCGTATTTAGGATACACCAGCATACTGTGCACTAAGGAAACTGTGCATCTGCCACACTGTGAACTACTGTCATTTGTAGTACTTTGAGATTGCCTTTAAACTTATTGGGAGATTCCTAAGACACTTCCAGATAGTTACTTTCTTTGCTACATCCATCAGTAGGAACCTTGTCCTTGCTTGTAGTGGAGGCAGAAATCCCTGACATAGCTCTCAGTGTCTTGCTATGAGAGCATCAATGCAGTGAATTGTTTTTACACAAGTAAATTATCATTGTATTGTCTAAGGCTTTCATGGCCTGAATCACTCAGTTCTTGTAGGTTTTTTCGGGCTATATGGCCATGTTCTAGAGGCATTTCTTCTGACGTTTCGCCTGCATCTATGGCAAGCATCCTCAGAGGTGAGGTCTGCTGGAACTGGGAAAAAGGGGGTTTATATATCTGCTCTATGGCAAGCATCCTCAGAGGTGAAGTCTGCTGGAACTGGGGAAAAAGGGGTTTATATATCTGCTCTATGGCAAGCATCCTCAGAGGTGAGGTCTGCTGGAACTGGGAAAAAAGGGGTTTATATATCTGATAAATCAGATTTATAAATCAGATATATAAACCCCTTTTTTCCCAGTTCCAGCAGACCTCACCTCTGAGGATGCTTGCCATAGATGCAGGCGAAACGTCAGGAGAAATGCCTCTAGAACATGGCCATATAGCCCGAAAAAACCCACAAGAATTAAATTATCATTGTTGTGATGATTCTGCTGTTGTAAAAATCTGTATCAAGATACTTCCATCATTTTGCCATGTTACTATTTTCCTCAATTTTGTTTTCTCAGATCACTAGGCTGGCCTCTGAAAGTCAATATTCTCCATCTCTTCTACTCAAAATAATACATATCTGGAGTAAAAACCCCAGGTAAATTACGTGTTTCCTAGTGAAGCAAAACTACTTTGTGACTTTACTGCCCAAGAGATGCTGCAGTTCTACGTGGAGGCAGGATTATTTCTCTTTGTGTATGTTGGTCACTGCTTTGCTTTGCTTTGCCCCAGTGCCTGGACGACTGAAAAACAGAACAAAGGGGAAAATTAACTTCTGTTTAAAAACGATGGGAAACACATGACCCTCCAATACTGTAGGATAGTGTTGTAATTCAACCATTGATTGTCCCTAATGTCATTGAGGAAGTGGATCATGGGATTTCTGGGCCTGCCAAGCCTGGGGGTCAGCATGAGATTTTAAGTCCTGAAATAGAGTATTTTGTGTCTCCTACAGTTAATGAAGGCGAAAATCACAATCCAGACAGGGCCCCAGAAAGTCTATCTCTAGGGAAGCGAGTTCAGAGGATGAACTGCCAGTGGAGAGGTTAATGAGATGATAGATAGGAGACTTAGTTTGCACATACTCCGAGCTGCTTCACAGACTTGGCGAAGGTCACAGCTCTTGTTAGAGAAAAAGCTGGTATCAGTTTGCCAGGGAAAACGGAATGATTTCATGGCTTTATTAGAGACCAAGGGGATTTTTCATTAGTTTGGTCAACATTGGAGTTTGAAGCAGCATCTCTTTCCAAGTCCTAGATAGGCCTGTTAAGGCCTATGTTCCATGCTTCCAAGTTTAAAGGATTGTTCCTAAATTTTGTATATTGGACTTTATGCTGCCTTGTGTATCCTGATTCTTTTGCATTCCTGTTTTTTCATGCCACTCTTGTGCCTTTTTTACTATTTTGCTGAACTGCTTTTTATATATTCTTCAATAAACTGCTTTGCTGATTTACATTGGACTGGAGTGGGGTGGTTAAGTACTGAGATGCTTCCTGTCCTGGAATACAACAGATAGCAGCAGATTGTGCTGGTTATAGATGATGATTTTTGTAATCCAGCATCATCTTGCGGACCAAAAGTTGCCAACCAAAATTTGAAAATGCATTTTTATCTGGCTAGTGATCAGAAAAGGTTACTTCAGATTGACTCAGGCTGTTAGTCTATTTAGCTCAGGATTTAACTTTACAATACTTTCTGATAAATATCTAAAGCTTGTGCCCTGTACTGTGAGTCTTATTTCACATGCTCAGGAACTGCTGCACCTCTCACTTCTGTTATATATGTACACTTTCTTTTACATTTTATATTGATTCTAACACATATAAACAGTGTGAATCACAATTTCTCTGTTTTTTGAAAATGTCCAGAGGGGAATAGAAAATTAATGTTATTCTTAATATCAATGTAGCTTTTTAAAAAACTTATGTAATTTTGTTTCTTGAATTCCTTCCCCCTTACCTGGTTTTGGTACTTTCAGATATTTTCCTCTGCTGGCTAAGCAGAAGCCAGGGCACACAGAATATGATATATTGTCCAATGTATTTGCCCTGCTGGCAACCAAAAATCTGTGTGAAACCACAGCCAGCGTTGTGATTGACATAGCTGACAATCTTCTCAATACTCCTGACTTTGAACCCACCGACCAGCTTTGCAGCTTGTCAGTGACTGACTGTGCCTTTATGGAAGTTGATGAAACGACGGAAGGTAGGACTGGTTAGGTGTCGGACTTTACATGACAGATGAGTATTTGAAGTTGGGTGCATTGTGTTTTTGGTGATGGAGGAAAATTCATCCATAAATGAAAATGTTAGTAGCAGGCTTATGAAGTTTTAAATCATTGTTATATTCAGTTCATTGGTGTTGGTTTTCAACATTAGCTTATGCTAATCATGTAATTCTCTGTAGAAACTAACATGAAAGAGAGTTCACAACTTTGAGCTGAATATCTGGAGCATTGTCTTTATAATTATATCCTTTTCAGAGGATCTACATACAAGTTGTGAACCTAGGAAGTCCATGTTACCGCCTTTTGGATGTGCCTCTACCTTCATGTGACAATATTTTAAAAAATTAAGCTAGACCAGAGATGGCTATGTTTTGAATGCAGCAAATTTTGGCTTTCCTGGAGAGCTTTCCTGTGATCTAGTTTTGCATGATCGCAATTGACATCATGCCCCTCCTGTTTATTTTGGTGGGGCTTCTTGTTTTGGGGAAAGGGCTTTAGAGTGTCTTGCAACTATTCTGTGTCAGTTTTGACAGGAGAAAATGGAAGGTGGGGTATTGAGGACTTGGAGGATCATTGTCGGTAGAAGAATCACCCTATACCTAAAGGCAACATGTAGCCTGCAGGCCACATCCTTGATCTAGATCTTTGCCTATTAAGCTAACTTTTTAAATTATTTGCTCATTTTAGTCAGTTGTAATATGTAGTCTGTGGCGTAATGTAAAATAAACATGTAGTTCACATTTCATCAGCCCACACACTGCCTTGCCAGAGAAAGAAAATATGCCACAAAGATGATGAATGAAGAACAAGTAGTTAACTCTTCGTAAATCAGAACAACATATTTACAATCATGTGATCAGCTCCATTGACTCATATAATACCCTTTTATGAGAGATTTAAAATGGTCTTCCTTTGTCCCTGGGGAGAATTTCCCCCCAACAGCTCAAGAAGTGAGAGAACATTCCAAAATCTGTCTCTCTCAGCTGCTCGCTTCTTCTCTGTTCTGCTGCATAGCTCAAGCCTGAACAAAAATGTAACAGTATCCAAAACTCCTAGGCTCAGCCTTCTCCCCGAGCATTGCCCAACCAATGAGCTTCATGCATCTTATTTTACAGTTGACACACATACATTTACTGATTCCTTACATGATCCAACAGAGTCTGTTGGTACATTTGATCGGTTTTATCTATGTTCTTTTTAGTTTTAGTTGCTTTTTAAAAATTATTCAGCATCAAAATTGTATTTATATTATTTTTTACTATTAAGGGTTGTAACAGTGCCCCATGCCTTTTCCTAAATAGGGATATCTTTCTTTGTTTTCCTGTTTGGAATACTGAATATTATTTATTAATATTACTTATTAATTTTAGAATAACGTAAAGCCTGTCTTTTTTTCAGATGTTCCCACCCTGGGTATAAAGCTCATTCTCCCCCATGTCCCTGTGATTCTTCAGTATCTCAGCAAAACCATGTTCACTGTGGACAAAATGAAGAAGAAAAAGTATAGAGCACAAATCAGTAAAGAACTGAGCATCCTTTCAAAGTAAGTGGCTCCTTGGTATTTATAAGATTATAAATTTATAAAAGGTCTCTTAAATACAAACTTTGAACCAGTTACTCTATGCTTTTGGGAAGTTGGAGTTTTGGGAGAAACAGGCTGTGACTTGCAAACTCTGTCTCAGAGTAAGTTACATCATGCTGTATTATGTTGAGAAGACTTCAAAATTCACATTAGTAAAAGTACAATTCTCATATAATAATTCAACTAAGGATATACTATTCACAAAATAAGTAACAGATATAAAGAATAGCATATAGAAACAGCCAGTCCTAATAGGTTCTGAAGCTTTCTGTGAATTTTGAAGTCTTCCTGACATAGTAATACATAGTAACTTACTCTGAGACAGAGTTTGCAAGTCACGCACATACATTGTTGTTTTGTTGGTTGTAGCCATAGATATCTGTGAATTACACACAGAAACAAGATGTGGGCTATGTTTGGCGGGCAGTTCAATTCAAGAAATGATTCCTGACACAGAAGACCTCTAAACACAGATTTCTTAAATGCACATAAGTGCAGCCTTTATCTCAGTGTTGGCTACCATGATTCATAGCAATTCATTGGATTCTCAAGATACCTTTAATCCAGTGGTTCCCAACCTTTTTTTGACCAGGGGCCACTTAACCAGGACCCATTTTGATCAGGGACTACTCTCCAACATTAGTACCAAAATGGTTAGGAATTGGTTTTTGGTCAACTTTAGATTCAGTTTGGTATTTGGGGTGCTGATTCAGAAAATTGCATTGGATAGACCACATCAGCTCTAATTTCTGATAGAAAATATATGCAATCCAGTAGTCGCCATCTGCTCACCCACAGAAAACCATATTTAATAAGCCTTGGCACTATAAGAGGGTTTTGTGAGACCAATCACTCTCGTTGCAACAGTGTAGTAATGGTGAGGTCACGAACCATATTTTAGTTCTTGCGGATCACTGGTGATCCACGGACCACAGGTTGGGAACCACTGTTTTTTATCTAATGCTTTCTGAAAGGAGGCACTGGGAATCCTGTTATTCCAAAGGTGGTTAAATGGTTCTTTTTGTGGATGTTTCATAGCCCAGGAATTATTTTCCTTTGGAGAGTTGCTTGGTTTGAGTAGCAGTCCAAAACACCCGGAGAACTAAAATTCAGGAATTGCTTGAAACATTTTAATTTATACAGTTGAATTACTGCACTGTGATAACTTATGTATCCTCATAACCTCTTGCTTCTGTTTTGTATAGAATCAGCAAGTTTATAAAGGATAAGAACCAGAGTTCTATCCTGATTGGCCTCCTTCTCCCCTTCCTTCACCAAAGTAACATTATGCAGGTGGGTTTTGATTTATGCCTGTGGAAACCCACACTTCTTTTCATGTTGGGATTGTTTTACTAATACACTTTCATAATGCTGTTGCTTATTCTTGTGCACTGCTATGAATGTTTCGGACGTGTTATGAAATACGTTCTTTCTATTGTGATTTATTTTTTAAAAGTGATAATTATAGTACCAATGGTTCATAACTCAGCTTTCCCATGTACTCAGTATGGCATCTAATGTAAGTACTGTCCTTCAACATGGAAACCCCACTTCTGTTACTAATATGTGAATAATTATATGGAGCTCCTTTGAAGTATTTTTGTAAGAATGATTGAGATAATATGTTTTAAGCTCTTTGAGTGCTTCCAAATAAAAGCTGTGTGACTATAAAGGTTGAGAAGCAACTGATCTAACATTTAAACTAAAAATTATTTCCATGGTTACAAAAAGCAAGGAGTAATCATGCTGTTCCTCACAGAGGTGAAATGAAAGTTAATGTATTGGAAATGTAAGTAAATAAAACTTTATTTTTATCCCGTCCTATCTCCCCAAGGGAACTCAGGGCAGCTCACAAACATTCAATGCCATAAAAATACAGCAAGCTTACCTGTCCAAACGTATCTCCCTTTATGAACCATTATGGAGGTTAAGATCATCTGGGGAGCCCCTGCTCTCTGTTCCACCTCCATCGCAAGTGTGGTTGGTGGGGATGAGAGACAGGGCCTTCTCAGTGGTGGCTCCTTGGCTCTGGAACTCCCTCCCCAGCAAGATTAGATCAGCGCCCTCCCTCCTGACCTTTAGAAAGAGAACAAAGACGTGGTTGTGGGATCAAGCCTTTGGCTAATAAATAATGCAGTACAAAGAATAATTAAGGAACATGTGCAATGACAGTTTGGAATGGCTATGATATACGATTTCTGCATCATGGGATTTTAATATTTATACTAGAATGTTTTTATGGTTTGTCTGAATGTTTAAATTGTATGTATGTCTTGTGTTTAATGGTTTTAATTGATTGTAAGTTCATTTAGTAATTAGTTATATGCCTCCATAAACCTGCACGAGCTCTCTGATCCTCTGGGGAGGCCCTCTTCTCACCCTCACCACAATCACAAACACAACTTGTGTGGATGAGGGAGAGGGCCTTCTCTGCTGTGGCCCCTCAGCTCTAGAACTCGCTACCTGGTGAGATTAGGCAAGCCCTCACCCTGGTAGCTTTTAAGAAAGACCTAAAAACCCTAACCTAAAAACTACAGCTCTGTCCTGATGATGCACTTTCCCCCTGCTCTTTGGCCTTTTTTGTGTGCCCCCCCCCCCCTCAGAAACACACTCTCCCTTAGAAACATATTCTACCTATCTCATCCAGGGTTTTATCAATTTCTATCAATTTTATTCCCAGTACATTTGGCCCGCCCATTGTGTCCCATTTTCTTTTATGTCATTTTGGAGCTGTTTATTTTATTTTATGTTATGCGTTTATTTTTCATAGTTTCATAGTTCAGACCTACTTCTTATACTGATATATTCTTTCATTTGTGAGATATAATTAGAAAAATATGGTCTTATTTGTCTGCACACAGGTGGATCCTTCGTTATGTATTTCTTCTTCTAAATATTGACTAATGTGCTTCTGTTGACCTGTGTTCTTTTAATTAAATCTTACTTTCTCTGTGATTCACAGAAAATTTCATAAAATCACTTCTCATAATAAACGCATGGTTTTCTAGCTATTTTAGTTCTTCACAATCTCTCTCTTTTTTTCAGGATACAGAGATTGACATCCTGGAAACAGTGCAAAATTTATTGAATCATTGCTTGAATCCCACAAGCTTCCTCAAACCTCTGGCCAAGCTGTTTTCTGTTGTTCAAAACAAACTCTCCCGGCAGACGCTCTGCATTGTTTTTGAGGTATTGGAAATAAGCACACAGGGAGTTTATTTTCTTAGTGAAGCATATAATGATTGGTTGATATTTTAATGCAGGAAAATATGTTTGTTTTGGGGAAATAATTGAAGAAAATTTTTATGTTGAGAAGCTTCAAATAATTTGAGTTTTATATATTGTTGAAAAGAAGAATGAAAGTCATACTTTTCTTTAATGTTTATCTTTTATGTTTTAGCTTTTAATGTCTTTTTCTTTTTTCCTGTGTATTTGTAGAATGTTAGTATAATTTGAAAACTTCCAATAAAGAATATTATAAAAGCAAATCAAGCAGTACTAAATTTGCCTTTGAAAAATATATATGTTTAATTACTTTTCAATCTTTTTTTTTTTTTTTTAGAGTTTATCACATTTGGATAGTAACCTAAAATACATTACTGATACTGTTAAGGTATGTAACTTTTCTGTGGATCCAGTTAACCTTTTTTGCATCATTGAGATGTATGCCTTCATTAAACTTTTTGTCCGTTGTAGTTGAATGCTTTTGATTCTCGCCATCTTGATGATATCAATTTCGATGTCCGCTTGTCAGCGTTCCAAGACATTACTTCTCACATCAAGGCAATGAAAACAGTGGATATCAATTACCTCATTCCAGTTATGCATAACTGCTTCTACACTATACAGGTGAGTCATACCTGCATGAAAATTATATCTCTTGAACTATGTTGTGGTGCTTTTGGAGTTGTATTCCTTTTTCTAATTCTAGCGGGTTGCCATATTACCTTCTTGGAGACAAAACAAAGTATCTTATGACTAACAACATGAGATATGATGGATTACATCTCATATTTTATAATTTTGAAAACGTAAAAACCCAGTAAAAACTTTGAAATTGCCATTATTGTATTTAGTAAAATACTTAAACCATATCTTTAGCATACCAGAATTGTGCATCTTAGGCAAAAGATCTATAAACTGTCTTAACATACTGTATTTATATTCCACTCTATCTCCCTGAGTGGACTCAGGGCGGATTACAGAACACATATATAGCATTAAATGCCATTATACAATTAACAAGGACAAACAATACACACAGACCGAGATAATGGCATTTCCTATCTTATCCGGCATCTTGGAGGTTATGCTGAACTCCAGCCACAGGGGTGGGGAAGGTGGGGGGGGGAGTGCTGTCTCTCCATCTTCCATGCCGAGGAACTCTTGTCTCCCCGCCAAAAGTGGTACCTATTTATCTACTTGCATTTTGGCTTTGAATCTGCTAGGTGGGCAGGGGAGCTGGGGCTAACAGCAGGTGCTCACCCTGACCCGAACTTGAAGTGTTGACTTTTCAATCTGCAGGATTTTTCTTCAGCTAGCGGTTCAGCTGCTGTGCAAAGCCCGGCCATCTTAGAGTAACATTTTAGTTAGCTTTCCGATACTGTATGAAATGGTAACTGGAAGAGAATTTATTGTTAGAGACCTGTAAATTTATCTTTGACCAAGAGAATAAAGTACATTGGCCTATTCCTCATAAGGGAGTAAAAAAGAGGCAATTGTTGAATAATAAATGCTGAAGAAGAAAACCATGTGGGATTGTGGATATTTAGAGCACCTTGTTCAATGGAGCTATAACCTTCTGGCAAACAAACTAGTCCAATGTGGGCTAGGCAAAACTACGGTGAGGTGGATCTGTAATTGGTTAAATGGACCAACCCAGAGGGTGCTCACCAATGCTTCCTCTTCATCTTGGAAAGAAGTGACAAGTGGAGTGCCGCAGGGTTCCGTCCTGGGCCCGGTCCTGTTCAACATCTTTATTAATGACTTAGATGAAGGGTTAGAAGGCAGGATCATCAAGTTTGCAGACGACACCAAATTGGGAGGGATAGCCAATACTCCAGAGCACAGGAGCAGGATTCAAAACGATCTTGACAGATTAGAGAGATGGGCCAAAACTAACAAAATGAAGTTCAACAGTGACAAATACAAGATACTCCACTTAGGCAGAAAAAACGAAATGCAAAGATACAGAATGGGGGACAATGCCTGGCTTGAGAGCAGTACGTGTGAAAAAGATCTTGGAGTCCTCGTGGACAACAAGTTAAACATGAGCCAACAATGTGATGTGGTGGCAAAAAAAAGCCAATGGGATTTTGGCCTGCATAAATAGGAGCATAGTGTCTAGATCTAGGGAAGTAATGCTACCCCTCTATTCCGCTTTGGTTAGACCACACCTGGAATATTGTGTCCAATTCTGGGCACCACAATTCAAGAGAGATATTGACAAGCTGGAATGTGTCCAGAGGGGGATGACTAAAATGATAAAGGGTCTGGAGAACAAGCCCTATGAGGAGCGGCTTAAGGAGCTGGGCATGTTTAGCCTGAAGAAGAGAAGGCTGAGAGGAGAGCCATATATAAATATGTGAGAGGAAGCCACAGGGAGGAGGGAGCAAGCTTGTTTTCTGCTTCCCTGGATACTAGGACGCAGAACAATGGCTTCAAACTGCAAGAGAGGAGATTCCATCTGAACATGAGGAAGAACTTCCTGACTGTGAGAGCCGTTCAGGTGGAACTCTCTGCCCCGGAGTGTGGTGGAGGCTCCTTCTTTGGAAGCTTTTAAACAGAGGCTGGATGGCCATCTGTCGGGGTGATTTGTATGCAATATTCCTGCTTTTTGGCAGGGGGTTAGACTGGATGGCCCATGAGGTCTCTTCCAACTCTTTGATTCTATGATTCTATAACACATCAACGAAAATCAAGGCCCATCTGCCCTGCCATGTCATTTCATGTGGCCCTCCAAATGCAAGACTACAACTCCTGCATTATTCATCATTAGACATCATGACTAGGTCTGATGGGAGTTGTGATGCAGTAACATCTGGAAGGCTACAGTTCAGTTTAGTCAAGACACCGGAGTCTGAATTTAGATGCAAGGCTTGTGGGTATGATTTCTGGCATTAAAATGTCATTTAACTTTTCCCCAAGGATTGCAATTCAGTTATCCTGAGTCCACATGGAGCATAATCAGAAGTGGTGGGAACTGTCATTCAGTAACATCCAGGGACCCAAACTGGGTAAAAACTAAAGATCATCAAACACAATGTAAAAAATTACAGTTGGCCCTGTGTATCCATGGATTCCCCATCAATGGATTCAGTGGCCTTTGAAAGCAACCATAAGGCTGAACCATAAGATTTCTTGGGTTATTATTCCTACTATAGTTATCTTGAGCTGCTGTTGTCGGAGATGGTTTGATTTAGATGTACATTGAAGTACGATTTTTAATTATTTTAACCACTTGTTTTAAAGTTATTGCCTCTCATTGCCATGCCATCATTCTTTTCTTTCCTCAGCTAGGGGAAATGTCTTTGAGTGACTGTGCTGTCCTCTGCCTCAATGCTATTATTAGCCTGCTTGCTGAAATGGATCATACAAAAGATGAATACAAGGAAATAATCCAGCACACTCTTCTGGAGGCTTTGAGAAAAGGACTGAAAAGTAAAACAGAGGTAAAAGGCTTATTCTGTATAGGAGCCCTTGGAGAAACATGATCTCTACATTGCTGGACAATACAGATCTTGTAATTTTAGCTGTAAAATGCATATTTATGTATATGTCTGAACATGTTCATGCATGTAATTCAGTGTGACAGGTCCTTAGACTGGATTTTCATTGATCAGGGATTGAAGTCTTCTTTAAAAAGCAGTATTAAAAACTCTAAAATTAGGACAGTAAATAAAGAAAAACACTCTGAAAACAGAGGAATTCTAGACATGAAACAATCAGGGCAGCTAATCACCTCCCAACAAAGGATTCCCGTAGGCAGGAATCACCCAGGCTGTGGTTTCCTTCATTAAATCAATCTACTTGTAGTGTGGACTCCCTCTTCTCTTTCTGTCTTCCACTTTGTCAAGCATTATCATCTCTAATGGGTCACATAATATGTGTGAATTGCAGCAATCTCGGTATAGTCTTCTCTTCTAGTGAGAGTTTAGACTTGATCAGACCTGGGAATCATTCATTTATGTTTTCGTAATCCATGGTATCAAAGACAGAGGTTTATTCTAACATGAAATTAATACTGGGAAGAGAAAATGATTTTTAGCTGAGATTTCTGAAAGAGGAAAGCCTGATTGAGATTTGCTTTGAGCTCTATGGGAAAAACTATATGTGATGACTTTGGAATTATAACATACTAAAATATCGGCTCAGGCAAACATTATTACATTTTTTGTTTGTGTCACATGCTGTGTTCAGAGCATTCAGCAGGATTATACCACCTTGCTTTCCTACTTGATTCGAGCATTTCCAAAACATCCAGAATATCAAGACTTAGTTCAGCTGACAGACTACCATGATCCAGAGATGGATTTCTTTGAAAATATGAAGCATATTCAGGTAAGAAGAGCAGTTCCCTCACTTTGCTCTTTCATTGCTTTTAAATTATATGATCATGGGAAAGGTAGTAATATATACCTTTTCTTTTCTTTTTATGGATTTTATAGGCATTTACATGGTGCTCTATCATTTTAGAATATTACAATTATATTATTGTGCACTACCTAGATTCTTTACGACAAATGCTATAGACCAGTGATTCTCGACTGTGGGTCCCCAGGTGTTTTGGTCTACAACTCCCAGAAATCCCAGCCAATTTACCGGCTCTGGGAGTTGAAGGCCAAAACATCTGGGGATGCACAGGTTGAGAACCACTGCTCTAGACAGTATGAAGTAAAGAAAATGAATTTTAAAAAGCCTCATCAGTAGTGTTTTTTTGTTTCAGCCCATTAAGCAGACCCCATATTCGGTATATTCATAGAATGTGCACTACTATAAACATACAATCAGTGAAAACAGCCTTGGTCATCTTTGGTATTTCTTTTAGATTCACAGAAGGGCACGAGCGTTGAAGAAATTGGCCAAACAACTAGCTGAAGGCAAAATTATACTGTCTTCTAAATCTCTTCAAAATTACATTATGCCTTATGCAACTACAACCATCTTTGATGAGAAAATGCTTAAGGTGAGTTTTAAGCAAGTTGAGTACCCCTTAAGACCCATTTCTACCATGAAGGTTCATGATCTTTATGTGACTGCCTGTTTTCCCTTTTCTAAGTAGAGAGGAAGTTGAAAATAGAAATGTGCTTTGTGTCTGTAGCTGCACTTTCCATAACTCTTAAGAGCCTGGCTATTATAACAAGTTACTGTAATATTTTATTTTGCTCCTTCAGCTTCCTCAACTTGGGCTATAATTTCTGTCATTACTTACCATCGATTATGCTGAGAATGACTGTTGGCAGTTGTAGTCCAAAACTTCAGGGGGGCAGCTTTAGTTTTTAAAGAGGATGGAGCTCGTGTTAAACTGCTTCAGGGAAGTGGACTACACACGATTTTTAAAAATAATTCCCTAATTTAAATTTTACTATATAATATTTTACATGTAAGTTATTTATTTCATTCTAGCTTGGATATCTGACATTGTCCGGGTTATTTGTACAAAATGCCTAAGGTTGTGGGTGAACTACAACTCACATCATGCCAGGTTAACCTGGAAAAACTCCATCAGTACTTAAAGTTTGTTATGTTGGGCGAGTTTGCTCTAGATGCATCATCAGTGGGGTTCAGTGTGTGCTGTGGCTGCAGGGTAAACTACAACTCCCAACATGGTGAGACAGTCCCTTCAGTAGGTTGAGTTAGTCATGGGGGTTCTGTGTGCCAAGTTTGGTCCTGATCCACAAAGCCAAATTCATCCATCAGTGGATGTCACAGTTTCTCTGGTTGTAGGTGAACTACAACTCCCAGAAAGGAAGGTCAGTTCCCCCCAAACCTGTCCAGTAATCAAATTTCAGAATATCAGGTATGTGTGCCAAGTTTGGTCCAGATCCAACAGTGTTTGGGTTCACAGTACTCTCTGGATGTTGGTGAACTACAACTCCCTCAAATCAAGGTGAATTTTCCCCAAACACCTCCAGTATTTTTTTGTTGATCATGGGGGTTCTGTGTGCCAAGTTTTGTCCAGTTCCATCTTTGGTGGAGTTCAGAGTGCTCTTAGATTGCAGGCGAACTATGCATCCCAGTACCTACAACTACTATAAATCATGGAGAATTCTCCCCAAACCTCTAGCATGTTCAGTTGCTGATCAGTTCCATCTGTTTGCTGGGTGCCATAAAAAAGAATAGGAACATGTAAGGGAGAGGCAGTGGGCGGGGTCATGCAATGATGATAGTTAGAAATACTGGGATGTCTGTGGTGGAAGAAACACATAAAATCTAGGATGAAATTGTCCTTGTTTGAATGCCTTCACTTGGGTGGAGGGCAGGATTGTGTTTGGGGAGGACATTCGCATGTGCTCTTTATAACCTGTAATGTCATTCGAGGTAGGGCCATTGATGTCTCCTGAGTAGTGGGAGCTATAGCTGTTTGTGGAGGCAGAACACCCCAGTCACATACACACATACATTTTCACTTTTAATATGTGTATAGATTATGTTGCTCTTTTAAAGGGACATATCTGATTGTTCCTCTGCCTTTATCTTCAGAACAACTCTGTGAGGTAGACTGAGGTGAGAGTCATTGATTGAACCAAGCCATCGAATCATCATCATCAACATCTAATGAGCTTTATCAGGCTGGATGTACACTGCCATATAATGCCATTTCAGAATACAGATTAACTGCATTGAGTTGGATTATATGAGTCTACACTGCCATATAGTCCAGTCCAATGCAATTAATCTGTATTCTGAATGCATTCTATGGCAGTGTTGATCCAGCCTGAGGGAGTGAGAAAACTAAGATTTTGGACTTCCTCGTTCTTGTCCAGTGCTGTCATTACAGTCTGACATTATGTGACTGTAATATTTAAAGAAGAAATCAATAAGAGCTTTGTATAAATTTTTCTGGTTATTGGTAACTGTTCTGCTCACTTACAATATTCTGAATGTGAAGCAGAATCACAAATCTTGCAAAGCTGCCATTCCATTTTTGTTGTATTTCCGCTGTGACTGCGTGGAGTGAGAGTGGGATATTGATGAAAGCTATATCTACATCATCATCTATTTAATTTAAGACAGATTTCTGTATTGACTGATAACTTTAGGCTTGTCTTTTGCTTCTTAGCACGAAAACATGATAACTGCTTCAGTTGAAATGGTAGGAGCTGTTTGCAGGCATCTTTCTTGGTCAGCGTTCCTCTATCATCTCAAACATTTCATACACGTCTTGCAGACAGGACAGATCAATCAGAAACTGGGTGTCAGGTACAGTAAATATCACTTCAAATGGTTACTATCATTTCTTATATTTGAGTAAATAGCACTGAAGACAGTGAACTGAGAAAGCATGCATATGCTTTTAGTGTATCTCTTTAGGATTGTAAAGCTGTCACTTGTAAAGAATTGCTGTCTGTGTATTAGGTTGGGTTGAGAATTCTGCAGCCCTCCTGAAGTTGAACTGCATCTCTCAGCATTCCTCGCGTTAGATAAGCTGGTTATGGTTGCTGGGGATTGAAGTCTAGATAACTTTGGGGGACTGCGGGATTCCTATCCCTGCATTAGAGAACAGTTTTATATGCACTGTGATTTTAATCTTGGATCCAAAGAGCCGCTTTCAGCTTCATTGGACTCAGAGGCTTTCTCAGCTTGTTTGATCAGCCAATTCTGTTGTTCTATCATAATGTTGCTTCTGGCTGTATTTTAAAGGCTTGTTTTGGGAGCTGCTGTTCAGTAAGCTCAAAGCCAAATTCATCCATTTATTTATACGCTCTGTTTCCACATAATTGTGTTCAAAATTGTTAATAATGTATTCAGATGAATGTAAATATCATAACAATTCAGATAATAAAACAAGAATACTTACAAATTAGCACAGTGCTAGCAAAACAAACTATATCGTCATCCAATACAACAAGCTAGAACATGCAAAGAAGCCAACATAGTCCTACAAGTATGGAGAAAACAGGAGAAATATAAAATCTAATAGAACAATTAAAATTTCATTATTTATAGGCCCAAATAGATTTCTATCATAATACATGCATTCCTAAAAATGTATAATTCTAGTACATGCTAACTTTTGCAGGTAGAAACAGAAAAAGGAAAGTCAAAAGAAGTTCTGTAGGTTAAGAACTTGAACACGAAACTTTTAATTCTTAGAAACTACTCATGTTTTAGTTAGTATAGGCCAGGCATGGGCAAATTTTGGCCCACTAGTTGTTTTGGACTTCAGCTCCCACAATTCCTAACAGACAATAGGCTGTTAAGAATTGTGGAAGTTGAAGTCCAAAACACCTGGAGGGCCAAAATTTGCCCATGCCTGGTATAGGCCATTTTAAGAGCAGTTATAAGTATGGATCCTTGGGTGCCTTTTGCACACTCTTTTTTATGACCTCAGGTATGACAAACTAGTTGATATGTTCTTTGAATCCAATCCATTTCTCATGGCATATTTTGCTTTGAGTTATATCTGTGCTGCTTTGAAAATTCTCATATCTAATTTACTTTTTAAAATTGCACTGTTATATTCTTGGTCAATACTTGAATTATTCATGTTATACTTAATTTGCACAATCAAGATTACCCAAATAAGTAGCATCACATTCTGGCAAACAAGGACATGATGAATTGTGCAAGATTTTCTTTTGAATGTGCGTCCTGTGCTGCAAAAGAAATGAGTTAATGTAGGATGATTTTTACTACCATAACCCTTGTAGCTTGCTAATGCAGCATGCAGTGACAAGTGACATACATGCTCATTTCACGTTAATATGTGTTTGCAATAATTGTTAGCTTTAGCCAAGACTGGTTAATTCTGCTGATTTTTCTTCTTTAGTTCAACTTTTTAAACCTCTTCTTTGTCTTCCCTAATCTCTTTGACAGTGTACTAGTTATGGTGCTGGAGGCTTTTCACTTTGACCATGAAACTCTTGAAAAGCAACTTGATATGATCCAAAAGGAAGGTAAACATCTATGTCTGTATCCAAAAGAGTGGGCTTTCAACTGTTCATTAATAATACCTGTATCTGGCTTAATGTAATAAAATAACTATATGACTTATTATTTTCATAGTTGCTTTTGGTAATCCTTTCTTATTCTTATCACAAGACTAACTCATTGTAGTTGTTTTATGTGTTGTATTGTAGCAAAAATTATAAATATGTACTAGAGGGTGTCTATTCCTTATCTAAAATGCTGTGGAACATTAGAAGTGTTGTATGTACTGCATTTGTGAGGCTGGAGAGAAGATAACTTGGAGAGTTGTGGGATTCCACTGAGCACTGTGCTCAATAACATTGAGAAGATGAGACCAATGTATAGCTTCTCTCCCACTGATCTTGGCATTATTGCTTCTGGGCATTAAACTGGCAAGGTGAACCCATGCTTTTAACTGCGGACCCTTAGGGTTACAAAACAGCACCATTTACATACAAGAGGGTAAAACTGATAGATTTGGGAGAAATAACTGGAGTTGCCATTCAATAGCATCTCAGTGACCCTACTTGCTCATCCCTACCTAGACCAACAGAGTTTCTTCCTATTTTGTCATGTTGATGCAGAAATCATGGATGTTGAGGCCGCAGAGGAGAATGAAGCCATGGAAGTGGAACTTAGTGATGAAGAAGAAGTCCCAGAATCTGGGAAGGATCTTTCTGAGGCTGCCAATGAACAGAAGGACTCTGTTGCACCTCAGCCTGATCAGCCTGCAAATGAAGAGCCTGAGGACTCCCAGAAACCTCCAAAAGCAATTTCCTTTCTGCCTAGGAATAAAGAAGAGTTGGAAAGTCTGATCATGCATATTCAGGATACTGTAACTGGCAGTATCTTGCCTAAATTGCATAGATGTCTCAAAGCAAAGGTACATTTCTTATATTTCATTCTTTTCTTAAAGGGTCTAGGAATACATCTGGTGGCCAGCTTGGTGATAGGCTCTTCACAACATTACCTAAAATATAAATAGCAAGTATGAGGGTGGGAGATTCCAGTCTAAAACCTTGGCGTGAAGGTTGTCGTGGGTTTAAAAAGCTGTTTAAGGCAATTTCCTGTTCTTCATATGTTCTTGTATGAAATTAAACAATTTGTAAAAATGTACAGATTCATCTGGGTTTCTGCTTTGCCTCAGAGGTTCTATCATCTCCTTTCTGATACGTATTTATTTATTACACCATGACTCTTTCCTATCTTACAAGGAGATCAGGGTAGTTTGAATGGACATCTCTCACTCTTATTTTATCCACAGAGCATATTTTAAATATTGTGTTAGACTGAATCAATAATTTGCATCGTTGTTTCCATCTTAATTACCATAATTGTATGAATGACATCTCACCAGATTAATCCCAGATCTGGGCTTTAACCCAGGCTTTGGCACAATACTCGTTCTTGTGTAGCATCTCTGTCTCCATCTAAATGTTAAAGCGATGCTAAGAAGAGCTGAGAAGTGATGGGCATTTGTCTCTATTTATTACAGGTCAAAAGAGATGATGAGCACAAACTTGTGAAATCCAAAGTTGTGAACGATGAAGAGGTGGTTCGGGTGCCCCTAGCCTTTGCAATGGTCAGGCTGATGCAGTCTCTTCCGCAAGATATCATGGAAGAAAACTTGCCAAGGTATAGTCCTGGCTATTGTAAATCCTTTAGCTATTTAGTTATTTTGAGTGATTTTGATCAGCAACCTCTTCCATTTAAGCTTGTGTTTAGCTCTCAGTTTCATTTCTCTTAGTGACATTTCTCTCTCTCTCTCTCTCTGCTTCCAGCATTCTCCTGAAAGTCTGCTCCCTTCTGAGGAACAGAGCTCAGGAAATTAGGGACATTGCACGCAACACTTTGATGAAAATTATGGAGGTTCTAGGGGCACGATACCTGCAATACATCTTAAAAGAGATGCAGTCAACCCTTGTCCATGGTTACCAGGTTGGTTCCTCCTTCCTTCTTTTTATTAGATAAGCAAAGGATTTGTTTATGGAGGAAGTGAGAGTTCAGCTCCTTGACTCCATACCTCTGTGTAGTAGTTTGCAACCAAAGAATAAATCAAGGACAGACAGGAATAATATGCTGGCCATCTAGCACCATGTTTATTTCTCTTTCTGCTAGTTAGAATAATAGAGAACCATAGAATTATAGAGTAGGAAGAGACCTTGTGAGCCACCCAGTCCAAACCCCTGCCAAGAAGCAGAAAAATCGCATTTAAAGCACCCCTGACAGATGGTCATCCAGCCTCTGCTTAAAAAGTTTGATGTGATTGGACAATACAAAATAGCTTTTGAAAGCTATTTTGAGAGTCTCTTCATCAGGATATAAAGCAGGGTGTCAGTATTTTAAATTAATATATTTATGTGTATAGTTTGCACCCCAGTGGCCCAGACATTTGAATATTTCTTGTTCCTGATTACTAGATGGTAATCTCTTTCAAAAAAAAAAATAGGAAGAACAGATTATAACTGTGACTTCCAAATTGTGTAGAGGGAAAATGGAAACTGAAAAAGAGGGTAAAGTTCTGGAGATGTGGATGTTGAGGAAGAAAGGAGGCAAAAACCTTCCTTTTCTGCAACCAAGTTTAACACATTCTCCGAGAGGGTTCTAATTAGTTTATATTGTTCATTGGTCCATTATGTCAACCTGATTTGTGGTTTTCTGGTGGTGTTTCCGTGTGTATAGTTTGAAGTTCCTTGTTCCCATTTTTAATGCCAGAGTTGGTTTAGTGCCTTAACCCACAGATCTTTACACACAGCACCAGGCTCCATTCACTGGCCATGTAATATATGAGTTGGTGGAAAGCTGTAGTTTAGGCATGGAAGACAAACTAAGTTTGGTGGCTGGGCTGGAGCTCAGACTGAAAATTGGTGCATTATATATGACCTTGATTTCGTAAGTAATTGTTCAAAAAGTACTGAAAACAAAACATCAGTCTTATAAATCCCATTCTGTTTGTGGGTCTGTGTCATCCTTTTAGTAAAATTCATCCATTTAAAGATAAAGGTTAAGGTTTCCCCTTGAGTCCGACTCTGGGGGGTGGTGCTCATCTCCATTTCTAAGCCAAAGAGCCGGCATGGTCTGTAGATGCCTCCAAGGTCATGTGGCCGGCATGACTGCATGGAGCACTGTTACCTTCCCACAAAAGCACTAGCCATTGATCTACTCACATTTGCATGTTTTTGAACTGCTAGGTTGGCAGAAGCTGGGGCTAACAGCGAGAGCACACCCCACTCCCTGGATTCAAACAATTTTTCGGTCAGCAAGTTCAGCAGCTCAGTGATTAAGCCCACTGTATCACATGAAGGGGGGCCCATTCATCCACTTAACAACCATAAAAAATGATATCTTTCTCCCCTCATTTAGGTCCACGTGTTGACTTTCACTGTCCATCTCTTGCTGAAGAGCCTTGCAAGCAGTCATCTTAAAGCTGGTGACTTGGATGCTTGTGTGGAACTGCTAACTGAAGTAAGTCCTCCTCCAAGGGAAGAATACCAGATGCAATGGAGTTCAGCTTCCTTGACAGCTTCAAAGGGAAAGGGTGGTTGGTTGGAGATGGAGTAGCAGAGGTGAAGCACGGCTGTCATAATTAAGACTCTAAAGGCAGAAGCCAGGAGAAAATTTCTCCACATTCCAAAATATCAGGGTCCCTCAGTATCAGTTATCCTGACTTGGGGATACTGCTTCTGGATTGTTTCTGTGAGGGAATGGATATACCTTCCTTCCCAAAATTCACTGCATATCTTGTTCATAAGCTTCTCTTTTTCTCTTGTGATTAACTGCATAAGACTGGAGCATTTTGTTGCTTTAGTGTGAAGAGGTTTAGGTAAAATATTGTTGGATGTGTGGCCATTATGTCTAAAAAGACAAATTCACATCCACAGAAGGCTATGATAAATTTGTTCATCGTTAAGGTGCAAGAAGAACCTTTGGATTTTGCTTCAACAAATTAAGATGATCATTCCTTTGGAAATTATATCTGAAATGTTGGCTGCAAATACATATCTCCTAGTCTGCTATTTCTTAATATTTCCTTGTTTCTTTTATATTTTTCTGAAAAGATTTTCAATCATGAATTGTTTGGGGAGGTTGCCGAGGAGAAGGAAGTGAAAGGCATTGTATCCAAAGTCATGGAGGCCCGCAGAAGCAAGAGTTACGATTCTTACGAAATCCTTGCCAAGTATGTGGGGAAGGACCAAGTAACTAAGCTAATACTTCCATTAAAAGAGGTAAGATGGTAGAATTGATTCTGAATGGGATAACAGGACTTTTATACAGGAGGGAATCTATTCTTTTGATGAGCACACCATACTCTCTAAGTGATCTATAGATATTTCCCCAGCAGGAAAGAAGCCACCTTTCTGCTATATCTGTACAGTAGTTTAAAAATGTATAACAGCATATAACAGACTACTTCAACCAGAGAAGTCAGCCATAGCAGAGCATCTGATGAACCAACCTGGACACAGCATATTATTTGAGAACACAAAAATGCTGGACTACTCTAACAACCACCATGTCAGGCTACACAGAGAAACCCTTGAAATCCACAAGCATGTGGACAATTTCAACAGAAAGGAGGAAAACATGAAAATGAACAAAATCTGGCTACCAATTAAAAAAAAAACCTCTAAAATTACAACTGCAAAACAACAGAGGGGAAACAATCAGGCACATCTGATCACCTCTCAACAAAAGATTGCCCCAGGCACTGCCAGGCCATCAAATGCTAATCAAGGTGGTTAGTTGAAACATTCATATCTAGCTCCGTCAAGAGCTCTTTGTCCCACCCTGATCATTCCACACATATATAAACCCATTTTCCTAGTTACAACAGACCTCTGAGGATGCTTGCCATAGATGCAGGTGAAACATCAGGAGAAATGTCTCTAGAACATGGCCATATAGCTCGAAAAAACTTACAACAACCCACTATAACAGCATTGTCTTTCTCGTGCCAGCATTTCTGCCATTTCTGGATTAGGAGGAAGACACTAAGAGGGGGCTGCGTTACCATACTATTACACTTCTAGGTTGATTTTATGCTCTAAATCAGTGCTTTTATGCTGTCTGATGTGAGGGATCAGCATTTCCCCTCCCCCATGTTTCATTTTTATGAGATCTTCCTAATATGAAGGCAGGCATTGTGTTTAAGGGAAGAAGGGAAATGTGGGATTGTAGTTGCTCAGCACATATTACAGCAGTCAGGAAAAAGGGGTGGGAGGAACTCTTTCTAATAGCAGCATCATATTGTATAAATAGTAATGGCATATTATTAAGGTGTTAGGGGAAGCAACCTTCTCAAACTTCCTCTATATTGTGTTTGTCTGTTTTGTAGAGTGCCGCTTTATAACCTGAAATATATGTATTATTTGATTTGCAATTTCCTTATCTCTATATACCTAAAGCAGTGGGAGGGGCTGCAGTTCATGTGACTAACTCAGTAACTGTTTAGAATGTTCAGGTTTAAATGGGATGACAGTTAGGGAATGTCAATTGAGGAATGACTGTTAGTGTGTTGGTTTTTGAAAGAGCTTGAGTATAGAGGTCTGTCTGTCAGAGTACAGAAGCCCATCTTAGGAAGTTAGAAACTGTTGATGCTTGTGTTTTAATTGAAAGTAAACTCTTATTAAAGAGAGCTGTATAAAGTAGTATACTTTATGAAGAAACTGCTGAAGATTATAAGTTCAAGATATTGAAGTTTTTAACTTTTGACAAGAAATGTGCCTGTATCTTTAAATACATGAAGTTATCAGTAAAGGAAACTTGCCATCTGATTAGGTTCTGATCCTAACAGTTCATGATCTATACCCCAATGGTCAGTGATATAACAGGTCATGATCCATTATCCACAATATAAGGTGATTTTTTTTTAATTTGTTGGCTTGTAGATATTAGAGAATACCACAAGCTTAAAGATGTCTCGGAAGGTGCATGAAACTCTACGCCGCATTGTGTCTGGATTGATAATGAACTCGGAAATGACTGCAGAGTCTATTCTTTTGCTCAGCCATGGCTTAATTAGTGAAAATCTACCACTGCTGACCGAAAAAGCAAGGTATGTTTATACAGTGTTTTTCCCCACTTACGCTGGTTTTGGATGATAGCATTTGGAAACATGCTGCCGTATAGAAGTAAGCAAGCCCCAATGGTTTGTCAAGCGTAAACAGACAATTGCCAAACAAGAAAACAAGGCCTTTCAGACTTTTAATTTTCCCAGTTTTTATTGTTATTGTTTCCAGTAAAGCCATGGTGATTCATAATTGGCATTTTATTTTTAATGTTATACCTCAGGTGGGCCAGTTTATTTTCATAGAAAGGTATGCCTAAATGACACCAAAAATTACGATGGCTTCTTAATCACAAAGATGCTAATTTTAAAACTATTTAACCCAAAGTAGTTAAATTGAAGTTCCAGTGTTATTTTGACATAAGTGATTTTATTTCATTCTTAGACATGAACCATTTGATTCTATTTTCCCTATTCTGGGTCAGGACTAGAGCAGAATTATCATTTCCTGAAGAAATATTTATGTTTTTTTTAATCCAAATTTTGTTTTATTTTGCTTTTTGGCCCTGGTGGTGCAGCGGGTTAAACCACTGAGCTGCTGAACTTGCTGACAGGGAGTGGGGTGAGCTCCCGCTGTTAGGCCCAGTTTCTGCCAACCTAGCAGTTCAAAAACATTCAAATGTGAGTAGATCAATAGGTAGCGCTCCGGTGGGAAGGTAACAGCGCTCTATGCAGTCATGCTGGCCACATAAACTTGGAGGTGTCTACAGACAATGCTGGCTCTTTGGTCTAGAAATAGAAATGAGCACCACCCCCCAGAGTCGGACACAACTAGACGTATTGTCAGGGGAAACGTTTACCTTTGCCTTTGCTTTTTGGCAGTGCTGGGTAGCAAGACCTCACTCAGCAGTGTCCTTGGTGTAAGGCAGTGTTTCTCAACCTGTGGGTCCCCAGGTGTTTTGGCCTACAACTCCCAGAAATCCCAGCCAGTTTACCAGCTGTTAGGATTTCTGGAAGTTGAAGGCCAAAACATCTGGGGACCCACAGGTTGAGAACCACTGGTGTAAGGCATTATCCTCATGATCACCTTACCTGCAGTGCCTTGCTTCGAGGAATTATTGCTCAGAATATTAGTTGGTGGATCTTCTGCCTGCACTCGAGAGCTGTACTGGCTTTTCCCTTCTGCTGTAGCAGCCATTCCAAGAAAATAATTGGCAAGGCACTCTGAAGCGGTCATCCAGTACCACACTCTGAAGACCTGCCAGCTGTACCAGCCATTTTCTTGCTATATCTACAAAACAACTGGCAAAGTTCTATGGAACAGCTGCTATACTTTCCTCCGATGGCTTCAAAATGGGGCATTGGACATCCCAACTGTTTTTCCTGTTGTGGCATATGGAGCAGGAAAGTGGTTGATGCAGCTTTCCAAATAATCTTTAAGGAGCATCTGCCTAGTGCTTCATTTTTGAGGACCCTTAGAACAAGGTCCTCAAAATGAAGTGCTAGGCAGATGCTTCTTAAAGGCACTTCGTAAAACTCACAACAAAGTGTTCCTGGTGGTGGCTCTGCAGTGAACAGTTGGTGGCATCAATGGTGCTCTCTGTCTCAGCAGCCATGGATCATTGGGAAGATTACCTCCCTGTGATGATGGCAGATGATGCCAGCCTGATGGCTCAGAGAAGGATCTCATTCCACTTCTGCAAAGGACCTGCTGCAATCTGTATAATATCTGTATCTATTAATTCTGTCTGGTTAATTCTTGCTCTTACTTTCCCTTTCAAAAATTTCTTTCCAGAGCTAAAGCTGCACCTCCTCCAGATCCCCGTTTGCAACCAGCAAGCTGCCTCTTACTTCCACCAACCCCGGTTCGTGGGGGGCAAAAGGCACCTGTGAGCACCAAGACAAACAGGCATATCTTGGTTGAGTCAGGGCTGCGGGTAAGAAGAACCCCATTCACATGTACTTAAAAAATAAAATAAATGTCTTTGTAATATAGGCTTTCACACAGGAATGCCTCTTTTCCCAGCCACAGTTGCATAACTTTTGCTCTGATTGAGCAATACTTGTTTCTCCCAGTTGGATGGTCAGTAGGAAATGGATGAGAAGTAATAGTGCATGGCAGTGGGTTAGTTCAGAATTTATAGTCCTGGTTTGCTCAGTTTGTATGATTGATGGTGAAGGGTTCAAAGTGTTGCAGAGGAAGTGAGGTGGGTGTTGTTTTGTAGTGCTACACAAGGTATGTTATTCTGTCAGAAGAGAACTAGTCTGTAGAGATCCATAACTACATAACTCATTTCTTACATTAGAATTTTAGGAAGTCTCATTGAGTGAGGCTGGGTAGAATAACACTGTGTAACAAAATATGAAAAAAAATCCTGATTTGAAAGTTTTATTTCCTGTTTAATTGTGTGGTACACACTTTGAGGACCCCTTGTGGTGCAACGGGTTAAACCGCTGAGCTGCTGAACTTGCTGAATGAAAGGTCAACGGATCAAATCTGAAGTTGATCATTCAGTAGGTGAGCTCCTGCAGTTAGGTCCAGCTTCTGCCAACCTAGCAATTTGAAAACATGCAGATCAATAGGTACCGCTTTGGCAGGAAGGTAACGGCACTCCATACAGTCATGCTGGCCACATGACCTTGGAGGCGTCTACGAACAACACCAGCTCTTCGTCTTAAAAATAGAAATTAGCACCACCCTCCAGAGTCAAACACGAGTAGACTTAAGGTCAGGGGAAACCTTTACCTTTACCTACATTCTTTGAAAGTAGTTATGCTCCAGAAACCTTATTTTTATGGCTGCAACAAATTATGTTGAATTGATTGAGACTTTATAAGACATTAACTGAAAATCTATAGCAAAATGTGCTGCAGGATGTCCAGTAAAAACGAAGTTTTTGAAGTTTAATAAACTTTTTTCCATGTTATGAGAACATCAATTAGGAAATTGCATTTATCACCCAGGAACAAAAATTGTGTTACATGTGTAATTAAACAGACCACTGTTGAAGTTATCATGTACAGGGATTATGTTTTTCTGTAGCAATTTATCCCAAATCACTGAGCTTTTGTTTAACGTAGCTTTCCATCTCTTCATGTTACTTGCACAGTTGTCCCTGAAATTGCTTATCATATAATAAGAGGTTGAAAAACCCATCTATATCCCTCAATTGTCTCATCCTGAAGTTGCCTTGTTTTCACAAACTCTTTGGCTTTTCATGAAATGACTTCTTTTCAATGGGCTTTTAATGTCTAGTGTTTCTTTAATTCTACAGCTTCTGCACATGAGCTTGAAGAGATCCAAAATAAATTCCTCTGAGGAACGCACTTTAGAAATGCTGGATCCGTTTGTACAGCTGCTTATCAACTGCCTTCATTCCACTGATGTCAAGGTATGGTTTGGAGCAAAATACAGACAGACCTAGTGTTTATCCTGAACTCATGTTATTCAGAAAGAAATGAGGGAAATACACACTTAGCATGTGCCAACCACTTTGTTACAAGAATAAATAATTAGGAGACCTAAGGGTTTTCTTCTTCATCATATTTATAGCTAAATGTTAGCTTTCAAAGACTTTCCCAAATTACTTGAAAAGGGTACTGTAGTACTCTGATTCCACTTTAGCTGCAATGACTGGGGTTTCTAGTTTGGTGAGGCACTCAAGATACCTGGGAGATTTCCAAATAGCTTTCCCTAAACTGCAAATTGAGCTAAATGCATGGACACTATTCACACCCGATGCCACAGGTACTTGGGAGTCAGGAAAAAAATATGAGTCAGCATTGAAAAAGTAAAGGCAGGGTTGGATACATCTTGTTGCACTAACTCTGCAAAATTGCTGTGTAGTCAGCATGCAATTTGGCTTTCATGTGTTAACACTGATGCCAGATACTGGTCAAAGGACATTTAATCAACTACCAAGCTTGCAAACTTGGTGTTTTGTCTGTTTGTTTGTTTGTTTTGTTAAAAATGTAATACAACTGTCTGGTTCCTTCTGACACGATAAATAAATAAATACCAGAGATTCAAAAGCAAAACATTTTGAAAATTCCACATGAGATGGGGAAAGGGATTTCTGGGTACTATCCCTTCGGTGATCTTTGTTGTTTCATTTCCAGGTGATCACTGGTGCTCTCCAGTCTCTTCTGTGGGTCATAAAATTCCCTCTTCCTGCAATAGATAAGACTATAGACCAGTTAACCAAGCAGCTTTTCATTCTGCTGAAGGACTTTGCCAAACCAGGAGCAGCGAAAGGCCAGAACTTCCATTTGGTGGTGAATTGTTTCAAAGTACGTCTGAGCCATAAGAACAGCTTAGTGATGAATTTGTGAGGTGCTTTATTTTTGGCCAGACATCTGTGTTATGAGAAGGATTTGTATAATAAAGAAGCCATTTATATCCTTTCTCTGCTTTTGGATTTCCAAGTGTTAGAAAACAGTTTTGTGGTCTCAGAAGCAGCTGCCAGCAGTTGTTGAATGCGGAGATGGGCAAAATCAGAACATCTAGGGTTCACTTTCCTCCTTTCATGAGCATCTAAGAGCCACATATATGCTTCCCAAACCAGAAATGGTAGCAAGTCCTCCTATGGTTTTGAAATAAATGTGTGGGAGCTTAAGATATTTCAGCAAAATATTTATGAGTAACTTTGACAGTGAGTTGCTGTGAGTTGTATGGGTTGTATGGCCATGTTCCAGAAGCATTCTCTCCTGATGTTTTGCCCATATCTATGGCAGCTAACACCTCCCAATAAATTTATTTATTTAAAGCATTTATATTCCACCCTTCTCACCCCGAAGGGGCTCAGGGCGGAGCACAGCATATATATGGCAAACATTCAATGCCGGGACACAAAAATATACACCATTTAAAACCATCCTAGGATTCCCCTGGGCAGGAAGCAGCCATGCTTTGAAGCTGCAAGGCTATTCAGTGCTAATCAAGGTGGCCAATTGCAACATTCACACTTGCCTCAAGCAGACAAGAGTTCTTTCCTCACCCTGGACATTCTGCAGATATATAAACACCACTTGCCTAGTTTCCAACAGACTTCACAGCCTCTGAGAATGCCTGCCATAGATGTGGGTGAAACGTCCGGAGAGAATGCTTCTGGAACATGGCCATACAGCCTGGAAAACTCACAGCAACCCAGTGATTCCAACCATGAAAGCCTTCAACAACACATTATAACTGTAACAGTTCTGCATCCTTCTTTTGGTCAGAAAAAAGGGCAGTCTGTATTAATTTGTGTGTTTATGGGAAGCTACATTTTGCTTACTTCTAGTCTTAATGCGCTAACCTTCTATGAGTCCTCATCAGTGTCAGTCTCCAAATTTTGAAATTATCTAGCTGCTTAGCTAGTGTACCGAAGAAAGTGGATAGAAAATATTCTTACCCTGTAACTCTCTGACCCAGCTAGTTCTGTGCAGATTCTGCATGTTTTATCATCACCCTGCACAAATAGTTTTACCTTTATTTGCTGGCAAAATAAGATTCCACACAGAAATATGACCTCCATCCATATTATTACAAATGCTCATCGATTATTTAATTCCCAAGAACAGAAATGGTTGATAGTAAATTACACATTAACATCATAAAATAAATGATTAAAACTGTAAATTATAGAACCAGCTCAGCAATCCAGTAAATAAAGGATCACATTTTTTTTATTTCTCAGACATCCAACTTTTGAGTCTATATGGATGGAATAAAGGAGTCTGCCATGGCAATAGATTTCTCTGCTCTCAAGGCCATGGCCACTTGAGAAAATGGCTTTTCAAGCAGAGCCTTCTCTGCAGGTTTTGGAAATATAATCTTAGAATCTATCTAAACCCTGCTGTGCAAAATGGGGCTTATTTCCTAGTAAAATTGTTTTGAATTGCACGCCTCAAGAATGGGAAAAAAAGAAAGGCACAAAATATAGATTTGATCCTTGTCCTTGTTTAACATTCTAGTCTTGTGGAACATTATGCAGTGTTCAAGTTTATAACTCAAGATTTTACTTTCCAGTGTGTTTCTCTGCTTGTAAGGAATGCAAAGAGTCACATAACAGACAAAGAGCTGCAAGTGTTGCTTGGGTATGCGGAAGAAGATCTCTACGACTCATTGCGACAAGCTACTGCCTTTGGCCTCTTAAAGGTATTGCCCTTTAAAGGGTTGTTTCTTTGTCATCAGGCTTCCTGTTCTTTAAAAAAGTGCATATGTTTTGTTTATGGTGTTCAAAGAAAGCTTGAATGTGATTCTTCTTTCTTTCTAAAGGCTATTTTGTCAAGAAAACTGATAGTTCCAGAAATTGAAGGTGTTATGCAGAAGGTCGCAAATTTTGCCATCACTGGCCAAAGTGAGCAGGTTCGAATCCAGTGCAGACAGGTTTGTAGAAACTCTTTTTTTTCCCGTTGTCCAATTATTCTGCAACTGTGTTTCATCAGTTTTCCAGTTTCCGTTTCCATAGAGTGAAACCATAGCAATTAAAGTAGAATCAGTGTTGTAACCATGTGAGCAAAACTAACAAAATGAAGTTCAACAGGGACAAATGCAAAATACTCCACTTAGGCAGAAAAAAGGAAATGAAGGATACAGAATGGGGAGCGCCTGGCTCGACAAGAGTACGTGTGAAAAAGATCTTGGAGTCCTCAAGGACAACAAATTAAACATGAGCCAACAATGTCATGCGGCAGTTTAAAAACCAATGGGATTTTGGTCTGCATAAATAGGAGTATAATGTCTACATTCAGGGAAGTCATGCTACCTCTCTATTCTGCCTTGGTCAGATCTCACCTGGAATACCGTGTTCACTTCTGGGCACTGTAATTGAAGGGACATGTTGACAAGCTGGAGGTTACTAAAATGATCAAGGGTCTGGAGAACAAGCCCTATGAGGAGAGGCTTAAAGAGCTGAGCATGTTTAGCCTGCAGAAGAGAAGGCTGAGAGCACACATGATGGAAGTCATAGGGAGGAGGGAGCAAGCTTGTTTTCTGCTGCCTTGGAGACTGACTAGGACACAGAACAATGGCTCCAAACTACAGGAAAGGAGATTCCACCTGAACATTAGGAAGAACTTCCTAACTGAGCAGTGGAACTCTCTGCCCCAAAGTGTGGTGGAGGCTCCTCCTTTAGAAGATGTTAAACAGAGGCTGGATGGCCATCTGTCAGGGGTGCTTTGAATGTGATTTTCCTGTTTCTTGGCAGGGGGTTGGACTGGGTGGCTCACAAGGTATCTTCCAACTCTGATTCTGTGCACTGACTGAAAAATAAAGGTACCACCAGCTGATTTAGATTCCAAATAATTATCCTACACATGCTTTGTTGCCATTTGTTAAATAAACCTGTTAAGAAACTATATGAGTCTTTAAGTTTAGTTTGTTTTATTAAATCAGCAGGATTAATTGATAAAAATGCCTTTCTTGCCTGCTACATTGCCCTCACCTAGTAAGCAGCTGTCCAAAGAAAACAGCTGCCTTTTGGGTAACTTATTCAGGGCTGTAGGGTTTAAATAGATGATTTCTTGTTTGTTTTCTCCACCAGATTTATCTAAAATATATTCTTGATTACCCACTTGGTAAAAAGCTGAAAGGCAACCTTGAGTACATCTTTGCTCAGCTCACGTAAGTAACAGAAGGTTGGGTTTTTTTTCCATCTGTTTTTTCAGATTGTGGGATTTTTGCAAAAGTAGAAACCAGGAGTCAAAAGGGAAAACTCAGAAATTGTGCTTCAGACAAATTAATGAAGCAGTTTCTTCCTTACTGGTTTTGAATGCATTCATATTGCAGTTTTTTTGTGCTTGCCTATGAATTGATTATCATGATTTCTGCCTATATAAAAGGTCATTCTATTTTTCTGTTCTAGCTTTGTTCGGATTATGTTGACTGACAATGACTTTTCAAGGGCTTGAACAGTAGTTTTCATATTTTGATTAGGGGTCAGTCACTCTGCCAAGTTCATTTTTAGTACACACCATTCCCTTTTGGACATTTTCAGTCTGCGCATACACACATACACAATGTTCTCTTTTTGAAAATAAATACATTTACAATCAAGGATTTAAATAAATGATTTTTGTATGGATTCCTCTAAATATTTTTCAAAGTGTATGAATTTTTACATTCACTATTTCAAATGTACACATTTTGTAGGACTTGCTTTCGCAAACTACCTTGTACATATTGGGAAAGTATAGATTTTCAAGCCTGATATGTTTCTCTGCATGTTTAGAGAAACATATGTTGGTAAAATGTAAAATAATTGTATTTTCCACTCATTCCTCCCATTTAACTAGAGACAACCCAGGCCCCTTCCACACAGCTGAATAAAATCCCACATTATTGGCTTTAAGATGGAATATATGGCAATGTGGACTCAGATAACCCCGTTCAAAGCAGATATTGTGGGATTTTCTGCCTTGATATTCTGGGATACAGGATTGTGTGGAAGGGCCCCCAGATTCAGCTAGGGAACATCTTTATTCCCAGCATGTATTCTTGCCAATGAGATATGGTCCCTCTTAGCTTTGCAAAGTGTTTCCCAGGATGCGCAACTCTGTTCACAATAAATAGTTCTAGTTAGTGTTGAGCATTCCTTCATCTTCCCAACTGTTTATTGCCCGAAGAGAAGAAAATGAAAGGATTTTGACACTTGACTTCAAAAGAGCTGGTATACCAATAATTTTGCAAAGGAATGCATGCCATTTCCAGTGTTGTCATGCCAGAATGAGAGAAGCAGCATATATTAAACACCTTCCCATGTAGTTACTAAATCAGGCATGGGCAAACTCGGGCCCTCCAGGTGTTTTGGACTTCAACTCCCACAATTCCTAATAGCCTCAGGCCCCTTCCTTTCCCCCCTCAGCCGCTTAAGGAAAAAGGAAGGGGCCTGAGGCTCTTTGGAATGGTGGGAGTTGAAGTCCAAAACACCTGGAGGACTGAAGTTTGCCCATGCCTGTAGTAAAGAAACGAGGGTGTATTTCAAGGCTTAGAAATGGCAAATTATATATATATATATATATATATATATATATATATATATGTGTGTGTGTGTGTGTGTGTGTGTGTGTGTGTGTGTGTGAACACATATGCACATACCACAGTTTTCCTTTCCTTAATGTTTGAAGGCCCTGGCTCACACTTCCATAGTGAAACATAGTTCTGAAGGAGTCATTGCTTTTGGAGATGGTGCAACATGTGTCTGAATAAATATGTAAAGTATTGTACTGTTATATGTGTATATATCTAGTAGTTCTTGGAAGTACTAACACTGCTGTATGTTTTATTGTTTTGTCGTAGTTATGAATATGAGACGGGGAGAGAATCTGCTTTGGAAATGATCGCTTACCTCTTTGAAATGTTCCCTCAGGTAAAAAGAAACTATTCTTTCCATTTGCAACGTGAATCCTAGAATATATTTTATAGAATATGTTTCACTAAGTCTGCACAAAATAGAATGTCCATTGAAATTGGAGAAGTGTCTGAAATAGCTTTGTGACTTGACTTGACCTCCTAGCCCGAGGATGATGGTCTTCCAAGTCTGGTATCTTGGTGGTGAGTTCGTAAGTGGCTCTGGAGCCTTATTCTTGATCCGCATGTTCTCCCGCAGTGAGGACTTCAGTTTCCAGGTGGAAGGTGGTCCCAGTCAGGGTTGGCTTGACGCGCCTTCCTCTTGGCATGTTTCTCCCTTTCACTCTCCATTTGTGCCTCTTTGAATTCTGCAGCACTGCTAGTCACAACTGACCTCCAGTTAGAGCTCTCAAGGGCCAGGGCTTCCCAGTTCTTGGTGTCTACGCCACAGTTTTTAAGGTTGGCTTTAAGCCCATCTTTAAATCTCTTTTCCTGTCCACCAACATTATGTTTCCCGTTCTTGAGTTGGAAGCATAGTAACTGCGTTGAGAGATGGTGACTGGGCTTTCGGACAACATGGCCAGTTCAGTGGAGTTGATGGCGTAGGAGCATCACTTCAATTCTGGGTCTTTGCTTCTTTCAGCACACTGACATTTGTCTGCCTGTCTTCCCAGGAGATTTGCAGGATATTTCAGAGGCAACGCTGATTGAATTGTTCCAGGAGTTGAGTGTGACGTCTGTAGACAGTCCACATTTTGCAGGCATATAGCAGGATTGAGAGGACAATAACTTTATAAACAAGCAGCTTGGTCTCCCTATGGATGTCCCAATCCTCAAACACTCTCCGTTCATTTGGAGAAATGCTGCATGGTCAGGCGGTGTTGTATTTCAGTGTCAATGTTGACTTTTGTGGAGACGTGGCTACCAAGGTAGTGGAAATTGTCACAATTTTCTTATGTTACACCATTAAGCTGTATTTCTGGCATTGCAGAGGGATTTGTATGGTAACTAGCTTTAAGCAAGCTTCTGAGAGCTGTTTACACAATAAAGCTTCCTAAAGATATTCTGTATACAATTTAGTAGTATGTTGTGACTGATTGAGGACAAGCATGGGTTGGATGACTGGGAGTTTATTTATTTATTGCCTCTTATCCTGCCTTCATAGAGCTCAGAGCAACTTAGTACCACCGTCTGCCATTTAATCTTTACAATAATCTCCTGATATAGGTTATGCTAATACATTGTGGTTTGGGTGGGCTGGTATATCCTGCATTATTAACTCAAGATGTAGACAAACCTTGTGTTTGTCTGCTGTATACTTACGTTACTCGTTCTACTTTCCTTGTCTGGCTTGATTAAAGTGCTCTTAGGTTAATTAACCACAGTCTTCTGTTACATCAAGACTGGGACGTTACAGGTACCAGGAAATGAATAAACAAAGATGTGAAACCAGTTTAGAATCTGTGCAAAATTCTAAGTGGTACTGATCGTGGTAAATAGTTTCCAGATTTGGACATCACAGGAAACTGTCAATTAATCCAGGTAGCCCTCAATCATTATGTGCTGAGGAAGGCATAGAGAGCATGAAGACAAAATGCATGGTCATTAGCTCAGTGTGTCTTCACTTATTAAACTAAAATATGGGTCTAACATTTGAGTTTTTTTCATGGGTGAATGGGAATTTGAACCCTAGGATTTCCCAATCCTAGTCTGATATTCTGATCACTGTACTATACCAACTTTTGATTTTGCAGTTTTGTGTTGTACATGAGATATATTTGTGCAGCTCAGAAATTGCTATGTGGATGCGTCCTAATGTTTCTCCCACAAGAAATATTGGACCAATAACTTCACTACACTTCAATCTTTTGCACACATATTTGCTAACAATATTTTTATTTATTGTGTACTAGTATTAGTGGTTGTCTCTGATTCTAACTGTGGTGTTTGTCCTGCTTGGATATATGTTGTCCGTTGTGTATACTTGTTGGGGTGACAATACTTTCTGAAATAAAAATGATGGGATATAATAAATATACAGAATATTTTGCTGGTTTTGATATAGACTTTGCTTTAATTTGTTTATTGTTTGTAGTACGCTCCTTTTCAGGGTTGTCAGCTAGCAACTTGTCTGATTTTTTCTTTTTTATTCCTTCAGGGTTTATTGCATGAGTTTTGTGGCCTGTTCTTTGTCCCTCTGTGTATGATGGTAGTAAACGATGACTCTGCAAAATGCAAGAAGATGGCAGTCCTGGCAACCAAAAGTCTTCTTAGTAAGATTAACCCTGAAAACCGAGACCTGATGTTTTTGCTGCTCACCTCGTGGTTCAAGAGTGAAAAGGTACTACCTGTGCCTTGAGTTTGGGTTGCCTTCGATAATGTTAGTTGAATTGAGAAAAGAAAGAATGTTAAGTTAAAGAAGAATTCATTGGAAAAGTAACTGTTAAAATAATAATACAACTACCTGCTAGGTGGAGGATCCTGGGAGTTGTATGAACCCATTGAATCAACTGGAATAAGACTGCTTTGCCATTAAATAGCTGATTCAGTGGGTCTATTATATTTGCTATTAGCCACTGGATTTAGGTTCTGAAAAGGAACTTTCTAAACCTTGCAAGGAATTATATTATTATTCCTTTCCTGGCAGAAGAGGAAGATAGCAATTCATTGGACCTTAATAATTAGGTCAGAGCCCCTGGTGATGCAGTGGCTTAAACTGCTGAGCTGATGAACTTGCTGACCAAAAGGTTGGTGGTTTGAATATGGGGAGCGGGGTGAGCTCCTGCTGTTAGCCACAGCTTCTGCCAGCCTAGCAGTTCAAAAACATGCAAATGTGAGAAGATAAATAGGTACCGCTTTGGCAGGAAGGTAATGGTGCTCCATGCAGTCATGCCGGCCACATAACCTAGGAGGTGTCTACAGACAACACCAGCTCTTTGGCTTAGAAATGGAGATGAGCACCACCCCCAGAGTCAAACATGAGTAGACTTAATGTCAGGGGAAACCTTTACCTTTACCTTAATAATTAGGTCAGTTTCTTATGATTCTGGAATCTGAGCTTTGAGTCATAGCTACACTTGAGCCTTCTTCTCTTCACAGATCTAAATCCTAAATAATGCTGATTGTATCATAATATTTTGCTTCCATGTAAAATCCACCACTAATTTGTTGGTGTCTGTATTGGCAGAGTGTACACAAGAGGTTAGCTGCTCACGCCTGTGGTACATTTGTTGAAGTTGAAGGAGTTGAATTTGAAAGAAGGCTTGGAACCATTCTCCCAATTATCGAGAGAGAAATCCATCCTGCAAATTTTGAAGAGGTAAGTGGTTTAATCGGAGCTGATATTTGTGGAAAATGGACAAGGCAAGCTGAAAAGAAGAAATCAAGCCCATAAAAGTGACTCATTACTTGGCAGGACTGTCAAAAGAGCTTGTTTACAGATGGCATCTGTTCACAAAAGGAACCTGCCAAAAGAATCTGAGAGAAACTGTACTTGTTTCCTCTTGTTTACATGTTCTTCAAAGAGAGGAAGAGCTTAATTATTTATCGTTTTATAGGAACAGTCTATTTTTCATACCTAACAAACAAATGTCAGAGATGTGGGTGTTTGCTTTCAATCCTTAGCACTGCTTTCAGATTGCAATACGTATGAGATGAGTATCTGCAGAGACTTTCTAGATGGCTTTGTAAGCTTTTACATGTTATTGTCAATGATGGGCTATCCATTGGTAGAGTGACAGCTTTTGTTGACAATACTTTTTCTTTCCAGTCCTGTAAAATTAGAAATGTGCTTGTTAGGAAACTGTAGCAGCCATATGCCAGATGGGAAAATGTAGGAATGCAACTTAAAGCAGCAGTATTTTTAAAATGCATTCCTTAGGACCAAGCTATGAGGAGGAGGAGGGATTCTCCTGCTCTTTTCTGTTACTTAGAAGGTGTTGTTTCTTGTGTAGCCTTTGTGGTGAGAGAGGGGAAACTTTATAGGGCCAGCTGAGGAGTTGCATAGTTTGTGGTGACGCCATAAAAGTACATTACTGTATCCAACCTCACTGTGTCCCTTTTGTTCTCGTGTTAAAGAAAGTTTACAAAGCACGATGTTAAGTCTAGCAGATACTGTCTGCTTTTGAACTTAGGTGTGATAGAGCCATGTCTGTGAGACCAGGGCCTAGGTCTGACGTTTAGTGTACTTAACAATGGTACCCCAAATGATTTTATTTCTTCCACCATTGACTGCCTTCTAAGTTTATCTCAGGTTCTAGAAACATAAACTTCTGCCATGTAAATATTTTTTTTGTAATGATGATTCCTGAAATGTCTTCATTACTTATATGCTGTTAAATTTGCAAGATGTCTTTATATTGATTACATGACTCTTTTAACTGATTCTATTTTTTTTAATAGAGGTTGTTTTATCCAATTTATATCCCCGGTTTATGTAATGTATTATTATTTTCATGTTGATGTATTTTATTTTATGTATTATGTATTTTATGCATGGCATCTTTGTGTACTATTTTGTAGGCCGCCCTGAGTCCCTATGGGAGATAGTGATGGGGTATAAATAATAATAATAATAATAATAATAATAATAATAATATTTTACTGACACAAAAACACAGTATGTCACAGCAAACGAGATCTATATGCTGGATTTCATATCACAAAATCACAAGTCGAACACTTCCCAAGCGTCTAGGATTGTGTGATTATTATTATTATTATTATTATTATTATTATTATTATTTATGCCACTTTACATTTTTGTGTTGTGTTTTTTCAGGTTACAGAAGAGAATAAAGAAAAGGCAGCAGACAGATTGCTGTTTAGCTTTCTCAACTTGATCATTAAACTAATCAAGGAGTGCAATATTTTTGAACTAACTAAACACAATGAAATTCTGAGCAGTATTTGGGGTCAGTATTTTTTTGTTATACTCCATTATTATTGAAGCATTTGGTACTTAACACATTTGTAGTGTCAGGGGCTACACATGTGGAAAAGAATGTAAATGAAATTGCCTTTTCTCTTCTGAATATGAATGAAGTCAATTGAAGCCTTAATTCTTCTTTTTCTGAAGGGCATATTCAATCCCATTTATGGTATCCACACAGCTGGGTTTGGCTGACTTCTGCTCAGATCTTTGGCTTATTGTTTGCTTCTTATAAGCCCGAGGAACTTGTTAATAAGTGGAATAAGCGAAAACTGGAAAAAGGCCAAGTAACTACAACAGATCCATCTGCAACTACCTTCTTAATAGAAGAATTAGACAAAAAGGTTAGCATCAATGTTCTAAGCTTCCTTTTTTAGCTGCACCTTTCCATTTCCCTAGTAGGAGACAGAAACAAAATTACTATGAGTTTTGATACTATTAGGTAGGGGTTCAGTATCATCTCATGATTTCAGACATAGGTTCCCAGGGTTTTCTTGGCAAGATTTATTCACAAGGATTTGCCATTGCCTTCCTCTGAGGCTGAGAGCATGTGACTTGTCCAGAATCACTCAGTGAGTTTCCATGGCTAAGTAAAAGTTTGAACCCTGGTCTCCCAGAGTCCTAGTCCAACACTCAGGCAGTTACACAATGCTGGCTTTCAATAGTTTATGCCTTCGTTGAGTTTTAAGTTTTAGGCTGCTTTTGGAGGGCAAAATTAAGTCATCTTAGAGAAAAAGTTAATGAAGTAAATTCAACAATATATTTTATGTTGCAGCATCTTTTGTAAAAATAACCATAACTTTTTAACTTAACAGATGAAAACACTTGCTTTAGCTTTCTGCCATCAGCTGAAGTCCAAATTTCTGGATCCAGATCTCGGAGAACAGGTAAAGCACTATGTATTTTTGAAGACTTATATTTTGAAATGTATATGTTGAAAGAAAATATAGCTAAACAGCTAGATGATGTGTGCGTCTTAAACAAAGAATCAAACATCAAAAATGTGTAATAAACTAATATATACATCTTTTAATTGTATTCTAAAAGACACCCTGAGCTGGTCAACTAGTAGCTTGAAGTAAACCACTTTGTCTATAAGAGTAGTTATACTGGAATGGTACGGCACATCTTTCATAATTTGTTTTCTAGCTGGATTGCCAGTTATGATTATAAATAGAATATGTAGGGGCACAGAACATTCTAGAGGTCTATAATGTTAATTTTTTTGTTTCCATGTGTTACACCTTTCCATAGAACCTATATAACAGTAATTCTTGATCTCAGCCAGGTTGGTTAAAATACGAAATTCTTTCCCCCCAGTGTTGTTGATGGATTTTCACTGAATGTTATGGATTTTTTGCTGAATATTCTTGATAGATGAAATATAACATTACCCTAATGTTTGTCAGGTGAAGGAGAGCTTGCCCAGTCATGTCAGTGGAAGCAGCTGAGGTTACACAGCACTGGGGTTGAGAGGCAGCTGGTGCCCACTATCAGTCAGGGGTCAGAATCATGTGGCTCTCTAGATCATAATTGGGCTGCAGTTCCTAGCAGCCCCAACCATCATAGCCAGCGACTAGAAATGATTTAAGTTGTAATCCAGCCATATCTAGAAGTCCACATAATTCTCAGCCTTCTTGGAAATAAATACATGTAAAATTACTGAAACAACTCTCAAAATGATTTTGCAAAATGTAACAGACCAAACCCAAAATATGATACTGCACCCCAAACAGTTGTGCGGAATTACTGGGAATCAAAATGAAAGCATTTGGACCTCCATGCGGAGAGGATAAAGATTCCGTCATAGTATTATTAATACAGCTATAACTTAGGGAAGGCATCATAAAATTTAAGGCTTGGAGCCTTCCATGGCAGATCAGTCATACATTAGGGTCCAGCACTGTGCTCAAAGGACACTTTGATTTTGTTGCCAACATTGGACGTGACAAAACAAAAGATTTCATTCAGTAAGTTGTCTGCAGTGCATGGTTTGGGTCCTTCATTTTCAGATCATGGATTGTATAGAATTGGCCTAAAGCTTTGGGTTGTACAATATTCTAGAAAGCATTCAGATGGCTCTTATTTTTCTTTTACATTTCAGATTATAAAGAATTTACTGTTTATAGCCAAAGTACTGTATCTTCTGGTTCCTGCTCCAGAAGATGGCAATGAGATCAGCGAAGGAACTGAGGATCAAGAAGACTTGGAAGGTGAAGATGAGAATGAGACTTTGGGTACTGATACGAAAGAAGCTGAAGAGAAAAAGAGCCCAGCCACTTTGTTGTGGCTGATGAAGAAACTTTTCATAATGGCATCACGAGAAGCTGCATATTCACCCAAGGACCCCTTAAAGGTTTGCATGTCATTTAATTTCAAATTAAGTTTTGAAGGACCAAGTTATTTTTAAGAGTTGGTGGACAATTATGTTTTTTGTTTTCCTGAACCAGAACTAGAGAATTCTTCCTACTACTAAACAGCCAAAAAGATGTTTTGTTTTTCTTTCAAAATGAGTCTTTTGACCAGCTATGTTTGTTTTTCAGAGAAGTTGCATCTTTAAATTCCTTGGTGCCATTGCAGTAGACCTTGGGCAGGATAAGGTCAAACCCTACCTGTCAACAATCATTGGCCCTCTATACAGAGAACTCAGCAGTACCTACGCAGATCAAGGTGAGAGATTTTACTAATGTCTGGCCTGAAGCATGCCTACTTCATATGGTACAGAAAGGTCCTGTTAATTTGGATTACACCATCATACTAGCTAAATAATTGAAACTACTTGCACTGGCCTGTATGGGTTGGTTTCAAACACCACATATGTTTTGCTTTAGGGATGTCTCTGAAGTACTTTAACCGATCATTCAAATGGCGTTCTAACCAAGCAAAATTTAAATCCAAGAGAAATAGTAGTTTGCATTCTGGTCAGTACATACAATGTTAAAGCTAGACTTGACATTGTGGTTACACACATTCATGTTTATGATTGTTGGTCCACTGTCTTTTTATTCTGAAAGCTTTAAAGAAAGGAGCACATTTCCTGAAAGAAGAATCAGAAAAATAAGATTCTGACTGTAAATAGGTCAGCTGCTGTCCTCTCCTTTTTGCCTTGTCTTTTACTCGTGTTGTATTTTGAAATGGTCATATGACTGGCCAAATAAATAAATAAATAAATAAATAATTACCATCATCATCACTGCAGCAATCTAATGTGCTCCCCACAAAACTCCCACCAAAATATTTTCTGAGACTTTAGAAAGTGGGGTCATGAGCAATATTTCCAGCTGTCCCGGTATAGGGAGCAATGTGATAACTCTGAAAGGGCTCAGTGTCCCCTGCTACCAAGATTATGGATGCATCATTACTCACTGTCCCACTCTTCAGCACTATTTTGGGGGAGAACTGTATAGCTTAAAAGTAGGATTTACAGGGAGAAGTAGTCTAGGGAGATGACATCATAGCTATTTCTCTCAATGCTGGACCTCAGCCACAGGCTTCTAGCTGAACTTCAGTTCTGGATGTGCAATTATTTTTCCAGTTTCTGAATTACAATGTTAATCTGAGTTCATCTGTGAGCCGTCATTGTATAATCATGTGTCCTGTCATTGTGCTAGATCCAACACTGAAGAATCTTGCCCAGGAAATTATAGAGCTGCTGAAAAAAATGGTTGGGCTTGAGACCTTTTCAATTTCTTTTGCCTCCGTTCAAAAACAAGCTAGTCAGAAGAGAGCCATCAGAAAGAAACAGAGAGCGCTGCAGGTCAGTATTTATTTCATGTGTGCCTTGAAATAGAGGCTCACTTAACATGAGAACTTGTATTTAAACTAAGAAAGTTCAACATATATAGCAGAAGAGTAAGAAATGTGTCTTGTTTTCTGTTTAGGCTGTTGCTAATCCTGATGTTGCTGCCAAGAAGAAATTAAAAAGACATAAGAATAAACTTGAGGCAAAGAAAAGAAAAATAGAATTTCTGAGGCCTGGTTACAAAGCCAAAAAACAAAGGAGTCATGCATTAAAAGACCTTGCAATGGTGGAGTGAAATACAATTCACAATATGTATTCAATTCATGGCTGCTATTCTAGACAGAACACTGCAGTGGGAAACTTCTGAGTATTTTGACCATGCAAGAACTTCAGTAAGACATTTTGCCCACATTGTTCTAGCTAGGAGATATTTCAGTCAAGTTTCTGCAACATAAGTTAGCATCACTCAAGATGCACAGACCTTCATGCTCTTTTGAGATTCAAAACTATTGCAAAAAAAGAGGTATCTTGTATTGGCATAAAATATGAAATAATTATTAACTGATTATTTATTGAAATTTTAATCGCTACAGATTTTGTTCAGTTGATATGTTCCTGAAAAAAATGCTATGGTGTTCTGTCATTTCAGTGAGAGAGTGTCATTAGCAGTGACCTTTTTTTACTACTATTTTCATAAGCCTGACATTTATTGTACAGTGATTCAAAATGCCTTTTTCTAATTAAATTTGCTTAAGACACCATAATGTTCACTATGTGGTTAATGCTTCATCTGTGTATTATATGTGGGTCTCACAGATTTAGATACCAATTACATGTTGCCTCTGTTGTTTAGTTCAGGAGATTCCAGTTTACTTCTTATATTTTTGGCGCTGCTCTTCCCAACCCCCAAAAGCTGGGAATGCTAGATTTTCATGTAGCCTGGAAGTAAAATCAATGTTGCCTGAATTTCTGGCCCCCTTTGATAGCACGCTTTACACCACAGAACAGCTTCTGCTCTTGCAGCTCTTGAGTGAAGAGCCTCTTGGTTAACATAATCTCCCCCCAGAGATGTCTGTGCATTCAATTTACCTACTGGAAGATATTGTTGATGGAAATCCAAAGGAGGACAAAAATGGTTCCCCGCCTGTTTTAGGGCATTATCTTGTAGCAGTTTTGACAATTCAAACAATGTTACCCAAAATAACAAAGCTATCAACTGCAAACATGGACAAATCGAAGAGGACTGGCATTAAACAGACAAACATAAGGTCATTAAATATTTATTAGTGTTAAATAGTTTCAAACACTCAATTCTCAGTAACAAAGTTTTTCCCCCCAGATATTTTTCATGTTCTATTTTTGGATTATATAACTGTCATAAAAATTGATGTTACATATATAACTTACACAAGTTAAAAGAAATGGAGCAAACATAGTATACAGACATTCAATTGATTCAGTGTGATTTACAATTCACAGCAACCCCCATCTCTTTCAAAAGGTAAATATTCTGTCAGTCCTATTTACAGCATTGCATTCACTCTGACTATGGAAGGAAAAGTTTGTCCATTTCACTGTCTGCTCTTTAAGGTCTCCACCAACCTAGAAAAAAATGGATTTATTGTTTTTACACAGCAGTAATAAATCCTTGCTTGCAACAGCATGCTCATCTTTAATCTGTGCTTCTATACACAAACTTTAAATATTTAAGTACAGTGGTACTTACCATTCCATTGCCTCATCGAGTCCAGTGCCTTTAGTTGCAGATGTTTTGAATATCTGCCATTTCCGATCCTTGAGTGCAGGAAGTCCAAGTGCATTTGCCATTTCTGTTGGAGTCATAGCCTGTTCCATATCTTGCTTGTTTGCAAACACCACTAAAATCGCTTTCTTTAGTTCTTCTTCCTAAATGTGGAAGGAAATTATACAAATCATTCCACTTTTCATTATCAAGTTTCACTTCATCATGAAAAGTATATAAAAATACTACAGGTGTGATTTGGAGAATTCTTTTTCAGTTTGAAGGTGTGTGCTTATGCCAGGTCCTAAGCTCCCAAGAAAGCACACAAATTTCACTTTAAATACTGGACTGAAATTATACACAGAAAGGAAGTAACAAAATCCATTCATTTTCAGTGCTAAAGATTTAAAGGAGGCTGGACGGCCATCTGTCTGGGGTGCTTTGATTGTGCTTTTCCTACTTTTGTGGGGGGTTGGACTGAATGGTCTGTATGATCTCTTCCAACACTATGATTCTATATAATTGTAACATGAGTATTGGATTAATAATAAGTTTGGTCCACTTCATAACTGTTTTACTAATTTTAAAGGCAATGACCACAATCTGATTACGTAATTAACTTGGATTTCATTGTTTCTGCCAAAATGAACAGCTACCCCCAAGAATGCATGTAAGACTGCAAGCTGGAAATCCAGTTCCTGTCCTGCAACTAGAACTATCATATATGTAGGCCTCACATTTCATACCTCCAACATGGCAACGAGCTCAGACTTTGAAATTCCAATTCTGTCTCTGTCACAGCTGTCCACCACATAGATGACTGCATCTGTGTTAGAATAGTAACATCTCCAATATGGCCTGGAATATAAACATCATTATATAGGTTAAAATGCCTGCCATCAAGAAAAGTAGCTATTACACCAAACTAAACCAATAGCACTTAAAAATATAATTTACTTTTATTACTAGGGAATGTTACAGCCAGAATGAAAATAAATCTCAGCCAGGCAACAAAGTCATGGTCTTTCAGACTCATAGATAAATGAACAGACACTGTCCATAATAAATGTAAACAAGTTATAACTCAAATACATGTATTTTTCAAATTAAACCAAATATTTTGGCAACCTTTTGATATTTTGCTTATTAGTACAAAGACAGCATGTCCAGTGTTTCTAATCTCTTATATTTTTATAAACAATGAAACCAAAAATGCTTTTTTGTGTCTATTTAGAGAACCCCAAGAATGCAACAAAATACTTTAGAAATCACACCCTGTCTTTTAATCCTGTCAGATGTTACCAGATCTGCTATACCTGATGCTTGTCTGGCCTCCCAAGTCCCAGACTTGAAACTTTAGATTCTTGTAGGTCACTGTCTCAACATTGAAACCAATTGCTAGAAGAGAAAAACAAAATTATCAAACTATGTTAAAAACTTGAAAAAAACAGAATATTGTTTGTTTTAATCCGAATCAAATATAAAATGATGCAGTTTATTTCCTATCTCCTGGCAAAGTAATATATTCCACACTTGGAAAGTCCAACCCATTACTCAGGTTCAAAAGAATAAACTAATTTTATAAAAAGCCAAGTTAAGAAGTGAGAAAAGGCTATGGACAAGAACCAATATTGCAAAAATTGTGTTTTCCTATTAGGGGCAGAAACTAGTGAGTGTCTCTGTCCAGCCCAAAGTTTTGAATGCTACCGAATGTTTCCGAGATCTACAATATATTCTCAAATTGTAAAGGCATTTATAAAGTGTACCTCATATCAGTAAACATTTAGAATATTTCACTGATCATTGCTGTTTTGATTACGTTTAGAGGAAAATACAACGATCCAAGGTTTTATTTTCAAGTTTCAACTTAATTTCAGTAGTAATTTAAGCTTGTCACATGCAAACATTGTTTAATAATAATGAATAAAGTACTGCATTACATGTGTTTCAGGCACTTACTAGGAATGGTAGTCACAACTTCACCAACTTGTAATCTATAGAGAATGGTTGTTTTTCCTGCTCCATCTAATCCCAAAATCAAAATTCTCATCTCCCGTGTACCAAATAAACTGGAGAAGATGGTTGAAAAGAAGCCACCTACAAAGAAAAATAACTACTTTGAAAACTATAGTCTTCACACAAGTTAACAATGATCAACAGCATTCTTTCTTTGGCAGTATAAATGCTTCCAAGATGGTATGTATACACTTTTGCCAATGCAGAAACAAGACAGCAAGTGTCTTATTTGAAGAGAACAGTATCTTACAGCAAGTTCCAAATGCTGAATGTTTCATGAGAAGCACACAAGTATACATGCAGGAACATGTTGCAATGTAGTTCTGATCTGCCACACCTTCAACTAGTCCTTCCCCACATCACATTTTGTTTTTCTTTTCCAATTGAATTCAATCTTCTGGTATTATTGATTGGTTGATTTTATTTACCATACTTGTATCCTGCCTTTCTCAACCCCGAAGAGGACTCAAGGCGGCCTTACAAAGGCAACAATTCAATGATGCATGTATACATACATTGAGTAATAAACAAAAACATTAAAATCAACCAATTAAAACATAACATTAAAACAACAATTAAATTCACATAATCCAGGTCATACTCCAGGGCCAGTCTGGGTTGCCGTTAAATTAATTTATAATCTCTTATTGCCTTTCTCTCATTATTGACCAAAAGCCTGATCCTAGAGCCAATCTCATTTAGGTTTTTTTCTGAAGGCCAGAAGGGAGGGAGCCGATCTAATTTCACTGGCCAGGGAGTTCCATAGACAAGGGGCCACCACTGAGAAAGCCTTGTTTCTCATCCCCACCAGCCGCGCTTGCAAAGGAGGTGGGACTGAGAGCAGGGCCTCCCCTGATGATCATAGAGAGATATGTTTGGACAGATATGCTGGGCTGAAACCATTTAGGGTTTTATAGGCTAAAGCCAGCACTTTGAATTGTGCTCGGTAGCAGACTGGCAGCCAGTAGAGCTGATGCAACAGGAGGGATGTCCTCTCTGTATTAAGCAAGCTCACTTTCATAGCTTTTAGAGATTTTCTTCTTTTTAAAGTTTTTAAATGGCTTAACACATTTCAGAAGTTCTCTGAGAATACCAGTTTCTTGGTTTCTCAGTAGCCCTGTTTTGGTTCCATAAGTAATGGTAATATGTGGACGTGACTATTATATTTCTATTCCGTTTGATAAGCTTTCTATTTTCTAAACAGTAAGGCTTCTCACTCTTTCCTGACACTAATAAAGAACAAGCTGTTTTAGCGACTACAATAAATCATGGTTTCTCAGAAGAATACACAGCAAGTGCTGGGGTCAGACATTCCTTCTTTCAGTACAGCCATTATCATGGAACATTTTGCCATTCTTTAGCTAAACGCTTATTTCAGTCAGAAAAACTGTAGATGTTAATGATAGATGGAAACAACCCAATTTCAAGCCATGAGTTATGACTATAAGCTTTTTTTCCCAACAAACCACAGCCAAGACACAATGCTAAACTACTACTCATGTGAGGGAAAGCACGCAAGCCTCATTGCCTCCCACTTGCAGCTACCAAACTGAAAAGGTGGGTGAAAATGTGGGTCAGATGACAGAGTGTATTTAGCACACTGAAGGACTTCTCCGGGGGATCTTAAGAGCTATAATGAACTCATAAAGGGACATATAGTCATTCAAATAGCCTACACCCAAGCCATATTCAAAGGATAGCACAGAAAGGTATGTCAATGAGGCCAAACAGCTCAAACCAAATGTAAAATTTTAAGACAAACATGAATACATGTCTTGCCATTTCTTAATTAGCCTTTCACATCATAAATACCCTTGGTCTTAACTAGAAATCTAAACTATAGTATATAAGCCTGGGCTGGCTATTGTTGCATAAATGCATACTTTTAATAACAGTAAATAACAAAACATAATTTAATAGCTAGGATTTCTGAATCAAACCACTCTAATTTCAGTGGGCACTAAATATTTCACAAAGTAAACATATTAATACTTCTGTTAGGTAACATTACAAGTAGGTCTTTACCAACAATGTCCATATGCAGTTTTAAAAACATCACTTTGTTATAGCTTTTACAATCAGTGATGTTTCTGTTACATGCCCTCTTGGGATGGATAATCTGGGGCCCTTGATGTTGCTTTAACACAAGTTCCCATCTGCGCCGCCAGTATGACCAATCACAACTGTTAGAAGTTCATGAACACTTGGAAAGCCACAAAATTTCTTCACAAAGATGCATGGGAACATTAGGTCACTGTCTTACACCACTAAAGGGCAGCCAGTCCTTCAGATGCTGCTGAACTCCAACACCCACTGTCTCACTGTACTTTTGTTCAACACCAGCTGAGATTTTACAATCGTCCATCAAGAAGATTGCTTCTGGCCAGAATTAACACAACTTCAGTGATCTAAAGACTCTCTTTAGACTCACCCACTGAGAGCCCTTCCAGACAGACCCTGTATCCCAGGATGTGATTCCAGGTTTTCTGTTTATCCCAGATTATTTGGCAGTGTGGATTCATACAATCCAGTTCAAAACTCAAAATCTGGGATCAGATTCTGGGATATAGTGCCTGTCTGGAAGGCACTGAGAATTTCCACAAAAGACCAAAACAGTTGTAGTGAATAGGCAGTAAATACATAGTGTGGGGAACTGTCCCTAGCACGTAGTGTGGGGAACTGTCATTCCTCCCTGTGATGTTCTTCAAACCAGGTTTTCCATGTGTTGCCTTATTTGAGACTCCAAAAGCCTGTTCCTCCTAGGGCTGGAAGGTGAACCTTATTATAAAAGAAGAACATTTCCTTTTACGGAAACCAGAGCACCGAGTTTATTTGTACTGAGGGCCACATGCGCCTTTTGTCTGCCTTCAAAGGGCCATTGAATCCATAATGGAAAATCAGTGGAGAGGGCCTAGTTTTTTTAAAAAATAGTGGTCATTGCTCTTTGGTTTTTAGCCAATTTGGGTCCCTATATGTTATTGAACAACAACTCCCATCACTATTGATTATCTGCCATGCAGACTGGGAATAACAGGAATTGCAACCCAACAGCCCTTAGAATCATGAAGTTGGCAGAGACCTCATGAGCCACCCACTCCAATCCCCTGCCATAAAGCAGGGAAATCACATTCAAAGCATCCCTGACAGAAGGCCATCCAGCCTCTATTTAAAACCCTCCAAAGAAAGAGCCTCCACCACACTCTGGGGCAGAAAGTTCCACTGCTGAACAGCTCTCACAGCAAAGAAGTTCAGGTAGAATCTAATTTCCTGTAGTTTGAAGCCATTGTTTCACGTCCTAGTCTCCAGGGCAGCAGAAAACAAGCATGCTTCCTCCTACCTATGACTTCCCCTCACATATTTATACATGGACCTCATCATGTCTCCTTTCAGCCTTCTCTTCTGCAGGCTACACATGCCCAGCTCTTTAAGCCACTCCTCATAGGGCTTATTCTCCAGGCCCTTGATCATTTAATTGCCCTCCTCTGGACACTTTTTTAGCTTAGAGCAGTGGTTCTCAACCTGGGATCCCCAGATGTTTTTGGCCTTCAACTCCCAGAAATCCTAACAGCTGGTAAACTGGCTGGGATTTGTGGGAGTTGTAGGCCAGAAACATCTGGGGACCCCAGGTTGAGAACCACTGGCCTAGAGTCAACATCTCCCTTCAAAAGCCCTTGTGACTCTGAGGTTGGGGAAAGGTGGAAGGACATTTTAAAGCCAGACATCACACCCACAAGCCTGGTATCTTAATTCAATCTTGATTCAATAAAACACGCTGCAGCCTTCCAGATGTTACTGTATCACAACTCCCATCCGCTTTAATCATATGTCTAGTGATGAGGAATACAGGGGTTGTAGTCCAGCATCTGGAAGAACACATGAAATGACATGGAGGGCTGGAGCTTGACATGTGCGACATAAACCCATCCAAATACCACCAGAGGTCCTTTATTTTGGCTTGTGGCCCTTTCACAAGATCTGAAATGTGTCTACATGATGTAATTGAGATACTGTACTTGTTAACACAGGCCTGGGCCAACTTGGGCCCTCCATGTGTTTTGGACTCCAACTCCCACCATTCCTAACAGCCTCAGGCCCTTTCCCGCTTAAGCGGCTGAGGGGGAAAAGGAAGGGGCCTGAGGCTGTTAGGAATGGTGGGAGTTGGAGTCCAAAGCACATGGAGGGCCCAAGTTGGCCCAGGCCTGTGTTAACAGTTATTTCCTGATCGTCTGTTCAACCGCCCACGCCCGCTGGCCCCTTCAGCCTCTTTTCCCTCTCCGTCCTTCCTCTTCCGCGCCTTACCCATGGCTGAGGAGTCCTCCCGCTCCGCTTCTCCCTCAGAGAAACCCCGCAGGCCGCCGCCGCCGCCGCCGCCTCCTCCTCAGCCGCCGCCGTTCACCCGGAAGTCTCAGCGGAGCCACTTCCACGTCGACCGCTTCCCTCAGAGGCGTCGCTGATACGGGAGAGCAACAGAGCGGGCGGGGTGTTCTCGTTAGCGCTTTCCACACGAATTTGAGGAGTGCCCTCCTCGAAAGGAAACAAAATTAATCTGTCCTGCAGCCGTTGCAAAATTAAAAAAAAGAAAAGAAAAAGCAGCGTGTAATTAATATTTTTAAAAATAGAATTTGTTTCACTTGAACGTCGCGAATCTGCCACTTCGGAAATATAAACTTTCTGTTTCCTCTCTATGGAAATTGTGCAAGCGGGCGGGAGTTTGCGCTGACGTCAACACAAGAGGCGGGGCTTGCTGCATCCTTATGCTGAAACTAGCCTTCCCCTGCCAGGCGTTGCTGTGGCTCAGTCTGTGTATATGTGTTTTGTATGTGTATAGGTAAGTATATGCGTGTATATACTTGTGTATATGTGTATATACATATGTACATATAGACTGCTCCAACTTCCATACAGTGGTCCTTATTTCTCATGCCAGTAAGGTAATGCTCAAGATCCTGCAAGGAAGACTCCAGCAATACATGGAGCGAGAGTTGCCAGATGTACAAGCTGGGTTTAGAAAAGGCAGAGGAAGGAGAGACCAGATTGCCAATATCCGCTGGATAATGGAGAAAGGCAGGGAGTTTCAGAAAAACATCTACTTCTGCTTCATTGACTATTCTAAAGCCTTTGACTGTGAGGATCATAATAAATTGTGGCAAGTTCTTGGTGGGATGGGCATACCAAGCCACCTTGTCTCTCTCCTGAGGAATCTGCACAAGGACCAAGTAGCAACAGTAAGAACTTACCACGGAACAACAGACTGGTTCACGATTGGAAAAGGCGTACGGCAGGTTTGTATAATCTCACCCAACCTATTCAACTCGTATGCAGAACACATCATGCAATGTTCTGGGCTTGAGGAATGCAAGGCTGCAGTTAAAATTGCTGGAAGAAACATTAACAACCTCAGATATGCAGATGACACCACTTTGATGGCCGAAAGCGTGAAGGAGCTGAGGAGCCTTCTAATCAAGGTGAAAATAGAAAGTGCAAAAGCTGGGTTGCAGCTAAACATAAAAAAAAACATGATTATGGCAACAAGAATGATTGACAACTGGAAAATAGAGGGAGAAAACGTGGAGGCCGTGACAGACTTTGTATTTCTAGGTGCAAAGATTACTGCAGACACAGACTGCAGCCAGGAAATCAGGAGACGCTTACTTCTTGGGAGGAGAGCAATGACCAATCTTGATAAAATAGGGAAAAGTAGAGACAGCACACTGGCAATGAAGATCCGCATAGTAATAGCCATGGTATTCCCCGTAGTCACCTACGGATGTGAGAGCTGGACCTTAGGGAAGGCTGAGCGAAGGAAGATAGATGCTTTTGAACTGTGGTGCTGGAGGAAAGTTCTGAGAGTGCCTTGAACAGCGAGAAGATCCAACCAGTCCATACTTCAAGAAATAAAGCCTGACTGCTCATTGGAGGGAAGGATACTAGAGGTCAAGATTAAATACTTTGGCCACATCATAGAAAGCTTAGAGAAGACAATGATGCTGGGGGAAATGGAAGGAAAAAGGAAGAGGGGCCGACCAAGGGCAAGATGGATGGATGGGATCCTTGAAATGACTGGCTTGACCTTGAAGGAGCTGGGGGTGGTGACGACCAACAGGGAGCTCTGGCATGGGCTGCTCCATGAAGTCATGAAGAGTCGGAAATGACTGAACAAATGAACAACAACATGCATTGTAATGTATTTTTTATTTTTTGGCCTTTTAAGTCTCTTCTGCGTTTTTCAGTGTTTTTATGAGTGATGGTCACTTGCTGGCCTGAGAGATGTATTGTGTCCAAATTTTGTGTCAATTCATCCAGTGGTTTTTGAGTTATGTTAATCCCACAAGTGAACATTACATTTTTATTTATATAGATTCATTCAAGAATGCTGGCCAGCCCCTCTATGTGTGTTGGGATATCTGGCTCTCTTACAGTGGTTCTCAACCTGTGGCTCCCCAAATGTTTTGGCCTTCAACTCCCAGAAATAGTAACTGCTGGTAAACTGGCTGGGATTTCTGGGAGTTGTAGGCCAAAACACCTGGAGACCCACAGCTTGAGAACCACAGTCATAAAAGCACCGTGATGTCTCCCACTCAGTTAAGGAAACTGGCTGCAACCCAACTGAAACCCATTCTTGCTTGAACAGTTACATTTTGAGTTGTGTATTTTTTGGGCTTTGTGTGTGTGTGTCAGAAGCAACTTGAGAATATACTGCAAAACCCGCTGTATGGCCATCTTCCAGAAACATTATCTCCTGACGTTTCACCCACATCTATGGCAGGCATCCTCATAGGTTTTGAGGTCTGTTGGAAACGAGGCAAGTGAGGTTTATATATCAGTGGAATGTCCGGGGTGGGAGAAAGAACTCTTGTCAGTTTGAGGCAAATGTGAATATCCCAATTGACCACCTTGATTAGCATCGAATAGCCTTGCAGCTTCAAAGCCTGGCTGCTTCCTGCCTGGGGGAATCCTTTGTTAGGTGTTAGCTGGCCCTGGTTGTTTCCTGTCTGGAATTCCCCCCTTTTTAGTTTATTTACTTTATTTACTGTCTTAATTTTAGAGTATTGGAACATGAAAGGCTAATTCACCCAGAGAAGTCAGTTATACTAAACCATAATAAAAACTCTGTATTGATTTAATATTGACATACAGTAATTAAAGGCAAATAGCCCCGATTTAATGTAACAGCTTTATTATATTATGAAAAATTATTTTATTTAAAGTATCATTTCTTTAATTCTTGCCCATTACTTGAGTTCCGGTTAACTGAGAGTCGACTTTATATTCCAGCCCACCCTCACACACAAAATCCAACTGTTTATACAAAGCAAGAACAGTTGGATGGAGAAAATCTACCTTGTTATGAACTTCCTTAACAATCCCTTGACTGGTTGCTTTCTTATCAATACTAGAACCAGATAAAAGTCTTGCATCAAAACTCCCTTCTGCTACCCCTGAGATTTATATAAATTGCAGATGGATTTGCAATTAATGTATTTAGCATCCAGCTGGTTTATGATTGTTCCCCACACATGTAAATGTCAAATTAAGGTTTTTACAAATGACAGCTGCAGTAACATTTGTTCTTTTACACAAAAATGCATGTTTATTTTTTATTGTTTTCCTCCTTGGTACATATAGGAAAAGGAAGAATACACAAGATTGTTTCATTGTTGTAATGAAAAAAGTAGCAAAATTATTTTGACTATAATTTAGAAAATTCAATCGTACAAAAAAAATCAGCAAGGTACAAACAGTAGTCTTCAGGTCCTTGATATCCTCAAGAGACCACGGATCCGTCTAACCAGCGCTTGAATAAAAGTGTAGCGTGACCGAACCTTGGAGTATAAAGTTTCAATGTCAAGGAGTTTTTTCTGCAATGATTCCCCAAAACTGTTGGTGGCCTCGAGCTGGAGCTAGATAGGAAAGAAGAAAAAATTAAAGAAACCTTGTAGCATCTGTTAATTATGCCTGCCTTGAGATCAGGTCTATTGTTCTAATGTAGCACAAATCCTATATAAAAATCATACTACATATTTTTGACATTAATATTGAAATCTGAAATATATAGTTTTTGTGGCAAATTGCAAGATGTGTCTAAGAATCATGGAACTATTCGGAGTCTAAAGTTCTAAACTTATATTAGTATTCATTAGACTCTAGGGTAAGCCCATGTAACTTGCAATTTAAAAGTTCTAAAAGATTAGACTGGGAGATCTGAAGCTCTAAATTTTGATCCAGGCTCCTAATCTGCCTTTTAGGTTTGTCAGATGGCCACCCCTTCTCCTAAGTTTTGTGCATTTTCTCCCATTCTGAAAAACTGAAATGCCTCTCAAGATTACTAGACATAAGAAATGTAAACTAAAACATGCTTGTGATTTTGGTTATAACCTTTGGTCTTTGGTCCTGCCTACTGCTGCAATGTGGCCTCCAAGGACTGTTCTATAAACAGACTTGACTCTCAGTCTGGCAGGTGGAAGAAGCCAAATAAAAACTTCTAATATAAATTTCTTTTCAGTGCTTTATTTAAAAAGCCAACAGCTTTTTATTTAACAAGATTCATGAAGAAAATTGCAGTAATAAAATCCAGTTTTGACTATTTCTTTTTTCCTCTTATGGAATATGTCAGTAAGATTTCAAAGGGATGTTTTAATGTTTTGAGTTGTACTGTATTGCCTATACACCAACATCTGGTAATTATAATAGTTCTCATTATATGCTACAGGAGCCCCTGGTGGTGCAATGGGTTAAACTCTTGTGACCGCAGGACCGCTGACCGAAAGTTCGGCAGTATGAATCTGGGGAGTGGGGTAAGCTCCCGTCTGTCAGCTCCAGCTTCCCATGCAGGGGGGACATGAGAGAAGCCTCCCACAGGATAGTTAAACATCCATGCATCCACTGGGCAACGTCCTTACAGACAGCCAATTCTCTCATACCAGAAGCGACTTCAAGTTTCTCAAGTTGTTCCTGACACACACACAAAAAGTATGCCAAAGCACAAAGCACTATTCTTCAACACAAAAACAATACAGATACTTTGGTGACTAGGATACAATTTCTCAAAAAACCAACTGGATTATTTTCTTACCTGATCTATATCAACTTGGCTCACTCTGCTCAATCCACTTCTAAAATCAAAGTTAGGCTGTGCACTTAAGGAATCTTGAAATTTTTAAAAAAGCAAGAATTATTCGACATCCAAAACAAATATTAAAAACATGCAACATTAAGTGACTAAAGTGTGATGTTCTGCCCTAAATATATAAAGCAAATCATACCTGCGTGAGAACAAAATTTGCTATTCCATTATGCCAGCAAGGATCTTTCCTACTTGTAGAAACTTTGACAAGAAATCTACTTCTGGAAACTCAAACTGGTCTTTGGGCCATCCTCCAGAATGCTTAATGCAACTGACCATAGGTCACTATCAAAAGTGGCATGGTAATTTATTTTTTTTCCTTCCTTCCTTCCTTCCTTCCTTCCTTCCTTCCTTCCTTCCTTCCTTCCTTCCTTCCTTCCCTTCCTTCCTTCCTTTCCTTCCTTTCCTTCTTTTCTTTTCTTCCTTCTTTCTTTTCTTTCCTTCTTTCTTTCCTTCCTTCTTTCCTTCCTTCTTTCCTTCCTTCTTTCTCTTTCTTTCTTTCTTTCTTTCTTTCTTTCTTTTTGGACCAAGGAAGGATGTGACACAGAAAAAATATGCAGCTTTGGATAGAATCCTTCCAACGTTGGTGTCCTCTCTATCCTCTACTCTTATCTATCCCCAAACAATTTGGCTATATGCCACAGATTCGTCCTGAAAAGCTTATAGCTTTAATCTTTCTGGGAGGAGAGCGAGTTCAGATATATACAACATTCACAAAGTTTGAGAAAGCAGTGCCACAATATCCAAAATGGACCACAAAATGTTTAAACAAAAGCTCTATTTACTAAGTAAAACAATGTTATTGCAAAACATACTATAGAAAACCAAATCCTGCCCAGTATTCCTGAGGACAATGACATAATCAAATATTTTTAAACATTAGCACACAGTATAATGAAACCATTTCAATGGGTTTTGAGGAAATCACCTTGCAATCTTCTACTTTTCAGTGGAGTCCTGGAAGCCAAAAGAGAATCTTGAGAATCTGCAGGAGTGCAGTGCAATAAATAGTGCTCCAGGTGTCGCCAAAAAATAAACAGGCATGTTTCAATTATATCTGCAAACATTTCTAGTAAAGGAAAACATTAGATTTATTGTGTAACATAATTTATACATTTATTTTTAGTGCAATCTTCAGAATCTCATCTTAATCAGTGAAAGGATACAGCAACAAAGAGAAAGCAATTTGGCTCGATTGTTAATCAGCTTCACCAAGCGTCGTCTCGCCAAGATATATTTTTGGGCAGTAGAGATTTTGTCTACTGTTAGCGTAAGTGACTGGCACAGCTGTGAAAAGAAGAAAAACACACGTAATTCCATGTAGCCAGTGGTCTATACAGTGCCATGTATACATAAATGTGCACTTCCCACTCTAGAAAATATAGTAAAACATTTAATGCAAAACTCTGAATTTATCACTACTTCAGACAAATAAAATTAACCGCAGAGCAATGCAACATGTATCAACTGGTCAGTCAAAGCAAACTCTGTTTTGTTAAAAATATTTTTATTTTATCAATAAGGAAAATACCAGCTTAATTACATCACTATTCTTTGGGGAAATTAAATATCAGTTGTATCAAATCCAGAATCATTATTGTACAGTGGTCCTGTTAACACCAGTAATGAATATCTACTCAATATGAAATGTCGGACACTGGTGAATTTATTTCACTCTTCCCTCATTAACTATGGTAATTACAACAGTGATTACTAACAGAATATGGAACACAGAAAACTAAATCAGAGGTCACAATAATTCAGTGGTTAGTCTGGCAATTATGAAAATCAATGAGGAGGACAAGGTATTACCTCTTTTATCTCATCTGGCGGTAACTGCTCCACATTCTGCAATTTGCTGACACTCTGGCGATGGCTATCATAGTAACTGAAGAAGTCATTTGCACTCTGCTTTAACAAATAAAGGATGATGCCCAGACCAGGCAAATGCCAATAGGGGATCACAGGTGCCTGTGTATCTGAAACAGATTACCACACAAAATAAACTGTCTCCTAAAAACGACAACTGTGCAATCTTAAACACATCTATGCAAAATCATCAAACTTGTTGGAATCCACTGTCTAGCACATATGTTTGGAATGGAAGCCATAATTGTAACTATACAAGCCTCCACATCAAACTCTGCTAAGGGATTAAACACTGTAATACCATTTGTTTATTCATTATCAAATCCTATAATCCTAACCCAAATTTCAAATCCCTGCTTCAATAATGGGACACCCAATTTTAAGGTGGTAAGCAGCCTGCATGGGAAAGACAGGGAAAGAGAAAAAAGTCCCATTGCAAGAGTGGAAGTTTGGCAATACGATTTTGGTAGCAGGTCCAGACCTCTTCAAACACAACTATAGCTTTCACAGTTATGTCAATCATACCTATGGCCTAGGATTATATTGAAATGAAAAGAAATTCTGTAAAGAACTTTGGGTTTTAAAATCCAAATGGCCCTGACATGGTTCACATAGCCATGTTTTGTTTTGTGATACCATTTTTCACGTCAACATTATGAATGTAAATGCAGATTGTATGAAAATAATCTGATCAGTGGACATGAGTCATAATCTAGAATTCCAATGGCTGCTTCAAGCAGTTATGCGAACTGACTCTCCATTTTAAACAACTGAGAAGAGAACAGTTTCTGATCAAGAACAATAAGCCACAAACGCACCTTGCCGAGGTCCATCTCTGTTGGTGAATTCTGAAAGGTTTGGAGTAAAGAGGCAAACGGTGTGCTCAAAAGTGGGGGCACATTGTAACATAAGCAACTGGCAGTATTCCATCACATTGGCACAGATCTAAAGAGGAGAACGCAAAATAGGCTAAGAACTACCAAGTAGAAAATAAACTACAAAATGTATATAACGGCTATTCCTGCCATGACTGTCCTTATTCAGTCAGTAGCACAAAAAAGAGAAAACATACATTTCTAAATGAGAAGTGTTTTCCAGCTGTTACATTGTATGCATACCTGTTGCATGGCCAGTTCAGCTTCATCCCTCTTGTTCACTCGATCTCCCTCTGCAGGATCATCTTGCAGCTTAAACTGACGCAGTCTGTCTGATCCACCAAACCGTGTTAGAAGGCTTAAGCACTGCCTCTAAAGAAGGGAAAATGAACAAGCACATTATTTTTGACTGCTCCTTTATGGCTGCTTGTTACCTATTTTTAGTATATCATGAATACAGGGTGGCAAGATGCGATAGAATATTGTGAATGACTTTGTGTGATTACTGTTGTTGTGTGTCTTCAAATCATTTCTGACTTATTGTAACATGCGATGGGCGGAGCTTGAGGAATGCAAGGCTGGGGTGAAAATTGCTGGAAGAAACATTAACAACCTTAAATATGCAGATGACACCACTTTGATGGCCGAAAGTGAGGAAGAGGTGAGGAGCCTTCTAATCAAGGTGAAAGAACGCAAAAGCTGGGTTGCAGTTAAACATCAAAAAACCCAAGATTATGGCAACAAGAATGATTGACAACTGGGAAACAGAGGAGAAAACGTGGAGGCAGTGACAGGCTTTGTATTTCTAGGTGCAAAGATTACTGCAGACACAGACTGCAGCCAGGAAATCAGGAGACGCTTACTTCTTGGGAGGAGAGCAATGACCAATCTTGATAAAATAGTGAAAAGTAGAGACATCACACCGGCAACAAAGATCTGCATAGTTAAAGCAATGGTATTCCCCATAGTCACCATAGGATGTAAGAGCTGGACCATAGGGAAGGCTGAGCAAAACAAGATAGATGCTTTTGAACTGTGGTTCTGGAGGAAAGTTCTGAGAGTGCCTTGGACTGCGAGAAGATTCATCCAGTTCATAATTTAGGAAATAAAGCCCGACTGCTCATTGGAGGGAAGGATAGTAGAGGCAAAGATGAAGTACTTTGGCCACATCATGAGAAGACAGGAAAGCTTAGAGAAGAGTATGATGCTGGGGAAAAAGGAAGGAAAAAGGAAAAGGGGCCAACCAAGGGCAAGATGGATGGATGGTATCCTTGAAGTGACTGGATTGACCTTGAAGGAGCTGGGGGTGGTGACGACTGATAGGGAGCTCTGGCGTGGACTGGTCCATGAAGTCACGAAGAGTCGAAAACGACTGAACGAATGAACAACAACAACAAAGGTGAACCTATCACAAATTGGCATTTGTTCAGATTTGCTTTCTTCTTCCCTTTCTCTTGTTGGAGTAAGCAATGTTCTCAGGCCTTCTTTATATGATGTTTGTCTGTTTTATAATATGCCATTTTATAACCTGAAGTATATGTCTTATTTGATTTGCAGTTTCCTTATCTCTATATACCTAAAGCAGTAGGAGGGGCTGCAGGTCACATGATTGACTCAGTGACAGTTTAGAATGTTCAGATTTAAACAGGATGACAGTTAGGGATTGTCGGTAGAGGAATGACTGTTAGAGAAGTGTGTTGAGCTTTGAGCTTGAGTATAGAAGTCTGTCAGAGTGCAGAAGCTCATGTTAGGAAGTTAGAAAAGGTTGAGGCTTGTGTTTTATTTGAAAGTAAACTCTTATTAAAGAAATCTGTATAAAGCAACATAGTTATAAAGGAACTGTTTAAAGATTATAAGTTCAAGATAAAAACTCTCTGAAGTGTTATTGAAGTCTTTAATCCTTGACAAGAAATGTGCCTGTATCTTTAAAAACATGAAGTTATCAGTAAACAAACTTGTTCTCTTTAAAAGAAGTCTGCTTGCATCATTGTCTGCTGAAAGCATCAAACTGTAAACAAAATACAACATGCCCAGCAACCATCCTCTGCTACCTTGATTAGATTCTGTTCCTAACAGTTCATGATGTATACCCCGATGGTCAGTGATCCGAACTGGTCATGAGCCATTATCCCCAATATCTCTGAGGATAAGAGTGTATGACCTTCCCAGGGCATCCCAATGGGTTTCTTCTGAAGCTAGAAGAGTGTTACCTATTTAAGGTCACCCAATGGGTTGTTGTTGTTGTATGTCTTCAAATCATTTCTAACTTGTGATGACTTTAAAGCAAACCTATTGCAAGGATTTTTTGGTAGAATTTGTTCAGATATCTTCCTCTAAGGCCCAGGAGAATGTGATCTACAAACTAATAAGTTTCTATGGCTGAGTCGGGATTTGAGCCCTGGTCTTCCAGTTTCTGAGTCCAACTACACCATGGTTGCTGTAATGCTAGACACAAATCCTTACTTCCTCTACTTATATCGGGGTGAGAAGGGCGGCATATAAAAGTCACAAATAAATAAATAAATGGCAAAGAGCCAGCGTTGTCCATAGACACCTCCAAGGTCATGTGGCCGGCATGACTGCATGGAGTGCTGTTGCCTTCCCGTCGGAGCGGTACCTATTGATCTACTCACATATAATACAGATATTGTACTATGCTAATATAATATATTGTATGTATCACCAGTTCAACCTTATTTCTCCTCTTACTGTGAATATTTCATATGCTTTAGAAGCCATTACATAAAATCACACATTAATCCTAACAGATAAGAAAGACAACTTGCATAGTCTTAGATATTGTATTATTGCAATGTTTAAAACGATATCTGTAGAGAGGAAATGTTCCTTCATCCTGTTAGCACAAAGCAATTTCAGCAACTCCACCAATTTTTTTTTACCTGAAATCGGCCTATATGTCCTTGCAGTTCAATTTGCATTCCTTCATTTATATCAAGGCCAACGTCACCTAGCACATCTAATGACAAAGACAAGATCCAATGGATGCATTTTAAAAAATATATGTAAAAACATGTAAATACTTGAAATTACTTCCTATAACAGACTGACTTGGATTTAGCTCCTAGAAAACCTTCCTTTTAAGGTATGCAGCCTCCCCCCCCCCCCCACCCCCAGAGGAATTTCCAAGGCACTGCTGAGTGGTGTGGTGAGAAATGCTGCCCTCTTCTGCTACTGACCATTGCTATTCAAAAGGAGCTGAAAGTGTCACTGCTCATCACACCACTCTCTAGCACAGGCACGGGCAAACTTTGGACCTCAACTCCCACAATCCCTAACAGCCTCAGACCCCTTCCTCAGGAAAAGGAAAGGGCCTGAGGCTGTTAGGAATTGTGGGAGTTGAGGTCCAAAACACCCAGAGGACCAAAGTTTGCCCATGCCTACTCCAGCACCTCAGAAATTTCTGTTGGGAAACTTTTGGATATTCAAATAACCAAAAGTAAACCGATGTAATTGCAATGTTGTAAATCGGTCTTACAACATCAGACAGCCATACTCTCTACCTCATTCTAATGAAAGCAGAGGGAAATACTTTATATTGGACCAAGTAATAGTAAGGCCTTTTTTACATAGTAAATATGACCTGGTTTCTGCACCCATAAGTATATTCTTAACCGCCACTATAAATCTTTCACCTAATCTCAAGTTGCCTCCATTGTTTAAAGGGAAACTACCATAACCAAGGCTGTTTGTAGGTTTCAGACCCAGTTTTGAGGCAAAAATAACAACAACAACAGCAACATTTTATTTATATTCTCCCCTTCTCCCCAAGGGGACTCAGAGCAGATTACAGCATATAAACGGACACAGGCAAACATTCAATGCCCTATTACAATGAAATACAATGACACACAAATACACAGACAAAGGCAAAGGCTTCTCCTTCCATTTCCGGCTCTGGAGGATTTGCTCATCTCCATTTCCAAGCCGAGGAGCCTGTGTTGTCTGTAGACACCTCCTGGTCATGTAGCCAGCATGATTGCATGAAGCGTCTTTTTCTTTTTCCCCACCAAGGCAGTACCTATTGATCTACTTGAATTTGCATGCTAGGTTGGCAGGAGCTAGGGCTAACAGCTGGAGCTCACCCTGTCCTGCAAATACGAACTGCCAACCTTCAGATCAGCAGTTCAGCAGCACAAGGGTTTAACCCTTTACACCACTGCATTTTAAAAACAATCAAATAACATAATTTCTCAAAATCTGTTAGTACTAGCAACTGATGGTCCAAGCATGAAGCCTCATATTGCCATTTTAGGATGAACTGCTGTCCCCTTTCCACCTCAGTTTGAAAGATGGGTTGCCCCATTTGTTGGACAACCAGAGCACAAGACTGCAGCCTTCCAACTGTAGGCAATTGCGATAACTCACTTCAATAACTGAACGAATGATTTATATTTTATTTTAAATATTTTTTCATATGCTGTGAATCTTAACCAGAGGGTAGGATATTGGGCATGAACTACTATGAACTACTGAAAGGGTACACAAACAAATCTATTTACTTCTATGCAAATTTTATATATTTTATGATGAGAAATTACTCCAGTCAAAAAGGTCTTGCAGCTCTGCATTTAATAATAATAATAATAATAATAATAATAATAATAATAATAATCTACTTTATTTATAGACCACCCTATCTCCCTGAAGGGAATCAGGATGGTTTCCAACAATATGGCAACCATTCAATTCCAAAAGAAAAACATACACACAGTTTACATTAGGGATGTCATTATCAGGCTGAGTAAAAGCTGGTTTCTAAAAGTATCTTACCAGGCAGAGCAGCTTTGCTGATGATCCCTGTCAGCAAGGCCAGCTCTTGCAGGGATCCTGCACTGACTTCCTGACACCGCAAGATAGCTTGAATAGTATCTGAATGGGAGATCAGAAACTGCAAAACCTAGACAAAAAGGAAAAGGTAGAGGCAGAAATCAAATGCAATCAAGGCATAATCTAGTCCCAACTAGAGTAACCCCAATTAATCAACAAAAACTTCCAGGAGAGTTGGTTTACCAAATCCCCACTGATTCAGTAGGTCTAACTCTATTTTGGCACTAACAAGTGAATAATAATAATAATTTATTATTATTATTATTGTTATTATTATTATTATATTTATACCCCGCTTCATCTCTCCTGAAGGAGACTCAAAGCATAATTCAGATGTAAGAATTTTAAGGCAGTGTATCACCAGCAGCAGAGACTTAAAAAGAGCATAGCATAAAACCAGCATTTTGGGGTGGGAGGTAATAATGTTTAACAAACTGAGCTGGGAAGCCTTGCCTTTTGGCTTACCTGTCCTGCAGCGTGTGCATGCTGCGCCATGCTGGAAGTGAGGATGACCTGGCATAGCTGGAGAGCGGGCAGAAGAATCTGGCGATAGCGTTCTACAGGGGTGGGAATGAAGACTGGGGGCTCTCGCATTCCAAATATTCTGGAGGAGTAATCAAAAGAAAAAGGTAGCTGCATGGTAGTTTTGGAAAAGCCACAGGACAATTATCAAGCTGTGGGTTCATTCACTCAGTATAGGCAGCCCTTGAGTTACAAACATCCAATTTACAAACGACTCACAGTTAAGAAAAGAGGTGAGACAACAGGTAGCGAGAGAAATCTACCCCTACAAAGGGAAATTCGCTCTTGAAAGAGTTATCCTGGGGAAAAGGTGTCACCACTGAAGCTTTCTCACCAATCCTTGTTTCCAGAACAAGCTATTTTTTTTCAAAATCCAATTATCTCTGGGACAGAAAGTGAGGAAAAATCTTCTGAACAGAGGTGCAGACAGCAAAACAAACACCACAGGGGTGTTAACCTTCCCTATGCTATCGAAATTAGGGGTCACACTTAAAAATGTACCTGTTATGACTTACAAATTCAGCTTAAGAACAAACCTATCTTGTTGATAACTTGGGACTACCTGTATTCTCTTGTCAGATTTTTAATGGCTCCATTCAAACAGTGCTTGCTAATCAGCTACTACTAGGTATCTTTTAACTAAAAATACAGTGCAATGGACGTGTCATGTTTTCCAGTTCACTATCTCAACAACCTCCCATTCATGCTTTGGCCAAAATTAAAACTGCTTAGATTCTGACAGAATCTAACAAATTCCAAAACTCACTCCTTAGTTAAACAGTTAAAAGAATATGGAATAAAAAGGTCAATGCATTAATCATATATGTGAAATGTAAATGCTAAAATCACCATCTACCACTATATTTCAAAATTTAGTAACGTGTGTAATACAATGATACCAATCTTGGGTGAAGGGAAGTAGATAATCACAAATCTTTCTCTTTATTTATATAATGTTTTCCAAATGTCACTATAACTTTGATGTTCTTCAGGCAACATGACTGAAGAATGATATGAGTTATAATCTGCGTTATTTCTACTTCATATCTAGATCAGTGTCAAGGAAACAGATTACAAAACTAATATATTCTTCAATGCTGTTTCAAGGTCTGCAACCATTTCAAGGCCAGCAGAACCTACACTTTGAAAGCAAAAGCCACAGGATGACTTTTTTAGCTCCACCCAAAACAAACACATTTCCATCTACAGAGAGAACGCAACAGATAAAATCTGATTAATACACAGAAATATGATTACATTTGGGGGGGAAAATCCTGGGACTTTCAAAATGTCCTCAGCTAGAAAGAATTATACAGGTTTGCAACTCTGAAGAACAGTTTTAAATAAACACTGTATTATAATTTACCCATGCTGATCTATTTCAGGTCGCATGTCATATACATGGCATTGTGCAAGTGTCACAATCACTCCAGATCGCAGTAGCTCCCGTGCTCCTTGCTGTATTTTTGCCACTTTTGTCAAAAAAGCCTAGAATAAAAACAATTATAAAGTAAGTTATCTGGTAAAAAAATGGCTTTTATTAATGTTTCACTCTACATGATTTCCCTTTCTCTCAGGAACAGAAAAAAATGATTAACGCATAAACATTAAACTGAATTTTTGTTACATCAACTGTTGAAACCAATACATATTCTGGCATGCATAGCCTCTGAATGTTTACAAATCTAAAGTCAACAAGTGAATCACCAATGTTGTGTCTGGGATGTAAGGACTTCTTTGACTCAGGCAATGAGTTTACACCAATCTAGTGAACTCCAGGATTTGCTCCTTTGAATTTATGATCTTCCTGACAAATTGTAAACAACATATGCATTTCTGCTTTATTTCTCACATAACTTTACATGCAGCATGGGTGGTGTTCCTGTTCAAGAAAAACAACTCTAAAGTAGCCTTAGGCTCACATACTCCAACGTATGGTCTTCTGGAAACTATTGTTTGGACTAGGTGTTATAATATGAGTTCCTCCCTTTAAGAAATGGGCTTCTGGTAAAGGTAAAGGTTTGCCCATGACATGAAGTCTAGCCATGTCCAACTCCGGGGGTTGGTACTCATTACCATTTCTAAGCTGAAGAGCCAGCATTGTCCATAGACACGTCCAGAGTCATGTGGCCAAAATGACTCCATGGAGCGCTGTTACCTTCCTGCAGAAGCGGTACCTACTGATCTATTCACATTTGCATGTTTTCGAACTGCTAGGTTGACAGGAGCTGAGCTATCAACAAGACTCACCCTATCCCAAGGATTCAAACCACTGACCTTTCGGTCTGCAAGTTCAGCAGCTCAGTGGTTTAACCCGCTGCACCACCAGGAGGGCTCAGGCTCCTGATACTGAACAGTGAATGGAAAACTTGCCTGAATACAGACTTTGAAGTTGCAACTATTCACTACAAAGACAGAAGCAACATTGGCATTTCGTTCAGTAGTTGCAAGATGGTTAAACTGGACTGAGAATCTCAAAACTGCTGGGGTCATTACCATTACTTTGATGGTCATTAATGTCTGATAGCAACCTCCCCCACTTCCCCCAACTATCTTTTTATAACCTGGCAATGACCCAGTCAAGTATTTCTGAGACACTCCAAATTAAGGTGCTAGAAAATGAGGCCTGCAAGGCTCTCCCAGTCCTAGGGCATCTTTAAACAGATGCAGCAGAACTCCAAGGGTTTCTATGGTTGTGATCTGATACGTTCCACAATAGAAAGAGTGCTTCACATGGCATTTCCCAGCATCTTGGAAACTTTTTGAGATGAGGGTGCTGCCTGGGTTGAAAAAAAAAACCAGGTGTTTGGGGGTGAAAATGATGACAGAGCTCTAGCAATGTAATTTCATCTGAGAATGTAGGACCTTGGCCACTACTTGAAGAAAGGAAATGCCTCTTACTCCAACTAATAGTAACATCTTTCTTTTAAAAAACTGAGAAGGATAAGAGAAGGAGAGTGCTGGACAACTGGGAAACAGAAAATATGAGGGAACAATAAAGACAGTTCAATTCATCTAGTATTTGTAGCAGAACTTGTCACTGCCATAGAACGGATTCTAATCTTTTTGATCAGGAGTATAACACAGCTAGTGATACTCAATGGCACACTGTCATAATATCAGGATCTTACCATTTTTGACTCATAGGTATACAATGCTTTAAGTAGAGGAGGCTGGGGTGTAAGCAAGCTTTGCAGCTTGAGGTCATCATCTGCTAGGCTTTCCACAAGCACCTTTAGATAGCCACTGTTTGATAGATACAGCAGCCACTGTTGCTGCTTATCTACAGAAATGATGCGATCAAGTAAGGCTAGAGCTAGCATCTGAAAAGGGAAAAGAAATTAAACTTGCTAACAAGGACATCACACCACACAAAAAACTCCTATTTTAAAACATTCATTACTTTAACCTACTAAAAAAGGACATTTCAACCCTAACTCACCTACAGAGCACTAGTCTACGTACTACGGCTATGGAGACCACGATTTGAATCCTTGCTAAACCACCTACTAGGCCATGATCATATGCAAGTCACATTCTCTCCACTTTCAGGGAGGCAAAAGAATAGCAAGGAAGAAGAACTAGACATATAGACATGATTTTTAACACCACCCTCTTAAAATTAATGTCTACTTTCATCCTCATTACGGTCATGCCATTCACAATAACACATATTTCTTCAGAATTACAGATTGCAATGACATTTCATGGCCTCTTTGAAAACCAGGGAGCAGAACAAAAGCCAATGACTGGTATTCTTTCAGTCAAATGCCAGGTTCCCTCTTTTAACAACATTATCTATTGTCATTTCGCAATAACTACTGCCTCACTCAAACATACAGTGCCAATTATCAACACATTTTGCCTGAAATTTATATGTAAAATAACCTGAATATACCTGTCTTAGGTATGTAAGGTAGAATGGTTTGTCGAATCTCTTTTTTAAAAGTCCCAGCCTTCAAGCAATTTGTTATTTCAAGAAACACTTTGAAAAAAATCTTGTGTATCAGTGTTCTCCCACTAACACATTTTGGCTTGAACCTTTGGATTAGAATGGCAATGACCAAATTTTACTCACTCGTCCTATCTCATGACCATCGCAGGCATCTCGGCAAACCACCTCCATTAGAGCAGAGCCATAGCTTTCAATAATCGCCATGTTTTCTCGTTGTAATTTACTGAAAGCATCTTCAGGAGCTGTTAAACGCTCCCACATTGTCTTCTTGGCTATAAAATAGAAGGGAAAAAATGAAAGATAAAGAAAAAGAAGGGGAGTTGTTGGCTATGACAACATAGTTCACTGCCTGTTCTGCCCCCACGCTTTCTTAACTACTTGGAAAGTGAACTGGCTACGCAGGGAACAGATCAGAGACTATAAGTTGAATCAAACAATAATTTATTAACTGACAAGAATTTTAGACTTTATCTCCTCCTGAGTCTCACTACAAAGTCTTTATGAGGAGAGGTAAAGCTTTGAGAGATAGACATAGTTCTGGCCGAACTGAGGCTCTTGAATCTTTATTTCTTCTTATTGTCTCTTTCTTGTATGGTGATGAACTGTCTCTAAGATGGTCTCAATATTTTACTCTGACGGGACTTGAATACAGCTCATGCAGCTCCAACTGGACGTGCTATTTTGTAGACCCTCCAGCCCTCCTCTCTCTTCACCTTCCAGTCACAAAAAGATTGACTCTTCCAAGAACCAGAAGTGCTTTGCCTGAGGCTCCACCCCTGAGGGAATTCTTAAAGGGGCAGGGAGACGAAGGCTTCAAATGCAAAGAGGCTGTCTTGACTAACCCTCCAGAAACTGTACATAAAATATTAATCCCTCTAACTAAAAAGAGCTTAACTAGGGGTAAGCAGTCAAGGTCTTCAGTAATTGAATGCTTTGCCCTATGTTGGAAACCTCCCTGAGTCCTCTTGGGGAGATAGGGCATTATACAAATAAAGTTTATTTATTTAATTTCATTGGGCACGACACTGCTGATGGCAAAAAAAAGATCACAAGCACAATGGCGTTAAAGAGAAAGTTCTGCAGCAACAGGAGAAAAGACAGCTGGCTCTAAACTGCCTAGCATGGTTTCTGGGAATGAAGGACTCAAAATGAAGGTGCTCCAAAAAGATAACATGGATAATAACTTGTTCTATGGTACAGGTGACTGTTCAGGCCATCCACTTGCAACAACTTTTCTTTTATAGAACCCTTCCCCAAAAGACATGCCTTGGAGAAACTGGCAGGTTGAAGTTAGCAGTCCCACCTGCTTCAACATGCTTTCTTCCCTGTGCAAGTCTAGAGAAACTGCAATGGTTCATGCAACTGACTGATAAATCTGTCATATCCACCAAAGATAGTTGAAAGAGAAACAGAGAAACCAGAGGAGGGAGAGAGAGACAACAGAGTACTTAGCAAGTAAGAGAGAGAAGGATAGGAGAAAAGAAAGCACTGGCTTGTGAAGGTTGCTCTCCCACACTAGAGTGAATACCAAGCATACTGTATTGCAGGGGTCCCCAAACTACGGCCCGCGGGCCACTTCCGGCCCGCCAAGGGCCCCGATCCGGCCCACAGAGGAGGAGCGCCCGCCCCCCACACAGTGCCCCTCCGTTGGCTGGCTCACGCTGTCCATGGGGCCCGATGGACAGTGTGAGCCAGCCAAGGGAGACTGCTCCGCATGGTCTACTCGCGAGGTGCTTTACTCACAAGTAGGCCGCGCGGGCCTGCTCCTCCCTTGGCTGGCTCACGCTGTCCATCGGGCCTGACGGACAGCGTGAGCCAGCCAAGGGAGGCTGCTCCATGTGGTCTACTCGCAAGTAGGCCGCGCGGGCCTGCTCCCCCTTGGCAGGCTCACGCTATCTATCAGGCCTGATGGACAGCGTGAGCCAGCCAAGGGAGGCTACTCCGCATGGTCTACTCACAAGTAGGCCATGCAAGCCAGCCAAGGGAGGCTGCTCCGCGTGGTCTACTCGCAAGTAGGCCGCGCGGGCCTGCTCCCCCCTTGGCAGGCTCATGCTATCCGTCAGGCCTGATGGACAGTGTGAGCCAGCCAAGGGAGGCTGCTCCGCGTGGTCTACTCGCGAGTAAAGCACCCCCGCGAAGTGCTTTACTCACAAGTAGGCCGCGCGGGCCTGCTCCTCCCTTGGCAGGCTCACGCTATCCCTCAGGCCTGATGGACAGCGTGAGCCAGCCAAGGGAGGCTGCCCCAGCGCTACATGCAGTCATGCTGGCCACATGACCTTGGAGGTGTCTATGGACAACGCCGGCTCTTCGACTTAGAAATGTAGATGAGCACCACACAGTCAGACCCGACTGGACTTCATGTCAGAGGAAAACCTTTAACCAGGAAAATTGTGGAAGATCCAGGGTGGGAGAAAGAACTCGTCTGTCGGAGGTAGGTATGAATGTTTCAATTGGCCACCTTGATTGCCATTTCATAGCCTGACAGTTTTTAGGGAGAATCCTTTGTTGAGAGATGATTAGCTGGCCCTGATTGTTTCTTGTCTGGAGTTCCCCTGCGTTTGAGTGTTGTTCTTTATTTACAGTTATAATTTTAGAGTTTTTTAAATACTGGTAGCCAGATTTTTGGTCAGACTAGAAATAGGAAGATTTCCCATTCTCTGCTCCTGGAATTACTGCCTAAAGAGGGCTAGAAAGAACCCCCTCTAAGGGCCCTTTCACACAGCAAAATAAGATATATGCAATGTGCAGAGGAATTTTTTAATTGATTTTTTAAAAAAACAACAACTATAGTCTGGCCCTCCATTGGTCTGAGGGACAGTAAACTGGCCCCCGGTTTAAAAAGTTTGAGGACCCCTGCTGTATTGGTTAAAAAAATCATCAGAGGTTTCCCCACTACAGGAAAAACAAACATTTAATTCATGCTTTTGGTCACTTTAGTCTATATGGCCCAAAGCGGAGCCGTAACCTAGATAAGGAAAGGGAAACATTAACTGGTCAATCAGTTTGTATAAATTGCAGTAAACGGCTTTGGAAGTACAAAGAAGTAGCAGTAGAGACATTGTAGTATTAGTGTCTAAAGCAAATAGATAACAGACAGAGGATCCAATGATTACGCGAGGACTGACCACTATTCTTAAACTTAAGAGAACTTCATTCACATCTGAATTACCAATGGTATAATAATTTCATAGGCATTATATTGCGATCACATCTTTACTCAAATACTACCATTTTCAAAGCTAATTTGTATTTCTACCTGCTTCCAGAGTGTCTGGTTCGTCTGGTCTCTGAGCAATCTGTAAGTAATACAGCAGTGCCCCATACAGGTGTGTTCTCACTCGTTGGAAGCCACCACCTGCTCAAGACAAGAAAATGATATTTCTAATGAAATAATTAATGTATACTTACATTATTCTCATGTTATAATAAACTTCTATTCTTCATTCATTTTCATAATTTATTTATTTATTTATTTATTTACTCTATTTGTATGCCGCTGTTCTCAACCCTTAGGCTGGCTTTGATGACACAAAACCAACTGTTTTAATTTAAGCTGGAGGATGCAATGCTGAATTGTTTCAAGGTTATGTCAAATTAAAAATTCATTATGGGTAAATTACTCATATGGCATTTTATTACTAAGTACAGGAAAATAGTGGGTTGTTGTGAGTTTTCAGGGCTGTATGGCCATGTTCCAGCATTATCTCCTGACATTTAGCCCACATCTATGGCAGGCACCCTCAGAGGTTGTGAGGTTTTTTGGAAACTAGGCAAGTGAAGTTTCTATATCTGTGGAATGTCCAGGGTGAGAGAAAGAACTCTTGTCTTTAGAGGTAGATGTGAATGTTGCAACTGGCCACCTTGCTTAGCATTGAATGGCTTTGGTGGCCATTGCAACATTCACACCTGCCTCCAACAGACAAGAGTGCTTTCTCCCACCCTGGACACTCCTCACTTGCCTACTTTCCAACAGACCTCACAACCTCTGATGATGCCTGCCATAGATGTGGGCGAAACGTCAGGAGAGAATGCTTCTGGAACATGGCCATACAGTCCGGAAAACTCACAACAACTCAGTGATTCTGGCCATGAAAGCTTTTGACAACACATGAAAATTCTTTATTTCTTTCATTCTTACAAGTGTAAAGCAAACTTTACTATATATATGCAAGCACTGAACTAGTGAGTAAAACACAGTCAGCCTTCCACATTTGCTGAGGTTAGGGGTACAGAACCTCTATGAAAGTGGAAAAACCACAAGAAAAATCCACTATTTTTTTTTAGCCCAAACTACTACCTTTGTAGGTCCTCCAGTGTGACTATATGTTCAATTTCAAGAACCTAGAGATTTGTAGAGAATCCACCGAAATAGTCACACTGAAGGGCCTAAAGATTCCTAGAGATACCTCATTAATCAAAGGTCATATGTATTCACACAGATAAAACAGTGTCTAAAAGGCAACAATATAAAACAATATAAAAACCAACAATACAAAACAGTATAAAAGAACGACAGTATAAAACATTCTAAAAGTACTACATAAAACAATTGGCATAAAGATCTTGCTTGTTGAAATTCAATACCATTAAAATACAATATGACAAGGATAAAATTCTTTAGCTTAAAGCGTCCCCATAACAGTTAACCACGATCAAATACACTAATAATGAACTATACAGAACTTGAACCTTTCAAAGTGAAGGACTGACTGTAAGAGTAGCACAGCCTTATACTAGCCTGAACTTTTAGCCCTCTGTTCCCAATAAGAGCAACACTGATTCATGCATTTATCATTACCTGTTTTCAGAACAAAATCCAGAATCTTTCTCAATATGATATGAAGAGAAGAGTCTCCAAGAGTGGTAAATCCCACCGCCATGCCTTCAGAACCAGGTGGTATCGTGAAAGAGCCATCCAGCATCAAAGTGAATTGGGAGTGTCCAGGGACAGCAACAGCCAAGGGCTCCTTTTGTTCTGTTCTCACGGACTGACTTAAGTGGGCTGTCAGGGTGAACACGGCTCCTGCCACAACAGGCATCAATTCCTGAGCTGCATCATCATCCAGGATCTTTTAAAAACAAAAGCACTACTTTGAAACATAGCATCAATGCAGATCAATATAGTTTCTGCTCAAGTCCCTAACACAACACAAGTTCCAACTTGTCTTCTGTGTCATTGGTCAGGAATCCCTTCCCCCAGCACCAACGGCTGCTCTGGGACCAGAGTAAAGAGGGGGCCAGGTAGATACTGTATTTATTTTATTTACATATTACTTGTAAGCTGCTCTGAGCCCCCTTTGGGGTGAGAAGGGTGGCATATACATGTCATACATACATACATACATAAACTGGAATGCCATTTTTTCAAATAACACAAACAAGACAAATACATTTCATGCAAGAAGTGGATGTAGTACAGTCACAATAAATCACACTAGTGAAGAAAAAAGGACAACATGTTGCCCCACAGAAGCAGAATGTGGAAGGAGCCATGGAAGACGCTTTTCCCAAGCAGAAATTGGTAGAGGTGTTGGTAGTAGCCATTGTTCCAAGCTTGTACAGCCAATGAAGAGTTTTTAGAGCTGGCTGCTTCCTGGACATCTAGTTCAGAGGGAAGAGTGACTTTTACTGCAGCCCAGACAATTCTCCAACTGACAGTCTCAACAGTGAGGAGGCTACCAACTGTGCAAAGTTGCACAGAGGAACAAAAGCTTTCCAAACTAACAATTATCTGCCAATTATCTTACCCTAAGATGTCCCATTGCCTGAGGCACCTGCTACCTGTAAGGCACCCCTGGTAGTGCAATGAGTTAAACCCTTGTGCCGGCAGGACTGCTGACCGAAAGGTCGGCAGTTCATATCTGGGGAGCTGGGTGAGCTATACTGAAAAGAAAAATGGGTTCCCTTGGAACTAAAGAGACCAGCATCCACTAATTGCAATAATGTAAATGTATCAAAACACATAGAAACTCAGTGTATGTATACAAATACAAATGTCAAAAAAAACATAGGATTGTTAATAATAATAATAATAAACTTTATTTATACCCTGCCACCATCTCCCCAATGGGGACTCAGAGCAGCTTACATGAGGCCAAGCCCAAACAACAAAATACAATAAACAACAAAATACATTGACATTTAACAGAAATAATTTGTACTTTTCTTGAAAGATGAAAAAAAAAATCTTCAGGTGTGTGGAAACAGTCCTTGTGTCTTTACTACAGACTAGTAGACTCCAAGTCCTAGGGAACATGAGAGAAACCTCCCACAGGATGGTAAAACATCCGGGCTTCCCCTGGGCAACGTCCTTGCAGACGGCCAATTTTGTCACACACCAAGCAACTTGCAGTTTCTCAAGAAGCTCCTGACATGAAAAAAAAAAAACCTGTCCTCTTCAGGCTCAAGTCTGTGCCAACTTTGACAATAAGCTAATTCTCACCCCCTCCTACTTTGTATCCAAATAATTGGGCAATGGCATCTACGAAGGATATACAGCTAATCCCAGGCTCCTGAAAGTCCCATAAACCAAGTTTTCCAAAAAGATTGACAATTTTGATGTTGAAAATGGTTAAATGTTTTTGGAAAACTTGCCTATGGGACGTTTTCCCACAGGCAACTTTTCCAAAAGGTTGTGACAAAGTGGCATCAAGACATTTAGATTTTTGTAAAGAACACAGCTGGTAAATACGAATGCAAACCAATGACTGAATGCAAACAATTAGATACTTTATAATACATTTATTTCCTCTCCCCTTTAAAAAAAGAAAACATCTACACTTAGAAACTAGCTTTAAAGTTGATTCTAAACCATTTACCTTGTCATGCAAATCTTGTAAGAGATCACGAATAATGAGCTGTCTGTCTTCAGGCTGTATGAGATCCTGTGGGCAGGCTGTTAATATGATTTCCACCAGCTGCCTCCAAGATTCTAGTGCATGTCGCTTGGCGTACAGACACTGAATAAGTTTATTTCGTGCCACGACATATTGGAGAATTGTGCTGATTTCCTAGACAATCAGTAAAAGGAAATCAAATAACATCATAACAAACTAAACAATCAGAGGCCATACCTAACCTCTTACTTTATTATGTTCTTTGTTGGAAATCAATGGAATGTGTGAACATCTAAAGTTATTTAGGGATTTAACTTGAGAAGTGCTTAAAGGAAAAGAGACACAAAATAAGCATTTCCCCCATTGCACCTGCCTCTAATATTAAAGGCTAAGTTTTATATGGAGACAATAAAAAGGAAATAAATGCAGAAAAGGAATTGCTTATTTCTCTGGATCAGGCATGGGCAAACCTTCGCCCTCCTGGTGCTTTGGACTTCAACTCCCACGATTCCTGGCTTCAGGCCCCTTCCATTCCTCCCCCCCCCCCCCCCCGCTGCTTAAGTGCTAATTTCTTTCAGGTTCATTTTTCCCGAGAAACAACATTATGTCCTTATATCTAGAAAAATATCATAATTCAGCCATATCCCAGTTAATATGAAGTAGATGTGTAACTGGGCAATTCTTCTCCAATGGAAAATTTGACAACAGGCAGAAATAACATGGACACAAAAAGGAAAAGTTCTTACATCACAAAGACGAGCAGTTCAACAGGTTTCAGCAAATGTTTTATTGAAAACAAACACCATCCAATGCAAAACATTAAAAAATCAAGTTGTGCAATAATTGCATAAATTGAACATTATAGAAACCATGTGGAGTTTTTTTTTTAACATGCTGGTGTTAGCTGCTGAGGAAGGCCTATCTGTTTCTCCCATTTCTCTCTGTTGTTCATTCAGGCTCACTAAAGGAATTTCTGAAATAGTGACTGTTTACCTATTTGCAGACAGGCACACACAGCTGCAACAGGATTGGCTAGAGTAAGATGCCATTATTTCCCACCTCATTATTTCCCATTGTTTAGTGCACACATTGCAATAATTGAAACCAAAGGTCTGCAGACCTTGTTCACCATTTTTATGTTCCTACTGCATTCAATAACCCTATTTTACTGACCATGCATACCACATATAAAGATCTCATACAAATCCATATTGAAGGGGTCAGCCCGAGATCCAGCAACCCAATCTAGCAAGGGAAAATTGGGGGAACAAAGGTGTGGAGCTTAAGAACCAGCTTAGATAAAGTGATTTTTTGTACCCACTATTCTCCAATCAATGATAGGAAGTAATAGCAGGGATCGCTCAGATGAGCAGGCGCTAAGGAGAAGGTAACCTAGGAACCTCCACAGGATGTCTGACTGCAAACTGGAGGTTATCTCCACGTAAGTGAAATAAATCAATAAGTGTCGTCTCAAAATAATTACTAGCAACTACTGAACAGCCTAATCATCTACTACCAAGACAGACATATAGTACAAAGGCATACCTCCATAAGTAGTGGCCTCTGTCCAAGGGCTGCCATTCCTTGCAGGGCATTAACTTCAGCAATAAGAACTTTGTGAAGATGCTGGCATTGAAGACAGGAAGGTTAGCAAATGGAGAATGTTCATTCACTGTTTTGATAACCTGTCATATGTACCCAGTGTTGCATCCAAATCTTGTTATGTTTAGATGCAACTGTGCCTTTATTATCTTAACCATTTGATTTTAGCATCAGAGATACTTTTTAGTTTTTATTTTGTATTTATACCACATTTTATCTGAATCTCAGTTCATCCTAATGACTCCATGAAACTATTCATGAGAATGGTATACAAAATACAAAACACTAAATTGAATTCAGTAACAATATAGCATGTCACAAAACAGAGGTTTGAGACTTAATACAAGAACAAAGTGATAAAATACATAAACAGTACTGAAAGAAAACTGATTTGTGTATGATGCTATGAAACTATATTTTAATACTAGCAACAGTCCTGAAAATTGTTCACCTTGACATTGCAGATAACTGGCCCATGTGTGCCTCTGCTCTCACAATTGGAAATGACTTGTTCAATTTGGGAACGATCAAAAAAATCCAGCTGCATAGGTTCTGGAATCTGTTGGCTGAAATCAATTGAGTCAAGGATGCTTAAGATTTTCCTGCGTACTGAAAAGAAAAAAGAAATCCATTTAGAAATAATGGGAAAGAAGATGTATGTTCAAAACTCAGGTGTGGACTACATATCTTTATTTATTTATCATTTTATTTACCATATTTATACCCTGCCCTTCTCACCTCTTAGGGGACTCAGATCAGCTCACATATATAGGCAGCGATTCGATGCCACATGAACATATATCAAGTAAAATAAACATATACATTAAAACAATCACTAAAAACATGTCAAACATTAAAAACCAATTATTTAAAATCACGTAATCCAATATCATAGTCTGAGGCCATTCCAATTGTCATTGTACCATCTGTGTTCTGTTATTGCAGTGTTACTGACCTAAAGCTTGGTCCCACATCCACACCTTTACCTTTTTCTTGAAGGTCAGGAGGGATGGGGCTGATCTGAATTCACTCGGGAGGGAGTTTCATAGCCAAGGGGCCACCTCTGAGATGGCTCTGTCTTGCTTCTCTGCCAGCCACACCTGTGAAGAAGGTGGGACCGAGAGCAGGGCTTCCCCAGATCTTCAGCAGCCAGACAACTAACTGGGGCAAATTACAGGGAGCGGTCAACCCCCCTGTTTAAGGAGCTCCATTGGCTGCCATTCATTTTCCAGTCCCAATTCAAGGTGCAGGTTATCATCTATAAAGCCCTAAACGGTTTGGGACCCGCCTACCTTTGTGACCGTACCTCCTACCACAAACATGCACGATCCCTTTGATCCTTGGGGTAGGCCCTCCTTTCGCCCCTTCCTCCATCATAGGTATAACTTGTGGGTATGAGGGAGAGAGAGAGCCTTCTCCACTGTGGCCCCCCGGCTGTGGAACATGCTACCTGGTGAGATTAGGCAAGCCCCCACTCTAGCAGCCTTTAAGAAATATCTAAAAACTTGGTTTTCCAATGTGCCTTTGGAGAGTGACCATATATTTCATTCCTGTTGTTTCACCCAGTGTTGTTCCCATATTGCATCCCCCCCCCCACCTTACTGAAGGCCTAACTCCACTGTTCCGTCCCCTATGAGCTCCTCCCCCACAAATATACCTTTTTCATTGCTATCTCATCCAGAGTTTCATCATTTTATGTCACGCTGTGTTTGATTTTCCAATATGTTATGTTGCATTGTTTATTTTACCTGAATGTTTTATTTATTTTATTGTGATGTTAATTTTGTTGTTCTGTATTTTATTTTGCTGTAATGTATTGCTGGGTTTGGCCTCATGTAAGCCGCTCTGAGTCCCCTTAGGGAAGATGGTGGCAGGGTATAAATAAAGTTTATTATTAACCTCCTAGCTGGCTCATAAAGGGAGATACATTTGGAATAGAGGGAGATACATTCAGATATAGCCTACATAGAGCTGGAGAGTGAACCTATGCCTCAGTTAAACATGGTATTAACATAGATATGTAAGAAGAAAATGATGTGTATTGGATTTTGTTATTGCATGAGTAGCATTCATGTTTATTTAAAAGCAGTAAATAATTTCATGTTGAAGACAACAATTCAATAAGCTAGATCTTGTTGGAATTTAAGACATAATTGAAGGCCCATCTTTTTTGGCAGGCCTACCCAATCAATTTTAACTTGTGAATTTTAATCTGCATTTTATCAGTGGATTTTAACTTGTATTTTAACTCTTGTGTATCTTGTTGTATGTCTTTTAAAAGTCTTTTATCTCTTGTTTTATTGATGTTGTATCCTACCTTGAGCCACAGGTATAGGCAGTTAATAAATTTAATATTAATATATCAATACACAGACTCACTGAGCACAAAATGATTCATTAAAATGGGTGTATGTCTGGTTATGGCCCTTGTATAAAGTCTACTGTACTTGGTTTTAAAATTATTGTTCATACAGTATGATCCCCAGGACCGAGACCCATGATTTCATTTACCCGTATCCAATAAATACACCCTCTCTAAGAATGTCCTAGGTCTTCCAGAGTATTTTCTGTAGAAGTTGTTCATTTCAATAGAATTTACTATTATCCAGGGTTTACTGTTTCTGCAGTAAGTTCAGAACCATGTGGCCACAAATTATGGGTGTAATACTGTACTATACCCAGCTCTGGAATTTCTTGTGACTTATGCTATAGAAGTGTTCTATGCAATCCAATAAATGTATAGTACAGAGACACACAGTATCTAGAATGGGTGTATGGCTATATTAATAAAACTGAATTGTAGTATTTTGCAATAAATTATGAATTTACCAATTAGTATAAAAAAAAGCAAAGGTCAGATAGATTCAGGTAGCAATAGCTGTCTCAGAAGCAAATTATTTTGCTCTAGCTTAGAAATCTAATCTGGCAGCCTCTCAGAGATTTACCTTTGGAAGCAGTCTCAAAATGAAGAAATCCAGTAACTGACCGACTTTCATCTTCTGTCCCTCCTTCGCCATCAGCTGAAGATTGAAATAACAAACAATGAAACCCCGCACACAGAGAAGTAAATTGAGCAAATATTTAACAGCAAAATACTACTTTATAGGGTGGTATAACCTAAACAATGGGTTAAGGAGAGGCGGTGATACAGTTGTAGTCAGTTTTTTCATGGCATAGATAGATAGTTATCCAATTATTATGAGGTAGCAAGAATGCACTGCAAATATTTAATATTCCTGGCATGATTGGTTTATATCCATTATATTATTTTATTCATTTTCAGTTATAAGAATGAGCTTCCTTGTTTCAGTATCACATTACTGGTTTTTGACTCTCATTAACAACATGATGCAATAACATTAAATAGAAATTGCAGTATGATTTGCAACACACCTGTGGGAAAGTAATATAAACTGCAGCTTCAGCAATGCCACACAATGCAAAGAAGGTCACATGGGCATGGGAAGTGTCGGCATGCTTGAGAGAGATGGTAGGTGCTCCTTCCAAAAGGAGTTTGAAGTAGTGGGATATGTTCATCTTATGAAGTCAAGATATTATGCACAATGATAACCTGCAATTATTTGGATGCTATCATGATTATCTAGATCACATGTGCCAAACTCAAGGCCGCTGGGTGAATGAGGCCCACCATGTCATTTTATGTGGCCCTCCAGATGCTGGACTACAATTCCTGTATTCCTCGTCATTAGACATCACAACTGGAGCTGAGGAGCTGTGATATAATAATATCTGGAAGTCTGCAGTTTGTTCTATTTAGTCAGGAGAATGGGGTTTGAATGTAGACACAAGATTTATGGATCTGATGTCTGGCGTTAAAATGTCCTTTGATCTTTCCCCAACCACAGAGCTACAAGTGCTGATGGTTTAGAATTCCCATTATCCCCAGTCTGCCTGGTGGATAATGGTGGGAGTTATTCCTCAGTAACATCTGTGGACCCAAATTGCGTAAAAACCAAAGAGCACCAATGACTATGTAAAAAATTATAGTTGGTTCTCAGTATCCACAGATTCTCTGTTCATGGATTCAACAACAACAACAATTATTATTAATTTTGTTTGTTTGTTTGTTTATTTATTTATTTATTTGTGGACCGCCCTATCTCCCCAAAAAGACTTAGGCGGCTTCCAGCACGTATGGCAAACATTCATTGCCAAAAAGGAAAAAACATACAAATTGCATCAAAACAAATCACATCAAGCAACATAGAGGCAGCCTAACTTTAAACTTAGTAACAAACAAAAATAATCAAAGATAGAAACTTAAATGACCCACACAAACATAAACACATAGTATAAATTTATCCCTGGGTATAAACAATGGCTCTTTGAAGGGGACCATAAGGTCCTCAATGAAAATGTTTGACATCCCTGATCTAAATGTTCACTGGATATAAAAACATCCATCTGGTACATCTGCAGAAATTACAACTTAAAAGTGAAAACTTTCCTTCATTTTTAGCTCTACGAGTAATGTTGTACTCCAATACATTAGTAGTGGTCTACATCTCTGACCTTTAAGATCATAATACCAGATTCAATTTCAGAAAAGTTATCAACTTAGAGTTTTAACAAGTGGATATGAGTGTGGTAATTTAAGTAAGGGACAAGGCCCCAATAACAGGTATTGATTCTGTTATTTACCTAAATAAGATTTGACTGGCACATCATCCAGAAGGAGGTGCAAAAGTCTCTGTGTATGAGAACGCTGGCGGTTTAGTGATGTAACCCGCAGTTCTATGGATGCAGTCTTCATTAGCCACGACATCTGGTTTAAGACTGGAATCTCATGGTCTGAACAGAGAAGACAAGAAGAGAATTGAACAATGTTGAAAATACAAACATATGTAAAAATCCCTATTCTTTATTGAATTAGTAATTGCTTTATTTGCAGTGTAATCATTGCTTTAAAATATAAGTACATCTTACATTTTATATAGGAAGTTGTTTATTTGACATAGATATCTCGGAATTGCATATTCCTGAAAAAGGGGTGCCTCCACAGACATGTTTTACAGCACATATTCCCTTTCCTCCCAATCACTTAGATGGGGAAAAATCCTATGCTGGAAATAAACACAATGAAGGAAATATATATCACCTTCCTTCTAAGAAAAGAACTGCAGAATTGTGTCAAATAATCATTTTTACAAAGCAATCTGTTGTCTTTCAAACAATACTTAAGATTTGAACACAGAATGTTAGATATGTGGGATTTTTCTGATGTTTACCTTTGATAAAAAATGGTAGGTGCTGCAACTGAGAGAATAAGAAATCCTGGCTGGTGCGCAAGTATCTCATAGTTGGACCTGAAGTATCTGAGCAGGCACACAACTGATAGATCACCTGTTTAATCAGAAGAGAATTCCAGTATTAGTTCCCTTGCACAGGCTTGCAAGATATGCTAAATTAAAAGGAAATATTAGCCAATACTGTTAACTATACTTGACCTCAACTCAAATCTGCTTAGTAAGCAGAACAGAACTATAGGCAGGATCAATAAACAAGTTTAGGCAGCAATCTTATCCACATTTATCTGGAAGCAAATCTCAGTGAATGTGGGACATGCTGTGGAGTGTGATTACACTGCTAGCATTTTACAGTGCAAAACAATACTAACAAAGTGAATAAGTAGCTTTCCTACTACCTGAAAGTTCTGGCTTGATGCCATTTCTCTCAATAAGAAATGCTTCTGTACCTGATAACACAACTCTGCTAAATGAGGAGATTCTTGAACTGCTGCGGGACCAGATCTTGTTTTAGTACCATTTTCCAAGATGTTCAAAATAGCATGAAGACAAGTACGAGGACAACCCAAAACACCTTTAGAATGAAAGATTCATACTTAGATAAACAATCCACATGCTATGATAGATTTAAATAATATAGGAAAGGAAAGCTAGGTTTTAAACACTCACTTTAGGAAAATGTAAACAATTCTATAAAAGGCAGAATATGATCTACAAAAGTATTCTTTCTATGGCATGCTATATTCGCATATATGAGATAATTGTTGACGAATAAAAGTACAATTTAGCATTTTGCTCTGCTTGCCAAGAACAACAGAAATTGCCCAAAACTACCGGACAAAAATACTTTTTTTCTAATGTTGCCAAAAGTTGGTAACGTCCCATTTACCCAATCATCTTCAGTCAAAGCCGGGTCCCTACCTGGATCCTGCAAGTTTGTTGTGCTGACAGGCTTCTTAAATTCATAACCCAGGAGATAAAGAGCAAGATTGGGTGGACTGCACTCCAGAGAGGTGATGAGAAGGTTCAGAATGTTAATCCTTGTTTCATGGTAGATTGGGGCCTGTTTCCTTTCACCTTCAAGTTCTAGAAATCAACAGCACAAATGCATAAACCATAGCAATACATAACACAGCCCAACAAGAAATGCTTTGAGTCTTGGTTTTTAGATCTGTTCCTGGGTTATTTCAGCGCACTTAGATCAGTGGTTCCCACCCTTTTTTTGACCAGGGACCACTCTCCAACATTAGGACCAAAAGGATTACAAATCAGTTTTTAGTCAACTTTACATTTAGTTTGATTATTTAGGGTGCTAATTCAGAAAATTGCATTGGATAGATCACATTGCTCTAATTTCTGATACAGAAGATATGACATCCAGTAGTCGTCATCTGCTCGCCCACAGAAAACCATATTTAATAAGCCTTGGTACTGTAAGAGGGTTTCACGAGACCAGTTGCTTTCGTTGCAACGGAGTAGTAATGGTGAGGCTGCTGACCATATTTTAGTTCTTGCAGACCACTGGTGGTTCACAGACCACAGGTTGGGAACCACTAATTTAAAGCCTCATATTGCTAGGAGCCTTTAAATGTATTAAAGGCTCCTCATGCTTTTGATAGCTGACAAAATGAGTCCACATCTTCCATGTATAGCATATATATTTAGCTGATTTGCATCTCTGTCAAGGAATATAAATAAATATAATAACTATGCACAACAATTATCTGGATAATCATCCTTTGATAGACCACATCAGTTCTGGTTTCTTCAATTTAGAGATCATGGTTTTCTATGGGCAAATAGATGGTAACTGGTAGATGGCATATGTTAAGCATCTCAAAACTAGAACTGATAGGGGAACACTGGTACCCATTTTGGAATCAGGAGTTGAAATATACCCACAAACAGGACTAACCTCTGAGGCACCAAAATGTGTGCCGGCCAGTGTGATGTTTAGCATGTACTATACAATGTAACTTTTTTATGAAAGTTCTGCTAATAGAAGCATGCAAAAGAAATATATTTATTTATTTATTTATTTGATGCACTTATTAACCGCCATTCTCAGCCCATAAGGGCGACTCATGGCGGTGTACAGGACACATAAAAGACAATTACAAAAAAGCCAGTTTCAACAACATATAAACTATACAACAATTACAGACTACACTAAAAATCCGCTTCGTCTCTTAGTGGAATCATAGCCAGTCTCATATTCCTTGTTCCATTCCAGTTCTCATTACCGTATTGTTTAGCACTTAATTAAATGCCCTCTCGAACAGCCATGTCTTAAGGCTTTTTTGAAAGGACATGAGGGAAGGCGCCTGTCTGATGTGTGCAGGGAGAGTGTTCCACAGCCGGGGGGCCACCACCGAGAAGGCCCTCTCCCTCGTCCCCGCCAGCCGTGCCTGTGAGGCAGGCGGGATCGAGAGAAGGGCCTCCCCAGACGATCTCAAGGTCCTCGTGGGCTCGTAGGCCAAGATGCGGTCGGAAAGGTATTTTGGGCCGGAACCGTTTAGGGCTTTGTAGGCCAAAGCCAGCACCTTGAATTGGGTCCGGTAGCAAATTGGCAGCCAGTGGAGCTGGGACAACAAGGGCGTTGTGTGCTCCCTGCCACCCGCTCCAGTTAGTAACATGGCTGCCGCGCGCTGAACCAGCTGAAGCTTCCGGGCCGTCTTCAAGGGCAGCCACACGTAGAGAGCGTTGCAGTAGTCCAGGCGGGATGTGACAAGAGCGTGTACCACCGTGGCCAAGTCAGACTTCCCGAGATATGGACACAGCTGGCGCACGAGCCTGAGCTGTGCAAATGCTCCCCTGGTCACCGCTGAAACCTGGGGATCCAGGCTCAACGATATACATCTTTTCTTAAATTTACAACAGATTTGCTACCTAATCGTCTATGGCAACCAGGTTGGAAAGTACAGGTGGGTCAAAATTCATTATGGTATCTGATGTTTAATAAGTTTTTGAAAAAATGTTTTGAAAAGATTTTCATGTAATGTAATTTTATTTCACACACACAAACATATATATGCTATGACAAAATCCATACTGGGGGTCAGAAATGGAAACGGTTTGGAATGACACAAAGCAGACACTGTCATTGTCATGTTTCTGCTTTCATAATTTTAAAGAACTTGTTTTAGTTTTAATTCTTGTTACGTTTTAAGGTTTATATTGGAAAGTGTTTATAAAGTTAGTATATTACTGATGTCATGGCCTATGGCTAGTACAATAAACAATTCATTCATATGAATTGGAGGGCCACTCAAATGATCAAGGGTCTGGAGAACAAGCCCTATGAGGAGCGGCTTAGGGAACTGGGCATGTTTAGCCTGAAGAAGAGAAGGCTGAGAGGAGATATGATAGCCATGTATAAATATGTGAGAGGAAGCCACAGGGAGGAGGGAGCAAGCTTGTTTTCTGCTTCCTTGCAGACTAGGACGCGGAACAATGGCTTCAAACTACAAGAGAGGAGATTCCATCTGAACATTAGAAAGAACTTCCTGACTGTGAGAGCCGTTCAGCAGTGGAACTCTCTGCCCCGGAGTGTGGTGGAGGCTCCTTCCTTGGAAGCTTTTAAGCAGAGGCTGGATGGCCATCTGTCAGGGGTGATTTGAATGCAATATTCCTGCTTCTTGGCAGGGGGTTGGACTGGATGGCCCAGGAGGTCTCTTCCAACTCTTTGATTCTATGATTCTATGATATATGCTATGATAATGCAAATTAAAAACAAAAAAAATTAGGGAGTTACTAGGTTTAGTAGCTTCTGTTTACAATATTGCTTAAAATATGAAGTCGAATAACCACCATACAGGCTTTTGAACTAAGTTAAAGGCCAATTCCTCGTCTACAAATAATAAATGAATAAAAACCTGTTAGTTCCACAAATGATAATACAGACATTTCCCCGGCTTATTATTTGTCAAATTCAAGCAGTTTATTTTTATATAAAGTAAAAATTGAATATTTTCATACCTTCATCAGGATTAATGATTTCTTCTGCAGTTTCATTGTCCAAACACTCCACAAACCCAGCCATTAATTTCTGGCTGATATTCTAAATTTGTATTGAAAGGACAGGTATGAGAAGTTATTGAAATATGAAAACATGGCAAGCAGATTTCAAAGCAAAACATACATGCAATCAGAAAATTACTTTCCAACAAAAATTATAACCCAAGGTCTAGAGAACAGTTTAAAGAAATATGAGTCTGTATCCCACTCAGCATGGATTCTTCCTTGCCCCTTAAACAGAGTATGAATATAAATTAAGGGGGGTTTTTTTGTAAGGAAAGCAAAATATCTTTGTACAAAAAGCAAAAGACCAGTTCCAGCCTCACAGAGGCTCTAATATGTAAATGCTTAGTAACAAAAGAAGAGAAGAACATATATTTCAGAGTCTGAAAAAGTTATTTTTGGACTATAACTCCCAGAATCCCCCAGTATGATTGCTAGTTGCTTAGGTGTTTGTTTTTTTTTAAGCTTTGCCTATTGGCAAAAACTCTATCTAAGATTGCAAGGGGAGGTCCAGCTTGGGAGTATGAATTAGTTGGGAGGAAAAATATGTACAGGTCTTCTCCTTCATGTTATGTATAAATAAGGAGACACCACACATAGCATATTCTTAATGTTATAAACCCAAACAGTGTATGGATAAAACTATTTTATTTTAAATGTTCGCCTTCTTCTTGCTGTCTCTCTGTCTTAAAATAAAAAATAAACAGTAATTACCTGATCTTGTGTGAAATCTCCAATCAGTTTGACTTGAATGTTAGAATTGCAAGAAATACAACACAGGATTTTGGAACTTTCAAATGCCAGCTCAGGGTTGGTACTTCCATGATAAAGATACCTTTAAAAATGGACAAGACATGACAGCAATTGATAATTTCACCCAAATTGCTTGGAGGAAAAAAAAAGGGGGGGAGGTTGTGATCAATCGTAATAACGTTACCAATATTTGCCTTCTAAAAAAAACCATTATTTACAAAGAAATTCCAACTACCATAAGAACATGGATATTCATGAAGTTGTGTGTGTGTGTGTGTGTTCACAAGTAAATTGGGACCTTACCCTGAAGATGGCTACAGACAACTTACAGCCTATGCTTTAGTTCATTATCTTCAAAGTCTCTTTATTTCAGTTTCCTAACTTACGAGTTAGTGTGTCAAAATTAATTGTTGTTTTAGTGTATTTAAAGTAGAAATGCAAGCTTTTGCTGTAGTTGCACTACACTCAAATGCTCAAGGCAGATTCATGTGAATCTAAGGCACAAATTTAGAACACAATTGTATAAATCAGGACCCTACAGAAGTATTGTCCTATTTTCTATAAACATCAAGTCAACAGTATGAACAGCTAGGCATACCCTTGGACTCATTCAGTACAGAATTTAGTTTCACCATCCTACTGGTCTTCTCTAGAGCCATAGTTGGTTTTTTTTTTTTAAATCTATAGGGCATACCTGGCAATATTCACCACATGGTCTGCCTTTTTAGTTCGAGGATTGATTCCTTGCAGCAGTTGTTCTAGGGATGTAACGATCAGGGAGAGGTGGCTTTCCCTTAGCAAGTCCATGAAAAGGTTCTCTTTCTGTAGGGTAAAGTTCAGCAACCCAAGGCAATACTGAACTGCCTTTTCTAAATGCTTCTTTCCTATAAAAGCAAAGAAAATATTGGAGACATGTCCATATTCACAGGAAAAATATAGTGACAGAGCCATAGGATTTCTACCTTTCACCCCTCCCCCCCCCATCCCCTCAAACACCCCCAAGAACTGCCCACTCTTATTCATTGAAAAGTAAAAGATGATTTTGGAAGCTGCTGATATTTTGTTTTCTCCCTTTTTTCTGGAAGCTGCTACATACCTGGGAAAGGGGCGTACATATCCAATTGTTTAACTCCTTCTTCCAGCAAGCTAAGAGACAGTTCCAGCATTGGTGACTCATTCAATAGATGATACATCAGGTTAAAACCAGGTGGTTTATAAGCTATGATTTCTTCTCCTGGAAAATCAAACAATTAAGCATAATTTATGAATGTTAGTTTGCAAAACCAACAAAAAGAAACAAACAAAAACAACAACAAAAACACCACTCTTCTATTTTTAGGAAAAACACTGTGAGTCTTGCCTTCCCAAGTCTTTCTCCCATATTAACATTCAAACAACCCAACCACTTTTTTAATTTTAGCACTCCTGTGCTGGAACTGTATAAGTTCCAGTTCCTTTTGTCAGGCTTCTCGCCCACAGTTTTAGATAGTCACTTTTATATTAGCTTTATGTGGGTGGAGTTTAAGAAAACATTTCATAGTTTGTGTCAGTCATTTTGCCCACCCCTTTGCCTGAGGAAAGGGAGCCATTTTAGATCAGAGACTACGAGGGAATCTTGGATGCAAGACGTGTCTGCAGTTGGTCCCAGTGAGATCCCGGTTGGACACGCCATTTCAAGTCAATTTTAAACCAACAATTAACCAATAAGTAATTAAAGACATGGGCACTGGGCACCTCAGAGGCCCCAATATCACCATCTATTCTCCTCAGAAATCATCCATGACTAGCAGCTGCAGGAACAATTAGTTACCCTTCAAATTTTAAATATGGATTTCGTTGTGGGGAAACCAAGTTAGTGCCTGGGTGGATATAGGCCCAAGACCAGTTAATAAATTGCATGGACATTGATTCTGTGGGGTTCCTTGCTCAAACAGGAAGCCAATCCAGCATCTCCCAAGCTGACAGAAAGTTAGAACACGTTAAAGCTAAAGAGACATTTAAAGCAGCTTGGGTACGACAGCACAACTAATAATAATAATTATTATTATTATTATTATTATTATTATTAAAAGATCAAACTGCAAAGACTCTGGCACAAGCTAGTAAAGGTGCTCCCAGTGTTGATCGGCACACTGGGTGCAGTGCCTAAAGACCTTGGCCTGCACTTAAACACAATCGGTGCTGACAAAATTACCATCTGCCCGCTGCAAAAGGCTATCATACTGGGATCTGCACGCATTATTCACCGATACATCACACAGTCCTAGACACTTGGGGAGTGTCCAACGTGTGATCCAATACAACAGCCAGCAGAGTGATCTTGTCTGCTGTGGACTCATCTTGTTGTGTTTCAAATAACAACAACAACAACAACAACAACAACAACTTTATTTATACCCCGCCACCATCTCCCCACAGGGATTCGGGGCAGCTAAAAGGAGGACAAACCCAACAATTATAATAAAACAAAATAAAATACATACAGCAGGTAATAACTCAAATAAAATACAAGCAATAAAAATAGTACAATAGGATAAAGCCAGGGTATGAAATAAAATAAAAAAGTTAATAACAAATTGTTGAGCACAGTGGGCTGGGCCAAATGCAGGAATAAAATCATGCAACCCTGGGTGAGATAGGTAAATGGAGTAGTTTATCTGGTGGGAGATTCAGATGGAACTACCACAATTCGCTCCAAAACTATCCTCAGGAATGCCACCTTTGTCTGATTACTTTTTACCTAGACTTGCTACCAATGGCCTCCTGCTGGCTTTCCCTTTCACCATAATTTCTCTTCTTAAACAATCAGATTGCTGAACTCTCAATTTAAATCCTAGACCGACTCCACAGGTCCTTGCAACAACATCAAAATCAAGCACATTCCTTGAATCCCAGTCCCATTTTATATCCTTTCTAAAACTTTCCTCATTAAAACATTTTCACCTGTGATTTTTCTTAAGCCACTGTTACTCGCTTGCAACAAGTGTCCTCCTTTCTCGCCTTTCCATATCAATGTCAAGGAAAAGGAATATGATGTAGAAATGATAGCAACTGGCTTTCTGAATGGCTTCCAAGGGCTAGACTATGTCACCAACTGATTGTGGCATGAATACTGGTCACCTTTCTTCTTCTTCCCAAAAAAACCAGAACAAAACTGAGATTAATCAGAGGGGAAAAAAAACATGCCTTTCAGCTCCACATATTGGTCCACAAAATCTTCAAGCTGAGGTTCATAGTCTCTTAGCAATTTGTAAAACACCTCCAAAACTGCTTCTGCCACTTCCCACTGTAAAGGGAAAAAAACATACATTGCTTGTATCATGAATCAAATGAAAAATGACAGAACACATGCATTCATTGAGTCGGATCAATAGATTTCTTTTTTCTGGGATCTAACATCAATGGAAATAGTCCTGCTGATAAGGAAAAGTACATACAACTGGAAGAAAGATACTTTTGAATCCAACCCATGGTCAATCAGTAAGGACTACATCTAACAACAAACAACAACAAATGACAGGTCAATCAAAACAGGGCATATATAACATTCTACAGAAATGAGAGGGCCCCCTGGTGGCGCAGCGGGTTAAACTGCTAAACTGCTGAACTTGCTGACCAAAAGGTCAGTGGTTAGAATCCAGGGAGGGGGCTGAGCTCCTGCTGTCAGCCCCAGCTTCTGCCAACCTAGCAGTCTGAAAACATGCAAATGTGACTAGATCAATCTAGTTGGACACAACTAGATTTAACGTTATCTTTTACAGAAATAAGATGCAGGACAATGCTTAATACTTTGTTTCCTCAATTTATTATTATAGGTTGGGAGTACTTTAGAGATTATATAATCCAGTTTCTACCTTGATGCAGTAACTACAATGAAGGATGCAATTACAGCATCCACGATAAACAACCATCCACACAACTTCCATACATTATTTTGATTCATTGCTAAAGACAATGAATCACAAGAAACCCTAGCATCCAGTTTTTATTTCACAAAAGGTTGTATTGAGTCAGGGCTATTAAGCCCAATACAGCTTAGAGGCAAGAATAGTATATTACAGATTACAGATAAGAGTCAATAGGTCTAGGGACTGAACATGGGATCATCTATATACAAAACATTCAATCTACCTTGTTCCTAACCCTTTCTGAAGTATCACACCTCTTCTAATCTCCAGAGACAAGAACGCCTTTATTAATGCCATGGTTATTTGAGCACATGGAACCCAGACAGTCATTTTACTGCTGTTAGTCACAGGAGAGATATACATCTCCTGTGGCACCTGTAGAAAAGTTTCAATACAAATCAACTTTACAAATATTGGTAGCAGGACTTTAACAGTATATATTTAAGTTTCTGTACAACCGACCTTTTCAGCAGCTCTCCGATAGGCCCTTGTTTGAAACCGAAGAAACACTGAATCTCTCAGAAACTGCAGGTAGGGATCAAAGCCTGGGGGGCGCAGTCCAGCACCCAGGTTGGAAGGGAATGAACTCTCGACCAGTGTGCCAATGAGCTTGCAAAAGGCACGAGTTAAAGGGTACTCCTCACAGCGGGATTCAATTTCATTCAATTCAACCTTTTCAAAAATGTAAAAAGACATGGCTTTAAAATTTAAAAACACAGTGTGTCATCACACTAGAACTGAAAGAATCGACAAAGAATATGCATCCCATCAGAAATCTGTGGTTGCTTCCAGCAGAATTCTGGGGCTTGTAGTTTAGTGAGACCCAGGACCCCAACTACAAGCCCCAAAATTCTGCAGGAAGCAGATACAGGATTTCAGATGGGATGCATACTCTTTGCCTACTCTTTTGGCTCTAGTGTGATACCGGCCCTAGTCCTACATATTATTTTATGAATAACTAGCTTACCCGCCACAAGTTGCTGTGGCCAACCTTCCCTCCCTCTTTCTCTCCTCCCCTCTTTTTCTTTCCCTTCTTCTTTCTTCCTTCTCTACCTGATTCTTTTCTCACTTCCTTTGCTCTTTGGTTCCATCCTTCCTTGTCTCTTTCCTTCCTTCCTTCCTTCCTTCCTTCCTTCCCTCTTTCGTTCCTTCTCCCTTCCCTCTTTCACTTTTTTATTTCCTTCTCTCCTTCCTTCCTTCTCTATCTTTCTTTCTTTCCTTCTGTCCTTCTTTTCCTCTTTCTCTCCCTCCTCCTCTCCTTCCTTCTCTCCCCTTTTCTGTGTATATTTGTTTTGTGTGTGCATATGTGTGTATATATTTGTGTATGTGTGTGTGTTTGTGGTTTTTGAGTTATGATAATCCCACAAATGAACATTACGTTTTTATTTATATAGATGAGACTACATGGAACTTACCTCAATGCCAATTGCTTGTCTTTGGCCTGGAGTTCTGACAGTCTGTAGTATCTTCCAAAACAAGAGAGAAGACATTTTTTTTGCAGTTACAATATGGTAGCCAGAATGTGAACTAAATAGTTTATTTCATATGTTACTTTTAAAAACTCCTGCCCATATGAAAAGTACCATTACATAGGAAAAGTACCATTACAATCCTAAATTTGTAACCCACATTTTTTTGCCAGCATCTAAAAAGACCTCAATGCCAGGACAGAACTGCAGGCAGATACAGATGTGACGCTCACCCCTTCTCCCCATGAAGAAACAGTGTGCTTTAAGCATAATTTGGAGATTGGAAGCAATTATATCTACACTGCTCTTTCTTTTAAGCAAACAAGATTTTGACAATGTAAGTAAGAGAGAGAAAAATGTTGCTATGATCTACTATCTTCACTTCAAACCACATTCCTCTTCTGTCTCCACAAAGCCTGACAAATAACAACCACACAAGCTAATGATGATTTAAAACAAAGTAAATACAAATTTTGTAAAAAAAAAAAAAAAACAATTAAATATAGTGTGTGGATAAAAAGTTTAAAAACAATTAAATTACATAAAACATAAATAAAATTACATTTAAAACTCACCATTCCGAAATATATCTCACCCACAACACCCTCATTTCCCCCCAATAACCTGAAGGCACAGCAATGTTTGTAAGATAGTGAATAACATCAAAAGTAGAGCAGCTGGGAGCTCAACTGGACCACTTTTTTTAAAACTTTAGCTGCTGTTACTATACCTCAATGTGAAAGCAGTGAACCACATGAACCACAGTCTTCAAATAAGAACAAAACATTTGAATAAAACAGGACTCAAGGAACAGAATTTATTCCTAATATTTAAAGACATTTCTTGCTAATACTATGGAACTTTCCACATATTTTGGCACTCTAAGACTGAATTACCATAGGAAAATACCTGTGTGTATTCCAATGATTGCCATAATGAAGCTGCAATTTCTGGAGATTTTCCAAAGGCTGAAAGAGTCTCTAATAACTCAGCTTTCAAAATGGGCGGGATACTACATTGTAGAAGTCCCAAAATGACAACTACTGGTGTCCACTGAGGATGTTCACAGAGAGCTAAGCGAGCATTTTCACTCTAAAAAGGATATAAAAGGCACCAGTGAATCCAAGTAATATAAATTACCACATCAACTATACTGAGAATAAATGTTTAGTGTCTTAACTTGTATTTATATGTCTATTGGTTTTAGTTTAATCATTTTATGTATTATCTGTCTTATGTATAATTGTGGCATTGAATTTTGCCAAGATGTAAGCTGCTCTGAGTCCCCGTCAAGGTGAGATAGAGCAGGATAGAAATTGAATAAATAAATAAATAAAATTGTATTTTTTGCATTTTCTTTCTCCAATCAAGAGTAAACATGAGTTAAACTTGATCCGTGACTATGTGACATGCAATTCTCTCTGTCTTTTCTTGTTTCCACTCAGGCACAGCTAGGTTTTAAAATGTATTGTGCTTTAAAAACCAATTTTACAATTTATCAATGGCCGAATGTGTCAAAAGCCATCAAATAATGGACTATGTGGAATTCTAAATGCATCAACAAATAGTTACCCATTTTACTATAGTTTTGGTAAGCTGCAGAAAGGCAATCAGTCCATCTTGTTCTTTCTGGGTGATGCCTCTGGGAGGAAGGTGGCGATACTGAATGCTATCAGCACTTGGCAAGTCTTTCCGTAATTGTTCATGGTACAGCATCAAAGAGTGGAAGAAATGTTCCCAGGAGACAGGGCTGCCACCTGCTCCTTGGATATTTTCAGCTGGAAAGAGGGAAAACTCTAATTACAAAATTTATTGAACCAGTATGTGAAAATTAAGTTTTTTTCATACATAAGCTCATGCACATTTATAACAGGTATTGTCTGGAAAAGACTTAGCCAACATACATACTATTTTATTTATTTATTTATTTACTTACTTACTTACAGCATTTATATTCCGACTTCTAACCCCAAAGGGGACTCAGGGAGGATCACAGAACACATACACAGCAAACATTCAATGCCGTTAAACAGACAGGACAGACAACAGATAGAGCTATTATATCAATATTTTTTCCAACTTCAGCATCCTGGAGGTTGTGCTTGATTTCGGCCACAGGGAGTGCTGTTGCTCCATCCTCTATTAGTTATTTTACTGATAACGGAGCCTTCAGTAACCAAAGTGGTATAATGCACACACATTTACTCCAACAGACTTGGAGAAATCACAAACCTCTGGGAAGGGGGACATGGATGGAAGGTGAAGAGACCCCTCCAAAATCTCAAGAAGACTTAAGTATGCCCAGTATTTTTGTCCCTGATCAACTGTTGAGGAACAAGGACAGAAAACTGGGGAGAGGGATGAAATACAGTATCCTGGAAATTACCTTAGCTGTCTAGAATCCTCAACAGAAGCATCCAGCACTTTAAGATTTTGTTACTGGGTCCACTACTTTATACTTAATGTGCTTCTCTATCATTCAAAACAAGCAACGCTATCTACAAGAAGTTAAGGCAACAGAAGCCACAGCCAGTAGTAGAAAGGAATCAGTTACACTATATTTCTAGGTCCCACAACCTGAAGATTAAGAATTAAAACTAAGACCAAGAGAAAGAAAACTGAAAAGATAACACTCATAATCTTAACTCTTTAGGCTGAACAACATCACGTTAGGAATATCAATTAAAAAAAATATCAAACATTAATTAGAAATGTAATAATAAACAAAGAATTGTGAGACATGGCAGCATAATAAAATAGCTTTCAAGTTGATCCAAGTTTTCACCTTTCTTTTCTTTAAAGACAAGCTGCCTTGCTAAGTAAGACCAATGAAACATGAAGTAAGTGTTCGGCTCTTTTGGGGCCATATTTCTTACCATGACTGCCGCCATTGCCCTTTAATAAAGTAAAGCAGTAATGAGAACACTGGGGCCCGTTGGCCAATCCACGGAGCATTTTCAGGTAAGGAATATAAATCGTTGGCGGAAGGAGGTCTCCCATTTGTCTAACAAATTTAGATAAAACAACCTATAACAAGAAGAGCTGCATTTTAGATGAAGTAGCATCATTTCTCTTCAAAGAACTAGCCCTAATTCCTATCTCTTTTTTCTAAAACAAAAACAAAACATGAAATCAATAGAAACATGAGTAATGACTTATTAATCCAATTGGTCTACTCTACTTGGTATTATCAAATAGATCTATGCCAGTATCCGGCAAAAGTCTCCAAAACTGACCCATGATTATAATAGTGTGTATAGTTTCTTCAAATGACTAACAATTACTCAAATCACATTTGCTCATTTTAATACTTACAGAGTTGAAGAATTTTACTCCGATTTCGACTTCCACAACATTAAAGGAATGATTCAACCACAATTAAATTCCAATTATTTTAAAGGGTAAAATTAGGCTACAATGACATTACTCTTTTGTAAGCAAATTAGGAACCATTTCAAAGGTTTCAGATCTCTGTTCCCTTAATAAAACCATAACTACAAAGCTGGTATATATTCTTCTCTTGATATATTCTTACATTGATCATTATAAAAATGCTGAGCAGTTTTCTTAACGGACTGACATATTTGACTTAAAAATAATTTTGAAGTCATTGTGTTATTATGTGGACTAACAAAAATTCAGAAATAAAAAAAAGTTCGGGTTTCAAAATTCTGAATGGTGACTAGTCTGCAGAGTAATCTTTACAGCCATCTGGCAGGGAAGTGTTACACACACAGAGAGAGAGAGAGAGAGAGAGAGATCTTTTCTAACCTGACGCTGAGGCGGTCTTTGGTGTGCCATCCCAAGATATGATCCTATAATAGTGGTGCTTTGCAAAGGCTCTGAAGGACACCAATACTCAAGAGCAAGTTCCAGATTAAAGGGATCCTCACTGTACAATTCAGCAATCTGCAAAGGAAAGGGATAGGAGGGCAGAGTAAGCCACACATATCAACAAATCATCTCTCTTGCTTACCATCTCTATCAATCTTTCACTTCAGGAGCTTTTACTAACATTGCAATCTGAATGTGGTGCATGGCTGATAAACAGTTACTTCACCAACAATCCTTCCCTGATTCGTAAAACAACTGTGGGATATGAAGAGTGAGACAAAAGACTGGGAAATATCCTCAGGGCAGTATGTTCTAACAAAACTCTCAGTGGCCTGACTGGGAGAAAAATGAGTCATATCATTATGAGCAATAATTCCTGGAAGAAGTAGCTGTTGTATACATATTTATAAAGATACTGGAAGCACATACACCTAACATTGCTTGTGTGCTGGGAGGGGCCCTTACCCCCTTGCTTTCATCCATTCTTCCTCTTTCCTTCCTTCCCACCTTTTTCTTTAACTCTTCTCCCCCTACTTTCTCATTTATTTTCTTTTTCTTTCTTTCCTTCCTTCCTTCCTCTCATACACACATCTCATTTCTTTCTCAGTGACATAACAAAGGGCCACTTCATTTAGCAACAGCCAACCTAGTGACATTATGGAAGACCACTTCACCTAGTTACAGCCTTTGAGTACAAACGGATGAACAAGCATATATAATACTTTAACTTTTACATATACTGATACATAAAGTTTGTCGCTATTCTACCTTCACATTATAATTCCTTAAAGGTTCCAACTTTGGAGTTTTCTCTTTTAGAAAATTGTTACAAGATAAAATTTTACAAAATTATAGCACTGCACACTTAAATATACACTAATAGACAAAATGGCCCAATTAAGTATAACATTATTTTTCATATACATATACAGGGTTAGTCAAAATGATTAGGCCAATAAGAAAATTAATTTTAGACGAATGTATGTTTATTGTAACCAAACTACAGCTACGTATCGACAGATAAATTATCAAAGTTTTGTCTCACCTTCAGAGATGTTCAATATGGGCGCCCCGTGTGACACGGCAGACGTCCAAGCGATAGTCCAGTTCATTCCACATCTGGACCGTAATTACTGACATTGTTTTAGCAAATGTCATCACACAAAACGCCTTCTCTTTGCCTGATTCCGCCATTTTGAAAACAGCGACTCCTAGCGACGCCTAGCGGCATTAACGTACATGTGTGTTGCTCAAAAAAAACTTTGATAGTTTATCTGTCGCTACGTAGCTGTGGTTTGGTTACAGTAAACATACATTCGGGTACAATTAATTTTCTTATTGGCCTATTCATTTTGACTAACCCTGTATTTTTTTTAAAAAATTAGATTACATTTGCACTAATATCAAGCGAAAAGTGGGTACTAGAAATAATATCATACAAAAACTGACTGGTATAACCTGGGTATCGCAGCCAGACACACTGAAGACATCTGCCCTTGTGTTTTGCTACTCTGCTGCTGAACACGCATGTCCAGTGTGGAATACATCTCATCACGTTAAAACAGTGGATGTGGCTCTTAATGAGACATGCCGCATTATCACAGGATGTCTACACCCAACACCACTGGAGAAATTATACTGTTTAGCCAGCATTGCACCACCTGACATCTGTCGGGAAGTAGCAGCCTGTAATGAAAGGACCAAGCCATGAAATGAAAGGATTTCCGGCCCAACCTTTGTTTGTTATCAGTTAGTAAACCAACATCTTAAATCAAGAAATAGCTTCCTAAGATTTACAGAGATGCTCCAGGAACATTTCAGCAAGTGAGAGTCCAAAAGTGGCAGGCTAAAACTCAGAACCTCAATCAGTGGCTGATACCAGATGAGAAACTCCCTCCCAGACACACAAAAGACTGGCCAACTTGGAAGGCACTGAACAGACTGCATTCTGGCACCACGAGATGCAGAGCCAACCTGCAAATGGGGCTGCTAAGTGGAATCCATGACATGTGACTGTGGAGAAGAGGAAACCACAGACCACTTTCTACAATGCAGCCTGAGCCCTGCTACATGCACGGTTACAGCGACACCAGATGCAACTGAAGTGGCCAGCATCTGTTCAAAGAAAATTTAGTTTAATGCCAAGTTTTTAACATTGTTTGTAGTTTTTCTATACATTATAACTATATTTTCAAATCACTTCTGACACAATAAATAAATCTGCGTACATGTTTTTGCACTCTAATCATGTATTTTTAATTAACATTTTAAAAAATGGAACCAGTTAACTTCTTTTAAAATTACTTACCAAAAGCATCAGGTGCTCTAGATCACGTCTAAGGGAAAGAGGTGGCTCATTACCCATCTGTATGCTCATGTGAATCATACGAGCATCTTCATCAGCACGATTTCTCAGCTGTTTCACCTAGAAACAATAGCCAAGGAAAAGTTAAATTAAAATAAAATGAGAGGAAAATGCACTCTTTTCAGGCTACCAATTATTGGCACATTTTTATACAACTGCTACTAGAGAGAACAAATTAAAGAAAGAATGCCAGTACCTAGTTAAGTCTCATTGAGATAAATGAAAAAAAAATCCCTAATTACTTTCCACAAAAATCACCAGGAATAAGTTTCCCCAACAGTTATACTTCCCACATAATTTATCTATTTCTTTAAATGATACTGTTGAATTACAGAAACAAAACAAATATAGCTGCTTCAGATGAAAATTAGATCCCTCTGTTCTTAGAATTACTCAGATCTGATTGTTGCATTTCATGTGCATAAATGTGTTTATTTTATACAATCACAGAAACACCCACAAACATTACATTAGGCTCTGCACATTTGCAGGTCTGACTTTTGCAGATTCAATTATTTGTAGATTTGATTAACAGAGCTATGCCAAAGGATCTAGAGACCCCTAGAGAAGCGTTCTCTCGGGCAAAAAAATATAAGTTTTTTATTCATGGATTTCCCACTCTTTCAGAGGCCCTGCACAACTAACCCCAGATAATGTGGAGAGTGACTTCAGGTAAACACTGAAGACTAAAAGATAACAACAGCACAATCGTACATATGTGTATTCACAATTAAATCTCACTAAACTCAACTTCCTTCAAGCAAAGTGGATGTGAAATTGCAGTCTTACATAGAAGTGCTGTGGACACAGAGGTTAGCCCCTACTAATCTCAACAGGATTAACATTCTAGTAAATATGCATGTGATTATACTGGTAAGTGGATATATTTTGTTATTAAAAAGGAACTACCGATCATTTCAATACATAGCAAAAGCAATAACATAATAAGAGGCACTCTGGATCTAGTTCACGACTTCGTTAATTTTATTTAGTTGCGGACAGGAAGCCCAAAAGCAAGACACAACCATAATGGCAACTTTCTGTTTCTGCTCTCCAACAAATTATATAGAGAAGCATAGAGCCCTTGCTACTGCCGTCATGGAACAGGCATGAAATGTAAAATGTTTTAAAAACAATTAAAACTGCCATTTCTGTGGCTTGTGAGGAAGAGGAGGGCAGGTAGGCACAGTTCCATTTGCCATGTTCTCAGTGGCTTGTAAGAGCCCCTTTCAGCTGCCATTGCTTTGGTCTGTGATGGAAAAGAAACAATTGCAGCATCCGAAAGTGTGATCCCCTTACCCACCAAAGCCTCCTTTCCCCAAGTCCTGTCTTGTTTAGACTGTAAGTCTGACAGCAAAAAAAAGAGTCAAATTAATTATTTGCAAGCTCTGGGTTTTTTTAATTATTATTTGCCCGAAGACTAGGTTATAAATTTGCTCCATTTGTGCTACCGAAATCTTACTGTTATACAAGCAATAAAACCTAGTAATACCCTTTGATGATAATTTCCAACCTGAAATAATCAAAGTCCTCTTAACAGAATTATGATTTCTTAACTTTAAAAATGAGGCTGAATCCAACAAACCTAAAGTGACAATATGAAAATGAATTAAATGGTTTATTTAAGTCCTTCAACTGTGAACTGTAGTATGGCATAACGTATAACATCAACGTTACTCGCAAAAATTAACATGTGCCTATATTTCAAAAAGAAAGCCAATTTTCTTCACCCAGTCCAGGATTTTAAACAATTTGTACATTGATTGTAATATACACCATTCATGCCCAGAAATATTTAATATAGTTTGCATAACGGTAAATCTGTGAAAATATTTGGTTCATTTTTATTTAGCAGCACTACATCTACACATATATAACTTACTTTCATTGGCATGAGCGTGAGAAAGTCTGTGACTAGGCTGTGAATCCTACGTATGTAAAATTCATCTTGGTAGAAATTTTCTGCTCTCACCACAGATTCCGTAAGGAACAGGAAAACATTATCTGCAATTGCTAACTCTGCCATGGCTTCATCAGCCTCAGTGAATTCTGCCAGTGCTGGGATGAACAAAGAGAGATGGAAAGACAAATATATTTTACAGACGTATGCTTAAATCTGATTTCTTAAACAAAACTGTGAGATCTGCTTTCCTTCACTGAAATGAAGAGAATGAGACTCCACTTTGAGCCTAATTTACCTGTCACATCAGACAGCTGTGAGATCCCACGCAAGGCCAGTGCCCAGGCTAATCTAATAGTAGCTTGAAGACCTGGTAGTTTCCAAGGGCGAGATTCTTGGAGACGTGTATGGATAGCAGCTATATACTGTCTCTCTGTTAAAAGAGGCATCTGCTGCATCAGCTCTAAAAAGGGGAAAACAAATTAAAAATTGCTGTTTATCACACCTCAACAGAGGAAAAAAAATCAATTCAATTAAAAATAACATGGGTAGTTGAACAAATATACCCGTATATTCCGGCATATAAAACAACTGGGCATATAAGATGACCCCCAACTTTTCCAGTTAAAATATAGAGTTTGGGATATATAAAGCACTGGGATTGTAGCGCAGCAGTCTGAGTGTCAGCTGCATTAAGATCACTTCTGACCAAAAGGTCATGAGTTCAAAGCCAGCCCGGGTCGGAGTAAATGTCAGACCAATTGTGTAGCTTGTTGTCGACCTTTGCAACCCGAAAGACAGTTGCAAGTAGGAAAATTAGGTACCACCTTGTGTGGGGAGGCTAATTTAACTAATTTATGAGGCCATAAAAAAGACCCCAGCAAAGCATGCGGGGAATGCGGAAGTACTTCATCAGTGTCGCAGATGGAAGATGAAAGCGACAGCTCCCCTGGCGGCCAGAAAGCTCCCCAGTAATTAATTACTTTCAGTTAAATAATTACATATCAGTCATTAAAACTAGAAAACCATAGTAAAGATATATACTGTACATTTTGCTGTCATGCGGTATTTGAATTGTCTGTAACACTGAATTGTTTTTTTCCCTGAATGTAATAATTATTCATTTCCTGACTTGTTCGCTTACTAGAATTCTATGGTTGCTGTTGCTTGGTAGACAGATAGCCTTCAACTACAGATATCTGGAAAATGTGAAATTGGGAACTTAATTATAGGGTTTATTTCCACTTATATGACTTCTAGGCACTCTGGTCTATAAATCTGTAATAATCAGTCTTCTACCAAATTTTGAGGATCATGCAAAAAAGTGAAATATTCCTAAGGCTGTTGATACAAGTGGAATTGTACTCTATTAAGCTTTCTGACACACCTAAATTCCCTTCCCAGGATGAATTCTTTGTATTTATGTTTACAGCAACACTTTCTGCCTTTGTGGCTTGTCTATCTTATTACATCACAACAAAAGGGGAGAAAATCAGCTTTACCTTCACGATTTTCAGAGCCGTGTTCTAGAAAGCTGATGTCAAAGCAATAGAGAAGAGTCATAAGAAGTGCTATGTTGACTCTGTCCAATGAGCCATCAGCTTCCAGAGTTACTTTCTCTAAGAAACTAATAAGGATTAAAGTATCATCCCGGCTCAGTGGCGACTGGCAAGTCCAAACAAATAAGCTCTCGGCTAATGACTGCCGACACTCCTTGATAAGATCAGCAACCTAGAATAAATTCAAGCATAAATTATTGCTCTATTCCACTTTTAAAATATGCTTACGTATTATTTACCATCATATCTTATACACATTTGCTCAGGAGTAAGATCTTCAAAGTCTTATTATCCTGGATGCATTTAATCAGTATCCTGTCTTTCAAACGGAAGAATAATAAACTTATTTATTTCCTGCCCCCTCTCCACAAGGACTCAGGGCAGCTTTCAACAAAATCTTACCTATCCGAACATATCTCTGCCTATGAACCCGTGAGAGCACTAAGAACTGCCAGGGAGGCCTTGCTCTCAGTCCCACCCAATTGCAAGCATGATTGGTGGGAACAAGAGACAGGGCTTTCTCAGTGGTGGCCCCTCAGCTGTGGAACTCCCTCCCCAGCGATATCAGGCTGGGCCCCTCTCTTCTGGTTTTCAGGAAAAGAGTAAAGACCTGGCTGTGGGAGCAGGCATTAGGATAAGTGCAATAGAGAACCAGCATAATTGTAGCAACGTAAACGATAACTCAGACTTGGTTTCATGGTTTTAACAGTACAAACAGTAGTTTGTATATGGTTTTATTGGGTTTGTATATGATATATTGTAATTTTTTTTCTGTTTGTATACATGGCATTAATTTTGCCATACTGTTGAGCTGCTCTGAGTCTCCTTTGGAGTGATAGAAAGCAGAATATAAATATAGTAAATAAATAGTAAACTTAAAAAGACATGAGCCAAAGGAGAATAAAAGAATTTGGACTTCCCTCTCTGGCTTTTACACAATGGAAATTATAATCAGAGAATTAAATTATCAAAACAGTACTTGCCTCTTTCCGGTGTTTCTCACTGCCCAGCCCTCGTTCTTTCTGTAGTTTTTCAAATTCAACATTTAAATCAATCTGAGACACTAAAGTCAGAATTTTCTGAGTTAAACCTTGTTCCATCAGCTCATCAGTAAAGCGTGTTGTTATGGACACCAATTCAGGACTGAAATCAAAAGGGACAGTGAGCTCTTAACTATGTTTATTTTAACAAACAGAGCACCTTCTAAAATGACAACTGGAAATAAAGCCCTGTCAACACTATTCGGATTCACATAGAACACAAGTATTCAAAAAAAATTAACTAGTAAAATATCACTTTTACCACATATATTATATAAGAACCTTTGAAGGTATGTAACTAATTGGAATAACTCTTTCCCCTAATTTCTGACTGCTCCCAGACTTGAAGAAAACATGGATATGTCAGGACATGCATGCTTAGTTGCTAATGTCTGCTTACTGTTAATGCTAGCTGGATAAAGAAGCTGAGAAACAGACATATTTAGAATGAGTGAGCTGGAATCTCTTTAAGGCATTGCAAAGATCCAGAACCGCTGTGCTACCATTACACAAAGCATAAGTCTACTCCATAAAGATGTATACAACATAAACCAGGATAAAGATCTTAATGGGATGCTGACAGAAAGTAAAACTGTCAGTGTAACACAATGGCTGCTCCCTTTACCAGATGCACCTCTATGGCTATTCGGTAACCAAGGGCTACATCTGGTTACCATTTGGCTACTACTGCACAGCCAGGAGTAAGAACTCCCTTCTTGACCTCCAATGTACTTATGAAATCCAGAAGGGTAAAAATTGCTTCTTTTTACCTGGCTGTGTAACAGCAGTTGGAAACCACACAGTGCAGCTTTGACCCTCCAGTCACCCTAGAATACCTTCACTTCATGAAAGAAAATGATCATGAAACACCCAGAACAAGAAAAAAGGAATATCCAGAGGCACTATTAAAACAGATGGAGAAAAAAAAATAGAAGGTACTATGACAGAAAGAAAAAGGCAAAAACAAGTCCTCACTAAGGGGTCAGGTTTCCCCTTCAGGTAGAATCAGATTTACCCAAGAAATAACACTGGTGTTCAAGTGTTATTTAAAAGACAGACCTGAGCTCCAATGTCCATGTCTTGCCTTTCCGAGACTGGATAAGTGTCCGCAATGAATTTGCAATCCATCGCTTTCCATCCCAGTATAAGAGGACTGCTACTAAACCTCTAGTTAGCCCAGGGAAACGAGGCAGCTGGTGCTCTCCTGAAAAGACAACATGCTGTGTTTATGAACATAAACTTAAAGAACACAAAAGTAGACTCGTATTTAAAATAAAACATTATTCAAAAATGTTATGCCAGCACTAAAGACTTAGCATTCATTTTACTCTAATTTCTGAAAGAATTTAACATTGTAAAAACATGCCTAAGAAATTTCCAAAATATTTTGTACAATAAAGATCAATCAGATATGCAGTAAACGATTTGCCAAAAGTAAGTAACAATTCCTAGATAGATAGACCAAAATTCTTTAGATAGTCCTAATTAAAAAAGACCCATTGAATCAGTGAGATTGAGAGAAGTGCTAATTCACTACTACACAACTGACTCAGGCCCTTCAATACTAACATACAATTCAGATTATCAAATCAGATAATCTATATCATTTGCTTCAAACTGGATCATATGAGTAAACTGCCATTTAATCCAGTTCAAAGGAGATAATCTGGATTTTATATGGTAGTGTAGAAGGAGCCTCAATGATTCTAATGTTTCAGATTATCAGAAGAATTCAAACATGATTTGCTACAACTCCAAGTATACAAATAGGCACAACTCATATGATTAAGCATTAGGTGTTTATAGGAATTTTATCTCTTGAGCTGCTGTGAAAGCAAGATAAAATTGTAAACCAGTTCATCATAATGGGATCGTACCAGCCAACAGAAGTTCAACAGCTGCCAATTCTCCAATATCAAAAAGATCACTCAGAATAAAGGCCTCTTTGATGAGCGACTCTGGTAACAACCTGGTTCCCTGCTGTCCCTGGATAGCAATTCCTTCTGTATTTGCTTTTTGAACCTTCTGATGCTGCTGGGCATTCTTTGGCTGCAAAACAAACAAATTCAAACATCTATTGATATCAGATATGAACTAAATATTAAAATATAGGCAAAACATATTTATACATGGATAGAAAATGTAGCTTTAATTGTTGCATTAATCTCATCCTTGCAGCTTTTCTTTCTTCTGACTCAAGGATATGATACTTAAGTCCGTTGGGTATGCATCTTTGATTTATTTATTTCACTTGTATATCACTTTTCTCACCCCAACGGGGGAATCAAAGTGGTTTCTAACGTAATTATGGCAAATTTTAATGCCTCACATACAGAAACCTAGCATAACAAAAATAACATACAATTATCAATTAAATCATAAAACATGACATCATTTAACATTAAAACGTGGAATTAAAAACGTATCAATATAAACATTAAAATCACTTCTAAACTTATCTAGTGTGGAGTGTTAGCTGCCTTGAGTCCTGACGGGGAGAAAGGTGGGGTATAAATAAAGATGATGATGATGATGATGATGACAATGATGTAACTGTAATTTGAGTTTAAAAGCTTTCCAAATAGGCATTATGATTTCAAATCTACTGAGCAAGGATAGGAATAACATAGCCCTCAGGATACTGGACTCTAGTTCCTATTGTTTTTCACCATGAGCTATGGTGGCAAGATATGCTGAGATCTGAGGACCAAAAACATTTGAAGGATGACTCCTATCCCAGTTCTAGATTATTTCCCTCTTTTCTAGCAACAGCAGGCCTCTTAGAATACACGTTTAATTTTAAAATCTATCAGTCAAATCAATTTAATTATAATAGTTGAGAAACTTCTTATAATACAATCTGAAATATTCAAGTTAGAATAAAGAAGAAACAGTTTCACTACGTTATTAAAAATTCAGTTAGAAAAACCTATCCTTCATTATTTTAATACATATAAACATAATAAATATAGTTATAAAAATCACACAATGCCAGCAACACTATTTTATCCCATTACCGGGAGAAGAAAAGTTTGCTTTTTACCGGATTTCTGAAGAGTGATATAAAATCAGGTTTATGCTTCTTTAAAATCTGGTCAAGAATATGTATTGCTTCAGGTTGCCTTTTCCAAATGGCATTAACAACTGCTTGCCAAATGTCTTTGTAGGGTCCCCATAAACTGGCAGCTAAAAGCAAAATAGACAAAGCAAGAAAAAAGCAAGATATTTACCACAAGTGAATATTATGATTAAACATTATTCATGTGCAAAAATATTTTACAGAAAAATATTTAAGATAAATTAATTAATTTTTTACAAAAGCAGCAATCAGCTTAGTGAACAGAGACAGGAAAGCAAAAGAAAAGTCCCTATGTGGGTAATCATTTATTTGATAACATAGAATCATAGAGTTGAAAGAGTCTTTGTGGGCCATCCAATCCAACTCCCTCCCAAGAAGTAGAAAAACTGCATTTATTTACAATATTTATATGCTGCCCTTCTCACCTTGAAGGGGACTCAGAGCAGCTTACAATATGTAAATACAATATATTATATTATTACCATAGCACAATATTAATATTATATATTACTATATTGTACTATAACATTATACTGTAATATTATTCGTAGTACTATATTGTATTACATTATAATAGTATCAATATTATATGTATATACAATATATTATATTATATTATATTATATTATATTATATTATATTATAAGCACAGTGCAGGAGACAAGATGGAAATGCCTTCCTGGCCCCTCTCTTCACTCTGATCTCAGAGCAGCAGTTGGTGCTGGGGGGGAGCTCACATTCAAAGCACACACACACACATTCAAAGCAAGCCCACCAGTATAAATAAGTTGTAAACTACAAAAAATGCATGCCACAAAATATTTGTTGGTTTTCCACCAAATGGGAGAATACTAAGGCGCATATTTACATCTCAGGAAGATTTCACCTGAACATTAGGAAGAACCTCCTGACCATAAGTTTAAAGTCTTATAGTTATATGATTGATAGCTATAAGTTGTAAGTAATTATGTTTGTTAGATTTTATTTATTGTGATTTGTTTGTTTAATTTTCTGCTTGTGTGACTGTTATCTTGTATTCTGTGTTGTAAGCTGCCCCAAATCCCTTTGGAACGAGGGGGAGGGATATAAACAAAGCATTATTATTGTGATTATTATTATTAGAGCTGTTCAACAATGGAACTCTCGGCCTCAGAGTGCGATGGAAGCTTCTTCCTTGGAGACTTTTAAACAGAGGCTGGATGGGTTGCTGTAAGTTTTCCAGGCTATATGGCCATGTTCCAGACGCATTCTTTCCTGATGTTTAACCCACATCTATGGCAGGCACCCTCAGAGATTGTGAGGTCTGTTGGAAACTAGGCAAGTGCGGTTTATATATCTGTAGAATGTTCAGAGTGGGAGAAAGAACTCTTGTCTGCTTGAGGCAAATGGGAATGTTACAACTGATTGCCTTGATTAGCAATGAATAGCCTTGCAGCTTTAAAGCTTGGCTACTTCCTGAATGAGGAAATCCTTTCTTAGGAGGTGATTAGTTGGCCCTGATTATTTCTTGTCTGGAATTTCCCTGTTTTTGAGTGTTGTTCTTTATTTGCTTCCCTGCTTTTAGTTTTTTAATAGTGTTCGCCTGACATTGCTCATTTTCATAGTTTCCTCCTTTCTGTTGAAATTGTCCACCTGATTGTGGTGGTTGGGATGCTTTGTTTGTGCATGACAGAATGGGGTTTGCCTGGATGGCCAATGCGGTCTAGTCCAACTCTTATGATTCTATGAAAACACATTCATGCAGCATTTTGTTTTTTCTTTAAGTGGCTGCCAGAACCTATTCCTTTTTTTAAAAAAAAATATTTATTGTAGTTTTACATATTCAGTGTTTAAACATTCTTATACTTATCACTTCCCCTTAACAAATTGTATACAGAAACCTATTCCTACTCTTCCCTGCCTCTGGTATCAAAGTTGCTGCTAAAGAAGTAAGCTTAGGAATGTATTGCCTGTCCTTAGAAAACTATCATTCTATTATCTTACAATTCTATTTTATTAATACCACTATTCCTCCGTGCTTCTCTCTGAATCGAGGAGACCCAGAGTGGTTATACCAGGCGTGGGCAAACTTGACCCCTCCTTCCAGGTGTTTTGGACTTCAACTCCCACAATCCCTAACAGCCTCAGGACCTTTCCATTCCCCCCTAAGCCACTGATTCTCAGCCTGTGGGTCCCCAGTTGTTTTGGCCTACAACCCAGGAATCCCAGCCAGTTTACCAGCTGTTAGGATTTCTGGGAGTTGAAGGCCAAAACATCTGGTGACCCACAGGTTGAGAACCACTGCCTAAGGCTGTTAAGGATTGTGGGAGTTTCCAAAAGTTTGCCCCTGCCTGATCTACACTGTTATGTAACTGCACTGGGTTATACTCATGTACTTAGGAGCAAGCCCCATAGAACTTGGCTGCTGTGGGTCTCAGGCAGTCCTCCACGTTCCCTTCCACGGCAAAGAGTGGCGCAGGGCCCAAAGACAGGGCAAGGCAACCCCAAAACGATGCCGCCCCGTCCCCGAATGAGCCTCAGGCCAAACTCGGGGCTCTTCTCACCTGAAATTACCGCCAGCGGCGCCGACATCTTGGAAACTCGCGAAGGGGCTTCAAGGCGCCCTCGCTTCTCAGGGGCCTAGAGCAGGTAGAGGTGCCCGCGATCTGCCGGATCAGGAAAAAATCCTCTCTTCATAGACAACTCGGCTAATAAATGGCAAATGCATATTATCAGCGTTTTCCATTATTTTAGCCACATGTAGGAGGGTAGTGCTTTAGTCCATTACGACAAAAGCGCTCAAATTGCACGACCGGAACGCAGGCACGATTTAGACGCCTAAGATCGAAACATGGAAAGAACTTTGGGGTTTGTAGTTCTAGGCCCAGCGGGAGAAAAAAGGGCGGGAAAGTCGAAATAGAAACCCTTTTTTTGCGGAAGAGGAAGCTTCTTGAATCTATCTTGGCAAGGAAACCCGTGATAGGGTTGCCACAGGTTGGAAACTGCTTCAGGGTACACAACAACAAGGCCTTGTTGAACAGAATGGATTGATGTCATGTCCAAAGCTTTCATGGCCGGAATCACTGTGTTGTTGTGAGTTTTCCGGGCTGCATGGCCATGTTCCAGAAGCATTCTTTTTTGACGTTTTGCCCACATCTATGACAGGCATCCTCAGAGGTTGTGAGTTCTGTTGGAAACTGGACAAGTGGGGTTTATATTCTGTGGAATGTCCAGAACTCTTGTCTGCTTGAGGCAAGTGTGAATGTTGCAATTGGCGACCTTCATTAGCATTGAATGGCCTTGCAGCTTCAAAGCCCGGTTGGTTGCTGCCTGCAGGAATACTTTGTTTGAAAGTGTTAGCTGGTTTAACTTTTCTGAGTATTCTGCGGATATTCAAGTCCTCTTATATACAGTGGCGTAGAAAATTGACATCCTTTATATAAAACATCCTAAGTGGTTCTCAACCTGGGGTCCCCAGATTATTTTGGCCTACAACTCCCAGAAATCCTAACAGCTGGTAAACTGGCTGGGATTTCTGGGAGTTGTAGGCCAAAAACATCTGGGGACCCCAGGTTGAGAACCACTTGTAATGTTCGTTTGTGGGATTAACATAACTCAAAAACCACTGGACATATTGACACCAAACTTGGCCACAAGACACCTACTAACCCAAGGAGTGACCATCACTCAAAAATTTTGATTTAGTCATTTGGGAATTGTAGTTGCTAGGATTTATAGTTCACATACAATCAAAGAGCATTCTGAACTCCACCAACGATGGAACTGAACCAAACGTGGCACACAGACCTCCCATGACCAACAGAAAACACTTGAAGAGTTTGGTGGACATTGACTTTGAGTTTGGGAGTTGCAGTTCACTTACATCCAGAGAGCACTGTGGACTCAAAAAATGATGGATCTGGACCAAATTTCGCAGGAATACTCAATATGCCCAAATATGAACACAGATGGAGTTTGTGCAAAATAGACCTTGACATTTGGGAGTTTTAGTTACTGGGATTTATAGTTCACCTACAATCAAAGAGCATTCTGAACTCCACCAATGAGGGAATTGAACCAAACTTGGCACACAGAACTCCCACTGCCAACAGAAAATACTTAAGGCCATCCAGTCCAACTCTCTTCACCAGGGCAAGAAAACGTAAACAAAGTCCTTTTGACAAAGAGCCACCCAGTCATATGATTCACGCGCATAGTATAGATTTGAAAGGGACCCCTAAAGAAGGACAATTATATGTTGCATGTTCCAGAGTAGGCAAATCAGACAATCTCCACATCAACACTGACAAAGAAACAGCAAGAAATACTGTTTACTAACAAGCATAAAGAAATTACATATATTAGAAATCAACACTTTCTCATTACTTTATTGTCCAGATCACCATGCTGGGCCACAGCAACGCCTGGCAGGGGACGGCTGGTATAAAATAAATGTGTACTTTTCGGATTTAAAAAAATATGGTCAGGCCATGAAGGCTTGGGTAAAGGATCTGTGAACACAGGAGGGTGACTTGTTCCCAGCGCTCCAAACTACAGCTCCCACCATGCACAGCGTTTTCCAGTGTTCTACTTCCTCTTCGTAGCCTTGCTGTTTGCCGCGCATGCGTGGTGCGGTAACCCGAACGGATGTTTATCGCCTGCTGGAGAAGGAGAGGGTCGCGTGGCGAAGCGGTTGTGGGTGAGTTAGATGCATTTCTGATTTCCAGGGATATAATCGAAAACAACGGAGAGGTGCTCTAGGAAAGATATGCTTCCATCTTTGGAGGGTCTTCTGTTCTGTTGGGGATGCTGACTGCTTGTGTGGATAGAAAGCCACTGCTGGCTTCAATAAACTACCTCAAAGCAGGCCTTTGCAAGTTGTAACTGATGGTAGAACAGGTATAACACACTTAAGCGGCTGAGAGGGAAAAGGAAGGGGCCTGAGGCTGTTAGGAATTGTGGGAGTTGAAGTCCAAAACAGCTGGAGGGCCCAAGTTGGCCCATGCATGTGGTAGAACAGTGGTTCTTAACCTGTGGGTCCCCAGATGTTTTGGTCTTCAACTCCCAGAAAGCCTAACAGCTAGTAAACTGGTTAAGATTTGTGGGAGTTTTAGGCCAAAACACCTGGAGACCCACAGGTTGAGAACCACTGTGGTAGAAGATCCCTTCTGTATGTCCTTTCTGTGGTTCTGGGCCTCAAACTACTTCCAGTTGCAAATTCCCTTCTAATGTAACCAGTAAGAGAAGAAGCCAAAACTAGGAGAGGCTTCTTCTCCAATGCAGAGCCAACCTAAAGAAATGGGACTACAAAGTGGAATCCACAACATGCGAGTGTGGAGAAGAGCAAACCACAGACAAACCTATTACAATTCAGCCTGAGCCCTGCCACATGCACAATGCAGCAACACCAGGGGCACTCCAAGTGGCCAGATACTGGTCAAAGGACATTTAATCAACTACCAAGCTTGCAAACTTCGTGTTTTGTTAAAAAATGCAATGCAACTGTTTGGTTTGCCCCTGATACGATAAATAAATAATACCTAGTACAACATTCAGTGTTCCTCACAATTGTAGTTGCAGCCTGACAACATTTTGAGGAGTCACACAATTCCTACCAATGATTTAAGCCTCCTTCCACCAGTATAAAATCGAAGGATAAGCTGATCTTATATTTTGCTCAAGTGTTGGCGTTTTCTTCCCTTAGACCACAATTAGAACTTGCCACTTTCTTCTCCAACAGCTATCACTACAGAAAGGAGAGTCCTCTTGCTGATTTTCCCTTCTCCCCAGGAGCATTGTTTTTGCAAGTTATCATGTTTGTGTTAGTGGAGATGACAGATACTGTGCGAATCCCTCCATGGCAGTTTGAAAGGAAGCTTAATGATGCCATCACTGAAGAGTTAAATAAGAAACTGGCCAATAAGGTAAACTTTGCATGGTTTGTCTCACTACTATACTGTCACACAGATTCTAAAGACAGTAAACTTTGGGTGTATACAAATAATATGTGTATTTATTTGCTTAATCTGTTTTAATTGTTTATTTGTTGGAATACGTTTTTATGACTGTGTCTATATGGCATTGAATTTTGCCAGAGCTGTAGGCCACCATGAGTTCCCCAAAGGGGTGAGAAAGGCAGTGAACAAATAAAGATTATTATTATTATTATTATTATTATTATTATTTACTGCTCCATCTTACATATGTCAAAGGCAGATTATTCCCAGTTAAGCGAATGAAGGATTGTGGACAAATGTCGTGTGGACAGTCATGGTGCTGTCTCATATATTTAATGAATGTAGCTGCAATGCTAAAATTATACACTGTAAAGTCGCTGATTTTGATCAATATAAATTTAGTATCTTTTCACTAGTTACATTTAATATGTAAATGAGCTCCCACATGACATGAAATAGAAGAGTGAAGAGATGTTGAAAATAATGAGAAATTGATAAGGAGACTGGCTACTCAGAAGTATGAACCTTCATTTCCCCCTTAACCACCCCCTCTGTTATCATTCTTTCTTGTTCTTGTAGCGTTACTTGCATATTTGAATTATTTTTATCTATCCAGTTATAGATCCGTTCACCAGTTTGGTTTGTTGGTACAGTATTCCTTGTTCTGTTTCAAGGGGGCTAACACATCTCTTCCAAAGTATTCAACTTCATTGATTTTTGGATTTATTTCTCTAAACAGGTTGTGTATAATGTTGGCCTCTGTATTTGTCTCTATGACATTACAAAGCTGGAGGACTCCTACATATTCCCAGGAGATGGTGCATCACACACAAAAGGTTTGCCTGTTGTTTTCCATGTCAATTATTTTTGGATCTGACAACTATGGATCTTCAAGACTACCCTCTAGGCAACATAATAATTTCTGGGTAACCACAGCACTCCATATTTTTTTATTATAACTCTGTTGTGCTGATACATAATACAGCTGGAAAGCACATTTTTGTGGCATACGAAACTGAAAAAATTATGTTCATTCTCCTTCATCCTTGGTACCATTTTTGCTTAGGACAGGTTAAGGTACCATTTCTGCCATGCTGTATACATTTTCTCATTTAATGCTAGCATTCTCACACTTATACACTTGTTCCATATTCTATCTTGATGTTCAATCTGTTAACAAACTGGCTTATGCTCATTTGCCTTGCAAGTACAGCTGTAATTATTTATTAGCTGCATTTATACCATGCTTTTTCTCGTGCTATACAATGTTGCTATGCTAATTTTGTGCACATGTATGTTTTGACAACATACAAGTGAAACATTTATCTAAGGAAAATCTGCTTCCTTCTTTATAGTGCATTTTCGGTATGTGGTGTTTCATCCCTTTCTTGATGAGATTTTGGTTGGAGAGATAAAAGGCTGCAGTCTAGAAGGAGTTCATGGTAAATTTTAATTTTTATTAAAATTCTAGACCTGTATTCAGATATATCTGTGGGGGGCCTGAAGAGAGAATTAACATCATGTTATACCCTAATGGCTTCTGTGTTAATCTGAATGTTCTTCTTGCAGTTTCCCTTGGGTTCTTTGATGATATCATCATTCCTCCAGAATCTCTGCAGCAGCCTGCCAAATTGTATCCTCCATGATAATAAATGTTTTAAAAATCCATTATATTTATTATTTAAATTACCCGTATAAGCCGGGCTGAATATAAGCCAAGGCACCCATTTTTAGCACAAAAACTGGGAAAACGTATTGACTCGAGTATAAGTCGAGGGTGGGAAATGCAGCAGCTACTGGTAAATTTCAAAATAAAAATAGATACCAATAAAATTACATTAATTGGGGCATCAGTAAGTTAAATGTTTTTGAATATTTACATAAAAGTGCAATTTAAGATAAGATTGTCCAACTGATTATTCTAACCTTCTTCAATGCAAATGTGCTTATGTATCCTGATAATAATAATAGAGTAAAATAATGAAAATGTAATTATTTTAATAATAAATAAATAAATTTAAATGTAATACTAAAATAGAGTAAAATAATAAATGTAATAATAAACACAGTAAGATAATAAATTCAATAAAATAATAGAGTTAAATAATGCAAATGTAATAATAAATGTAGTAGTAGTAATAATAACAGTAAAAAAAATAATAACTTTGACTCGAGTATAAGCCAAAGAGGGCTTTTTCAGCCTTAAAAAAGGGATAAAAAACTCAGCTTATACTTGAGTATATACGGTATTGCTATATTGCCTCCCAACACACAAGGGCATCCTGAGCAATGAACAAATAATGTAGAAAAAGAACAATCTTGTCTGATGGGGTTTGTTTCCAGGACTTCCTCCTAAATACCAAAATCTGTATATGCTCATGTATATCCCTTATATAAAATAACAAAATCAAGGTTTTTTAAAGCTATAGATGTTGATTCTGTAGATATGAAGGGCTGACTACTGACTGTACAGACAGTCTTTATAACATTAACTTCTATTCCAAAGATTGGATAATTTTCTTTAGAAAGACCATTGTGTTCATGGCCAGAGAGTGAAGTCAATGGAGCTGGATCATCTAAATTTCTTCTGACTTAGACTCTTGTAATATGCCTCTGGCAGTCTTTTCTTTTGCCAGATTCCTTCCAAACCCCAGAGACAAACTTGTCCATTGAGTAAAAAGTTCCTTTCGCACAACATAGTATGAGATATTTATAACTATAATCTGCATGATTTGTAGTTAAGACAAGTTAAGACAGATGAATGTTTTGAATAAGGAAGCCCATATTTGAGAGAACATTTCCGGCTGTGAATGTGAACTTCATGTTCATCTCATGACACTATTGGCCTTAACCCTCCTTGTGGTCAGCGATGAAGCAGAACAAGTGTGGGTTTGGGAATATGAAACCGAAGAAGGAGCTCATGACCTGTATATGGACAGAGGGGAGGAAATCCGGTTCCGTGTAGTGGATGAAACCTTTATCGACACATCCCCAACAGGCCCCAGCTCTTCAGAACCCTCTACCTCAAGTGCCACAGAGGAGGTGCAGAAAAAGGAAGCGCCCTACACACTTGTGGTAATGATTGCTACTTTTTCCACATACTGATTTGAAATACACTTTAGCCAGACCTTGAGATAGTTATTTTTGAATTTCATATCTCAGAATTCTTCAGGCAGCATGGATTTAGAGCTATCCAAAAGGGGGTGAGGTAGAAGAAAATTTAGGTGATAAGCCAATACTTCCTAGTACCCAAGTACTACCTTTAGTATTGTGTTAGAATGGAGAACAAAGGGCATGGAAGTCTGTAATGCATCTTCAACATAAAAGTGAGTAACATGCATTTGGCAAACAAGTTAGTATACTCTTCAATCAAACTCTGAGTTTAAATAAGGCTACATACCACAAGGTATACTTGATATAAATATACACATTCCTTTTTCAGTTACCACAATTAGTTATAAGAAAAATTCTAGATCTCAGAAAAAGCTCAGAATCAAGACAATAAAATACCACAGATATTAAGTGGATAATGCACGTGTTCATTGTTCAACATCTCATTTGTATTTTTTTTCTTTTGTATAGGGATCTATCAGTGAACCTGGTCTGGGCCTCTTGTCCTGGTGGACAAATAGTTAGCAAAAAGAAGAAAGGATATTCTGCAAGATGGAAAATTGCTCTGTTTTTAAAACAGCTGTTGCAAAGCTAAAAATATGTTTTCCTGTTTTCTGCTTTGCACTGGATTTATTTCAGTCTGGTGGTCTAGGCCTAGAAAATAAGTGGAAACATTCAGTGCAATATCACAGTTACGGAAGCTTTTGGCATTGGCCACATCAACTGAGGAATTTCCGATTTCCTGACCTTGCATTTTAGATTAGATGCAAAAAAAAAATCTGAAGAACACTTACCTGGATTAAGAGACGTGAGAAGAATAATGTTGTAAAAGCAAGCATCCATATCACCGAATGTGGTTGTTTCCAACAGTAAAGTGAATAAGTTGGATGCTCAAGACTAGCAGATTGTGGGGAGGAAGATTGTGGCCTGGATGGGCGTGGATAGGAATTCCTATTTTCTAAATTATTTTGTCAGTTCTTTTCTCAACGAATTAAAAATTCTTGCCTAAGTACTGGTAAAATGAGTGAGTTGGTCTACTGGGAATATGGTCTAAAGAACTGCAGTTAATAAGTGTGAGCAAGAGTGCTGTTCTGAATCTTGCTGTTTTAGTAAGTTTGTGTATTTAATTTAGATAGCTTCTGCATAACTGCAGAGATGCAAAAACTGAGCTGAAGGCATCTAGAACAGGCATGGGCAAAATTCAGCCCTTCTGGTGTTTTGAACTTCAATTCCCACAATTGTGAACAAACCTGGTTTCAGGCCCAACAGATAGATCTGCCATTTAGCAACAGATCTCTAAAACATGCTTAGGCATATATAATAGAGACTTTGCTGTGCATTAAAAGTAAATGAAGGCATGGGTGACATTCATCCAATTTCTGGGTGTTAAATATAACTGGACAATAAATGTGAGCTATTGGGTAGCAGCAAAATAAGTACAAGAGACAAAATCAGGCAACATAATTTAAAGCATCCCTGTAATATCAGAGGGCACTATCACTGATAAAACCAAAGATAAAACTGCTAGATCATCTTATGACGGAATTACAACTCTTCAGGAGCATTTGGGATAGAGGTTTAACCTATCAGCCTATTATGTCATGCGTGATACCATGCTTGAAGAAGGTTGCTACTTTTTACATTAGGCTGTCAAGCACGGACTTGAACCTTGTTCTAAGGTTGACTGTTATTCGGGATCTGCAATAAATGTAGTCCAGTCATGTCTGACTTAGAAGTTTTAAAAATGATTTTTGTACCTTAGTGACATTGCGAGACAGCTCTACTTTTAGTGATTATTATTTGCTCTGAATTGCTGCCAACCCAAGCACTAGACGATGACTCTGGATACTGAGGTGCAAATGGTGCCGTAGTGGAGAGACTAGAGGAGGCTGGTACTTCTTTTAGGTACTCCTGGGACATACTAAGCTCTTTCTCATCACCACTCTATTCAGAGGAGATTATTCCTTTTTCTCTGGGTAGAGTGGTGAAAACCCTTTTTGAATGCCAGAGTGGTATAGTTTCTGACCCTATGAAGAAAAGCTTATGATGGCACTGATGCTTTCCCTTCTCGGCATAATGGGTCATATAAAATCCAAATTTTGGCCATTAATACATGAGCTTATACGATACAGTGCAAGCACTGGCAACTTCTAATTGGGATTGCAACAGCTTCAGGACAGGATATCTGAAAAAATGCTGTCAATGCGTACCTGCCAGATATTTGAAAATGTCAAATAAAACTGTTGTGTGTCCCAACATCTCTTGAAATTACATTCATGGGTACATGTGTTTTCTCTGTAATACCCCAATTGTGGAGCTCCCTATCCAAACAGTTAGGCTGACTTATCTCTTTTGAGCTTCTATTGGGCAGCTGCAACAGTATTGTTTTGCGCAATTGTCAATGTGTCATATTATCTTCACTTTTTAAATTGTATTTTAGGACTTTTAAATGCTTTTCTTTTTAATATATTATTATATTTTTAAATTTTTGTACTGTTTTAATTGCTCTATTTATTCATTGCTTTGAAGGCCATTGTAGGCTGCAAGCTAATGTGTGCATATTCCCCTTAAAATCACCTATCATGCCAGGAATTTAATAGTGTGCTCTTAAACCAGTGGTTCTCAACCTGTGGGTCCCCATCTGTTTTGGCCTACAACTCTCAGAAATCCTAGCCAGTTTACCAGCTGTTAGGATTTCTGGGAGTTGGAGGCCAAACCCCTGGGGACCCACAGATTGAGAACCACTGTATTAAAAAAATTAATAGAGGTGGGTCTGCTGGTCCCTTCCTTTGAACTACAGCCTATAGCACCTGGTATTTGGTCGTCTCCAGTGCAAGTACTAACCAAGACTGATAGCTTAGCTTCCAAAATCAGTCAGGCTCTAGTGGGCTGAGAGTATTTAGACTGTTAGGAGGTGATATAAAAATATTGTAAACAATAAATTAATAAATAACTTCACCCCATACTAAAGTTAGCATTTGTTGTGTACCTTCGGGTTGCTTCCGGCTTATGGTGACCCAAAGGCAAGCCTATCATGGGGATTTCTTGGCAAGCTTTTTTCTGAGGAGGTTTACATTTGCCTTTCTCTGACTTTGCGATATGTAAAGAACCAACAAAAAGTTGATGATTGGTATAGGACTACATCTGGGAAGCTTAGAGCAAATCACACCTTAGTGTATGACCTTGGACTAGCTAGACAGTGATTTACATAGTAAAACAACAACCAAAACCAAGCACTTTAGATTCTGTAAACCAGGGACCAATGTGTATCTTTAAAACCCCAATTCTCCTTATTATTCTTCAACTTTCAACCAATTGTGTATTGCCCAGTTTTTAAGCAGAAGAAGGATGGGGAACATTTTGCTCATAGGGCAGATAACACCCTGCAAGAGCTTTCCATCAATTACATGACATGTCTACATGCTTATGCTTTGATCAAAGGTAAGAGGCTGTTTAAAGACCAAGATGTTGCTAGGAATTGTGTTGTGCTTTGCAGTCCACAAAACTATTGGTTTGGGCCAAAAACATGCATTCGAATAGTGCATGTTTTTTGAGTGTGAAAACTTGCTCTTAAATAAACCTGTGTAAAATTAAACTGAGACAAGCAGGGAAGTGTCCAAACAGGTAGAAATGACATCTGAACCCGTCCACTTTATTTTATTTGGTACTTTCAAACAGCATTGTCCACTGACTGTGTATAAAACTGAGTGAAGTGCAAAGTAGACCATCCCACCACTCTGTTCACAGCAGATACGCATAGAAGCTCACTGCTAGGTGTCTTTTAGAGTGTGTCTACTTTAGAAGTAATACAGGCTGACACCACCTTAACTGTCATGGATCAGTGTTGTGGGAGCTATAGTTTGGAGAGGCACCAACACTTGGGTAGAAGCTACAGAATTGTATAAACTACAGTTTTTATGATTCCATAACACTGAACCACGGCACTTCAAAGTTGTGTCCAACTGCATGAATTCTATATATAGAGTAGATGCACCATAATAGCAGCCACTCCTTCAGTAGTTATTGCACTGCTCATCTATCCCCAGGCCCCTCCTCTTCCATTCCACTGCTATCAGTGGAATTCATTGCATCATTTTGAGATTTGTTGACTACAGTACACATTTCCTTTCTCAAGAAGTTTATCTGAGTAAGCTGAATGCACAGGTTTCAGCAAAACGGTGAATAAATGTAATCTGAAGCCAGAGACAAAAGGTTGTTTTGTGGTCCTGCTCAACTAGTGTTTCTCGGGCTAATTGATGTAATGGAGGAGGGGTCATTGGCCTTAGCCAGGAACTAATACCATATTTGTGTCAATTTGCTTTAAAAGTTTCTAAATTTTGTAAAAAGAAAGGGAAAAGTTGGAATTTTAATGTTGGCATTTTCATATGGAGTTTCTAAATAATCACTGATATGCAGCTTGGAGGAAGGATGGAAAAATATTTTAATAGGAAGGAAGAGCATAATTGTATTTGTCTCTAACCCCAAGGATAGGAAGCCTCTCCAGTAGGATGGATGGGAGGAGGAGATGGCATAGTTAATGCAATTGCTGAAAAGCTGTTAGGAAATACATTTATGCATATTGAACACACATGTACATGCATACAGCTTTTTAATTGTTCTTTTTGACAAATAATGCAAATTTAAAATAAATGTTTATTTTCCTAAAAATTATCTGCTAAGTGGCAAATCAAGAATATGCAAATGGAATCCAGTCCAAGAACAACCATTTAATAAAATAATAATAATGATAAAACTTTATTTATATTCCGCCCTATTTCTCCAAAGGAACAGATATCCGCAAACATTCAATGCCGTGAGAAACTGAACAAAGACAAAAAATAACCACATCTACATTAAAAATAACACATTATACTGCAATATTACCAGTAATATATATAATATACAATTATATATTATTAATGCATTGTTGAAGGCTTTCATGGCCAGAATCACTAGGTTGTTGTAGGTTTTTTGGGCTGTATGGCCACGTTCTAGAAGCATTCCCTCCTGACATTTTGCCTGCATCTGTGGCAAGCATCCTCAAGAGGTTGTGAGGATGCTTGTCACAGATGCAGGCAAAACGTCAGGAGAGAATGCTTCTAGAACAGTGGTTCTCAACCTGTGGGTCCCCAGATGTTTTGGCCTTCAACTCCCAGAAATCGTAACAGCTGGTAAAGTGGCTGGGATTTCTGGGAGTTGTAGGCCAAAACACATGGGGACCCACAGGTTGAGAACCACTGTTCTAGAACATGGCCATACAGCCCGAAATATCTACAACAACCCAGTATGTATTATTATATTGAACAGAGTATTATATCACAATATATAAAATATATTACCAGCATATAAATAGTATTATATAATATACTAGCTAGCTTGGGTCCCGGCGCTGCCCGGGTTATTTGAGAAAGGAATTGTGTATCAAGGTTGGTCTTTATCAGTTATTTATATGGCTCGCAGTGGTCTCAGGAAGTTAGTGAAAGTACTGCCAGTCCCATCATCTGTGGTCCATCCTCCTCCAAACAGCTTAGGGATGTAGAGTGCGTCATGGGGGCTCTGTGTGCCAAGTTTGGTCTTGATCGGACATTAGATGAGGGTTGCAGCAGTCTTGGGAAGGGAGTGGAGGTACTTGAAGTCCCATCATCCATGGTATGTCCTCCTCGAAAGTGCACCAGGATGTAGAGTGGGTCATGGGGACTCTGTGTGCCAAGTTTGGTCTTGATCAGTCATTGGCGAGGGTCTCAGTGGTCTCAGGAAGTGAATGAAGTGACTGCAAGTCCCATCATCCATTGTCAAATTCTTCCAAACCACACCAGGATGTAGAGTGGGTCATGCGGGTTCTCTGTGTAAATTGTGGTCCTGATCCATCATTGTTGGCAGTTGTAATGGTCTTAGGAAGGGAATGCAGGTATTGCAAGTCCCATCGTCCATGGTGCATCCTCCTCCAAACCGCACCAGGATGTAGAGTGCATCATGGAGACTTTGTGTGCCAAGTTTGGTCTTTATCGGTAATTGGATGAGGATTGCAGTGGTCTCAAGAATTGAGCAAAGGTACTGCAAGTCCCATAATCCATGGTACATCCCCGGCCAAACCACACCAGGACGTAAAGTGGGTCATGAGAGGTCTATGTGCCAAGTTTGGTCCTGATCAGTCATGGGATGAGGTTAACAGCGGTCTCAGAATGTGAGTGATTGTACTGCAAGTCCCATCATCCAAGGTTCATCCTCCAAACTGCAGTAGGATGTTGAGTGGGTCTTGCAGTCGCCGTGTGCCAAGTTTGGTCTGTATTGGTAATTTTCTGACGCAGCCCCCCCCCCCCCCCCCCGGCCTTTTCCTTTCCTCTCTTTGTCATCTCAGAATCTTGGAATTGAGGCTGGCCAATCAGAGACCATATGCACATTTCCTTCTCATGTCCCTGTTTCTGTAATGAACTCTTTTCTCCACCAGGGGCTCCTATTGAAGCTGGCCAATCAGAGACCATATGCAAATAGCACCACAGCGGCAACCAATCAAAACGCTGGCACATACTCCTCCCGCCACACGTCCGCCGCATACAAACTTTGACTTTTATTATATGTATAGATAGATTGTACTATATCATAGATTGTAGTGTATACAATATATTATATTACAACATTAACATATACTAGCAATATTACATTCCAATGTTGTTCTATGTATTATGATATTGTATATATTTGAATGACACTGTACAAAAATGCACCTTGGCCATGGTAATCCACGCTCTGGTTACATCACATATAGACTACTGCAACGCACTCTACGTGGGGTTGCCTTTGAACACTGTCCGGAAGTGTCAACTAGTCCAACAGACGGCGGCCAGGTTGATAACAGGAGCGACTCTCAGGGAGCATACAACCCCCCTGTTGCGCCAGCTCCACTGGCTGCTGGTTTGCTACTGAGCACAATTCAAAGTGCTGGCTCTGGCCTATAAAGCCCTAAACGGTACTGGCCCAACTTACCTGTCTGAACACATCTCCCCTTATGAATCATCGAGGACTTTAAGATTGTCTGGGAAGGCCCTGCTCTCGGTCCCGCCTTCATCACAAGTACGTCTGACGGGGACGAGAGACAGGGCCTCAGCTATGGAACACTCTCCCTAGGGATATCAGATGGCTCAATTCTATCAAACCATGGGAACTGTAGTTTCACAAGGTCTTTAGCCTTCTCTGCCAATGGGAGCTGTTGCATCACCAAGCTACCAACCACAGCGTTGGGCCAGGGTAGTCAAAGTGATGTCAAACCGCATTCATTCTACAGGCTAGATCAAGCATAGGGCAAGTTGGGCCCTCTGGATGTTTTGGACTTCAACTCCACCCTCAGGGAAAAGGAAGGGGCCTGAGGCTGTTAGGAATGGTGGGAGTTGAAGTCCAAAACACCTGAAGGACCCAACTTGGGCTGAGGCTGTTAGGAATGGTGGGAGTTGAAGTCTGAAACACCTGGAGAGCCCAACTTGGACTGGGGGGGGGGGGAAGGAAGAGGCCTGAGGCTGTTAGGAATGGTGGGAGTTGAAGTCCAAAACACCTGAAGGACCCAACTTGGGCTGAGGCTGTTAGGAATGGTGGGAGTTGAAGTCTGAAACACCTGGAGGGCCCAACTTGGACTGGGGGGGGGAGGTGCCTGAGGCTGTTAGGAATGGTGGGAGTTGAAGTTCAAAACACCTGGAGGGCCCAACTTGGGCTGAGGGGGGAAAGGAAGGGGCCTGAGGCTGTTAGGAATGGTGGGAGTTGAAGTCCAAAACACCTGAAGGGCCCAACTTGGGGTGAGGGGGGAAAGGAAGGGGCCTGAGGCTGTTAGGAATGGTGGGAGTTGAAGTCCAAAACACCTGAAGGGCCCAACTTGGGCTGAGGGGGAAAAGGAAGGGGTCTGAGGCTGTTAGGAATGATGGGAGTTGAAGTCCAAAACCCCTGGAAGGCCCAACTTGGGCTGAGGGGGGAAAGGAAGGGGTCTGAGGCTGTTAGGAATGATGGGAGTTGAAGTCCAAAACCCCTGGAGGGCCCAACTCGGGCTGAGGGGGAAAAGGAAGGGGCAGAGGCTGTTAGGAATGGTGGGAATTGAAGTCCAAAACACCTAGAGGGCCCAAATTGGACGGGGGGGGGGAAGGAAGAGGCCTGAGGCTGTTAGGAATGGTGGGAATTGAAGTCCAAAACGCCTGAAGGGCCCAACATGGGCTGAGAGGGAAAAGGAAGGGGCCTGAGGCTGTTAGGAATGATGGGAATTGAAGTCCAAAACACCTGGAGGGCCCAACTTGGACCGAGGGTGGAAAGGAAGCCTATATAGAACAATAGACAGTGATATGGTGTCCCTCCAGATGCTCCTGGCCGCCAACATTGGGAGCTGCAGCCTGGGAACCTATTTCGCATAACCTACGCGCCGCGTCCTTCCCTTTCCGAACCCTCCGGGGCTGGCCTACAACTCCCGTCATGCTCTGTTCCGCGCGTCGCGCCTCTTTCGACGCCTTCCTTCCCCCGCAACCCGCCTCTCCGGCGCCTGGTGCGCATGCGCGTCCGGGGCAAGCCTAGCAAGCAGGCAAGCAGTCTCTCCCTAATGTAAGATGGTGGCCGGTCTGTCGGCGGCGGAGCAGCGCGCAGAGCCAAGAGATTACCCGTCTCTCACATAAAAAAAAAGGAAGAAGAGGGGGAAAGGAGGAGGAGCCGCCCCGAGAGGAAGAAGGAAGGAAGGAAAGGAAAGAAGGAAGGAAGGAAGGAAAGGAGCCAGCCAGCCGGCAGCAGAGAGCGCGCGCCGCCGCCGCCCCCGCCGCCGTGGAGCAGGGACGACGAGGCCGGTGAGCAAGGCAGGCAAGCCGGGTTCACTCCGTTACGAGAGCGCGGAGGCTTCAAGGGAGCTTCCAGGCCTGGGCCGCCCTCCTCGCTGCCCTCCGCGCTTGGCCTCCCTCAGGCCAAAGCCAGAGGCGGAAGAGAGGCCGAGGAGGAGGCTCTGGGCCGCCCCTCAGAGGGAGGGAGGCAGGCGGGCCACGCCGGGGCTTTTCAGGGCGAGGCTGCCGAGGGGAAGGCTGCTGCCCCTCGCCTTGCGATCCTGAGAGAGATCTCTTCGGAAGGAGCACGTGTGTTGGGAGTGGGTGGCAGTTAACTGTATGTGTGTACCTACCTCTCTGGGTGTTCCCTCTCCGGCCCTTCTTCCTTCCCCGTTATGTTTCCCTGTGGGGCCTTCTCCTTACGTGGAAGTGGATCCCCAATGTTGCATTGCTTTTTAGAGGCATCCACTCCTCAGTGTGGGACAGAGCTGTCTCCAGGGGGATTTCTCTTCGTCCCTTGTTTCCCATCCTCACATTTTCGCTCTTTGTCCCTTCCTCTCATTTTATTTATTTACAGTACAGTACAGTATATTTTGGCCCCTCGGTAAGGCTAGATCTCCTGAATCTATATCAAGCATGGACAAACTTCGGCCCTCCAGGTGTTTTGGACTCCAACTTCCACAATTCCTAACAGCCAGTACATTTGCCCATGCCTGATTTATATGCTTAAGGTAAACTAGATGTCTCCGGGTAGTTTGCCCATGTTGGATCTGTATGCCTAAGGTAAACTAGCTGTCTCAGGGTTTGACACCACTTCAACTTCCATGGCTCAATACCATGGAATCATGGGAGATGTGGTTTTACAAGGTATTGAGCCACATAGTGTTGGTACCTCACCAAACTACAACTCCCATGATTCTGTCGCATAGAGGCATGGCAATTGAAGAGCCCCCGATGGCGCAGTGGGTTAAACCCCTGTGTCAGCCGGACTGAAGACCGACAGGTCGCAGGTTCGAATCCGGGGAGAGGCAGATGAGTTGCCTCTATCAGCTCCAGCTCCTCATGCGGGGGCATGAGAAAAGCCCCCCACAAGGATGATAAAAACATCAATTCATCAAGGCATCCCCTGGGCAACGTCCTTGCAGACGGTCAATTATCTCACACCAGAAGCGACTTGCAGTTTCTCAAGTCACTCCTGACATGGCAAAAAAAATGGCAATTGAAGTTTTGTCGAACTATTAATTCTATTTTATTTATTTATTTACCTTATTTATATCCTGCCTTTCTCTACCCCAAGGGGGACTCAAGGCGGCTTACAATTATACCTCCACAGTGCCTTAAAACATACAACATCAGTTAAAAATTAAAACATAATACGTATAATAAAAATACATTTCAATGAATCACATCATCCAAAGTGGCAGTCTAAAGGCCAATCTGTAGTCAAATTGCACATATTCCATACTTGCTTTCCTGCACTGCTCTATTTTTCAAATACCTACTCCCAGAGCCAGGTTTTGACTCTCTTTCTAAACACTAGGAGGGAAGGGACAGCCTTGATATCACTAGGGAGGGAGTTCCATAACTGAGGGGCCACTACTGAGAAGGCCCTGTCACTCGTCTCTACCAACTGCACTTGCAAAGAAGGTGGGACTGAGAGCAGGGCCTCCCCAGACAATCTTAATCTCTGAGATCGTTCATAGGGGGAGATACGGAGGCTGGGCCATAGCCCTTTGATGCCCCCATAAGGCTGCCTTTGCTTTGCAGGGTTCTCTGGGGCCCCTTCCACATAGTTGAATAAAATCCCACATTTTCTGTTTTGAACTTAGTTCTGGACCTCTGCAATGCCTTAAAGAGATTCCAGCTAACTCATTCTAAGGGCTCTTCCACACATCCATATAACCCAGAATATCAAGGCAGAAAATCCCACAATATCTGCTTTGAACTGGGTTATCTGAGTCACACTGCCATATATCCCAGTTTAAAGCAGATAATGTGGGATTTTATTCAGCTGTGTGGAAGGGGCCTGAGTCTATTGTGCCATATATTCCAGTTCAAAGCATAAGACCCCTTCCACATAGCTGAATAAAATACCAAATTTTCTACTTTCAATTGGGCAGTATAGACTCAGATAACCCAGTTCAAAGCCAATATTGTGGGATTTTCTGCCTTGATATTCTGGGATATAGGGCTGTGTGGAAGGGCACTGGTTAAGGGATTGACTGCAGACTTCCCCTCCTTGGCGTTATAATTTTCTCCCTTTTCTAATGTGACATTCTATTTGTCCCTTGTTTCCAATCCTCTTGTTTTTCTCCTTGAGTAAAGTTAGATCTTCCATATCTATGTTTTAAGATAAGCCAAGTGTCTTAGGGTAAGGGTACACTACACAGTTCATGAAGTTTAACACCACATTCACTGCCATGGTTTAGTGTTATCGATGCCTTGTTTGCTTTATTCACCCTTTATGCACAAATCTGCACTCTCCACTGGGGATGTGGAGAAAGAGAGCTCACATCAGTCAATGAAACTCAGGGAGCTTACAGTAGTCAACGAAAGTAATGCAACAAATCCCACTGATGGCAGTGGAATGGAAGAGAAGAAGAGGCCGATGGGACAGATGAGCAGCAGTGCAGTGATGACTGAAGGAGTGGTTCGTATTAGGGTGCATCTACACTGTAGAATTAATGCAGTTGGACACAATTTTAACTGCCATGGCTCAATGCTAGGGGATCCTGGGAGTTTTAGTTTTGACAAGATCTCTAGTCTTCTCCACCAAAGAATCTTGATGCCTCATCAAACTGCTGCCATGATTCCATACCACCAAGCCATGACAGTTAACGTGGTGTCAAATTGTGTCAATTCTATAGTATAGATGCATCCTAGTCTGCCTTGTTTTGTGGAGTTCTCCAGTTAAAGGAGTATTCTAGAGGCATCCACTCCTTGGTATTGTATTTTCTACTTTTTTAAAGTTAGATTCTATTGATCCCTTTCTTCTCATCCTCTCGTTTTTGTTCCTAGTAATGCTAGATCTCCTACATATAAATAGACTCATAAAGTTGGAAGAAATCACAAGGGACATCCAGTTCCACCTGCTGCCATGCTTAAGATAAACCAGGTGTCTTGGGGTAAATCTACGCTATGCAATTAATGCAGTTTGTCACCACTTTAACTGCCGTGGCTTGATGATATGGAATCATAGGGTTTGTAGCTTTGCAAGGTCCTTAGTCTTCTCTGCCAAAGGGTGCTTGTGTCTCACCAAACTTGTGGCCCTTCCAGAGAGGCCCTATATCCCAGGATCTGATCCCAGGTTTTCTACTTTGAACTGGATTATATGAGTCCGCACTACCAGATAATCTGGGATAAACAAAAAACCTGGGATCAGATCCTGGGATATAGCCTCCATCTGGAAGGGCCCTACAGCTACCGTGATTTCATAGCATTGAGCCATGGCAGCTAAAGTGGCATCAAACTGCATTAATTCTACAGTATAGATCAAGCATGAGCAAACTTTGGCCCTCCAGGTGTTTCGGACTTCAACTACCTCAATTCTTAACAGCCTACTGGCTGTTAGGAATTGTGGTAGTTGAAGTTCAAACACCCGGAGGGCCGCAGTTTGCCCATGCCTGGTGGAGTTGCACTCATAGATGGGAAATCTAATCTAGTATAAATCATATGTTGTATTGGATGTAAACAGAAAAACCACTGAGGTCAGGTTGGTGGCACCTTTAAAAGACTATGCAATGAACTGGCTTATTGACTTTAAATCTATAAAAACTTTGGAGGTTGACTTATTATCAATAAGTGAGTTTAGGTCAGTGGTGATATGCAGACTGAAATACTTCCTATGTGTTTACCTTCTTTAACAAGATGTATATTAAGGTTGTATTACTTCCCATATGGTCTTCTTGGTACTAGCACAGTGATAATAATAAAAGTGTCAGAATATATAGTTGCTTATATTATAAGAGCCAATACATTCAATTTATGAATGGATTGAATGGTTAGTATTATAACTTCATTAGTCAAATGCCATATACCCTGTGATTTTAATCTTTCTAAAGTCTGTTCTGAATCCACAAGCACAAATAACACATGTATCTGTTTAGAAATGCTTGGCAAGCTGACATGGCAGAAATAAAAACAAAGTTTGTTCTAGGAGAGAATTGCCTTTGTATGGTATGAGGTCACAACAACTGAAACACGACAACTGTAACTTAGATTCTTGGCCATTTAGAGAATTTTAGGCCCTACAATATTTTTGCGTCCCAGCATTCTTAATTCCGTTCTTTGAGGCTGTCTTTGTTTCGTGGAAGTGCCTTGAAAGAGACTAATCTTTTAATTAGGTTAATTTCAAAATAAGACCTATAAATATGGTCTATTTCTGCATTATTCACATCCAATATTGAACAGATATATTAAGTTATCCCCTCCCCCCCCCAAATTATTAAACTATATGCTAATTGTATTTGTCACTAGCTTTTTAAAAATAGGTTTTATCCATTACTTTATTTTACAGAACATGATTATTTCATTAAAAATTACTTCAGAAATGTGACTGGGATATCACAATACAGATTACTTTCAAAATGTATATGTACATATTCAGCAGGACTGTATTCATGATTACTTTCATAACAGCTACAGCTCAAAACTAGCAGTCGTATGGACAGTTGAGTTATATCTATAGTTGCTGGGTTTTTATTTATTTGGATGACAGCTTCATATTCAAGTATAGGTTGACATTTTTGTAATGGAGAGTGGTACGAGTGGTTTGTGTTCCATTTAGAAATATATACTTTTTTGAAAATGAAGCAGTGGGATGCATGACAAATATCAGTGGTTCTCAACCTGTGGGTCTCCAGATGTTTTGGCCTTCAACTCCCAGAAATCCCAACAACTGGTAAATTGGCTGGGATTGCTGGGATTTGTAGGCCAAAACACCTTTGGACCCACAGGTTGAGAATCATTGTAATAGATTCTCAGAGTGTATATATGCTCATCAGTTCATTCAACTTTTCCACATCACTGTATTTTTTCTTACAGTACTTCACAGTTGGAAAAATAATCTTGCATTCTAAGTGGTTATCCCATTTGATTGAGTGGGGGAAATGATACATAATTTTGGAAACAAAGAAGTATCAGATAATGTTGTCTACTATAGGTATTTTCAGAATGGATGTTACATTAGATGCCAATTCACTGTGGAATTAGTGCTTATAGATCCTTGGATTACTCATGTACCTGAGGCGTAGAATTAATATTATATGCAATTCCAAGAAAACAGAGAATACCGTTTGGGTCAAAACCAACTTTTGTAATAATGACAGTCTCACAATAAAATGCATAGACTTTAGTACTCCCTGCCTTAGTTGCTTGATAGGCAGATAGCCTGAAATCTCTCATATACATACAGCGCCGATATGCTACTTCAGGCATTCATTGATCAAATTGCTTTAGAGGAGTCAGTTAGAATCCTAGTTTATGAGCATTGCTTCAAACTATTTTTTGGATTCAATAGTGGTTTTTAAATGTTGTTATGGTTTATTTATTTTAAGTATTTTTCCTCTCTTCAACTGAAAAGGTTTCTGGAGCAGCTTAAATGCTATCAATAAGAACAAGATATTTCCTGCAAGCTTACAGTTTAAAAAGACCTGGCACAAAAGGACAAATACGATGAGGAGGAAATCAAGAAACAGCAAGCAGTTCTTCAGGAGTGCTGATGGAAGAGCCCTGCTTTTCTTTGTGCCCTCCTCTGTTGCAACCTACAGTCACAGAAGTAGCTGGGATAATTGGTCTTCATTGTTAGAAGGGTTAGTGGTAGTGACAGCAGGAGAGAAGAAAACTGAGTATAGTTTTGTAGTATTAAGAGTGCGATTCTGTCTTGACAAATCAGTAACATAAAGATAGTGCATTGCATCTTGTGACTTCAAATATTTTTTTAAAAAATCAAAAAACAAAGGTGGGAATTGTGTGGACGTCCAGATACTGTTGGAAGGCAGTTTTCACAGTGTTATCCAGTAGAGCCAATGGTAAAAAATGCTGGGAGCCACAATACAACAACTGAAGGGCCATATCTGTTTTGCACAGTGCTTGTCTATTAGGAATGGCTAATGTGATGCTCAATCCATCTACTCAAACTAGCTTTACATCTGACCACAGTACATACAACTGCTCATTTCTGACCAGCCGTTTCCCCTTGTGCACCTCTGCTGATTCTTCTTCATGAGTTTATACACAGTCAAATGCTCCCTAATCCTTATGTTTGCAATACTTTTGGTATGGGAACCATGTATTCCACTTCTGTGTGATGATGAGGATTCTTTTTTCCCATATAGTTTTTTATTGCAAATATATGAGGAATGGGAAAGGGTACAAGAGTGGTTATAGAACAAGGACATTTTTGACATTTTACATCTTTGTCTTCTTCTACTATTATCTAATACAAAAAAGGGTTTCTATGATGTTAAAAAAGAAAGGAGAGGAAAAGGAGCATTTATTTTCTAATCTAAAACAGAAAGATAGAAAAGTAGCTGTACAGTGTTTTGATACAGATAGAAAAGTTGAGAAATGGAAAATAGAAAGTACCAATGAATGCTTCCTGCCATGTCTTCTGTCTTCTTCATATTAAAAAAAAAATATTCTTTTTAACGTAAAACTTCTCATCTCTGGTAGATAAACTTTCCAGGATCCCTTGGATCCTGTTGAGGATCCAATTGAGGATCCTGTTATTTTTTGTCACTAACTTCTCAATTTTTTCTTTTCTTGTTATTCCTGCATCACTGTGCTACTAATTCTGCCTTAATGCTATAGAAAACACAATATTTTCATTTTTATTATTCTTTTAAATGCCATTCTTCTTCACATTTGGAAGGATCGGGCGATTGTATGAGCCAATTTTTCTGTCTCTACCCTGTCCAACATTTTTGTAATCCATAAATCTTGGGTGGAAGTTTCTTCTTGTTTTCAATAAACTATCCTTGCTTCATCTATAGAAAGAATATCAGACCTTTTTTGGTACTGTTGAATTTGTAAGTCCCAACAGAAAAGCTTCTGGCTCTGGTGATACTTTAATTTTAAACAGAGGCTGGATGGCCATCTGTGGGGGGTGCTTTGAATTTGATTTTCTTGCTTCTTAGCAGGGGGTTGGATTGGGTGGCCCATGAGGTCTCTTCCAACTCTATAATTCTATGATTCTAATTTTTAAGATGTTTTCAATGTTCTTATGAATTATAATCCATTATTTGCTTTAGTACATGTCCGCTACATATGGTAAATAGTTCCTTCCTTTTGATGACATTTCCAACAAATGTATATATAAGTTCCATCTTTGCTAATTTTTCCAGCATCGTGTACCCTCTATACATCATCTTGTGACTTTTTTCTTTTAGTCCATAAAATATTGTGAATTTAATCTTTGTTTTCCACATCCCATTTGTGTAGGTGGATATTATGGCCCACATTCTTTGACCACTGAATCATACAATATTTGATTATATGTATTTCTGTGTCTAATTAAGACCATTAAGACATGTTGCTTGTTAGAATTTGTGTAAGGGTAAAGATAAAGGTTACCCCCCTAAGCCAAAGAGCCAGTGTTGTCCATAGACACCTCCTAAGTCATGTTACCTTCCCGCCGAAACGGTATCTATTGATCTACTCACATTTGCATGTTTTCAAACTGCTAGATTGGCAGGAGCTGGGCTAACAGCGAGAGCTCACCCTCCTCCCCGGATTCGAACTGTCAGCCTTTCGATCAGCAAGTTCAGCAGCTCAGTGGTTTAACCAGGGAGCCTAAAGATTTGTGTAGTAAAGCTTTATTTCTTCACGTGATCTATAGACCACTTTTTATTCAAAACACATCCCTAGTGGTTTAATTGCAAACTTTAATATATTGAAATAGTTACCACATCATCGTAGGTGATAGATGCTTATCCGTTGGGGTGTTATTAATTCATATGGTCCTCTTAATCCCACACACTTGTTAGATGGACAGGAGGTTTTTCCTAGCTTTGACTGGCTCATGAACGGCACCCATTCCTTATGATATTGGACCTTGCCATAGTTATTCATGCCATAGGTGCTTCATATGAAGCAGTCATAATGTGTTACAGATGGTTCTGCTATACGTTTTGAAATTACAAATGGAAAAGGGTGAATGTGGAATGTTGATTATAGCCATATGCCTTGACCTGCTTTCTAGGTACCAGTTTGATTAAGGGTACTGACATTTACTATCCTAAACAGCCTGGGACATGAGGACCTTAAGGATTATCTTCTATATATGCTATTGATGACTCAGTCATTATCAGAATTTCTGTTTTTAGATCCTTCTGCTATGTGAAATATGGTGGGCAGTTACCATAGAAGAGTTTATCTATAGTCTGTCTTAGCTGTAGTATTGCGTAGTACATGGAGTGGACTCCTGATTGAGGCTTGTCAAGCATCCTTACAGACTGCTTGCAAAATGTATTTTTATTGTTTATTTTTAATATTTGCCTGGTTTTGACCCTTCTTTTTGATATAACATATTATAAACAATTTTGGTGTTGTGGTTTTACAGGACTTTTTATTGGAAATAAGAGAATATGAAGGGTGATGCCATATATTCTATGTAATGGTTCCTATTCTCTCAGCTATTTTGTGTGTTGTTTGGGGGAAATTAAAAAAATCAATATTTTATTAGGGTTAAATATTTTGTCTATGTGTGTTTTGTCCTGGAAAGGACAGCAGCTTGTACTGCTATCCATGGAAAAAATTACAAGAAAATTGAAAAGTTAAAAAAACAAACAGTATTGAAGAGAACACACACACACAAAATCAATATGATTTGTGTAGAATAACTGTTCTTGCAGAAGTTACGAGAGGAATTTTGTGGTTGAGTGTCTTCCAGAACAACCAAACCAAAAACCTAATGTTGTTTTCTGAATATAATTATTATTTTGTCATTAAGATTTTCAGCAGCCTAAAATTTTTAAATTAATATGTAATCATCTTTTGGGGATGAGTTGAGAAGCTAGAATGAGAAACCAACCCACCATATCAAATAACTGATCAGAGAGGAAATAGAAAATGAAGACAGGATAGACTTGATGATTTGCAGTTCTTTTCAGCTTTGATTCAGCTGTATTAAGAAAATCTAAGGTGAAAGATGCTATCCCAGGAGCTTTTTATAAACACCAAACCAGACCTTAATGTTTAAATTAAAAGAAAGAAATTGTATTCTTGTTGTACCTTGTCCATGGTACTGCAGGTAATTTGACTATTTCTATATTGGCGATCCTAACCATTATTACTACCATTTTGTTTAGTGTACCAATGGAGTTTGCTTTGCTCATTAGATATTGGATAGTAGAAGCAATGAGGAGCAATAGTATAAAGTAAATAAAACAAATAATCTTCTACTTAGCTGTGAGGTAATTCTTATATAAAAAGTATCTGAATACTGTCTGTTCTGCAGTTGGTTTAAGTTATAGATGTTGGCTTAGCAGTTCTTAAGTGTAGACTGCATGTATGGTTACTTTAATCTCGTCTAGAGTTATTACCTAATCTATTTATTCCCAGAAATGTATTTTTTAGAAAATACTTTACTGAACTAATCTAATTGTGTGTTTGATTGCCTGAATGCCATCTCTCTCCCTGTCTGTGTGTGGTTTTGAATTAATTGGGATTTGCTGCTAATCATGTTAATGTTAAGTATTTTGATTGTGCACAATACTTATTTGTTGTGTTGATATTATCTTTATGCAAGACCCTACAATTGATTTTCAGTTTAAATTCTTAAGACATTAATTAAAAAAAAACACACACACAATTTTCTCAGGGTACTAATAATGTCTTCAGGAACTTCATTATTAAATCTTTATTTCTAGAAGACAGAAATATAGCTCAGTATATAAAGCACATGTTTTGCATGCAGAAAGCCCCAGATTTCAGTCATTGCCATTTTTATTTAAAAGGAGGAAGTAGCAGGTGAAGGGACAATGCTCTGCCTGAGACCTTGAAGAGGTGCTGCCAGTCAAAGTAGACCTTAACAGGTGGTTAGACCTGGCAACCTCTGACCTAGTAAATGCAGCCTTTTGTATTCTATACCATAGAGTTTATAATCAAGTGTAACTGCAGGCTCGGGATAGATTTTTTTCCCGTTTAGACTATGTCTACTTTTGCTACAGATCAACAGATGCTAGATTACTGAAATGTACTTGTAAATTCACTCAAACATATCATAGTATTCCGGGAGTGGAAAGTGCGTAAGTGGACCTGTGTGTACCTTTATGTTTGGAACTCATAAAACAATGTAATCTAGTTCACTATTGGTTAAAAATGTAAAATTCCTGGACGTATTTAAATAAATTCGGTTTTCCTTTTAGTGGTGGGTGAAGAGAAATTTTGGGATACTTGAATATATGCAATATTTTCATATCAGATCTAAACTTACCTGTATACTTTAGCAACATAAAATACTCTGTGTAGAACTTCAATATAAAATTGTATAATCTGGTGTATTTATAACATAAAATATAAGCACTTTAGCTTTGTATAAGCAAAACTGTTTGTAAACCCTGATTCTGCACAGCTAGATGTAATTCATATCTTCCTGTTGGTTTTGGTTAGAGCATGATTTCTCCCCCCCCCCCCCCCCCCAATTTTTAAAGAAAAGTTATTTAGCAGGTTCCTATCCCATGTCCTTCTGATCTTTTTATCCTCCTGCGAAATTGGACAGCCATTCATTTCCCATTCTTGGGTAAGGTGTTACAGTTATTTTCTGGATGGGTAAAAAGATTGACAAGGGCAAGTTCAAAACAATAACAGATTATATTGGGACTATCTCCACCAAAGTAGAGAGGACCCATCAGAAGAATGCAAAGTGCAGCCCTTAGCAATGAAGATTCACTCACTCAGTACACTTCTGTCATTAAGGCAGCAGCATCCATACATTGCTGAGGTACATTTTAGATGTGTGTGGTGCACATCCCTACCAAATTCATAAGAACTGACATTATATAGTCTGTCTTCCCTATAAATCTTCATTCTGCAATGAGCCCTTGATATCTTCCAGATATGATCCCAGATCCCCTGAATACCAAAATACCAAAATCTGTGGATGCTCAAGTCACATAGTAAAATGGTCCTGTGTATGAAATGATAAACAATACAAATGGATGCCCAAAAGAGCTGAGGATCTGTGAACTGTTGGGAGGTTACAGCAAAATGTGCCTAGATGGCATAGTGCTTAACAATGTGGTATAATCAAGATTTTTTTTAATTTACAAATATTTTCAATTATGGTTTGTTGAATCTATTAGAATAATAGAATAAGAGGATCCTAAGTGTTTCAGTAAATCTGTACTTACGACCCACGTTATAGCGACGCACCACCCCACACACAAATGAATGAAAACGTTTACGAAGTTTTCGTAATAAGTTTGTTATTCTTCGTAAATTGCAGTGAGTCAGCTTCTTGTTCAGCATTAGCAAACTACTGAGTGTCACAGATAAACTGTTACATGTTCCCCTCACCCAATTAGGGCTGAGGGAGAGGGGAAGGAAAGAGGCACTCCTGTCATTTCCTTAAATCCAGGAGCCATGTTGTCTCGCACCATTGCGAGTGAGGGAGATCGAGAGTAGCGTGTAGTGCACAACTAACTAGGAGCTAAATTTGTTCAACCTCAAAGCCTTTTGTATGTTCCATGCAAGCTTAACTTGCCTCAGCTTAGGATACATTTTAGAATTGCAACAGCCAAGATTAGGATCCTTTTTTGTGTTTAGGATTCATTTTGGTGTTTTTTCCACATCTTTTCCCCTTTGGATTTCTTTAATTTAAAATTCTATAAATTGTTTTATTTTCTAGTCTAGCTTAATTCTATTTTAATTCTTATCTTCTTGCTTTCCCTTCTATTGGTTTTTAAAGTATAATTCAATTCTGCATAGTGCAGTGTGTGTGTGTGCGTTAATAGATCCCAAGTGCCCAGAGGGGTGCTGCTGTTGATGCAGGGCCAATATTAATACAAACAACAAAGAAACAGCATACATTTTGGGATCGAGTGAAAAGAAGAATTCTAGTCTAGTACCATTGTCGTTAGTAGTACTACCAAGTATGTTGCTTTTCATTTCTATTGGTTTTAAAAGTATAATTCAATTCTGCAAAATGCAATGTGTGTCTTATGTTGTGTCATTGTAAAGAAATTCAATGGGATAGCTGTTGTACGTCGTTTCAATGTTGTTCATTAAAACTTCAAAAAAATCCTAAAAATCAGTGGATGAGTGAAATGCTCTGAAACTTGGGAAGCTTACAGTAGTGAACGTGTGCTACAATTGTAGTAGGTTTCATCCCGATGGCCCTAAAAATGAGGGAGAAAGGAGCCCTGGAAATGTCCCAATTTGCCCAAATAGGTCATTAACAAAATGAAAAACGAATATTTTTTTTTCAGTTTCACAATAAGGACCCCTTATGAATTTTTCAAAACACTTTAGAAATAAAACAGGGGTCACCCAAATATTGTAAATACAAACAAAGCAGATTTTTGCCGTCACAGACTTCTAATGATTGTCAGTTATAATATAAATATTGTCCATGTATATAAAGAACCGGGAAAAAAAATACTTAACAGGCTTTTTTTCATATTGAGATATTCTTTACCCACCAGAAAGACTGTGTTTTCTCTGGACCTTTTCCTTGAACTTGTCTTTCAAGATTTGCTTTCAGTGTTTATAATGTTGTTTAGTATCCTTGTAACATTTTAAATTCTGAGTAATAAAGTATTGACTAATGACGACTAGACTGTTTAGAACTGCTTATGGTAGATAACTTGGCTAAATTTATATGTACTTACCTTAAAATTGTATACAGTTTCACCTCTGTATACAGTTTCTTATAGGCTACCTGTTAAAGAAAATAGTATTTGGTGGATATGTTGCTGTTTCTTGGAATAGGCATTCTTATAACTTTATCTGAGCAACTTGGCCCAGAACATAGAGTGATGTAATTTGTATTCCATTCCTGTACAGATTCAGCTATGACTGTTCTGCAGCAGATTTGTGAAAAGCATTTAATTTGAACACATATACCCTGGAGTTGCATATTTTGGATTCTCTAAAGGAGAAATTGCCTATTGGTATGAGAAACATTTGGGAAAGCCTTCCAGAATTCTAAGTGTGTTAGATGTATCCTCGAGGGGTAATTACAGGACAAGCTATCTTCTTTTCCTCTAAGGTTAGGCCAGGCCTTGCTTGTTTTGTTCATTAACTGTTAAGCTCCCTATCTCACTTGTCTATCTGTAAACTTTCTGTTAACAGGATGACTTAGACTAGCTTTTTCAAGCATCTTAATAGTAAAAAGATAAATTAAAACTTGTGTTTACCCATTATGTTGAATTGCAAAATAAAGTTAGCTCAGTCTTGGGTTCTTAAGAAAGAAAATGCCAGCATTGTTTCTAGTGGATTACCCAGATTGTCCTGAAATGAACAGTACAAATATGATAACATTTGACTTTATACACGAATTAGCTTTTGTATGTGTCTGCAAAACTGATATATAATTGGCTATCTTTTAAAACTTAATGGGGAGGGGGGGTAAAGCTTTATAAGTTTGCTTTCCTTTGGCCACATTTGAGAAAAGTTTGGAAAACTTTGAGTTGAAAGTGCTCATCTACAGTTGTGATGTTTAAAGATATGGATAATATTCTAATAGCAAAGCATATGGGGAAATTAAAAGTTTTAATTATGTGTGCTACAAAACATTTAAAATTATCACTACTATTACAATTAGGAATAGGTAGTGATAGTAGGTGCAGTTTGTTGAGCTTTCTAATTATTACATACAGAATGTTATAAATATATCAATTACCGTATTGGTAAAAGAACCTGCTCTTGTCAGACCTTGGAAGCTAAGCAAGGGCAGTCCTAGTTATTACTTGGATGGGAGATTGCCAATGAATGTTAGGTACTATGGGCTATTTTTCAGATAAAGGAACTGGAAAATCACCTCTTAGTATTCCTTGCCTAAGAAAATCTTATGAGCTCACCATATGTCAACAAGTGACTTGCAGGCGTACACATGCACACAGTTTGTAAATAGCATTATATAGAAGAATCATTTACCAGTATATATTTATTTGTTTTATTTGATATATTATTTTTCCTCAGAAGTGTGACTCAAGCAGTGTTGTGGGATTTTCAGAAACAGCAGATCTGGAAAATTGTCCAGAAAATACTGTAACCTTATTTGATTTGGTAGTTTGGTGTACGCATAATATTCAGATAGATTCAAGACTTTATGTGGAAATTATTTTATTGGCATATTTTAATATTCACATTTCGCTTATATTTAACAGCAGAAAAAGGCTATACCTGAAGGAATGCATTACTTAACAGTTTCATCTAAAGTTGAGAAAACTGATTCAGTACAACTAGTTGAGCCTTTTATTTCACAGAAGGACAAGGTATGACTCTGTGGGCACAGGCTCCTCATCAGATTTTGTCTTAATTATTTATACTTGTGATGGAATGAGAATGGGCTTTATTTTAGATTATTTAACTATTGAATTCTTTCTAAATTACTGTGAACTTGAATAATATGAAATAGTGTTCTCTTCTGATTTCTCTCTCAAAGGCTTGTTATATCATTAGTCATATTATTGTCATGGGCCAATTCTTTAAGTACAGAGTCCCATTGATACAGTGGTTCTACTCATATTTGTAGGATCTGTTTCACAAAGTAATATTGAGGGATTTTCCCTCAGTTCTCTGGCATTTGAATTGTCGAATTCTGCAAGGTTCTGTCTTGTATTCCATGCTCTATAACAGGCATGGGCAAACTTCGGCCCTTCAGCTGTTTTGGACTTCTCTCCCAGAATTCCTAACAGCCAGTAGTCTGTTAGGAATTTTGGAAGTCAAAGTCCAAAACACCTAGATTCAAAATCCAAAATGCCAAAGTTTGCCCATGCCTGCTCTATAATATCTATAAAAAGTTGCTGGGTAGAGTTGTATTGAGATTTGGAGAAAGATGTCACCAATGTGCTGATTACACTTTATTCTGTCTCCCTCTTCATCATGAAGTTCAGGCAAGGCTGTGAGGGTGCTGAGCTTGATTCGGGAATGAATTCTGTGAGACTTAAGAACTTTAAGGTGCACATACAATTTAGGTTTTTGTCAATTTCCCCAGCATTGAAACTTGTGTGGTGAGGGGCAAGGAGTGTTGGAGTGGGCTGTCCTTTCCAACGATCCATACTATGATGACCATGTTTCTTGACACCTGTAATGGAAACTTCCCCACCATCCATATGGTAGAAGGTTTCCATGCATGTTAATGTTTGCATGGCACAAATGTGGATTGAGACAAATTTCCTCTTACCTAGAAAAAATCTCCACATGTATACTAGTATATATGGGTAACCCTTTCACCTGCCAGTCAAAAATATTGAAGGACTTTGACCACAGGTGTCAGTGATGAGAATGAAGGGCTGCAACATGCATGAAGATCAATAGCAGGTCTAATCTGAGTTGGTAACACAAGGCTCCTTATCATATTGTTATGTCCACAATTTCCATAGTAAGACGTTCAGGCTGCACCATGTCCCTTGATTTGTTATTTTTGCATAAGAATCGATCTTCAACAATATTTTATATTTAAAGAAGATCAACTCTTTTGCTTATTTACACTTCATGAAGCTGTGCTGCATGCTATGAGTGCTGAGTCAATGAAGTTGATAATAGTAGATGCTTGCTGGATAGAAAGCAGTTACTTAACTAAGTGCCAAAAATAGTATCTGGGGAGTAACTGATACTTCTGAATGAACTAGTTCAAAACTAGAACTGGTTTATGGGTCTGCATGGTGTGTTCATGGATGTTGTACTTGATACATATGTGCATGTGTTGCAGCGATTAATAGGGATAAGCCTTGATTGTCATCAGCAGAACCAGAAGACGAAATCTGGTTTCAACTCAGTTTTATTTGAGAGCTTGTGTATTAGTGATCATATTGGACTTCAGCCAGGAAAACAACCTCCTCTGATCTAAGAAGCTCACAAAGTGAGGTAGTGATTGTATTTTCTAGTCTACCTCAAAGGGTGTTTCTGAACAACAGTGCCTTTTAAGGTACTTTAAACTCTTTGAAGAACGGAAGAATATAAAGAGCATTCTGTAATACTGGCTCCATTATTGTTCTGGGCAATGACTTTTTTTAAAGGCTTAATAACTAATTTATTTTAGACATTTTGGAATTGTTTCAAATGCATGTTGAGTACTTCATGTTAAATCTTAAATTTGTCTGCTTATAGCATAATTCAGTTCAATAAGCATAACTGTGTTTGCTTAAATGTGCATTCAGTCTTGTAACACTCAGTTACTTTTGCCCACTGAGAACCTCAAAATTCTACAAATATGAATTACTGTATTTAAAATGCAAATAAATGAGAGATCATAGTCAAATATCTTTGCTAATTATTCATTTTCCCACCACTTAGATAAGCAAAGCTAGTTATCTGAACTTGTTCCAAACTAAAATATTGATCATATTCTTTAGATTGATTACTTGAACAAACCTTAGGCTTTTACACATATGAGAATTGTAACATATCTTTTCAGTGTAGTCTCACTCAATTTTAAGTTAGTGTCTCATATTGAATTGTCGATGCAGAAGAGGATAATCATCCTATTTTTATTTCTAATTTCCAAACACTTTGATGTGTTCACGAATCATTGACTGTGTTATTTGTTGTAGAAGTCACTACTCAATCCTTTCCTTATGCTGTTCATTATGTTCTGTAACCAGTAGAGGCAGATTGTGATCATAAATGAAGCAGACGTTTTAAAATATAGCAGATTCAGACTTATAGGAACTGCTTTATATGTTACTAATGTTTGAGATCTACCAAGTGGCCAGCAAATGCGAAGTAATGTAAATGAATCTAAGCTCATCACTTGGGGAGGGTGATTAAGAACATAAAAGAGTTCATCTTCCCTCAGGGTGGATTTTTTTTTAAAATTCAGCAATATTATTGGTAGTAGGGAATAATGTATTAAACCGAAATTTGATCAGTACTGATATATAGCATAATATACAGCTTTAATGAATTCTACTTTTTGTGTCACTTGAAGTTATTGATCAACCAAATAGTACTAATAGGACACTACAATTGAGCAGCTGTTGAAAAAATTAGCAGTAATGTCACTTGGATAATTATACTGATCATAGCAATGGCTTCCTGGGATAATTTGAGGGCAATATGCAGACTATGTTTACTGCCAGGTAACAAAACCTCTAAGAGTGAAAATCTGATGAATTATAGTTTTTTAAGGCATCATCTGCATTGAGAAGATGGAGAAACATAGACTTTCAATGTTACACTTCTGCAGCATGTCTTCACTAAACAATGCCGTAAAATACAACTGTCTGTTCCTCTGGGCTCACTTGCTGAGGATGAGTGGACTGCAAAACAGATTCTCAAACCAGTTTCTCTAGCATGTTAAAAGAAAACCAAACCCTAGAGTTCTATATATTTAGCTATAAAAATGAAAATCCAGAAGAAGGGAGGAAGAAAAAGTCATCCCTGAGATCCATTTTGGAAGATGACCTCAGGTCTTCTTTAGAACAATAAAAAAATGTTTAGTTATGCAAGGCCCATCTGACCTGGCTGCTTTATTTATTATGTGTATATTGTTAGTTATATAAAAAAAGTTTGCAGAAACATTTTGAATTGTTTGTTTTTGTAGTACCTATGTTATGGTTACTTCTGGTACCAATTTTTCTGTTAAATGAGTAAAGCCTGGGAACTTATATTCTTTGTACTTTCATGTTTTTGGCGATTTATTGAAGTGATCACTGTTTTCATGAGTTGGTGTTGGTAGTGGTCCTCCGTTTACCTTGTACAGCTGAGGTTGCAGTCAGAGGGGGGAATCATGGTACTCTAGTGATTCAGATTTGGACATGAATATTTTCAAATGGAACAAAGACTCTTTTTTGCCAAAAGGTCACATTGAATATTGTTTTAGCATAAACCTGCTATCTAGTTAAGGAATAATTCCTACGTTCTTGAAATGAGATAAATTGTATTGATGCCTCAACTATCCAGCATAAAAAAACTACAAACAGAAAACACTTGTAATGTCATGTTTGAGATTCCCCTTCTGCATTGTAGGATCAGGGGAGTGGCTATAGAAGTTATGAGGTCATTTTGGGACCACATATTTTCTATAGCCCCTCATTATTTTGACTCAGCTGTGGTGGCAGAGCTGCAGATATTCCTTTGACTTTCATGGCTCCAGTGCAAAACACAATCCGGACTAACTGGTGAAAGACTGAAGGATATGTTGTTTCTTGGTGACAAGAGATCGCAGTGACTGTGGTTTCAAAGTATTCCGGATTTTTTTCAATCGGAGTAAGTTAAGAAATGGGAATGAAGGCCAACTTTCTCAGGAACAGCTTGGGTTTATATGTTCTCTGACAATTGCAAGTCTGATTTAATATATCACACACCCCAAACACAAGCAAATAACACAGTATAATTTTTCTTGTCTTTCACTGTAAATGGTCTTGCATCAAAACTCTTGAGTTCTATACATTTAGGATATTGACTATATTTGGGGGAGGACTAAAATTGCTACATTGTTGTACCTCTCCAGGAATTTCAGGCCACTCTTATTAGCCTGTTCTCTTGGATTTGGTGGGGTTGTCAACTTGCAACAGCTTTCTGTTTCCACCAGTGATCTAATCTGTCAGTGACCTAATTGAGGTGGGAAAGCTGAAGACCAGTTATGTATAAGATCATACATAACTGACATAGTTATGTGTGAGATCACATCCACAGATCAACGATCCGTTTTGATCTTTACAATACGGAATACGGTAGACTCTTACTATGAAAGCTCATTGAATGGGGTTTCATTTATACACAAAGTGTATTGAATACCATACGATCACTCTGGAAGATATAGAAAATGTCTAGAGAAGTGTTTTTCTAGAGAAGTTTTTTTCTAGGTTTCCAGCACAATTTTTCATCAAGTTCCACTAGAAAGAACATTTCTCTAAGCATTTTCTAGGTCCTCCAGGGCAATTCTGTGGTATTCTGTTATGTCATTTCATATAAGAAAAATAGGGTTCCAATTACATTAAAGGTCCCGGAATGCATAGTTTGTTCAACACACAAACTACTGTATTCTCAAATTACCCATCATGTACTAGATGAGAACAAATATATTTTTAAGGTTTTCCTCATTGACTGACCTTTATAGTGGATTTCTATTAATCTCAACAGAACCCTGGTTGTTTTGTTTATCTTCATATAAGGCAATAAATAGAATAAATCAAAACATTGTTGCCTTTTGTAATTTCCTCCATTATCAGATAAAGACAGAAAACTTGGTCTTGCTCTTCCAAAACAAACTCATGTGAATAGATTGATCACTTTCTCAAAGTTCATTTGGAATAGAAGGCTATGTAAGGATGGAAATAATGTGAAAGATGTAGGGCTGGATTTCTTTTGAAAAAGAGTGGTCATGTGTAATTGAGCAAAGTGATAGAAAATGAAAGTATGCAAAACATTTTCCTATTTATAAACTTCTTTTTTATCTCAGCAATTGAAAGTGATTGTTTCTAGGAAAAATTAAATACTAATGGCTTTCATTATTATTTTTGTCTTTCAGATCTGCAGTTGTCTCCTTCATTTTCTCTGTTGACCTTCCTCCTCCCTTAAGTTATTATATATTTTTTTGCTGCTGTGTGAAAACAGAGATGTCTCGCAGCCCAGATGCGAAGGAAGACCCTGTGGAATGCCCCCTTTGCATGGAGCCGCTGGAGATTGATGACATAAACTTTTTCCCTTGCACCTGTGGTTACCAGATATGTCGCTTCTGTTGGCATCGTATTCGCACAGATGAGAATGGGCTCTGCCCTGCTTGTAGAAAGGTACTTGTTTTAAGAACATACAAATGAATTTTATTATATAGTAGGGTTACCCAAAATGAAAACTTGTTTGAAATATGGTGTGTCATGCCTCCATTGTTTACTAAAGTTTTATTTTTGATTGCACTGGGAAATGAAGAAGGAATGTTCAGTTAAGTGAATAACAAGTGTTGGCCCAAGTTTTAAATTATGTTTTGCACAGTCCAGAGATTTTTTTAAAGATTTGTACTGCTTTAGATATGTTCTACTATTACTGGTGAAGGTTTTTCATGGCATAACAAGTTGTTCTGACTAATATATTGTTCTGTATGGTACAATCCCCTTACCCACATATTCAGTTTCACTTAGTCTCTAGGTATACCAGTGTGGTTCTATTATATGCTTCTGGTGTAGTCAAACTACATCATATTCACAAGAGGTCTTGGAATGTCTCTCTTGTGGATATGGAGATCATGCTGTACAAATCTTCTACTCATTTGACCATTACAGTTGGCCTCTCCATGTCCACAGATTGAAAATATATCAAAAATCAAATACTATGGGACTTTATCATCTACAAATGTAGATCTCCCGAGAGGGGGGATGTGTGTATGTGTGTGTGTCCTGGAACCAACCCCAATGCTTACCAAGGGCCCATTGTATATAGTTTCCTTATGTCTACTTTTACTGATTTCACATATCCTTCATTTTGTGAAATCTACCTTGTTAAATTGTCATGGGTCTAGTTAATATCGCAGTGTTGTGGGACACCATCCATGTACAGATTTAGTCATTTTAAGCTTTTTACCTCCTGCTTCAGTCTGTTGTGGGAGGTGGTGTGGAGGAGCTACAAAAGTACATTGATGGAGTGCTTTATTTGATTGTTGCTGTAATGTATGGAGTGGGTGCTTAATTCATATAGTATTCTTATATAGTAGCACATTTGGCATGTATTGTTTACTCTCCACATCCATGGATTTAATTTTCATTGATTCATGGCATTTCTAATAGGGACTTTGAGAACACCAGTGTCCATCTTGAACTATATTCAGTTAAGTCACACTCAGTCATTGGCCAGATTTGTGGTTGCTGGAAAGAAATCAAACTGGCAAAGTGATTGGTTCTGACTGTAAGTGCATTTTTTCACTCACTCGCTAGAGCTGAGTGAAGGGAAAGGGGATGGGACAGGGAAGGATGAAAACCAAGGGAAAAGAGGGACTTGGTTCTTCTCCATTGATTTGCAACCACCTCCAGATTTCCATCACCAACTCTGCAGTAAAGAGTGGGCTTCCCTTATTTTCTTCCTCCCCTCTGTCATGATCTCATAAATATACATAAAAAGAAGGAACCCTGCGCATGTCTGAAATAATGGATGTACTTGCTATTCAGCCACTTCCCTCCTTCTCCTCAACATCACCAACCACTATTTCACGATTTATAGTGCAGTCCTGACACACTCAGGAGCACAACATCTGTGTGCAGACACTCTGTTTCGAACAGGAGGCGGAGAAGAAAGGGGAAGAGTTTGAAAAGGGTGATACAAACAGAGTGATGTCAAGGAGTGGGAAGGCTGGTAGGTCGTGAAGAAGAGTAAGATGAAGGAGCCAAGAAAGCTGATAGAGATACATTCTCTACATTTGCAGGAATCCTGGGCCCACAGGCTCTGCAAAAGTTGAGGTCTGGCATTTCATGTGGGCAGTTGAGAATATTGCAATATGACTGAGTGTGTGGAGTTGTGAAAGTCTACCAAATACTGTAACATAAATCAAGGCAATTTGTATCTATTAATAGACAGATAGATCTCAGAGTGATTTTCAGTGCATTGGCAAAACATTGATTTTCAGTTTTATAGAGAGATCACCTGGACACAGTTCAGGAAGAGAAGGTATCATATAGTAGCGGTTTTCTCTGCCAAGCAAATGAAATTATCCCTGTTTTCTTATCATTCCCTTTGCTGCAGCAAGATAGAACAAGAGCTAATATAACATAGTTCAGGAATAGATGATTAGCCAAATGTCAGATACATGTGTATAATGGGAGAGGAAATCAGTGTGAAGTTGAGTGCTGGTTTAATTTTTCTATTATCTGCATGCTCTTTTTTTACTAACTTTAAATATATGCAAAGCATAATTTCTTTTGTTGTTTGGTTAAACTTTCATTTTCCATGTTCTCACCTAGGTAATACGTTCCTTCTGTTTTAAGCTTCTGAGCTGCTAGCTCTTCCTTATTTTGTGTAAAGTTTGTATTCTTCTGATAGTATCCAGTCATGCTACTGGAAATGAAATTCTTTGCAGTTAGTACTATGCAGTAAATCAGGTTTGGACAAATTGCAGTACTTTAGTTCTTGTTAGACTTAAGCATCTGTCAGTATTCCCAAACATAGCTAGCGATAAGAATGCTTGAGTTGCAAAACTTTTGTCAGGCTGTGTATGGTTTTCAACAGATCGGAATTGAACACGTTTCACTTGATAAACGAAGATAAAAGAATCAAGTGCTGAAGTAAAAATATTGTAAGGCCAGTGGTCCCATCCTTAACTTTTGATTAATCTTCGTAGAGGCCAAGGAATCATGTGAATGGATTCCTTTATATTTGTCAGTGCTGTTATAGCATCTTGGATTCTTACATATGTAATTGTAAAAGCAATAAATACTTATGCTTAATTTTAAAAAACTACATACAAGATACATAACACGTGTACAGATATTGTTACTAACATAACAACTCTTATTCTCTGTGTACATACGGACTTGGGTTCAGAGTTTAAGCATGAATAAGCTGCAGCAACAGTTACTCCCTTCAAGCATTAAAGAATTGCTGAATCTCTTGATTGCACTAAGGGAGATAGGCACACACAAGGATAGCATGAGCTACTCTTCAGTGTTGTGTAGACCTTACGATTAAATAGTCATTACTTGCCATCAATAGCCAGTCATAAATTGTTTTTTCCCCCAAAAAAGTAATGTGTATGCTTCTGTTCAAAGTGCTGGTTTGTTTTCAGAGTATACTACAGATTATTCCACTTTAAATAAATGTTATGTCAATTCTCTGCAATACGATAATATGATTATGACATTTTATCCATATACATGCAATAAATAACCATTGAATATACCCTTCAATGTATAGCCTTCCAAATTGAGCTTCTGCATTGGTCAGGTTAAATGCTTATGTATAATTCCCTAATGCTGTTTTTTTAAATCCCTGGGGCTGTAAGAAGTGAGTTTTCTTCTTAGAAAGCTTAGATGAATGTCACACAGAAGTAACAGTTTAAGATATTACTATGGTATCATAGCTTGTGCTGTTTTTGTGTGGCGTGTTGCAGTTCTATTTTATCTTGTCCTTGCTCTTACAATTTTGATGTCAGCTGTTATACCTTCAGATGCCAGCTCGGAAAAACAGGCTTGTAGCAAACTGCTCAGAACAGTAATCAAACCATGCTTTATATTCTTCCTAATCTGCAGAAACAATTCAAGCTTCCTGTAACGGGAAGATTGGTAATATCAGCTTGTCTGCTGTTACCTGCCTTTCCAGGGGCAGAGAAATGTTGGATGTATTGTCAGCAAAGTCTGACAGTTCTCACAGAAACCACATGGCTAAAACATATATCTATCTGTATGTCTTTTGAAATCACCATATTTATTGATAGTTTTATATATGAAGTATGCACCGTAGGGGGTATAGATTCTTGAGAAAGCAGTGAATAGAAATGATTTACTAAAGGTAAAAGCCTTGAAAAATAGAAAAGCAGGGCTGTGGTTGCAATACTAATAGCAGAACTGAGCTTCCAACTGAGCCTAATACACAAAACACAAGACTATTATTTCCAAGTAGGAATGAAAAACCCCTCAAAACAAATAATGTGATCTGTGCTGTTGGTGTGGGCATCATTGTGTGTTTCTGCCCTTGAGGAACTGTAATAGATCACTGATGCATCCTTTTCTAACATAATTCCATAGAAACAAGGATGAATTATTTTTGGTACAATTTTTTAACTGGGTCCTAAAAAGATAATTTCAATAAACACCGTTTGGTTTAAGAAACAGATAATGATTGAAGTTCTTGATACATAAAGCAAGTATTTTCTCCTAGTGACCAAGTTACAGATTTGATACAACTTCACACACTCGTAACTGGGCCTCTGCCCCATCCTCTCCTCACCAGCTCTTTCATCCCCATCTCATGCTATGATATGGGAACCTAGCTGAAAGGAGTGAGATGAGAGGACGAGAGAAAAGATTCCTAGAATTTGAGCAGAGACACTGACCACAAAAGAGCTTCTAGATGATCTGTCTCCTTGAATAGATCCTCTGATTGATTTTTCAGGAATCTTTCTACTTCATAGCCAGTCCTTTTTAGCACAGTCTTCCAACTCTATATACACTTCGAGAGAACTGGAGAAGGGTAAGACCTCTCTGTAATTGCAGGGACCTTAACCTGGATCCAACCAAATGGTTTACTTAGTATTGGAGTGTGTGGTGACCCCACCTCTAGGAGTTTCTGGATGAAATAGATTATTTATATCAGGCATGGACAAACTAAGGCTCGCGGGCCAGACATGGCCCTCTGAGCTCTTATGCCTGGCCCTCAAAATTTCATCTGTCTTCTGGGCATAAGGATGCGGCAGCTCGCCACATCCTTATGCCAAAAGGACAAGGGAGAAAGGCATGCGGCAGCTGGGAGCTTTCTAGAGTGCTCTCAGTTTGGGGGTATTCCTGGACTCATTGTTGAACCTGAAGGCCAGGTACCTATGGTGACTAGGAGTACCTTCTGTACCTGTTCCTTGAGATGTTCGATCTGGCTATTGTGGTACATGTCGTGGCCACCTCCCTTTTGGATTACTGTCATGTGCTCAGCTTGTGGCCACCTTTGAAGAGTGTTTGGAAACTTCGACTCATCCAAAGATCTGCAGCCAGATTGTTGACCAGGGCTGGCTACAGGGAGCATAACACTCCCCTGTTGCAATAGCCCCACTGATTGCCAGTTCATTTCCAAACACAATTCATAGTGCTGGTCATGACTTATATGGCTCATGTCCATGCTATATGGCAGATTGTGTCTCCTAGTACGAACCTGTCCAGGCTCTAAGATTATCAGTAGAAGCCTTTCTCTCAGGCCCATCACAAGCATGGTTGGTGGGAATGTGAGAGAGGACCTTCTTAGTGGCTGCTCCTAAACTCTCAAGCTCCCTTCCCAGGTAGGCTAGAATGCCCCCCTCTGTTATCCTTCTATGGCAAGCTAAACATTTTTATTCGGGAAGGCTTTTAAATAAGTTGACTTGTATGTTTAATTCTATTTTAATATTAAACATACAAGCCAACTTATTTAAAAGCCTTCCTGAATAAAAAAGGTTTAGCTTGCCATAGAAGGATAACTGAGGGAGGCATTATGTTATCCTTCTATGGCAAGCTATGGGAAGTAATAAAAGCAGGATAATAATCATCACCAATTCTACTTCTTTGAGATTTCTCCACTTGTTTTTCTCCTTAGCCATATCCAGAAGATCCAGCAGTGTATAAACCACTTTCCCAAGAAGAGCTGCAAAGGATAAAAAATGAAAAGAAGCAGAAACAAAATGAGAGAAAACAGAAGATATCAGAGAACCGTAAACATCTGGCCAGTGTACGAGTAGTACAGAAGAATCTTGTCTTTGTAGTAGGCTTGTCCCAGCGCCTAGCAGATCCAGAGGTAAGCAATTGCCAGACTTGTACTCCTTACACCCACCAAGTGCATTCAAAACGTTTGTTGCAGTTATTGTGACTGGAAAACAAGCTCTCGTCCAGACTCATTGACCTCTGAGTAGAGTTTAGTACCAGTCATAGTGTCCTTTGCATGATTGGAATATAAGCATCTGAGATCATTTTCTGCTATTTGGAGAGTAGGTTCCCTAAGAGGGTGCTAATGAAATACTATTTTGCCTCATGAATATTAACTTATAGGGATGTTACATGATCCTGTCTTCCCCCACACTGCTTTATACTGAGGTAAACCTGCTGGGTGATATACCTGATATTTTATTAAAAGTTGTCTCTTATTTTTATTTCATCTTAAGAGAGGCAGCTAGAAATTATATCTAGGTCTCACTGTTGAAAGGGGGGAGTGGCAATTAAATTGTGACATGACATAAAAATTGCTAATTGGCAGGACCAGTTGATTTGGGACTACATGTATAGTGTGCCACTATAGTCATATTGTAGAAGGAACTTCTCAGGCTTGAGGTGCTTTTCCTTGAATTATCAGATGGTAGCGATTATTAGAAATATAGTTAAAAGGTTCATCTGCCATATCACCAAAGGTTTTCCCGGGGAAGACAATTCTGGCCATGGTAATCCGTACCAGAATTACAAAAGTCATTTTATAATTTTCCTTTAAAAACAATAACCCAAGAACTTTGTTTGATGCCACCAGATAATTGTTTAAGAATACTCAGTTGCAGCATATTACTGTGATGACATTTGCTGGTCATTTGAGGGGACTTATGTTTCTTACAAACACAAGAATGGCCATCAGACTGGAAAAAATCAACTTATATCCCCATACCAAAAAAGGGAAATGCGAAAGACTGCTCAAACTTCCATACAGTGGTCCTTATTTCTCATGCCAGTAAGGTAATGCTCAAGATCCTGCAAGGAAGACTCCAGCAATACATGGAGCGAGAGTTGCCAGATGTTCAAGCTGGGTTTAGAAAAGGCAGAGGAACGAGAGACCAGATTGCCAATATCCGCTGGATAATGGAGAAAGGCAGGGAGTTTCAGAAAAACATCTACTTCTGCTTCATTGACTATTCTAAAGCCTTTGACTGTGAGGATCATAATAAATTGTGGCAAGTTCTTGGTGGGATAGGCATACCAAGCCACCTTGTCTCTCTCCTGAGGAATCTGTACAAGGACCAAGTAGCAACAGTAAGAACTTACCACGGAACAACAGAGTGGTTCAAGATTGGGAAAGGCGTACGGCAAGGCTGCATACTCTCACCCAACCTTTTTAATGTGTATGCAGAACACATCATGCGATGTGTGGGGCTTGATGAATGCAAAGCTGGGGTAAAAATTGCTGGAAGGAACATTAACAACCTCAGATATGCAGATGACACCACTCTGGTGGCCGAAAGCGAGGAGGAGCTGAGGAACCTTCTAATCAAGGTGAAAGAAGAAAGCGCAAAAGCCAGGTTGCAGCTGAACATCAAAAAAACCAAGATTATGACAACAAGAATGATTGACAACTGGAAAATAGAGGGAGAAAATGTGGAGGCCATGACAGACTTTGTATTTCTAGGTGCAAAGATTACTGCAGATGCAGACTGTGGCCAGGAAATCGGAAGACGCTTACTTCTTGGGAGGAGAGCAATGTCCAATCTCGATAAAATAGTAAAGAGTAGAGACATCAGACTGGCAACAAAGATCCGCATAGTCAAAGCCATGGTATTCCCCATAGTCACCTACGAATGTGAGAGCTGGACCTTAGGGAAGGCTGAGCGAAGGAAGAGAGATGCTTTTGAGCTGTGGTGTTGGAGGAAAGTTCTGAGAGTGCCTTGGACTGAGAGAAGATCCAACCAGTCCATCCTCCAGGAAATAAAGCCCGGCTGCTCATTGGAGGGAAGGATACTAGAGACAAAGTTGAAGTACTTTGGCCACATCATGAGGAGACAGCAAAGCCTAGAGAAGACAATTATGCTGGGGAATGTAGAAGGTAAAAGGAAGAGGGGCTGACCAAGGGCAAGATGGATGGATGGCATCCTTGAAGTGACTGGACTGACCTTGAAGGAGCTGGGGATGGTGACGGCCGACAGGGAGCTCTGGCGTGGGCTGGTCCATGAGGTCACAAAGAGTCGGAGACGACTGAATGAATGAACAACAACAAATGTTTCTTACATTTCTAAATGGCTTGAGGTTTGATATTAAGCACTGCCTTCTCCTATAATTTCCTCCATGATATTTATATTCAACATATGCAATCCTCTTCTAAGACTTCATCTGTTTGCTGAAATATGAATGACTGAAAGATGTAGGAGATTTTCAGTTGAGGAACCAATCTTATGGAATATCCTTTTCTCCATTGTTTCATACTTTTAGCACTGTTTGGTTCCATGGAACTAATGAATATCTGTTAAATGAAAGTATGATCCCGTTTTTCAGATCCAGAACAGAATTTCGTTATTCAAATGTTCACCTTTGGTATGTCGGGGGAAGCAACCTTCTCAAGCCTCCTCTATATGATGTTTGTCAGTTTTGTAATGTGTTGTTTTATAACTTGAAGTATATGTGTTACTTGATTTGCAGTTTCATTATCTCTATACACCTAGAGCAGAGGGAGGGGCTGCAGGTCACGTGACTGACTCAGTGACAGTTTAGAATGTTCACATTTAAACAGGATGACAGGAAATGTCAGTTGAGAAATGACTGTTAAGAGAAGTGTGTTGAACATTGAATGAGCTTGAGTATAGAAGTCTGTCAAAGTGCAGAAGCTCATGTTAGGAAGTTAGAAACTGTTTAGGCTTGTGTTTATTTTGAAAATAAACTCTTATTAAAGAAATCTGTATAAAGCAACATAGTTTATGAAGAAACTATTAAAGATTATAAGTTCAAGATACAGACTCTCTGAAACGTTACTGAAGTTTTTAACCCTTGACAAGTAATGTGCTTGTATGTTTAAATACATGATGTTATCAGTAAACAGAAATTATCTTTAAAAAAAATCGGCTTGTATCATTGTCTTTTGAAAGCATCAAACAGAAACAAAATATCTACACGCCCAGCAGTCATCTATTACCAAATGAGCTCTGCTACCCCAATTAGGTTGTGATCCTAACAGTTCATGATCTATACCTCGATGGTCAGTGATCCTAACAAGTCATGATCCATTATCCCCAATTTTCTAGGTACAGCAGTCTGGCATGTTTCCATTACTGGTGCATGTAAAAATTTATTTCAGCATCATTTTCTTATTTTTTTCATTAGAATTTTTCAAAGCTGCCAAAGTGTACAAGTAGAATTTAAACAATGTTGTAAATTTTGTTTAAGCTACTTGTCAGTTATGACATTTATATTAATTATATTCATATTCTATACAGGTTTTGAAAAGGCCAGAATATTTTGGGAAATTTGGTAAAATACACAAAGTTGTAATCAACAACAGCACATCATACGCAGGCTCACAGGTAAGATATTGCCGTCTTCACTTTGTCCTAGAGAATAAATAGAATTGACTAATAGTTTCTATGTGTGCGTATACTAGGTTAAAAACATTCCAGACAAATTTTCCACTGCTGTTTTACTGTGAATGTAGTAATACCAGAGACCAATTAATTTTACCTCAAAACCTACCAGTAAAATAAACTGAAATGACTTGAAGTTACCTTATAGACACGTGCCCGAATCCTCTCATTTCTTTGCAATAGTTCTTTAGCTACATTTCTCCATACAAATCTTTTCAAATATGCAATCATATTCCAACCTGAAGGGTGTCATGATTTATTCCAGTCATTTTGTTTGTACACATGTACTGAAAATGGACTACATAGTTTTTCAAGAGGCAAGATGTGCCTTTATGACATTCATTTACTTTGATTAAACTGATGGACGAAACATTGAGATCGACATATGAATACCATACTAATGTTTAGCTTTATTTTCATCTCAGAGTGTGCCATTTTCCTTCAAATTGGTTAGTAAAAAGGAAGGTATTATTTTAAGCAATTGGATTTCTAACAGTAAAAGAAACAGATATGTAAAATAAAATGTTAAGGGAAGAAAGAAATCTAAATTTGAAGTAAGGGTTTTTCAAAACGAACCATGGCATTCATACTTTTTATAAATGGTGATCAGACGGTTATCAATAGCAAATGCTGCTGTATGTTACTCCTGTCTACAAAATTTCCAGTTCACAGACAGGAATACACTTTAATTGAGTTTCAAAAGTCACTATGCCCAAAGCTTTATATAATTTCTAGTTGATGTAAAACTTTACATATGGGGAAGAAGATGGATTTTAAGTACAAGACATAGTTATTTGCAGGCCTTTCACTTGATACTGCATAAGGTGTGTAGGAGTCAGGAAACGTCTTAAAACGCTGCTTACTACATGATGTTAATACAGTTTCACACTGTAGAGGATTTTTTAAAATTAAATTTTGATAGTAATGAGTTATTCAGGAGCACTTTTATTCTCTACTGGCTGTACCTGATTAATTGCTTTCCATTGAGCTAAAGTAGAAAGTTGAAACAGAAGATGTTTTCTCATGGTATTTAAAACCAGTTCTGTATTATTGAACAAATAATGTAACTTCACACAATTCTAAAGTACTTAAAGAACTATTTTTTAAACTTAAATCCTTTTGAACCAAATCTAGGGGCCAAGTGCAAGTGCATATGTAACCTACATCCGGTCAGAAGATGCACTCAGAGCCATACAGTGTGTCAATAATGTAGTGGTAGATGGAAGAACACTTAAGGTAATGTTTCTTATTCTATGTTTTGTAACTATTTTCAATTCTGTAAGAAAAAGCATAGTAATCCTAATTAAGTTTCATTGAAAAAGCATTTCATAACATAATGTATGTCATAACAATATTGGTTGCCTGTCATCTGTCGGACTCAATTAATGATGTTGATACTTGTTTGCACAATCTTAAATGATATAAAACTCTATCTTGAAAAGTACTTCTCTCATATTGTAAAATTGTGTGGTGATGCCTTTTCCAGATGACAGCAGTGGGCATGGACTGTGGTTTAATGACTTGTGATGGAGCCTTCACAACAGCTCCCCAATTACCGAATCTTTCCCTGGGGAATTACAGTCAGTCCACATTGCTGAGTTTTAGGTTTCACCTGACTGGGATCTTACTGTTCTAATTTTGTGTGTTGCTGTTTTAGTTTACTTTAATGACTGATGTTCTTAATTATATACAAACTGGTAATTTTATTGTACACTTCTCTGGAGTTCTATTGCATGGTTTAATGCTGCTGCTGTTCCCCTGAGACTGGGTGTTTAAGTAGTGATGGTTAATGCCTTCCCATTTTATTCCTGAGCATTATATTACCTAAAGCTGGATTTTAAGATATTTGGGGAAGCAGATTCATTTTCACGGTATAATGTTTTGTATCCTTTATTGTTCTTAACATGTTTTGTTTTCCATTAGGCATCTTTAGGTACCACAAAATACTGCAGTTACTTTCTGAAGAACATGCAGTGTCCAAAACCAGACTGTATGTATCTACATGAACTAGGGGATGAAGCCGCCAGTTTTACAAAAGAAGAGATGCAGGTAGGTGTGTGTGTGAATCGGCAACAAGAATTGTCTCACAATTTTTTGATGTTTTGGATTCCACAATTTCAGCTCTGGGTTAATCAATGGCATTCAACGACAATGATAATCTATAGCTTAAATTCACCATTATGGGAACTTAGAGCCTGGCAAAAAAAAAAAAAATCAGTATTAATCCTTTATCTTAGTCTGTTCCTTATTTGTAAAATGGAGATGACCAGAGCAGGGTTGAGAAGAAACACAATAAAGAATGTTAAGCATCATTTCAAATATATACATGTTTTGAGCCAGGAGAAGTAGTAGTTCATGTTCTTATTGCCATTTTATGGAAGACTTGTGTTCCAACTGTCCTCGATGATGTTTGCTGCACCAACCTCCACAAATTGAATTGGTCTCCCTTTTGTGAAACAATGCAGAACCCGTTGAACCATCTTTTCCAACCTGATGTTCTCAGGTTGCTCTGTTCGCTCAGGGTTTATAATAGTTAGACAGATATGTGGGGACTAAGTTGGGAAAATCTGAACTATAACATAGTAAAGGTAAAGGTTTCCCTGACATTAAGTCGTCATGTCAAACTATTGGGGGTGGTGCTCATCTCAATTTCCAAGCTGAAGACCTGGCATTGTCCATAGACACCTCCAAGGTCATGTGGCCAGCATGACTGCATGGAGTGACATTACCTTCCCGCCAAATTGATCTACTCACATTTGTATGTTTTGAGCTGCTAGGTTGGCAGATGCTAGACCTAACAACGGGAGCTCACTCTGCCCCTCGGATTCGAACCGCCAACCTTTCAGTCAGCAAGTTCAGCAGCTAAGTGGTTTAACCTGCTGCGTCACCAGGGGGCCCGAACTATAACACTGCTAGGTCTAAAGTAATTTTAAAATGTAACTTAACAGCTTACATATTGTGGTAATTGAAATGGGAATTCCATCGTTCACATATGAAATATGGTCGTTGTCAAAAACTGCACTGAAATAAGCTTTCATTTAAATTAGAAAAGTCTTAATTCAATTTGCAACAAACCTTATTTCTGTTTCTGGAAGCAACAAAAGGAGTGTGACTCACTCTTATAAAAAAACAGTACTGTTATCAGATTCAGGAGATTTGGGAAGAAGTAAAGAATAGATTACCCTAAAGCAGTGGTTTTCAACCTGTGGGTTCCCATATGTTTGGGCCTTCAACTCCCAGAAAGCCTAACACCTGGCAAACTGGCTGGGATTTCTGGGAGTTGTAGGCCAAAACACCTGGGGACTCAGAAGTTGAGAACCACTGCCCTAAAATAACTTTTTTGAATCCACAGATGGGCACTTCAAGTTAAGCTTTTATTATTTGATTATGATAAACTAATTTGTTGTGGAATGCTCACCTTAAATTACTAGGATACATTAGATTATTACATGTTTTCACCCCAGGCTGGCAAGCATCAGGAATATGAACAGAAATTACTACAAGAACTATATAAGTTAAATCCCAACTTCCTTCAGTTGTCTACAAATGCGGTTGACAAGAACAAGAACAAAGTGACTTCACTACAGAGGTATGATGCATAAATACAGGTTTTATGCCAGTGTTTTAACCCTGTATTAAACCCATGTTTTTCTTTTCAGTCAGCTTTCTGCTTCACCATTGTACTGCTTAAAGCGTTACATAGAACATCTTGCTTCCTTTGGATTACTTCCCTTGTTTACTTGTATTTGTATTTAGTTCAATTGAAGCTACCTTTTCTATTACATAGGTATATGGTGAAAAAGGTCATCTCATTACATATACCCCTATTGATAATGTCTGGAGATTCAGTCTAAGTTCAGTTAAGGCTCAACAGAGGATCTCTACTATTCTAATGTATTCTTGTACTATCAGCAAGATCTGTCTTCTGACTGGAAATGCAGCATATCAGAATTACTCATTTAAAATACAACACCACATTGCTGTGAATAGAATGGTTTAGTCTTTCTGAAAGCTGAGGTTGCCATAAACATTTCATCAAAAATACAAAGGTAATGTTAATGCAAATGTTCCGATTCTTAGCACCTTATCAAATTGTGCATCCATTTGCCATTTGTGCTCCAGTATATTGTAGTGGGTTGAGACAGTGCAACACAGCCTATATGCCATTTTAATAAGACCACTTCACTGGTTCATTTCTGGAACACCTTAATTGGGTGGCAAAACTGGTGTCAATATTAAGACTCCAACATTGTGTTTGCAGATTATCTCTTGTGTTAAATTGTTCCTCTAACTGTCATCACCTTCAGCTATCATTTTCATTGTCACAATGGAATGAGCTGTGTGGGAAAATTCTTTTCAAATCAACACTAGTACTTCCTGGCTTTAGTAATCAATGATAGATAAGAATTAGTTCCTTTCAAATAAATTTCCTTACTATAAATTATTTTTCAAATATGCTCTCTAGATACTTGTTTGGGGTTCAGTTATGCCATGTTGTCCATTGCTTCTTTCTCTTGGTCTCTGTAGAATCACACATATGGTAGTTTGCACCTGCACAGCAATTTTGGAACCCTCTAGAAAGCTTTTTAGGCTGTTGTGGCTACATCCCCGCCCACCTTTCTCAGAAGGCATACAGCCAGTGAGAGGGACTGTAGCCTCAGTTCCTTTCTTCCGCCGCCATCACAGCAGCATTAGGAATTTTTCTAAACATATAGCTACTTACCTGACCTAGGACTGTTTTAACAATGATGTTTTTACTTGATCCTTAAAGTTTGTTTCACATGCTGACCTTGAACTTCGCTTGACTACTCTGCTATGCTCCTACCTTGATCTTGGACAGTCTGACTACTCTTACTTTACTCACAGACCAATATGTCTACAGCACTCTTTAAGAAATGTTTAGTTACCTGATTCAGATGGACACACTCTGTGCCTCCTCTGTTTCAGGGAGACCCATTTTGTGCAAGTTTTGTGCAAGAACTGAGGCTACAGCTCCCTTCCCCCCCCCCCCCCCCCCCCCGCTATATGCCTTCTGGGGAAGGTGGGCAGGGCTATAGCCACAAGAGCCTAAAAAGCTCTCTCGAGGGTACTGAGTCCGCTGCACAGGTGCAGAAACTACCTAGGTGCGAATTTCAGGGATGACCATTCGAAGAAACATGGTTACAGGTAAGCAACCATTCCTTATTAGGTCATGTTTCTCAACCATATGAAACTTCATTTCTTTTAGGAGAGTTGATGAAATATTTACAAACTTTGATTTTCAACAGTAGAATTTAAATTTAAGACAAGGTAGCTTTTTCTTTTTCTTATATCTTTGCAGATACATTTGACTCTGAACGGGTAGGCTGTTTGTTTGATTTTATCATTTGAGCATCTCCTTTTCAATAATGATCCATTCCTAGTAGGTGCTGACTATTGCTTTAGTGTCTTCTTCAAGAGACAAACACTGAATATCAAAGAACATTGACATTTCAAGTGGTCCAAAAGATAACGAAGAAATAGTAGGCAAAAGGTGTATTCTGAAATGGCAACAAGTTTCTGAAATGGCCAGTCTCTGCAGTAGGAATTTATCTAAGATTTCATGAGCCTTGACATCCATGTTAATTTTATCTGACTTCTGAAACAGAGTGGGACTTTCCCAATACTCATTGATTTATAAGTACATCAACAGTCTTTTAAATTTTCATTGAAATGCTTCATAAGATCTCAGAAAGTTCGAGAAATGATGCAATTGCAGAAAATGCTAGGTTCTTGCTACTCTCTTGTCATCTATCTTGGATTTTTTTTCAGTTTGCTACTCTTAGCAAGAAAATATGACTTTATTTTTTAAGCTCAAATTTCAGCTTTCTTCGTTAAGTGACAGTTATGTTGCCTTAAAGAGGGCTTTCTACTCAAACTGAAAATAGAACTGCTGCAAAAGAATACTTCATCACACTCATCTTTGTCATCCTTGGACTGTTACAAAAAAAGTCTCTGCAAAAGCCTTATTCTTTATTCTATAGACAAAGGCAAATTCCTATTGCTTTTTGATTTCACGCAACTCTTATGGCTCACTCATGAGTTATCAACCATAACATCTGAAGAAAAACAAAGATTTGACAATGGCACATTTATATATTACTGTGGACTTTGGCACACACAGTAGGGAAGCATATAAATATGACATTTCATTCTTGCCTTGATAAATGAGATAAATGCAGGAAGAAATCCAGAAACAGCAAAGGTAGACAATGAAGAATCTGTATGAAAGATAATAATATATTTTATTTTAGGTAGGATCTTTGACTGGCTTGTTTTAAAAGATGGTGTGTCCCATATTTTTCTTCAGATCAGTTTTGAGAACCTATGCATTCATTACATTGGAAGAAACAAATATTAGGGCTTCCACACAGTTGTGTTCCCAACCCATTCAAGACAACTGCACATTTATATATTTTAAATTCTTTGTAGGGATGGTACCTTCATAGAGTAACAGAAAACTAAGGAACCAGTGAGCATAAAGGGGCTTTCTTTGTTTTAAATCTCCTGCCTGACTCACCTGGCAGGGTAGCCATGCTCTCCACTTTTTGTATTTACAGTGCATTTACAGTGCACAAGTAGCACCCAGCTAAATAGGATAAGCCTCATGATTTGCTCTGATTGGCTAATTGGTGTGGACTTGGGAGAATACCTCTTCCCTGTGGTACGCCCGCCAGATATTTAAACCAACATGGCTGCTTCTCCATCTCAGTTGCTCAAAAATATATTGGTAGGATTTGTGTGAAGAAAGAAATTAAATAACAGCTACGTAGACATAAAATTGCCTGAATTGTACACTTTTATTCAGGCACTTCAATAATAATAATAATAATAATAATAATAATAATAATGTTTTTAAATTTATAAACCACCTCTTTTGATGGCTTGAGAAACAAAGTCAAAAACATATTAACATAAAATATATACAATAAATTACATAGACAAAAACACACAAATATACAGAATTGACATATAGTAGCAATAGAATGTAAATAAAAACTCATGATTAAGAATTGACTGGGCAGGCCTGCCGGAAGTTTATTCAATAAGTAGTGTTTATTACTAGTGTGGGTTTTTTTTTAAAGTTGACTTCTGGAGTAAATGATTGAACTGAGAAAGCAAGGTAATGGTGGGGAGCTTTGATTTACTGGGACTGATAAAGTAATTCTTAAGGACACTCGAAGAATACAGCACATCAGCTGGAAGACATGGGTAATTGTATTCATAAAACCCCAGAGCACATCTTCATGAAATAAACATTTTGAGACCTCCATATCTTGATAGGCTGATGCACCAAGAAACTTATAGATGAAAGGGCGAACAGTTGGCCTGATGCAAAAACAGTCCTTTCCTACACTCTAACTCAGTCACAGAATATATGTTGAAGACCTCCTTTTTTCTCTCCGTCGTTGATGGTGTCAGAAATAATTTCCCCAGTGTTTCAATTTTCAAACTTTCTCCATAATTTGAACTCTCTTTTACTTTCACCTCTTTCCAGACCCAACAGTAATAACAAAGATGCCTGGCCATCATTACTGAGTTCAAGTAAATCAGTCAACGGCTTAACAATGGAACACAGGAAAACGCCTCCTATTTTAGAAAATGGCACAGACCCAGAACATATGACTCCAGATGGTCCAGATTCAGATTTCGGGTAATTGTGCTGCCTTTTATATTTTAGTTAGCTTTCTTTCTCCCTCACTGATGTGGAGGGATGATTCTCTAACCTCTGTCAGAAGAGCTGGATTCGAATTCTGATAAAAGTGAAGAAATAAAAAGCAATTGTGGAGAAAGTTGCAATAGGAAATGCCTCTGTCTAGACCAGTGGTTCTCAACCTGTGGGTACCCAGATATTTTGGCTTTCAATTCGCAGAAATCCAAACAACTGGTAAACTGACTGGGATTTCTAGGAGTTGTAGGCCAAAACACCTGGGGACCCACAGGTTGAGAACCACTGGTCTAGGCCAGCAGGCTTTCAAAGGTAAGCATTGTGAACAAGGCAAGACATTTTTAAACATTTGCCATCTGGGTCAGTGTTCTAACAATGTTCAACACATAGCCTGGAGTACTCCTTGAGAAAACACTTTATGGTAGGAACTCGGTCATCCTCTAGAAGGCCTTCAGTTGACTGACTTGAATACTTTGAACTGGATTGTCAGATCTGAATACTTTTTGTTCTTCACCTAGCTGCAAGTTGCATCAGCTTTTCTTCCTTCCAAAGACTTTTTAAAAATTTGCCTTTAACACCTCAAAGAATCACGAGAAACATTGTTTTGTAATTACATGTTGGATCTAGAGTATACTTATAGAACTTCTCATAACTTCCTTATAATTCTGATTTGGGAAAATGCTTGTCTTACTGAATGCATACCATTACAGTGTGGAGACTACTTTCTTGGAAACTACTCTCACAGCATTAAGTGGAGGAGCAGAGAACTGACGTAAAAGACACCTGACTTTAATTTATCTAATTCACATATTTCTGGTGTGCTGAAGAACCAAGATCATTTTGAGATCGAATCTATGCCAGATTAGTAACACATCATCTAGGCTTGAAAAATTAATAAAAACAACCAAAGATCTTTTATTCTTGTTTTTCATTAATACATCCTGTTCAATTATCTCTTGACAAACTCTGAATACTTCTGCTCACTCAAAAACATGTCCTATGAACATATCTAAGTTTTAACACAGTCTGCAATCTGCTTTAGTTTCCCATTGTAGATTAACTTGGCATTATTGAAACATGCTGGTGATGCTTAATATATCGAACATCTGGTCGTTATTTGTGTTTCAATTATTTGTGTAGGAATATTTTATATTTCTAGAATAGTTTAAACAAGCTAGGATCGAAAGGTCTTCATGTAGAAGAAGGCTTTTGCATCTATCCCTGTTGTGTTCTCTTCTATTTTCTACATTCTGTCAGAGCAGGGTTCAACAGAGCATGAAATGGCTGCAGTTGGAAAGAAAAATGGACAACTCCTTTGAGATAGATGTTCTTTCCTCCCTCAGTGGGATTCTTCGAATTCTAGCTTTTCTTATTGTTAGTTTTATTTATGAGATGTCCTGGTACAGTCCTTCCTCAGATCTTCTACGTGGGCTAAAGATGTAATCCAGATTTGCAGAATCTGTTATATTTGAGTTCATACTTATTTTTAGACAACTTTTGAACATTTGGCGCCTACTTTGTGAAACATCTGTTCACTGCATAAAACTGAAACACTGTAGGATATATCTAATAAATGAAAGTCACTAGATTTCTATTATTTTACTCTAAAAAGTCATTTTTAGAACTTGAATATTCTGAGTATTTAATATAAAAATTCATTTTATTATGCGATATGAAATACTTTATTAAGCAATTAAATAAAAACAATTCTGCTTGAACTTGTTTTGTTAACAAATTATTCTTTCTAATCGTGTATGTACTATTGACAGTTTGGAAAAAAAACAAATTTAAATATCTTTTTTCAGCCTTTAAGCTTATAGTAAGTCTGCAAATGTGCTTTGGACTGTCCCTTTTGTCAGTAGAGTCTGAAATAGTCCAAACTTAGACTGCAGTTGTAACATAGGAGTCACTAGATTTCTATTATTTTACTCTAAAAATCCATACCTCTAAAATATTTTGTAGAAAATTCCTTCTTCTAGTGATTACATTCAGATGAGATTTCTATAGCTTGGATTGTCCAGTCATATGTTGTTGACTTGCTTTTGAATTTTAATTGTATTTCATTGTATAAAGAATTTGTGAGTGCCTAGTCAACATTAAGTGAGTTGCTATCGTCAGCATCACATCTTAAAATTTTAAGCGTTGAAAGGAGAAAATAATTCTTCTCATTTGCATTCAGAGATAGGGACAAAACTCTCATAGCCTTTCATTTATTCTTGAGTTTATTTTGTTTTGTGGGGGGGGGGGTAGCATAAAGAAATATCTGTTTTAGGGGAAAAAATACACACTAAATATGATTAGACTTTGAATTGAAGGAAATTGATAATATGTTTGTGTCTTTAAAATCCTGAAATGCCATTCAAAATACAGGGTCATAAAACTTAGGTGATCAGACTTGGATGCTGACATTTGATTTTTGGCTGCCTTTCATATCTCTAACTCATTTTGTTTCTTCATACTACATATTTTCTCTAAAAAACAACATTTACACAGTCACATCTGTACACGTAGGGAGAGGACTGGACTGAGCCTGAGACTCACTTACTGAGAGTGAAATCTTGGAGGCCAAATAATGGCTGAACAGATCCAAGTCTTAGTCTTTTTTTTTTTTTTTGAAAATATTTTTATTAATGAGTATTATAGCACTGAAAAAAAGAATAAAGCTTTTACATTAAAAGTGGGAGAACATTGTTGTTGTGAATAGAAAAGTAGGAAAGGAGAGAGAAGTGTTAAAAAGGAAAAAAGAAAAAAAAACCCAAAGCAATAATAAAAAAGAAAAAAAAAACAAAAAGAAAAAATGAAAGGACCTCCATCTAATCTTTGTTGGTCTTTGGTATTTTTTTCTATGTTTATAAGAAATAGTTTTTCTTCGTGTCTTCCGTGAAATGCACACCTATGGGTTCTCCTGTGCGCATGCGCAGCAATCCGGAACTTCTAGAATTTTAATGAATTTTTAAATGATTATTTTAGAGAATAAAGACAGGCCCCGCCCACTCTCCGCCCCCCCGGTATATCAGCCCCCGCAGGCGTCCCAGAGGTAGTTCCTTTTTCCGCGCCAAACAGGCAGCATCGTCAGGACTTCTCCTTCTTCTTTTCGGACTCTATTGGCTTTTGACCAGGACTCTCTTCGACTACCAGACCTCTCCTTCCCCTGACCACGGACCGGCTGACGACTATTCTATCAGGCTAGATGTCTTCCCTCTGTTTTAAAAATTGTTCCTCCTGCGGGACTAACCTCCCTGAGGCAGACAAACACTCTAAATGCCTCCTATGTCTGGGAGAGACCCACAATCTCCAGACTTGTGAGATTTGCCTGAGCTTCACCTCCAGAGCTCGCAAAGGCAGAGATGCCAGATTAAAAGCTCTTTTGTATGAGCGGGCCCTGGCCCCGCAAGCTCCTCCCGCTCCCTCCCAATCCTCCCCCGTTCAAAATACCTCCCAGCCTCCCTCCCCACGCGTTGGGGATAGGCGGGATGGGGAACAAGCGGGCTCTCCCACTGTGGAGCCGCAGAAAAAGAAAGCAAAATCAGCTAAGCAGACCACGAGGTCTTCAAAAACAAAAGAGAAATCAAACAAACAAAAAAAGGGACGGCAACTCACTGGCACACAGCCCTTGAGTCCCCCTGTATTGCAGTCTGTGCCTTTTCTCCCCGGTTCCACTATGCAGCTCCAGGAACCGCTCCCCTCTCTTCTCCACATGGAAGACCCCTCCCATCTCCCTCCTCTCGAGCTCCTGGCTCCACATATGGAGCTGGAACCGCAGCCTCCTCCGGACGCTTCCCTCTCCCCCCCGCCTCTCCCACCCTCTCAGAACTCACCTCCTCCTTCACTCAGCCCTCCCCAATCCCCGGAACCAGAGGAGTCACCTTCCTCGGCTCGGCCCAGCGCCTCTGCGCACCCCAGCGGGCGCCGCCGCCGCTCTCCATCCCCGGATCCACGCCAAACTACAACTCCTTCTCTTCCCCCTCCCAAAAGGACACGCACAGTGCCTCCTTCCCACCAGCAGCCTTATGGGTACCAGGAATACCCTTATTATATGTACCCTCCCCCTCCTCCCTTCCCGGCTTATCCTTTCTACTACCCACCCCCCCCCCCTGACTCATTCAAGGGGATGCACCCTCCTCATTACTCTGACCCAAACCTTCCCCAACCCCCCCGTGAACCTCCTTCAGCTACACTCTCTCGGCCCCCAGACCCCCAGGGAGACATGGATCCACAGGTTTTCAATCTAGAACCGGCTATGCCTCACCAAATTGAAACAGATACAATTGATTTGGAGGCCACGAGTGACACACCAGTCATTCAAGACCCCCAACCAGACCCTGACCCGTCTCCTCAACATTTGGAAGATTTTAAAAATTTCTCAGCTCTGCTAATAAGGCTTGCCAAAGCCTTAAACCTCACCACTCCTGAACCTTCAGATACTGTATCAGACCCATGCTTTACATCCACTGAACAACAAACACCTACATCCACTGTGTTGCCCACACTTCCATTTCTCTTGAAAATCCTAAAAAATACAGGAGTTGCGCCAGCCTTGGTTCCAGCAACCCCTAAAAGAGCAGAAAATTTATACCGTATTGATCTTTCTACAGCCTCATGGCTCGCGAAGATGCCTAAGGCAAACTCTGTGGTGACCGATGCTCAACCAAAACCAACCCAAACAAACCAAGCATCTCCCTCTGACAAAGAAGGGAGAAAGCTAGATACTATGGCCAAAAAATTCTACTCCTCAGCGTGCCTTTTCGCACGCATGGCCCATTATGGGGTTTACATGAGTGTTTACCAGACCTTACTCTGGAACAAGATATCCCCTTACTTAGAACTCTTACCACCAGCTGAACAACCAATGGCTAAGGCTTATCAACAAGAAGCCCTTCTCTTAGCCAAACTGCAAAAAGACCTTGCAAGAAACACTGCTGATAATTCTGGAAAACTAATTGCAGGATCAGTAGCCCTTCGCCGTCATGCATGGCTTAGAGCTGCTATCCTCTCTCAATCTCAACGTTCTCTCATTGAGAATCTCCCTATGGATGAGGCAGGTCTATTTAACCCTGAGACTGACTCACAGCTTAAACACTCTCACGAGATGAAGCAAACAGTGTACAAATATGACCAACAACCGTACACTTACCAACGGCAGCGTTGGGGCTCCTACTATTTTCGCCCCCACTATTACAACAAACCTTACAACACCTCATTCTACAGAGGACGACAGCGACCATATGCGCCCACTGCAGCCACGAGACGCCCTCCACTTCCCGCAAGAGGTCAGTACCGTGGTACCAGACCCCCAAACAACAACAGAAGACGCTTCTAGTATACCCATTCCCCCTTCCCCAACCCAACACCTCACTTACCTCAATAGACTACATTCCTTCCTCCCACAATGGCAATCCATAACCACGGACACTTGGGTCCTTGATATAATTGATAGAGGTTATGCAATTGAGTTTAAGAACTACCCACCTGTTGGGAAGGTCATTATCACACAACCCTCCCAGACCATATGGGACGAGGTTCACTCCTTGCTCATTAAAGGAGCAATCTCCTCCATACCTTCACACACATCTAACACCTGCTTTTATTCCCGGTATTTTCTCATAGACAAGAAAGATGGCGGACTACGGCCCATTTTGGACCTCCGCAAACTCAACACCTTTATCTCCCCACGCAAATTTCGCATGGTCACTCTTCCCAGCATCCTTCCCTTCATTCCCGAAGGGGCATGGTTAGCAACGATTGACCTGCGGGATGCATACTTCCACATCTCAATCAGACACTCCCATCGAAGGTTTCTTACCTTTACGGTCCAGAATTACCATTTTTCGTTTAATTCCCTACCCTTTGGTTTGTCTACCGCCCCCAGGGTGTTTACTAAATGCATGGCGGTCATCGCCGCTCACCTCCGACAACAAGGCATAACAGTCTTTCCGTACCTGGATGACTGGATGTTGGCCTCGACTTCAAAGTCTCAATTATGCACAGATATTCATTACACCTTATCTCTTTTGCAGGATCTCGGCCTAGTGGTGAACCACGAAAAATCTCATCTTCAACCAACTCAACGCATCCAATTCATAGGAGCCATCATAGACTCCACACTCCAAAGAGCCTTCCTCCCAGAGGACCGCTTTTTGAAACTTCAACAGGCTATCCTTTCACTCATCCAAGCACAACAAGCCTCAGCTTGGGCTATCCAATCTATACTTGGCCATATGGCATCTACCACCAGTGTGACCCCCTTTGCCCGGCTTCGGATGAGGCCGCTGCAGAACTGGTTCATCAGAACGTTCGACCCTCTCCGCGATCCACAGTCCCGGATCCTATACCCCCCACACACGGTGCTACACTCCCTCACATGGTGGACAAGAGCACTCAATGTCCGCCTAGGCATGCCATTCATTCTACCACACCCGTCCATGTCCCTGACAACAGACGCTTCCAACTCAGGCTGGGGAGCACATCTCAAGGGATTCAAAGTCAGCGGCCACTGGCTCCCCCAGGAGCGCCGCCTTCACATAAATGCACTGGAAATGATGGCAGTGGAGAAGGCCCTCCGAGCCTTCGCCCGTATCACCTCCAACCATATAGTCCAAATAGTAACAGACAACACCGCAGTCAAATATTACATCAACAAACAGGGGGGAACTCGTTCCCAAATACTGACATCAATCTCAACCCGCATCTGGGAATGGTGCATTCAGAGAAACATCCTCCTCTCGGCCATCCACCTACCGGGCCAAGACAACACATTGGCAGATTCTCTAAGCAGAACATCAAAGAACAACCACGAATGGCACCTCCACAGATCCCAATTCCAAGCCATCACACACAAATGGGGGATGCCCACAATAGATCTATTCGCATCCCCAGTAAACACTCAATGCCCAACATACTGCGCAAGACTCCCCCCTCACGTATCCCCAGGTTGTCTCGGGGACGCATTCCTCTTCCGGTGGACAATGAACCTCATCTACATGTTTCCACCCCTCCCTCTCCTATCCCCTGTCATAGCCAAGATAATGCAAGACAAATCGGATTGCATTCTGATCGCCCCTTGGTGGCCACGCCAACACTGGTTTGCCACGCTCCTCCAAATTTCCAACAGGGAATACTTCCATCTCGATCCCTTCCCAGACCTCCTCACGGTGGAGAACGGGCTCGTTCTCCACCCAGACCTCCCCTCCCTCCGCCTAACGGCATGGAGGATCAGACCACAATAAATCTATCGGAGGAAGTATCACGCATACTCCTCGCCGCTCATAAACCATCCACCACAAAATCTTATGAGTATAAGTGGTCATTATTCACTACATTCGCAAAATCAGTTGGACACAACCCTTCCACAGCCCCCGTCCCCATAGTGTTGAACTTCCTAGTCCACCTTTCCAATAAAGGTTTTTCCCTCTCCTCAGTTAAGTGCTACCTAGCGGCTATATCATCCTTTAGAAGAAAATGTGGCTTGCCGTCCCTTTTTCAAGATCATTTGGTTCAATTGTTTTTGAAAGGATACAAGAATATCCACCCGCCTGTCGCCCCCCCTCCCCCACAATGGAGCCTAGAGCTGGTGCTATCCCAGCTGTCAAAACCGCCCTTTGAGCCCATGGCCTCCAATGACATATCTCACCTCTCTTGGAAGACAGCATTCCTGGTGGCCATCACCTCGGCCAAAAGAGCCAGTGAACTCACAGCCCTCAGATCGGACCCACCGTATGTGAGGTTCCACGAGGACAAGGTTGTCCTTCGGACCGATGTCACTTTCCTAACTAAAGTAGTCTCTCACTTCCACATGTCGCAAGACATCATATTACCAGCATTCTTTCCGAATCCATCGTCCCCACTAGAGGTGGCCCTCCATTCTCTAGATGTCAAGAGGGCCATTTCATTCTATTTGCATAGGACATCCCCTCATAGGAAATCCCCAAGACTCTTTTTAAAATACAGGAAAGACATGATGGGGCACCCTGTCTCTTCCCAGGGTATAGCCTCTTGGATCGTTTCAACGATCAAACTAGCCTATCAATTGGCAGGAAAGCAGCCACCATCTCACGTGGTGGCACACTCAACCAGATCACTCTCCACATCCCAAGCCTTTTTGCGTGGAGTTCCGCTTGATCAGATCTGTAGAGCGGCAACATGGTCCACACCGTCCACGTTTGCATCACACTACAAACTGGATGTGTTGGCCAAAAAAGATGCAGCCTTCGGCAGAGCCGTACTGTTTTCCTGTGTGGCATGACCCACCTCCAGGTCAGTAGCTTGCTATTCACCCATAGGTGTGCATTTCACGGAAGACACGAAGAAAAAATAAAGGTTGCTTACCTGTAACCGTATTTCTTCGAGTGTCTATCCGTGAAATTCACACAACCCGCCCATCCTCCCCTCTGTCATGCCTCCATTAAACTTCTATTTGGCGCTAGGGGAACTACCTCTGGGACGCCTGCGGGGGCTGATATACCGGGGGGGCGGAGAGTGGGCGGGGCCTGTCTTTATTCTCTAAAATAATCATTTAAAAATTCATTAAAATTCTAGAAGTTCCGGATTGCTGCGCATGCGCACAGGAGAACCCATAGGTGTGAATTTCACGGATAGACACTCGAAGAAATACGGTTACAGGTAAGCAACCTTTATTTCACGCCTCCACTGTTTCTTCTTTATAGTTTACTCTTTTATATAATAACCTCTATTTTCCATTGTCTAAGATAATCTTTTACCGGGTCCCAGTTTGTACGTTTCATTGGTGTTCCTTGATTTGACGTTAGCCAATATGTTAGTTCATTCAAGTCTTTGTCAAAATGGCCAACTCTGTTCTTCTAGAAAATAAAAGCGAATTGGTCTCTTAATAGTCTCTTAAGATGTTTGTGTTTTTCTATAAGTGCCGTTTTACTCATCCTACTATAGTTTTAATGAACTTGTGTTTTTATTGTGCCGATGTGATGTGATATGATGTGGCACAAGGTTTGTATGCTGGAGCTGTGAATCTGATGGAGGTCTGTCACTTTTATATGAAGATACATTATATATTCTTGTAGCTAAAGTTGTGCTTTATAGATGTTTATTAGTTTCTCTTTTCCCTGCTTCATTAAAAAATTAAAATGAGACAACAAAAGCTGCACCAATAATATCAATCAGTGCATTTTAGTTGATTGTATGTGCGTAAATATATGGCACTGAAAACCATTCTTCTCTCACAGAGATCTAAGAAAATAGGTAGCATTTGAATGCCAATTTCATCTAGATTTTTTCTTTAACTCTGTTTCAGGAGCTGTCTGACTTTTGGTTAAGCTTCTCATTTGTAGATTTATTATTATTATTATTATTATTATTATTATTATTATTTTGCTGAAGTTGACATGCTACTCCCTCTCTTGTAAGCTTCCTTAAAATCCCTCTTTCAAGGAAGATCCATATGTCAATAACTTGACTTGCCAGAATATGCAGTTGTTAACTTTATTGAGTCTTATTTGAACAACTTAGGATAATACTCAGGTTTAATATGGCTCTACCAAATGTCATATTACTGTATTTTAGACTGTTAGTGTTTCAATAGCCACATCTACATCTTTGTAAACAGTAATTTCACTGTCATTGTTGAGCTAGATAGATCTTTGAAAACAAATTTCCCTCCTTATGCGTATTAGACATATTTGTCATTGGCATTGCCTTGTGTACAAAGGGATGCATTTGTACAACTCTGTGAATAGAATATGACATTACCGATGTTGAGATGCATTTAGTCTCGAAGTTACAGAATCTTTGCATTCTTTCATTTCTGGATTTCTAGTACTTGGCTTGGTAGCAAAATGGCAAGAGTAGACCATTCTTTGGTTGAACTGCCATCTCACCAATTTTTGTTAGTAACTCAAAAGTAAGATTTACTTAAAATTACAAGTATATTTACCTTTTCAGTCTGAATGCAGCTAGAACCACACATTCCAGTTTGCATGCCTAACTCAATCTCCTTTGCTCGTTTACCTTTTGGCAGCACTTGATTACTGTACTATTATCACTGTTCCTTGCTCAACCCATTCTCTTTCTGCATTTTGTGATTTGTGGTCTTGTCTTATCCTTTTCTGGCTCTTTTTGTTGCACTTTTGTTTGACAGGTGAGTGGAAGCAGGAATTTCACTTTTATTTCCTGTTCAATTTAAGCCAATTAAATTGTTCCAGAAAAGAAAAAGAAAAAATATATATGTGTTATTTAGGGGCACATTCACTTGCTCCTTTACTCTGTCTACCTACCCCTGCTTCTTACCTACTTGCCCTGCCCAAAACTCAATATACTTTATGTATTGAGGTTTTCTGGGCCCCATCAAGCTCAAATTATCTTTCTTTTAAAAAAAACATGATCTGCCTTAGGATTGTGTGGTTTTAATTAATTGGTTTTAAGATTGTGATGTTTTAATTTTTTTTGGTTTTAATGTATATGTTTCGTTATAGCCTATGTATGTATATGTGGCATCGAATTGTGCCGTTTTTGTGAGCCACCCTGAGTCCCCTTCAGGGTGAAAGGGGAGGATATAAATGCAGTAAATAAATAAATACATGTCTGTAATGCACAAGAATGGATTATCAGTATGGGCTTCCTTAAATATTTTAATTTTAAGTTCTACATCAAACTCCTTTCCCATTTGCCTAAGTGTTTCTCTTTTTCTTTAGCCCTGTCGACAAACCTTCAGATTCTCTCAGTATAGGAAACTGTGACAATTCACAACAGGTAAGATGTCAACTGCATATTATTGTATTTGCATTTATATTTGTTTTATCATAAATGTAACCTGTGAACCTTTGTTAACTGCAAATAATAGTTGTTGAATTAATACTTCATACTTGCCATCAATAAAGACTTTTTTGCCAAACAAACTAAAATAAAAGGAAACTTTGTGTTGTCTGTATGATGTTCATGAAACTGGATGTTCTTTGTACCTCTGTAGTAGAGTTTACTAAAGAAATGTTGTCTTATTTTTTTCTTGCTCTTTTCATTTTAGATATCAAATAGTGACACACCTTCACCACCCCCAGGCTTATCGAAATCAAATTCAGTCATCCCCATCAGTTCGTCAAATCATAGTGCACGATCTCCCTTTGAAGGGGCTATAACAGAATCTCAGTCCCTTTTTTCTGACAACTTTCGGCATCCTAATCCAATTCCAAGTGGACTCCCCCCATTTCCCAGTTCCCCACAGACATCCAATGACTGGCCCATGGCACCAGAGCCACAGAGCCTCTTCACGTCAGGTATGTAGAATATTGTAGTAATTACATACACCTTGCACATTATATACTTGCAATAGTATATTCAGACAATTATTTTGACCTACTAGTTTAAAAAGACATGATATTACAGCTAATTAGGTCCTAGCCATTCATTTGCAAAACATTTTTGTGAGCTGCTACATTTTCATAGGTGGAATTAAACAAAACAGTTGTGTGCTCAAAATTTACTCTATGTAATCATGTTTGCCTAGAAGAAAAGAACTAATTTCTGTGCTTGAATGTAGGAGGTCACTGATTCTAATGAATATCAAGGTTAGGCAGAACATTTTTTATCACTTGATAGAAGATTGTCAACACTATGAAGGAAAAAAATATTAAAGTTAAGGAAACAAAAACAAGCTGGCACTAAGTATTCATACAAATGCATGAGTTCACGTACACACATGGGAGCACTGACAAACAGCAACTTTTGACCTTTCTACACATTGTCAATGAGACTAAAATCCATACTTTGACTAGGTCATTTAAAACATCCAAAGTAATATGTTCAAATGACATCAGTGTTGCTTTGTCTGTGTGATTAGGGCCAGTCTCATTCCACAGTCCCAGGTCCTCTGCTGGCTAAAGCAGTTTTTTCCTCTTGTAATTTGGCCTCATCCATCTTGCCTTCAATCCTGCCCAAGGAAAAATGAACAATATAATGCTGCCACCACTATGGGACTCTGTGTTTGAGTGTTTGATGACAAGGCTAAAAAAATCAGTTTGTCGTCTCATCAGACTTGATAACCCTTTTCCACATGTTTGCCATGTCTCCCACATGCCATTTTAAAATTCCAAATGGGCTTTAATAAGGTGTCTTTCAGTCATAACTTTTGCCTGGTGTCTCTTACATCTTCACGGAGCATCTGGATAATAGGTACATGATGGATGGTTTTTCCCATCTTGGCTAAAGATCTCTTCAGCTTCCTCAGAAGGATAATGACCCCGTTTATTGTTTTTCTAACTATTGCTTTTTTCATCCAGTCACTGGGTTTTGCTGGTGATGTTATAGCTTGGGATTTTTTTAAAAAACTAACTCAAACCCTGATCACTACTTTTGCACAACATTACCCTGGACATTTTAAAAATCATCCTGGACATTTTTGATAGTTCTTTGGTGTCCACATTACTGTTTGTTTTGAAATGCTCTCAAACAAATTCTGGGGCCTGAGATCATGTGGCATGGGAATTACACACAGATGAAATCAATTCAACTTATCTCTGTGTCTTCTGAAGTAATGAGTTGCATCAGAGTTTGCTTATTCATGTAACAGTAAGGGTTTATGTATGAGAGAACAAGAAAGAATGCTTATGTAACCAACAAGATCCAGGTTGGGTTTTTTGTTTACTGTTTGCCGCAATAAAAATATTTTGTTCCTTCACCGTGTTAAATATCTTGTAGTAACTGTGCCACTTACACATACAAAATACAATCTTTATGAATGGAATATGTCAGAAGTTATATTCTATCATGAAGATATAAAACTCTTTTTCTGTGAGCCTTCTTCCAAACAAAATGAATAGTTTGTTTTTGAAATAATAAATGTTCAGATGCATGTTTACCAATACAATGCCCAAATGACTTCCTTGTTAAACATAAACTAACAGAAGCTAAAGAATATAAATTTCATAGTATTTACCTTGAATTGGTTTAATTTTTTCTATTTGCTAAATATATTTAATAATTTAATACTTTCAAATATTGTAATTTTTTTACTGTAGCCGTGGGCACTGGGGTCCTCAGGAAGTCTTGTCTCCTAACTTACTGTTCACATACGTTAATTTTATATGTTATGACATTCTTATTGTCATTGCTTAAAATAGTAAACATTAACAATAGGTTCTGTTGACACAAGTTCACTAGAACAATCGGTGTAAAGGGGAAATTGTTTATGTTTTTAACATCACATTCATTTTTTAATCCCACAGAAACCATCCCAGTATCCTCCTCTACAGACTGGCAAGCGGCGTTTGGATTTGGTTCATCCAAACAGCAAGAAGATGACTTGGGGTTTGATCCCTTCGATATCACCCGCAAAGCCTTAGCAGACCTGATCGAGAAGGAACTGTCAGTCCAAGACCAGCCTTCCCTCTCGCCCACGTCTCTCCAAAACCCTTCCCCACACACTACAACCGCCAAAGGGTCAGGCTCTGGATTTCTGCATCCTGCTGCACCCGCAAATGCCAACTCTCTCAATAGCACATTTTCAGTTTTGCCACAGAGGTTCCCACAATTTCAACAGCATCGAGCAGTTTACAACTCCTTCAGTTTTCCAGGCCAAGCAGCTCGCTATCCGTGGATGGCCTTTCCACGCAATAACATCATGCACTTGAACCACACAGCAAATCCCCCTTCAAATAGTAATTTCTTGGACTTGAACCTCCCACCACCACATGGCACAGGTCTAGGAGGGATCCCTATAGCAGGTAAGTGCACTGAAACAATGAATGAATTTTGGTGATGCCTTCAGATTCTGTAACCGGAGTAGCAAGAATGGTTGGTGCAAGGATAATAATGTAACACTTGTCCTGGAAATCTGGCCTTCTGTCTTCTAAAAAAAGCAAATGGTTAGTTTGACTTTTAGCCTTGTAATAATGAGCTTTATAAGGAAGGTGGAGTATCTTATGTCCAGAAATACAAAACTCAAAAATGATGTTATCGTTTGCTGTGGCATCAGTCTTGATTATGCTGTGGATTTGAATTCTATTTTGAGTGTACGGTTTATATATTCCAAAAAATTAATTACATTGTGACATTTAAAAAATACTTCTTGGTTTTCATAAAGTTTAACATCAGTCTTTTTAGGGTTATAAATTATTTCCTTTTGTATTTTATTTTTCTTAATTACTGTGTCAAATCTTGGGGGGGGGGGGGTTGGCTTTTAGATTTTAATCAAATGATCAGGTTTCTCTTAGTGAATTTTGTGTTGATACCATGAGAAATTAGTACCCCAAGAAATTGAAATTTAGACATATCATTTGGTTAAAGAACATCAAAAATCTTCTGAAACTACAAAGGAGTTAATTTTGAAAACTTGTCTAACATCTTATGTACTTCAGAGTCAAGCTCTGAAGTACAGTTCAGTGAATATGTAGAAATTCTTTTCTTTACATAAACATGTAAGAAGATTGCTTGTAGTATTTATGGGGTCATCATTCTTCATTGAAGTATTGAACGTGGGAGAATTTGTTTATATCATATCTCATCAGTACACTGCATTTCGGATACATAAAATATAGTCTTTTGAACATTTAGATTTAGAATGTTTAGCTCAGTTCCTAAGTCTGAATACAAAATAAAGGAGTTGAATAGAAAATCATTACTGTAAGCACGCCATTGTTGTGTTCACAACAGAATTAAATGCTGTTGCTTTGTAAGCTTTATTCAATATTGCCTGTTGGCACAAAAACATGTATAGGAGAGCCTTTTCATGCTTCATGATATGAACATTTTTTGAAGAAAATGTTAATAACCTGGGAATTTCTAATAAATTTATTGTAGGGCAGGCCAAGATGGAGACTCTAGATGATAGACATTCTCTAGAAATGTAGGGAAGATCAGGAAAAGACAAGGAACAATGCTTGTAAATGGTTCAAAGTAGGGACAATGAAGACAAAGAGTAGCCAGCTGTTAAAACTTCACATTGGAGCCAGAAAGCCATACAGAGTTGCCCACTGATTCAGGGTTCCCTACCTCTGTTACTCAGCAAACCATTGTTGAGGGCTTCTTCAGGATTGTGCCTAGTTACAAAGTTTAGCAGGCTTATATTAAGATGATTTACCCAAAACAATTATCTACAGTTTTAATATTTTAACTTGCTATGTGATACAACAACATTCTGTTGATGGCATGAAGCAGCAATCTACAACATTTGAGTTATTCATCTTGTGCCAGCATACATAGCAAGAGTCCCAAAGTCCAAGATCCTTTTTCAACTGTTGACTTCTATTTTTCCCAAAAGTAATTTTGTTAAGAACTTCTAAATACAATTAAAAACAAAAGCATGTATAGATATACATAAAGAACAAAAAAAAAAAGATAAAAGGCAGCTAGAAACAAAAAGAAGAAAATGTACCTTGTCTTTGACTTTCTTTACTATGGTTATAAGAATAGTAGAGAGGAGCTGGAATGTAAGTGTGGGGCTTGTGAGGGACAGTCCTTATCTCAGCAAAAAGGAACAGAAGAATATTAATAGTCACATATCCTAACTTTTGGGAACAGGGGTTGGCATATGAGAGCCTAGAATCCTTGTTACTTGTGAGGAAACTGCTATTTTCTGGAACGCAGTATGAACTTGGGGGGGAAGGGGTGCATATGTGCCCAAACTGTGAAAGCAGTCAATTTGACAAATACTGAATTTGCAAGCCTACCCTCTTCAGTAACTTGTTATTCCTAATTAAATATTGAATTATAACTAAAAAGAATACTTCTGGTTAATGGGGCAAAAGGTTTGGTAACCTGCTTTCTTTCCTCAAGCAACAAGTGAATCAGTGAAGTTTACGCTTCAAGGCAGTGAATGAAAACCAACCCTGCTTGGAATTGTTGTGTCTTAAAAGATATATCAAGCTGTGAGGATAGTAACTTTGAAAGATAGTAACTTTGAAATAATTTATTTTGATTTATTGAATTGATTGAATTGAGTAGAAGGAACTCACATCATGGGAAAGTGGAGAATGTAAGAGATGTTGAAAAATTAACCGTGTATTTTTAATTACAAAAATGATATACAGGCATTGTAAGAGTTAACATGGTGCAGTGAATCAGCTAAACCAGTAGGTTGTTATAAGCAAGTGTGCCTGCAGAGTTGTAAGAGAGAGACGGAAAAAAAGAATGAAGAAGTGAGTTGCTGTGTTCGGTGTAGCCAGTACTGTTTGGATTGTTTGTTCAACTATAGAAGATAGAAAAAAGAAGAAAAATGATAGAAGAAAAAAGAAAAAACCTTGGATTGAGTAGGCGAAGATAAGACATTGGATTTACGCTTTTAATTGTGTTGGAAGAAACCATGTTTTGTAAATACTTCAAGAGTGTTATTTTTGTTACAAGAAAAAGCCTCCAGATGAAATGAAAGGCAAACTAACATGGTCTGTTTTTGTTCATTTCATCACTTTCTGGCTGCTGTTGTTGGGTTACATGGCTGCTGTTAAACTATACTACAATTTCTTTATGGGGAGGGTGTTTTGTTTGTCCAACAAAGGTTATGGGCCCAGTCTAGTTCAGTACAGACTAGCTTAGACCATAGTGAGGCTGAAGAAAAATATCAGTGGCATTTCAAGAAAGTGGACTGCCTTTTGAAAGATTGAATACCAGCAAATATGCCACGTAGTCATTTAAAATGAAAAAAAAAATCTGTTAAAAGGCCATTTGTGTTCCTTAGTGGGGAATCCCCCAGGTAATGGAGAAGACTTGAGGGCAGATCAGTGGGCAAAAGCTTCTATCATATTGGCATTAGAGTACAGTCAACTGCCATATATAAGGAGTGCCCAAACAACTGCTGAGTATTGGCAAAATCTCAAGCAAATTTACCTGAGCTAGTCAGCAGGCATGAAATTCTTGCTGACTGGGAAGTTACAAAATTTAAAATTTCCAAAGGGGGAGAGTATTACAAACCACCTGCAACAAATATGGGGCACGTGTTTCACTGAAGAAAACAAAGCTTATATTTTGATTTCTTCATTATCCAAGGATTTGGATTTTTTTGTTTTTCAATGCAAAACATCGATTATAAGGACTTAATGTGGACCATGTTTTATGTGTACCAGAACTGAAATTTTGTTTATTGAGTGTAGCCAGATTTGAGTTAAATGCACAAGGGTGTAAAGTGAATTTAAATGATGAAGTATGTGCAGAGGGTAAAGTTGATGAGAACTTATATGTTAGGTTGAACAAAAGGAAAAAAGTAAATTCATAAAATGTTTCTTCAAATGCCCCAATACATGATAATTGTATTCATTATTATGTTCATTATAATTGTGTTCATTATTTGTATAGAGCACTAGGACACATTCGTTTTCAAAATACTAAAAAACTTACAGAAATGGCAGAACTTGATTTCAAGAGCTGCAAGAAATTCCTAGACTGTGCAGTGTGTTCTAGGATTAAAGTAATAAGATACCCTATACCAGTGGTTCTCAACCTGTAGGTCCCCAGATGTTTTGGCCTTCAACTCCCAGAAAGCCTAACAGCTGATAAACTGGCTGGGATTTGTGGGAGTTGTAGGCCAAAACATCTGGGAACCCACAGGTTGAGGACCACTGCCCCATTCCAAAGTTTAATAAGAGAACATCTGAAGGTAATAAGGCATAACTGTGGAGACAAAGGAACAGCAGAGAGGCCGGCTTCTGGGGGGGTTTTAAGTCCTGTGACTACTGGACATGAGAAAGATGGAACATTGCCCAGTATTTCAAGAGGAACTGTTGGGGGAGATTTGATCGATGATGTGTGAAGAATCCCCAAATATAATGATGAAAAAAGAGGATAAGCCTGGAAAATTTAGTAGAAAATAAGCTGAGATGAATATGAAATGCATGTTCTCTCAAAACAGCCAAGAGTAAAACTTAAAATGAAATCAAGTTGAAATTTTTGGTCTCACTTGAGTTAAGAAACCTGGTTTCTTAAAATAGATAAGATAGAATATAAAGTGAATTAAATTTGTATGATGATATGATTATTTTCAAAATGTATTAAATACCTTTGAATTAATACTTCTAATGGACTGTGATAAAGAGATTTTAGAGATAAGAAAATTGATGTAGAGATACTTTATAAAATATAATATACTTACAGATTTTAGTAGAACGTTTAGTGGTATATGATGATATTAAAAATGTTTGATTTGCAAAGAAGGAAATTTTAGTGGGCTAGGTAATGACCCAAAGGCTGAACAGCACTAAGAAAAAGAAGATGATGATATATAACCCCTGGAGAGGAATAACAAAAAAGGATAAGAAGAATGTGATTTTGGTTTTGAAGACTAACAAGATTTAGGGTATTGGAAAGATAGAGTAGTTGGATTTGTACTTAAGTTTGGAATAATTGTATTTTATATAACTACTGAAGAGAGGAATGCAAATCATCCTTTTTCCTCCTTCCTTTATGTCCCTTACACTGAGTCTGCTGTACCCTCAGGGATTCAGTTCCAGAATATCTCCTCATGGATTTGAAAAAAAGTGGATGACCACACCCCATATTATTAAATGGCAGTGATGTGAACACATACACTTCAATGTGTCCATTCTCATATTACCGCTGTTTAATGATATGGGCCATGATGATCATTGGTTGGTTGAAATTACGGATTTAGAGGGTCCTCTGTAGTACTACTTTCTGTTTTGCATTCTTTTTCTTTTTTTAATGTTTTCATCTACTTTGATAATTTGCAGTAATTTTTAAAAAGATAGGAAGGATATGTGACTATCATTCTTGTGAAGCATGTTAGCAGAAAACCATATTACTCCACCTTTACTATTAGAAGGTAATTTAATATGAACTATATATGAACTATAACAATCCAAAGAATATTATATTTACATTAATTTAAGTATAAAAGCCAACATTTAAATGCAGTTAATTTATTATCTACATATTCTAAACCAGGGGTCCTTAAACTTTTTGAAAGGAGGGCCAGGAGACAGTCCCTCAAACTGTTGGAGGGCCGGATTATAATTTGAAAATAAAAACAAATGAATTCCTATGTGCACTACACATATCTTAATTGTAGTGCAAAAAACACCTAAAAATAATACAATAATTAAAATGAAAAACAATTTTAACAAATATAAACGAATCAGTATTTCAATGGGAAGTCTGGGCCTGCTTTGGGCTGATGAGATAGGATTGCTGTTGTTGTTGTGTGCTTTCAAGTTGTTTCAGACTTAGTTTGACCCTGAGCGAGGGCCGGGTAAATGACCTTGGAGGGCCGTATCCGGCCCTCGGGCCTTAGTTTGAGGACCCCTGTTCTAAACCAAGGGTCCTCAAACTAAGACCCGAGGGCCAGATATGGCCCTCCAAGGTCATTTACTCGGCCATCGCTCAGGATCAACCTAAGTCTGAAACGACTTGAAAGCACACAACAACAACAACAACAACCCTATTGCATCAGCCAAAAGCAGGTCCACACTTCCCATTGAAATACTAATGTTTATATTGTTAAAATTGTTCTTCATTTTAATTATTGTATTATGTTTAAGTGTTCTTTGCACTACAATTAAGATATGTGCAGTCTACATAGGAATTCATTCAAGTTTTTTCAAATTATAATCCTGTCCTCCAACATTTTGAGGGACTGTGACCTGGCCCTCTGTTTAACAAGTTTGAGTACCTCTATTCTAAACAATTAAATAGCACAATTAATTCAGGTCCTGATAGGAGATGTCTGAGGAAGCGTTTAAAGGAGCTAGTTTTAATGACAGACAGGAAACTGCAGAGAGTGACATGGGAAAAATGCAAGTATATAACATAAATAATTTTAAGCACATTTAAAAACCAACAGAACAAATGACTCTGCATCTATATGCTTGTCCACAATGTCCTGCCTCATGTACAGAGGAAGAATTGTTTAAAGCTACTGACAATGAAGTCGCTGTTGCCCATTTTTAGTCAAAAAATATTTAGCTACTTGGGCTCCTTCTATTTTTGTCAGTTTTATACTTATTTGTGCAATGCTTTTGATACAAAATAAATAAGCACATTTAAAAAACACTGCAAATTTTAGCCTTGGAAAATATTCAGGAAGTGGGCATTAGAGCAGCAACAGCAATTTAAAAAATAGCACCTAAAGGGGCTAAAATTCATGTACCTGACATGTTCAAAGAGTTAATTATTTTAGAATAGGAGTCCCGTTGAATACAAAAAGGCTTCCAGTGTATAATCAAAAGTTGTACATGTGTAAGAAGAAAGACATGGATTACCTTATTGGTTGACGTGCCAATTTCTGCTTTGATGCCTCACCTAAGGAAAGTGACACAGCCCTTAGGGAATCCAGAATTGAGGCAGTACTTAAAACAGGACTGGAGGCAATTTGATCTTCTGTTATGGTGTCTATGTTTGCCAGAGCAACAATACTATAGTTACAAGAGATTTTAGAGAGTCAAGATATTAGCATGCACTCTTTGTGTAGGGTAGTTGAGAGGATTCAAAAAGTGCTGTAATTCATAGCTGAGGCAGAGTATGATTCTGCTGCTTTTACAGCTAAGAATATAACAGCAACAGCTGTAGATAGGAGGCAAATCTATCTTCAGCTTGGGGAAACTGACCAGAAGTCAGGGATGAATTTGGCCTACATGTCCTTCACATCAGAACAGAAGGTGTTGATGGAGAACAAAGACAACAGGAAAAAGTGATGCCTTCTATAATAAATGAAAACTAGAGAGAAAATATAACATGCTAATTTGAGGAAGTGCTAAGAACATGGAAAAGCAACAACAAAAATACCCAGTTTGTTTGTCTCCAGATTACAGGTTTCATGGAGAATTCATTATGAATATTATTTATAAAGTATAAAAATATGAGAAACAGTTCCATTTGACTCAGGAAAAATACAGACATTGTAGGGAAATCCAACAGAAAAAGAAGCATATTTTGAAGTTGTCTTTGTTTTCAGGCAGGAAAAGTAATCTGATACCCTTCAGATGTTTGTACATTCACTACTGTTGGCTTTAACCCTTGTAGTCAACAGTTGAGGGTTATAGAAATGGCAGCCCAACACATGCAAAGAACCCAGGTTTGCCAACCCTTAATCTAAGGCAGCATTCCTTAATATGGGGGTTGGGACTCCTGGGGAGGTTGCAAGGGGGTGTCAGAGGGGTCACCAAAGACCATCAGAAAACAGTTTTTCTGTTGGTCATGCGGATACTGTGTGGGAAGTTTGGCCCAAGTCTATCGTTGGTGGGGTTCAGAATGCTTTTTGACTGTAGGTGAACTATAAATCCCAGCAACTACAACTCCCAAATGTCAAGTCTATTTTCCCCAAACTCCAGCAGTGTTGACATTTCAGCATTTTGAGTATTCATGCCAAGTTTGGTCCAGATCCATCATTGTTTGAGTACACAGTGCTCTTTGGATGTAGGTGAACTGCAACTACAAAATTCAAGATTAATGCCTACCAAACCCTTCCTGTATTTTCTGTTGGTCATGGGAGTTCTATATTCCAGGTGTGGTTCAATTCCATCATTGGTGGAGTTCACAATGCTCTTTGATTGTAGGTGAACTATAAATCCCAGAAACTACTCCCAAATGACAAAATCAGTCGTCCCCCCCAACCCCACCAGTATTCATATTTAGGTGTATCAGGTATTTGTGCCAAATTTGGCCCAGTGTATGAAAATACACCCTGCATATCAGATATTTACATTCATAACAGTAGCAAAATTACAGTTACGAAGTAGCAGTGAAAATAGTGTTATAGTTGGGGGTCACCACCACATGAGGAACTGCATTAAGGGATTGTGGCGTTAGGAAGGGTTGTTGTAGGTTTTTTCGGCCTATATGGCCATGTTCTAGAGGCATTCTCTCCTGACGTTTCACCTGCATCTATGGCAAGCATTAAGAAGGTTGAGAAACACTGAGCTAAGGCAAGCAGCCATCCAGATTTTGCTTGACTGCAACCCTTATCATTCCTCATAATTGGGACACTTTTACTAGACCACTTGGGAGCAGCCACACTGTGCACCCCTGGAGTTGGACGCATAACTGTGGTCACAGTACAACATTGTAAAATCCTTTTTTCCCATTTCAGTTTCTATGATCTAAGTCTTAATTAAGAATTTCTGTTTCCTGTTCAGGCATAGTTTTCAAAAGGAAGATGTAGTTTACCTTTTATGTATATGAGTTTTTCAGACCTTGGGGATTGTTCTGGTTGTTTTAAATGTTGGTTAATCTGTGTGAGTTCACAGGCCATAACTTATTTGAAAGCATTATATATGATTTTGCTGATAATAAGATTCAGAAGGAGAATATACAGTATCTTACATTGTTCAATTCTCATCTTGATTATTTTTGTTACATTTATATTCCTTTAAGGAATGTCTTTAGGTTTCCATTCTGCATTTCAGATTATATTCTGAAATGTATAGTATTGTGATATGCCACATCCTTTGCTCATAATGAGGATTATTACCAAAATGAGAATTTTGTTCATTCAGAAGATGACTTGGTTGTCTATAAGGTTTGGCCCACAATACTTGAAGATCCCAAAGGTACTTCTTGGAGTCTTGGAGAAGGTATTCAACAATCCAACTGGTGACACATTTGGAAGTAATCAAACATGAGGCCTTCTTTAAGTAAAGTATATACTTACTAGAATAAGCTGCAGCCACATTTCAAAAACCCACTGATATTAATTCAGACTAGTCCTCAACTGTGGCAGTAGGGTTGGGTTATTTTTTTTCCAGAGCCACTGTAATATTTCTTCACGTGTGTAGTCCAAGTGCAAAATTCAAAAGTGGCCTGAGCGTAGATGGCCTAAAAATAAAGTCTAGTTTTAAAAGGAGAAGCCCAGACCACTTAACAAAGAAACGAAGTAATGGAGTATTAGGAAAATACAATTAATCCCAACTTCTTTTGACATTTGCATGCTGATAAAAAAAAAACAAGAAATTACCACCATGCAATGCATTAAGTTATTTGGGTGAGGGACTTGTTTGAAATTGTTAGCTTACTTTGCCTGTGTTTCTGCTGAATTGGGGACTTACAATCTTTGTTTGTTTCAAAGTAGTCCACAGATCATTTATAGTAGAAGAAACCCAGATGTCCAGAGCAATATAGAGGTAGCAATCGTTTACACTCCACATTGAATTATGAATATGCATCTTTGTCTGCTTTTAAATATTTTTTTAAAAAAATGTTTTGCATCTGAAGTGGCAGAATCGAACCTAAAGATTTGAAGGTTTTGTTTTTCTGTAGGCTGCTGATAAAAATTACAATAAAACATCCTGTATGTCTCAGTTTTGTTATTGTAAGAATATTCTTTCATCCTGGCCTTCCAATACTGCATAAAACTTCATGAATGTGCTATACAGTTATTTGGAATAGTCGAAGGATGTAAACTAGAACTCTGCAATATGGAGGAATTATTAGCTGATGAACGAGAGACTAACAGAAAAGTTCATCCTGTGCCAACTGGTTCTCTCTGTAGCCTGTACCTAAAGTTGTCAATTCAGTGTAAGCATAAGTTAATGAAATGTCAAACATACCTAATGAGCAAAACATATTTCTTCCAGCTAGATTAATAAGAAACAGTTAGACATGTAAGCAGATGAATTGATTTAGTAATTTGAATAGAGGCACAGTAATATAGCATAGACTACCATACAGTGTTTCTGATCATACATAGTCCTGATTGCAAGTTTCAGCTGGTTCCATGCTTTCCTTAAAAGTGTGTATGTAGTTTTTAATTGTGATTGACATGGTGATTACACCATATTGATTTATTATATAAAACTGGACTAGTAGCTTTTACATTCCGAACCTCAGCTAATTTAGCACAGCTGTTTTTTTCAGTAAGTGCTTTACATGCAGTGCTAAATGAAATAACAGAAGAGCCTTATAAAATAATGCCATGAGTTTTTGGTTTCCAGTTTAGAGTTTCAAATGCAACAAGAAAGTTGAGGGGATGGGTGTGAAATACATGGCAGAAGAGCAATCTAAGAGCACAACTCTGACCTCTTTGTTTCAGAAAAGTGTATCCTATGGGCAATTTTCAGTTCCTCAAAGTCATTTCTGAGGCCACAGTGGGCCTACTGGCACCCTCAACTTTTATTTATCTATTTATTTTGCTAATCATTTTTAAAAAAAATAAATACAAGAAAGTGTCTGTTTGGTTTTTTAAAAGGCCACATCCTGAAGATATAAAACATGGCAGGATTGCCCCACCCCCTGTTGCTTGCAGGGGGACGTTATTGCAGGGGGCGGGGAGCTTTCCCTGCAAAAACGTTAAAGAAATCCAAGGTGCATCTCTGGAAGGAGGTATAGTCTTCAAAATTTCCAAGTTTGGCCAGTGTGGTTCTCCAATCCACGTACATCCATAATACTTTTAAATTGTTCTGTACAAAAACAATGTACCTGTGCAAAGTGATTCCGTTAAATGTAAACCTTGCTCTTCCATTTGTAAAATAGATAAGGGTCTAGTTTTTAAAAAATCTACAATTAGCCTCCTATCACTGAAGTATGCATACTGTTCTACAAGATTTAATCTAATCACATTGTGTATTCAATTTCAAGCACAGTTATAAAGTGTAGTGTGTTAACAAAGTAATGGGGGAAAGGTTAAAGGGTATGTTTTAGCTTCTTTTTTATATATTGGCCCAATATATATTTTCTGCCAGTTTATCAACAGTTTTCAATTATTTTTCATAGTTTATTATATTAGAGTGAAAAGTGTTGCTGTTAGGGAAATGTACTTTTCAATATTTATCTTAATAAGGTCAACTGTTAGATATACTTGGGGTTTTGTGGCTTCAGGGAATCTAATTTTTAGGGGGGGGTTGTGTTCCAAAAAGAGATTTATGTGATTATTAAAATCATCAGGAAAACTGCTTATTTTAATTTATTAGACTTTTTGCAGGAGAGGGATATCTTGAAACTATTAAAATATATGAAAGAACCATAAATCTGAAGGACCTACTTGGACCTACTAGTACATCTGATAGTTGATATCTAGGATTTGTGCTCAATAATAAATTCTGTCACATAGTATCAGTAGATTTACAATACATTGATACCACTTTTCTCTGCTTGTTTGCTCAGATTAGTACTATAACTGGCTATTCTAAAGCATTGAAAAGAGATATAGTCCTCAAGGGCCCTGCTGGACTTCTGGCTCCTCATCTGCTTTCTCGCTTTCTCACAGTTTATATTCAGTGCATCTTCTTCAGTGATACTTTCATTGTTGGCTACTGTGGAAAATAATGCTCATGTTTTTATTGTACATAGAATCATAGAGTTGGAAGAGACCTCGTGGGCCGTCCAGTCCAACCCCCTGCCAAGAAGCAGGAAAATCACATTTAAAGCACCCCCCAACAGACAGCCACCCAGCCTCTGTTTAAAAGCCTCCAAAGAAGGAGCCTCCACCATACCCCGGGGCAGAGAGTTCCACTGCTAAACAACTCTCACAGGAAGTTCTTCCTCTTGTTCAGGTGGAATCTCCTTACCTGTAGTTTGAAGCCATTGTTCCACGTCTTAGTCTCCAGGGCAGCAGAAAACAAGCTTGCTCCCTCCTCCCTATGATTTCTCCTCACATATTTAAACATGGTCATCTTGTCTCCTCTCAGCCTTCTCTTCTTCAGGCTAAACATGTCCAGCTCTTTAAACTGTTTCTCATAAGGCTTGTTCTCCAGACCCTTGATCATTTTAGTCGCCCTCCTCTGGATAATATTCATAGTCACCTTGAAAAAGGAATTACCAGATATGAAATTTCAAGTTCTTGAAATATTAAATCTGCAGAATGTTAGTGATCAAAGACTTGAGCAGCAAAAACTTTTCTGAATTTTAGCATAACATTTGCCAACTTTATGTTGCTGGTGCATTTTGTCCAAAACTGTTTATTGTGGCCAGCAACAGCTCTTCTAAGTCATAAGATTGTGTTGTGTTCCAACTGTGTCACTCTTTTGTAACAGTGGTATAATCCTAGTTTTAATAATAAGCCTTGTTTTAATAATAAGTAAATGTATTCAAAACCTGATTTACTAAAGGGTATTTCATTAGCAAGAATTAACAAAGCTGGGGAGGGGGTTGTCACTTGCTGAATGGGTTGGTGGGCGAGTACAGAAAGCTGGGATAACCCTTGATATAGCACTGAAAGGACAGAAGTGAAGAGATAATTGGATTGCTTTAGAACTTGCATTTTTATTCACATAGAACAAAATAGTCATTGTCAATAAGAGATCCTAGAGAAGAAATTGAGTTAGAATATGACTGTTATGATTTTTAAACCATTGCTAAAAAGTCAAGAACTCATCCTGGTCTTACTTGTCCAGTCATAAGTGAACATTCATAAGTATGATTATGCAGTCAGAAAAGTAACATTTGCTCTAGTCACCACTGCAGAAAATGTTGGTTGGCCTGTATACATGATATTTATTTATTTATTTATTTATTTATTTATTTATTTACTATATTACTACCCAGCTCTTCTCACACCAAAGGGGATTCAGAGTGGCTTGATAGTAGCATACTAGGAAGCCAGTGTAGCCATGAACATTTATATATAAACTGTGTACTTGTATGTTTTTTCTTTTGTTAATTGAAAGCTCTGCTTGATAGTTACCATCAAAGAATTGTTAATCATCAAAGAAATGGGACAGGAAGATTGATGTATGACAACACTGTCTGATTGTCACCACTCCTTTCTGCTAGTTGTGCACTTATATAGTTTTAAGCATTTTTGTAGTTGTTTGTTTCCATTTATCATGATCATCGTTTTATTTATATAGTTTGTATTCTCTTTTATTACTATTGTCTTAGGTTAGGGAAAGTCATGAAAATATAATAGGAAACACCATTTAAAAACACACACCATTATTGCACTCAAACAACCATTAACCCAAGGCATGCCAAAAAGGAAAGGCATTCATGGCTGTTTCAACAAGTACCCAAGACTTTAACTGTTAGGACATTGTGTTCTATTACAACCTTTTTTGGGCTCAATAGCTCATAGAGAGTGCAATTCTGAGAGGACTGATATATATCTCTTAACACCGTCTATTATATTTTGCACAAGCTGCCAACATTAAACCAGCTTCTAGGGCAGTCCTAAATGGAAAGTGGTGCAGTAATCAAATCAGGAGTTGACTAGTGCATTCATCATTGGCCAAGGTATTCCTATATAAGCTGCATTTTGTGAACTAGCTAGAACTGGGAAAAGTTGGTTCTGGCCACTCAGACTCCTTTCCCCCAGATTTGTATAATGGAGTAGAAACACACAGCACCAGCAGTCCATAGATTGTGAGGACTAAAATGATAGTTATCTGATCATTAAATGTTATTCCATGAGAAATTCTGATGCATACAAAGCTAGCCTGAAAAAAATGAGTATAGTGTCCTTCTCTCTGACTTTTCTTACGTGCATTGAAAATTCCTTTTTTATGCAGAGAATACAAGACATAAACTTTTATGTTTCTCTCTAGAATGTACAATCCAGGCATCTCTTTGACTCACTGTTGGAAATAGGCTTTTAGTTTGTCAGGATAATAAAATCCCTAGTGCAGTTTCAAAGAAAAATGTAATGCAATTTGGAATCATCTTTGGTGTAATCAGAATTCATTGTCACATAGTAGACTGGGTTAACTGGAACCTATTCTAATATGAATCTGTGAATGTTTGTGCTAGGTGACTGCTTGGTTTAGGTATTTGATACAATATCTACACAGAATGTTGTGTTTTCATCTCCCTCTAGTGGTAACAAAGTACTAAACTGTTTCTTGTGGTGTTGCCTTGTCATGGATATCTGAAGATGGTACCTTAAAGCTTTGAAGGTTGAACTTTTGTACCAGTTCATGCTGAGAAAGCCTTATCAGCAGTATCTGTTTCTAGCAGGGCACTTTGCCTAATCGTCTGATCATGTGGATACTAAGATTATAGCCTTAAAAAGCTCCAGTGCTACGAATCTCTGCTGATTCAGGGAATAAGGAACTTGGCTCAATCGATCACTTTCAAATGTAGCAAGAAGCTTTTTCTGTTATTTTTGTAGATGAGAAGGAGAAACATGAGAACTTTTCAAGCAACAGTTTGAATTATATAGTCATACCACTTTGTAGTCATACCAACAGTTGTAGCCATCTCTATTTATCTAACTTCTAATCTAACTATATTATAAAAGTCAAAGTTTGTATGTTTGTGGGTGACTGATTTTCATGACAGTTCCAACTTCCAGAGAGCACCGTGAGTCCCACCGAGGACAGATCTGGACCACACTTCGTACACATGACCAACAGAAAATATTGGAGGGGTTTGGGGGGTACTGACCCACCAGGGCGGGAGTTGTAATTCGCCTGCATCTAAAGAGCACTCTGAACCCTACCATCGATGGATCTGAACCACACTTGGCACACAGGACCCTTATGACCAACAGAAAATACTGGAGTATTTAAGGAGAATTAATCTTGCATAATGTGAGTTGTAGTCTACCACATTGTTATATATTTTCTTTCTAGTAAAGCTTAGGTACCCAGCAATTCACCATGGGGCAGATAGTCCATAAATATGGACTATCTGCCCCATGGTGAAGTTAAAAATTGCCATTTAGCATGTGCAAGTGACCACTGAGAAAAGTGTAGACCTTTGTGATCAATATATTTTTGTTCTCATCGCATCTCTGTTTTTTTACTCTATTGATTTTAGAAAGAAAGTGGGAAAACCATTTCCACTTAATCTTAGCAATGTTAAACCATCTTGTAAAATAAATTGAGACCAATTTAGCATGTGAATTGAATTGCTTGCCTCTTTTACTACCTCTTGACTTAAATGTACACTTTTTTCAATGTGTTCATAGATTATTTTATTAAGGAATTATTCTCTGTATGCCTGAATACAAGACCTATTGAACACAGTGAAGCCGCTGATGAGGGCTGTTAACACTGGAGTATTGATATCTCTGTGGGGATCATTCAGGAGATCGACTGGAAAAAATAGGAAATCAAAATGTCTTAAACACACTTTTTGATTCAAGAATGTTTTTTAAACAAAACACAGCGGCAGAATGTGTTCCTTTAAGGCGGGTGATGGGAAACTTGTTGTCTTCCAGATGTTGCTGGATGGCACCCAGCAATGCTAGCCAGCATAATATAATGGGGAAAAATGCTGGGAAGTGCAGTCCAACAAGAACAACAAGAACAACAACAAATAATAATAATAATAATAATAATAATAATAATAATAATACATCACACAGTCTAGACGCTTGGGAAGTGTTCGACTTGTGATTTTTTGATATGAAATCCAGCATATAGATCTCATTTGCTGTGACATATTGTGCTTTTGTGTCAGTAAAATAATAATAATAATAATAATAATAGTCTATTATTGAGCTTCACAGAAGGTAAATATTTTGAATCAATTAAATTCTTAAATGGTTCTGGAACGACTATTTTAAAATATTTTATCTTTAAGTAAAATACTATTTCACAATCATAGTATAGTACATTCATTTCTTGTTCTCTAAGTTGAGTATATTTCATTTATAATCCATCAAAACACTGGCTCTGTAATCTTTGTGTTTTTCTTGAAATATTCTTCTGCCACCTACCCTTTTTTACTTGCATAAAACAAGTTACTTATAAACGTAACGATCATCATCATAGGCTATCACTCGTGGCCAAGTATAATTGCCTTCCAAGTGTAGAGTCCTGGCGGTGGGTCTGTAAGTGACTGTAAAGAGGGACCTGTTCTGGATTCACATATATATTTTCAGTAATGTGCTAGATCCAGCTAGTTACTGACTTCATGCTGTGATCTACTTTGGCTTTGTATCTTTAAATCAAACATTAAAAAAAATCCTAAGTAAACACTACTCAAAATATAATGAATTAATAAGTTCCACATAAACTTGACAACTGCATCTTTGGGATTCAGTGCACTCTGGTGGGTCATCAGCTGCTTTCAAATGGTCCATGTTGTTCTAGGACCATTCCAGCAGTGGATGCTGATCAACCCCTTTAGTCAGTCCTTAACATTCACATTATTTGTCTTTGTATACTCATTTATCAGTATAGTTGTTTTAAATTGAATGTTCTGCAACTTTGTAAATAAAACACAGTATTCCAGTAATACAGTGAGTTCTGAATAGATATAAAATTTCCAGAAAATGTTGCACTGTCACCTGCTTTTGTTTTGGCTTCTTATTCTTATTGCTGACAAAGCCGTATTGAAGCATGAATCTGTGGAGCGTAATCTTCTGAAACCTTTCCCATTCCATGAGTGAACACAACCAGACATTGGTAGCATTGGCTCAGAAAGGATGGGTTGTGATAAATAGCTTTTGTTCTGTTTCTGCTCAGTGTTGGCCTATACACTATATAAAAGACGCCTTTCTGGCTTGTTAAAGACAACAAAGGAGCACAATTCTTATAAAAAGTGTAATAATGTCTCTAATTCAGTCACAATGGGTGAAAGATAGTAAACATTGTATGGACTAATATTAAAGAACAGCATTGATGCAAATTACAGTTGACATCCATTTAAGTAATTTTTAGTTGGCTGAACGTTTAGAAGCTGGAATAATAAAATACATTTGCTTAATATCAAAACTCCACTGTGTCTGCTTTCTGTCTTTGGGATATTGAATGCACAATATTAAAAAAAAATTATACAGCATAGCCTTTTCATAGAATCATTGAGTTTGAAGAGATCTTGTGGGCCATCCAGTCCAACCCCCTACTAATCATTTTAAATGATGAGTAACAGTTGCTTAGTATGAACTGTGTCAAGGTTAATGAGGAAATACCAAGGATACAATTTCTTACAGAACTTTGAAGTAATTTGAGACTCAAAGTGAAGTAAGTTGAGGCTCAAGCCTCATTGGATTAGAATGACAGAATGAGAAAAAAAATATGAAAAGCCTGGCATAATGACACTTTTCTTTTGCCCATGGAAGGAGTGCATGAAGTGGTAACTAAATGACCACCATATTACAAATGGATAAACAGAGTTCTTGTCATAGCATGTGTCCATTCCAGTCATCTGGGGCAGTATCATCGCTTATGGTTGCTGCTCTAACTGCTGTCTGAATCATCCATCCTAAATTCATGTTCCTATTTATTACATGCCATGGCATGGGTAATAGGGTTGAGTTGTCCTACTGTCTTGAGTTTGGAGCAAAGATCTCTTTAAGAGATATCTTGGTGCACTTATTTCTCTTTAAAATCAGTGTTCTACTGATCTATTTTTCCACTTCATATGGCTCTTTTTGATATCAATGCAGAATATTATTCTCTGCTACATAGTTTAGGGATTTGCCGCAGTTGGCCAATGTGAGAGTTTGTTCCAAAAATGGAAAGTACTTAAGAGTTCAGTTATGTGGCTCTGCAGATATTTTTTAAAATGTTCTGCGCTGTATAACCCAATTGCACCATTGTGTAGCCTGTGTTCAAATATTTGTTCATTTTTTTATCTTCTACAATTTCAGAGGTAAATGAAGGGCATTAAAACCTTTGCTCCTGATCATTGGAAACTTTCTTCAGCTCTATGCATGATTTCCAAGTTTTCACAAGTCACTTGACATGTCCACTTCAGTCTGTCTTTACAGTCAAAATACCATTGTAATTTTTAGGAACCTAAAGTGTGAGCCTCTTATTAGAACAATTCTTGTTAATAACTACAGTTTATATTGCTACCAACACAACATACAACTATAGTTTAAGGTTAACAGGGAAAGGACAAGGGGAGTTCGTATGCCAGAAGGATTGAATGAATGAAGAAAGACAAAATCATATTGCTCATTCACGATTTGCAAAAATCCTGCATCTGCCTAGGTGATTTATAGCTGCTTGCAGAGATAGAAGCTGAAATTAAAATAGATTTAATTTGCATTGTTATTACTGCTTCCTACATGTGAGACCCAACATTCTGAAGGTGCAAAATGTTTTTGTTTTGAAAAGCAATTAAATAAAGGAAAGAAAATGACACTTCCTCATATGGATTTCTCCTCCTGCTTTTTACACATGTCAGCTGACTTTTTGCTGCCTCTCTATACTGCTAATATTGCAGATATGATCAATAGTGTTGAATTGATCTTATTACATGCACTACATATCCCAGTTTCCAGAGAACGTGCAGTCAATCATGGAAATATTATACATATTTATTTATTTGCCATATACCCCGCCTTTCTCTACCCGAGCAGGGGGACTCAAGGTGGCTTATAATGGCACATTCACAGTGCCACAAAACAAATTCACCTAAAAAATAGACTTTTTGGTCCAAATATTCATATGTGAGAAAACGTGACATCGCTAGTTCACTAGTGCTAGAAGAAGTTATCCAGTAATTGCAGGCTCTGTTTTATCTTTTTGTCTCATGTGTACTTCTGGAGAGATTGATCACTTTCATCATTTACATGCATTATTATATGTATAAGAGGCATGTAAGAATATGGAATAAACTTTTGTCTTTACTTTCTTAAGCAATAACATGTAAATCATGTTCCATTCGGGGACATGGGAGAAGCCTCCCAAAGGATGGTAAAACATCAAAACATATGGGTGTCCCCTGGGCAGTGTCCTTGCACACAACCAATTCTCTCACACCAGAAGTGACTTGCAGTTTCTCAAGTTGCTCCTGACACGGAAAAAAAATGTTCCAGTTAGTTATAATTATCACAAAAAGTACTCCATATGGACACAGCAGTATTCTTGAAGTATATTTAAATGCCTTTTAGTGGTTAAGAAAAAGCTTGAAATGACTACTATTGCTATCTATCTATTCCATGTTTCCCCCAATTCAGGACTAAAGGTAGCTTACAACTGATTTTTAAAAAGTTAAAATGCACAAAACACAAAAGTTTAAAAAATGGCATCAGTATAAACATACTTAAAAACATATGAAAACATAAACCATTAAAATACTTTGCACACCACAGCACAATAAAGTAACAGATAAAATAGAGCAAGTCATGCAGGAATAAGTGAGCCATATCCTGTTGGGCAATCCATCTTAAGTAAAATCAGAAGTTTCTACTTATCACTTTAGGTCCACACTTTTTTACAGTGCAAAAACTACACAGTGTTTTTCTGGCTCATTTTGTTCGCTGTGATGAACATTGGAGATAGCAGGTTTAGGTTAAGTACATGTTTTTGGATCCAACTGAAGTCCATTTCAGTTGTTTTAGAAATTTCATTGCACATATAGATACCAGTGAAACAAAGAAAAATATGGGAGGGAAGCCATGATCAATGTTTTATCTTAAGTTTTTAGGGATGATCACATAAACATCAGTAAAATAATCCTAGTACTTTTGCAAAATTCCTCACATTTCTGCTGTTGTATAAATAGCATGTGCTTAAGATGAACTTTTCTGTTGACTTAAGCCAACCCGCACATTTGACCTAAATAGATTATGCTTTTGTGATTGCCAGAATAAAGCACATGCCTAGGATGTGTGTAGTTTGAGCATTATTTTGTCTGTAGAAATAGATAGATGTCCCTGAAAGCTTAGAAATAGGAATTAATAGGCATGAATTCAGGGTTTGGTTTGGTTGTGTTTGTGTGTGTGTGTGTGTGTCAGGAGCTACTTGAGAAACTGCAAGCTACTTCTGGTGTGAGAAAATTGACTGTCTGCAAGGACATTGTCCAGGGGATGCCAGGGGAAGCCTGTGGGAGGCTTCTCTCATGACCCAATTCCAGGCTGAAACACTTGGGAGTCATGCCGGCCACATGACCTTGGAGGTGTCTATGGACAACACCGGCTCTTTGGCTTAGAAATGGAGATGAGCACCAACCCCCAGAGCCAGACACAACTGGACTTAATGTCAGGAGAAAACCTTTACCTTTACCTTTTATATTGCCCATAGACATGATAGTTTATTTACTTATTGTGGCTTATGTCTCTTGACAGGTCCGTCCTCTATAACATTGACCAATGGTATTTAAATACTGCCCAGCTTAACAGTTGGTACCACATCTGATGATAAAGATTTCTTTCAGTCATATGTTGATTTTTTTTGTCATGTCAGGAGTGATTTGAGAAGCTGCAGGTCCCTTCTGGTGTGAGAGAATTGGCCGTCTGCAAGGACGTTGCCCAGGGGACGCCTCTATGTTTTACCACCATTGTGGGAGGCTTCTCTCATGTCCCCACATGGAGAGCTGGAGCTGATAGAGGGAGCTCATCCACACTCTCCCCAGATTCAAACCTGCGACCTGTTGGTCTTCAGTCCTGCCGGCACGGGTTTAACACACTGCACCACTGGGGGCTCCGTATGTTGATTAAAATACAGAGAATGATCTGTTGATAGGATTAAAACCAAATCAAAAGAACTTCAGAGAAGAAAGATGGGGAGATTAAACTCTACTTAATACTGATAGATATCCATTTCTCTTCCGTAAGAGATAGTACTTCAAAAATAAATAGTTGAGTGTGATTGTTCAGGCATGTGGTCCTTTTCTTTGGAGCCAATCGAAATCCTTCTGAAATTTTTCAGCAATTTCCTCTTCTTTCACACATCCTCTTTGTGAAAATAGATTCACCCCTGCTTCAGTCAGTACTTGCTGCCCTTCTTTTTCTCAAAGTATAATGGATGTGTAAGGTTTTCACAACTAATTCTGTTCAGATTCTGTAGCATTGTCTTGCATCTTCTTCATATCAGGAAGCTGCTGAATCTCCTGCACTCTTGCACAACTAGAGGATTTGTCACTTGAACAGGGGGACATTTCGTTGTGTTTTTTCTAGCTTGTAGATGAGTTATTGTGCTAAAGCACTGTGGTTCAATTTCAGTGTACTGGAGAAAGACTTAGGGTTTTTTCCCTCCACCATGTTTAAGAAATACTCCATTCTATGGCAGCTCAACATTCAAACTTCATCTTGGTTTATCATCATTGTCCCATTCTCTTGATAGGGAATCAGTATTAAATGCTTAGAGAACCACCATCTTTCACTTAAAACAACATCTGTTTCTAACTTCAGCTTTTTATTTTCTATCTTTCATTTTCTTTTTTCTTTTTTGTTGATAAACCTCCCAGACAACAACAGTTCTGTAGAGAGTTTAAATATGAAGGAATGGCAGGACGGGCTAAGGGCACTTCTACCGAACATTAACATCAACTTTGGTGGACTGCCCAATGCTACTTCCCCCTCCAACGCCAACCACAGTGTACCAACGTCCAACACTGCCACCACCGACAGCCTGAATTGGGACAGCCCTGGCAGCTGGATGGACCCCGCAATCATCACAGGTAACCATTTCTCACTCATTCAGCTCCACTGACAATTGCCAAGTTGCAATTGTGCAAAATTGGCACAAATTGACTGGTACTTTAAAAAGGAAAAGCAACTCCATGCGGTGGTCTCTTCCAGCTTCCACTCACCAAACTTTTAAAGAGGCCCAAATATCTTTTGGGATAAGCAAGCATTTGCCACCTACAGCCTTTTGCATGCCCAGCCTCTTTCCTAGTGTTTCTTCAGTCTTAAATAGGTTCCCATGTACTTGGATGGCATGCGAGTCTGTGCAATGCACTTCCTGTGTTACCAATATGTTAACTGGACTTCTTTTTCATTCAAAAAGGACATACTCCACTTGTTTATAAAGCTCACTTATAAGGCTATTTGTTTTTCCCTTGTAGTGGTGAAAACATGAGTTTGTATTATAGTAAAGGGAAGGAAAGCAACACAGTTTTTAGAAGTGTGAGATTGTATGAATCTCTGAATGAATGTCTTGGTGAATGTGAAAGATCATCTAAAGTGCAAAAGTTCCTTGGGAAAATGCAACTTCTGATATGTTTGTAAAACTGTTACAGCAGTTCTTTGTACATACTAATAATGTTTTCTTACCACTGCTATTGATTAAGTTAAGCTGACCTACATCACATTAGAAATCCTTGCTTGCTCTGACCTAACCTCTTTCTCCCCCTATGTTTTCTTTTCTTCCTAGGTATCCCAGCCTCCGCTGGAAACAGTTTAGACTCCCTTCAAGATGACAATCCGCCACACTGGCTAAAATCTCTTCAGGCTCTCACAGAGATGGATGGCCCCAGTGCTGCCCCGACACAGACCCCCCACAGTAACCCCTTCAGTACACAGATTCCTCTGCACAGAGCCAGTTGGAATCCCTATTCCCCTCCTTCAAACCCTGCCAGTTTCCATTCTCCTCCCCCAGGCTTTCAGACAGCTTTCAGACCCCCCAGTAAAACCCCCACAGATCTACTACAGAGCTCAGCGCTGGATCGTCATTAGGAAAAGTTCAAAAACATTAGAAATGCAGGAATTGTCCCACTCAGACTTCCTACATCCACCCATGGTCCCTCCTCCATGTCTTTCGTTCTGAAGAAGCCAGTTCCTGATCAAAACTTCCCACCAGCCCCCAAATGCAATGCAATCACAGGGTCATAACCATATCATTTTTGTTAAGTTCTTCTGCTGAGCCAGTGTTTGAAATACACTGCTTAAAAACTATTTCTAAGAAGAAAGAGAGAGAGAGAAATCAAAGTGCAAAAAAGAGTATTTTCATAAATCCTTTGCACACAATTACTTTCGCATAGCAGAAAATGTCAAGTTGACAGTAGGGAAAATAATATGAAATTCAGAATCAAATGCAGAGATGTAAAAGCAGTCTAATTTTAAACAGGAGATTCAAGATATGGGGAGAAGCAGTGGCCTAGCATTTATTTTGCATTCTGTGTGTTGATATCCAGGGAAATAGCTCTTTTTCCTCTCTTTTGGAAGGGTGGGACAATATTGTCAGTTCCAGGTTTGTCATAAAGTAGATGGAAGGACAATTTGCCTATAGAAATAACTGACATGTTGCTAAGAAGTGGTTTAACAGAGGGGATTTTCTTTTAATTTTGGCTTTAGATTACAAGTAAACTTAATGTTTTAAAAATATTCACAGATTTAATACCTAGCACATACATGATATAATTGTAAGCAGCTGAAACACGAGTGATATTTACTTCATTCTTTCTGTCTCCTTGTCAGTCTCTCTTTCTTTTTTTTTAAAAAAAATCACCTGATTGAGGCACTCTGGGATAGCACTGCATTGGGGCCACATGATCACCATCAGGAGCGCAACCTTTGACGACCTCTGCCTGCAGCTTTTACTTAACCTTGTAGTTTCTGGACATTTGTGCAGTATTGAAAGACAGGGAAAACGAAACAGATAAAATTAAACATGGTTATAACCTGATGCTAAAACTAAAAACAAGGAAATGTACCTCTTTCTTCAGAATTAAAACTAAAATCTTAAATAAAACAGAAAACTTGATGACAACTTTTTGAGAGTTCTCCTTTTTTGGTTTTATGTGGCTTTGTCAGTTCCTGTGAAACGATTTGCAGCAAATTTTCAATACTCTGCTCATAGGATTTGTGTAGTCTCTATCCAAGCCCTCTCATTAGCTTTTCTGTGTCCTCTTATATCCTGCTTTTTGTACCTGATTAGTATTTGGACTCGAAAAAGGCAGCATCTGGCCAAAGGACATTTACTATAATGCCAAGTGTTTAACTTTGTTTGAGTTTTTAAATACATAATAATTGTACCCTCAACTCGTTCCTGAAACGATAAATATACTTGGGCAGGTAACCCACGGGGAATTTGAGGTAGGACTAAGTAAAAATTCTGTCTGAAAGAGGGAAACTGTTGCCAATTGGGATTGTAATTTGGCTTAAAGGTCAATAGTATGATTCACTATAAGACATCTTCCTATGTTTTAATGCGTGTATTAGTTTAGTACATATAAAGAGGCATAGTAGCTCGTGGACAACGCTTAATTTTATATGTCCAGTATTCAGATCATTTTGATTTATGATCACGTAGAACTATGTATATAGGTTTAAAATATTTTGATAAATCTTTTAATATGTTTAAGGAACGGGACCTGGGTATCATGTAACACACGGAAGGGGTCTTCCTTTTTACACAGGTGTTTGTCCCAACAGGTGGATCATCTTGGTGGAAAGAGCAGAAAGGAGACTTTCTCAATTTTCTCCATCTCCCTGCAGCTTTTTTTGCCCTCTGAAAATGTGCTCTGGAGGGTCCTCCTACCATGTGGAATAGATTTCCAAAACACAGAAGTGGATCTGGGGGGACGGGGTGGTGAGCATTAGCAGAAGTCACCCTATTATTGTCTGGAGGAAGTTTTCTTTCGTCTTACTTGTCACAGGAGAGTATTGATCTGGTAGGAATTGAATTGATCTGACCCATTGGTTTCTGCTGTTCCTTACATTAGAACAGTGGGTTCTCAACGTGTGGGTCCTCAGATGTTTTGGCCTTCAACTCCCAGAAATCCTAACAGCTGGTAAACTGGCTGGGATTTGTGGGAGTTATAGGCCAAATCACATGGAAACCCACAGGCATTAGAAGATATCTCTTCATTTTCAGTACATTGAAATCCAAAGTTAGACACACTTGGATCTAAGGCTAAATACACTTAGAATTTGGATTGTTGTAGGTTTTTCAGGCTGTATGGCCATGTTCTAGAAGCATTCTCTCCTGACGTTTCGCCTGCATCTATGGCAGGCATCCTCAGAGGTTGTGAATTTGTTTCTGACTTTCAAACCAACTTTGAATTCCAATGACCTCTGGACACTCTGTTATAAGTGAAGCCAAATGTAAAGACCCACTGAAATGAATGGTACACTCTTAGGTATAACTGCATTTGGCTCAATGAGGCAATTTACATCACAAATGGCAAGTTCAGGCAGCAATACTGGTCCAATAAATTATGCTGTAATGAGCCCAAGAACAAGTTGTGGGCCTGCATGGTCCCTTCCTTTCTCTGCTCATCTTGTGCACCCAGCTTCAAGGAAGCCACATTGGTTTATTACACCACAGTTCCCAGTGATGCCCAAATTGGATAAAAACAGAATATGAAGCTTAGCACTGGATGTGAAGAGGTAAAGAAGAAGCTTAGAAGAAATACAGCACATGCCTTATCTAAATGAACTGTGGTTTGTCAGATCAAGATCATTATGTCAAGTTACAAATTTAGATGACTATCAGCTGTTATTCATTTTGAATGTAAGGTAATTCACAATGTCATTCATGGTGATGAGCTTAAGATACAGCCCTGTTCTAAAATTGTGCTTGCTATGCCAGGAAGAAACAACAATATGCTGTCATATCTTAGCCTGATTCTGTGTGTACATTCATAATACTGAAATTAAAACTTTTGTAACATTCAACTGAGATGCCTTGACTCCCAATTTTGGAAGAAGCTGAGATATAAATATATATGGTGTTGATGTGTATGAAGTATTTTAAATCCTTGTGAGGTGCATGCATGTGCATACTTTTCCTAAATAGGGTTGTCTTCAACAGATGGTGTCTGCATAGAATTAATACATTTATAGACACTTAGAAATTAATATTATTTTAGAGGAGTTATTAACTGCCATTTTCTAAAAGACTTCTTGCACATTGCCTCTTACGATTAGGCCACTCATCTGAGCAGTTATTTCTAGAAGTTGGGTAAGTGCAGTAATTCTTGTCTTATCTTTCCCTGTTTTGAGGAAAGAACTTAAATGCATCTACAGGAATTCAAGATAGATTCTATAAGCTTGTTTTTCAGTTGAATATGTATGTAAGTCGGAACAGGTACATTTTTAAGTGTATCTCTGATCAAACACACACACACACACACATACACACTAATATACACACACACGCTTTGGACAGCATAGGGAAGGGTTAACGTAATGTTTGTTTTGCTGTCTGTGCCCCTGTTCAGAAGATCTCACCTCACGTTCTGCCTTGTGATTTGGCTTGGTGAGAAAGCTTCAGTAGACACACCTTTTCCCCATGATAACTCTTCCAGGAGTGAATTTCCCTTCCTAGGGGTAGATTTCTCTCACTTCCTGTTGTCTCACCCCTGTTCTTAACTATGAGTTGTTTGTCAGTGGGATGTTTGTAGCTCAGCGACTGCCTACATATCTGTTCAACAAGTAAACAGTGCAAACTGGAAGAATGTTCACAAGGCAACCATTGCCAACACTGTCAAGATAAGTGCTTAAGATGATAAACACAACTTTTATATATTAATAGACAAAGTGTATACATCTTTTTTTGTAAGAAATTGAAAAGAAAATGTATCTATTGAGATTAAAGTATTCATAATGAGTTAATGTGAGGTAGCCTTCCACAAACCAGGGTGTTCTACCTATTTTAGACCTTAATTCCCATTGTCTTACAATTAGTTGCTCTTGTGTGAGTGGTAATCCAAAGCAGTTGGTCTTAAATCCAGTTTTAGGTCAAACTAGAGCAGGCACATTGAAGTAACATGATTTGCATAAAAATCGATTCAGAAACCTCTCTTAGGGATTTAGTAAATTGGGATTGGCCTTTAACCCCTGCAGTGCAATGAAAGTGGTGAAGGTTGTTGTAGATGGCAAGTACTAAATCCTTTTGCAAAGTTCTGCTTTTTAACTAAGTTTTAAAGAAGCACTTTCTGCTTGTCATGTCTCATTTTAATCGGAACAAAGAAATCAAAATGTTGCTTTCTTGCTGTATTAACATACCATTAATACAAACCTCAGAATTTTAAAACATTACATCAAGAATAGTTGAAATGTAGAGACTATTCAGTTATGTTTTTTCATGGCTGTTATTGACTAAGGCGATGTATTTGTTGATGTGTATCCTTGCAAATTGATTATTTAATATGTTTTATAGTTTGTGTTCTGCAAGTATAGATATGTTCCTGATGATGACAGAAGATCCCTTCGTCTCCCAGTTCCAAAACCAGTCCACCATACTGAGAGAGGGTTCTCCGTACACCTGCATTGCTTTCATTATACTCTTTGTTCCCTGTTCTCAGCCTTTCCTGTCAATAGATGAGTTGGATTAACTGTATGAAGTGTTAAACTTTTTAACAACTGAAAAATCCCAAGTCCATTGAGGCTTGCTTCCAGGTAAGTACAGTAAAAAATTGAATTGCAACTTAATGATTGAATGTACCATATGTGTAAGTGAGTTGGTAAAACCAAAGGATCTTACACTGGACATATAATTGTATTAAGTGTCTCATTCTTAATTGATCCCTATGGAAGGGAATTTTCTGTGTTACTATGCCTTACTGAGTAATTTCTGCTTTAACTAAGAGGCTTAATTTCCTGAGGACACAATAGTCTCCACACTTGTGTCAGTGGGTTTTCTGCTTCCCTAGCAGTGGCAGGCTTATGTATTAGTTTAGTTTTGTTGTGTGTTTTTAATTGAGGAAAATTAACAACTTTGTACTGTAAGCAGGATCCTGGGGCTGAGCAAGAGGACCTTTTGTGCAAAATCCGTGGTGAAAACCCAGCCACCTTAACACTGTTTTCAACATTTTACAAAAGGGTATTCCATTGACCATGGAATAAAGTCAGTCCAAGAAAACGTTCTTTCAAACTTATTTACTGTGAACACTCATTTGACGAATGTGAATGTTTTAAACAAGCTGATTTGAAGAATTAAATATTATATTTTAAAAAATTGTGGACTGGGCTGTGACGCAGCTAGTTAGTAGCCAGCTTCATTAAATCACTACTGACCGAGAGATCATGAGTTCAAAGCCAGCCCAGGTCAGAGTAAGCTCCCGCCATTAATATTCTAGCTTGCTGTTGATCTATGCATCTGTCAAGTAGGAAATTTAGGTATAGGCTTTATGCGGGGAAGTTAATTTAACTAATTAACAACACTATAAAACCTTCCAGCAGCGTGCAGAAGAATGAGGAAGTACTCCATCGAGGAACTTGGTGTCACAAGTGGACGGTGAAGCAGCAGCTCCCCCTGTGGCGGGAATTGAGCCCTCATGAAACCGAAAATGCTGGAATGTTAAATGCCTCTGTGTCTGTCTATGTATGTTGTATGCCTAAATTGCACTGAATGTTTGCCCTGTATATGTGCATTGTAATCCGCCCTGAGTCCCCCGGGGTAAGAAGGGTGAAATATTAATACTGTACATAAAATAAATAAATATAACTATTAATGCCATCCTCCACGTTCCCCCTTTTCCTCCACACCCCTTTTGAATAATGCTGGATCTGAAGATCTATGGAAAATTAGAAAGCTTAGTCACAACTAACATTTTTCTTAGTCTTATTTTTATTCCTTAACAACCAACATTAGTTTTCATTGAGCTAGTGTTAGATGCGCTGAGTACATCTTGGATCTCCTTGTTTTAGTCATGCTGTTTCAACAGGTTATTGTTTATGAAACAGCACGCCACTCTCTTCGAAGATGGAATTTGAATTGCAAGAGAGGAATTAAGTTGGTGCATACAGTTCTTATAACACAGCTCCAGCTACTTCTCTTAGTTTTAGTGAGAAAAAAGGTAGAACATAAAAGTGCTCCATCATAGTTTGAGAGAGTCTACCGCTCTCTTGTGGTGATGGTGATTTTGAATTGATACAGTTGATACAAATGAGTAGGGATGCTCTCCATACTTCTTGGAAAAATATTGTATGAACAACAGTGGCTGGCAAGGCTTGTAGTCTAGCATAATTAAGTGACATAATATAAGTGACAGTGGTTAGCTAGCACCTGAAGAAACTAGTATATATTTTTAGAAAACAATGAGCCAGTTAACTATGACTAGTTCCAGATCTCAAGTTGTTGTACACTATGAAGATAGTCGGAGAACAAGTACACCTTCACATGACCATAGCTAAACTATGGAATCTACTGCTTCAGGATATAGTAGTATCCACCAATTTGGTTGATTTAAAACGGTGGTTCCCAACCTTTGGGCTTCTAGGTATTTTGGACTTCAATTCCCACAATCCTAACAGCTTGTAAGATGGCTGGGATTTGTGGGAGTTAAAATCCAAAACACATGGAAGACCAAATATTGGGAACCACTGATTTAAAAAGACGATTAGGGAAACTAAGATGTTATCTCTATCCATCACCAGCTCTTTCTCAGTATGGTTCTGTACATCAGTTGTGAGGGAACTCGAGCAGGAAGGTACTATGGCTTTTCTGTCTTGTCTATGGCCTTCCCATAGGCATCTGCTTGGTCACTATGTAACAGAATGCTGGGCTAGAGATACTCTTGGTCTGGTCTATCAAGGTGCTTCTTTTGCTTTTAGTTCTTTAGTTTAGTTCTTTAGTTTAGTTCTTGTTTGCTGCATTGCCTGTATTGAATCACTACTGACCGAGAGATCATGAGTTCAAAGCCATCCTGGGTCAGAATAAGCTCCTGGCCATTAATAGTCTGGCTTGCTGTCGACCTGAGCAGCCCAAAAGACAGTTGCATCTGCCAAGTAGAAAATTTAGATACCACTTTATGCGGTGAGGCTAATTTAACTAATTTATGACACTATAAAACCTTCCAGCAGTGTGCAGAAGAATGAGGAAGTATTCCACGTGTATGCATTAAACCATTTGTTTTTCTATTATGAGAAAATTCCCTAGGTGATTTCTCAAAATTTCTTGTCAGAAAATATATGTTGTCAAGTCTAGAAGACTACTACATGCCTCTGCAATATATTTGCACCAGCACTGAGTAGACTGCCATGTCTTGTCAATTAATTAGTTGGAGAATCTAGAAAGGAATGAATGCTTCTTCATTCTGGCCTCCAAGGCTGGCTTCAAGTTGTTGCAGAAGAAACACTAAATGCACATATACACACAACATTTAAGATCAAAAAATCAGCATGACAGTGATGACTCGTGGTAATGTCTGAAAACATTATTCTTTCTAACAAACCAAGTGATCTACAATTCCAGATTGAAGGCCCTCAGTGCTTGTTCAGATGGCTGAGTCCTTCAAATCTTCTGTAATAAACCGAAGGTAAGTCCTGGGGGAGATTGGGGTAGCATGGCTTCACATTCAAGGGAACATCTCCTGGTTTCTGAGGCAAATGAACAAACATAGAGGCAGATGGAGCAGTGGCTGGCTTCAAAACAACTTGCGGAAAGATGTGGATTTCAGAGCATAAGCTTTGTGGAGCCCATTTCTGCAGATTTTCCTGGCTTCTGTTAGAAAGTAAACATAAGAAAAGAAGTGGAGTGACTCAGAGAGGTTAAATAGCTGTTTGATTAATTTAAGACAACATTCTGCCACTGTTATGGTGCCAACCATGCACTTATAACACTGAATTGTGACCACTTCGGAAGGCAGTTTACAGCAATATTTGTCATTAAATGGATAGCAAGGCACTCTGGTTGCTGCATACATTGGGGGTGGGGGGAGGATATGAATCATCTGCTGGTTCATTCCTACATGATAGCATTCATTCAATTTGATCTGGCATACATAGAGAGGACCATATATTGTGTAATCTTCCAGGCAGCAGCTTTTCTGTCTGCTGTAAATCAAAATACAATGCAGAATTATAACCCAAGTATCGGGCATTTCCAGATCCTTTGACCTTGTCATGCTGTCCTCACTTTGCAAGAACTGAGCAAGACTGTCAAAAATCGGGGTCTCTCCAAAAGTCTTTCATTCATAAAGTAAAGCTGATAGTGCAAAACAGTAACTGATTGATACTATAGTGCTCTGAAAAAGGTAAAGGTTTCCCCTGACATCATTCCTAGTAGTAACTCCCTTCACATAGAAAAAAAAAACCTTAGGGAAGCATTGAACACAAAGAATTGAAAGAATACTTCCTGTGAAAATTCAGTGGTGTTTGTTTGTTTGTTTGTTTGTTTGTTTGTTTTGCATAGTTGCTTTCTGGTTTATTAAATGCTACTCCGCAGAATGGAAAATTACCCACAATTGTTTCATTATTTTAAACTACTGCATTTTTCAATTGAAGCATGTGATAATATAAGACAATATGAAAAATTCTGAAAAACAAATATTTGAAAAAGGTGAAAAGTCAACCAGAGGAGAAAACACAGTTTATTGGAGACAGAAATTGTGGATGTCTAAGAGATGAGCAAGAAAACAGGAACCTGATAGGAACAATGCAAAGCGATTGTTTTAGGGAAGGCAGTTAAAGTATTTTATACTTGATTTAAAGTACTACAATCCCAAATACATAGTGGTATTTCAGCAGGTTTTAGAATGTTTGCCACAAATACCAGGCAGCTTTCATGGGATGAAACCTTCGTCTCCCTAGATTTTTGGATTATAATATCCATACTCCTTTGCCACTGACCACACTAGCTGATTTTTCTGGAATTTAAAGTCCGAATCACAGGGGGCAGAGGGAGCTCTTTATCCTGGTGTATTGTATATTAAAGCTCCCCCCCCCCCCGGTGGGGCAGCGGGTTAAACCGCTGAGCTGCTGAACTTGTTCACTGAAAGGTTGGTTGTTCAAATCTGGGGGGCGGGGTGAGCTCCCGCTGTTAGGCACAGCTTCTGCCAACCTAGCAATTCAAAAACATGCAAATGTGAGAAGGTCAATAGGTACCGCTTCTGCAGGAAGGTAATGGCGTTCCATGTAGTTAAGCTGGCCACATGACCTTGGAGGTGTCTACGGACAATGTCGGCTCTTTAGCTTAGAAATTGAAATGAGTACCACTCCCTGGAGTCGGGCATGACTAGACTTAATGTCAGGGGAAATTTTTACATTTACCTTTATAGTATATTGACCTGTACCTGTGAAATTCCTGGTTATTGTATCCTGCCAAGGCCCCTGGATGTGCACAACTGTACAGGGCGGAAGTCCGGTAGTGAAGCCTGCGATTATGCTTCATTTTCCCAAAGTGACGTCTGTTTTTCTCCATCTCCTGCTTTATGGAGTTGGCTCTCCCAAACTTGAATCTCCTCCTTGGCGGTTGCCTAGAAGATGAGAAAAGGCACTTGAGAACAGTTCTATAAATAACCATGGTTTATTTAATCTGATCTAGGAAAATGCATTTTCAGATTCCCCCCCAGGATTCCCAGCCCTTCCTTCAACTGGATGATATTTAGACTGCCATTGAATGGTTCCTCCTGTTAACATGCAAATTCTAGACCAGGGGTCCTCAAAATTTCTAAACAGAGGGCCAGGTCACAATCCCTCAAACTGTTGGAGGGCCGGATTATAATTCGAAAGAAACATGAATGAATTCCTATGCACACTGCACATGTCTTATTTGTAGTGCAATGGCCTAACGACCCCCGTAGGGGTCGGGACCCCCAGGTTGAGAAACACTGGTTTAATGGTTTTTAGTGTTTGGCTAGAAATCCAAGAGACCAGATTTTGAATCCTTACCCAGCCATGAAAACCCACTGGGTGACATCGAACAAGTCACACCCTCTCAGCTCAAGAGGAAGGCAATGGCAAACCCCCTCTGAATAAATCTTGCCAAGAAAGCCCTATGATAGTGTTGCCATAAGTTGGAATCGACATAAAGGCTCATAGCAACAACAATGGCACAACTGCCTTAACAATGTTAACCTTGCTGTAGAATGGGACCCTTGCAGTGTTTCTTCAGCAGTTGCTTCCACAAAATTGCTGGCAATTGTTTCTCAAATATATCAGCACATTAAAAATGCAATTCAGAGTTGGGTAAATCTAAACATTTTAATTGGAGGGAATTTGATAGTTATGGCTCTCATTACTGAGTTATCAGAACTTGTTGAAAATTGCTGCTAGCCCCACTCCCCACCCTTTTTATGTGGGAAAAAGCTATTCTAACAGCTGGCGGGAGTAAGTATAGAGACATCTAACATAAAACACTGGTAGTAAAACACAAAAGAGATCTTTCAGTCTCCTTTGTTACCTTGAAAAGTCTTCACAAAGCCCTATATTTCAGAAGTCTTGGCCATTATAGTATATGTCAACACTTAGCTTTTACATCATGTCCATTGCATTATCTTCTCAATGTTATTCTGTCTCTTTCTCTCTCTGTGCATGTGTGTGTATGTGTGTATAACTGTTTTGTCACTTTAACATGTTTCTTGATGTGGAAATGGATATACTGCTGCTTTCCATTATTTCCTTGCACAGGCACTTTGGTTGGATTTTTTCCAATTTGATCCCTGAACCTGCAGGTGGCAGTAAGAGCTTAGCAATTTCCTGGATAATTTCTGAGTCCATGATGTAGTAACTTCACTAACTTGATAAAAGAAAGTGGGTGGACTTGTTCACGCAATGAATGCTACAACCAAAAATAAGAAAAAGGAGATGGCAAAAATCAAAAGTTTGCTTATTTAACAGGTATTGCTGTACCAATCAGTTCCAACCAGCTAACTTGTAGGAGCCACTGTGGCGCAATGGGTTAAACCAGGGGTCCTCAAACTTTTTAAAGAGAAGGCCAGGTCACAGTCCCTCGAACTGTTAGAGGGCCGGATTATAATTTGAAAAAAACATGAATGAATTCCTATGCACACTGCACATATCTTATTTGTAGTGCAAAAACACTTTAAAACAATACAATAATTAAATTGAGGAATAATTTTAACAAATATAAACATATTAGTATTTCAATGGGAAGTGTGGACCTTCCTTTGGCTGATGAGATAGGATTGTTGTTGTTGTTGTTGTGTGGTTTCAAGTCATTTCAGACTTAGCTTGAGCGAGGGCTGGGTAAATGAACTTGGAGGGCTGTATCCAGCCCCCGGGCCTTAGTTTGAGGATCCCTGAGTTAAACCCTTATGCCGGTTGAACTGCTGACCTGAAGACCTGAAGGTTGACGGTTCGAATCCTCAAGACGGGGTTAGCTCCCATCCATCAGCCCCAGCTTCCCATGCAGGGACATGAAAGAAGCCTCCCACAGGATGGTAACACATCCGGGCGTCCCCTGGGCAATGTCCTTGCAGACAGCCAGTTCTTTCACACGAGAAGCAACTTGCAGTATATTCTCAAGTCGCTTCTGACACAGTAAAAAAAAGTTAACTTGTGGTTGAATCCAGAAACCTCCTCTATGTAGGGCCTCATCACACTAGAGAATGAATCCACTTTAAATCCAGTTGCTGCCTCCTGCAGAATTCTGGAGTTTTGTAGTTTAGGGAGGAGCCTTTAACAGCCTCACTAAACTACAAACCCCAGAATTCTGTAGGAGGCAGAAACCGGATTTAAAGTGGATTCATTCTCGTGTGATGAAGTCGTATGTTTAGTGATGTTGGAGGAACTAAAACAAGGCACAACCCTCTCTTTGTGAAAGTGATGGAATGCTGAAAAAGCCTTTGTGAACACTGCCTTCTACTTGGTTCTCTTATGCCATAGGTTCAAATTTATTGGCTGTGCTACAAATAAACAACAGAGAAGAACAACGATATAATTTGGACGCAGTGGCAGGATTTAATGAGAAGGTTAAGTCTGAGGCAAAGTCTTATATCAAGTTACAACGTCATGGTCCTCAAACTTGATTTATTTTATGGGCTGCTACTTATCTAAGCAGATGAGCCAGCATGGTGTAATGGCTGGAGCACTGAATAATAACTCTGGAGGCCAAGGTTCAAATCTCTGCTCCTTTGGCAAATCACACTCTTTCAGCCTCAAAGAAAGGCAAAGACAACATGCCTCTAAACAAATCTTTCCAAGGAAACCCTGTGATAAGTTCCCTTAAGACAGCCATAAGTTGCAAATGACTTGAAGGCACACAACAATAATTATAAACAGATAAACACACCAAAATAGCCAGTACTTACTATGCACATAGTAAATCTCACTAAGCTGAATACGATCTCCTTTCATGATAGTGTAACTAGAAAGCCAAGAACAATGTATTCATTTTTTGTTCCAATTGTTCTTAGTGTGGATTTGAGGCTCCAGATTTCATTGGCTGCGACTCCCATCATCTTTAATCATGAACAACACAGATTATGTGTGGTAGCAATTATAGTCCTGCAGCATCTAAATGGAGCCCCCGGTGGTGCAGTGGGTTAAACCCCTGTGCCGGCAGGACTGAAGACCGACAGGTCGCAGGTTCGAATCCGGGGAGAGGCGGATGAGCGCCCTCTATTAGCTCCAGCTCCCCATGCTGAGACATGAGAGAAGCCTCCCGCAAGGATGATAAAAGAGCAAACACCCGGACGTCTCCTGGGCAATGTCCTTGCAGATGGCCAATTCTCTCACACCAGAAGCGACTTGGTTTCTCAAGTCACTCCTGACACGACAAAAAAAAAAAAGCATCTAAATGGCCATATCCCTACCCCTTTCCTGTTTGTAAAATCTTCAAGCAGTAGAATTATTAACCATTTTAAAGGAGGGGGTATGTTATTGTTTTCACTATTGATTTTACTGGCATTGAGTTGTCCTGAAGTTGTAAGCTACCTTGAGTTCTATAAAAATAGAATAGCAGTGTCATCACATTAGAGGAAAAAGCCACTTAAAATCTGGTTTCTGCCTCCTGCAGAATTCTGCTGTTTGTAGTTTAGTGAGGCTGTTAAAGGCTCCTCCCTAAACTACAAACCCCAGAATTCTGCTGGATTTTAAGTGGATTTTTCTTGAGTGTGATGAGGCCCGTGTCACTCTAGCCTCACTCTCTCAGCCAGCAGGTGGCAGTTTATTTCATACATCAGAATAACTACTACGGTGCAGAGAGGCATGCTTGAAGCAGCAGTTTGGTGAATGCCCATTGTTTTGTATAGGTTATCTGATCATTCCTGTTTGTTGACAGAAAGGAATTTTGTTTTTCAATTTCTATTTGAGATCTAAGCCAGATATCACAGGCATGTGTTCTTGGAGGGGTGGGCAAACCATCTTTTCCGTCTCCACTAGCCTGAAAGGAATGTAAGAATAGATGCACAGCCTGCATAACTCCAACCTATTTGTCTTAATCTACAACTAGGTAGAGTAGGTCACTAAACTGGAAGTGAAATGCTAAGTGTGGGAGGGATACTTGGAAACACCAGATTCTTCAGCCTCCCTTGCAAGTCCCTGCCACAGATATTCCACTTACCATCTCAAGTGTAGTTCAAATAACCCCTGGCCTATTTCTTTATTGAGAGTAACCTTTTCTATACAACGATCCATGTTCTAACTATCAAATTTTGCTGCAGAGAACATTGCTTATAAATTCTGGTAGGCACTACGCAGTGCATATGTAAATCCCCCCTCTCCCTCCAATGCAGCTAGTGGCATGCAGAATTTTTCTGCTATACATAGTAGCTGGCGTGATTTAAGAGTGAACACCAAGAAGAAATGATGCTGACAGAAGGGAAACAAAAGACTTGAAGGCACACAACAATTATAAACAGATAAACACACCAAAATAGCCAGTACTTACTATACACATAGTAAATCTCACTAAGCTGAATGAGATCTCCTTTCGTGAAAGTGTAACTAGAAAGACTTACTCCGTTGACTGAATTGAAGGGCCAGGCAGACCCTCTATGCCAGTGTTTCCCAATCTTTGGTCCTCTGGGTGTTTTGGATTTCAGTTCCCACCATTCTTAACAGCTGGTAAGCTGGCTGGGATTTCTGAGAGTTGAAGCCCAAAACACCTAGAGGGCTAAAGTTGAGAAACACTGCTCAAAGCCTAGTATAGTGTAGCAGATGAGCAGGAATTAGGGACCATTTCATAGAATCTTAGAGTTGGAAGAGACCTCTTGGGCCATCCAGTCCAACCCTCTGACAAGAATCAGGAAAATAGCATTCAAAGCACCCCCAACAGATGGTCATCCAGCATCTGTTTAAAAGCCTCCAAAGAAGGAGCCTCCACCACACTCTGAACACACTGAACAGCTCACACAGTCAGGAAATCCTTCCTCATGTTCAGGTGGCATCTCCTTTCCTGTAGTTTGAAGCCGTTGTTCCACATCCTAGTGTCCAGGGCAGCAGAAAACAAGCTTGTTCACTCCCTATGACTTCCCCTCACAATTTATACATGGCCATCATATATCCTCTCAGCCCTAGAAGATTTGGACCAGCTCCTAGAAGAGTCCAGTCAGTATGGCCAGTGATAAAGCATTAAGTTCAAAAACATCTAGAGGGGTACAGACTCCCAGCTCCTAAGTTACAAGGCCAGACTAACTAAGAAAGGCAACTCAGATTCAAATTCACAATTGGCTGTGAAACTAATTTGCTGGTGTTCTCTCAGCCTAACATATCCCACAGGATTGTTAGCCTCATATGGATGGACAAGAACTAAGCATAACGCCACAAGCTCTTTGGTGAAAAATCCGAATATGAACCAAGTGAACAATTGTAGATCAGGGACCACAGAGATTTATAAGTTACCTTGACTAGAGCCATCTAGTAAATGATTAAAAATGTACATTTTTCTTCATATATTTCTGAAAACGATTAGTGAGAGAATACATAGCAACAATCTTGTTGCATTTGGGTGAAGGCAGAAACATTTCTAATGTTCATAGAGTTAAAGTACAATCTTACTGTAAGACGTTGGAATGAATGTGGGAAACAAGCCCCACACTCAAATTTCCCAGTTCTGAAAACCTCAACATTGAAATGCAGCCTTTCAGGAATGATGAATAGGATGTCCAGGTGGTTCAAAATGAATTATTCTATATGTATACTTTATGACTATACAGTCTAGGATGATAATAATGGATGTTTTAAATGAACTAGCGAAACTACCTATTTTTTCATGTCAGGAGCAACTTGAGAAACTGCAAGTCGCTTCTGGTGTAAGAGAATTGGCCATCTGCAAGGATGTTGCCCAGGGGATGCCCGGATGTTTGATGTTTTACCATCCTTGTGGGAGGCTTCTCTCATGTCCCCGCATGGGGAGCTGGAGCTAACAGAGGGAGCTCATCCACGCTCTCCTTGGATTTGAACCTCCAACCTGTCAGTCTTCAGTCCTGCTGGCACAAGGGTTTAATCCATTGCGCCACCAGCGGCTCCTTAAAACTACCTCTGAGCATGCATTGCCTAATAAAACTATAAATTAATGGGGTCCCCATAAGTAGTCAATCAATTTGAAGACAGAAATATCTACCATAGGAGCACTTTAAGACCTGGGAGGTTGCTACAACCACTGGCTGCACTTTAAGAACTTTGGTAGCTTTAGTGTGAGTGTTACTATCCTCCTTTGCACTTTAAAAACTGTAAGATTTATACAACCACAAGCTGCACTTTACGAACTTTGGTAGCTTTATTGAGACTGCTAACATCTACCACCCATGCTAGTTCCGATCTCCTGGTATCTTGTAACACTGCTGTTAGCTGCCTGCGGGAGAGGTAAGGAGGGGAGTGAATTGGAGATCCCAGTGCGAGTTAAACCGGTGATAAATCATATAACCAGCAGTGAAGCATGGGGTGAAAATAGGAAGGTAGACTGCGTCATGGAGGAGGGAGGGTGTTCCATTGGTCGGGGAGCCCCCATAGAAGTCGTGGTGGGGATGGGGAGATACGGGAAAAGGAGACCTCGAATTCGGCCTAGGGATCGTACAACAACATTAGTAACTCCAACTCGGTCTCCTGATATGGTGAATTGGTGTAACCAGGTCGGCGGTCCCCCCGGATTGAAGGTGGTGCTGTTGAACGCCAGATCTGTCAATGGCAAAACAGCTTTCATGGGGGCAAACAAATTGAAATTGAATCCAGACAAGACAGAGGTACTCCTGGTCAGTCGCAAGGCCGAACAGGGTATAGGGTTACAGCCTGTGTTGGATGGGGTCGCACTCCCCCTGAAGACGCAGGTTCGCAGTTTGGGTGTGATCCTGGACTCATCGCTGAGCCTGGAGCCCCAGTTTTCGGCGGTGACCAGGGGAGCATTCGCACAGTTAAAACTCGTGCGCCAACTGCGCCCGTACCTTGGGAAGTCTGACTTGGCCACGGTAGTCCACGCTCTGGTTACATCCCGTTTGGACTACTGCAACGCTCTCTACGTGGGGTTGCCTTTGAAGACGGCCCGGAAGCTCCAACTAGTCCAACGTTCGGCAGCCATGATACTAACGGGAGCGGAGCGCAGGGAGCATACAACTCCTCTGCTGCACCAGCTCCACTGGCTGCCGATCTGCTACCGGGCTCAATTCAAAGTGCTGGCGTTGGCCTTTAAAGCCCTAAACGGTTCTGGCCCAACTTACCTATCCGAACGTATCTCGGCCTATCAGCCCGCCAGGACCCTAAGATCTTCTGGGAAGGCCCTGCTCTCTATCCCGCCTGCTTCACAGGTGCGGCTGGCGGGTACGAGAGACAGGGCCTTTTCTGTGGTGGCCCCGCGGCTATGGAACGCCCTGCCCTTGGAGGTAAGATCAGCCCCTTCATTGATGATATTCCGAAGAAGATTGAAGACCTGGATGTTTAAGCAGGCATTTGGTTAACCCAATGCAACGAATGGTAACTGACTAAAGGACTGGCAACATGGATGACGAACTGGATCACGTTTTTAGTTAAGAGTCGAACTGGATTGATATTGATGCATGAATTGTGTTTTTATGTTTTTTATGTTTTTTATGCTTTTAACTGTATACTGTTGATTGTTATATTATGTTGTAAACCGCGTTGAGTCGCCGGCTAGGCTGAGAAACGGCGGTATATAAATATAGCAAATAAATAAATAAATAAATAATGTATAAAGACAGGTTGGAGAGGCAGGACAAGACAAAACCATCAACATACACTACTTTCTAAGTATTGGACAAACCCTGTTATGGGGAATGAGTGGTTTGTGTTATGGATGGAATCAAAAGTTACTTACTCCTCACAGGTTTCAGTCCTTTGTGTGTTTCCCCTCAGGATTTTGTCTCGCAGGCAACAAATGGCAAATGAGATGGACATGGCAACAATTACGACTCCACTGATGAGAGAGGCTATGACCGCCACCCGAAAACCCCGGTCTAGGGGTTTTGGAATCACTAAAGCAAACAAAAACAAAACATGCCCGTCACAAGTCGCACATTATCAGGAGTGTTTCTGAGCAGTAGAACCCACTTTTCCCCATTTATTTTGATCAACACATTTCCAATCCTCATTTTTGCAAAAATTTGAAAGATTCAGGCAATCTTGACCTGCATTTGATGTAGATCACTCTCTACTTATACAAAGTTCAGGAATAATTTTTGAGCCAGTTCAGACCCAGCATACCTTCACAATGTGGCGGAGAATGACTCCAGTAAGAGACGCTTCCTTTAAGCAAGCAGGTCAACCTTCCATATCCCACAAGCTGATATCCCTCTGCACACCAGTAGGTGATAATGGAGCCCAAGGAGCTTCCAGAGCCCGCTTCAATGTAGTAGAACCCATAGCTTGGAGGAAGGAGAAATGTGCATTGAGCTGCCACAGATGAAAATTAAAATAAGTGTAAGTTAATAAAGGAGATGCACAGATCTTTAGCAAACAACGACATTGTTAGGGCCAGGCTTTAGCACAGCAGGTTAATTGCCAGCTGCAGTAAATCTTGCCAACCGAAAGGTTGACAGTTCGAAGCCTGGATTGAGGTGAGCCCCTAGCCTTTAGTCCAGCTTCTGCCTACCTAACAGTTTCAAAAACAGCAATGTGAGTAGATAAATAGGTAGCACTTTGAGCAGGGAGGTATTTAAGGTGCCCATAAGGAAATGCCGGAAAAATCCCGGTGATTTGATCAAGGAGGAAATTTATGAACAAAAGTTATTTGGCAGGGAAGGTGGAGTGACAGCACCCCATGTGGCCGGAACCGAGCACAACCTCCAAGATGCCGAAGATGGACCAATGGATAAGAACATTACTAATTATATAGGGAACCATGTTTATCAATTACCAGCTGGTTTTGCCCATGTATATTTGAGGAGAAATGCACATTCTCTTTGTTAGTGACTCCCAGTCACTGAAGACAGCAACACACTGGAGAATGCAAGACGTTCACTATATTTCTCAATGGTATAAAAGTAATTGGGTCCCCCCAGTGGTGCAGCAGGTTGAACTGCTAAGCTGCTGAACTTGTTGACTGAAAGCTTGGCAGTTCGAATCCGGGGAGTGGGGTGAGCTCCTGCTGTTAGCCCCAGCTTCTGCCAACCTAGCAGTTCAAAACATGCAAATGTGAGTAGATCAACAGGAACCGCCTTGATGGAAAGGTAACGGCAATTCATGCAGTCATGCTGGCCACATGACCTTGGAAGTATCTACGGACAATGCCAGCTCTTCGGCTTAGAGATGGAGATGAGCACCACCCCCTGGAGTCGGACTCGACTTGACTTAATGCCAGGGGAAACCTTTACCTTAAAAGGAATTAGATCTACAGTATGCTGTAATGGTACAAAAAGAATTATGTGGTGAGTGTTATTTATTTAAATAGACACCTCTGAAATGAAATGCTTCTATTTAATCAACCACGATTCAGCGATATGAAGATACATTTCTCATTCTAGACCAGAGTTTGGAAAAGTTAACAGTTGAGGAATGAAGTTGCCCCCATCCCCAACCCCAGTAATATTTCCAAGATCTGGCCAAGAGCCACTTTCCTTGAACCAGACTTCTGGTTTCAGAGTCTAGGTCCAAGGAGTGAGTAGAACTGATATGCTTAGGAAAGCATTTTCAGTGAATGGTGTGTGAGTAGGAGAAGCACCGCCTGATTACTAACCCAGTGCTCTCCTGACAGCTTCTCATCCTGCTTTCACAGAAAAGAATTCAGATTGGGTATTTCCTGTGTTCCTCTTAACATACCAATCTGCCTTAGTTTCTCCTCTCCAAACTACCACTGTCTCTTAAAGGAAGCTGCATATTTTGCATAAATTAATGCTTGATATGAAATAAACAGTTCTGTTTGCAAAGAAATGTTCAGCTGTTGTGTAATTAATGTGAAGATTGTGATAATTCTATCCATTCTAAAAGAAACAAGATATTAAGAAGAAACCATAATATGTTGTCAAAGGCTTTCATGGCTGGAATTAATGGGTTGCTGTGAGTTTTCCGGGTTGTGCGGCCATGTTCCAGAAGCACTCTCTCCTGACGTTTGGCTACCACTATTGAAAAACTCTAAAATCAGAACAGTGAATAAAGAACAAGACTCAAAAAGCAGGGGAATTCTAGGCAAGAATCAATGAGGGCCAGCTAACACCTTCCAACAAAGGATTCCCCCAGGCAGCAACCAGCCAGGCCTTGAAACTTCAGGCCATTAAATCTAACCAAGGTGGCAAATTGCAACATTCACACGTACCTCAAGCAGACAAGAGTTCTTTCACCTACCACAGATATATAAACCTCAATTACTTAGTTTCCAACAGGCCCCTCAACCTCTGAGAATACCTGCCATAGATGTGGGGGGAAACGTCAGGAGAGAATGCTTCTGTAACATGGCCATACAGCCCAGAAAACTCACAGCAACCCAAACCATAATATGTTTGAAAATATAAAGGACACACTTCTACTCGAACACACATAACCCAACAACACTATTATTGCTTCTGTCTCTTTCCAAAATCGCAGTCAGCGATGTGTTTTAGGGCATGTGCATGAATGTGTGTGTGCATACACAACCATATATATGTATGGTTGCAATTACGAAGAATGCATAGAATTGTGTGGGGGACAATCTCTACCTTTTGAATCCCATTAAGCCCAAAAGTCAATATTTCCTATCAAGAATTAATATACTACTATTTTACAGTTTGTATGGAAACCTCATCTCAAGTGTTTATGAGTCATCTATGGGATGACCAAGAATTTACCGTTTGAGCTCTGTTATGAATGTAGCAGGTGCACATATCCCTACCGGCACACAAGAGGTGTCCTTTGGCTGCAGGCCTGCTGACGGAAGCAAAAACAGAGAAACATGGACAATACCTGAAAGATTGACCTGTGAAGCATTCCCATTGGCAGCATCTTTAAGGAATTTCCTTATGACAGTCTCCTCCGCAGGGATGGTTGTTGAGGATTCAGTTGCTTCACTCAAAGTAAATTCTAGGCAACTCCAAGCCAACAGACACAGGACTGTATGTTCCTGGGACCTTAATGTCTTCATATCTTTAGGTTTTGCTGGGGCATCCTGGAGTTCTCCCAAGTTTCTAAAGTATGTGTGTGTACTTTCCCCTTCTTCACGCAAAAGCTGAACAGGCAGCAGTAAGCTGGATTTTAGGGTTTTAGCCTTGAGAAGGAAAGCCTGTTTATTCTCCAAACAGTTTGATTCTTACAAGGCTATACTAACTCACTGTTTGCTGCAAATAAGTTATTTTTTTAGTCTTTTCTATCACTTTGTTAACAAGCAGCCCTAGATACAGACCTTTATAATGTTATACACCATTGGAAAAACAGGGGTAATAAAACCAGCACTGTGAGACCATGGAGGCCATTTGGAGACCAGTCATACAATCATATGTGCCAAATAGTACTGGCACTTTAGTCAAGATAATTCGCTTCTAATAACCCCTCAAGATAAGGAGTGTTAACATCGTCAGTGTAATTAACTCACTCTGGATTGTACAGCAACTGATTTATATCTCCTCGCACTGGGTTTACAAGATAACCAATGCTGAGGAAATCCTCTTTTAACAAATGGCCAGATTGCTATCCTGAATATGTTTGCTGATTTTTTTATAGCTCTGTCTACATTGTTGATGAGCAAGCTTGTCACAAGGCACTAGAGCTGATTGGAAGCCTGTCAGGTGAATAAATTAATATCGTCAGACACTGCAGACTAATTCAACCAGAGAAGTCAGCCATATGAACCAACCTGGACACAGCATATTATTTGAGAACACAGAAAGGCTGGACCACTCCAACAACCACCATGTCGGACTGCACAGAGAAACCATTGAAATCTGCAAGCATGTGGACAATTTCAACAGAAAGGAGAAAACCATGAAAACGAACAAAACCTGGCCACCAATATTTTTAAAAAACTCTAGAATCGGGATAGTAAATAAAGATCAACACTAAAAAAACAGGGGAATTCCATACAGGAAACAATCAGGGCCAGCTAACACTGCCCAACAAAGGATTCCCCTAGGCAGAAAGCAGCCAGGCTTTGAAGCTGCAAGGCTATTCAATGCTAATCAAGCTGGCCATTTGCAGCATTCACACTTGCCTCAGACAAAGAGTTCTTTCTCCCACTCTGCACATTCCACAGATATACGAGGGGTATTTTTTTAAGTAAGGTCCGTTTGAACATAAGCACACAACGAAAGTTTATTTCAAAAAAGTAAATTTATTTTCAGAATGTACATACTTCACTCTATTGTTCAAACACTTATCATACCTCTGAACCAATTTTAAAATACCCTCTTCATAAAAACTTGCTGCCTGCTCTGATAACCAAGAGTTCACTGCCGTTTTCACGTCGTTGTCATCATTGACGTTGTCACGGCCATCTTTGAATTGTCGTACCCACTTACGCACTTTGCTTTCACTCATAACAGTATCACCGTACACTTCACAAATCTATCAATGAATTTCTGCAGCAGGCAGGTTCCTTGCTGACAAAAACCGTATCACTGAGCGAACCTCACATGCGACGGGTGAGTTGATAATCTTAAACATTTTTAAAGCACAGAACAGAACCGTACAGATTAGCTACAGAGCAGAAATTGCGCACAGTTGTTCCCAAGGCATGCCGGTACACGACGCACGCGCTCGTTGTGGTATGCACACAAACTACTAGTGTCTACAACAAAACGGACCTTACTTAAGAAATACCCCTTGTATAAACCTGACTTGCCTAGTTTCTCACAAACCTCTCAACCTCTGAGGATGACTGCCAGACATGTGGGCGAAATGTCAGGAGACAATGCTTCTGGAACATGGTCATACAGACAGGAAAACTCACAGCAACCCATCGTCAGCATTGCTTTAAAAAAAACCATGTTTTTTAGAATTTAAATGTTACCTATGGCAACCTTTATTTCAACCCCCTCCCAAATATGGCGACTAGCAAGGAAAAAAGCCATTATTATTTATTTTTGATTTCCCAAAGTACGCTATCTGTATTTTAATATAGTTTGATATGCTGATGTACATTTGAGAAAGAGGGAGAGCAATGTATTTTCTCTTCTAATGATACATTCATAAACTTCATAGACTAAAAGCATTTTTTTTCCGTTTCAGAAAAAAAGTAATTTTGTTCATGCTTTGGTCATCTCAAAATGCTATTTTGATCTTTTCTGTCTGATCTGAGTAAACAAACTCAATTCATATGAGCAAAAGGAAGGAGGACAGAAGAACTAGATGTTTATTTTAGTCTTGAATTGATGTGGTTGCAGCCCTCTATATGAAAAGCAGATGAGGAAAAAGGAACATCTCATTGGGCTTTTCCCAACATGCCTATATGGAGGAAGATCACTCACACCCAGTATTTAGAGGGGAAGCCCTGGCTGCCCTTATTTTTCATCCCCTGCCTGAGCAAGACTGTTGATGACTGGGTTCATGGAGTCCCCTAGGGGAGATAGGGCGGTCTATAAATAAAGTTGTTGTTGTTGTTGTTGTTGTTGTTGTTGTTGTTGTTGTTTTTATGGTTATGGAGGTTTCTCATGCAAATGATTGCCACTAGCTGAAACCAGTGATATGCAGAGTTACTGGATCTCAGGGCTGAAACCCCACGTCTCCAAGTCTTGTGCACCATCCTTAGGTTGAAGAAGATGGTACAAATCTTTGGATTTGAGGGGGGGGGGAATCTGTTCTAGGCAAAACTAAAGGGTTGGCTGAAAATCTCTAGTTCAACAAGGAGTGTAGCAGCTTTCTATAGCTTCAACATTTCAATTGCATGGTTGCTGCAACTCCCAAAGACTTTCCAAGGGCCTCAACATATGTGTCATCCTTCCTTCCCAAATGTTGTGGCACCAGGTTTCCTTCTCCACCTCCCTCTGCATCCAGCTCCTAGCTAGAAACAAATGGAGCGGATTAAGTGTTCAATACCCCCATCTTACTACATAGGTGAGAAGGAACATGACCTGAGTTTTACCTTTACCTGGGAACAGTCCAAACTTTAAATCATATTTCTGATTTAATTTACAACAAGGAACCATCTTTCTCTATGAGGAATTATATTGGTTCTTAATGCATAAATCTTAATGTCATCACCAGAGGATTTCCTTAAGTCTATTGTTTTGGTTCATAAAACTCAGGGCCTGGGACAATACTGAACTGGCAAGCCTGACTAGCAACCAAATAGCTTTGTTTAAAACACTGTGTTCTGCATTGTTCCTGAATTGTTTTCTCCATTCATACCCCTTCATATTGCTGTTTCATGTCATGTTCCCTCTCCATACTTCCACTCAGGCTAGGCTCAGAAGGGAATAACTATGCGCCATTGGCACCACTGTTTCCCACATTGGCTTTCACCTCCCCCCACCCTTTTTTTTTAAGGAGTAGTATGTATTTTGTGTTATGGAGCCATAGCAAGTTAAAGTGATGTGAAACCACACTAATTCTACAGTATAGATACATTTGTAGTTTCAAAATGGACTGTTTGCTTAGGGCCCTTCCACACAGCCATATCAAGGCAGATAATCCACAATATCTGCATTCAACTGAGGTATCTGAGTCCACATTGCCATATAACTCAGGTCAAAGAAGATAATGTGGGATTTTATACAGCTGTGTGGAAGGGGGCTGGGGTTATCTGCCATGTAATTCATGACTCAGATAACAAATCATGGTTAGCTCTCAAATCATGGCTCATTATGATGTGCCAGGTTAAGTTTTATTCAATGCTTAGACCATAGGTCTTTCCAATATAAGGCAAACAAACAAATACATGAAAACCAGATTATTAAATACAATATCAAATACACCATTAAAATCCTATAAATTACATATTTCAATGGTGAGATATACCCTTAAAATACTACTTAAGATACTGCATGGACTAGCACCTGTATAGTTAAAACCAGGTAAAACCAAGTAAATATAGCATTATTAAAATTTAAGCAGGGAACACCTTGGATATACTGTAGGTAAAGGTAAAGGTTTTCCCCTGACATTAAGTCCAGTCAAGTCCAACTTTGGGGTGTGGTGCTCATCTCCATTTCTAAGCCAAAGAGCCAGTGTTGTCCGTAGACACCTCCAAGGTCATGTGGCCGGCATGGAGTGCCGTTACCTTCCCGCTGGAGCGGTATCTATTGATCTATTCATATTTGCATGTTTTCGAACTGCTAGGTTAACAGAAGCTGGGGCTGACAGCAGAAGCTCACGCCGCTCCCTGGATTTGAACCTGCAGCCTTTTGGTCAACAAGCTCAGCAGCTTAGTGGTTTAGCCCACCGTGCCACCGGGGGCTATACTGTAAAAAGCCACTATTAGTTAAAAGCATCCCCAGCGCAGTCAAATGCAATATCAGAAATTAATCTTGCTTGGGTTTTCTGTGCTGCCAGGGTAAAAAGAGACACCTTGTGAGTAACCACAGGCAGGGCCGTAGCCAGGAAAAAATTTCGGGGAGGGTTGACAATTTTTTTTTGGGGGGGGGTTGAACATTTCAGGGGGGGGTAAAAATTTCAGGGAGGGTTGAACGTTTTGGGGGGGGATTAAAATTTACCTCCTAGCTCAGGCTGAAGCAAAGAGTACAGCAGGGGGCAGAGCAGCCTTCAATAGCCTACAGCTCTGTCCCTGTCAACCACCTCCACCAAGTCTGGCCTCCTTAATGAGAGCATTCAACACCGCCCAAGGCCGTAGCCAGAAAAAAATTTCGGGGAGGGTTGAAAATTTGGGGGGGGGAGGGGTTGAAAATTTCAGGAGGGGGTTTTGAAAATTTTGGGGAGGGTTGAAAATTTCGGGGGGGGGGGTTGAAACCTGCCTCCTAGCTCACGCTGAAACAAAGAGCACAGCAGGGGGCAGAGCAACCTTCAATAGCCTGCAGCTCCACCCCTGTCAACCACCTCCACCAAGTCTGGCCTCCTTAATGAGAGCATTCAACACACACCCCCAACTTGGTTGCTTCACTACATCGGCTATTGCTGCAAGTAATGACAGTGTGAATAAATTGTCAATATTTGCTTGAGATAGTGCTTACAGTTCTGGAGGGACTCTTAATTTTTTGCATCTCATAGACTTAGCATGGGGATTTGGTTAACCAGTTAAAATTCATGAGTAAACCAGGTTTTTTAAAAAAATCTGAAACATTTCGGGGGGGGTTGAACCCCTAAAACCACCCCCTCGCTACAGGCCTGACCACAGGGTTAGTGTCAGCCAAACAGTAGAAAATATTTTCTGACATCGTATTGGTTTGAAGGTGATAAAGAATATGATGTGCAAACATGCCTACTAATTGGTGTTGGAAATTTGTACAGTAATCAGGACCTTTCATGTGTGACATGACACCACTGTGTGTCTTCTACTTCCAAATCATATCTGTCCTGTTGTAAAATATCTTCTGGCCTTAAGTTGCTGGGAAAAGCAATCACATTTTTCAATTATGGCCTATGATGCTAAATCTTATCATATGTTTGGATGGCATTGGGCCAATTAATATTGTGTGACACACGTGCTGTTTTATCTTAGGCTGAAAATTCAGATTGAATCATGGCATGTACTTTCCTCTCTTAAAAGGAACTTTAAATACAACCAAGTGAATACAGTGTCTTGTTGTTCTAGAAGTAAGCCAAAAGATTTCTGCTTCCGTCCATGCTACTTTTGAGGACTCTGGTTGAGCTGCTTTGAAGCTTGTAAAAATGTGTGGCTCTGGATGTTGTTCCTGGAGGCAAAGAGAGTACCTGGCTCTCCTATTTATATGTACCAAGCTCACAAATTCAGTCCTTGTGATGACCTCATGTGATATAACTGCATGAGAGGAAGCAAGATACGTTTTGGCGTGCAAAGCGGACTAGCCAGTTGAGCATTCGTCTTTTGAATTATTTTAATCACAGGCATCTGTAAATTAGGCTTCTTCATTGTCTGTTTGATAGACAAAATACTCACAGTAGCAACAAAATAAAAATAACCTTAACAAAACCAGCCTCTGTGTAGACAAGGTTTGTGCCCCAGGACAGGATCAGTTAAGCAAATGCAAAGCAAAACACTCTTCTCCAATTGTCTGCCTCTCCGTCTCCCAACACCACTTCTGAAAGGCATTACATGTTATTCTTTTTGACTTATTGAAAGTTGCTGAATGGTAAGACAATTGTTATCTAAGTTTTCTTGATTTAATGGGTTTGCTCACTGTAGGATGAGTAATTGGTATAATTTTTCAGTGTTGAAGCTGCAGTGCCATTTGTTGTGCAGCCAATTTTTTTCCATTCATGCACAAACAATAGTTGCGAAGACTTAGCATCCTTGATAGCACAGAATAAATTAGTAAACTTATAAATAAACTTTATTTACTAAGTATAGTGAAAAGGGAAGAATTAATGAATTGGATGAAAGAAGGAATTGACTGGAATATTGTGGGAATCGCCATCTCTGAGTGAAGAAAGGAGCTTAAGCACTCCACACTACAACGTGATATTTAGAAATCCCACTTGATCCTTTCTTGAATGGTATTCATTCACAGATATTGATAAGCAATGTTTCCCAAACTTTTTTTGACCAGAGCCCACTTTCATCAGGGCCCACTTGACTAGGGCCCACTTAGACCAGGGCCCACTTTCACCAGGGTCCACTTAGACCAGGGCCCACTTTGACTAGGGCCCACTTGAACAGGGACCACTTAAATGGGGACCACTTAGACCAGGGCCTACTTTGACCCAGGACCACTTGAACAGGGACCACTTTGATCAAGGCCCACTTGACCAGGGCCCACTTGACCAGGGCCCACTTTGACCAGGGCCTACTTTGACCAGGGCCCACTTTGACCAGGTACCACTTTAACCAGGGACCACTTTGACCAGGGCCCACTTTGACCAGGGCCCACTTGACCAGGGCCCATTTTGAACAGGACCACTTGAAAAGGTCCCACTTTGACCAGGGCCCACTTCAACCACGGACCACATTAACCAGGGACCATTTTGACCAGGTTCCACTTGAACAGGGACCACTCTCCAACATTAGTACCAAAAGGGGCAGGGCTGGTTAGCTCTGTGGAAAGGAGCAGAAATAAAATAAATACATTAAAATAAAGAGGAAGGAAGTTCGCGGATCAGATTTTTGTTCTTGCGGCCCACTGCTGGGCCACGGCTCACAGGTTGAGAACCATTGGTCTAGAGAAGGGCAAATAAAGTAGTAAAAGGTTTGGAAACCAAGCTCTATGGGAAACGGCTTAGGGAATGAGGTGTGCTTTGCTTCAAGAAAAGAGGACTGAAATGAGAACACAGCTATCTTTAAATATCTGAAGGGACAACATGTGAACGATGGAGTGAGCTTGTAATCTACTGCTCCAGAGACTAGGACACAAACCAATGGGTTCAAATGTCAACAAAAGAGATTCTACCTAAATGTTAGGAAGAACATCCTAATGATAAATGTGGTTGTGCAGTGCAGTTGATTGCCTTAGGTTCTCCTTGGGCTAAGGAGAGTCTCATTTTTCCCTTTTGCTTCCATCAGAATTGTGCTATAATTTGATTTCCTTCCACCTAATATCCTTTCCTGGGAAGTCACAGAAAAGTGGAGCAGCTACTCCCCTATTTATTGTACGATGAGGTGAGTAGAACAGAAACATCTATATCAGCACATCCCAGATGTAAACAAGGAGGAATCTCCATCACCTTTTGTTTTGTTTAATCCTCTATTATTCCAGTGCCACCTACACCCACATATACATTGCCTGGTTTCAGCATTGTGTGACAGCTCTTCAATTTATTCTCGTGCTCCAGCCCAGAACAGTTTCAGTGAGGCCAAAGCTGTGAAGGAAGGCAGAAAGTTGCATCTTAAAGGATCAAAAACAACTAACAGAAGAGCTCAGGTATCCCATCCAAAACTTTGTTTTCATTTTTAAAGATCCTACTGAACAGTATGGCAAATACACTCTTCCTTCCTTGCACCAGACTCTATAATTATGACTGCTAGATCAGTGTGAATGGGCAGGTAATGAGAAGAGGGAGGTCAAGGTAGGAGGAAAGAGGCTTTTGAGAAAACAACATCTTATTGTCAGAGAGATGCAGATCAAGTGGATCAAATATGGGGACAAAAGCCTCTGACACTTTATAGCTGTTAGATATGTAAAAATTTAATTTAGTTTGTGGAACGTTGTATTTTCTGTTCATGGAAATTTGTATATATTTGAGCATGTACTTTTTCTCATTTTCTTTTTAATACAGTTTCTTAATGAATGAACTTGATGCAACTTCCCCATTGACTAAAGGATTTTGTGACTTTTTTTCCAAATACATGTGCTTTAGTTGTGCATATTTGATAAAAAGAATGAGGGGGAAACTGACCAGAAACTATGTGAATGCTTCATTAATAATCTAACAGACTATGTACTGAAGATTTTAATAAGAAATATTTCTTAATTAATATTTTTCCCAATCCTGCTTGCAGCCCTTTATGAAAGCCACAATTTATGTAATATCCTTTTTAAACATCATATGGACCACAAAGGCTGCCGGTAAAATAGATCACTGCTCCTTAAACTGTTAGTCCTGACCCTAAATAGGGTCCCCTTAGTTCAATATTGTAAGCATAGAAAATTTGGCAGCGGTAAAAGGTTTCTAAATGTCACCAATTTACACTAATCTGTTAGCAATAACATTCAGTGTTTACAGTGGCAACGTCCTTGCAGACGGCCAATTCTCTCACACCAGAAGGGACTTGCAGTTTCTCAAGTCGTTCCTGACACGACCAAAAGTGGACTCTGTGGAGCCCATGGTGGCGCAATCGGTTAAACCCTTGTGATGGCAGGACTGCTGACCAAAAGGTCAGAGGTTCGAATCCAGAGAGCGGGATGAACTTCTGTCTGTCAGCTCCAGCTTCAGCTGGTCTTCACAGATAGTAAAATCAGTCTATTTAGTATGCCTTGCAAATACCGATTTATTATCTGTAAATGTTTAATTTTTATATCATCTATACATATAATAAACGTCAAAACTTGTATGTGGCGGATGTGTGGCGGTGTGGCGGGAGGAGTATGTGCCAGCGTTTTGATTGGCCAGCCTGAAAGTTCCAACATTCGGATTGGCTGCCGCAGTGGTGCTATTTGCATATGGTCTCTGATTGGCCAGCTTCAAGAGGAGCCCCTGGTGGAGAAAAGAGTTCATGGAAGAAACGGGGACATGAGAAGGAAATTTGCATATGGTCTCTGATTGGCCAGCCTCAAACCCAACATTCCGAGATGACAAAGAGAGGAAAGGAAAGGCCGGGGGCTGGTTCAGAACACTGCCAATACAGACCGAAATAGGCACACAGAGCCCACATCACCCACTCTACATCCTACTGCAGTTTGGAGGAGGATGAACCATGGATGATGGGACTTGCGGTACCACCACTCACATTCTGAGACCGCTGCTAACCTTATCCAATGACTGATCAGGACCAAACTTCCCACATAGACCTCTCATGACCCACTTTACGTCCTGGTGTGGTTTGGCTGGGGAAGGAGCATGGATTATGGGACTTGCAGTACCTTTGCTCAATTCTTGAGACCACTGCAACCCTCATGCAATTACCGATAAAGACCAAACTTTGCACACTGAGTCTCCATGACACACTCTACATCCTGGTGCGGTTTGGGGGAGGATGCACCATGGACGATGGGACTTGCAATACCTGCACTCCCTTCCTGAGACCATTACAACTGCCAACAGTGATGGATCAGGATCACAATTCGCACAGAGAGCCCACATGACCCACTCTACATCCTGGTGCAGTTTGGAAGAATTTGACAATGGATGATGGGACTTGCAGTCACTTCACTCACTTCCTGAGACCACTGAGACCCTTGCCAATGACTGATCAAGACCAAACTTGGCACACAGAGTCCCCATGACCCACTCTACATCCTGGTGCACGTTTGAGGAGGACAGACCATGGATGATGGGACTTGAAGTACCTCCACTCCCTTCCCAAGACTGCTGCAACCCTCATCTAATGTCCGAACAAAACCAAACTTGGCACACAGAGCCCCCATGACCCACTCTACATCCTACTGCAGTTTGGAGTAGGGCATACCATGGATGATGGGACTTGAAGTACCTCTACTCGCTTTCCGAGACTGCTGCGACCCTCAACAATGACTGAACAACACCAAACTTGGCACATAGACCTCTCATGACCCACTTTATGCCATGGTGTGGTTTGACTGTGAATCGAGCATGGATTATGGGACTTGCAGTATCTTCGCTCAATTCCTGAGACCACTGCAACCATCATCCAATTTCCGATAAGGACCAAACTTGGCACACCGGGTCTCCATGATGCACTCTACATCCTGGTGCGGTTTGGAGGATGATGCACCATGGATGATGGGACTTGCAGTTCCTTCACTCACTTAGTGAAACTACTGAGACCCTCATCCAATGACTGATGAAGACCAAACTTGGCACACAGAACCCCCATGGCCAACTCAACATTCTGGTGAGGTTTGGGGGAGAACAGACTATGGACGATGGGATTTCAAGGACCTCCACTCACTTCCCAAGACTGCTGCAACCCTCATCTAATGACCAATCAAGACCAAACTTGGCACACAGAGCCCCCATGAGAGACTCAACATCCTGGTGCACGTTTGAGGAGGACAGACCATGGATGATGGGACTTGAAGTACCTCCACTCCCTTCCCAAGACTGCTGCAACCCTCATCTAATGTCCGAACAAAACCAAACTTGGCACACAGAGCCCCCATGACCCACTCTACATCCTACTGCGGTTTGGAGTAGGGCATACCATGGATGATGGGACTTGAAGTACCTCTACTCGCTTTCCGAGACTGCTGCGACCCTCAACAATGACTGAACAACACCAAACTTGGCACATAGACCTCTCATGACCCACTTTATGCCATGGTGTGGTTTGACTGTGGATCGAGCATGGATTATGGGACTTGCAGTATCTTCGCTCAATTCCTGAGACCACTGCAACCATCATCCAATTTCCGATAAGGACCAAACTTGGCACACCGGGTCTCCATGATGCACTCTACATCCTGGTGCGGTTTGGAGGATGATGCACCATGGATGATGGGACTTGCAGTTCCTTCACTCACTTAGTGAAACTACTGAGACCCTCATCCAATGACTGATGAAGACCAAACTTGGCACACAGAACCCCCATGGCCAACTCAACATTCTGGTGAGGTTTGGGGGAGAACAGACTATGGACGATGGGATTTCAAGGACCTCCACTCACTTCCCAAGACTGCTGCAACCCTCATCTAATGACCAATCAAGACCAAACTTGGCACACAGAGCCCCCATGAGAGACTCAACATCCTGGTGCTGTTTGGAGGAGGACGGACAATGGATGATGGAAGTTGCAGTACCTTCACTTACTTCCTGAAACCACAGTGACATTCATCCAAATACCAATAAAGACCAAACTTGGCACAGAGAGCCCCCATGGCCAACTCAACATTCTGGTGATGTTTGAGGGAGACTATGGATGATGGGACTTGCAGTACCTTAACTCACTTTCTGAGACTGCTGTGACCCTCATCCAATGACTGATCAAGACCAAACTTCTCCATCCTGGTGCAGTTTGGAGGACGATGGGACTCACAGTACCTTCACTAACTTCCTGAGACCACTGCGAGCCATATAAATAACTGATAAAGACCAACCTTGATACACAATTCCTTTCTCAAATAACCCGGGCAGCGCCGGGTCCCCAAGCTAGTATATATATATATATGGGTTCATGAAATATTTCTCAGACGGAAAGGAGTCACAAGTTAGAAAAGTGTAAGAAGCCATTGTTTAGATCATTGGTACGGTGGTGTCTTTAATTAATTCAAGTCAAGGGTTATCTAGAACATGGTGAACCTGGTTTACAATCTTGGATACATATTGCACTTGGCTCTCAATAACTACAACAACAACAAATTATACATAATTATATTTATAATCATCATATTAGGTCCAGCTACTGCCAACCTAGCCATTCGAAAACATACAAATGTGAGTAGATCAATAGGTACCACTCCATTGGGAAGGTAGCGGTTCACCATGTAGTCATGCCAGCCACATGACCTTGGAGGTGCCTACGGATAATGCCAGCTCTTCAGCTTAGAAATGGAGCACCACCCCCCAGAGTCGGATAAAAATTGACTAAGAAGCTTGTGAAATTATATAGCAAAGATGTAAGGCTGTCTAATGCCATCATCTCCTATGACCTCACTTTTAGATCTTATTTGCCTACCTAAGGCTTATCAACATCACCACTTAATCCAGGGCCAATCCAGAGCAGAAATGTTTTGGAGTGGTTTCTAAGACAGCCATAAATTCTATCCCCAATTTTCAGTGGTGGCAGCAACCAGAGTCCCCCTGATTCAGCTGGCCAAGACAGCTTCAGCCCTGCTAGATTGCCCCATCCATGTTGCCTTTGCGTGTACCATATGGCCACAGAGCTCTATGAGAGATCTTGGCCATCAGCAGAGGTGCCCACGTGACCAGGAAGAAGAATGGAAATGGTTTACCCCACAATAAGCAACAGATGTGACAGCACATCATGAAGAATGCTAAGGATGATGGCACAGTAAGTGCAGGCTATTAAGACAAACCATTAGTTGTAGACAAATCATTAGTTGGCTATGGGCTGTGTTTACTTATTTTGGAAAATGACTGTTGCCTGCATGCATGAATAAAGAACATATGTTTGTTCTTTTACACATTCATATATGACAGTGTTTCTCAAACTTTGCTCATCCAGGTGTTTTGGTCTTCAACTCCCAGAAATCCCAGCCAACTTATCAACTGTTAAGAATTGTGGGAGCAGAAGTCCAAAACATCTGGAGGAGCACAGTCTGAGAAACATTGATATAGGAGAAAACACCATGTAACAACATTTGAAAAATAATGTTCCTGGTTTGAATGTGTTATTTCCTGTTTAATTGTATGGTGCTTACTTTAAAAAATAAAGTAAGTTGTTACTTACTTTGGAGTTGTTATACTCCAGAAACGTTTTGTGGCTGCCACAAACTATTAATTGGTTGAGATTCTGAGAGATATTCATTGAAAAACTAGCAAAATTTGCTGCAGTTTTTGCAGACTAATAAACCTTTTCCTGCTTTTGTGATAGAACTAATAATGAAAAGACATTTATAACCCAGGAACAAAAATCTTGTTACATAGTGCAGTTAAATTTACACAGACCAGGTTAATGCACATTTAATCCAAAGCTATATCTAGAGCATCTGCTTATAGAGCTTTTGAACATCTGTGCAATTAGACTTGCTCATTCAAAATATTTAAGAAGTTGTATTAGAGGAGAGAACAAAAATGCCTATTTATAATTTTTTTGTGCACGTATTCACTACCTATAATCCTGTATCCAAATGCTGGACGTCTGATACATTTGGAAACACAGTAAGCAGGTCTGCCTGTTACAATAAGCCATAGTTTTAATTAACCATTGGAGCCCCCAGTGGCACAGTGGGTTAAACACTTGTGTCAGCAGGACTGAAGACTGACAGGTTGCAGGTTTGAATTTGGGGAGAGCATGAACGAGCTCCCTCTGTCAGCTCCAGCTCCCCATGTGGGGACATGAGAGAAGCCTCCCACAAGGATGGTAAAACATCTAAAATATCTGGGTGTCCCCTGGGCAACATCCTTGCAGACGGCCAATTCTCTCACACCAGAAGCAACTTGCAGTTTCTCAAGTTGCGCTTGACATGAAAAAAATTAACCATTGTTTAGTGCTTAAGCCATGACTTCAATGGCAAATAAACAAGATTCACAACTTCTGGTTTGTCTGTCCTGCTTTTTTTGTCAGCTACTATTTCAGGGTATATAGCTTGAGAAGTAAGCAAGACACTCTGGGAGTTCTGGATATCACGATATGCCATGGATTAAATAAATTGCATTTTTAAGCCAACAACCAGATTCTGGTTACAACCATGAATTACTAGCAGAAACAGATTCACGCATCACAGCACACTAAACACAAACTGCATCATAACATTCCTATATGGCCAGCATTACAGACCTACTGCGGATTGCCTACTCCAAGAACTAAGGAAACTAGTAATAAGATGGTATCTTAAAGTACCAGACTGTATCAGTACAAGCAGATTTGCCCATATTCAGCATATACTGTTACTTTAAGAATCTGCATCTTTGGGCTCTTCCATACAACCCTATATCCCAGAATATCAAGGCAGAAAATCCCACATTATTTGCTTTGAACTGGGTTATCTGAGTCCACACTCAGATAATGTGGGATTTTCTGCTTTGATATTATGGGATTTAGGGCTGTATGGAAGGGCCCCTTGTTTTACTAGAAAGAAATCACCCAGTGATTGATGACAGATAGATAAATGGATTAGAAATACTGAGATTTCAAAAAACTCTTTATCTTTTAAAAAATGTTAATAGTGAATTACATGTCGTAACCACATGAGATGATCTGCTGATGTTCTACCCAACTATCATACATTATATCTGATGCGATCAAATATACTACCAAAGCAAAAAGGAACTCCAGTTAATTAAGCTCACTTGACATACACATGCTGACTGGACCGTGTCTAATGGCTCAGTCACAGAGAAAAACTACAAACTGTGATGTGTTGTGCTCTTCTCAATGAGATAGTCATGTTGGTCAGTTATGGCAAAAAGGAAAGCAGGGTGGGAAGAGGCGAGATGTTAGTTGAAATAAATCCATTAGTTTCAAAGTGCTGATATAGTGTTCTGGAGACCTGAAAAATCATTTTGAAATGTGTACATTCTCATTCAAATTTTAAATATAAACATGTGTTAAAATCTTAAGTGCTTCTAAGAGCATAATGAAAAGCAGAGACATCACTACAAGAATTTACCTTTCGGGGAGAGTTGGAAGAGCCCCCAGTGGCGCAGTGGGTTAAACAACTGAGCTGCTGAAGTTTGGCAGTTCTAATCCGGGGAGCAGTGTGAGCTCCTGCTGTTAGTCCCAGCTTCTGCCAACCTAGCAGTTCGAAAACATGCAAATGTGAATACATCAATAAGTACTGTTCCGGCGGGAAGGCAACAGCGGTCCATGCAGTCATGCTGGCCACATGACCTTGGAGGTGTCTACGGACAATGCTGACTCTTCGGCTTAGAAATAGAGAGGAGCACCAACCCCCAGAGATGGACACAACTGGACTAAATGGGGAAAACCTTTACCTTTACCTTTACCTGGAAGAGTGAACTTGATAACTATGGCAATGCTATAAATATTAGTCCATGGAGAAATATATAAGCAGCATTTATTGGAACTAATGCTGGCAGCAAATTCACTGCTGTTGCGTCCGATAATTTCCCAGTTTTCGAGTATGGGTCCTGCCAGCTCTCTTTTTGAGAAAGTTACTGTTTGGCCTACACTTCTCAGTAACACCTCAGTGTCCATCTTGCTTGGATGTTTTAGGAGGTATAACCCTGAAATGAATGAAGCTGCTTCTACCTTATTTTTTTCTACATACCTATGTTGTGCAATTTCACCTTCCTCAAGAACCGTGGGTCAGGAGCCCGGCAAGTCTAGCTTCCCAGAGGGTTGAATGAGACACAGATGGATTGAAAGCAAAATCACAGGTTTAATCTCAATGGACAAAGAGGATGTCAGCTGAAAAAGCGCTCCAAAGTACTGACATACCACAATTGTAAATACATAACATACTGTATTTTCAAGTCTATTGCTCTAGCTCAGAAACTGTCCAGCTAGGATCTATTCCCTGAGTGGTGCTCTGTCCAATGTCATCACTGGTTGACCTTTGCTGTGGTAGAAAACTTTAATAAAAATTGTCATTGGATTATTTGAGGAGTTTGGCCATTTATTGATCTAGCCCTGAGAGGGGTGTGATTGAAAAGTAATATGATGTGGCAATTGATAATGGGCTTAATGTTCTGGCTTCGGTGAATACAGTGGTGTCAGTCCTGATAAACTTTAGGTGTTTTAGGGTGATGGGTCATCTCAATGGATGTCGCAAAGATGGGTCTAGCTTGGGACAAAGGATAGGAAGGTGTTCCCAGACAATTATCTGGAAAAAAAAATAGAGAAGACTGTTGGGCAAGTGTACTTATTAACAAAAGACCCTCCTCATAAATGTACAGCAGAGTAACTTATTAGCAGCAGCATGAGCCAGCACCAGTAGCCCAAAGTGATAAAAAGAAACAAAAAAACACAGATCAATGTTATATCTTCCATAGGAGGCTTTTCTTTGTAGTAAAATAATATAGTTGCGCTATTTACAATAACAAGGTTTCTGCAACACAAAGTACTTTATTCTTCCTTCTTTGTTTCCATGCTGGGCTTCTTTCTTATGCAGCTAAACAATGTTGCTCTCACAGAGCTTCCTCTCACATCAAAATTACCCAGGAGCTTCACATAGTAGCTTTACACACGCAGAGGCGGCCCTAGGTAATTTTCAACGGTAAGCAAACAGTATTTTGCCCCCCCCCCCCAACCAATCACTGATATATATTTTTCTGTTCATCGTGGGAGTTCTGTGTGCCATATTTGGTTCAATGCCATCATTGGTGGAGTTCAGAATGCTCTTTGATTGTAGGTGAACTATACATCCTGGTAACTACAACTCGCATATGTCAAGGTCTATTTTCCCCCAAGAGCACCTCAAGAGCGCCCCTGGACAAAATCAAGTATACTGCAAATGCTTACTTTGTGTAATGAGTTGAGCCGCCCCTGTACACACGAGGCCCTTAACCTGGGGTTTCTTTCACCGAAGCTTTTCACACATGGAGGTTTTCCTCGCACTCCTCAGGACAACACTAGCTTTGGCCACTAACTCTGACAGGCTTCAGGCTCGTAACTCTTTCAGTGCTTGATTTTTGTAATTAAAAATACCTTATTATTAATTTTTAATATATCTGACAGAGACAAGTGATGAAAGTAGTGACTAAACATTATCCAACGACCTCATTTTAAGATGGGCAAACAGCAACTTTGTGTATAAGCTGTAAGGGCATTATGAATTCATGCCATTATTTTATTCTCTTGTGTTAACTGCATATTTTAAATAACACTATCTTGGAAGACTATTGGTGAATATTATGCAAATGAACAGCAAAATTAAAAGGTAACAATTTTAGGATAGTATTTTGTATATTCCTCTTGATTATGAAAATCATGTTTTCTTTTTGTAGCTCACAACAGGAGGCAGCAGTCAAAAATCAAGCAACAACCAAAATGCTCTAAAAGCGCATAACTGCAAAAATGTGAAATGAAACCTTCTAGTTACAAAATAATGATACTTAAAATGCCAAGCACAAAAATATTGCTAGAACACAAAATAATATTCACAAGTATGAAAAAGAGAAATATAAACATTAAAAAATGATCAACATGCTGCAATGGTAAATAAATAAAAACAGCTGTACTGTGCTCTAAAGTTGACACAGCCAGTTAATATCCCTACATCACCAAGATCTGGTTGAGTACAGTCCTGCTGTTTTTGTTAGCTTAGCATTGTCACATATTATATCACACACTGTGAACATATTTTGCTATCGTTTGTATATTTCTCTTTTTCATATCTCTCTGCGTAAATTTGTTTAGTTAGGCTGCATACAAAACTTAGTGTTGTTGTGACTGGTTTTGTTTTGCATTTCAGTTGTTATTTTGTTCTCTTTCTGTAACTGTCAGAAAGAAGGTTAACAAATGTATCTGCACAGCATAGTTACATTAATCTGAACTCATTCTGCTGCCATGGCTCTGTCTTACACAAGCCTGGGATTTATAGTTTGGTGTGGTGCTTAGGGTTCTCATTTAGTGTTTTTGTGGCATGCATTTTGTATATAATTATTTTGTAACAATATTATTTAATTTCAAGTGCTTTGCATTTATGAGTTTTAATTCCACCTTGCTTGTTGTTCTGGTTTTTCACTGCCACCTCCTTTTGTGGCATATAGTAAAAAAACATGGTTATTATTATTATTATTTATTTATTTTTGTTACATTTTGACCCACTATTCATTTACATGTTATCTTCCAAAAGTCTTTCAAAGTAAGCTTAATTTATTAGAGAACATAATCTTTTAGAGAATAGCCAAAAAAACCTTTAGAGCAGAATCTCCTCTTGTAGTATACGACAAATATAATTATGCTAGGCAATGGTTTCAGTTGTTAGACTGAATAACTTGCAATCGCCGATCTGTCAGGAAAGCAGCAATTTGCCAGTGCATAAAAACAGTAGAGCTTTAGAAGTATTTTATTATCAGTGCCCAAAAAGGCACTCTCCCATAAAACCACTTGTTTCATAACATGCACTCAAGAGACAAAAATGAAGTACACATTGATGAAAATAACATATTTGGTTTACTCTCAACTTTCATGTATTTAGGTAGAAAAACTTATTAGTCCAGTTTCAAATATCTTTGAGGTGGTTCCCCGTGCCAGCCAGCCAGGGCATTTCTCTTGTTACAAAACAGCTATCAACAGGTCACATATTCAAAAGGAGAGAAAAAGAACGTGATCTGCAGCCCCCTTTTTGACTTCTCAGAAATCATCAAGTAAAGGAAGCTGCACACCAGAACATGCATACAGGAAACAGTAAGCAACAAGATCATAAACAAACAGTTTGTTAGAGAAGGCTTGATGAAGGTTGTAATTTCCAACATAATTCAACTATGTAACTAATACAAGGGAATAACATAATTGCACAAATTCATGATGCCCTCATAACTTATTCACAAAGTTGTTGTTTTCCCATCTTAAAATGATGTAATAAGATAATGTTTAAATCACTACTTCCATCACTTGCCAAGTCTATATTTTTCATATAATTATGTATTTGTGTGTGGAATCCCTTAGTCATGCTATTATGAGGATAGCTGTATCTGGTGAACATAAATGGGCCAAATGCTTTTCTTTAACTTGACATACTGTTTACATGATCATGGAGGCAACAAAAAGCTTTGATGCCTCAAAAATGTGCCACTTGATGTCACAATTTCACAAAGCGCATGGAGCAAAGAGAAGGTAGATGTAGCAACATTCATTTAGGGACCTCACTTCCCAGAATCTCTACTCAAGATGGACCACAGCTGCAGGGGCCAAAAAGGAACTTTTCCAAGTTTTTCCAAAAAGTTGAGTTGTTGTAGGTTTTTTCGGACTATATGGACATGTTCTAGAGGCATTCTCTCCTGATGTTTCGCCTGCATCTATGGCAGGCATCCTCTGAGGATGCTTGCCATAAATGCAGATGAAATGTCAGGAGAGAATGCCTCTAGAACATGGCCATATAACCCCAAAAAACCTACAACAATCCAGTGATTCCGGCCATGAAAGCCTTCGACAATACATTTTCCAAAAAGACCCTATTTTGAAGAATATCCCTGCTAGATGATATGACTATAACCAAGTTTATAATTCTTCTAGCACAGTAGTTCCCAACCCATGGTCCGTGGACCATCCGTGGTCCACAAGAATGAAAATATGGTCCACAGCCTCACCATTACTACACAGTTGCCTCAAAACCACGTGGCGCAAAACCACGTGGCAACAAGACTGACTGCTCTCACAAAACCCTCTTATAGTGCCAAGGCAAATGGGATGTTGGGAGAGGAGAGGCTGACTGCCCACAAAAGGTTACCACATCAGCTCAAGATTGTTAAATACGGTTTTATGTAGGCAAGCAGATGGCGACTACTGGATGGCATATGTTCTGTATCAGAAACTAGAGCTGATGTAGTCTATCCAATGCAATTTTCTGAATCAGCACCCCAAATAAACAAACCGAATCTAGAGATGATCAAAAACTGATTCATAACCCTTTCGGTACTAATGTTGGACAGTGGTTCCTGGTCAAAGTAGTTCTTGGTCAAGTTGTCCCTGGTCAAGTGGTCCCTGGTCAAAAAAAGGTTGGGAACCCCTGTTCTAGCAAGCTAGTGACAAGGTCTTATCCTATTAGATCTGAAAATGTACCTCTGGTACTTTAGATGCAACCTTTACACTCTTATCTAATCATTATTCATTTTGTCATTACTATACATTTATTGACCTGCATGGATCGTAATAATCTACCATACTGATTGTGAACCAGTTATGTAATAACTTTATTATAAGAAATAACCTGCCTTTCATCATAACGGTTGATCACTATGTTACAAAGTAGTCAATAAACGTTGTTAAACTTTAACTGGTTTCTGGTGGTTTGCAGATTTGCATCCTTACTTGCTCATATCATATTGGCAAATTGGGTTGACTCACAGTTGAACCCAGAAAACAGGGAGGCTGCCAGAGGTTGGAGGTTCTATCACAGGTAAGTAATCCCGTCATATTTACCGTTTAGGCAATTTTCTAAGGTATCTATATTCTCCTTAATTCTTGGCATATGATGTTGTGTTGTGATAATCCATCTAATTTCAATTTATGGACCTAGAGCAGTGTATCTCAACCTGGGGATCGGGATCCCTGGGGCGGTCGCAAGGAGGTGTTAGAGGGATCACCAAAGTTGAACAGTATTTTCTGTTGGTCATGGGGATTCTGTGTGGGAAGTTTGGTCCAATTCTATCATTGATGGGGTTCAGAATGCTGTTTGATTGTAGATGAACTATAAATTCCAGCAACTACAACTCCCAAATATCAAGGTCTATTTTCCCCAAACTCCACCAGTGTTCACATTTGAGCATATTAAGTATTTTTTGCCAAATTTGGTCCAGATCCATCATTGTTTGAATTCATAGTGCTTGCTGGATGGAGGTGAACTACAACTCTCAAACTCAAGGTCAATGCCCACCAAACCCTTCCAGTCTTTTCTGTTGGTCATGGGAGTTCTGTGTGCTAAATTTGGTTCGATTCCATTGTTGGTGGAGTTTAGAATGCTCTTTGTTTGTAGGTGAACCATAAATCCCAGCAACTGCAAATCCCAAATGACAAAATCAATTCCCAACCCCATCAGTATTCAAATTTAGGTGTATTGGGTATTTGTGTCAAATTTGGTCCAGTGAATGAATATACATCCTGCATATCAGATCTTTACATTATAATTCATAACAGTAGAAAAATTACAGTTATGAAGTAGCAACAAAAATAATTTGATGGTTGCAGGTCACCACGACATGAGGAACTCTATTAAGGGGCCACAGCATTAGGAATGTTGAGAACCACTGACCTAGAGGTTGAAGAAAAGAAACTCTAAATCAGTGGCATCACTTGGATTAGTGTTGCTTCATACAGCTCTGTAGTTATGCCACTGCCTCATACTTCCTTGGGGTGAAAATAGCCACATCCTGGTTACAGTGAGCCACATCGTGTACTAGTTTGAATGTTGAATTGAGACTTTGAAGGATCAGGATTTGAAACTCACTTGGGCTTGGAAACCCTTTGGGTGACTCTGGGCAGAGACACACTCTCTGAGCCTCAGAGACATTCTCTAGCTCTCTGAAAAAAATATTTCCAAGAAAACCTCATGATAAATTTACCTGGCGGTTTCTATAGATCTTGAATACACACAAGAGTTACATGGCCATACCTGTTATCAGATTGCATTTGCCCTCCTATAATATAGTGTATTTTGAGGTTGGTCTTTTTTGAAAAAGAAACTGAATGTATTAGATGATACATTATCTAATACATATTTTCACTTTTATATATAACAAAAGTGAAAATATGTATGTAAAAAAAAGAATATACACAAGAATAATAGCCAGATGGATTGCAGTTTAAGTACATTGGCACAGTGGAGGGTACTTGAGCATACATTAGATATCCCATTTGCCAAGAGATGAGATCCAAATCCGGTTCTCAGAGGATTGTACACGCAAAGGCACTCCTATTTTAAGGTGAGGTTTAATGGCTGCTTTTATAGGTTTTATATGTGCTGCTTCAAAAATTTAATGGAGTGTTACACTGCTTTTTCGTTTATTTTTAGACTATTGCATTGTAATCGAGGTTTTATGTTATCAATGTTATATATGACTTTGGATTGTTCTTGGGTTTTTAGCTGCAATTATATTTTAGACTTTCGTATTGTTTGCACTTGATATTTTAACAAAATGATTGTCTGCTTCAGCTCTGTGTTCTTCACTCATTGCTAGGCATGGCCATGTATAAATGATGCCAATGTATAAATATGTGGATGGAAGTCATAGGGAGGAAGGAGCAAGCTTGTTTTCTTTGGCACTGGAGGCTAGGACATGGAACAATAGCTTCAAACTGCAGGAAAGGAGATTCCACCTGAACATTAGGAAGAACTTCCTGACTGTGAGAGCTGTTCAGCAGTGGAACCCTCTGCCCCGGTGATATTTAGCAAGAATTTAGGGGTCTTTGCCAGGAGGCAGAGACCAGCCATGAAAGAGAGTCCTTTCAGCCCTGGTGAGAAAAGAAGCACCCAATAGAGTTTTCCCTGATTTTCCAATAAAAAGTCTCACCAAGTTGAAGAAAATGCCACCGAGTTGTCTTTATTTCGTTCCAGCTGGTGCAGATGTCAAGCTGCAATCCCTTGCCAAAAACTGACATGCTTGGCAGGGCAGAACAGTACATTTTTATAGACATAAAGAGCTGACAAATTCAAATTTCCCGCTCCCCACCCCCCTTGCCGGCTTCGCGCTGATTGGTTGGAGTCATCAGCTGGAGGGGAGGTGCGGCCGGCTTAGGCACATCTCAACCAATGGGAAAGCCAGCGCCGCTTTGGTTTCTCAGCCAATAAGGAGCAAGGAGGAGGTCCGAGAGGTCAGCAATGATAGGATAGAAAATCATTCATACCTAAAGTGCTAATATTTGCACTGTTCATATTCCCATGGTACCATTGCCAGTCCCTTTTCTTTGGATAACAAAAATGTGTTTAAACTCTAATGAAGTTTTACATTACTGGGGTGCTAGAAATTTGGGGACAATATAAAACTTTTATTTGAAGGGAGAATTCTTATTGGGGAGTTTATCCTGTCATTTTGTCCCTGTGACTACAACCCTTTCCTCCAGTCTGGAGCAAATTTGGAAGCCCATATTTGCCCCTGGGAACTAGGATAGAAAGGTAGTCCCCATACTCACTCCTGCTACATAACTATGGAGATACATAAGGGAGGGAAGAGTGATTGCCAACCTTCTCTTATATGTTGTCTTGCAGCTTTATAGGTTATCTTCCTTAGTATGACTCAGTCTTATATAAGAATGTGTTCTCCATGTGATGCTAGAAAGTGATATTCTTATTGTTGAAGTACTTCAGAGAAGTAAAAAAGGTACCTGTATATGCAGATAGATAGATAGACAGATAGATAATAGACAGATAGATAGATATCTTTATTACTGTCAATGACCAGTTCGAGAGAAGACTAACATAGGAAATACTTTAAACACCTCTGCAGCCTGTTTCACCTGTATGATGTGAAACAGGCTGCAGAGGTGTTTAAAGTATTTCCTGTGATTCTGTTGTCCAGGGAATCTGTTAAAACTTTGGTTAACCCAATGACTATAGTTAAAACTGAACTTGTCAGCTCACTACTATAACCTTAAGCTTTGCATTTCTATGACTAGTGAGGGGCATAGGTCTACTGTGAAGGGCATAGGTCTGTTCCTATGCCCTTCACAACAAAGTATTTACCTTTTCTGTTGTCACATCTAAGTACAGATATCTGCTTGACTGTTGCCAAATTCACCGGAGCAATGACTGCATTTAGTAATTTAGCTTATGAGGCCTGATTGACCAGCTAAACATTTCTCTAGATTAGTGGTTCCCAACTTGTGGTTCATTGACCACCAGTGGTCTGCAAGAACTGCACCATTGCCTCGAAACCACGTGGCAACGAAAGCAACTGGTCTTGCAGAACTCTCTTATAGTGCCACGGCAACGGGGATGTTGGGAGGGGAAAGGCTGACTACCAACGAAAGATTACTACTACCACATCAGCTCTAGATTATGTGGTAGTAGTAATCTTTCGTTGGTAGTCAACTCTAGATTATTAAATATGGTTTTCTGTGGGCGAGCAGATGGAGACTCTTGGATAGCATAGGTTTTGTATCAGAAATTAGAGCTCATGTGGTCTGTTGTTGTTCATTCGTTAAGTTGTTTCTGACTCTTTGTGACCTCATGGACCAGTCCACCCCAGAGCTCCCTGTTGGCCGTCATCACCCACAGCTCCTTCAAGGTCAATCCAGTCACTTCAAGGATGCCATCCATTTATCTTGCCCTTGGTCAGCCCCTCTTCCTTTTTCCTTCCATTTTTCCCAGCATAATTGTCTTCTCCAAGCTTTCCTTTCTTCTCATGATGTGGCTAAAGTACTTCATCTTTGCCTCTACAATCCTTCCCTCCAATGAGCGTTCAGGCTGTATTTCCTGAAGTATGGACTAGTTGGATCTTCTTGTGGTCCAAGGCACTCTCAGAACTTTCCTCCAACACCACAGTTCAAAAGCATCTATCTTCCATCGCTCATTGGATAGGCCATCCCATGTGGTCTATCCAATGCAATTTTCTGAATCAACACCCCAAATAACCAGACCAAATCTAAAATTGACCAAAAACTGATTTGTAACCCTTTTGGTACTAATGTTGGAGAATGGTCCCTGGTCAAGTGGTCACTGGTCAAGTGGTATCTGGTCAAAAAGAGGTTGAGAACCACTGCTCTAGATTCTTAGACTTTCTAACAATAATGCTACAATTAGGTTTCCCTTGTAGTGCTTGCTGGATGTTACTATGTAATAAGTTTTGTGGCACGTTTCAGCTAGCTCTGCCTGTCTTTCATCTTGTATCTCTGCAAGGAGAAAACAGAACCATCTTGAGGCAACATAAAATAACATTACAGCCTCAACATCCTAGCAATAACTTCCAAGCCTCCCAACTCACATTCAGAGGTAATGTGAAATTACAGTTTCTTATTATATGTGAAGGACTCTTTTGTCCTCATCCAAATAGGAGCCGAAATGAGCAATACTTGTATGATTTCCCTAATTGCAGAGGGAATTGGGAGGGACTGTAATAATTCGCCCTCATATTTGGAATTCTCTCTAATTAATTGGTGGAGTTTGAGCATCCTTTTAAATTTCTATAGAACTATTTCATATGTCTGAGGTTTATATAGAGAGAATCTTAAAGCTGTGATTCCAAAATATGCCGGGAACTCTTTGAAATCTTGCCAGTATTTTCTGGGTAATCCCGCCCATCCCCATCAAATAGTTTTACTACTTCTCTGCCTAAGGTCTTGGCTGCAATGATAGAGTTTGATACAGACAGGTGTCTTCTCACGGTCCTTTCTGTGAAGTCACATTGTCTATATGTTGCCTTGTAGAATTTTAGAAAAGAGGCACCCAGGAAACTTGTGGAAAGAATGTGGACATATTAATTCACAACATTGAGTCAGCTGGTGTGAATCTGGTACTAGATTCTAGTCACTTGATGAACCAAAGGGAAGGGTGTGTGCTTGTTTGCTCCCAAGAGTGGGCAGCAAGATGTGTCATGAAAAACAGCGCTATTCTTGTAGAACTACTATATGTATTTCTTCTTCCTCATGTCTTCATCGCAGATTATTTAACCTACAGCACTGCCACTGAAACTGTAAGAACTAGCTCACCAGCTTCCCATCTTTCTCTACCCATTCATTGCCATTGTCTTTCATATCTGTAGAGATCATGCACTTGGTGAAACTTAAAGTCATAATTATGTTCTGTCATTGAATCAGCCCACTGTCAAACCTAGTAGAACTGGGCACCCTAAGTAATGACCCCACTCACAAATATTTCTTCCAAGGCAGTGTCAGAAAATGCACTCCATCACCATATTTTCTGCCAGCTGCATCCCTATGGCATCTTTGGACTTTAGTCTCTTCCAAAAGGAATGGAGGATTCAGTACATTTTGGAAGGTTATAGATCCCATCTAATCTTGGAAGCTAAGCAGGATCAGCTCTGGCTCATAATTGGATGGGAGAGTGCCATCGAATCCCAGATGCTGTAGATTATATTTCAGTGGAAGAAGCTGACAATATCAACTATGAGAACAACATGTCTAGAAAACCCTATGAATGTTATGGAGTTGACATAAGTTGACAGGCGCACACACACACACACACACACACACTTTTTTTTTTACTATGAATGACACATAACCACACCAACATGTAATACTGTGTTAAAAATGCTCTTTATCTACTCCCAGGAATAGGATACCCAGGAATAGGATGTACTAGATAGATGGCTTAGTCTGCTTTCAGCCCTTTCATACACTCTCAGTTTTAAATCTATTCCATCCTGCAATGAGAATTAGAGCGTAGGGGTAGAGGTGTGGAGATATCACCACAACACTGCAGTGTAGCCATGGTATTATCTGATAGTGATGAGGCATTATATGATATGACGTTCCTTAGGTGCACTTCTCATGGCCACTTAGCTTGTAAATGCCCTTTATCTACTCCAAGATGTTTATTGCACATTCATTCTTGCTTGTGAGCTGTGCATCTGCTTAATGTTGGGTTTTTCTGTGTTCTTTAACTTTTAGTAAGCCTCCCATGACAATGTCTTTTCTGAGATTCATCTAACAAAGTGATATACTAAAGATTGCCCCAAAATTCTATAGGGTTGCCATGAAGGTGTCTTAGTTACCTACAACCAAAAGCACTGTCCACCCCAGCACTGTGCACCAGGTTCATCTGTTGAGCTAAAACTGAGGGATATATATATTTTTGCTACCCTTTCCTTTGTTTTGCTTTCTTTTTCATCATTGAATAATTGCCCGAAAGTGTGCTTACTGCTTTTCCAGGCACATAGGCATAGCAGAATGCCTTTTTCTTTCTAGATTTTTATCGTCTGCAAAAGCTTGATTCTTCTGGCTATTCCTCAGTTGTGTTCCTCCCATGCCTTTCAGAAATTGAGAGTGGACAATGTGTAAACTTGTAAATTTGTTGCATTGCTTAGAGCAGGGGTGCCAAGCTCATTTTCATCGAGCACCACATCAGCCTCAAGGTTGCCTTCAAAGGACCACTGAATCCATGGGCAGAGAATCTGTGGATACAGAGGGCCAACTATATACATAGTGGTTGGTGCTCTTTTGCTTTGACCCAGTTTGGGTCCCAAGATGTTATTGAATGACAACTCATGTCACTTTGGATTATCCACCATGCAGACTGGGGATAAGGGGTACTGAAACCTAACAACACATGTGGCTCTGAGGTTAAAAGAACATTTTAAAGCCAAGCATTGTATCCACAAGCCTTGTATCTAAATCCAAACTCCACTATCCTGATTAAACAGAGTAAACTGCAGCCTTCCAGATGTACCTACTTACTTACTTAGGTGATCCCTTGTTGTCCAAGTATGATGGCCTTCCATGTGTAGTTTCTTAGTGGTGGATACCTGCATGACTGTGGAGCCCTATTCTTGATCCGCATGTTCTTCCACAGTGAGGACATCAGTTTCCAGTTGGAAGGCAGTCCCAGTCAGGGTTGGCTTGACTCACCTTCCAGATGTGTCTGTATCACAACTCCCATCAGCTGTAGTCATGATGTCTTATGTAGGAGTTGTAGTCCAGCATCTGGAGGGCCATATACAATTACATAGCAGACTGCTTTTGGCCTGTGGGCCTTGGGTTTGACACATGTAGCTTAGAGGCATCTGTCAAAAGCAGACTTTTGCTCCTCCAATGATAGCACAGGGATTGTAAAAGATTATAGTTATGAAAAGACTACAGCCATTAACCCCTTGGTGGCGCAGCGGTTTAAACCACTTGGCTGTTGAACTTGCTGACCGAAAGGTTGGCAGTTCGAATCTGGGGAGCAGTGTGAGCACCTGTTGTTAGGCCCAGCTTCTGACAACCTAGCAGTTTGAAAACATGCCAATGTGTGTAGATCAATAGGTACTACTTCAGCGGGAAGGTAACAGTGCGCCATGCAGTCATGCTAGCCACATGACCTAGGAGGTGTCTGTGGACAACGCCACCTTAGAAATTGAGATGAGTACCACTCCCCAGAGTCGGATACAACTAGACTTAATGTCAAAGAAAACGTTTACCTTTTCCCGTGGCTTTCCAAAGTGAGTAATGATGGATTCTTGGCTTCCTGTAGCTGCCATGCTGATTGAAATGCATTGGACAATGGCCGTCCAGCAATTCCCACCTGTTCGGTAATCATCATCATTGTCTCAAATCTGTTTTAGGGACCATACATAAACAATGAGGAAACTGTATAAATGCTGAGGAAATCTCCAGGGTTTGCATGTACTTTTGGTAGGCACAGCTGAAGTTCAGATGCACCGCTCACTTTTGCTCAAATCCCCTCCCCATGTAATTAATCCATCTGCCATTCCCTACCTTGTTTCTGCCTCTTCTCCTGGTCACAGAAGTATGAAAATAATGATCAGAAACCAATGACAAAATCTGGGTGGAACATTCCTTTTAGGGTTGCCAATGGTGGGATTTGCAAACCTGCCTGGCTTGTTCTACAATTGATTGATTGATCTAAGGGACTGCTGGTGCAAGGTCAATCCATGTCTTACTGAGTTTCTGCCTGTAGGCAGTTCTCATTGCTTCATTCAGTTCTTATGTCTATATATTCTCCTGTCATACTAAATAGGAACGGGTTTTGCTTCATCCCAAGGGTTTATCTCCCTTTGTCTAGTACTCTCTTTCTCCTATGCTTTGTATTTCAATTTAAATTACTCACTGTTTATTTGCACTCTCAACTTCGTGTTGTCGAAGGATTTCATGGCCAGAATCACTGGGTTGTTGTGAGTTTTCAAGACTTTATGGTCATGTTCTAGAAGCATGATTCTGAAACATGGCCATATAGCCCGGAAACTCACAACAATCCACTCTCAACTTTGTTTAATCTTAACTATGATTGGTTCAAAACAAATGTGCTACATGAACTACAATTGGTTTGGGTTGCTGTGAGTTTTCTGGGCTGTTCCAGAAGCAGTCTCTCTTGACATCTATGGGAAGCATCCTCAGAGGTTGTGAGGTCTGTTGGAAACAATATCTGTGGAATGTCTAGGGTGGGAGAAAGCACTCTTGTCTGCTTGAGGCAAGTGTCAATGTTGCAACTGGCCACCTTGATTAGCACTGAATGGTCTTGCAGTTTCAAAGCTTGGCTGGTTGCCATCTAGGGGAATCCTTTGTTGGGAGGTGTTAGCTGGCCCTGATTGATTCTTGTCCTGATTTTAGAGGGTTTTTGTAAAAAAAACTGGTAGCCAGATATTGTTCATTTTCATGGTTCCCTCCTTTCTGTTGAAATTGGTTTGCGTCAGACAAGCCAAAGTTAAGCTTAATCGTAAGTCTGGTAGGTTTTGAAACCATCACCATGTTAAGCTCCATGAAAAAACAAAAGTAAAACCAATTATTTCTTATAACTATGATGAAGGAAGGCAAGAGAAAATGGACACATTCCCAAACATGGTATATCATGGTGTCTGAAGCAGAACTAGCTCGGCTAGCTGGGGGATGCTGGGAGCTACAATCTAACTTTCCTAACTTCTGGAATGAACATAGCGTGCATATGCCAAGGAATACTTGGAAAAGCAGAAACCACGTGCCTTGCCTGAGGGAATTATATCACAAGGAGGAAGAAGTATTCATAACTGGTGTTAGCGCTGCTAGCCAGGTATGCCACAGATGCATAATCTTATTTAGCAACCTTTGATGACTGAGTCCTTAATTACATATTAAACTTTATTTGTGCAGGCATAAAACTTTGACAGTAATGCTTGAGGAGTAGTGTAAGAACACAGAAAAAGCAAAGCAAGTGGTTTTCTGAATCCAGGAGCCTGTGCTTCTCAGAGCATCTTTAATTTTGCTGAAGGGTAAGTTTTCAGTCCTTTAACTGCAGATATTAGAGTGTTTGCATGTTCCTCATTGGCTTAATCATGCTGATTCAAAAGATAGAGGTGTCTAAGATTTTCAGAAGCAGTGTACTTGGTTTTAATCCTTCCCTCTTAATTAATAATGTATTGACTGGATCAAATAAATGCAACATAATAAAAATATAAATCTATACGCATGCAATAATATGATTGCTTCATGCAGAATTTTATTTTGTTTAGTGCCCAAACATCTATAACATTTCCCCCCATAATAATATCTTTTAGGCAGTCCTTAGAGTTTGGGGAATATGGAGTCAACTGCTTCAGTTTAAGGATTTGCAAAACAATTTCCTTTGAAGGAAAGGAGGCAGCGAGTGAACTGCCTGATAGATTACTTGTAAAATAAGGGTAAAATGTCATTAGTTCTTTGGAGGCTTTCTTTGGAGGCTTTTAAACAGAGGCTGGATGGCCATCTGTCAGGGGTGCTTTGAATGCAATTTTCCTGCTTCTTGGCAGGGGGTTGGACTGGATGGCCCATGAGGTCTCTTTCAACTCTGTGATTCTATGACTCTAGTTCACAAGTAGAATAGTCCTGTGGAATCACTGGAACTTACAGAAGTGGGACTATTGGATTTAATGCAATAATAATATTGTTTTCCAAAAAGCCCTCCAAAACTAGCTTTTGCTAAACTGCATTCCCCAAATGCATAGGACTAAAACTCCTACAGTCATCACCCTGTATGTCAAAGGATGATGGAAGTTCCAGTCCAATACAGCAGCTTCACTACAGGGTGCAAGGAGTGAGAATTGCACAAGGTGACACCGTCAGAAGGATGACGCCAAAACAACTGCCTATGTTATGCAGTGCTCCAGGGGACATATATTAATATTTTAAATAAAAATATTATTGTAGTTAGATATACCGTAGAGTCTCGCTTATCCAACCTTCGCTCAGCCAACATTCTGTATTATCCAACGCAGTCTACTTCCCGCCCGGATCCACAGCTGTTTCAATACATTGCGATGTTTTGGTACTAAATTCATAAATACAGTAATTACTATATAATGTTACCATGTATTGAACTGCTTTTTGTGTCGATTGTGGTGCTTAATTTGTAAAATCATAACATAATTTGACGTTTAATAGGCTTTCCCTTAATCCCTCCTTATTATCCAACATTTTTGCTTATCCAATGTTCTGCCGGCCTGTTTCTATTGGATAAGCGAGACTCTACTGTAGTTGCTTTTTTCACCTATGAGCCCAGGTTGCATGTACTAAATCAATATACCTACAGAGCTAATTTGCTTTTTGAATCTTCTAATGTGCATGCATTTCAATCAGAGGTGTCATTATCACCCAGTTACAATGATATTTTGTATCATGTGCTTTCATCTGAATGCACTATTGTTTTTGTTGCTACTGGGGGTTTTTTTATAGCGCAGATTTTGTCAAATGTTCTGATATTTTAGCTGCAGTTTTGTGGTCTGGTCAGGTATGGGAGGAGTTTCATGGGGTGACACCACGAGTTGCCACACAGGGTGACCCTAACCCTGACAACACCATTAGAGGACAGTTGTAATGTGAAGATTGTTCTCTGAATTGCCGAAAGGAATAGATGGACATAATAATAATAATAATAATAATAATAATAATAATAATTCATGGTGGCTAAATGAGATTTTGTGTGTGAGTAGCTTTTTTTTCTCCATGTCAGAAGCGACTTGAGAAACTGCAAGTCACTTCTGGTGTGAGACAATTGGCCATCTGCAAGGACATTGTCCAGAGGATGGCCAAATGTTTTTCCATTTTGTGGGAAGCTTCTCTCATACCCCTGCATGAGAAGCTGGAGCTGACAGATGGGGGCTCACCCCACTCCCCAGAGTCAAACCACTGACCTTTTGGTCAGCAGTCCTGCCAGCACAAGAGTTTAACCCATTGCGACACCAGGGGCTTCTTGTGTGTAGCTGACTGTAACAGGCATCTTTGCAGTGGAGGTGGTGGAAGAGTTATGGGCGCCCCAAACTGATTGGTGGTGGTGGGGTGACAAGCACCAGTAAGTCATATGATCATTTCCACCAGGATTTTTTTAAAAAAATGATTATTATTGTTAGAAGGAACATGTATGCAGATACTTACAGATCAGTATACTAGTAAATCAGTATTAACACAACTTCATATAACAGGATGGCTAAAAACACCTTAGATCCGTGGTTCTCAACATGGAGATTTAGGCCAAATTTCCCACACAGAAGCCCCATGCTTTGAAGGGACTCGCTGGTGCAAGCCTCCCTCCAGCCTTGCATGCTCTCCCTTGCCAGCACATGTGCACCACTCTGCCATGCACCAAGCACGCCTGCTCTCCCCTCTCCACTTGGAGTCTCAGAAACAGCCCTCCCCTTGGTTAGAGGCCAGCTGAGAGGACAGCCAATCACAGTGGAGGAGGGCTTTTGCTGGGAGGATTTGCTGTCTGTTTCCAAAAAGGAAGAGAAGGGCAGGCGGAGAGATCTTCAGCCTTCTCTGCCAAAGGGGTTCCTAAGGCCATCAAAAACATGTTTTCTGATTGTCTTTGGCGACCCCTCAGGAACCCTCTCGCAACCCCCCTAGGGGTCCCGATTTCCAGGTTGAGAAACACTGCGCTAACAGGTCTAAGTGGATTGGGAAAATACGGTGTGAATCAGGACTTTGTCCTGATGTGTTGTAAAGCCCAGGGTTACATACTGAATATGACACAAAGGAGTCAATCTGTATGCATCCCATTGGTGCTGCATCACTGAATTGACCCTATTTGTTTTATTAGCACAATTGTAGTGATGAAAATCTCTTGTGACATTTCCTTCAAGTCATATTTGCCTTGTGGTTTTGAAAAGTTCTTTTTGACAACAGTTCTTCTATTTCCATTATTACTAGGTAATAACAAACACTATTGGGCTTCCATAGACTTTGGGGTGAGGGAGTGGCTAGTGCCAAGCAAGCATTTGCAAACAGAATAAGAGAAGGAAGTAACAATAATAATATAAGTAGCAGTCCAAAGAAAGGAATATTATTGCCAGTGTAGGAAGGACAGGAGGATTCGACTATACCTGTAAGGTTTGAAGTCCTTTCCCCATCTTTACATTTAGCTATTATTTTCTCACTCTCTTTTTTTCACTATCAAAAGTTAGAATTTTTTTTCCATGTCAGGAGCGACTTTAGAAACTGCAAGTCACTTCTGGTGTGAGAGAATTGGCTGTCTGCAAGGATGTTGCCCAGGGGGTGCCCAGATGTTTTTAATGTTTTACCATGCTTGTGGGAGTCCCAGCATGAGGAGCTGGAGCTGACAGAGGGAGCTCATCCACGCTCTCCCCGGATACAAACCTCCGACCTGTCAGTCTTCAGTCCTGCCGGAAAAAGGGTTTAACCCATTGATCCACCAGGGGCTCCTAAAAAGTTACATGAGTCTGAGTTCTTCGGCAAGATACACTAATTAATATAGGAAAGGAACACTCAATTGTTTTACATAGAAATTGGTGACCATTAGAAAAAAATTACACTTTCAATTATTCATTCGCTGAACAGTCTCAAGCAAGGCAGTTTCAACACACTCTGGGCTGACTGAGCAGAAGGAGAGATGGAAATTATTTGAGCAATCTAGCGAAGAAGGAAATTCCTTTGCATTAATTCTCACATGAGAGCCTGAAAATGAATTTGGATTCCTGTGAGTCGGGCTCATTTGGCTTCTTTCATTGCCGCTTGTTCAGGATTTGAAGCATGAGGTTTTCAGTAGCGTTCTCCTCTTTCCCTTTTCTCTGGTATTTCAAGGAAGTTGCTGAAGGAACGTCGGAGTGGAGATGACCCCCTCGGACAAAGACTCAAATGGACTGGACAACCCGACTTTTGTAGTAAGTTTCTGCCTCTGTTTCTTAAATGTTAAAACAAATAAACTTAAAGAAAAGTAGGTAAGAGGGTGACAGAAATGGGCAGAATGATCAATTTTGAATTATAAGTTCAATCAGGTTAGTTTTAAAAATCCAAATGCAATCTTTTCCTATTCACTTCTTTTAAGTTTGAAAAATAAGAAAGATGATCCTATGGACTACTTGTATGTTTTGCTAGTGATAGCATTGCCTTCAGATAGTCAGATATTATAAAAATTTTGGAGACACATCACCTCACAAAAACAGAGTTCATTTGCTATCATTTTGTTCTACTTGAGAGAGAGAGCAACTGAAAGGACTCTTGCTGCTTTATTCCCAGTTCGGTGTATGAAAGTCTATATAACAGAGACATATTGTTTGCATTTTAAGGAAATTTAAGGCTTTTAGATAGTTTGTTGTAGGTTTTTTGGCCTCTATGGCCATGCACTAGAAGCATTCTCTCCTGACATTTTGCCTGCATCTATGGCAGGCATCCTCGGAGGCTGTGAGGACCTCACAACCTCTGAGGATACCTGCCATAGATGCAGGCGAAACGTCAGGAGAGAATGCTTCTGGAACATGGCCATACAACATGAAAAACCTACAAGAACCCAGTGATTCTGGCTGTGAAAGCCTTCGACAATACTTTTCGATGGTCTTTCAATGTGTATATTGCTCTTTCTTTATTGCAGCTCTCATTTTAGATTAAACTACCAAATTTTTGGAAGCCCCCAGTAGCGCAGTGAGTCAAACCGCTGAGCTGCTGAACTTGCTGACCAAAAGGTCAGCAATTTGAATCCGGGGAGCATTGTGAGCTCCCGCTGTTAGGCTCAGCTTCTGCCAACCTAGCAGTTCTAAAACATGTAAATGTGAGTAGATCAATAGTTACCACTTTGGCGGGAAGGTAATGGTGCTCTATGCTAGCCACATGACCCTGGAGGTATCTATGGACAATGCCGGCTCTTCGGCTTGGAAATTGAGATGAGCACCACCCCCTAGACTCAAACACGACAAGACTTAATGTCAAGGAGAAACTTTATCTTTACTTACCAAATTTTCCTGCACACACCCAAACTGAAACACAGGAAATGTTGATATCTAATTTTCCCTGAACTTTGTAATCAACTTTAGCATTATCCTGCCTAGAGTTCCATCCATTCATTCATTCTCTCATGTCAGATACTGTATTAAAGACTGCTTCCCACAACACATACTCTTTTTTTCTTACCCACAGCAGAAGCTCAGCATCTCATAAACTGTTGGGAATCGCCTCCTTAGATTTTTGTTCCCCAAAGATTCTTTGTACTTGTGTACACATTTTGGTATTCCCCAAAAATTGCTTATATCCAAGGTCAACCAGGAGTGAATCATAGAATCGAGTTGGAAGAGATCTCGCGGGCCATCCAGTCCAACCCCCTTCCAAGAAGTAGGAAAATCACACTCAAAGCACCCCAAACAGATGGTCATCCAGCCTCTGCTTAAAAGCCTCCAAAGAAGGAACCTCCATCACAGTCCAGGGCAGAGAGTTCCACTGCTGAACAGCTCTCACAGTCAGGAAGTTCTTCCTAATGTTCAGGTGGAGTCTCCTTTCCTGTAGTTTGTAGCAATTGTTCTGCATCCCAGTCTCTGGGGCAGCAGAAAACAAGCCTGCTGCCTCCTCCCTATGAGTTCCCCTCACATATTTATACATTGCTATCATGCCTCTTCTCAGCCTTTTTTTCATGCTAAACATGCCCAGCTCTTTAAATTGCTCCTCATAGGGCTTGTTCTCCATACCCTTGAACATTTTAGTCAGCCTTCTCTGGACACATTCCAGCTTGTCAGTGTACGGAGCTAGTAGAAATATTTGGTTTCTTATGCTTGGTTTTGTTTCATTATTTGTGTAGGTATGTATATGTATGTGTGTGTGTGTGTGCATATATCTATGTCTCCATTGCAAAATCAGTGGATTTCAAAGAAAACAGTAATGATGCATAACATTCTGTCAGTTATTGGCCACCCTGGGCTCTAAATCAACCAAAGACCTACTCATTAAATATTACAAAGAGAATTATATTTTAATGTGCAACTGGTTCTCCCACGTTTGTGGGTTTGGCTTTTGCAGATTTAATTATGTATGGATTTGATTGAAATGTTATCTCTAAGAATTTCTCTAGGTCCTCATGTGTGATTCAACTTCCGGTGGAAGTTCTGGTCATGCTGAAGGAACTAAACCAGGCATGGTCCAACTTGGGCCCTCCAGGTGTTTTGGACTTTAACTCCCACAATTCCTGACAGCCTCAGGCCCTTTCCTTTTCCCCCTCAGCTAACCATGCCTGAACTAGACAGTCCCAGAGAGGTGTTCTTTCCACTTAAAGAAATAGTGGGAGTCTTTTACTTGGGGTTTTCTCCAACTTTTTCACGGGACATGCATCCCCACCCCACAAATATAGTAAAGACTTTCGGTATATATTTCAGATTTCAATATTAATGTCAAAAATACGTAGTATGATTTTACATAGGATTTGTGCTACATTAGAACAGTCAAGACAAATATCACTTAAGTAAAATAAACATTAAATATTAAATAACCAGAAAAATAAAATAAGGTGTAAACACTAAACTAATCTGGGAATCTGCTATTGCAACACATCCAATGAAGTGGTTTAAAACCAGTATAAAAAAAAGATTAGGACTAAGTACGTTCCAGTCTACTTGGAATACACGAAGCTTCCTATGGTTCTTAACAAAATATATAATTCGCCTTTCGTGGATATGGAATTCTGAATAGTGAGTTGTGAACCTGTGGGGCATTTCCAAAGAAAGACTTCACTCTGTCCTTGTTAAGGCATATGAAACATTTCTGTACTGCATCCTAAACCTTCTGTCAATGGCCCTTCTGATCTGTCTTTGTAGATATATCAGAAGACTGCCGTTCTGGTTATGTAGCCATTAGTGTTCCGCATGAAAGGGCCTTCCACACAGTCTCAAAATATCAAGGCAGAAAATCCTACATTATCTGAGTGACTCAGATAACCCACTTCAAAGCAGATATTGTGGGATTTTCTGCCTTGATATTCTGGGATATAGAGTTGTGTGGGAAGGGCCCTTGACCTGCTGCCTATTTTAATAGCCGCCCCTTCTTTTCTCAGACTTTCGGGTGCCGGCTTTCAACTTTCTCCTTCCTCCCTCAAGACAGTCCTTGTAACTTGAGAAATGTAAACTGAATTCTTAAGCAATGGAGAAATCAGCTCCAACTGGTTATCCTTTTCCTACTCAGGATGCACATCTAATAATAGCACAATGCATGTGGTGTATCATGCTGAAGAGAGAGGAAAACACAGCGCAAATGGAATTATTCATGGCATGTTACTATCTCTTTCTGAAAAAAAAAAGAACAGCAGTTACTATCACTTTTTTCAAAAAAAAGAGAAAAATAAACAAGACTTAGAAACAAACTTAGAGCCTTTCCACACAGCCATATATCTCAGAATATCAAGGCATAAAATCCCACATTATTTGCTTTGAACTGGGTTATCTGAGTCCACACTCAGATAATGTGGGATTTTTTGCCATGATATCCTGGGATATAGGGCTGTGTGGAAGGACCCTTAGAAACTGTGATGAAGAAGTTTGGAGGTCAAACCAATCCCCCTTTCCCTTCCCAATCCTTCCCTTTGTTTCTCACCCATACCCTTTGCAACAGTTAAAAAAAATTTAATTTTTATTTTTAGACGTTCCTTGTCCTACCATAGGTAAAGGCAAAGGTTTTCCCTGACATTAAGTCTAATCATAACCTATTCTGGGGTGTTTTGCTCATCTCCATTTCTAAGCTGAAGAGTTGGCATTGTCCATAGACACCTCCAAGGTCATGTGGCCAACATGATTGCATGGAGCGCCGTTACATTCCCGCTGGAGCAGTAACTATTGATCTATTCACATTTGTAGAAAGTTGGCAGAAGCTGGGGGTAACAGCAGGATCTCATCCCACTCCCCGGATTCAAACGGTCAACCTTTTGGTCAGCAAATTCAGTAGCTCAGTGGTTTAACCTGCTGCACCACCAGGTGGCCGTGGTAATAGGTTTTTAAATTTATATATACATACATACATACATATATATATAGTTCCTTATCCTACCATATAAACCCTTTCCTACCCCACTTTCGCCCATTTTTTGAATTTGTAATATAACTAATAATAATAATAATAATAATAATAATAATAATAAAGAATAGAAGTGATGGATAAGTTGCCTATCTTTAACTTTATCTAACTGCTGGATCAAATGAACTAAACTGCTTAACGTGAATGTGCTATGAGAGTATGGGTTAAAAGGGGGGCATCAATAACCCCTCTAATGAGTTATTAACGAATGCATGCATTTATTCAGTGAGAGCCCCCCCCCCCCCCCAAAAAAAAAACCTCAGCCTTTCTGGGAAAAGAAGCAAAAAAAAAAGCTTTGTGGAGCATAACATGGCAAACTTTTCCTCATGTCCTCAGAGAGTGGTTAGAGGCCTTTACTGATGAAATGATATATTCTCCCTTTCTTGTTCTGCAGACTGATGAAGGAGACCATTATTGTAGCTTCAATGAAGGTGATGCTACAGTTCCGGATAGTGAAGAAAGGCAAAAAGGCTATGGCAAAGAGAGCAACAGACTTGCTTACATTGTTACAGATATCCCACCATGGTATCTCTGCATCTTCTTGGGAATTCAGGTGAGCCTGGAAAAAAATCATCCTGCCAGAGTTGTTTTGGAAAGTGCGTGTTGTGTTACTGGGCACACAAAAATATGTCTCAGATGAAATAATTCATATTACATTAAAATCAACCAATATGTGAGTCATATACATTGAGTAAAACTACTTTCATTGAATATAAAAGTTACAATGGCATCAATTATTCTGTCAATATTGGATTGGATTTCTTGGGAACCTCAGGGCAGTTATGTCCCATATTCTTTGATAGCATTTCTTAGGACTCATCTAGACTGGGCAGTTCAGCCCAATATACATGTGTCCCTGAGCAGCTCCAGATCCAGTAGTTTGTCCTGAATTGGAGCTGTTGTTCACACAGAGCGCTTTGAGATAGTACTAAATCATGGGTTCTAAACAGGGGCAAAAAATCTTGGGACTTCAGAAGAGGTCCACATACAGACCTGTTGGTCCTGGGATTTCTGCCTCCATTATCCAGACTTGATGCTTTGTTGTGAGATTTAGAGGCTCCCAAGATGACCATTGCAAGACTTATACTGGAAACTTTGGCCAGATAGATAGATAGATAGATAGATAGATAGATAGATAGATATATCACACACACTCAAGATGCGGATATCTGGATATGCAGAGAATCACTGCAGTGAATCACTGCAAAAGTTCCATTTTCATCTTGGCCAGAGAAACTGTGCCCTCCAGACATTTCATGAAGTATCTGCCACACAAACAAAGTCAGTGGGGTAGGACCATTTCTACCCAAGTCGGCACTGCACAATCAAACAGGAGCACACAATTTCAAGCCAGGAAAAGAATTTTGTCAATATTGACATTTTTTAGAACCTGGCTGCCTGTCCAGACAGATTCAGTTGTGAACTTGTGGCATCAAACAACAGGGTGCCATTCCTGGTTTATACATGGCTGTTCCTGATTGCACGTCTTGTGAAAAGATTTACAACATTCATTAGGGGGGCACAACTTTGTCCTGGCCAGAGAATGTGCCCTCCACATATTTCATTAAGTTCTTGGCACACAAACCAAGTTTTCATGTTCTGCTCAACTGTCACTTCCTTTTTAGAAAGCGACCAATCGGGAACAAACATCTAAAACCCGAGAACAAATGCAGATAAAAAATCTCATGATTTTTGATTGCAGGGACATACAGTCATTCGAAGATGCCGATATTCAGCTCAAAACCACAATATTCCCGCACCTGGAAATCTTACATTTTTTGCCTTTTGTAGCGATTGCTTCCGCATTACAGGAAATGGCCCCTGGCCACCCTCCTGTTTGCTGTGGAAGCTCCTGGGATAAAGATACCCACAGCCAGGAAACGCAGCAGCTCAGCTGGGGTGTCACATAGCTTGCTTTCTGTGTGTTGCCATCATTGCTACTCCAAACTGGCCATTGAGTTCACAAACTGGCCATCACAAATGCTTCTACTGACATCAGAATGGGGTACATGTACAACAGGCTCTCCTTCTTTCTTCCTGGCCATGCAGGCACCCTGTTCCAACATCAGCAGAGGCACCCGTATGACCCAGAAGAAGGAGAGGAGATCACCTGGTTGCAAAGTCACCTCTACTGATGTTGGATCAGAAAGAAGGAGGGGAGATTGCTCTGCTTCTTTTTGTTACTTGTGTGGGTGCCCCATTCTGGTGTCATCAGGGGTGCCCACAATGGCCAGGAGCTCAAAAAGAGAACCTATCCTCAGCCACTCACGGAAAGAGTAATGGTGCCATTGTCCCATTTAGTCAGGGCCAAATTGGACTCATAGATGCCCTGGAGTTTCCAGAAAACTCTGAAGTATCTCCCATCTTAAAACTCTGGGAAGTAGTTAAAACACCAGAAGTAGTTGTGTGTTGTGAAGACAGACAACCTTCTATTTGCGGTGAGTCTGGAGTTTGGGGATAATACAGACCAAGTCCCAAATCACCAAGTGAACTTCTTTTTTGAAAAGGACATGTTGTCAACTCCACCTGGGTTGATAAAATGATAAAGTGAATTATCGAACAAAATAGAGAAATGCAGCTCCATTTATTGGTAAGGGCTTTCATGGCCAGAATCACTGGGTTGTTGTACATTTTCCAGGCTGTATGGTTATATTCCAGAAGCATTCTCTCCTGATATTTCACCCACATCTATGGCAGGCATCCTCAGAGGTTGTGAAATCTGTTGGAAACTAGGAAAATGGGGTTTATATATCTGTGGAATGTCCAGGGTTGGAGAACGAACTCTTGTCTGTTTGAGGTAGGTGTGAGTGTTTCAATTGGCTACCTTGATTAGCATTTAATAGCCCAGCCATGGAAATCCACAAACGTGGACAATTTCAACAGAAAAGAAGAAACCATGAACATTAACAAAATCTGTCTACCAGTGTTTTAAAAAAAACCTTCTAAAATCATAACAGTAAATAAAGAACGACACTCAAAAACAGGTGAATTCCAGACAAGAAACAATTAGGGCCAGCTAATCACCTTCCAACAATGGATTCCCCCAGGCAGTAAGAAGCCAGACCTTGAAATGGCTAGGCCATTAAATGCTAATCAAGGTGGCCAATTGAAACATTCATACCTACTTCCAACAGACAAGAGTTCTTTCTCCCACCCTGGATCTTCCACAGATATAAAAACCCAATTTTCCTAGTTTTCAACAGACTTCACAACCTCTGAGGATGCCTGCCATAGATGCGGGTGAAACATCAGGAGAGAATGCTTCTGGAACATGGCCATGAATAAATATTACTGGAAAATAGTTGCACAGATCTCTCTTTCAGTAAGTAGGAAAAATTGAAAGAGCCATGTTCTTATTTCCCTCAACCACCAGAGACTTGTATCTTACCAGTCTCTTCCTGTTTAAATTGGAAACAATACAGAATAAGTCAGGTCATATAGATTTATTTGCTATTTTGTGTTATATGGAACAACTTTGGCAACTGTAAATATAATTTGATATATATATATATATATATATATATATATATATATATATATGTAGTAGCTTTGTTTGGAGGCAATGCGCCACAATTATGTTACCTGTAATGTTGGGGGGAAAGGACACAATGGCATTTTTTAAAATACTGATTATTAATATCTTCATTAGTATGCGTATTGGCGTGTTTGTCTAATGAGTAACATGTACTTGTTACTTTTGTCTCATTATCTTTTGTAGGTTAAAACACTAAATTACTTGGGAGGCATTTTTAGGGGTCCCACTTCCCCAAGTATAGCCATTTTCTTACCATTTAAATGCAGCAAGTTACAGTTTAAAAGACAAAAACCCATCATTGATGTTAATCAATTACCTTTGGGGCAGTTTGCACTGAGTTACAGTAGTTTTATTAAAAAATAACTTTCCAACTCGATGGAGTGTTCAGAGATAGTAGTTATCCAGGAGCTGTTCATATTGACTCAACCCAAAGCCTTTTTCTCTAATTGCCTTTCTCTTTCTCTGGTTTTAGCACTACCTGACTGCCCTTGGAGGTCTTGTGTCCATCCCTCTGATCCTCTCCAGAGCCCTTTGCCTGGAGCATGACGCCATCACCCAGAGTCACCTCATCAGCACCTTCTTTTTCGTCTCAGGGATCTGCACCCTCATTCAAGTTCTTTTTGGAGTCAGGTAGAGATGTTCTTCTGGAAACATGGCACTACATTTACCAATTATTGTGTTTACAAATGACTGAGATAGACATGGTTTTGCATGTTAGTAATGAGATCAGAAGGGATATCTTCAGTTATTTTAAATAAATAGATTGAGTTCATAAGAAATAGAGGCTGAGATGACGTTTCCTTTCTGCCCACGAGTCAAGAAGAGTAGCTCACTATCACTTGTGACAGTTGAGTAGTCTTATTAGATTTCCTTGAAAATCAGCAAACCAATATGAATTTGGAATTCAGATTTTTCCTCTCTAAAGCAAAAGTCATTTGGTATATAAAGGAGTACATGTATTTTGATTCTTCCCCTCATTTTCTTCACACAACTTCAAATCTTATCTGTCTTCCATATACACCTTTCCTCTTCCCATCTAATCCTCATACGTTTCCTAATTTTCAGTGGCTGACTTTTATTTTTTAAAAAGACAGAAATGACAAATGTAGTGTGTCCTATGGGACTGGCACCCAAGTTTCACCTCCCTACATCTGACAAAATATGTCCTATCTAGAGTTGCACTTGCAAATTCCTTTAGGAATTTTCTAGGTGCCCCACCCTGATTGTGGTAACTTCTGGCAGAGGATGTTACCACAATAGGGGTTGCTATTATCCATGATTTCCTGATTTCACTGTGAGTTCAGCAATGCATCCCCCACAGATGTGGTCCACACTCTTGTTACGTCTTGTATAGACTACTGCAACAGGCTCTATGTGGGGTTGCCTTTGAAGACTGTTTGGAGGCTCCCAGTCATCTAAGAACGGCAGCCAGATTGCTCACCAGAGTGGCATATGGGGAGCATACAACCCCCAGTTACGCCAGCTCCACTGGCTGCCAGTCTGCTACTGAGCAAAATTCAAAGTGCTGGCTTTAACCTATAAAGCTATAAATGGTTCCAGCCCAGCTTACCTGTCTGAATGCATCTCCCCCTATGAACCATCTTGGAGGTTAAGATCTTTCGAGGCCCTGCTCTTGGTCCCGCCTCTTTCGCAGGTGCGGTTGGTGAGGATGAGAGACAGGGCCTTCTCAGTGGTGGCGCCTTGGTTATAGAATTCTCTCTCCAGTGAAATCAGATCAGTGCCCTCCCTCTTGACCTTCAGAACAAAAGTGAAGACATGGCTATGGAATCAAGCCTTTGGTCAGTAAAGTTATTACTATTATTATTATTATTATTAAAACCCCGCTATCATCTCCCCAAAGGGGACTCGGGGCAGCTAACATGAGGCCAAGCCCACAATTACAGTACAACAAAATAAAATAAAATACAAACAGCAAATAATAACATCAAAATAAAATACAGAAAATATCAGAAAATGAAATAAACAGATGCAAAATAATGTGATGAAGAAATAAAATAAAGGGATGGTGGGCGGTCCAAATGCACAGAATAAGACTGATAAAACCCTGGGTGAGATAAGTAAATGGAGAAGTATATGTCTGCAGGGGAGCTCAGAAGGGGCAACCAATGGGATTGAGTCTTCATTAAAGACAAGGAAATGTGTGTCATGAGGACAGAACTATAGTTGGGACAGATATAATATGGGGATATGTGTTCACTCGTCAGTAGTAATAATGATACTTTATTTATACCCCGCCCTCTCTCCCCAGGATTAACTTCCTTTTCTGGAAGTTATTACCTGTTATGTCACCAACCTGCGGTAATATTCAGGGCATTTTGTATAATCTTGGCAATGCATATGAAGTAAGAGTTTGTAAGCGGTTTAGTCATATAGTGGAAGGGTTCTGCTCCAGTCCCTTCTCTCAATTGTGGCATGTACATATTCCCACAGAAACAAAAAAGCAGAAAACAGACATTTTGATTAAAATAGGATGCTACAACCTATTTAAAATTTGAATTTTTATTACTCTGCAGACATATATTCTGTGCTCAGTAACGTTAAACAGTAAGTTATGAACTAGGTTTTTCCAAAGTATCTACATCAGCTTTGGAGGTGGAATACAGACTCACTTTGGGAAAGAAGTGAGGGGAGAGTTCTTAAATTTAACTCCTCATAGTTCTATTCAAGGAAGACTCCAGCAAAACATGAAGAGAGAGTTGCCAGATGTACAAGCTGGTTTTAGAAAAGGCAGAGGAACAAGATACCAAATTGCCAATATCTGCTGGATAATGGAGAAAGGCAGGGAGTTTCAGAAAAACATCTATTTTTGTTTTATTGATTATTCTAAAGCTTTTGACTGTGTGAATCATAATAAATTGTGGCAAGTTCTTGGTGGGATGGGCATACCAAATCACCTTGTCTGTTTCCTGAGGAACCTGTATAACGACCAAGTAGCAACAATAAGAACTGACCACGGAACAACAGACTGGATCAAGATTGGGAAAGGCGTATGGCAGGGTTGTATATTCTCACCCTACCTAGTCAGCTTGTATGCAGAACACATCATGAGATATGCAGGACTTGATGAATCCAAGGCTGGAGTTAAAATTGCTGGAAGAAACATTAACAACCTTGGATATGCTGATGATACCACTTTGATGGCTGAAGATGAGGAGGAGTTGAGGAGCCTTCTAATCAAGGTGAAAGAAGAAAGTGCAAAAGCTGGGTTGCAGTTAATCATTAAAAAAACCAAGATTATGGCAACCAGACTGATTGATAACTGGCAAATAGAGGGAGAAAATGTGGAGGCAATGACAGACTTTGTATTTCTAGCAGTGAAGATTACTGCAGATGCAGATTGCAGCCAGGAAATCAGAAGATGCTTCCTCCTTGGGAGGAGAGCAATGACCGATCTCGATAAAATAGTGAAGAGTAGAGACATCACATGGGCACAAAAATCTGCATAATTAAAGCAATGGTATTCCCGTAGTAACCTATGGATGTGAGAGCTGGACCATAAGGAAGGCTGAGCAAAGGAAGATAGATGCTTTTGGACTATGGTGTGGGAGGAAAATTCTGAGAGTGCCTTGGACCGCGAGAAGATCAATCCAGTTCATACTCCAGGAAATAATGCCTGCTGGCTCACTGGAGGGAAGGATATTAGAGGCAAAGATGAAGTACTTTGGCCACATCATGAGAAGATAGGAAAGCTTAGAGAAGACAATGATGCTGGGAAGATGGAAGGAAAAAGGAAGAGGGGCCAACCATGGGCAAGATGGATGGATGGTATCCTTGAAGTGACTGATATGACCTTGAAGGAGTTGGAGGTGGCCACGGCAGACAGGGAACTCTGGCATGGGCTGGTCCATGAGGCCCCAAAGAGTTGGAAGTGATTGAACGAATAAACAACAATAGTTCTCATCCTATCCCATTTGCACCACATCCCTTTTTAAGAAAAAATGTAGAGGGGTATAATCATCACTACCACTGCCATCATCATTATCAAGATCGTATATTTTTTTATGATGTATTTCTGTAGTAGAACCATGCTCAAAGCTACTTACAGCAACATTGGAAAAGCTGCAGCATAAAATACAGCAACATTCATGGATCTCCAATGTCTCATTGACTTTATTCCCTAGAAAGATATGAAAACAACAGCAAAATTATTTAGTTTAATCTAGGGCTGATGCAGAAATCCACTGATTAACATTTCCTGTGCTACGTCATAGGAAAGGAACAATATCAAATCTTAATCTTTTGCTGAATCATTAACTGGAGGAGGGGAGCAATAATGTATTTCTGTTCAAGAAAGTCTTTGTTGTTTTTATGTGCTGTCAAACTGGATTTGCCTTATGAAAGATTATATGAATGAGAGACCTCCAGGAACTTGTCACCAACAGCCACATTAAGTCCTTGAAAACTCTAAGGACCCTTCCACACAACTGAATAAAATCCCACATTTTCTGCTTTAAAGTGGAATATATGGCAGTGTGGACTCAGATAACCCAGTTCAAAGCAAATATTGTGGGATTTTCTGCTTTGATATTCTGGGTTATATGGCTGTGTGGAAGGACCCTACGTTGAGCTTCCTTGTCTCAATCAAACCACGTGTAGTGTGATCTACCTCTTTTCTTATTGATTCTCATTTTCCCCAGTGTTATTATCTTTTCTAATGAGCTACATTGCCTCATGATATGTACAAAGTAGAAGTCCCAGACCTTAGGGCTTAGTTTGGAGACTCAGGGCCAAGACTTTTATTCTGAAGACACACTCTACTGGATCAAACCATTGCTCCACCTAAGCATTTCCAATTCTAGCAAAATTATTTCCAAGGATGGAACCTGGAAATTTCTGCATGCAAAGCATGTACCCCACCTCTCAATTATTGAACATTATTATAAAAACCAATTTATATTCTGGTACTGTTGGGGAAAGCACATATATAATGGGCTAACTGTGAATTATTATTATTATTATTATTATTATTATTATCTTTATTTGTACCCCGCTAGCATCTCCCGTAGGACTCGATGCGGCTCACATAGGCATGACACAGACTACCAGTACCAGTTCAGACTACTTTGGCCAAATGAAAAGTAGTTTCACGGTCCAAATCTGACAACGCGTGGAAAAATTACTTTCTTGGATTACAACGATGGCCTTCATAGAGTGCCATTATATTCTTATGAAGGAAGGAAGCATGAGTTGTGTTGTTTTAGACGTTTTTGTTCTTTCATGGTTGCCTTCTGGAAAGGAAGCAAAACAAACGAATACTAAAAAAGATAGTGTTTGTTTTCTTCCTAACCAAACTCTCAGAAAGAGCACAGATTCTCTTTGTTCAGAGTCAAGGGAGGTCGTTATTTATTAAAAAGTTCATCCTTTCTGGCAGCTTTTCACCTCTACAATGACCCTTTTGATTCTGATGTGGGCTCCTGAACTGCAGCCCAGAACTTCTCAGCTTAATCGCCTCAGATATGCTCAGCTTTAGATGGGTGGAATGTACCTGCATTTTGGGGATCTCAAGGCAATTGTGCAGGAGAGACTACAGTCTTTTGAAAGGTCCTCACAACCTCTGAGGATGCCTGCCATAGATGCAGGCAAAATGTCAGGAGAGAATACTTCTAGAACATGGCCATACAGCCCAAAAAACCTACAACAGCCCACTTCAAACCAGACACTGTGAATTTTCTGCCTTGATATTCTGGGTTATATGGCTGTGTGGAAGGGCCCTTTGAAAACACCCATTCTTAAACATCTGTTTAGTCAGAAGTAAACATGTGCTTTGGGGTTTATGAATTTTTTCATTGGCAGTTCTAATTAGTCTAGACAATGGAAAACTAGATGAGCTAATAAAATGTTGACAGAGAGGAAAACTTAGAATTAGGATTCAGAAATGCTAAGCAACATAGGCAAGATTGGTAAATAGGGTTGCCAAAGAGCAAACTGGAGAGGGCTCATATACCTTTGATGGTGGTGAATAAGAGGGGATTTTATCAGGTGTTGCTTGACTTGTTACCTGGTGGCATGACAAGCAACGTCTGCTAAAATTTTTGCTTTTCCATAACCATTAAAGGGACAGGATTCCTCTCCAGTTTTCTGTCTGGACAACTCTATTGGTAAAAAATGATACTTGAGCTGAGCCATTCCTTTGTATAGTTGTTTTATGGCATTGGTTCCCAAGCTTTGGTCCTCCAGCTGTTTAGGACCTCAGCTTCCACCATTCCTAACAGCTGGAAAGCTGACTGAGATTTCTGGGACTTGAAGTCCAAAATACCTGGAGGACAACAATATTTTTATTTTTATTATTTTTATTGTTGTTAAAGAAAAATCATTAATAAAAATGTATATATATATATATATATATATATATATATATATATATATATATAAATATCTGGAGGACCAAAGGTTGGGAACCACTGTTTTATGGGTTAATTTTTATTTCACATCCAGTTCACACTGGTTCTTTCTTGTCAAATTGTGAAAGGCATAACTCACATCCCTACAACACAAAGGGCAGGGGAAACGGTTCCTTTGGCTAGTATTGTTTTAGTCTGCTGATGTGTGTCAACTGAACAAAACAGCACTATATTTCAGTGCAATGAAAAATGAGAGACAGATATTTTCCTCCACACCCAAAGCACTTTTATGATGTAAAGATTGATTTGTGGAAGATGCTAATAGATGTGAATAAATGCCTAGGGCAAAAATGTGTCTCTTACTGTTTCTAATAAATCTGTGAGTACCAAGTTTACAAAATTACAACGCCTTCTCTGAAGTACATCCAGTGCAAAAACATTTGTTTATATGTGTTGCCAAGGTTTATTGTGGTACTGATCTTGCGAGAAGGTCTGTATGTGTATTTATCTTGTGAAGGTGAACTGAAATTAGTACTGTATTCCTGAATGGCCCTTGCAGTCCTTTTCAGTTCTACGATGCTTTGATTTTTGTGGTGTCTTTTTAAAATGACATTCAGAAATGAAGAAACATAATTGCTAAATAGTTACCTCCGGTTTCCTTTCACCTTAATATGGATTGTTTCAGTAGAGTATTAAGGCAATTCTTATGTCTGGGAATCATAGACCAAAATTAGTGGTGTACAGCAGGTGTGGGAAGAGTGCTGCAAAGTGGGTTGCTGTGAGTTTTCCGTATGGTCATGTTCTAGAAGCAAACAAAAAAGAGAAAACAATGAAAATGAACAAAATCTGACTACCAGTATTTAAAAAACTATAAAATCAGGACCGTGAATAAAGAACAACCCTTAAAATGCAGGGGAATTTGAGAGAAACAATCAGGGACAGCTAACACCTCCCAACAAAGGATCACCCAGGCAGGAAATAGCCAGACTTTGAAGCTGCAAGGCCATTTGATGCTAATCAAGGTGGCCAATTGCAACATTCACATTTGCCTTGAACAGACAAGAGTTCTCTCTCCCACCATGGATCTTCCACAGATATATAAACCCCACTTGCCTAGTTTCCCACAGACCTTACAACCTCTGAGGATGCCTGCCATAGATGTGGGTGAAACATCAGGAGAGAATGGTTCTGGGATATAACCATACAGCCCAGGAAACTCACAGCAACCCAGTGATTCTGGTCATGAAAGCCTTCAGCAACATAGTGCTTTAAAGTTTTTTGCCACCTACAGAATTTATATGGCATATGGAGAGCCTGGAAATATAAATTCAATCATGGTTATTTGCAGGTCTATTTTCCAGCACATGTATGTGTGAAAAAAATGAACACATATATAAGTCTTCAATAAAATGAGCTGCATAACTACACCCCCCCCCCCCACACACACACACATACACTTTTCTCCTGTGCGTGCTTGGTCTTCAGTGTTTCCGTTGGGAAGGTAATGAAATCTAATGCCAATATTTTTCAGAAGGAAGAAACAAGAGCCAAAGGAATGTTTTACAGGGCACGCAAAAATAAAGAGTAACATTGTCTTCTCAGAAGTTCTTGGACGACATATTTTTGTTTGTTGTTGTCAAAGTTGGAGTCCCTCAATCTTCTGAAGCCCACTGTTTCCTTTCTGGTATAATATATCATTCTTGGCCACTGTGAAACCTCTTTTTCTCACCTCCTCTTTCCCCTTTCCTTATTCAGTTAGTTACCATTGGATTACCTTAAGTAAGGTCATAAGAAATTGATTTGTGTGTGTGTGTGTCAGAAGCTTCTGGTGTGAGAGAATTGGCTGTCTGCAAGGACATTGCCCAGAACATGCCCAGATGTTTTACCATCCTGTGGGAGGCTTCTCTCATGTCCCTGCATGGGAAGCTGGAGCTGACAGACAGGAGCTCACCCTGTCTTGCCGATTCAAACTTCCAACCTTCAGCAATTCAGCCAGCACTAGAAATGGATGAAGAAGAGTGATGTCAGTTATAGTCAACGCAGTTGGAGGGCTCTACTTTTAACTATTACTTGGTGTTAAAGATAGATCAATGACTTCAAAGATTAAGGTTGCTGTTATGTTTGCGTTAATGTGTGATCTGTCTTGTTCAAGAAAACCTACTGTTGAACCATATAATTTCTTACTCCTCACCATTCTGCTCTCAACACAGGCTGCCTATCCTACAAGGAGGAACATTTGCCTTTGTAACCCCTACACTGGCCATGCTCAGTCTCCCTCAATGGCAGTGCCCTGCTTGGACCCAAAATGCTACCCTGGTCGATGCTGCTTCTCCAGTATTTATTGACGTCTGGCAAAAACGAATGCGAGAGGTATGCACTGTGTGTTTGTAGTAAGGTCTTTTCTTTTGGAATTTAAAAGTCAAACATCCCAAGCTTAGACACATTGCTTCCTTGCTGGCTTGGGGTTTGTGAGAGCTGCTGTCCACAGTAGTATGTGTTCAAAATATCACGTGTGTTCAAAATGTCACTTTTGCTTTTCCAAAAGATATGGCAAATACCATGTTTGCTTTGATTAGCCATAGAATCATAAAATTATAGAGTTGGAAGAGACCTCATGGGCCATCCAGTCCAACCCCTTGCCAAAAAGCAGGAAAATTGCATTCAAAGCACCGCTGACAGATGGCCATCCAGCCTCTGTTTAAAAGCCTCCAAAGAAGGAGCCTCTACCACACTCTGGGGCAGAAAGTTCCACTGCTGAACGGCTCTCACAGTCAGGAAGTTCTTCCTCATGTTCAGGTGGAATCTCCTTTCCTGTAGTTTGAAGCCATTGTTCCGTGTCCTAGTCGCCAGGGAAGCAGGAAACAAGTTTGCTCCCTCCTCCCTATGAGTTCCCCTCACATATTTATACATGGCTCTCATCATGTCTCCTTCTCAGCCTTCTCCTATGCAGGCTAAACATGCCCAGCTCTTTAAGCCGCTCCTCATAAGTCTTGTTCTCCAGACGCTTGATCCCTCTGGACACATTCCAGCTTGTCAACAACTCTCTCATTAATCGCAGTTCCCAGAATTGGACACAGTGTGATTCCAGGTGTGGTCTGACCAAGGCAAAATAGAGCGGTAGCATGACTTTCCTAGATGTACACACTTGACTCCTATTTATGCAGGCCAAAATCACATTGGCTTTTTAGCAGCCTCATTATGTTGTTGGCTCATGTTCAACTTGTTGACCACGGGGACGCCAAGATCTTTTTCACACAAACTGCTGTTGAGCCATGCATCCCCCATCCTATATCTTTGCATTTCATTTTTTTCTGCATAAGTGGAGTATCTTGCATTTGTCCCTGTTGAGAACATAAAAGTTACATTTACCCAGCTTGACTACATATGTGATACAGACCTGGCACTTCTGCTGCTATGGTGGTGGTGATGATGATGGTGATGATTTGTACCCTGCTTTTCTCTCTGGATTGAGACCAAAAGCACCTGAGAACATTAAAACCTACAAAATATAAATATTAAAATAGAATTAAGCATAGAATTATTAAAACAAGTCAGTTAAAATCATAATAAAATACAAAAGTAAAAACTGAACTTAATGCAATATCCCCTTTTGAGTATTTTCTGTATCCGCTTGCCGAAAACAAGGCACTGTGGGAAATTGGCCAGTCTCCCTAAAAAAGGATAAGCTTTGATCCTTGAAAGTACACTGTAATTACATTAACTCTCTTCTGTCCATTGGTTTCTACGGGATATATACCCGACTTGCAACTTAAGGTGCATCTGTATCAGGCATGGGCAAACTTTGGCCCTCCAGGTGTTTTGGACTTCAATTCCCACAATTCCGGCTGTTAGGAATTGTGGGAGTTGAAGTCCAAAACACCTGGAGGGCCAAAGTTTGCCCATGCCTGATCTATACTGTAGAATTAATATACTTTAACACTGCTTTAACAGCCATAGCTCAATGCTATAGAATCTAGGGATTTGTAGTTTGGTGAGGCACGAGCACGCTTTAGGAGAGAGGGCTAAGAACCTGATAAAATTCCAACTCTCATGATTCCACTGAGCCATGGAAATTCAAGTAGTGTCAAGGGATTTAGATTAAAACCCACTGTCACCTTTTCTATACTTGTCGTTTCAGGTGCAGGGAGCAATAATGATTGCCTCTTGTTTCCAAATTTTCGTCGGCTTCTCTGGTCTCCTTGGATTTTTGATGCGCTTCATTGGCCCGTTGACCATTGCTCCAACTATCTCCTTGGTGGCCCTGCCTCTCTTTGAATCAGCAGGAAGAGAGGCAGGTGAGCATTGGGGCATCGCAGCCGTGTAAGTTTGCCCTCCTTATATTGATAAGGATGTAATGTTTCAGTTCACAAGGATCTATAGCCCTTCACCTCTTGGTGGTGCTTGTATAATTTTCAGGTGTGGTGCCTTAAAGTAAAATGTATGCTGTGATAAATATTATTTGATTAAGAATATTCATAAACACTGCTGAGTGTAAAATCAACCACATAAAATGTAAATTGTGTACAGTTACCTTAGCATATGGATTATTAGTGGATGTAATAATAATAATAACAAATAATAATAATAATACACAATACTCCTGACTTCACTATCGTGTTAAAAAACAAAATATGGATTGTTGATGTTGCAGTCCCAGGTGACAGCAGGATTGAAGAGAAACAACTGGAAAAGCTGACACAATATGAGGATTTAAAGATCAAACTGCAAAGACTCTGGCACAAGCCAGTCAAGGTGGTCCCAGTGATGACTGGCACACTGGGTGCAGTGCCTAAAGACCTTGGCCTGCACTTAAACACAATTAGCACTGACAAAATTACCATCTGTCAGCCGTAGAAAGCCACCTTACTGGGATCTGCACGCATTATTCGCCAATACATCACACAGTCCTAGACACTTGGGAAGTGTCCGACGTGTGATCCAATACAACAGCCAGCAGAGTATCTGCTGTGGACTCACCTTGTTGTGTTTCAAATAATAATAATACACTTTATTTATATTCTGCCCTTCTCCCTAGGGGGAATTCAAAGCGGATTACAGCATTTACATACATAGGCAAACATTCAGTGCCTTTACCATCATATACAATGAAATACGGAAACACAAATAAAGGCAGAGACTTCTTTCATTTCCGGCTTCTGGAGGCTGTACTCATTTCTGGCTCTGCGGAGGTGCTTTCCTCCATTTTCAAGCCAAGGAGCCTGCGTTGCCATCTCCTGATTGTGAGGCCAGCAAGATTGGTTGGAACGTCTCTTTGCCTTTTCCCACCAAAGTGGTACCTATTTATCTACTCACAAACTGCTAGGTTGGCAGGAACTGGAGCTAACAGACAGGCACTCACCCTGTCTCACAGATCAAACTGCCAACTTTGGGGTCAGCAGTTCAGCAGCACAAGGGCTTAACCATTGCACCATTCAAACCACTACATCACATGCCAGCCGATGTGATGTAGTGGTTTGAGTACTGAATCTATGGTTCAACCCAGGCTGCCAAATCTCAGCAGTTTGACACCACATCACCTGTTATGGCTTAATAATAATAGTAACAACAACAACAACAACAACAACAACAACAATAACTTCTTTCTTACAACTTGCCTCCATCTCGGGGCAGCTTACACGGGGACCAACCCCAATATAAACAAAGGTTACAAAATAACACAATTAAAAACATATCACAGTCGGCTATATTAAAAACAATAAAATATAAAACATCATAAAACATAAACCACACAACAAACAATAGCCGAAAAAAGTGAGCATGTGCAGATTTGAGACTAGTAGGGCAGAACAAGAGCTTGTACATACGCAAACTATGGAATTCTGGAATTTGTAGTTTTGAAAGGTATTTATTCATCTCTGCCAGAGAGTTCTGGTGCTACAACAAACTACAAATCCTAAGATTCCATAGGATGGAACAATAGCAGTCAAAGTGTGTCACATTGATGTAATATGCAGTGTGATTGGGAGGTACAGCTCATGAGACCAAGGACTGAATATCTGCTCAGCCACGGAAAGCAACTGAATGACCCGGGACAAGCTGCACTCTCTCAACCTCAGAGGAAGGCGAATTCCCTCTTAATAAATCTTGCCAAGAAAACCCTAACAGAGGGATGCCTTAGGGTCACCATGACTTGAAGGCACACAACAAGTGTCTACATTTATTTAAAAAAAAGACAGCTCTTTGGCAAATATGAAATAAGTAAAATGATTAAAAACACTCCCAGCATAATGCAAAAATTTTGATTTGGCTAAAAGTTAAGCAAATATAAGTGGTGGACACGGTACCAGAGTGTTTGTGTCTTGTTTAGTTTTTTTAGGAGCCCCCAGTGGCACAATGAGTTAAACCCTTGTGCCGGCAAGACTGCTGCCTGAAAGGTCAGCAGTTCGAATCTGGGGAGCAAGGTGAGCTCCCATCTGCCAGCTCCAGCTTCCCATGCTACGACATGAGAGAAGCCTCCCACAGGATGGTAAAACATCTGGGCATCCCCTGGGGCAATGTCCTTGCAGACGGCCAATTCTCTCACACCAGAAGCAACTTGCAGTTCCTCAAGTCGCTCCTGACACAAAAAATGCCTATATTTTAATAAATTCTTCAAGGCATTAGATATGTTAAATTTCTTTTCTCCACCTCCCGGAGTTTTAAAAATTGGCTTTTTCATCAATTGCCAAACAATGAATTAAAACAACTGTGTGAGACAAAGCACACTTTTTGTTTTTATCCTGCTTTTCTGTCACAAGACGAACAAGAGAGGGTCACAAGATTAAAAAATAGTCAACACAAAAATAGTCAATTACAATAATCATGAAATGTCCACACAGAACACATACAACATCAGAAGCTCAGCACACAGTCCATTCATTTGCATTTCTACTATGGGGGGGGGGGGGGGGAAGCCAATTGTATTGCATTTCGTGGGATTTGGTTTCAGGTAATTGTTCAAAAGATTTTATCTTACAGGAAGTAATGTTTTCAGAAATATCACAATCCAGTGATGTTAAATAGTTGTATATAATTACAACTTCTAATGAGGTATGCGAGAGTTTGAGGTTTTCGAGGGAATTTGGGATAATTAGAGCCTCATTGAATAACCTGGATTTTTTACAATAATGTGGCAAAGTAGGTTTAATGAGGACATTGTGCTCTGATTTCTGAACAACTGTACAATGTAAGTAGCCAAGTAGCCAAGCTGGCCTCGATATTAGCATTAGTCCTTATGTAAGTGTTCGCTTGTGAATCAGGTTATCCAAGTCGACCTAAAACATTGTGCTTTTTCTTTCTCTCTCTCTCTCTCTTTGCCACTTTAGAGCTATTTTCCTCATAGTTCTGTTCTCTCAGTATTTGAAAAATGTGCCTGTTCCAATGCCTTCTTACAATAAAAGAAAGAAATTCCATTGCTCCAAGATCTACCTCTTCCAGATCTTCCCAGTAAGTTGCTTTCTTTGGAGTTGGTGTGAATAATTAAAGAGACCGTAGCAGGTGAACTAGACTAGAGGTATGGCTCCACTAGGTAGGTTACCTGAATCAGAGGCTACTATTCAGATGGCCTGGAACGGCATCTGCCCTACAAGGTGCTCACCTCCTCCATATCTCTGCCTATACCAGATGGTCCATCCAAGCACCAGAGACCTTTGCTAATGTCAGAACAGGGTAACCTGTGTGACCATATTGGGCTGAATTAGACATGGTGTCATTGTCCTTGGACCCCCTGGTGGAACAGTGGGTTAAACCCATTGCTGAACTTGCTGACCAAAAGCTGATCATTTGAATCCGGGAAGCAGGGTGAGCTCCCACTGTTAGGCCCAGCTTCTGCCAACCTAGCAGTTTGAAAACATGCAAATGTGAGTAGAATAATAGGTACCATTTCTGTGGGGAGGTAATGGTACTCCATGCAATCATACCAGCCACATGACCTTGGAGATGTCTACAGACAACATTGGCTACTTGGCTTAGAAATGGAGATGAGCACCACCTCTCAGAGTCGGGTACGATTAGACTTAATGTCAGGGGAAAACCTTTACCTACAAAGTTTTGGGCCATTGTAGGCAAATCCTAAAACCAAATGAAACTTAATTTTAATCAGTCCCCCAACAAATATTAATTAATTTGTTGGAGGCAATGTAATGTTATATTAGATTGCAGAATTTGGTGTATTTTGTTTTGCTTAATTTGATTAAACATACTGTGTCAAGACATAATGATGCATCCACATTGTACATGTGCAGCAGTTCCATTCCACAGTTACTTCTTCTGGAATCCTGGGATTTGTATTTTGATGTTGTATTTTTGAATTTTCCAGTGCTGCCTACTGAAGCACTCTTGCTGAGAATGCTGAGTGTCTCACAAAACTACAAATTCCAAGATCCCAAAGGATGCTGCTATGGCAGTTAAAGTTGTATCAAAGTATTATAACTGTGTAGTGCGGGTGCATCGTAAATATAAGAATTGTATTCAAGTCTCACCCTTTTGACCCAATCAACGTTAACCCCAGATGGTATGTTTCTTGTTTATATAATAGTCAAAACAGAGGCTGTGGCAGCATCACAACCCAAGTTACTAAGGACTGCAAGTTTAGGGTGCATTGAGAGATATGATTGTAGCAGACTCAGAGGGGTTACACCAGTTGCCTATTCTGGATACACCCTGTAGAATCATAGAATCAAAGAGTTGGAAGAGACCTCATGGGCCATCCAGTCCAACCCCCTGCCAAGAAGCAGGAATATTGCATTTAAATCACCCCTGACAGATGGTCATCCAGCCTCTGTTTAAAAGCTTCCGAAGAAGGAGCCTCCACCACACTGTGACCAGGAAGATGTCATTTGAAGCAACCTGATCTGTAATACTTCAAAAACACTTTGGTCAGGGCACCGAGAGGTTGCAAACGTGGGAGATATTTCTTATAGGGATGGGAGTAACTTTCAGATGTTATGATGACACTGGAACATCATGATTGTAGTTATATTGACAATGCAAAATATTATCCAACTTTTCCATGGGGTATACCTATGACACTATGACACCCATCCAACACCTATGGAAAGCCAACACACTCCCCCTCTCCTGCCCAACAATATATTTAGTGCACCTTATTGATATGATGGTTGCCTTGTTGGATTATACCAGGGGTCCTCAAACTAAGGCTCGGGGGCCGGAAACGGCCCTCCAAGGTCATTTACCCGGCCCTTGCTCAGGGTCAACCTAAGGCTGAAAGCACACAACAACAACAACAATTCTATCTCATCAGCCAAAAGCAGGGCCACACTTCCCATTGAAATACTAATAAGTTTATATTTGTTAAAATTGTTCTTCATTTTAATTATTGCATTGTTTTAAGTGTTGGTTTTTTTGCACTACAAATAAGACATGTGCAGTGCGCATAGGAATTCATTCATGAGTTTTTCAAATTATAATCCGGCCCTCCAACAGTTTGAGGGACTGTGTCCTGGCCCTCTGTTTAAAAAGTTTGTGGACCCCTGGATTATACAAAAGAATGGTTTACCTAGAGATGTGAATCTAGCTGCTAACAAATTTTCCTTGTCTTCCATAACCGACTAGGTACTCTTTGGCCTTATACTTACCTGGATTCTGTGTCTAATCCTGACCGTCTCCAATGCCTTTCCTTCGGACTCTACTGCTTATGGCTATTCTGCTCGTACTGACAGCAAAGGTGATGTCCTGTCCAGGGCACCTTGGTTTCGGTTTCCTTACCCAGGTACAACAACACTATAATGTCAATGGTGTTTTCTATCATGTTAGCATTGGTGAATTGCTTGATAGTTGATACCCTTCATCTGGGAATTTAAAACTTAACTTGCTTTTTAAAAGGCTTTCATTGTTAATAAACCTGATGACTGTCTATGTAAAGTTGTGAAAGGAGTATGTGTGTGTGTGTGTGTGTGTGTGTGTGTGTGTGTGTATACATATACATATATATATGACTTGTCATTTTGCAGGGCACCTCTTATACTCTTCATTGATTCATGTAATGAACTATAGAAACATATGTCTTACCATCTGAAAACAACTTTCCACTGGAGCCATTTTAATGTATTTTAAAAAATAACAAATTCCTCAAAGTGCTCTGGAATGTGTTATCAAACGCTTTCATGTCTAGAATCACTGGGTTGCTGTGAGTTTTCTGGGCTGTATGGCTATGTTCCAGAAGCATCCTCTCCTTGAGAACACAGAAATGCTGGACCACTCTCACAACCACCATGTCAGACTACACAGAGAAGCCATTGAAATCCATAAGCATGTGGACAATTTCAACAGAAAGGAAGAAACCATGAAAATGAACAAAATCTGGCTACCAGTATTAAAAAACTCAAAAATTACAACAGCAAAACAACAGAGAGTAAACAATCAGGCACATCAAATCACTCTCAACAAAATATTCCCCCCAGGCACTTCCAAGCCATTAAATGCTAATCAAGGTGGTCAGTTGAAACATTCACACCTAGCTCCAGCAGACAAAAGTCCTTTGTCCCACCCTGGTCATTCCACAGATATATAAACCCATTTTCCTACTTCCAACAGACCTCACTACCTCTGAGGATGCTTGCCATAGATGCAGGCAAAACATCAGGAGAAAATGCCTCTAGAACATGGCCATATAGCCTGGAAAAACCTACAACAACCCATCCTCTCCTGACGTTTCACCCTCATCTATGGCAGGCATTCTCAGAGGTTGTGAGGTCTGTTGGAAACTAGGCAAGTGAGGTTTATATATCTGTGGAATGTCTACCCTGGACATTCTAGCCTGGACATTCCACAGATATATGAACCTCGCTTGCCTAGTTGCCAACAGATCACTCAACCTCTGAGGATGCCTTCCATAGATGTGGGTGAAACGTCAGGAGATAATACTTCTGGAACATGGCCATACTGCCCGGAAAACTCACAGCAACCCAGTGCTCTGGAATGTCTCACCATCTGCTGACAGCTGAACTATGAAGCTATTAAGGTGGCCTCCTTATAGTTGCTGAAATCTGTAAAGCACTTCTAAATTAGCTGCCAAGTTTACCTTTTAACCATTCTGTGAACCTTCTTGTTGAAGCTCATAATAGGCAAAATCAAGTATGTAGGAGGTAATGTTGGAGTTGTCTCCAATGCTCTGTAACGCATTTAGATTCCTCTCTCAGATCCACAGTCTTAACACAGGTATTTGCTTTTCTCCCCTATTTGTCATACATACAGGTCAATGGGGAGTTCCCACGATTAGCTTGGCTGGAGTATTTGGGATCATAGCTGGCGTGATCTCCTCTATGGTGGAATCGGTGGGAGATTACTATGCCTGTGCTCGTTTGTCTGGTGCTCCACCTCCTCCCAAGCATGCCATCAACCGTGGAATTGGAGTGGAAGGGATTGGCTGCCTTCTGGCTGGGGCCTGGGGCACAGGAAATGGCACCACCTCTTACAGTGAAAATGTTGGTGCGTTGGGGATCACTCGGGTAAGTCTGATTACAGCATGAGAAACTTGAACACATCCATAGAAATCTGTTACCATTGTTTTTAAAATAGGGACAAATATTCTTAAGCCACTGAGCTGCTGAACTTGCTGACCGAAAGGTTGGCAGTTCAAATCCTGGGAGCAGGGTGAGCCTCCTTAAAATGAAACGGAATTCCTTGTTTAATGTTCTACTTATCATTTCAATTTATTGTTGTTGTTGGTGTTGTGTACCATCAAGTCAGCTTTGGTTTAGGGGAGACCTATGAGTGAAAGACCTTTAAGAGCTCCAGTCCCCAACAGACCGATCTAGATCTTACAAACCCAGAATTGTGGCTTTCTTGATTGAATGAATTCATCTGTACTAAGGTCTTCTTTTTTTCCTACTGCTTTCCATGGTTTCTGCAGTAACATGACTTGACATATTCAGTATCTATTACTGTACTTTAGAGAATTTAAGCTGATCAAGGCAATTCTCATAGCCTTATTGTAAATGTAAATATTGTCAGAACTGACAGAGATCTAAAAGTTGCCACCCTCCTTGTCATTTTTACATCTTGCATATCATTTTCTCTTTCTTCCAATATAGGTAGGGAGCAGAATGGTCATTGTGGCCGGTGCTTGTGTTATGCTTGTGACTGGCCTATTTGGGAAGATCGGGGCTATGTTTGCCAGCATCCCAACACCTATAATTGGAGGAATGTTCTTTGTGACATTCGGTATCATCACTGCTGTGGGGGTTTCCAATCTACAGGTAAGAGGTGTTGAAGTGCAGAGCCAAATACAGAGTCATGGGTGCTCCATATCTCCTAAGTGGCCATTACTTGTAGTGGGCAATGGTGTCCTGTTGTCATTGTAGAAGAAATATATAACTATCTAACTTGTTGGCTTTTAAATATTGAAAAGGAGGAGTGATAAATATAATTATTTGCTTGAGGGAGCAAAATGTTTTTGAATATCTCTGATAGATTGCTACCAAAACATTGAGAGATTACTTTTCCTGCTTCTTGGATGGAGCTCTGTAGCCAGCAGGGAGTAGCAGCAACAACGCAGAGGATGTGGCGACAGCCCAGTGGAGCTGATGTGGCCCACCTGGACATTGACTCAGGATTTAACATGTAATTCTCCGGGCAAGCTTTACACTGGAGTAAACTGCCCAATGGGAATGCAATCATAGACAGAGTAAATATAGTATATATTTAGTAAATATAGTATATATAGTAAATATAGTATCCATTATTTGTGCACACACACACAACAGGAATGGCTTCTAAGGGGTTTTTTTCCTCAAAAGATGGTAAAATCTTTACACAGTTGTAATTGGAGAGTGCTTGATATGTGAAGATTTTACAATCTTTTGAGAAAAAAAACTCAGAAGCCATTCCAATTTCTGGACTTCAAAGTTACTCTAGTAAGACATTTTATTTGACCAGATTATGTGAGAAGATACTGAATTAGGAAGAGTGAAAGTGTCTCTCACTAGTTGATGAGCACTGTTTGGGAGCACCGCAGAGCATCCAGTATATCCCCAAAGTTTCTGTAAGCATCATCTACTAGTAATATTTCATAGAATCATAAAGTTGGAAGGAACCACAAGGGTTATCCAACCCAATCCTTTCTATGTCGGAATTAACAAACAAAGCACCCAGATGGATGACTATCCACTCTCTGTTTAAACCAGTGGTTCCCAACCTGTGGTCCATGGACCACCAGTGCTCTGCAAAAACTCAAATATGGTCCGCAGCCTCACCTTTACTATACTGTTGCAACAAGAGCGACTGGTCTTGCAAAACCCTTTTATAGTGCTGAGGCTTAATAAATCTGGTTTTCTGTCAGATGGCGACTACTGGATGGCATATGTTATGTATCAGAAACTAAAGCTGATGTGGTCTATCCAATGCAATTTTCTGAATCAGCACCCCAAGTAGCCAAACCAAATCTAAAGTTGACCAAAAACTGATTCGTAACCCTTTGGAACTAATGTTGGAGAGTAGTCCCTGGTCAAAGTGGTCCCTGGTCAAAAAAGGTAGGGAACTACTGGCTTAAAGCTTCCAGAGAAGTAGACTTCCATTTCTACTGGTGGAAGGTCCTGAAATAGAGTGATTTCAAAAGCCAAGTGAGAGCATCCTTATATCCACTTGATTCAACACCTTTTGCTTCCCATGAAACCCAAGAATTGTGTCCTTTAACTATGTCAGACTCCATTTGGTTTCTTTGAAACCAGATGGAATGGTATGGAGGAAAAGCAACACTTGAAGCAGACTTTTGCTCTTGTACTTGCTCTGCCTGGCACAAACCAAACAGGCCTTTGGAAGTACTAAATATTCCCTTCCACTCTCACTTCTATTCAATTGCTCTGATGCATTGCAACATTGAACTCTATCAGTGTTGATGTTGACTTTAATGAGTGAACACTTGCAGTAACAATCAGGTTAGTACAAACCACTGACAGGAAAGCAACGGTCCACACAACTTTACAATTACAATAAGCACATAGTTTATTCTTAATCTTTAACAGATACAAAAGAATGATTAAAGCTATACTGCAGTGTGTAGATGATGAACAATTAGGCTTAAACATTAACTTCTACTATATAGAAGAATAGATAAATCAGCATAAGCTTAAATAGAACTTAAGCCAGTGAGATATCTTGGTATCTTTCTGACTAATAGGATAGATGACCTTTTCTCAAATAAGATTACAAGATGATTTTATGAGATCTTTATGGGGAGATACAAATCCTAATGGAGGTACAAAAGGTACAAAGCTTAATATAGCATTAACCATTCATGTTCCTGGTTTGGCTTGAAGGCAAAGGGGAATAGCAGTATTTCTTATCCAGTTATATTTTGATTATATTATGATTGCGAATGTGTGCGTTCAAGTCACCTGCCGACTTACAGCAACCCCAATAATTTCATAGGGTTTTCTTAGTTTAATGTAGTGGTTCACAACCTGTGGTCCATTGACCATCAGTGGTCCACAAGACCTAAATTATGGTCCGCAGCCATCATTACTACATCATTGCAACGAGAGTGAGTGGTCTTGCGAAACCCTATTATAGTGCCAAAGCTTATTAAATATAGTTTTCTGTGGGCGAGCAGATGGCGACTACTGGATGGCATATGTTCTGTATCAGAAACTAGAACTGATGTGGTCTATCCAATGCACTTTTCTGAATCAGCCAAAGTGCAAACCAAAATTAAAGTTGACCAAAAACCGATTTGTAACCCTTTTGGTACTAATGTTGGAGAGTGGTACCTGGTCAAAGTGGGCCTTGGTCAAAATTTTTGATCTGAAAATAATGTTACCTCTTTATTCAGTATGTAGACATGAACTCTTCAAGAAACTTGTTCATCTTCGGATTTTCAGTATTCACGGGTTTAACGCTTCCTTACTGGGTACAGAATAATTCACACATGCTGGAAACAGGTACATAAAAAGATTGTGACTTTTTAATGTATAATCTTTTATCTGAAGTAACGGTCAGAATAGAAATGAAATTTTTCAGAACTGACAATAATTAGAAATGTGACTTTACTTAAAAGAGAAGTGCAGTTTCAGGAATTAGTTTCTAATAGTAGTGGTTTCAGTTAAATGACATATACCCAAATGAGTCCATTTTAACAGATGCACAATGCAGCCTCCGTATCCATGGGAGATATATTCCTGCACTTACTGTGGAAACAGGAAACTGCATAATTGAAAATGTTATTGAAATGAATGACTTCTGCTGAAAGTTACGATAAAGTTGCATTGAAGGACCTAGAACATCCCCAGAGAGCTATCTTCTCTACGAATTAGTTAGGTACTCCAGAGTGAGCCTGTGATAACTTATGGCAGAAGCATACCACAGAATTACCTGGGTTATCTAGAAAATCCCCAGGAATCCCCCATTCCAACTGTCATACAAAATACATGATGAAGGGCACTCCCTCAGCCTATACTAAACTAACTAAACTGTTCCTCATAGAGGACTTGAGACTTGGGTAGTGTGGGGTTGAATTCCAACAGTAGGTACTCTGCATAGAATTGGAAACCCTGCCTTTTTAGGAGACAAAACTGTAAATGGGTCTGGAGGGTTAAAATGTTGCCTCTTCTACTAGTGATTCAAAATGTTGCCTCCTCTACTACTGATTTACCAAATTAGTGAATGGGACTAGATATTTGGTCTTGAGATGTTTGCTGATATTACTCAAAACACTCTCCTGTTTAATGAATAGAGTTGCCCATGCTGACTTCTGTGTAACTCATGGAGAAGGATGCATTTCCTATGCAATACACAGAATTTATTGAACTATTATGTTTAGGCGAAGACGAAAAGTAGCTAAGAATAAAGCGGAGACATCCATTAGTAGCCAAATCACACTGAGCCCAAATTGTACCTTCATCCTATCAGATACTGGGTGTTTAGCAGTAAGAGATGGAATCTCAGGGTTAATTGGATGAGTTGCAATACTGAGAATATGTAATGCTGGGAGTGACACTTCAACGTCAGGTGGGCACACATTTCATCCCCCATTCTAGGGAGATGTTTGCTCTTATGTGTGCCCTGTTGTTTTCCATTACTGTGCACCCAGTTGATAATCCTACTGCATCCATTTAACAGAGTGTTGAGTTTGATGGACCAGTAGTTTGACTAACCAGGGCAATTCCTAGTATCCTAGATTGCTTTTGTGTTTATTAAAACTTTGTGCATGGGAAATTATACAGTAAATTGGGTAGCGATCCTGGCATTGACAATCGCATCCATCAAAATGGTTGCAACGCAGTTTCATATGATTCACACTGAAGCTGGTTTAGTGTCAGATGAATGTCATAGCTTGAGGTTTTGGTTTTTAGGGGGCTGGGGGTATTTTTTTTTTTTGCTGGGGGCAACTGGGAGTTTGGGCTGTGGGAGAGAATTCTAACTTGTTCCAATGCTTGTCTGACAAATTGATTCTGTTTCTAGGAATTGTCCAGCTGGATCAAGTGCTCCGGGTGCTGCTAACTACGGGCATGTTTGTGGGGGGATTCCTAGGCTTCCTCCTTGACAACACTATTCCAGGTAGGAGTGACAGTCATTCTGTTTTCTTGGCTAGAGGCCTGTATTATTTTCTAATACTGTACTAGTACAAGTAAGACTGCATTTGTTTGCCAGTGCTTTAAGCATCAAAGCCTCTTTGGGTGTTTAAGGTCAAAACATCTGGGGACCCACAGGTTGAGAACCACTGGCCTAAATAGTTGGAGACCTCAATACTCTCCCTACATATTATGTGCAATTGATATTTGATATTTGGTACGGTCTTGGACCATGATTTCTGGATTATGTGATTTTAACGTTTATATTAATATGTTTTAAACTCATTTTATTAATATGTTTTTAAACTAATGTTTAAATGTTATGTTTTTAATGATCTAATCGATAGTTATGTGTTATTGTTGTTTTATGTTAGGTTTCATATGTTTTTGAGGCATAAAATTTTGCTATAAATATGTTGGAAACCGCTTTAAGTCATCATCCCCCCCCCCCCCCCCCGGTGAAAAATAATAATAAACCTTTATTTATACCCCACTACCATCTCCCGGAGGACTTGGTGCGGCTTACAAGAGGCAGAGCCCAAATACATCAATAAAAACAACACAGCAATACAGACAATAAGTAAACTCATAAACAAAGCAATAAACAGTAATAATAACACCACGACACGTTAAAAACCTATGGCAGGGCCAAATGTAATAATTAAAATTTTAAAAATTTAAAATACTGGGCATGACAAGGTGACATATAACTAGGATAGGTGTTTGGAGAGAGATGGAGCGAGCAATCCTAGATCATTAGTAAAGTGCGATTGGGGACATGTTGCTTAGGGTTCCTTATTCTGGGAAGACACATTGGAAAAGCAGTATACAAGTGAAGTAAATACATATATACATACATATATCCCTTTCCTGACCTGGGAATTTTGAGGGATGTCTTTCTCCGTGTCTTATCAGTGGCACCAATGCCTTGTGTGGATAAGTGGAAGACAGCCTTCCCTAATGTCATATCATGGTTCTAGAGGACCTTTCCCTCCGAAGGCCTGATTTGCATCAGTTTTGGCTTCATTTTGGTGCCAAGATGTTTTAAAAACCGGCCTCTTCACCAGAGCTTTCAGGACCTAGGATCAGACTTGTTCATTGTTTTTATATCCCTTTAAGAGGGTTTTTGGACATAGGATAGCATAACAAAACAAGCAGACAAGCAAACAAGAAAGTCACCAACCACAGGTATGCACATTTCCTGACTACAAAGTAAACACCTGTTGTGAGGGTGGTGCTATTCCTGCAAGAAAGATTCCTTCAGTTGGGCCCTGTCTACCCTGTTGGACCACTTCAATTATGACCCAGATTTATAGCAACCTCCATGCAGCCCAAGAAATGTTTCAGGGGCCCATCGATGCAGTACAAGAAATCAGTGGGGGTTTTGCTGAAGCAAAAGAGACTGTCTCTACCTTTGGTTGGGCTCAGGGAGTTTTCTGTCATGTATGCTGAGGATACAATTGCATTTGTATTGCCTTTGTCCCTTTTTGGCAGAATACCATAACCCAAATCTCTTGATTGCTTCATCAAGCCGATTAGCAAAATTCAGTGTCTCTGTTCGACATCATAGAATCATAGTGTTGGAAGAGACCTCGTGGGCCATCCAGTCCAACCCCCTGCCAAGAAGCAGGAAAATCGCGTTCAAAGCACCCCCCACAGATGGCCATCTAGCTTCTGCTTAAAAGACTCCAAAGAAAGAGCCGCCACCACACTCCAGGGCAGAGAGTTCTGCTGCTGAACAGTTCTCACATTCAGGAAGTCCTTCCTCATGTTCAGATGTAATATCCTTTCCTGTAGTTAGAAGCCATTGTTCCATGCTCCCTCCTTGCTATGACTTCCCCTCACATATTTATACATGGCCCCCATCATGTCTCCTCTCAGCCTTCTCTTCTGAAGGCTAAACATGTTCAACTCTTTAAGCTGCTCCTCATGTAACATCCTATCGAGTTACATTCATTCTAGGACACCTTGTGTTGTACAAATACTCAGAAAGAAAGAATGTAAAGAACGCATATTGATACTGTACATACTTGAGTATAAGCCTGGTTTTTCAGCCCTTTTCAGGGCTGAAATCCCTCCTTGGCTTATACTTGAGTGAGAGCTCTGGTGGGAAGCTGCCTTCTCAACAGGACCCTCGCCTCTCTGAATAGCAACCCAGCTCTCTCCTCTCTCTCGCATGCCTTCCTTCCTCTCCTCTCTCTCCTGGTGTCCCTGGCTCCAGAAGTGGGAGAAGAAGAGTCACATCACCACCGTCCTTCTCTTTTGCAAAGGCGTCACCTTCTCAGAAGTGGGGTCTCCCTGTTGATTCTGGAGCACCATGTATGGAGTGTTCACATGGAGTGTAGATGGTAGAAGGGGAGAAAGTAGGAAGGAATGGGAGAAGGAAGAAAGAAAAACAGAGGGAGGGAAGGGGTGAGAAAATGGAGAAAGGGAGGAAAGGAGGTGGGAGGGAAGTTAGGGGGGAAAGAAAGATGGGAAAGAAGGAATGGAAGAGAAAGAAAGAAAGGAAAAAGAAGATAAAGAAACCCCCCTTAACACTTTAGATTGGGGTCTTTCTCACTTTTCCAGCCCCACTTTCCATCCCAACCTTTCCCAGTTTCCAGCCCCCCTTTCATACCTCAGATGTTCCCCTTTCCTGCCCCAATCTGTCCTACTTTTCTAGCCACCCCTTTCCACCTCATTTCCCCACTTTTTCAACCACCCCTTCTCATTCCAACCTTTTCACTTTTCCATTCCTTCTTTCCCACCCCCTTCCCATGCCAGTCTTTCCCACTTTTCCTTATTTATATACACACAGCACTTTCCCCAAAATGTATAGTTAAAATAAACTATGATGATTATTGGAAGGATATGTAAGCAAATTTACATTGAAGAAGGTTAGAATAATGATATCATCAGAGTTAGACAGTCTTATCTTAAATTACAGTTTGTTTATTTATTTATTTATTTATTTATTTATTTATTTATTTATTTATTTGCAGTATTTATATTCCATCTTTCTTACCCCGCAGGGGGCTCAGGGCAGATTACAATGCACATATACATGGCAATTCAATGCCAATTACACATACAACATATATAGACAGACACAGAGGCAATTTAACATTCCAGTTTTTCTGGCTCCGTGAGCGTATGCTTGGTTCTGGCCACAGGGGGAGCTGCTGCTTCACCATCCATTTGTGACACCAGGTCCTTTGATGGAGTACTTCCTCATTCTTCTGCACACTGCTGGAAGGTTTTACAGCATTGTAAATTAGTTAAATTAGCCTCCCCACATAAAGCGGTAGCTAAATTTCCTACTTGATAGATGCAACTGTCTTTCGGGCTGCATAGGTCAACAGCACCTAGACTAGTAATGGTTGGAAGCTTACTCCAACCCAGGCTGGCTTTGAACTCATGAGCTCTTGGTCAGTAATGATTCAATGCAGCTGGCTATTAACTAGCTGTGTCACAGCCTGGTCCGGTTTTATGTAAATATTCAAAAACATTTAACCAACTGATGCCTCAATTAATGTAATTATATTGGTATCTATTTTTATTTTTGAAATTTACCAGTAGCTGCTGCATTTCCCACCCTCGGCTTATACTCAAGTCAATACATTTTCCCAGTTTTTTGTGCTAAAATTATATTTGGGTCGGTTTATACTACAGCATATACGGTAATTTTTCTCAATGTTACTATATCTGTATTTATTTATTTATTTATTTACAGTTCTTATATTCCGCCCTTCTCACCCCGCAGGGGTGTGTAATGGCTGGACACCCACTCCAGCCCGGGCTGGCTTCGAACTCATGACCTTTTGGTCAGAGTGATCTTAATGCAGCTGACACTCAGCCAGCTGCGCCACAATCCCGGTGCAAATTATGTTTTGTTATAGTCAATTGTTTATTGTGAATAACTGTTAAATTTCTCCCTTGGTCTAAAAGGGTATACATATATGTAAAGGGTATGCTTTTTATGGCACCGGAGGTAATGTTGCTTACCACAGGGATGAAATGCCTTTGTGAACTATACTATGACTTTCCTGATAAGCCTGTACTAACCAGTTTGTTTCTTCCCTTGGCAGGGAGTAAGGAGGAACGAGGAATTGATGCATGGAGAGAAAGTTGTGGAGAGCAATCAGATGAGACTGTGAATATGTCAAGTGTTTACGACTTACCCTTTGGATTTGGTTCCAAGTTCTGTGCTGCTAACTGGTTTCAGTATCTCCCAACGTGCCCCAAACGACCAGCAAGTCATAGTGCAAACGAACTCAACAACTATGCAGAAGATGCAAGCAAGAAGATCAGTTCAGAAAAGGACACAGAGATTAACATTGACACCAAGATATAAGGCTACACCAGCAAATAAACTTGGACATTCTCTCTTTGGCTAGCTTCCTCACTAAGACTATGGCTGTGGCCATGGAATGATTTACCACCCACAGCAAAAATGGGATCCTTGTTTCAGTTTCTTTTCAGAAAGAATACAGTATGAGTTTGGGGAATAGTCAGTCTTGCTGTGAGTGGGGAACCTCTGCATTGGGAATCTGCTACCCAGAATATATGATTGTCATTCATGGATTCATGAGGAACTGGACACAGTATCGAAAGGAGAAAGACACCTGGGCCATGTTTCATAAAATCCAGCCTTGTCTCACCCAGACTGAGGCTGTCCAGTTCTCCAGAATACTCTGTGTATTGTGCTGTTTTTCCATCTTTAAATCTACAGGTTTGTTGAGTCTCTGGAGGTTGCATGCCCCATGGTTTGTTTTATTTATCTGCTGCAATGAGCTTCAGAATTGGTCTGGGACTTCTGAATAAATCTGTTATTTAAAAATGGTCTCCCCAATTTTGTGAAAGTCAAAATATGAATTGTTACACATACCAAATGATATATATCTAAGGAGCCCCCGGTGGCACAGCAGGTTAAACCACTGAGCTGCTGAACTTGTCGACCAAAAGGTCAGCAGTTCGAATCCAGGAAGCAAGGTGGCCTCCTGATGTTGGCCCCAGCTTCTGCCAACCTAATAATAATAAGAAGAATAAGATGATTGTGTTAAAAAACCGAGTGTGGATTGTCGATGTTGCAATCCTAGGTGACAGCAGGATTGAAGAGAAACAACTGGAAAAGCTGACATATGAGGATTTAAAGATCGAACTGCAAAGACTCTGGCACAAACCAGTAAAGGTGGTCCCAGTGGTGATCAGCCTGCACTTAAAGACCTTGGCCTGCACTTAAACACAACTGACGCTGACAAAATTACCATCTGCCAGCTGCAGAAGGCCACCTTACTGGGATCTGCACGCATTATCCGCCGATACATCACACAGTCCTAGAATCTTGGGAAGTGTCCGACGTGTGATCCAATACAATAGCCAGCAGAGTGATCTTGCTTGCTGTGGACTCATCTTGTTGTGTTTCAAATAATAGTTGTTGTTGTTATTATTATTATTATTATCATTATTATTATTATTGTATCCTGCCACCATCTCCTCGAAGGGACTTGGGGCGGCTTACATGGGGACTAAGCCCAGTCAAACGGAGTTAAAATACACAATAAAATACATATGCAAAAACATAACATCCTTAAAAACATAATTCATTATACAACATCTAGTAGCCAAGTATAATTAACATTTCCTAGTTAAGGGGTGAGAGAATGCTTGTGCAATACAACTGCCCAAGCAGGGTGAATAGTAAAGTGTGAGAGGTTGTTGATAAGAAATGGCTTCCTGAGAAAATATGATTTTTGGTATGAACTGAAATTAGGCTTTATGGACCTTGAAGAGATCCAACTGTTATTCCATCCTTAATCTGACTGCTACTTCTAAATCACGCTTGATACTGACCTTTTGTTTATATTGCATTCTTTGATGCTTTAATAATGTAGGGTCCCACCCTAAGCATACCTTAATACATAAGAACTAAATAATTATACAGGTTGTCTTCCTTGTTATGCTTGACCATTTTTAATTACTCTGAATAAATGACAACCCAGCTCGGGCATATTTTAAGTATTTCCATGAGACTTTAATATGGAAAGCAATAATTAAAACAATGTAAACTCTTCCACTCAGCCACCAGTAATGATCTGAAAGCCTGCATTTAATAATTATTTGGCTGATTAAAGGGAAGACCGTGAAAGCTGCCTTCCTTAAATTCCTGACCTTTGAGGTATGGAGGTATTGCAAGTGGCTCAGAAATGTTTGTCATTAACTGCCATCAAGTCTACTTTGACTTATAGCAACTCCATGAATGAGATGTCTCCAGGTCACCTTTGCATCAATACCTTTGTTAAGGTCTTGCTGACAGACTAAGGCTTAGATTAGATTATCATTATAACCAAAGAACCAAGAAATAAATCATAAATTTTAAGGAGAGTAAGAAGTTATGCAGAAGATAGGGCTCCAGCTTCTGCCAACCTAGCAGTTCAAAAGCATGCAAATGTGAGATCAATAGATACCGCTTCTGTGGGAAGGTAAATGGCACTCCATGCAGTCATGCTGGCCACATGACCTTGGAGGTGTTTACGGACAATGCTGGATCTTTGGCTTAGAAATGGATATGAGCATCACCTCCCAGAGTTGGACATGAGTAGACTTAATGCCAAAAGGAAACCTTTACCCTTACCTGAGAGGTTACGCGTAACCTACTGCACAATGCTGTTTCCTGCTTATATAGTGCCTAACAGTGACTTGGAGGACTGTCTTTGAGGAGGATGGACTTTCCCTTTTTGGAAATGTTTAAGCAACGGTTCTTTAGGTGTACATTCCTGCACTTGCTAGGGGCCAGGTTACTAACAGAGGGATGGTCTGGGACATTCACAGGGATACCCACATGCTTGTTTATAAAGCCATTATCCTTCCAACTCTGTGGTATGCCTGCAAAACATGGACTGTCCACAAACATCACTCTCGACTTTTGGAAATACTCTATCAGTGTTGTATTTGAAAAATCCTGCAAATATCTTGCAAAGACAGGCGGACAACGTACGGGTAGAAGCAAAGAACACCAGCATTGAAGCAATGATTCTCCGCCATCAACTTTGTGGGACCGGCCATATTGTCTAAATGCCCAACCACCGTCTCCCAAAGCAGTTACTTTAATCTCAGCTCAGAGCCCCCGATGGCGCAGTGGGTTAAACCCCTGTGCCGGCAGGACTGAAGACCGACAGGTCGCAGGTTCGAATCCAGGGAGAGGCGGATGAGCTCCCTCTATCAGCTCCAGCTCCTCATGCGGGGACATGAGAGAAGCCTCCCACAAGGATGATAAAAACATCAATTCATCCGGGCGTCCCCTGGGCAACGTCCTTGCAGACGACCAATTCTCTCACACCAGAAGCGACTTGCAGTTTCTCAAGACGCTCCTGACATGACCAAAAAACTCTCAGCTCAAGAATGGAATATGGAATATCAGTGGACAGCAAAAGAGATTTAAAGATGGGCTTAAAGCAAACCCCAAAAATGTGGAATAAACACTGAGAACTAGAAAGCCCTGGTTCTCCAGCCATCTAACTGGAAGTCAGCTATTATCAACAATGCTGTGGATTTTGAAGAGGCACAAATAGAGAGTGAATGGGAAAAATGTGCCAAGAGGAAGGCACATCAAGCAAATCCTTGTCATAACTGCTTTCTATCTAGAAATATATGTCCTCACGACTACAAAAGACCATTTGGATCCAGAATAGGTATCCGGTCATTCGTGGATTCACTACCAAGATTCCATCTGTGCAAGATATTCATGTTCTGCCACCAATGATTGGTTGACCTTTTTTGATCTGTGTCATTAGTCTATTTGCACTGTTGTGCAAAAAAGAAAAACAAAAAAAGCCTGGTACATATGTCTCTCCTTCACTTCCTCCTAGATACTCCATTATTTATTTTTTCCATTCTCAATTCCACTTTATCTTCTTTTTTGTCTTTATTCTCCACCCACCTCATATCTCTTGACTAACACTGTTGCCTTCTATCTTTTTCATCCGTTTTCTCCTTCTCCACCTCAGCAAATCCTGCCTACACTTATCTCCCTAATTCTTTAGATGCTATATTCCTCAGTTTTTTTCACCTTCTCCCGTCACCGCACCCATAATTCTTGGGAAAGGTTTCCTCTCTTAATTCTCTCTTTATCTCTCCTACACTTTTTCCTCCATCTCTAATTAGACTCATCTTATTCCTTCCCTAATTAATTTCCCTTTCTCACCTTCTTTCTCCTTACCTCCCGCCCCTTTATCTCCTTTTATGCACCCACCCATCTCAACAGAATAACCACCTAGAAATCAACTTCTTTATGTTGTTATGGAGCCCTAGGTGGTGCAACGGGTTAAACCACTGAGCTGCTGAACTTGCTGACCAAAAGGTTGGTGGTTCAAATCCAGGGAGCGGGGTGAGCTCCCGCTGTTAACCCCAGCTTCTGACAGCCTAGCAGTTCAAAAACATGCAAATAGGTACCGCTCCGGCAGGAAGGTAATGGTGCTCCTTGCAGTCATGCCAGCCACAACTTTGGAGGTGTCTACAGACAACACCGGCTCTTCGGCTTGGAAATGGAGTTGAGTACCACCTCCCAGAGTCAGACACAACTAGACTTAATGTTAAAGGGAAATCTTTACCTTCACTTATGTTGTTAAAATCAGTTCTTTCAATGGGTTAGGAAAAGAGCTGGGGGATCTGTTAACAGCCGAGCATAGAAATATTTTTTTATTTGGATGACATATCTAGCTTTTAAAAACGTTCACCAGAATTCTATAGGAAAATTATGTATGTACTACATGGCAGGCTCCACAATGACATTGTTACATAGAGAATCCTGGCGTGACCCTTCAAACTCGACTTCTTCTCAAAATGTACAGCTTTACAGTTATTAGCACCAAACATGAGATGTATGATTTTAAAAGCTTTAAAAGTTTATAAATATCAAATTCCAATGCATGTAAAAAATACAAATAACTGAACTGGCAAAAAACTATGAAGTCAATATAAACAAAACTATTCCAAACATGATGCATCCAATAGAAATGGGTGCAAACATCTCCCTTGCCCTCCTATGGCATTCCTGGGTGAGGGAGTGAGAGACCATTGAGAAAAAATTACATTTTTCCTAATTAATAGACAGAGGTTCATTCACAAATCTTCATCATCAAATGTTTCTGTGCATCTCAGCATCACAGTTTCATAATCCAACTGGAAAACCTCTTCCTGCAAAACATAAATGGGATGGGGGGGTGGGGTGGATAAAACTTCTGTTACAACTCGTAAAGACAGGAAAATATATTTGGTATTATCAGGTTAATGAATAAACATTAAAATGAGTAACATGGTGTTGGTTGAATTTTTCAACCGCATATTAGGGAAAGACTGGGCCCTGTTTCTACCCATTGATTATAACTGTTTTTGGGTTGCTGCGAGTTTTCTGGCTGTATGGCCATGTTCCAAAAGCATTCTCTCCTGACGTTTCACCCACATCTATGGCAGGCATCCTCAGAGGTTGAGAATGCCTGCCATAGATGTGGACGAAACGTCAGGAGAGAACACTTCTGGAACATGGCCATACAGCCTGGAAAACTCATAGCAACCCAGTGATTCCAATTATGAAAGCCTTTGACAACACACATAACTGTTTCATTACTTCCTGCAAACTTGCTGCAGACTGGCTCCAGTCCATGGATCACCACTTTCAGAACTGCAAATTTTAAATGATTTTCAAATATAAATCTTTTTCCTTGGCATCTGGTGGAAAGGAGTAATAGAGTTGAATATCATCTGCGTATAGAAAGATATCAGGTATTGGAATTCCAGCTAAAGTATGCTCAACCTGTACTGGTTTAAGTACAGTACTAACATTCCTCCTTTGTACTGCTCACATGCCTAGCATAACAGACTTCCACATAGATCCTAACTTTTTCTCTAGGAATCAGACACAATAATTTAATGGATACTTCACCACATAGGGACAGAGATCTGGCTGACACCAAAACTATCCTACACTGTGTCCTTTATCTTTATTGAGGCGTCTTCTGCTGCGGCTACCTTAAAAGAAACCAGGTGCTGCTGGATTTCTTGAAAAATTAATCTGAAAACAAGTCTAGCTACTTCTGTTTCTCCCCAAAAACACTCAACTGGAAACCTGCTATTCCTGCCTAACTAAAATCTTTAGAATCTTTGTTTTGCTAGAATGGGTGAGTCGGATGGGGACAAGTGATCTTATTCATCTGCTTGCAGATTAGTCAGTCACATTATCACGTCATCTGGTTTATCTTTCAGTCATTGTCATATAAATCCATCCTATTGCTATTGATGTTGTTATTAATTCCATTTCTACTATGCTTTGTAGTCTCCAAAACTAGTACTTAAACCAGCTTACAAATTAAAATACAATACAGTTAAAGCTAAAATGGAATGAAACTATCAACAACACATGAAAACAACTGCAAATATGCAATTAAAGTGATAAAATCAGTTTTTTACAAAAGTACAATAAAAACAATCCAGCACCATATTCAAAGCCGATTGTTGTAAGTTTTTTCGGTCTATATGGCCATGTTCTAGAGGCATTGTCTCTTGATGTTTCGCCTGCATCTATGGCAAGCATCCTGAGGATGCTTGCCATAGATGCAGGCGAAACGTCAGGAGAGAATGCCTCTAGAACATGGCCATATAGCCCAAAAAAACCTACAACAACCCAGTGATTTCGGCCATGGAAGCCTTCGACAATCTTTAAAGCCCTTTCTCAAAGGTCCATCAGAATAAAAGAAAGCCTTGTCTGTCAAGAGAAGGACTGCAAGGAAATATTAATAACAGCACTAGTCAGATCTAAGCTGTATAAGGTTTTATATCTCCTAGCTAATACTACTTCAAGAAATGGCAGATGTAACAAAAAAATCTGTATCAGTGCAACAGAAGACCATTCTTCTGCAGCGGAAATGTAGACAAGATACAATTTGGTAGGTCTTCCAAACAGGATAGATGCATGTTATCCATTGCAAATGAAGGAAAAAAAGATGCAAAGGCTGCTTGGCTTAATGTAAGTTATTCCATGCTTGGAAAAAGTCTAGGTTTTTAAATCACATACCCACACATCTATCCCCAACACTAGCAAATATGGGTAGTAGGCAACCTTTGGTGGCGCAATGGGTTAAACCCTTGTGCCGACAAGACTGCTGACCGAAAGGTCGGTGGTTCAAATCCAGGGAGCGGGGTTTGTTTCACTTGCAGAAACCCTCTACCTCCTGATTTTCTGGGCAGGTAGTCTGTTGACATCACTACGTGGGTGTAATGAGTAGAGGATTGTCATCTGTTTTCTTGTTTTTCTGTCCAGATCATCCAGCTCTGCTTGTGTCCAGTTCACAATTCTAGCAGTGTATCTGATGACAGAGATGGCCCAGGTGTTGATAGCCTTGATTGTTGTTGTTATTATTATTATTATTATTATTATTATTATTATGTGCTTTTATACTTCAATCCATTCATGGTATTGCTGAGGCAAGTGGTTTCGTTAGACTATAATTCCAAAATCCCACCCCGCCAAATACCATGGCTATTGGCTAGTGTTTATGCTGCCGGGGGAATTCTGGAATCAATAGATTAAAAACATCTTAGCTCTGATTCATGGCAAATAGGATTCTTGGTCCTGGGACTAGAGAGCAGAGGGAAATTATCTCCTCCCAATGGCTTTTTATCCACCAGAGCTAGACAGGCCAGTTATATCCTGTTCTATACTGCTTTGAAATCTGCCTACACAATCCCTGCGGGAAGGAAGAAGGCAGGGAGGATCCACTGATAACAATTAGGACTATCAAGATTAAAAACAATGCACTTGAGCATGATAATCTACCAAGCAGCGTAACAGGTGTCACATCTGGCTAACCACCTTTTTATCCATGGGTGTACCATGGAAGGACTTCAAAAGATATTATTAACTACGTCAAGCTCAAACCACCGTGCTTAAAATATATAGAACTCTGGTTCCCATCCTGGGGATATTTAGTGGAGAGTACACATTACTAAGCCCATTGCTCCTTCTAAGCAAATGTAATTGAATCACGCTGACCATCTCATACAAAGTTGATTCATTGGGGAGAGGAATCAAATTTCCTTTATTATTTTGCAAGCAAAGTTGAGAAAATACTTTAAATCAAAGTAAAGGCGCCTATGCACCTTTTATTTATTAAGAAGTTGAGAGAAAATTGTCATCAATTGCCTTCAGCTTGCGGTGACCCTATGAAGGAGCAATCTATCTCATGTCATTTCAAGGTGAATTCTCAATTACAAGAACTAAAGATTAAGGCTTCCCCTGACATTAAGTCTAGTTTTCCGACTCTGGGGAGTGGTGCTCATCTCCATTTCTAAGCCGAAGAGCTGGCATTGTCCATAGACACCTTCTAGGTCATGTGGCTGGCATGACTGCATGGAACGCCATTACCTTCCCGCCACTCACATTTGCATGTTTTCGAACAGCTAGGTTGGCAGAAGCTGGGCCTAGAAAGAGAGCTCACCCCGCTCCCTGGATTCAAACCACCAAGCTTTTGGTCAACAAGTTCAGCAGCTCAGCGGTTTAACCTGCTGTGCCACCAGGAGGCCCCCTCTAATATTAGTCAGTATTAAATAATGAAAGGATGTGACAGATATGCTGTCAACACTCAATAACAGGCAAAGGCAACTTTGAATGTTTCCTGAATAGGGACAGGGGATTCACCTTTGCATCTCCTTTACAGTTTTCTTGTAGACAAAGAGGGAGAAACTTCTCTTCTTCTCTGGCCAACAAAAATAATTGTATGTGTGATAATAAGTCAGACATGACTAGACTTAATGTCAGGAAAACCTTTGCCTTTTATTAAAACAAGTAATCCACATTATCTGCTTTGAACTGGATTATATGAGTTACGCTGCCATATAATCCAGTTCAAAGCGGATAATCTGGATTTTACATGTCAGTGTTGTAGGGGCCTTGGTCATCAATACATCTTGTTAGAAAAAACAAAATCGAAAGGGAAAATTTCTAAATGATACCTATGGATTTGTTTTACGTAATTTAACAGGTTTTTAATGGTTTCATTGGTTTTAGCTATATATTTTAAATGGAATGTTTAATTCTGTTTTAATGTCTGGATGCTCTGGGTTTTAATTTACATATTGTATGATTTTTAGTGTTAGCTGCTTTGAGTCTCGTTTGGAAGAGAGGAAATGAGATATAAATACATATAATGATGATGACAACAGCAACATGCTAACGGAGTAGAAGCAAAGTTCCTGCCAAATACACAGCCCTTGAATATATCACAGTATGTACAGAAACTGACGAGAAATTGGAAATACAAACTAATGTATGTATATATTGGTAGTTTTACACTTATAGGTACAGGAGATATGTATATTTGTTGGGTAATCATTGTCTAAATATGTCTATGTTTATGTATTCATAAGTATTGTTGATATTCTTTGTGTGTGTGTTTTACTGTTAAAAGATTTAATTAAAATATTTTTAATCAAATAATAATAATAAACTTTATTTATATTCTGCTCTATCTCCCCAAAGGGATTCGGGGAGGATTCCAAACATAAAAGGCAAACATTCAATGTCTAAAAATAATAACAATACATCCGCATTACAACTCTATATAGGCACAAAACCCACTTGTGTGATTAACAGACACCACAAATAAATGGAACTCTTTAATTTCCAGAACATACCTGAGACTCTGAAACTAGCTTTGAAAAAGTATCCCTTTAACTTTTGGCCTTTATCACATGCATATAGAATTTCCTTGTTTTCAGATGCAGACATGACTCATGTCCAAGCTCCCACAGTTTCAGCAACCCAAGAAGTGGTCCTAACATGACTCAAAATGATATAAGTAGAGGTTACGTTGCATTATAAACAAGCCCTTTGTAAAGCCCTACCTGAGGTGGCTGTGTGCTGGCAAAAAACAGGCTTTTCAAGAAGCTGGTGATCTGCAGGTAGAGGCGATGGTTATCCTCCTGACTTTCTGAAGAGCAGCCTGTGAAAGCTGAGCTACAAATAGGAGATGAAACTACACTAAGTTCCTCATCCATCTGTGGGGAGGGAAGAGAGGGGCAGGACTACCCTCTATTTAAGAACGCTTATTGTTTCTTTGGACACAAACAATAAACTTAGGACTTTATCACAACAGCCTGTTGTCTCATCATAATTGCATTGTTTAAGCAGATTGCTTTCATTCAAACTATCTCTTTCACATCTTGGCACAACTGAACTATGATGGTATTTTGTTGATATGAATTCCTGTTTTGGCCTACATTGTGTTTTTCTTCTATTTTATTTTATCTCACGCTATTTTGTTGCAGTGACTGACCATGCTCCATTCACCAAGATAGCAGTGGAACAAAATTGTTGCACAAAGAAGACCTGAAGTGCAGCAATACTGCATTCCTTGACAGGTTTTCCCCCTCAGTGAAAAGAGATGATCCAATCACGATTCAAGCACAATGTGACTACAGGACAGCCATGATATTGTGCAGTAAGCACCATCAACAGGGACCTTTTTTGTCTTATCATAACTGCACTTTAGAAGCATCATGTGACAAAGTCCTTAGTGGCTGTGGGATGGACAAAAGAATAAGACTATGTAGGCTTTTTGCCTTAGATCAAAGATCCAAATCTCTCTTGCTTGGTGGATATAAATGAATAGGAGAACCATCCCGAGTCGCCTGCGGGTTGAGAGGGACGGTATATAAATATAATAAATAAAAAAAATACATTTAAAAATATAACCTTGTTTCTACTCTCGTGCAAGTCAAAGCATCCAAATATCTCCCTCCAAGCCCACATGCAGTCATTGTCAGTGAAACAAACTATGTTTATGTGCATCCTGTTGGGATTGATTCAACCACATCCTGCACAAGTTTATAGTCCTCATCAAGTAAACAGATAGGCAGATGAGTCAGTTGGCATGAAAAGCCCTTCTTTCATTGCCCTCTTTGTCTGCCTGTCTCTCTATTCTCTCCTCCTATTTGTGATTGTCAGACTATTTGTGATTGTCAGACTCAAGGACATGCCTTTCTATTCAAAGTGTCCAGACAACATCGCAAAGCCCCCCAATCCTCCATTTTGTTCTCATGTGAGCATGGAGAGAGACAAGATGTCTTCCAGAGAGATAAATAATTAGATCCTAACTTTCCTATATAAGCATGTAGTTATTTCAATAGTCTTTTGTAATTTTCAAAGTTTGACTCTGCTCCTGTAATAGCTGAAGATAATTCCTAACAGGCTCAGGCCCCTTTCCCCCCTCAGCCACGTAAGAATGTTAGAATGTTGAGGCTGGCCAATCAGAAACCATATGCAAATTAGTAGGTTGAGATAGCTCAGGCATGGGCCAACTTGGTCCCTCCGGATGTTTTGGACTTCAACTCCCACCATTCCTAACAGCCTCAGGCCCCTTCCTTTTCCCCCTCAGCCGCTTAAGCGGGGAAAAGGAAGGGGCCTGAGGCTGTTAGGAATGGTGGGAGTTGGAGTCCAAAACACCCGGAGGGACCAAGTTGGCCCATTCCTGGTTTATAGACACAGGTTGATTTATTTTGAAAGGGAACCCCACTGCATGTCCTAGTATGCAATAAAAAGTATAATGAAGCAGAGAACATCTCTCAAGTGGCATTTTCCTTCCTGTTCTATGATGTGACCATGACTAACATACCACTGATGTCCTGTTAATGCAGGCGTACGAACCGAGTGATCCTACAAATGTTGCTAAACTACAACTCTTGACGACTACACTATGTAACACGATTTTTGTTCCTGGGTTATAAATTGCCACTTCCTAATTGGTTCTATCATTTTTTAAAAATGAAAAATGTTTATTAAACTGCAAAAACTTTGTTTTGCGGGACATCTTGCAGCACATTTTGCTATAGTTTTTTAAATTAATATCTCATAGAGTCTCAACCAATTCAACATAGTTTGTGGCAATCACACAAACCCATTTTTTTAGTATGACAACTACTTTCAAAGTAAGTACGACATAATTAAACAGAAAAAAAAAACAGTTTCATACCAGGATTTTTTTTTCAAATTTTGTTACATAGTGTGATCTATGCTAGATAGGACTATTGAGAGGTGCAAGTCAGCACTTGGAAAGCCACACACATCCCACCTCTGTGTTAAAAGAGAAGAAATCAATGGATTAGTGAATGTTTCAGTCTCCAATTAATGACTAAATTGGTCTATCACATCAACTAATGTTTTGGGCACTAGCACAATATGATTCCATGTCCTAAAATGCATATTGCCTTTAGGAGGTAATATGGCAGTTCATGTGTTTGAGGCCAATACCTTTGACTGGATATTTCTTGAGTTTTGTTTCTGTCAAGGAAGCTGGTGGCCACATCAAATGCATCTTCAAAGAGGATCTAAAAGAGAAAGCATTTTGGAAACAGTGTTTCATTTAAATACTATGTCAGAAACATTAAAAACAAACTAGGTGTTTTAAATTACAAAAATGTGAGTCAAGCACTGAAAGAGTTAGTAGGCCGAAGCCTGTTAGAGTCACTGGGCCAAAGCTAGTGTCGTCCTGAGGAGTGTGAGGTAAACCTCTGTGTGAGAAACGCCTGGTTTAAGAAGCTTTGGTGAAAGAAGCCTCGGGTTAAAGGTCTCATGTCACCGCTTTGAGTCGCCTGAGGGCTGAGAAAAGCGGTATGTAAATAAAGTAAATAAATAAATGTGTAAAGCTCCAGTATAAAGGCCGCTGTGTGTAAAAAGCTATTATGTGAAGCTCCTCTTTTGGTGTGAGAGGAGACTCTGTGAGAGCGAAGTTGTTTATCTACAACGTGGAAGCAACCAAGGAAGCATAAAGGACTTTATTTGTGTTGTGGAAACCTTGTTATTGTAAATCAGGGGTCCTCAAACTAAGGCCTGGGGGCCGGATACAGCCCTCCAAGGTCATTTACCTGGCCCTCGCTCAGGGTCAACCTAAGTCTGAAACGACTTGAAAGCACACAACAACAACAACAACAACAACAATCCTATCTCATCAGCCAAAAGCAGCCCCACACTTCCCACTGAAATACTAATAAGTTTACATTTGCTAAAATTGTTCTTAATTTTAATTATTGTAATATTTTAAATGGGTTTTTTTGCACTACAAATAAGTTATGTGCAGTGTGCATAGGAATTCATTCATGGTTTTTTTTCTCTTCAAATTATAATCCGGCCCTCCAATAGTCTGAGGGACTATGACCTGGCCCTTTGTTTAAAAAGTTTGAGGACCCCTGTTGTAAATAGTGCAACTATATTATTTTACTGCAAAGAAAAGCTTCCCATGGAAGAGATAACATTGATCTGTGTATTTTTGTTCTTTTTATCACTTTGGGCTACTGGTGCAGGTGATATCAGCTGTTGCTGATAAGTTACTTATGAGGAGAGTATTTTATTAATAAGCCCACTCATCCAACATACTATGCTTTGCACAGCTTGAGATACTCTTGTGCCCAGCACTATATAACCAATTAAAATAAGAATATTCCTTATATATGCCTACATTCATTACACCAGATTCCTAAAAAGGGAGGGACAACACTTGGATAACAAGGGTGAAACTGGCCACCGTAAATAATAGTTATATACGAAACCTTTTTTTTTAAAAAAAAAATCTAGCTGTTCTATCTTAGTGGGAAGACGACTTATTATTAACTATGTTCAGTTCTTACCTACTGGCTTTACAAGCTGTTGACATGATTAATTTTTTTAAAGGAGGGATGGAAGCCTGCCAGTTTCACTGGGAGCTTCACATTTCAAGTGCTTGTAAACTTTGAATCTAGGTCAGTTATTCATAAAAATGGCCACAATGAAAGACAGCAACCATGCCAGAGCTTTCTAGTAACGCATCTACTATATTCTTTGCATCCAAAGTGTAATTCAGTTGAGCACCCAAGCATATAACTGGGTTTATGTACATTTATTTAAATTTTCTATACCATAAGGAATATACGAGCCACAGCAGTGCACATTGAGCTTCTGTTTAGCTTAGTTATAATACCTTCTATTCATCCACTTTCATCTCTGCGCCCTTTTCGCCTTGCAATATCATTGAATAGTTAGTGAGGTATCATCAATTTTTTCCATTACATTCGTTATTCCATCCACTGACATGATTTCATTGAATACTGTCGACTGCTAAGCCCACAGAAACAGCAGGCATTGCCACTTAATTAAGAAGCTAATTAATTTGCCAAAGCTTGTGTTTTCCAGTGTGAAGGGAACAACTTTCTCATCAATTATATATCTGTGGAATGTCCAGGGTGGGAGAAAGAATTCTTGTCTGCCTGTGGTAATTGTGAATATTGCACTTGGCCAGCTTGATTAGCACTCAATAGCCTTGCACTTTCAAAGCCTGGCTGCTTCCTGCCTGGGGGAATCCTGTGATTAGCTGGCCCTGATAGTTTCTTGTCTGGATTTGCCCTGTTTTTGAGTGTTGTTCTTTCTTTACTGTCCTGATTTTAGAGAATGCAGAAATTCTGAACCACTCTAACAACCACCATGTCAGACTACATGGAGAAGCCACTGGATAATTGCAACAGAAAGGAGGAAACCATGAAAATGAACAGAATCTGGTCCCCACAGTATTGAAAAACCCTATAATCAAAACAGTAAATAAAGAGAAACAATCAAAAACAGGGGAAATCCAGGCAAGAAACAATCAGGGCCAGCTAACACCTCCCAACAAAGGTTCCCTCAGGCAGCAACCAGAATTGGTACTCTCACCTCTTCTGGCGTTGATCCTACTGACACATTGGCTTCCTGGCTATTCATTCCGCTGTCCCTTGCGCTGCTGCTCTGAGTCCAGGCAGGTTCCTGGGAGGCTGTCTTCTGCCTCTGACTACAGTACTGCAAGGCACTGTCCCTCCTTTCCTCAGGGAGGTCCTGCCACAGGTGGGAGACAGCTGTGGAGACCACGGGGAGCGTCATCTCTTCAGGGCTCACGACACCATTATCTACCAGCAGGTCTACTGTCTTTTCGTAAAAATACAAGTATCTAGGCAGGAAAGAGAACGCTCAGAATGTGGTTCGGACAATACCCAACAATGCACACAACAAGCAGGATGTGTGTAACCTAGCAGCTATATAGAAAATACAATCCATACGGCATTGCTTTATATAAGATTAGACTATTTCATACCTTTCAATTCTCAGATTTGGAGAGACAGTCTCCATTAATCCTCTGTCATCCCACTTTTACAGGTGCATTTAAAATGTCCCAATTTCTTCCTGCTTTCCCCCTTACTTCACTTGCTGAAAAAGAAGGCCCTATCTACAGAGCCATACAATGAAGTTTGAACTGCATTATATGGTCAATATAGATGAATATATGTTTTGTATTTTGTCTGATATAACAGATTGTGTTTTTTAAAATTTAATTTTAGTTGTTAAGTCATAATTTGTTTTTATATGTTGGGTTGCCAAATTTCATTATTATGGGTGAATTATTGTTTGAGTGTTATTATGGGTGAATTATTGTTGTGTTTGGGAACTGAATATTTGCCTTTATGTCTGGAATCTGCCCTGAGTTCCTCCAGGAAGATAGGGTGGAATATAAAAAAAGTATTATTATTATTATTATTATTATTATTGTTGTTGTTGTTATTGTTAATATAATGCAATTGAGCCCCCGGTGACGCAGTGGGTTAAAGCACTGAGCTTGTTGACTGAAAGGTCGCAGGTTCGATTCTGGGGAGCGCTGTGATCTTCTGCTGTCAGCCCCAGCTTCTGCCAACCTAGCAGTTCAAAAACATGCAAATGTGAGTAGATCAATAGATACTGCTCCGGAGGGAAGGTAACGGCGCTCCATGCAGTCATGCTGGCCACATAACCTTGGAGGTGTCTATGGACAACGCCGGCACTTTGGCTTAGAAATGGAGATGAGCACCACACCCCAGAATTGGACACGACTGGACTTAATGTCAGGGGACAACCTTTACCCTAATGCAATTGAACTGCATTGAACTGGATGATATGAGTCTACACTGCTATATAATCCAGTTCAATGCAGTTAACCTGCATTCTGAAACTGCATTATATGGCAGTGTAGGGCCTGAGCTTGAAGGGCAAAGCCTGTTAAAGTTAGTGGGCCAACGCTAGTGTCATCCTGAGGAGTGTGAAGTAAACCTCTGTGTGAGAGAAGCCTGGTGTGAGAAAGCTCCAGTGTGAAGGTGGCTGCGTGTAAAGTTGCTATGTATTTGTTTGTTTGTGTTATAGAAACTTTATTTTTGTAAGCAGTGCAACCATATTATTTTGCTGTACAGAAAAGCCTCTTATGGAAGAGATAACATTGGTCTGTGTGTTTTTTTTCTTTTTATCACTTTGGGCAACTGGTGCTGGGTCACGTTGCTGCTAATAACTATTCTGCTATACATTTATGAGGAGGGTCTTTTGTTATTAAGCCCACTTGCCCAACAATGTCTTGTAAAGGGACTGAAGGGGGAATGTTTGATTATGGAACTAGTCCAAAAGGTGAACAGTGCCCTTGTGTCACAAGCCTGTATAATAGAAGCCACAAACAATTTGTGCTGCTACAAAATGCCTGGCCAGACTTGCTCTCTGAGTATCACTGAAGGTGGGAAAGGGAGGGGGCAGAAACCAGAAAGAAATTATGTAAGTCCTGTTTAGAGTACATGTATTCTTCCTTTACTAGCTAAACCACTACACCATAAATTAGGAAATGGAATCAGAAGCATTATTAGAAAAGGAAGCTTGCGCCACCATCTGGCCAAACTACACTCAGCTTTTATACAAAAAATAAATAAATAGAGGTAGCTGTTTTAGCCACAAGAAACAATACTAAATCTATATTAATTTATTATGTGTGCACATTTGCAAGATCTTCAGATAAGTTAATCTAGCAAGATATTTTATACAACAGCAGATATTTGGTGAAAATACATAATTCTCAATTACCTGCACATTTCATAAAAGTGGTGTTTTTCTGTATTTTAAATTGCTTTAATGGTTTAATTCTTGATTTTAATACTTCCAAATTTTAATACTATTTTAATGTTAGTATGTTTTAGGTTTTGATATACATATTATTATGGTTTTTATTGTTAACTGCTTTGAGTCTCCTTTGGCAGAGAAAAGTGGGGTGTAAATATATAACTTCACAATAAAAGAGAAAATATGTATGTGTATGTGGCTGGGGAGTCCACTTACACAGACAGGCTCCCATTTCCACAAATTATTATAACTCCCACTACCCCAACAGCCCCCCTCCAATGACATTACAGGTTATATCGTGCCAATGTCCTCCCTAAACACCATAGTGCCCACCACCCAAGTAAAGGCTTTCATACAGGGACAATTTCATCCTAGATTTTGTTTTTTCTCCACCACAAACATCCCCGTATTTCTTGCTCTCTCCATTGGTGTGGAATTTGCATGACTTCGCCCACTGCCTCTCCCTTAACCTTTTCCTATTATTTTCTATGGCACACAGCAAACAGAGGAATCGATCAGCAACTGAACATACTAGAGAGATTTGGGGAGAATTCACCATGCGGATTCAAATAACCAACCTTCTGGTCAGCAGGTTCTGCATCTTAGTGGTTTAACCTGCTGCACCACCACGGCCCCTATTTCAAAGGTATATAACAAGCCAAATATTGGCAGAGGTTGGAAATGTTATTTTTGGGGGGGGGGGGGGGGGCTACAACGCCACAACTCCTGGAATCCCTGAGGCCGATCAAAGAGAATTGTGGGCTCTGCAGTCTAAAACAATCATTCTTTTTTCCCCAAGCTCTAGCTACTTCCTTGTTGCTTGTCTCACCAAGGATTTATTCCCCAGCTCTTTTGAGGCTTATTTTATAAGAACATTCCACAGCACTCAAGCTGCAAAGCTCTATTGACTGGAACATTTGAATGATGCTAATAAGTATTAGAAAATATTTTCTACTCCTTGTGGATAGCAACCCGCTAAAAGCTGCAAATTGGGTTGGGTAAATGGAACAAATTCCCTGGAACTTTTTAATAGTACCTACTCATCTCAGTATCTCCAAAGTTCTAAAACTAAGGTAAAGGCAACTGTGGCTGGATTTACACTGTTGTATAATCCATTTTAAAGCAGATAATATGGATTTTATATGACTCAAGATTGTCAGAAATATTAAATATTAACTAGGTATTTTTGATTCCAAAGTGTGAGTCAAACACTGAAAGAGTTATTCGGCTGAAGCCTGTTAGAGTCAGTGGGCTAAAGCTAGTGCCGTTCTGAGGAAAGTGAGTAGGCCAAAGCCTGTTAGAGTTAGTACCAGGCTCTGGCCCACTTTATCTGTCTGAACGTGTCTCTCCCTATGAACCATCAAGGACTTCAAGATCATCTGCGGAGGCCCTGCTCTCGGTCCCGCCACCATCGCAGTCTCGTTTGGTGGGGACGAGAGACAGGTTCCTCTCCGTGGTGGCCCCTCGGCTGTGGAACTCCCTCCCTAAAGAGGTTAGATTTGCCCCCACTCTCCTGAGTTTTTGCAAGACACTTAAACCTTGGCTGTGGGAGCGGGCATTCACTGAATAGATGGTTTTTGTTGGTGAAGATGAGATTTTATGGACCACATTTTTGGACTGATTTTGAGGACGTTATAAATCTGGTGAACTGTTTTAATTGCATATTTATTATCATTTTATGTAATTGTGTATTTTATTAGTGTTTTTATATTGTTGGAAGTCGCCCTGAGTCTCTCTCCAGAGGCCAAAAATAGGTCAAGATACCAATGTTCTAAATAAATAAATCAGTAGGCCAAAGCTAGTGTCATCCCAAGGAGTGTGAGGTAAACCTCTGTGTGAGAGAAGCCTCGTGTGAGAAAACTTCAGTGTGAAGGCTGCTGCGTATAAAACTACTATGTATTTGTTTATTTGTGTTATGTAAACCTTCTTATTGTCAATAGTGCAACCATATTATTTTACTACAAAGAAAAGCCTCGTATGAAAGAGATAACATTGGGTTGTGTGTTTGTGTTAATTTTATCACTTTGGGCTACTGGTGCTGGGTCATGCTGCTGCTGCTAAGTTACTCTGCAGTATATTTACGAGGAGGGTATTTTGTTATTAAGCCCACTCACCCAACACAAAATAGTATTGTGGAACCCAAAGTTGCCTGAAAGGCTCCAGTGTCTAACCAGGAGATGTGCTTCTGTGTTTTGAACAACTGTGTTGCATGAAAAATAATCATATATATAGCTTCATCCATTTTTAGACCACTGTAAATAACTGAAGTTGTACCACTGAACTTTTTCAATCTTGCAGCCAGCAGGAAGCAAGGCTTTCTTTCTAATTTTTTTAAAGTGAAATTAAAATTACTGAGTGGGCTTAATGGGATATAGAATATAAAAGGGAGAAACATCTGGAGATAATCAAATATATATAGTACAGGTATGACGTTTCCCCAAACAGTTACATTGCAATATTCTTTACGCTCCTGCCCCCTATCCGTGAACCCACCACTTATGATCTTGGATACTACTCACTGTGAGTCCCATATCTAAAAAAATCTACCCTTATCCTTTAGTAAATTCCTTTTGAGGCTACTTTAAAATCCACATTTGTCTTCCTTTCCAAGTATTCAAATGAGGAAGCAAGACTTTCTTGGGGAAGGTTCAACCAAACAGAAATAATTTCACCTTATATCTCCTCTTTGCTCAGCCACGGAAACCAAATGGGTGAAAAAGTCACACTTTTTCAGCCTTACTAGAAAACAATGGCAAACTTTGTTGTGATAAATGTTGCCAAGAAAATTGTCAGGGTTGCTATTAAGTCAGAGTTTATTTGAAAGCATATAATAATAATACTTTACCTGATGGAGGTGGGAATCAAAATGCTGTTTCACATACCGTTCAAACTCCATGAGGTCAGGAGAAGAGGTAACTGGTGACTGGGTAAGTCTTAGATTTATTTCTCCTTCTGCTGAGTTTTTCTCCTTTTCCTGGATCACATACCACACCGTGGTGTTACTTGAAGTGGGCTCTAGACTAGAAAGCAGAAGGAGAAATTAAGATGAAAGTTTCCTCATTTGCGATGAGTTCATAATTGGGGACTAACTGACTTTATTTTCAGCCATTCTTTTATAACCTGGCTTTATTTGAGGTCATCCTTTATAATCTGACTTCATTTTGAGCCAAATAGTTCTTCATCAGCAGAAAGAGGCAAAGATAAAAGGGCCTTGGGAATGGGACTGATAACTGTGCTAAATGGCCTGTTTTTTTAGACTTATTTATTCGTTCAATCGTTTCCGACTCTTTGTGACCTCATGGATCAGCCCACGCCAGAGCTCCCTGTTGGCCGTCACCACCCCCAGCTCCTTCAAGGTCAAGCCAGTCACTTCAAGGATACCATCCATCCATCTTGCCCTTGGTCGGCCCCTCTTCCTTTTTCCTTCTGTTTCCCCAGCATCATTATCTTCTCCAAGTTTTCATTACTTTCTCCATGATGTGGCCAAAGTACTTCATCTTTGCCTCTAATATCCTTCCCTCCAGTGTACCAGCGGGCATTATTTCCTGGAGTATGGGCTGGTTTGATCTTCTCGCAGTCCAAGGCACTCCCAGAATTTTCCTTCAATATCACAGTTCAAAAGTGTCTATCCTCCTTCACTCAGCCTTCCTTATGGTCCAGCTCTCACATCCATAGATTACTACATGGAATACTATGCGGCCTTCATTACCTGGCCCTTGAGCACTCTAACTGGAGGTCAGCTGTGACTAGCAGTGCTGCAGAATTCAAAGAGGCATGAATGGAGGGCGAAAAGGAGAAACATGCCAAGAGCAAGGCATGTCAAGCCAACCCTGGAACCCGCCTTCCACCTGGAAACCGATGTCCTCACTGCGGGAGAACATGTGGATCAAGAATAGGGCACCACAACCACCTACAGACTCACCCGCCGAGACACTACACTTGGAGGACCATCATCCTCGAGCTATGAGGGATCGCCTAACTAACTATATTTATATACTGCCTTTTTCCTCTAAAAGAGACTCAAAACAGTGAACTGGAGTAAAAAAAAACTATACAATATACAATTAAAACCTAAAGACTATAAAGCTAAAGAGATTTAAACCTAGTGATATTAAAAATAAATAATTAAAACCAAGTTAAAATACATAAAATTTACAGATTGATAACCCACAATCCCACAATTCATCCTGCTGGTGTTTATTCGGCACTTTGAGATGCTTAAAATGGATGATTCAATCATGTTTGGGTTTCCAATGTCTTACCTGTGATTGCTGAAGTACGTCTTGACATATTCCTCCTTTACTTCTTCCATGTTTGATGGGTTCCCATCCTCCAGATTTAAGACCTCTATTGCCAGTAAAAAGAACCATGATCACAAATTGACACATTATGAGGCTTGCTCCTCATCGGGCTTACCTCAATAAAGTGAAGTGGGTATGGACAGAGTTGTGGAAAGAGAATAATAATAATAATAATAATAATTATTATTATTATTATTATTATTATTATTATTATTATAATGCCAATGGGATTTTGGCCTGCATGAATAGGAGTCTAGTGTCTAGATCCAAGGAAGTCAGGCTACCTCTCTATTCTGCCTTGGTCAGACCACACCAGAAATACTGTGTCCAGTTCTGGGCACCACAATTTAACGGAAATGTTTTGAAGAGCCAGTGTTTGTCGAGAGTGGATAATACAAGGCGAGAATTAGTGTCAAAAGAATAAATATTTTGCATCAGAGCCTAAATTCCTCTCTGCTTCCTCATGGTGGTGCCTTCCAGATATTGTGAACTTCAACTCCCAGCAGCCTCAGCTAATATGGTCAATGGTTAGGAAATCAAGAAGTTGTAATCCAAAGGATCTGGAGGAAAGCAGACTGACACAGAGCCAAGGGAACAAAACAGAAAAAACGATATTGCACACCCACATAAGTCTTCTGAAAGAAACTGATAGAAAGGCTAAGCTGACTGCAGTTCATGAAAATAGCTTAGACCTTGACATTTGGGAGTTGTAGTTTCTGAGATGTATAGTTCACCTACAATCAAAGAGCATTCTGAACTGCACAAAGAATAGAATTTGGTCAAACTTCCCACACAGAACCCCCATGACCAACAGAAAATATTGTGTTTTCGGATGTGTCTTTGGCGACCCCTTGGCCAGAGTAACAGGAACATTGGCCACAGGGAGTGACTTTAGAGAAGAACTAGCAATCAGGAGGCTAGGTGCTTAACTTTTTCCTTATGTGATCTCTTCTGTAAACAACTTTTGCAATAATAACAATAAACGTTTTTTTTGTATACCGCTCTATCTCCCCGAGGGGACTCAGAACTGTTTTCATCATAGGTAAAGCATTACAAGTACCGACACAAAAAACATACAAAATAATCATTATAAAACATAGACATTATGCTATATAACAATAATTCATAATTTAAAATTAAAAGCTAGTTCAGTACTAATTTCCATTGGGTAAGTTTGGCTTCCAATGGTCAGAATTCCAGAGAGGGCCTTGACAACTACGAGAGGGCTGGGCTAGTATAACGAAGTAGACTAAAGCCCGGGGAATGGGTAAAGTGTAAGCATGGTCCTGCCTGATGGTCAGAGTGGAATCTGGAGCTATTTGTTTCCAAGGCCTGCTGCACAGCTATAAGAGGACTGGGCCAACAGGGACACACAGAGACAGGGAAGTGGATAAAGTGCAAAACAGGGCCCTAACTCGTGGCCAGGGTAGTGCCTGTGGCTATTCATTTCAGTTTTGTAAACAGGGATTTTCCTACAGCGGAGCTTTTACCTTATGTCCAAGGGAAAGCAGCTTGATCTGGTGCAGCAAAACAATAAAAATTGGCATGAAAGGGATTAAGAGTCCCACCTTCCACCTTTCTACTCCTGGAAATGCTACTGTTGGTCCATAGTGGTTCTCAACCTGGGGTCCCCAGATGTTTTGGCCTTCAACTCCCAGAAATCCTAACAGCTGGTAAACTGGCTGGGATTTCTGGGAGTTGTAGGCCAAAACACCTGGGGACTCACATGTTGAGAATCACTGCTGAGTTTAGGGCAATGTGTTTGCTGAAATACTGTCTCATTTTACTTTAAGATACTGTACATATATTCCAGCTTGACACTGATTCCATCTTAGCCTGGACATCTGCTTAATTTTTACCAGATACAAAGGAAGAACAGGAAAACATGTTTGAGCTACCATTGTGCACACTGTACCTTTCATCCTCAGCAAGTTATCCAAGGTTTGCTCCAGTTCCTGGATATAATTCTTAGCTTTACATAAAATCTGGCACTAAGTAAGAAAACAGAAAACAGAGCTAATCTATGCATGTTCTCTGCTGATTACCATTTCAATACAGTTTATATTTCCTGGCCAATCTTGTATTTTAGCTGCATCAGACTAGGAAAAGAACAGGAAGAAATCAACAAAGCGGAGATAAAGTAAATGACATTTTTGTCTAGTCAAGAAAAAAGACTGCTTTATATTCTGGTTCAAAAATTACTTTGACTTTCCCATTGTTCTTTCTACACTAACAAACAAAAATGGATTTATGTACTGTAATCATATGCCTCATACAAGTTTCGGAACAGTCATGTGACAGTACAGAGGGATAAAATTTCCATCTTGTGCCATCTATTATGAACACGGCCAACCTATCACATGCAAGCAGCATCCAAGTTCAACTTTTTGCATGCTGATCAGAAAAAGTAGAAGTACTCTTTAAAAAGCAATCTCAGGCAAGAACTCACTCTTATGAATAGAGTACTATATGACAGCTACAGGCAGCATATATCTACACTACAAGTTTATATTGGTTTAAATGTCACAAAGCTATGAATTACAGCTATCTCAAGCTGGCTGAAACTGCTGGAAAATAAGTAAATATCACAAATTCTATTTGCCGACAACTTACACTATGTAACACGATTTTTGTTCCTGGATTATACATGTCATTTTCTAATAAACATGGAAAAGGTTTATTAAACTGCAAAAACTTTGTTTTTGTGGGACATCCTTCAGCACATTTTGCTAGTTTTTCTATGAATTTCTCATAGAGTCTCAATCAATTCAACATAGTTTGTGGCAGACAAAAAAACCCCGAAGTTTCTAGATTATAACAACTACTTTCAAAGGAAGTACTGAACAATTAAACAGGAAATAGCATGTTTAAATCAGGAATATTTTTTTTTCAAATATTGTTACGTAGTATGATCCTCCATACAATTACCCTTTGGGCCTGTTTTTGAAGCCCAAGTTTGGTAAGTAGCACCTGCAAGCAGTAAATATAATAGAGGTAATCTTAGTCCTTACAAAGCAACTAAAACTTACTGCATTACTTAATGAATTAGCCTTTGACTTGCCATAGGTCCAAATTATACCTTCTGCACACAAATTACAAATTTCCGGCAACTTAACAGGACCATCACCCCCATTATTGCACATTTACTGGTTGAGTGACAGTGACGCTTTGCCATCTCCCACAGTTCGATCCTTCCAGAAGTTTTTTAATAAGTTTTTGCAGTTTCAGCAAAGTTTAGTAGAAAACATTTTAATCTATTTTTAATTACTGGAAGGGGTTGTCAGAACAATTCTGCCCCCCAACATCACATTTGTGCTGGCATAGAAGCCGCTGGGAATCGTTGCACCAGGTATGTTATGAAATGGTGGTGCAATTAGGTGGTACTGAAGGATTTTGTGTATCAATAGGAGGGAGATAGCAGACCAGCAAGAGGTTGCACTCAGCGCCGTATGACAGCAACTATCCCCATAGGTGATAGCTCAATTTCTATGCCAGTTTGTGCAATAAGTTTTTTATTACATATAATAATAATAATAATAATAATAATAATAATAACAATAATATATATTTATTTATATCCCACTTTTCTCCCTCAAGGGACCCAAAGCAGCTTACAACATATTAAAATCATGAAAACAACAATCCAAATACGTTAATAATAATAAGTAATAATAAGTTTAATAAGTAAAAACATCATAAAATAACACTTTAAAACAACAATAATATACATATACTTAAGTATACATAACAAAACACTCAGCTACTGAATTCCCCCATTTCATTGCTATTTCAGCATTATCAAGTAGTAGCAGCTGCTATGAGTGGTAAGTGTCTGTTCTCCCACCTGTTAGGACACACTGTCCCTCAAATAATCTCAGATGCAAACAGTCAGAAACAAGATGCAACACATTTTTTTCTAGTGCGAGAGATCACTCATGGGAAGGTTGGAAATATCAGTCTGCTGCATCCTGATTTGATAGGAGAACAGACTCAGGCCCTTTCTACACTGTCATATAATCCAGATTATCAAAGCAGATAATCCACATTATCTGCTTTGAACTGGATTATATGAGTCTACACTGCCATATAATCCAGTTCAAAGCAAATAATCTGGATTTTATATGGCAGTGTAGAAGGGGTCTCAGGTGACGTCAAGTCAGGATTGGGATACATTTTACGATCCCTACATATTCCTTATACAACTGAATATATAGGGGTCGGGAATATGAATCGGCAACTATGCGTTTTTAACCATGATCATGAATTCCAGCCATATTCAAAATCTTCAGGCAAAGCTAGAACAAGTCATAAATGAGACATCCATAAATCTGACAGGCAATGTTCCCTGCCAATTTTATTCCAAAAGATACATTTGTACTGAGATAAACAGCTCAGTATAATTACATATGAGAAAATTTAAGGCCCATAAATCATTATAAGTGGAATATGTAAATGTTTTAGGAAGTCTAGCTCTGTTTCGCATCTTGGGCAGAATTATTTCTATACCTCTGATGCAGAATTGTCTTGCGGGGAAAATATTCTTTCTCGTAAGTTGTTGAAAAGCCCTGCCAAGGTAGTTCTCAGACGTGGCTGAGATGAGCGCTTTTTCCGCACCTGAGGCGCTGGTTTCTGCAGGTATGTACGCTTCCTAGGAGTCACTCTGGCATAGGGGGTCTTGCAACTGGTAGTTGTCTCCATCAAATACTGTAAAACAATGATATTTCATGATTGCAAAAAATAAGTCAGTGCAACAAAACAGAGGCAACACTTAAAGCTACAGGATACTCATTGCTCTTCACCTTATTAATTACATTTGCCAAAACACATTTTGATGCCTCAAATGTTAGACCTGTTTCTGGGTATAGCTGACCTGCTGATTCCAAAAATTGTGCCAGTTTCCCCGTTTCAGCTCTAGTTTTTGAAATTGAGAACTTACACCATATACCAGTCTTTATCTGCTTGTTCATAGAAAACCATGAAAAAGGCCCAGGCTTTAGCACAGTAGGTTAACCTGCTGGAACACCTCAGCAAGTGAGAGTCCAAAAGTGGCAGGCTCAATTAATGAGGTTCTGGGTTTGAGAGAGAGACTTCCTCCTGGGCACACAGAAAACTGGGCGACTTGGAAGGCGCTGAACAGACTGCGCTCTGGCACCACGAGATGAAGAGCAAACCTTAAGAAATGGGGCTACAAAGTGGAATCCACGATATGTGAGTGTGGAGAAGAGCAAACTACAGGCCACCTGCTGCAATGCAACCTGAGCCCTGCCACATACACAGTGGAGGACCTTCTTGCAGCAACACCAGAGGCACTCCAAGTGGCCAGATACTGGTCAAAGGACATTTAGTCAACTACCAAGCTTGTTAACTTTGTGTTCTGTTTGTTTGTTTGTTAAAAAATGCAATGCAACTATTTGGTCTGCTCCTGACACGATAAATAAATAAAATAGTAGGTTAACCACCAGATGGAATAAATCTTGCTAATCAGAAGGTTGGCAGTTCAAAGCCCGGGTCAGAGAGAGCTTCTGGTCTTCAGCCCAGCTCCTGCCAAACTAGCAGATCGAAAACAGCAATTGTGAGTAAATAGGTATTGCTTTAAAAACAGGGAGGGATTTAGGCACCCATAAGGAAATGCCAGAAAATGGGGGTGATTCGAGCAAAAGAAGGAAAGCAGGGAAGATGGTGCGACAGCACACACACCCATCCCCGTGCCCAGAACCGAGCACAGCATCCGAGACGCCAAAGATGGGGGGGGGGATCCTATATATACCTCTATCTATGTACAGTTGCATGTCTTGTCTTTGTATAATAGCACTGAATGTTTGCCGTATATGTATCCTGCATTGAACTGCATCATATGGCAGTGTAGACTCATATAATCCAGTTAAATGTAGCTAAACTGCATTATATGGCAGTATAGATGGGGGCAAAGTCCCTAAGGTGCTACATGTTTCCTTAGCATAACAATTCATGTGATTGGGGGAATGACATAGGCAAGAGAAGTAAAACACAATTGTGGGCAACTTTCCTAAACAACCTAATTTTGACTGGATTGTGGATGGGGAGGCTCAATATATTTTTGATTTGTGACCAATACTTGTTTCTTGGTGCCGAAATATGGTCTGCGGCCTCACCATTACTACATTGTTGCATCAAGAGCAACCGGTCTCGCAAAAACCTCTTATACGGCCAAGGTTTATTAAATATGGTTTTCTGTGGGTGAGCAGATGGTGACTACTGGATGGCATATGTTCTGTATCTGAAACTGGAGCAGATGTGGTCTATCCAATGCAATTTTCTGAATCAGCACCCCAAATAACCAAACCGAATCTAAAATTGTCCAAAAACTGGTTCATAACCCTTTTGGTACTAATGCTGGAGAGTGGTCCCTGGTCAAAAACAGATTGGGAACCACTGGCCTAGCCCAATGATAAAGCAGGTTTGTTCATACTGATAAGTAAGTTAGCACACCCTTTAACAGAACTGTATTCAAGTGCTGTTTCTGTACCCATTGTTATGTACCGTCCTCTGAGTATATATGTGGTCCTATGCATATAACAAAGAATTCAGAGCCAACCATGGAGAGAGAAATGAGAAATACGCTCAGAAAATATGATACCACTTACGGTTTACTATCACTGAGGAAAACAGAGTAACTAAAAAATGTCTATGCAACAATTGTGTCTCAGGCTCAACATTAACTATGTACATATAAGACTAACATTAGAGACCCCATTAGACATATGTGTTATAGATATCATAGGAAAGTCTGGGTAAATTGGTCAGAGCTGTGCCAAATGTTGCATTAGAACAGGGGCCCAGGGCTGGCTATGGCCCTCCAAGGTCATTTACCTGGCCCTCGCTCAGGGTCAACCTAAGTCTGAAATGACTTGAAAGCACACCACCACAACAACCCTATCTCATCAAAAGCAGGCCCACACTTCCCACTGAAATACTACTAAGTTTAAGTAAGTTCAGCAGCTCAGTGGTTTAACCCACTGCACCACCGGGGGCTCCACTTCATGGCCAAGCAGGGATTCCACACCTCATCTTAAGTGTCATAGTTGAACACTCAAAACTACTATACTATGCCGGCTCTATACAAGATTAATTACTGTACTTCAGTCGTTCCCAACCTTTGTTTTTAACCAGGGACCGCTCTTCAACATTAGTACCAAAAGGATTACAAATCAGTTTTTGGTCAACTTTAGATTCGGTCTGGTTATCTGGGGTGCTGATTCACAAAACTGCATTGGATAGACCACATCAGCTCTAGTTTCTGATGCAGAACATATGCCATCCAGTAGTTGCCACCAGAAAGCCATACTTAATATTCTAGAGCTGATGCAGTAATCTTTTGTGTGTGGTCAACATATCCCCTCCCAGCATCCCTGTTGCTTGGCACTATAAGAGGGTTTCATGAGACCAGTCGCTCTCATTGCTGCGTGGTTTCGAGGCAACAGTGTAGTAATGGTGAGTCCGCAAACCATATTTTCATTCTTGCGGACTACTGGTGGTCCATGGACCATGGGTTGGGAACCACTGCTCTGCGTAACCAATTGACTGGCTTATGTGTTATCAGGTACATTTCAGAACCACGGATCTTCCCCTCCTTATGAAGTTATCAATTTCCCAGGATAAATTAGGCCCTGTCCTATTTGCATAAGTGTCAGTAATAGTATCTTCTATGGAATAATAAATGAAAATTATTGTGAGAATTTCAATCTCAGGGTGAGAAACATTATCTCTGTGTAACCCAAATTGGGGGGGGGGGGACAAATTCTGAAATCTACATAGACATAATTTGGGACACAAGTGTCTCATGGCTATCTTATGCACCTTTTTCCAATTTTGGAAAAATCTCCTTTATCTATTGGCTGTCAAGTTTGGAGAACGTTAGGGGGCGATATTCCCTCTCCCCCAGGAGTGTACATACTTTGTGTGCCATTTCTGAGAAACACAAATACCTCACTCAAAGTGTTCTTGTGGATTATTGCTAATATTTAATAAGCCTCTTTTGCTAGACATTTGTCAATTTCAGAGAGTATTTGGGAGACTATTTCCTCTCCTTCAGTATACATACTCCATGTGTCATCTGAGGGCCCTTCCTGACGGGACCTATATCCCAGGCTCTGATCCTAGGTTTTCTGCTTTAAACTGGATTATATGAGTCCACACTGCCAGATTTTATTTATTTCGTATCAGAAGCATTGCATAAATTAGTATAAAACTGATAAAAAAATAGAAGGGGCGCAGGCGACTAAGTATCTTTTGACCAAAAATGGGCAACAGCAATGGCGTTGTCTTTAGCCTCCAACAATTCTTCCTCTGTACATGAAGCAGGGCATAGTGGACATGGATACAGATGCAGAGTTGTCTGCTCTGCTCCACAGTCACACAAGGTGTGCCAGATAATATGGCAGATAAACCTGGCATATAGGGCCTGTTTAGAGGCCCTTCCAAACAGCCCTATATCCCAGAATATAAAGGCAGAAAATCCCACAATAACTGCTTTGAACTGGATTATCTGAGTCCACACTGCCATATAATCCAGTTCAAAGCAGATGTGGGATTTTCTTCCTTGATATTCTGGGATATAGGGCTGTGTAGAAGGCAGACAGGCCCTCTATCCCAGGATCTGAACCCAGGCTGTTTATTCCAGATAATATGGCAGTGTGGACTCATATAATCCTGTTTAAAGAAGAAAACCTGGGATCAGATTCTGGGATATTGGGCCTCTCTGGAAGGGTCCTGAGAAGGGCCTGATTGAAAGAAATGACTGAAATGGAAACTAATTGAATTTACTTCTGAGTAAACATATATGTAATAGCGGAGTTTTAAACTACATTTTAGGAAAGTCTGCTGCCAAGCACAGACTTTGCCTTAAAACGTAAGGTCAATATCCTGTCATATCCTTGTGAAGTCTGACTTGGCCATGGTGGCCCATGCCTTAGTTACCTCTAGATTGGACTACTGCAATGCACTCTACATGGGGCTTTCCTTGAAGACGGCCCGAAAACTCCAACTGATCCAACACTCGGCAGTCAGATTACTAACTGGGGCGAATTACAGGGAGCTACATTGGCTGCCGTTCATTTTCTGGTCCCAATTCAAGGTGCAGGTTTTCACCTATAGAGCCCTAAACGGTTTGGGACCCGCCTACCTTCATGATCGCATCTCCTACCACAAACCCTTCGATCCTCATAGACAAGCCCTCACCCTAGCAGCCTTTAAAAAAGATCTAAAGACTTAGCTTTTCCAATGTGCCTTTGGAGTTACCATATACCTGCCTTGTTGTTTCCCCCAGTCTTCCACATATTGCACTTCCCCCCACCTTTTGAAAGTCTAGTTCCACTGTTCAGTCCCCTATAAGCTCCTCCCCCACAAATGCACCTTTCACTGCTATCTCATCCAGAGTTTTATCATTTTATGTCATACATTTGGCCTGCCCACTGTGTTTGATTTTCCATTTTGTTATTTTGCACTGTTTATTTTATTTGATTGGCTTATTCTTTATTGTGATGTTATTTTTGTTGTTTATATTTTATGTTGCTGTAATGTATTGCTGGGCTTGGCCTCATGTAAACCGCTCCAAGACCCCTTTGGGGAGATGGTGGCGGGGTATAAATAAAATGTATTATATTATTATTATTATTATATCCAAGAGTAAGAGAAAACATTGCCAGAGAAATTATATTATTTCATTCAATAGGCCAATGGTCTCTTGTTTTGGGATAACACAACTTCCCTTGACAATTATTATTGCCTTAACTTTATCATCTTCTCAAGCCTCTTTTCACAATTATTTGCAAAGTGAATTTGTCTCCTGACTTCCAAAGATAGAACTGAAAAACTAGAAACCTGATAATCCTGAGAATACATACATAATATTGCAATGTTCCTCTACATACAAATTCTCCAACCCTCCTCTCCTCTATAGTTGAATCCCACCGCCTTTCCCCCTTAGCCCTATCCCTTTAGGGGCATTTCTTGCTTGTTCCTTTCCTTCTTTCCTTCTCCCTCCAACTCTGGGAACAAGACGCCACGCGCCTCCGGGATATGCCTCGCGGGAGCTGTTAATTAAATGCACCTGTCGCCTATTGCGTCACTCCGGCTCACCTGCCTCCAAACTAGGCAAACAAACAACCCCCTCCCTTCCAGCTTCCTCTGTTTTCCCGCTCTCTCTTGCCCTAGCACTAGCTTGCCGGCTAGTGGCAGAGAACCAATCAGAAGGCTGGAGGCGTCAGTCGGCAGCCAATAGGAAAGCACCGGAGTCCAGCGAGCGCTTCTGCAGGGGGCGTGGCCACGAGACTGGCAACAAAAAAAGCGGGAAAGGGCGAAAAAACAGCAGAGAAAGTTGGCTACGTCTACGCTATATAATTAATGCCGTTTTGAAACCTCTTTAACTGCCACGGCCACATGCTGTGGAATCCTGGGGTTTGCATTTTTATCTTTCTCAGCCTAAGGCCCTTCCACACAGCACTATAATCCAGAATACCAAGGCAGGAAATCCCACATCTGCTTTGAATTGGAATATATGGTAGTATGGACAGTAGATATTGTGGGACTTTCTACCTTGATATTCTCGTAGGGCTGTGTGGAAGGGCCCAAAGAGAGCTGGTGACTCACCAGTTTCCAACCCCATGATTACATGGCCATGGCAATTAATGTAGTGCCAAAGTGCATTAATTCTACAATGTAGATGCACTAGACTAGAGGCCCTCCCACACAGCCCTATATTCCAGAATATCAAGGCAAAACATCCCACATTGTCTGTTTGTGGACTCAGATAACGCAGTTCAAAGCAGATATTGTAGGATTTTCCGCCTTGATATTCTGGGATATAGGGCTGTGTGGAAGGGGCCCATAAGAAACAGGGATAAAGCAAGGCTGGTACTGAATTTCTGAAGAAGAACAGCATATAAACCCTATATCCCAGAATATCAAGGCAGAAAATCTCAGAATGTCTGCTTTGAACTGAGTTATCTGAGTTCACACTCAGATAATGTGGGATTTTCTGCCTTGTTATTCTGGGATATAGGGCTGTGTGGAAGGTCCCTTAAGCTCTCTTGTCTAGTTTGTTGTTGTTGATTTATTCAGTTGCTTCCGACTCTTCGTGACCTCATTGACCATCCCACGCCAGAGCTGCCTGTCAGCCGTCACCACCCCCAGCTCCTTCAAGGTCAAGCCAGTCATTTCAAGGATACTATCCATCTTGCCCTTGGTCGGCAACTCTTCCTTTTTCCTCCCATTTTCCCCAGCATCATTGTCTTCTCCAAGCTTTCTTCTCATGAAGTGGCCAAAGTACTTCATCTTTGACTCTAATATCCTTCCCTCTAATGAGCAGTCGGGCTTTATTTCCTGAAGTATGGACTGGTTGGATCTTCTTGCGGTCCAAGGCACTCTCAGAACTTTCCTCCAGCACCACAGATCAAAAGCATCTATCTTCCTTCGCTCAGCCTTCCCGAAGGTCCAGCTCTCACATCCGTAGGTGACTACAGGGAATACCATGGCTTTAACTATGTGGATCTTTGTTGCCAGGGTGATGTCTCTACTCTTCACTATTTTATCGAGACTGGACATTGCTCCCCTCCCAAGAAGTAAGCTTCTCCTGATTTCCTGGCTGCAGTCTGCGTCTGCAGTAATCTTTGCACCTAGAAATACAAAGTCTGTCACGGCCTCCACATTTTCTCCCTCTATTTCCCAGTTGTCAATCATTCTGGTTGCCATAATCTTGGTGTTTTTGATGTTTAACTGCAACCCAGCTTTTGCACTTTCTTCTTTCACCTTGATTAGAAGGCTCCTCAGCTCCCCCTCACTTTCAGCCATCAAAGTGATGTCATCTGCATATCTAAGGTTGTTAATGTTTCTTCCAGCAATTTTCACCCCAGCCTTGCATTCGTCAAACCCCGCACATTGCATGATGTGTTCTGCATACAAGTTGAATAGGTAGAGGAGAGTATACAACCCTGCCGTATGCCTTTCCCAGTCTTGAATCAGTCTGTTGTTCCGTGGTCAGTTCTTACTGTTGCTACTTGGTCCTTGTACAGATTCCTCGGGAGAGAGACAAGGTGATTTGGTATGCCCATCCCACCAAGAACTTGCCACAATTTATTATGATCCACACAGTCAAAGGCTTTTGAATAGTCAATAAAAGAGAAATTGATGTTTTTCTGAAACTCCCTGCCTTTCTCCATTATCCAGCGGATATTGGCAATTGGTCTCTTGTTCCTCTGCCTTTTCTAAACCCAGCTTGTACATCTGGCAACTCTCTCTCCATGTATTGCTGGAGTCTTCCTTGCAGGATCCTGAGCATTACTTTACTGGCATGAGAAATAAGGGTACGGAAGTTTGAGCAGTCTTTAGCATTTCCCTTTTTTGGTATGGAGATATAAGTGGATTTATTCCAGTCTGATAGCCATTCTTGTGTTTTCCATATTTGCCGGCATATGGCATGCATCACCTTGACAGCATCATCTTCCAAGATTTTAAACAGTTCAGCTGGGATACCGTCATCTCCTGCTGCCTTGTTGTTAGCAATGCTTCTTAAGGCCCATTCAACCTCACTCCTCAGGATGTCTGGTTCTAATTCACTCACCACACTGTCAAAACTATCCTTGATATTATTATCCTTCCTATTCAGATCTTCTGTATAGTCTCGCCACCTTCTCTCGATCTCTTCAGCTTCTGTTAGGTCCCTGCCATCTTGTTTCGTATCATGCCAATTTTTGTCTGAAATTTACCTCCAATGTTCCTAATTTTCTGGAAGAGGTCTCTTGTCCTTCCTATTCTGTTGTCTTCTTCCACTTCCATGCATTGCTTGTTTAAAAATAGTTGCTTATCTCTTCTGGCTAACCTCTGGAATTGTGCATTTAACTGGGCTTATCTCCCCTTATCACTGTATCAAGCAAAAAGTGTGTGCTAGAAACAATATCATACGAAAGCTGACTGGCACAACCTGGGGATCACAACCAGACACAGTGAAGACACCTGCCCTTGCGCTATGCTACTCTGCTGCTGAGTACGCATGCCCAGTGTGGAACACATCTCACTACGCTAAAACAGTGGATGTGGCTCTTAATGAGACATGCCGCATTATCACGGGGTGTCTGCGCCCTACACCACTGGAGAAATTACACTGTTTAGCCGGTATTGCACCACCTGACATCTGCCGGGAAGTAGCAACCAATAGTGAAAGGACCAAGGCAGTGACAACTCTGGCCCATCCTCTGTTTGGTTATCAGCCAGCACGTCAACGACTTAAATCAAGAAATAGTTTTCTAAGATCTACAGAGACACTTGCTAGAACACCTCAGCAAGCGAGAGTCCAAAAGTGGCAGGCTCAAACCCAGAATCTCAATCAATGGCTGACACCAAATGAGAGACTCCCCCCTGGGCACACAGAAAACTGGCCGACTTGGAAGGTGCTGAATAGACTGCTCCAGCACCACGAGATGCAGAGCCAGCCTTAAGAAATGGGGCTACAAAGTGGAATCCACGACATGCGAGTGTGGAGAAGAGCAAACCACAGACCACCTGCTGCAATGCAACCTGAGCACTGCCACATGCACCATGGAGGACCTTCTTGCAGCGACACCAGAGGCGCTCCAAGTGGCCAGCTACTGGTCAAAGGACATTTAATAGAATACCAAGTCTGCAAGCTTTGTGTTTTGTTTGTTTGTCTGTTTTTAATGCAATACAGCTGTTTGGTTTGCTCCTGACACACACAAAAACCTGTTTGCTTTTGCTTTCCTCCTTTCTTGGGCTACTTCCAGTGTCTCAGCACACAACCATTTTTCTTTTTCTTTGGGACGTACTTTGTTGCTGCCTCCTGAACAATGTCACAGACTTCTATCCATAGTTCTTCTGGGACTCTTTTTACTAAATTGAGTCCCTTAAATCTGTTCTTCACCTCCACTGCATATTTGCTGGGAATGTAAGTGAGATCATATCTAGCTGGTCTGTGTGTTTTCCCTGATCTCTTTAGTCTTATTCTAAATCTATATAAATAAAAACGTAATGTTCGTTTGTGGGATTAATATAACTCAAAAAACCACTGGACGAATTGCTGCCAAATTTGGCCACAAGACACCTGCTAACCCAAGGAGTGACCATCACTCAAAAAAATTGATTTTGCCATTTGAGAGTTCTAGTTGTTGGGATTTATAGTTTACTTACAATCAAAGAGAATGCTGAACTCCACCAATGATGAAATTGAGCCAAACGTGGCACACAGGACTCCCGTGGCCAACAGAAAAGACTAGCAGGGTTTGGTGGGCATTGACCTTGAGTTTTGGAGTTTTAGTTCATCTACATCCAGAGAGCAGTGTGGACTCAAACAATGATGGATCTGGACCAAACTTGGCACGAATATTCCATATGCCCAAAGATGAACACAGATGGAGTTTTTTTTTTGCGGGGGGGATAGACCTTGACATTTGGGAGTTATAGTTACTGGTATTTATAGTTCACCTATAATCAAAGAGCATGCTGAACCCCACCAATGACAGAATTGGGGCAAACTTCCCACACAGGACCCCCATACTTAAGACCATCCTGTCCAACTCCCTTCACAATGGCAAGAAAACGTAATCAAAGCCTGTCTGACAAAGAGCCATCCAGCATTAGATATAGATATATATGATTCATACACAGATATAGTATTCACACACATGTGAATACTATATCTGTCATGTGTGTGACAGATATAGTATTATGGACTTGAAAGGGACCCCTAAAGAACAATTATATGTTGCATATAAAGGAGATTCCATCTGAACATGAGGAAGAACTTCCTGACTGTAAGAGCTGTTCAGCAGTGGAACTCTCTGCCCCCAGTGTAGTGGAGGCTCATTCTTTGGAGGCTTTTAAACAGAGGCTGGATGGCCATCTGTCAGGGGTGCTTTGAATGCAGTATTCCTGCTTCTTGGCAGGGGGTTGGACTGGATGGCCCATGAGGCCTCTTCCAACTCTTTGATTCTATGATTCTATGCAATCTCCACATCAACACTGACAAAGAAACAGTAAGAAATACTGTTTACCCAGAAGCATAAAGAAATTACATATATTAGAAACCAACACCTTCTCATTACTTTATTTTCCAGATCACCAGACTGGGCCACAGCAACGCGTGGCAGGGGACAGCTAGTTGAGCAATAAGAGGTTCACGATCTGAACTGTATGTGTATTTGTGGAGGACTTGGGGGCGGGGCCTACAGAGGGCTGGGGGCGGGGCCAGACGGGAGGGCGGGGCAGAGCTTACGGCGGGACAGGAAAGGGGCGGGGCGTGCAGAGCGCCGGGTGGGCGGGGCGAGCAGATAGTTTGGAGGCGGGGCGTGCAGAGTCGGGCGGGGCCAGCGGTGAGAATCCGCTCCCTGGCCCCGCCCCTGTCCTCCCCGCGTGACCCGGCGGCGGCGCGATGGCGGCTGCGGCGGAGCGGACGGATGAGCTGGTGCGGGAGTATCTGCTCTTCCGCGGCTTCACCAGCACTTTGAAGCAGCTGGACGCGGAGATCAAGGCGGACAAGGAGAAGGGCTTCCGGGTGAGCGCTGCCTGCAGGGATACAGCAAGGAACAGGGAGGAGCGCTTTCCCTACTCGCCTTCCTTCCCTCCCTCCCTCCCTCCCTCCTTCCTCACGGGCACCTTTGTCCTTTCCCTTTGAGCCAGCCTCAGGGAAGACCTGTACTGCACTGCACGTGAGAATGCTTGACACGCGTGTCGGGACTTGCGTGCATAGGGCGTCAGTGGCAGCTAGCTGGAAAGGCCTGCCTCTTTTCCTGTGACTCTTGGGGCGCATCTATACTGTGGTTTGACAACACTTTCACTGCCATGGCTTGATGCTGAGTATTGATGGGAGTTGTAGTTTGGGAGGGGGGGCACCAGCACTCCTCGGCAGAGAAGGCTAAAGACCTTGTGAAACTACAACTCCCAGGATGCCATAGGATTGAGCCATGGCCGTTCAAGTGTCAGGCCCTCCAGGTGTTTTGGACTTCAACTTCCACAATTCCTAACAGCAGGTAGGCTGTTAGGAATTGTGGGAGTTGAAGTCCAAATATGGCCTTGTGAAACTACAACTCCCAGGATACCATAGCATTGAGCCACGGAAGTTAAAGTGTCAGTCTGTAGGTAGGCTATTAGGAATTGTGGGAGTTGAAGTCCAAAGATGGCCTTGTGAAACTACAACTCCCAGGATACCATAGCATTGAGCCACGGAAGTTAAAGTGTCAGTCTGTAGGTAGGCTATTAGGAATTGTGGAAGTTGAAGTCCAAAGATGGCCTTGTGAAACTACAACTCCCAGGATACCACAGCATTGGGCTAAAGACCTTTGGGCTAAAGACCTTGTGAAACTACAACTCCCAGGATGCCATAGCATTGAGCCATGGCAGTTAATAATATTGCAAAGAACTGGTGGGATCACAAGACGGACAAATTTGCAGAAAATGAACACACCAAACTACACTGGGACTTCTGAATTCAGACTGATAGAGTTTTGGAGCATAATACTCCTGACCTCACGATCATGTTAAAAAACTAAGTATGGATCGTCAATGTTGCAATCCTAGGTGACAACAGTATTTAAGAGAAACAATTGGAAAAGCTGACACAATATGAGGATTTAAAGATTTAACTGCAAAGACTCTGGCACAAGCCAGTAAAAGTGGTCCCAGTGGTGAACAGCACACTGGATGCAGTGCCTAAAGACCTTGGCCTGCACTTAAACACAATCGGCGCTGACAAAATTACCATCTGTCAGCTTCAAAAGGCCACCCTACTCAGATCTGCACAAATTATTTGTTGGTACATCACACAGTCCTAGACACTTAGGAAGTATCTGACGTGTGATCCAATACAACAGCTAGCACAGTGATCTTGTGTTTCAAATAATAATAATAATAATAATAATAATAAACATCAACAAAATCACGATCTGTCAACTGCAAAAGGCCACCTTACTTGAATCTGCGCGCATCATTCGAAAATACATCACACAGTCCTAGCTACTTGGGAAGTGTTCGATTTGTGATTTTGTGATACGAAATCCAGCATATAGATCTCATTTGCTGTGACATACTGTACTTTTGTGTCAATAATAATAATAATAATAATAATAATATACTTTACTTATATTCCATTCTCCATTTTCAAGCTGAGGAGCCTGTGTTGTCATCTCCTGGTTGTGTGGCTTGTTTGGATTGTCTCTGCCTTTTCCCACCAAAGTGGTACCTATTTATCTACTCACATTTGCATGTTTTTGAGCTGCTGGGTTGGCAGGAACTGGAGCTGACAGATGGAAGCAAACCCAGTCTCTCTTGGATTTGAACTACCAACCTTCGGGTCAGGAGTTCAGCCAGGCTTCAGGTCAGCAGTTCAGCATCACAAGGATTCAACCCAGTGGTTCCCAACCTTTGAGCCTCTAGTTCAGTGGTTCTAAACCTGTGGGTCCCCAGGTGTTTTGGCCTACAACTCCAAAAATCTCAGCTAGTTTACCAGCTGATAGGATTTCTGGGAGTTGAAGGCCAAAACAACCTGCTGGTTGAGAACCACTGCTCTAGGTGTTTTGGGCTTCAACTCCCAGAAATCCCAGCCAGTTTACCAGCTGTTAGGAACTGTGGGAGCCGAAGTCCAAAACACCTGGAGGCCCAAAGGTTGGGGACTGCTGGTTTAAGCCATTGTGCCACTGTTGCTGCAATATGCCTATAATACCTTGCTAGCTGACTTCTTCCGCATGTTCCCGTACAACAGGTAGCCAAAGATGCATACTGGGCTTGAACCTGGAGATATGTACTGCCTCTGAATATCCATTGATAGGTCAAATCCCTCTTTAAAGCCATAGTTAGCTTGCTTTCTCATGCATTCTTGTTCATTAAATTTACCTAATCCTGGGGTTTGAAAAGAGGTGAATGGTTGCTTCAGGAATTACTGAGGTTATTTGAATGCACAATGTACTTCAGAACTGATTCCATAAATGGTTCCATATATGTATGTTCTCAATTGCACATAACTTTTGTTGTTGTTTCAAGATGTTTTATAAGTATGCTCCAATGTTGTTTATTTTATTGTTTATTATTTGGTCTGTCTATTATGTTATGCTGGCATCGAATGTCTGCCAAATTTTTGTTGTAAATTGCCCTTAGCCCCCTGAGGGAGATAGGGTGGGATAAAAATAAAATTATTATTATTATTATTATTATTATTTTGTTAAATTTTCATTTTTTTCCTAGAAGAATATAGTAATTTCTAAGAACAGTCTAATGTTTTACAAAACCAAGTGTCAGATGATTCCAAGTGTGTGCAATACAAGAATGTTACGTCACTTGGCTTCAAACAATATTTCTATTTGTTTTGTAGACAACTATTCAGCAGAGCTCTTGCTCCAGGGCCATTGCAGATGTCAGGATCTGGGGTGTGTGGATGGAAAGGAATTCCATGCATAAAAGCGAAAGACAAGCCTGTGATGCATATTCATGAAAGCTCTCCATAGTTCAAACATAGGGCTGTTATAGACCTTGACCCAATTGTCCTGTATTACGACTTTTGTTATCAGACTTGAGAAACTGCAAGTCGCGTCTGGTGTGAAAGAATTGGCTGTCTGCAAGGACGTTGACCAGGGGACGCCTGGATGTTTTACCATCCTGTAGGAGGCTTCTCTCATGTCCCCACATGGGAAGCTGGAACTGACAGAGGGGAGCTCACCCTGCTCTCCAGATTTGAACCGCCGATCTTTCAGTCAGCAGTCCTGCCATCACAAGAGTGGCATACTTTATTTATTTATTTAATATATTTGTATACCGCCCCTCTCAGCCTTCCGGCGACTCGAGGCGGTTTACAAGGCAAAAATTCAATGCCACCAAAAACACAGATGCAATATACAATATAAAACGTCAACAGCAATAAAATCAACACTTTGTCCTTTTCTTGAGGCCACTTCCTTAGTTTCCTCAGATCCCATAGACCCACTCATCCATATATTTAATTGCATCTTTTGTTTCGTTATGATGTTGCAATTGCCTGCCATGCTAACATACTTCCATTTCTGTTGATGGCATAGTGCCATATGCAGTCACCTAGGTTCTTATCCTTAACTATCTCTCCTCCACTCTTTTATCCCATTCTCATACAATGGGAACCATAGGCCCTTCAGATGCTATTGCATCAATACTTCCCAGCCATCTTTACCATTGGCTAAACTGGCTGGGGCTGCTGAAAGATGCAGTACAACATGATCCCCTCTCAAACAACCTCATATAAAAAAGGCAATCTCATAACGCTATCTAACAAAATTTGAAAAAAAAAAGTTCATGGTTTGAATGTATTCTCTCCTGTTTAATTGTGCGGTAAAAGGTAAAGGTTTCCCCTTGACATTAAGTCTAGTCATTTCCGACTCTGGGGGGTGGTGCTCATCTCCATTTCTAAGCCGAGGAGCCGGCTTTGTCCATAGGCACCTCCAAGGTCATGTGGCCAGCATGACTACATGGAGTGCCGCTATCTTCCCGTCAATTGATCTATTTTCAAACTGCTAGGCTGGCAGAAGCTGGGGCTAACAGTAGGAGCTCATCCCGCCCCCTGGATTCAAACTGCCAACCTTTTTGTCAGCAAGTTCAGCAGCTCAGCGCTTTAACCCGCTGCGTCACCAGGGGGCCTGAATTGTGTGGTACTTACTTTGAAAGTAGTTGTTATACTCCGGAAACTTCACTTCTGTGGCTGCCCTAAACTATTTTGAATTGATTGAGACTCTATGAGATATTCATTGAAAAACTCTACCAAATTATGCTATAGGGCGTCCTGCAAAAACAACATTTTTGCTGTTGAATAAACTTATTCCATGTTCATTTTGATAGAACCCATTCGGAAATGACATTTATAACCCAGGAACAAAAATCGTATTCCATAGTGTAATTCAAGATGGAAACCTTGACTTTGGAAAATAAAACGTTAAACTAAATGGGATCACTGAACAAGATGATTCCATCACGGGTTACAATGCCAAGGATGACTCTTTCGAAAGCAGGAACGAAGTGTTCTGTTGAAATCACCCTTCTTGGTTTCAGTTAGTCTCTTAACCAATTAACATTGGGTTGGGATGTGACAAAGGGGAAGTCTCAGTCAAGTCTAAGTTTATAGCTTTTCCCCAAGCCTTTCTTCTCTAATAGTAATGAGTGTCTTAAGGAGTGTCTTCCAGGAAAATCTTGGCATCCTCACTGCCTTGTACTGTAGAACAAAGACCAGCTCTTAGCAATAATAATAAGCTTTATTTATACCCCGCCACCATCTCTCCAAAGGGGACTCGAGGCGGCTAACATGAGGCCAAGCCTAGAATTACAGTACAATAAAATAAAATACTAACAGCAAATAATAACATCAAAATAAAATGCATAAAATGACAGAAAATGAAATAAACAGATGCAAAATAACGTGATGAAGAAATAAAATAAAAGCACAGTTTGTGGGCCAAATGAACAGAATAAGATTGATAAAACCTTGGGTGGGATAAGTAAATAGAGAAGTATGTGTCTGTGGGAGAGCTCAGAAGGGATGAACAATGGGATTGAGCCTTCATTAAAGACAAGGGAAAGTGCGTCATGAGGACAGAACTATAGTTGGGACGGATATGATATATTTTATTTTCCGAGCCCAATTCAAGGTGCAGGTTTTGACCTACAAAGCCCTGAACGGTTTGGGACCCACCTACCTGCACGACTGCATTTCCGTCTACGAACCGACACAACCTCTTCGACCTTCCGGAGAGGCTCTTCTCTCACTCCTGCCTGCATCACAAGTGCAAATTGTGGGGATGAGAGAGAGGGCCTTCTCTGTGGTGGCCCCCCGGCTCTGGAATTCACTCCCCAAAGATCTTAGGCAAGCCCCCACATTGGCAATCTTCAGGAGGAACCTGAAAACCTGGTTATTCCAATGTGCCTTCAATGATTGAGTGTAAGATACTCCCTGACCAAACTTTGCATAAAATGACCTCAGAAACACTTTATTTTATGGTTCATGCAATTAAATCCTTCCTCATCCCCAGATCCCCCTCCCCGATAATTTACATTGTCGTATCTCCCAGTGTTTTAAAATTTTATCTTTGAATTTGGCCCTGCTCAGTGTAATTCCTTTGTGTTTTAATGTTTGATTTTATATTGCTGTGTTGTTTATTATATTGGTTTTGCATTTTATGTATTTTATTTTCTGGTTTTGTTATGCTTTTGTGTTATATTGTGTTTACTGTACTGATGGCCGTGGCCTCATGTAAGCTGCACAGAGTCCCCCTGGGGGAGATGGAGCGGGCTAGAAATAAAGTTTTATTATTATTATAGGGATATGTGTTCATTCATCAAAGGCACACCGGAAGAGCCAAGTTTTTAGGTCTTTCTTAAAGGCTGCCAGGGTTGCCTAATCTCATGAGGTAGCAAGTTCCAAAGCCGAGGGACCACAATGGAGAAGGCTCTCTCTCTTGTCCCCACAAGTTGCACTTGTGATGGAGGTAGGAGTGAGAGGAGGGCTGCTCTTGAAGATCGAAGAGATCATGCAGGATTGTAAAAAAGAAATGTGGTCACGAAGGTAGGCGGGTCCCAAACGGTTCAGGGCTTTGTAGGTGATAACTTGCACCTTTAATCGGGACCGGAAAATGAACAGCAACCAATGGAGTTCTTTAAGGCGGGGTAGACCTCTCCCTGTAATTGCTCCTGTTAGCAGTCTGGCTGCCGATCATTGGACTAATTGAAGTTTCCCGGCCATCTTCAAGGGCAGCCCCATATAGAGTGCGTTGCAATAGTCCAGTCTAGAGGTAACTAAGGCGTGGACCATAACGGAGGGATTGCCCAAGGCAGCAGATGCTGGAAGGTGGCAGTCGGGTATTGAAGGAGATTGCTGTCTGCTGTGCAGGTCTCTGCTTTGGACCTGCTTGGGAAGGTCACTATCCCACCACTACTGTTGAAGAAAATTCATTTGACAGCCTAGTTGACTCTTGAATATGGAACAGAATTGTTTTTCTTTTGTTTTGTCTCTGGCAGCAACATGTCTTGTAGCAGGCCTACTATAAAAGCTTCTCTAGAGAGAGAATGGGGGTATGTTGTGCTAAATTCTGGGCGATCGAAGCTGACTATTACATGGGCGAGAGCTAATTGCTTCTTTTGGGTTTATTTCCAGGTGGATAAAATAGTGGATCAACTTCTACAGTTCGTTCACAGCTATGACCTGGCTGCCCTCCGGGATTACTGGAGTTATCTCGACAGGCGTCTTTTTAGCCGATTGGAGGATGTGTACCGGCCAACGGTGAACAAGCTGAAAATCAGTTTATACCGCTACTACCTCGTTCACACTGTGCAGGTCTGTACCAAGTGAGCCTGAAATCTAAATGCCATGGTTTGTTAGGAGAACCAGTACCTCACCTAATTGTGTGCTGCAAAATGCTACACAGAGCTTTCTGTGCTTTGTGCTGTTTGGTGGGAAAGGGTTTGGGGTTGAGAACAACTGAGCAGAGAGATCTGTATTGGGAGCTGCTGGTGGTGCAGAAATCTGAGCCTTTTTCGGTTTTCTCTATTTTAGACAAACAGGAACGATAAGACACAGGAGTTATTTCTCAAGCAAGCCGCTGAACTTCAAAACCAAGCTGAGTGGAAGGACTGGTTTGTTCTGCCCTTCATCCCGAGCCCAGAGACAAACCCTATCTTTGCCTCATATTTTTCCCGCCAGTGGGCAGACACTTTCATTGTTTCCCTGCACAACTTCTTGAGTGTCGTCTTTCAGTGCATGCATATCCTTTTTAAGTGTGGAAGACTAATTTTTAAATCCCTAGATTCTCAGCCTGTGGGTCCCCAGGTGTTTTGGCCTACAGCTCCCAGAAATCCCAGCCAGATATACCAGCTGTTAGGATTTCTGGGAGTTGAAGGCCAAAACATCTGAGGATCCACAGGTTGAGAACCACTGTCCTAGATATATTTCCTACAAGTCACATTGTTTGGACTTTCCTCAATCCACCTTGCTAGGACCAGAACTCAATAGAATTCCCTTTGTTTTGGGTGGGGTACAGCTTTGCCTTGTTGGCTGGAAGACTCTGCTAGTTATATTTCCAAAAGGCAACTCCAAATTCCAGCTAGGACTTAGAATCATAGAGTTGGAAGAGACCTAGTGGGCCATCCAGTCCAAATTGCATTCAAAGCACCCCCAACAGATGGCCATCCAGCCTCTGTTTAAAAGCTTCCAAAGAAGGAGCCTCCACGACACTCCGGAACAGAGAATTCCACTGCTTAGCAGCTCTCACAGTCATGAAGTTCTTCCTAATGTTCAGATGGAATCTCCTTTTTTGTAGTTTGAAGCCATTGTTCTGTGTCCTATTCTCCAGGGCAGCAGAAAACAAGTTCGCTCTCTCCTCCTTATGACTTCCCTTCACATATTTATACATAGCTATCATGTCTCCTCTCAGCTGTCTCTCCTTCAGGCTAAACATGCCCAGCTCTTTAAGCCACTCCTCATAGGGCTTGTTGTTAAAAGCAGCAAGACTCAGCATTGTTCTGGCTGTACCGTTCTATTCTATAGCCCATGAAAATGTATGTTTCTTCACTGAATCAAAGAAACAAGATCCTTGCAGCCAAAGACTGGGCGGTTTTCATATAAATTGGCATATAACATTTGGCCTAACTTTCCTGGAGGTGGAATTCTGCTTCATTCTTGTCTTCAGGGACCACAGTCTCTTTACCTCCAGTTTTAGTGTTTTTTTTTTTATTTTGCCTCTTTCCAACAGCTTTCCACCTAATTATTTCTTCCTATGTGACAATTTGATTCTCATCTTCCAGCAAAATTAATTTTCCTAATGTAGCGTCACAGTTTTGGTTTATTTCGTACTGTAGGTAAGCATTTCATGGCAGCAGCACCACAACTGTTGGACAGATTTGTAGTAGGTATTTATTTATCATGTCAGAAGCAAATTGAGAGTACAGTTGTAATGTATTTAAAAACACAAAGTTAAAAAACTTGACATTATATTAATGTCCTTTGACCAGTAGCTGGCCACTTGGAGTGGCTTTGGTGTTGCTTTAAGAAGGTTCTCCATTGTGTATGTGGCAGCGCTCAGACTGCATTGTAATAGGTGGTCTGTGGTTTGCTCTTCTTCGCACTCGCATGTTGTAGACTCCACTTTTTAGCTCAGTTTCTTAAGGTTGGCTCTGCATCTCACGGTGCCAGCGCCTTCCAAGTTGGCCAGTCTTCTGTGTGCCCAGAAGGGAGAATCTCATTTGCTATCAACCATGGATTGTGGTTCCAGGTTTTAGCCTGCCACTTTTGGACTCTTGCTTGCTGAGGTGTTTCTGCGAGTATCCCTTTGTAGTAGTTTGTAGTAGGTAATGGTGGTAGTTAGCATTCAACCAGGTTTTTTATAAGAAATAATTCCCCTCCTGTCATTTATGATAATAGTAAATTCTTTGTGTGGTAGGGATTCTGCATGTAATAGAAAGATGGGGAAAATGATATTGATAAAACAGGAGTCACACAAATAGCACACATCTATTTGAATTTTCCATAGGCTCAAATAGGTCTAAAAGTTCCTCTGGAAAATGCTTGTGCCATGATGTGCCTCTGAAAGAAGGCATTTTATAGGCATGTTTCCTTTTTACTTCCTTAACTTGTCTTACCCGTGCCAGTAATCTTGAATTTTGAGACAGAATGTCAAAGAAGTAATCTCCTACAGGAAGAAAATGAAATCTTACGCCAGAAGGTAAAAAGAATTCTTAGTTTCCATGCAAAAAAAAAAAAAAAAGGTTTTGGTATTAAAATGAAACTATTCACATTATTCACAAGTCTTTAAGACAGCAATGATTAGCAAATCATGGTGTGAATGAGCAAGAATTGTGGAATGGTTATGTTTTTGGATTGCAAGTCCCAGAACCCCACAACTAACGTAGTCTACTATCTTTTCCAAGGGCCCTTCCACACAGTCATATAACCCAGAATATCAAGGCCGGAAATCCCACAATCTCTGCTTTGAACTGGAATATATGGCAGTGTGGACTCAGATAACCCAGTTCAAAGCAGAGATTGTGGGATTTCCTGCCTTGATATTCTGGGTTATATGGCTGTGTGGAAGGGCCCCAAGCCCTGCTTCCCCTCTCATTCATACAGATTAACACTCTGCAAAACAATAGCTTTGCATAGGTTTGTGTTTGAGCATGCACCAATAAACCAGGATGACAAGCTATTCACATTTTAAACTGCTTTTTTATTCTTGTTTGGTCTTATTTAATCATAATCCCTCTTTTTCCCCCTTGTTCATGTGGAGGAGGGTGAAAAATTTACATAAATTCATATTTATTTATTTACGACATTTATATGTCGCGCTTCTCACCCCGAAGGGAACTCAGAGCGGCTTACAAGGTATATATACATACAATATATTATATTATTAGCATAGTACGATATCAGTTTTAAATATTGCTATATTGCACTATACCAATTATATTGTAATATTATTAGTAATATTACATGTAATATAAATATATAATTATAATATCATGTTATTATTAGTATTATATTGCACTACATTATAGTATTATAAATATTACATGTATATACAATATATTGTATTATTATATTATATTATATTATATTATATTATATCATATTATATTATATTATTAGAATAGCACAGGAGACAAGGTGGAACTGTCCCCTGCCCCCCGCTCTTCACTCCGGCCCAGGGGTTGGACTGGATGGCCCATAAGGTCTCTCCAACTCTTTAACTCGTGCGTCTGTAGATGTATGTGTACGTATTGAGAGAGAGAGATAGTGTATGATATAAATCAGAACTTGGAAATGTTGAATTCTTGGATTCCCTTCCTCCTGTGTGGCTACTAGCAGGAGGGTTAATGTCAACTGTAACCCAAGAAGGTAACATTTCCAAGCACTGATAATAAATAATGTTTTGCATTCCCATGCAAGTGCAGTTCATCCACTTTCTTCTCCCTTTTTCCCTCCCCCATTTTGTAAGCTCTTTGCCTTGCAGGCAGAGCACTCCCGGCTCAAGAAAGAGGAACAGCAGCAGCAGCAACAACAAGAGGAGGAGGAATTGATACTCCAACACAAGCTTCCTTCCTATGTGGCGAACATGGACCATCTGGGGGATACAGAGCTGTAAGTCTTAATGCAAGAGGCAGGGTCAGGCAGCTAGCTGCACAGCTGGATGGCAGAGATGCATCTTCACTTTGGCACAATTATTCACTTTCTGGCAAATTCTCTGTGTGTGTTTACTTCCAACAAAAGACCACCAATCTTCACTGAATCTTCAGTAATGCTTGGCATAGATCAGACATGGGCAAACTTTGGCCCTCTAGGTGTTTTGGACTTCAACTCCCACAATTCCTAACAGCCTACCGGCTGTTAGGAATTGTGGGAGTTGAAGTCCAAAACACCTAGAGGGCCAAAGTTTGCCTATGCCTGGCATAGATCATCTCTCTTTGCCAGGAACCATTGTTTGCTTTCTGTTTACTTTGGGAAATTTTTACTCAGTCTCCTTTATAATAGCTATTTTAAGTTTGGGTAATCCAGTCTTGAGCTACATAGGAAGGAGCCCAAATATCCTGTGATGCTAGTAGGTGAAAACAGTATTTTTTTTTAAAGGGGGAAATTATTTATTTATTTATTGTATTTATACCCCCCACCCTTCTCATCCTGAAGGGGACTCAGAGCAGCCTTACAATAGGCAACAATTCAATGCCATATTCAAAAGACATAATAAAAATATACATTAAAAACATAAAATTGAAAAGCAATATGAACATTAAAACCCATTCATTAAAACTATGCAATCCGAAATCATAGTCAAAGCCATTCCAGTCATTATTGCATATATTCCATCTTCACTTATTACACTGCACTACTGGCCAAAGGGTTGGTCCCAAAGCCATGTTTTTACTTTCTTTCTGAAGGTCAGAAAGGAAGGGGCTGACCCGATTTCGCTAGGGAGGCAGTTCCATAGCCAAGGGGACACTACTGAGAAGTCCCTGTCCCTTGTCCCCACCAACCATACGTGCAAAGGAGGTGAGACTGAGAGCAAAGCCTCCACAGATGATCTTAACCTCCAAATTGGTTCATAGAGAGAGATGTGTTTGGACAGATAAGCTGGGCCAGAACCATTTAGGGCGGTGGTTCTCAACCTGTGGGTCCCCAGGCGTTTTGGCCTACAACTCCCAGAAATCTCAGCCAGTTTACAAGCTGTTAGGATTTATGGGAGTTGAAGCCCAAAAAAATTGGGGAGCCACAGGTTGAGAACTACCGATTTAGGGCTTTAAGAACTAAAGCCAGCACTTTGAGTTGTGCTCAGTAACGGACGGGCAGCCAGTGGAGATGATGTGACTCAGAGGTTGTATGCACTCTGTACTCCACTCTGGTGAGAAATCTTGCTGCCACCCATTGCACCACTTGAAGCTTCAAAACAGTTTTCAAAGGTAAACCAATGTAGAGCGCGTTGCAGTAGTCTATTCGGGATGTAACAAGAGCATGGACCATAGTGGCCAAGTCTGGCTTCTCATTGAGTTGGGGAGAGTTTTCTCTAATGTGTGTGCACAATTGGGAAGGTTTTGACTGTCTTTTCAGCCTAAGTGTATCTGGAAGTTGTCCATAGAGTTGCACTGGAGGAGCTAGAGATTTCTAGAGAGGCTTTATCTTGTGTTAAAAATAGTTTTGTTAAAAACAGTTTTCCCATTATATAGGGGCCCTGCACCCCTCACCCTCATAGAAGTGAAGGGCCTGCCCTACTCTATATATAATTTTTCAACTCTTAGGTTTGAGTGAATAAAACATGCCTTTCTAAGCTCCTGCATTTTAGTTGGCCCTTTTCCTGTATTTCTGACATTGCTCCCTCAACGTTCTTGTCCCAGGAGTTCCCTCCCAACACCATGTACGAAGGTTTGTTTATTTTCCTATCTCTCTATTAGTTCTCCCTTACAATTAGTTCTGCCCCCTTATCTCACCCGGAGTTTTTAAATCATTTTATATATATGCGGCCCGCTCTCTGTCATTATGTTTGGTTTCTATGTTCTGTGTATATTGTTTTATATGTTTTGATTTTTATTTTACTGTAATTTGTATTTTTATATTGTAGTTTGTTGTTCGGGCTTGACCCCATGTAAGCCGCTCCGAGTCCCTGTTGAGGAGATGGTGGTGGGGTATAAATAAAGATTATTATTATTATTATTATTATTATTAATAATAATAATTAATGGCCAAGGGAATTATCTTGACAACCCAGACCTCGTGACTATTATGGCCAAGGGAATTATTATGGCCAAGGGAATTATCTTGACAACCCAGACCTCGTGACTATTTGTGCTTTGCCTTGGCTTTGCCTCGGCTCTACCAAAGAATCATTGCATTTACTCTGGGCTCAAACCCAGCTTCAATTTGTTGGACAGCCAGGGTATTGTTCTTATGATGTTAATTGATTTAAATATGTTTATTAATTTGTTGTTATTGATTGTATTTTACTGTGTCTGTTCTAACTTGTAATCTTTGGGCTTGTCTCTTTATAAACTCCCCAAGTCCCTTTGGGGATATGAAGGTGGGGTAAAAAAAAAGCTGTTATTATTATTACACGTTTTAAACATTTAACTTGATCTAAAAGAGACAGACTTCCATGTTTAGTTTCCATCCCACAAAGATTCCCCTCCCCCAGAAATGGGAAATACTGAAAAGAAAAAAGAGAAGGTTTGCATTTGACCAGACTTGGGCCTCATTAAGCAGTAGATACAAAGTATGTAACCTGTAAGAAGGGAGGTGGGTCTCAAGAGACAACAAGGCCAAGGGTGATCTTGCCTTGTGTGGAGCCTTTTGGGGATGACTGGTCTTCATTTCTTTCCTTCCATCCTCACCTTTAGTGACATGACATGTAGCCAAAGGAACACAGCTCATTCTCTCCAGGCCCGAGGGGGGTTCCTGTCTTCCTTGTTGTCTCAAGGCAAAAAAGGGGCGTCTAGAGCTTCACAGACAACAGGAATCGCACCAACGCAGACCGTCCTGACTCCTCCAGGGAAGAAAGAGCAGTCGAGCCAACAGGTAAGGACAGAAACATGGTAATAATCGTTATTCTAAGGGTGGTACGATCCTTTTTTGCTTTTTTTGGTAAACAGACTGAGGTTTCTGGGAGCTGAAGTCCAAAACACACGGAGGAGCACAGTTTGAACAACACTGTTCTAGAGAACCAGCTGAGCCATGGGACTTTAGAGCGTCAACAATTAACAATTCATCCCTTGCTTTCTAGAGCATCAAAGGGAAGGAAACGTCAATCAGCTGCAGGGAATCCAAAAGTCATTTCAGTAGCCTGGTGACAACAGAGTCCAGCTCAGTCCAACAGCGTCAGAAGCGCCTGCAGGACCACGGGAAGGAAAGGAAAGAGCTCTTGTCCAAAACAACGTCCCAGGTATGAAGCTGACCTCTTGGATGCATTGCTTGATGTTCCTTCACTTTTTTTCTGTGTGTGGTAAGGAGGAGCAGATTTTCTAGGGTTGTTACTTCTCCCTCATGCTTGTTTGTGTGTAGGACTGCAAAAGAGCAGTTAATTGTTTCCTCTGTTCGTTTTAAAATGAGTCATACATTTCCACTTAGTAAGGGACGAAGAGGCAGCAGTGTTATTGTCACTCTTTCTTGTGACTTGAGGCAGGAAGTGAGGATTCTCCTTTTCCCCCCAAGAATGCAATTGATTCAGAGTTTTGTCCTTTAGTTCAGCAGTTTGCTTGTTTTCTGGATGTGTGGGTCAAAGAACTTATTTGAATGCATGGTTCTTGTGGGCTGGAACAGTCCTCAGTTGCATGTGCCTTGCATTGAAAAAGAGATGTTAGTACAAGCTTCCCCACTTATCTGATGGGGTATGGCACATTGTCAGAAAGGGGATTGTCTTAAAATCCCCCTTTTTGACAATGCAGGGGGACACTAAGGGATTACGAAGGCTTGCTTGGGACCAACCATGTGCACACTGCTTGCAAACTCACTGCTTGGCACCATTCCACCTCCAGCTCACTTTGCAAGTAGCATGTGCAAATGGTGGGTCCCTAGCAGAGGAGCTGATGAAAGAGTGGACCCTTTGTTGCATTAATGGAATTTGTCTGTAATTTGCATGCACTGAAAGAGTGGAACATTGAAAAATAAACTGATGAATAGTGGAGGAAGCTTGTAATTGCCCCTCTGGCCTGTATTTTAGAGTGGAATGTGTAATTGTAAAGAAGATGCCACCAATTTGTGAAGAAGCCACCAGTTTGTAATGGTTTTGTAAAGATGCCACCACTTTGTAAAGGTTTATTAAATTGATAGCGTAGCTAATAGCTAGTAATATTGATTTGGTCTTTCTTCAATATGTAGGGTGACTTAACTTGGAAAGGATTTGTAACAGAGACTGGGCTTTATAAGAAACTGTAACAAGTTTATTGAAATGTAGCAGAAGCTTGATGGTTTCAATGTTTCTCAACTCTCCGCCCCTATTTCCATAGCAACCCAACTCAAAGTGAGCTGAGCTGGCTACCATCCCCCCTCAGTTATGCAACTTTAAATACTTACCCTTTCAAACGCCTATCTATAATTATACATAACTGCAGGTTAAAATTCACACTTCACCACAGTAATAATTGAATAACATGGTGTTACAAGTAGGTGTAGTTCCCTTACTGTTGACCTCCTTGTCAATAAGACAGTTCTCTGGATGATCAGCAATATATACTTCCTTCTGTACTGAAAACAATTAGGTTAATTGCCTCCTCTGTTTCCTTTGTCTTAGTTAGTTATTACTCTGTAAATTGTTCAGTCTCTTTTATTCTCTTATCATGTATCTTTATGGTTTTGGTAAGGAACTTTCCTGTATCTTAATTATTACTCTGTAAAGTGTCCAGTTTATTTTATTCCCTTATCAGGTGTCTTTATGGTTTTGGTGAGGGACTTTTGAAAAAGGTCTCTCATGACTTTCTGGCAAACAAATGTGGACTAGGCAAATTGACGGTTAGGTGGATCTGTAATTGGTTAAGTGAACAAACCCAAAGGGTGCTCAGCAATGCATCCTGGAAAGAAGTGACGAGTGGAGTGTCATAAGCAGGGTTCCGTCCTGGGCCCGGTCCTGTTCAACATCCTTATTAATTACTTAGGTGAAAGGCTAGAAGGCATGATCGCCAAGTTTGCAGATGACACCAAATTGGGAAGGATAGCCAATACTCCAAAAGACAGGAGCAGAATTCAAAACAATCTTAACAGATTAGAGAGATGATTGGCCAAAACTTAAAAAAAAATCAACAGGGACAAATACAAGATTCTCCACTTATGCAGAAAAAATGAAATGCAAAGGTACAGAATGGGGGACACCTAGCTCAACAGCAGTACATGTGGAAAAGATCTTGGAGTCCTTGTGGACTGCAGGTTAACCATGAGCCAACAATGTCATGTGGCAGTTTAAAAAGCCAATGGGATTTTGGCCTGCATTAAAAGGAGTATAGTGTCTAGATCCAGGGAAGTCATGCTACCCCTCTATTCTGCCTTGGTCAGACCACACATGGAGTATTGTGCCCAATTCTGGGCACTGCAGTTTAAGGAGATATTGACAAACTGGAATGTGTCCTGAGGAGGGCGACTAAAATTATCAAGGGTCTGGAGAACTAGCCCTATGAGGAGCGGCTTAAAGAGCTGGGCATGCTTAGCCTTCAGAAGAGAAGCCTGAGAGGAGACATAAGGGGAAAATGTGAGGGGAAGTCATAGGGAGGAGGGAGCAAGCTTTTTTTCTGCTGCCCTGGAGACTAGGACGTGGAACAATGGTTTCTAACTACAGGAAAGGAGATTTCACCTGAACATTAGGAAGAACTTCCTAACTGTGAGAGCTGTTCAGCAGTGGAACTCTCTGCCCCAGAGTGTGGTGGAGGCTCCTTCTTTGGAGGCTTTTAAATAGGGGCTGGATGTCCATCTATCAGGGGTGTTTTGAATGCAATTTTCTTTCTTCTTGGAAAGGGGTTGGACTGGATCTTCCAACTCTATGATTCTATGAATGGCACAAAACTTTGACCCACATTCCCTAAACTCATGAGTCATTTAGCATGTTGAGATGTGGACATGAGTAGCTTAACTGTTTCTCCTGGCTTGCTGTACTATATGCAGGGTCCTTCTCTTGGTTTAGGGCCAGAATATTGAGCGGAAGAGTGAACCTATTTCTACTGAACAAGACCCATCCCCTGAAATGCCACCTGAACAAGCCGAAACCCTGACAAAAGCTTTTGGGTCTAGCAGCGATGCTGGAACCATCAGACAGGAACAACCATTCATTGTCTTAAGCCAGGAAGAGTATGGCGAACACCACTCGTCCATCATGCATTGCCGGTAAGGAGTACTCTCCCTCTACACCTTTGGAAAAGGACTGGATGATGGTTGGAGAACCTTTGTGACTCGGTGGAACAAGCACTGAATGTGTGGCATCTGACTTGGACTTACTCCCAGCCTTTCATCCTCTGTTTTCAGTCTGCAGACTTTGCAGAGTTGTTTAGGATGTGATGCATAGTTAACATCCTTCATCAATGTTAGTGGAAATATCTTACTTCATTGTGGTTTATGGGGTGCAAAAGAATCTGTGGCCATGTTTCCATATTTTAGGCAAAGCAGCTGTGAGTACATCACTCTCATCTTTGTGTATGATAATCCTTTTGTACCTTTGAGACTGAAAAAGAAAGAAAAATTGTATAAGCTTTCATGGACTGGATTCCCCATGCTAGAAATGTATTTTTTTCTGTTAGTCTCAAACATACTACAGGATTGTCTGTGTCTTGTTATGATGAAATAGATTAAATAAGAATTATTATTATTATTATTATTATTATTATTATTATTGGTGGTGGTGGTGGTGGTGGTGGTGGTATTCTCTCTTATGACTAATGCTACTCTATTTAGGGTTGATTGCTCTGGTCGAAGGGTGGCCAGCCTGGATGTGGATGGAGTCATCAAGGTCTGGTCTTTCAACCCCATGATGCAGACAAAAGCTTCCTCCATTTCCAAGTCTCCCCTACTCTCCTTAGAATGGGCAACCAAACGGGATAGATTGGTGAGTAAATGGATATAATAATAATAATAACAATAACAACTATATATTTGCATCATATACATCACACAGTCGTAGACGCTTGGGAAGTGTTCAACTTGTAATTTTGTGATACAAAATCCAGGATATATATCTCATTTGCTGTGACATACTGTATTTTTGTGTCAGTAAAGTTACTACAACAGCACTTTATTTATATTCCGCTCTATCTTCAGAGCGGGTAACAACATACACAGCTGGGCAAACATTCACTGCCTTCGACACAGTGGAATAAAAATGACACACAAATACACAAAACAAAGATAAAGGCTTCCCCTCCCATCTCCGGCTTCTGAAGGCGGTGCTCAACTCTAGCCATGGGGAGGTGCTATTGTTCCATTTCCAAGCTGAGGAGCCTATTGTCCATGGACACCTCCCAGTCGTATTGCCGGCATGGCTGCATGGGCACTTTTAGTACCTTCCCTACAAAGCGGTACCTTTTGATCTATTCACATTTGCATGTTTTCAAACTGCTAGGTTGGCAGGAGATAAGGCTAATAACTTTTCACATTTTCTCTCTTTTTTCCTTCTCTATTCTGATTTCTAGTTGTTGCTGGGTAGTGGAGTTGGAACTGTTCGTCTTTATGACACTGAGGCAAAGAAGAACCTTTGTGAAATCAGTATTGATGAAGATATGCCCAGGTATTTCTCCTGAGCTGATTACCTTTACTTTGTATCTACTGAGTGTAAAGAGTTGTGCCGTGACCCGTTTTATTTACATTACTGCTTGCTGTGATGATATAGGATTTCTGTTTCACAGATTACCAGACCAAGCTTTACAGATGCCGAGAATGGAATCACTTTATTGTTATTGTACTATTGCACAACAAAATTAAATGCCTTCCCCAACACAGATCACAAAAGCAACATTCCCATCCCTCCACACTCCAACCACCACGCACAGCCCCCGGTGCCATATCTATGTGAAACCATGGAATTCAACTTGTAGTAAACCCTCAGGAAAAGAGCTCAGTAATTTATTTTTAAAAGTACTTAGTTAAAGTTATCAATCTGATGATATCAAAGTTTTGCATTACATTACAGGAAAGGAGATTCCATCTGAACGTTGGGAAGAACTTCCTAACTGTGAGAGCTGTTCAGCAGTGGAACTCTCCGCCCCAGAGCGTGGTGGAGGCTCCTTTTTTGGAGGCCTTTAAGCAGAGGCTGGGTGGCCATCTGTAGGGAGTGCTTTGAATATGATTTTCCTGCTTCTTGGCAGGGGGTTGGACTGGGTGGCCCAGGAGGTCTCTTCTAACTTTATGATTTGTAGTTTTACAACATGATTATTTGCAATTCTACTTCTAAAACACTTGGAGTGGGCTTTTTAAATGCTACAATATGTTGCCCTGTGATACAAAACACACTCTTTCCATTCACATTTCTATTGCTGCAACACCCACAATGAAAAACACAAGATATATTAGATTTATGCAGGGTGAGCCCCCCTTATCTGAAATGCTTAGGACCAGAAGATTTCAAAATTTTGGCGTTATTTGCATATAATGTACATAGTAAATTGGAAGCGTTGGGAAAGGAGTCGAGTTACATATCCAGCCCTCACTGAGTTTTTCTCAAGGAGTGATTCGCTCACAACAGCTGGATATTTGATGCAGGAAAGAGAAGTGGGGAGGACTCTGTGATCCGCTGCTAAATTTTGACAAATTCCCAGCAAGAAGCAGATGAAAAAAGTCTAAATGCGTTAGACCAGGAGTCCCCAAACTAAAGCCTGTGGGTTGGATGTGGTCCTCCAAGGCCATTTACCTGGCCCCATCCTAAACTTTAGACCTTGTGTTGCCCTGAGTCTGAAATGACTTGAAGGCACACAACAACAACAACAATCCTAATTGACTTTCTCATCAGCCGAAAACAGAGCCACACTTCTCATTGGAGTACCAGTAAGTTTATGTTGGTTAAAATTGCTCTTCATTTTCAATATTTTATTGATCTTTCCTAGTTTTCTTGCACTATAAATAAGATGTATGCAGTGTGCATAAGGATTCATTCATGTTTTTTTTTCCAAACTATCGCCTGGCTTCCCAAACAGTCTGTGGGACTGTGTTTCTTAAAGGGTTTGAGGACCCCTGCATTAGACTGTTGTGAGCTCAAGGACTATTGCAAAGCTCCAGCTGCCTGACCAATTCACACTATGTTTATGCCTTGTTCCAGAACACCCACTGCATCACTTAGGCATATTCCACCTAGGCAGAAAAAATGAAATGCAAAGATACAGAATGGGGGGGGGGGGGTGCTTGGCTCGATAGCAGTATGTGGTGTCCTTGTGGACAACAAGTTAAACATGAACCAACAATGTGATGCGGTGACTAAAAAAGCCAATGGGATTTTGGCCTGCATAAATAGGAGCCTAGTGTCTAGATCCAGCGAAGTCATGCTACCCCTCTATTCTGCCTTGGTCAGATCACACCTGGAATATTGTGTCCAGTTCTGGGCACCGCAATTGAGGGAGGTGTCATTAAAATTTGGCCTCAGAGCAACAGCTAGGAGGCTCGCAATGAAAGCAAAGTGCGCAGACTTCAATAAACTTCAAAGCCTTGAAGTGGCACATTTTTATTTAGTTACTTTCTAGAGCTACAAAAATAACAAACATAACTATGTACAAGAGAAATCACATACGCGTCTAGCTCCTCCTACGGCATGGCTGGAAGAGAACGTCCAGCAGTCCGTTATCTCAAATCCACGTCATGGGAATATGTGACGTATACAGGAAAAGCTTACAGTTCACTCTCTAGGCAGTAAATCACTGTATGTCTTTAACTCTTGCATAGCATTACATAGCATTACGTCCTGCACCGGACACCCAGAGTTTAAAACTATAAACTGTATTTCACACCAGTAAAAACACTATAGTACTGACAGGAGATATTGACAAGCTGGAATGTGTCCAGAGGTGGGTGACTAAAATAATCATGCATCTGGAGAACAAGTCCTGTGAGGAGCGGCTTAAAGAGCTGGACATGTTTAGCCTGAAGAAGAGAAGGCTGAGAGGAGACATGATGGCCATATATAAAGAGTGAACCTATTACTACTGAACAAGACCCATCCCCTGAAATGCCACTGGAACAAGCCAAAACTCTTAACAAAAAATGGCTTCAAAATACAGGAAATGATATTCCACCTGAACATTAGTAAGAACTTCCTAACTCTGAGAGCTGTTCAGCAGTGGAACTCTCTGCCCCTTTGGAGGCTTTTAAGCAGAGGCTGGATGGCAATCTCTCGGGGGGGCTTTGAATGTGATTTTCCTGCTTCTTGGCAGTGGGTTGGACTGGATGGCCCATGAGGTCTCTTCCAACTCTATGATTCTATGATCATTGGCTGGGCAGAAGGAAAACACAATTTGAATTTGGCAGGCAGCCAGGAAACGGTTTTCAGCATGACTATTGCCCAATCCTAAAATGGTTGCCTCCCTTTATGTGTATTTCAGGATCCTCTCCCTTGCGTGTAGCCCAAGCGGGGCTTCCTTTGTGTGTTCGGCAGCAGCGTCTGGCCTTGTCAACCAGCTAGACTACACAGCTCCCGATTCTGGAGGGAAAGGCGCAAATCAAGTCCCAGGGAAACTGCTTCTCTGGGACACGAAAACCATGAAGCAGCAGGTATAAGCATGTGTAGCACCTTTCCGCTTCATTGTGATTCTATTAGGAAGACTGGGAGATCTTTATAAGGAGTCCCCGTCCCCCCAGTTAATGAAGCATTAGCATATTTCCCTCCTCATTCATATATTTCCAATATAGCCTTTCTGTGACCATTACTTGTGGTGGGAGCATCTTCACCAGAAATTATCAAAAGGAATTATATTTAATTATTTGGTGGGAAGCAGCAGTAGCAAGAAACCACAGAAGACAAGGACAGGGTGGAATTGGTTGAAATGACTTGAATTCCCCTCTGGTTGCAGAAGGGAATGAAAGAAAAGAAGTCCAGATGGAGGAATTCGACTGAGCAACTGGACACCCTGGGGAGTAATTGTCGTCTTGTGTCTGTGCCAAAAGAACATTTCTAGGGGGAAAAGACATTCAGTGAACTGTTTGTTTTTGTTTTTGTCATTTCAGCTCCAGTTTTCCCTTGAACCAGAGCCCATTGCTATAAACTGCACAGCCTTCAACCACAATGGGAATCTGTTGGTCACTGGAGCAGCGGATGGCGTCATCCGTCTCTTTGGTAAATTGCCAGTTTTTTGAATACAACTTGTTTGTTCAAGTACTGTACACCGGCTGGTTCATCCAGTACCCTTTGGGTAGGCAGTTGTGGTGAGGGAGGCCTTTTTTCTACTCCTGGGATGCTCTAGAACAGGCATGGGAAAATTTGGGCCCTCCAGGTGCTTTGGACTTCAACTCCCACAATTCCTAACAGCCTCAGGCCCTTTCCATTGGCCCCTCAGCTGCTTAAGGATCCTGGGGCTGTTAGGAATTATGGGAGTTGAAGTCCAAAGCATGCTGAGGGCCCAAGTTTGCCCATGCCTGCTCTAGAATCTACACAGACTATCAACATTTCTTCCCCCAAAAAGAGGGAGGAGAGAAGGAAGGAAAGAAAGAAGAACAAAACAAAACAAAACTAGATGAGGCTAAAGGGCTTTGGAAGAATTTTTTTAACTATTAAGCACTATTGGGATTTACAAGGAAAATTAGCACTCTGAGAGATAGTTTATATCAATGAAAATTTGGTCTTAAACCTTTTATTCATTCTAAAACAAAATGTTCCATAATCCAATTCGTTCTTTCCTTTTTTCTCCTATTTTATTTTTGAGGGGAAAAGTGGCTTTGGGGAAAAAAAGCAGGATTAACATTTTTTCTAATTCTCTTTCATTTTCCCTCCAGGCCTTCACAACTCTTATTACTATATTTAGAAGGTGGTTATTGTTGTCCCATTTGTCAAATATAGGGAATAATTCTCTGTTATTGATTGATTGAGTTACTATTGAGGTTTGTTTTTTTATATATTTTAATGATGTTTTATATCCTGCTGTTTCTAATTGTTTAATTAGATTGTGATATGTTTATTATGTTTTTAACTGTGTTTTAATTGATAAACTCTGTTGTTGGCTTTGGGCTTGGCCCCGCATTACATGTCCCAAGTCCATTCGGGAAGATGGTGGCGGGATATAAAAATAAAATAATAATAATTATTATTATTCATTTTGGAGCATGATTTATGCTTTGCATCCTGGTGTCCTTTAAATGGCTTTCAGCGACCATACTGGCTGTGTATAATGACTGATGTAGCCAGATATGAGGGTTATCTGGAAAATAAAGTTACAAGGCAAGTAGCTTTTGTGGGGAATTTTCACGGGGGAAGTTGGTATCACTGCCGTGTAGCGGGAAGCCAGCAGAAGCAAATGTGCAATGCCAGTCGTCAGTAGCTCATTGACTAGCGTTGTGGTGAAGGTTAGAGATAAGCGTCCTCGTTCTGTTTCATTCCAAGTACAAAGTTCATGCTGTAATATGCTACCTAAATGCTAAGGGCATGAACGCTGCCGTGATTCATCACGAAATCATTTCAGTTTATGGTGAGGACATAACGTCAAGACAGCATGTGACAGAATGAGTACGGAATATATTGTGAGACCATGAAGAAACTTCGCAGAGCCATCCAAAACAAATGTTGTGGGATGCTGATGGCGGGAGTCTGTTTCCTTCATGACAAAGCATGTCCGCACATCACTGATATAACACAAGAATTGTTGACTTCGTTTGGTTGGGATGAGTTACCTGAGGGCTGAGAAGGGTGGTATACAAATACAGTTAAATAAATCAACAAACAAACAAACAATGTTTAAAGCCACCCCTATCACAGCCCTGATTTTGCACCTGTTCACTAAATTGAAGGAATACCTTGATGGAAAACACTTTTTGGATGACGCCGAGGTGAAAATCGAAGTGACGAACTGGCTGAAAAAGGCAGAGGGAAACTTCTATGACACAGGCATCCAAAACTCGTCCCCCGGATGACAAAATGTATTGAATTGAATGGTGATTGTGTGGAAAAAATAATGTAATACCTATGCTACAATCCATGTCAGTTTTATTAAAATACATTCATTCTTTGTATTCTTAAAAAAATCTTGTAACCTTACTTTCTGGATAACCCTTGTACATATGAAGGAAAGCGGAGAATGTAGCCTTGGAGAATTGGCTTATTAAAAAGAGCACATGCATTCTATTTCTCTCTTTCAGATATGCAGCAGCATGAATGTGCAATGAGTTGGATGGCCCATGATGGGGAGGTGTATTCAGTTGAATTCAGCTATGATGAGAATGCTGTTTATAGTATTGGAGAAGATGGGAAGGTAAGTGCTTGACTCTTTGTCTGTACCATTTTTTTAACAAATGCATATTTACATCTGTCATGAAGTAACACCTGTTTCATTCTCAGCCCCAGAAAAGATTTTGATAGTATTGCCATCTGTTGGAGATGACTTGATGGCACACAACAACAAAGTTGAGGGTGGGGTGGGCAAAATTTAGCCCCAGATGTTCTTGGATTATAACTCCTAGTTGTGGAGTTGTGGAGACTGTGGTGGAGGCTCCTTCTTTGGAGGTTTTTAAGCAGAAGCTGGATGGCCATCTCTCGGGGTGCTTTGAATGTGGTTTTCTTGCTTCTTGTTAAGGGGTTGGTCTGGAGGGCACACAAGGTCTATGATTCTAGGACTAACCAGTGCCGTCAGCGATGAGGAATATTGAGATTGTTATTATAAAGTGGGAACTTCATAATTCCCGCTGCCTTAAGAGAGCTCAGAATATTCTTAAGGATCTATCTCACCCTGGATATTCTTTTTTTTTAATGATTAGCATCTAACAGATGGTATAGGATGATAAAAATAAGGCTGAGAGCTGGCTTTTTTCCCAGAGCTATATTGAACTCTATGGTTTCATGTTGATGTGGCATTAGGGGTTGTGCTATAGTGCTTAAAATGTGGAAGGATGAGTGTTTTGTTTTTGTATTGCATATAATATGTATTGAGGATGGCATTTAATTTTGTTGTAAGGTGTACAATGGCAGTAAAGGTATTCTATTCTATGATGTGCCTTTATATCTTTCTAGAAACACCAAAGTGCCATCCTAGTTTGTCACAAGGTTTTCTTGTTAAGATTTGTTCAGAGGCCAGGAGAGTATGACTTGTTCAAAGTCTCCCAGTAGGTTTCCATGGCCAACTGGGAAATTTGAACCCTGGTCTCCAGAGTTCCTCGTCTCAACACTCAATGCATTACACCTCACTATTATTGTTGTTCATTCGTTCAGTCATTTTCGACTCTTCGTGACCTCATGGACCAGCCCACGCCAGAGCTCCCTGTCAGCCGTCACCACCCCCAGCTCCTTCAAGGTTAATCCAGTCACTTCAAGGATGCCATCCATCCATCTTGCCCTTGGTCGGCCCCTCTTCCTTTTTCCTTCCATATTCCCCAGCATCATTGTCTTCTCTAAGCTTTCCTTTTTGGACAGCAGTTACCTCACTGACTGCTGTCCAAATCCTGGGGGGCTTCATTTTGCCCAACCTTGTTGTAGCTGCTACTGCAGGAGAAACTGAAGCGTTGACATGTTTCTTTCTGTCTCTCACTGAAGTCTGTTTTGCCATCCTAGTTTATTCAATGGAACATTCACAAAAGTGGCTCGAAAGTGTCTGAATATGCCCTCCCCAGAGATGCCACCGGTCCTTTTGTGTTGTCTGGCTACAGTGGATACAAGCAAGTCCAGTTCCCGCGTGGACGTCTTTTTGCCTTTGACTCTGAGGGAAACTACATGCTGACCTGCTCTTCCACTGGAGGTGTTATCTACAAGGTATGGGCTACTGGAACTGATGGCTCTGCTCCTTCCAGGCCCAGAGGCAACATGTCTCTGAATATCAGTTGCTTGGATGCCATAGTGAAAGGAAAGCATTGGCCTCACCTTCACTTCTGGATTTCCCCTTGAGAAGGACAGGCTGCTGGATTAGATAGGTCTTTGGTCTGATACAGCAGGATTTCTACCAGCTGTGAGGAATTGTGGGAATTAAAGTCCAAAACACTTGGAGGGCCAAAGCTCGCCCATGCCTATCTATAAAGAGAAATGGGATAGGAGGCTGACACTAAAGCAGTGTGCATGCATTTCAGGTCTAGTAATGCTGAGTAGCAGAGTTGGTTTCCCCTTAAAAAAACACTTAAAACCTTTTTTAAGGTTTCCCCTTTTTAAAAAGTATCAAAAATTGTTGCGCCCCCAAACGACATCTGGAGGCATAGGAGCAATTTAACCATTTCTAACAGTTTCTGGGTCACTTCCTGCTGTCATCAAGGTCTCTCCTAGGCCTAAGACTGCCTGGGATTTATGCATGTGTGGTGCCTTCAGAGGGTCTTTTAGGACATTTGGGCAAAAATGTTTTTTTTTTTTTTAAAGTAAGCCAGTGTAGAACTCTAACCTTTGATCGTTTCCAAACCCCTAAAACATAAACAAAACTAGAGCCATTGCCAGTCTTGTCTGATTCTTGGTCTAGCACTGCTGCTGGGCTTACTTTGTTAAACTGGAGGTATCGCTGGTGTGCATGCTTATTGATTTCCCCCACTCTACCCTGCAGCCTTGTTTTGCAGGGCCACACAGCTTCTTATTGAAGCCAAATGCTGCAGTGCTATGGAACATTTAACATAGCTCCAGATAAATTTGCTTTTTATTTGGCACTCCAGAGCATTACATTATGAGAAAGTTTAGAAAGGCCAGAATTGCATGGCCGCTTTGCTGTAAAGACACAAAACCTTAGCATATATATTGCAAAAACTGTGAGGATACAATATAATATGAACAATATAGTATAATATGAACAGGCCGGGCTTTAATCACCACCAGCAATAGATCTTACCAATCAAAAGGTTGGCAATTTGAAGCCTGGGTCAGGCTGAGCACCCGGCCTTTAGCCCAGCTTACTGTCCACCTAAGCAGTTTGAAAACAGCCGTGAGCTTTGAGTAGAGAAATTAGGCACCGCTTAAGCAAGGAGGCATTTTACGCCACCATAAAGGAAATACTAGAAAATGCCAGCCATCAAAGGAAGGAGGAAGTCTGTGATCAAGGGCTCTTTGTTGTAGAGGATGGAGCAGCAGCAGCAGCACCCTGTGGCTGGAATCGAGCACAATCTCCAGGACGCCAAAGTTAGAAAAATGCAGGCATAATTCCTCTATTTGTTGTCTGTTCTGTCTGTTTAACTGAACTTTTGATGTGAATGTTTTTATTGGTTTAATAGCTTGATTCTTCCCACTCTAAAGATTAAAGTGTGTGTGTGTGTGTGTGTGTGTAAAGGTAAAGGTAAACGTTGTCCCCTGACATTAAATCCAGTCATGTCCGACTCTGGGGTGTGGTGCTCATCTCCATTTCTAAGCCGAAGAGCTGGCGTTGTCCATAGACACCTCCAAGGTCATGTGGCTGGCATGACTGCATGGAGCGCCGTTAAGTTCCTGCTGGAGCGGTACCTATTGATCTACTCACATCTGTATGTTTTTGAACTGCTAGGTTGGCAGAAGCTAGGGCTGACAGCTACCCGGAATCGAACCTGCGACCTTTCGGTCAACAAGCACAGCAGCTCAGTGCTTTAACCCATTGCGCCACCAGGGGCTCCATATATGTGTGTATACACACACACACACACACACACATATATACACACACATACACACACACCATGTTACTATACATATAATTAAATAATAAAGACATCCTGCTTGTGGCTTTCCCAAGGCATTTTGGTGGCCCCAGTGGGAACAGAATATTGGACTGCATAAACCAGAGGTGTGAATTGTCTAACACTCTAGATATGTTTGCAATGCCATTCCAAACAGCTCTAAGTAGTATAATCAATTGCAAGGGATGCTGGGAGATGCAGTCCAGTTTCATTTGATTAGTTGCATGATTTGGGTCCGTCATAAAAGGCCATTGGTTTCATCCAGCATGGTGGTTCTCTTGCCTACTGTCTTGGGCAAAAGTAAAAATCAAGGTGGCCAAATATTTTAGATACATTTTGACTTATGTCTGTCTTTCCTTCTCTTCCAGCTGAATAGCAATAACAAGGTCCTGGAGAGCTGCCTCTCCCTCGGCGGTCACAGGGCCCCGGTGGTCACAGTGGACTGGTGCACAGCTATGGATTGTGGGACCTGCCTGACAGCCTCTATGGATGGGAAGATCAAACTAACCACTCTTCTGGCACAGAAGTCTTAAGGGAGACTGCAGTGCTAGGAAAGCACAAGATACGGACTTGGGGTGGGAATCAGGAGTCGACCAGTATTAACCATTTAGAATCAAGCAGCTGCAGAGAGGAAAGAGCAATCCAACCACTTGTCTTAACGTTGCTTTCCCTCTAGGTCAGAAACCTTTTTACAAAAAAGATGTTGATGCCAAACCACTGCCAGTTAAGAGTTTCAGTTACAGTAGTTCCCTCAAATAAGGGATGCTCTTATCAGGCATGCACTGATCCCAAACTCCTTTTGAAGAGGACCAACACAGAAAGAGAAAGAAAGAAAGAAAGAGAAAGAAAGATTTTTTCCCCCTTGGGCCTGCCGAACTACGTGGACATAACGCTCCAGGACTATTTTGAGAGGTGGGTGCAGATTTGCATTGGTTCCAGCAAAGGGGGCAGGGAAGCCCAGCAGTATTCTGTCTGTTCCTGCATTTCTTATGAAAATAAATATTGGACTGCATTTGGCATCTGCGTTGTTTCTATCACTATGAAACGTCTGTGCAGCAGCTAAGTGGAGCCCTCGGTGGCACAGTGGGTTAAAGCGCTGAGCTGCTGAACTTGCTGACCAAAAGGTTGCAGGTTCGAATCTGGAGAGCAGGGTGAGCTCCCGCTATTAGCCGCAGCTTCTGCCAACCTAGCAGTTCAAAAACATGCAAATGTGCGTAGATCAATAGGTACCACTCCGGCGCTCCATGCAGTCATGCCAGCCACACGACCTTGGAGGTGTCTATGGACAATGCCGGCTCTTCGACTTAGAAATGGAGATGAGCACCACCCCCCAGAGCTGGACACGACTGGACACGAATGTCAGGGGAAAACCTTTACCTTAACCTAGGAGTTCAATAAGGCATGACCTGTGCTGAGAGTCTACTAGGGTAGGGCCGAGGGACATGTGGTCATCCAGGTGTTGTTGAATGTGAGAAACTGCCTTATGGAAAACCAAGTGAGCATCATATGCACAAAATAATTGATTCCAGATCTATCTATACACATCATAAAAGTGAAAATATGTATGTGTGTATGTGGCTGAGCTGTCCACTTACACAGACAAGCTCCTGTCCCCTCACTTCTCAGGAGACACCAATAGCCCTCCCTCCAATGACATTGCAGGTTATGGTGAGTGTCATTAACATGTACAAGAGCCCTGCCAATGTCTTCCTCCAACACCATACTGCCCACCACCCAAGTGAAAGCTTTCATACGGGGACAATTTCATCCTAGATTTTATGTGTTTCCTCCACCACAGGCATCCCAGTATTTCTGCTTCTCATTGGTGTGGAATTTGCATGACCCCACCCACTGCCTCTCCCATAACCTTTTCTTATTATTTTCTGTGGCACACAGCAAACAGAGGAATTGATCAGCAACTGAACACATTAGAGAGATTTGGGGAGAATTCATGAATTATAGGAGTTGTAGGTACTGGGATGTATAGTTCACCTGCAATCTAAGAAGCGCACTCTGAACTCACCGACAATGGATCTGGAACTACTTTGGCACACAGAACCCCTATGACCAACAAAACATACTGGAGGTCTTTGGAGGGATTGATAGGAATTGTAGTTCACCTACATCCAGAGAGCACTAGAAACCCAAACAATGATGGATCTGGACCAAATTTGGCATGCATACTCAATATGCCCAAATCTGAATACTGGTGGGTTTTGAGGGGAATTGGCCTGGACGTTTTGGAGTTGTAGGTACTGGGATTTATAGTTCACCTACAATCAATGAGCACTCTGAACTCCACCAGAGATTGAACTGGACCTAATTTGGCAAACAGCCCCCATTACCTGATATGCCAAAATTTGATTACTGGAGGGGTTTGAGGGGAACTCACCTTCATTTCTGGGAGTTATAGTTCACCCATGACCAGAGAAACTGTGACTTCCACCGATTATGGACTTGGACCAAACTTGGCACACAGAACCCGCATGACTAACTCAACCTACTGGAGGGGTTTGAGGGGACTTTACTCACTGTAGTGGGAGTTGTAGTTTATCCTACAGCTAGAGGGCACACTGAACCCCGCCAATGATGCATCTAACTTGCCTAACATAACAAACTTTAAGTACTGATTGAATTTTCTGGGATTAATCTGGCAGAAATGACTTGAAAGTTCACATCATATTCAATTTTTGGTCATTTTGGTTATTATTTGCAATTTGGTACATGACTCCACTCCATACATCTCATGAATATCTCTTCGCCTGCAGTTAGTTTAGATTTGGTCATTCGGCTGGAGGCTATTACTTTTTTGGAACTACAATTCCCAGTGGCAGTGCTTGCTGGAAGATTCTGGGAGCTGTAGTTAAAAGCCAGTCAGTGGGCTAATGCCTTGTTTTGAATTGCTTGCTCCTCCTTGAACTTGAGTGAGAACTTGAGTTCCCAGCCAATGGGGGACAGAGGGGGAGGAGCCCTCGTGACGTCACAGAGATGGCTGCTTGCTACTTCCTTTTAACGTTTGGAGAGAAGTCCTGCACCAAAATTGCAACGTGGGTTGGAATGGGTGAACGAGGCAAACATTTGTGATTGCACAGAGCAGGTAAGGAAGCAAATCATTGTTTAGAGTTTTGGTAAAGCAAACCAACAGGGGTTTTACTTATTCTTGGGTTTGTTCATGATGGGGTTGAAAGGGTAGCTGATTCTTTGGGTATATCAACACTATGCAATTAAATCAGTTTCATGCCCCTTTTAATCGTGGAATCTGCAGCTTGGATGGAGATGTGAGAAACCTTTGCTCAAAACTTCAGTGCACTTCCGTCATTTACAGCACTCCTTTCTCCCACTGAGGGTGTATCTACACTGTAGAATAAATGCAGTTTGACACCCTTTTGACTACCAAGGCAATTGAATTATGAGAGTTGTAGTTTTACAAGGCCTTTACCCTTCTCTAGCAAAGACTGTTGGTGTCTTACCAAACTAAGGTAAAGGTAAAGGTTTTCCCCTGACATTAAGTCCAGTCGTGTCCAACTCTGGGGGTTGGTGCTCATCTCCATTACAAAGCCGAAGAGCCAGCATTGTCCGTAGACACCTCCAAAGTCATGTGGCCAGCATGACTGCATGGAGCGCCGTTACCTTCCCACCAGAGCAGTACCTATTGATCTACTCATGTTTTTGAACTGCTAGGTTGGCAGAAGCACCGCTCCCCGGATTTGAACCTGTGACCTTTTGGTTAGCAAGTTCAGAGGTTTAACCCACTGTGCCACCAGGGGCTCCAAACTACAAACACCATAATTCTGTTGCATTGAGATGTAATGTCATACTGCATCAACTCTACAGTGTAGATCAGGCATGGGCAAATTTTGACCCTCCAGGTGTTTTGGACTTCAACTCCTACAATTCCTGGCCTCAGGCCCATTCATTTCCCCCCCTCAGCCGCTTAAGTTACCTTCTTCCATTATTATCTAATACTAAAAGGTCTCTATGATGTTAAAAAAGAAAATATAGCAAAAAGAGTATTTTTTTCTATTTAAAACAGAAGGATAGAAAAGTGGTTGTACAGTGTTTTGAAACAAAGGATATAGAAAAATTGAGAAATGGAAAATAGAAAGCCCTAACGCTTCTGACCCTGTCTCTGCTGTCTTCTTCATAATAAAAAAAAAATCTATAACTTTTCATTTCTGATAGATCCGTTGAATATCATTAGAGATGCTGTTATTCTTGTCGCTAGCTGAATCATAGAATCATAGAGTTGAGAGACCTCATGGGCCATCCAGTCCAACCCCCTGCCAAGAAGCAAGAAAATCACATTTAAAGCAACCCCAACAGATGGCCATCCAGCCTTTGTTTAAAAGCCTCAAAAGAAGGAGCCTCCACCACACTCTGGGGCAGAGAGTTCCACTGCTGAACAGCTCACACAATTAGGAATTTCTTCCTAATATTTAAATGGAATCTCCTTTCCTGTAGTTTGAAGCCATTGTTCTGCGTCCTAGTCTCCAGAGCAGCAGAAAACAAGCTTGCTTCCTCCTCCCTTGACTTCCCTTTATGTCTTGTCTTCTCTTTAGCTTCTCTTTTTCTTCTTCTTCTCTTGTTATCCCTACATCCCTGTACTACTAATTTTCCCTTGATGCTATCCTTCTTGAGTAAGGAGGAAATGGGATCTCCAGAAGCAGCTAAGAAGAGGATCCTCCCAATGTGGATGACAAAACGGGCAACTGAGTCAGGACAAGAAGCAGAAATCAAACCAAAGAGGAGGAAGAAATCAACTTCATTGGGGTGAGGCATTTTTCAATCCTAGGAACTCAGCAGACCTTTGACCTTCAATTTTTAAAAAAGTATTTGTACTCGGCATATGTCCAGACTCTCCACAAACCTTGGAATGGCTGTATGGCGGGCTTAAGAGGGTCTTTATTAAGCGGTGGCATATGACTCTATAGATCCCAATTTGCCGGCTGGCTATCCTGTGGTGAGCCACTAAGGCTTTTAACTCTGAAATGATGACCCAGTCCAATTTCATCTATGTTTTCATTCACAAATCTTCAACGCCAGAACATTTTAAAATAGATAGATAGATATTTGTGGTTGAGTCCTCTGTGACAGCCTATGGCTATTCCAGTGTTGGTAGAGAATTCCAGTTTCTGTAGACTATATTTTAGAATAGGCATGGGAAAACTTCGGCCCTCCAGGTGTTTTGGACTTCAACTTCCACAATTCCTAACAGCTCCTGAAACAAGAGCATACTCCAAACTCTGTCTCTCTCTGCTTCTCTTTTCTTCTCTCCCTGAGCACCTGCATAGCTCAAGCCTGAACAACAATGCAACAGTATCCAAAAGTCCCGGGCTCAGCCATCTTCCCAGGTATTGCCCAACCAATCAGATTAATGCATCTTATTTTATAGTTGACATGCATGCATTAACCGAATCCTTGCATGCTCCAACACAACTTGCATCATTGTGACCTTTGGGGGGGGTACCATGAAGGTACAAATTCTATTCTGACCGCACAACAATCAAAATCTCCCTTAAGCATTAAGAAATGGGAGGAGTAGTAGATACATCTAGCTATTTCCTTGAAGCTATTTCATTGATCAGCCTACCGGCTGTTAGGAATTGTGGGAGTTGAAGTCCAAAACACCTGGAGGGCTGAAGTTTGCCCATGCCTGTTTTAGAGAAAGGAACTGGCAAAACCACCTCTCAGTATTCCATGCCTTATGGAATTCATGGAGCCTTCATAAGTCTACAGGTCACATAAAGGCTCATATGTGAACTGAGAGAATGCATCCAGCTATTGTCACTTAGCTGGGCAAACATCAATAACATCACCAGCAGAGGTCACACAAAGACCTCATGAGGTCCCGAAGGATGCCTGTCGAAATACATCCAGCTGAAGGAAATAGTTGACTGTATCTACTGCTCCTCCCATTTCTTAAAGCTTATGGGAGATTTTGATTGTTGTGAGATCGGAATAAAATTTGTACATTCATGGTGTCCCACCCCCCAAATGTCACAATGATGCAAGTTGTGTTGGAGCATGCAAGGAATCAATTAATGCATATGTGTCAACTGTAAAATAAGATGCATGAATTTGATTGGTTGGGTAATGCCTGGGGAGATGGCTGAGCCTGGGACTTTTGGACACTGTTGCATTTTTGTTCAGGCTTGAGCTATGCAGGTAAGAAGAAGAGAAAAGCAGAGACAGACTTTGGAGTGTGCTCTTGTTTCATGAGCTGCTGAAGGAATTTGTTCACATGGACAGAGAAAGACCATTTTAAATCTCTGATAAAAGGACATTATGTGAGTTGATACAACTGATCACATTGTACATGTTGTTCTAAACTATGAAGAATAAACTACTTGCTCTTTATTGTTCACCTGCGTGGCATATTTTTTTTCTCTGGCAAAGCAGTGTGTGGGCTGATCAAACGTGAATTACACGTGATTTATTTTCTCATTACGCCACAAATTGCACGTATGTCAAACTCATTAACAAGATGCCAAGCATGGTGTCTGTGTTGTTGATGATAAATGCAGAGGTTCTTTTTATGCAAGGAAAATGTGGGAAGGAGAGAATGCAGGAAGAATGAGACTAGAAATCAAGTTGAAGAAGGCAGGTAAAAAAAACCTCTACAATATTTAAGAGGGTCTTGTCTTCAAGGATCAGCTGAAATTTAGTTTTTCAGAATTAGTGGGTGGAATATAAGGGTTTCAAAGGTAATTTTAGAAGATCAATAGGTACTTTTCCACTTAGTTTTTGCTCTTGGATTTTTACGTTGCAATGTGAATTTTCTTTGCAGAGTTGAGACAGTCTATTGTATGAATGAAGCAGAATTAGTGGACATGGCTCTTTGTATTTTGGCAGAGGTGAGTACTAATGGCTCCACCGTTTTCTTGTGACCACATAAAATCACTGTAACTTCGAAAATAGAGAGCCAAATTTTGGAATAGTCTTGTCCTTTAGTGTAATCAGGGTTTCCCAGTTTCCACAATTAGAGAAAATGTGGAAAGCTATTTTTAAAAGGTGTTGTGTGCCTTCAAGTCCTTTCCAATGTGTAGCAATCTCAAGGCAAGATTTGTTCAGAGGGAGCTTGCCTTCACCTTCCTCTGAGGCTGAGAGCGTTTGACTTGCCCAAAGTTCACCCAGAGGATTTCCAGATTCATAGTCCAATGCTCAAACTATTAAACCATACTGACTCTGTTTTAAAGGATCTATGTACATTTCAGACAGGTATAGGGAATATTTAACCTTCCAGATGCTGTGGTACAAATTCCCAGAAGGTTCCAGCAAGCATGGGCAACTGAAGGGCCCAAAATAGCCCACTCTTATTCCAAGAGACTGTTCCTCACGTGCATGATTGCATACCTATTGTGTTGTGTTTTGTTTGTTAGAGCTCCAAGGGAAAGAAAACCAACATATCTTCATCGGAAGATGAGGACCCAGAACCTCAACAAACCATGACAGATCGTCATGGGACTCCAACGAGCGACAGTGACAGAGACTCAAGCCCTTCTGGGGGATCCAGGCTTCCCAAGGGATTGGATGGTTTAAGCTGCAGAAAGGCAACCAAATCACAGGAGGAGGACGACGATGATGATGCTTTGAAATATGTCCGGGAGATTTTCTTTACATAATTTTACATCTTAAACAGACAAAAGAGATACTGTAAGAAATGGGCCACTTGTCTACAAAGGAGTGGCTTCTGCAAATGTATGGACACTCACCTTGAAAAAACTCTTGTTTTAAAGGAATAATGAGTGAACAACCCTCTCTGTACAAGTCCTGCTTCTCTTCACAGAGCAAAAGTAGTGTATCCATGTATTTGCGTGTATATACTGTATGTATATATGTGTGTGTGTATACATGTTGTTCCTTCATTCAGTCGTTTCTGACTCTTCGTGAACTCATAAACCAGCCCACACCAGAGCTCCCTGTCAGCCGTCACCTCCCCCAGCTCCTTCAAACTCAAGCCAGTCACTTCAAGGATGCCATCCATCTTCCTCTTGTTCGACCCTTCTTCCTTTTTCCTTCCATTTTCCCCAGCATCATTGTCTTCTCTAAGCTTTCCTGTCTCCTCATGATGTGGCCAAAGTACTTCAACTTTCTCTCTAATATCCTTCCCTCCAGTGAGCAGTCAGGCTTTATTTCCTGAAGTATGGACTGGTTGGATCTTCTTGCAGTCCAAGGCACTCTCAGAACTTTCCTCCAGCACTACAGTTCAGTTCAAAAGCATCTATCTTCCTTTGGGAGCGCTAGCAAGATAATACAGGGTTTCTAGGGAGTAGCCTCCATGCCTCATGCCTTGTGCTCTTGTCTGCTTTGGGAAATTGCTCTTGTCTGCTTTGCTCTTGTCTACTTTGAGGAACTTTGGGTTAGTCGATTTTGTGTGGTTTTTATTCCTGGAATGTTTTGTCTTCGTGAAGAGAGGGAGGGAGGCCGGACTAAATACAGTCCATCATTGAAAATGATGCTTCTGCCTCTTCGCTTTGTGCTTCCTTGCTACAACCTTGTGCTTCTAACATTATAAAGTTGGTCTTTATTTTTTATTGTTCCATGTGAATGTGCATTTATACATTATTTATTACTCATAAAGTACATTTTTGTATTTATAAATATGTAACAACAAAAAAATGGGGGTGGGGGGCCAGAACGGGTTAATAGCATTTAAATGCATTTCAGTGGCAAAATTCACTTTGAGATAGAAGTGGTTTGAGTTAAGAGCTTGTTCATGGAACAAATTAAACTATTACCATAGAACGAATTAAACTATTACGTTAAGTTATCACTGTATATGATTTATCACATAGACATGCTTCTGCAGAAGGCTAGGGGGCCACATTAGCTCTGATCTGGTTCCATTCCCATATAGGTCAGGTGTGTGTGTGAGAGAGTGCCAAACAAATCAGAAATGTCCCCATATCCCCAGAGGGCTTTGGGGTGTGTGCGACACCTGAGGGGTACATGCAGCCAGCGCTTGACCAAACTGTTGTTGCATCTCAATTGGGCAGCCTTCATCTAATTCAGTTAGCCTTTTTTCTCTCTCTCTCCCCATGCCATATAATTTGCGCAATTGTAATGAAAGAGCTTTGTAGGGGCCCCTGGTGGTGCAGTGGATTAAACTGCTGAGCTGCTGACCTTGCTGACCAAAAAGTTCAGGGTTTGAATCCGGGGAGCAGGGTGAACTCCTGCTGTTAGGGCCAGTTTCTGCCAACCTAGCAGTTTGAAAACATGCAAATGTGAGTCGATCAATAGGTACTGCTCCAGCAGGATAGTAATGGCGTTCCATGCAGCCATGCTGGCCACATGACCTTGGAGGCATCTGTGGACAATGCTAGCTCTTCGGTTTAGAAATTGAGATGAGCACCAACCCCCAGAGTCAGACATGACTAGATTTAATGTCAGGGGAAACTTTTACCTTTTACCTAGTGAAAGATCAAGCATTGGAGAGACACTTTAACAGTAAATTTCACCCACATCACTCACATCTTGGAAGTTACTTTTTGGATTACAAATTCCTGGAAAACTTTAGCAAGGAAGGTAAGATGTGTCTAAACACCTATTCCCTCAGGTGGAACATGTTCAACTGTCTCCTACGTTTCCATGTTACTCTTAAGCCGCACTTGTATAGATACCAGCTAAGACCCTGAATGGTTGCATGTAGTTTGAAGACTGCCTTGCACTGCTCCTTCTCACCAAGACTCACCCTGCTGCTGTGACAGCTCCCTGTGAACAGCTATTCTGTTGCTGGGGAACAATAGTGGATTGCTTAATGAATGCATGTGAAATATTTGACTATTTTGCCAGAGCTAAAGGCTGAGAATATTTTCTGCCAAGAGCCCTGCAGAAGTCTTTGCAAATGGTGCAATTGGTGTGCATCTGCTTTTGGAAACACAGCCAGCTGATTCCCACCCTTTGCTTTCCAACAACAAAACTACAGTGACAGTGTGAGCCCTGGAGAGAGGCTTGGGTCATTAGTAGAGGAAAGAAATACCCACTTTCATAATGACTCAAAATACACAATATGTATAGGACAGCAAGAGCCCCCTGCTGGCATAGCAGGTTAAACCGCTGAGCTGCTGAACTTGCTGACTGAAAAGTTGGCAGTTCAAATCTGGGTAGTGGAGTGAGCTCCCACTGTTAGCCCCAGGTTCTGCCAACCAGTTCGAATACATGCAAATGTGAGTAGATCAATAGGTACAGCTTCTGCGGGAAGGTATTGGGGCTTCATGCAGTCATGCTGGCCATATTACCTTGGAGGTGTCTATGGATAATGCCGGCTCTTCAGCTTAGAAATTAAGATGAGCATCACCCCCAGAATCAGACACAACTAGACTTAATGTCAGGGGAAACCTTTACCTTTATTTGGAAGAAAAAGGTGAAATTATGCTTGTGAGCAGAGCGCCAACTACTGTGTAGCAAGGACATGATGCAACAGTGGGTTAAGCAGAACTTCTGAAAGATCTGGATGCTCAGGAGGTCTATTGGGGGCTTTAGTGTCAATCTAGAAAAGGGATGCTCCTAGTTAATGTAGGCTTCTTGAAAGAAACCTATGTTCAAAATGTGTCTGGAAGTTTGAAATTGTCTTCTTGTTTTAGCCATGAACTTAATGGATGAGGGATGGGGACTGCATGAGTCTTCAACTGCTTGTGCTGGGTGAGATCATAGGAACTGCAGTCCAATTTTCATTAGGAAGTTGACATGTTCTCTATCTCAGCACAAGGTGGAGTTAGTGAGCTATTAACCTAGTTCACAAGGTGGTTTGTAAAGGATTACTACAGAGCTTAGCAGAGAACTGCCAAATCTTTCACTGGGATCTCTAGGGTGTACGCTGGAAGGAAATAGCCATAAAATTGAATCTTGCCATTTTTGTGCGGAAACCGCCCCGAGTCCCTTCGGGGAGAGGGCAGTCTAGTAATAAAGATGATGATGATTATTATTAGAAACACAACAAGATGAGTCCACAGCAGACACTGCTGGCTGTTGAATTGGATCACACGTCAGACACTTCCCAAGTGTCTAGGACTGTGTGATGTATCGGCGAATAATGTGTGTAGATTCCAGTAAGGTGGACTTTTGCAGCTGGCAGATGGTAATTTTGTCAGCGCCAATTGTGTTTAAATGCAGGCCAAGGTCTTTAGGCACTGCACCCAGTGTGCAGATCACCACTGGGACGACATTTACTGGCTTGTACCAGAGTCTTTGGAGTTTATTATTATTTTACCGACACAAAAACACAGTATGGCACAGCAAACGAGATATATATGCTGGATTTCGTATCACAAAAATCACAAGTCGAATACTTCCCTAGTGTTTAGGACTGTGTGATATATTTTCAAATGATGCGCACAGATCCAAATAAGATGGCCTTCTTGCAATAGACGGATCGTGATTTTCTCAATGTTTATTGTTTCCAAATGCCGGCCAAGATCTTTTGAAATGGCACCCGGTGTGCTGATTACCACTGGGACCACCTGTACTGGTTTATGGTAGAGACTTTGCAGTTCATTTATAAGGTCCTGATAACGGCTTAGTTTTTCCTGTTGTTTTTCGTTAAAATTCGGCTGTCGCCTGATACGGTGACACCAATAATCCAAACTTTTTTTCTTTACCACAATTGTGATGTCTGATGTATTATGTTCCAAAACTTGGTCAGTCTGGATTTGAAAGTCCCACAGTATTTTTGTGTGTTCATTTTCCACATCATCATCATCATCATCATCATCATCATCATCATCTCTTCTTCTTCTTCTTCTTCTTCTTCTTATTATTATTATTATAGGGCCAAGTGTGTCCTGAACCATCTAAGAAGCTTGGAAATGATAAAGAAATACTAGCGAATGTAATGCTTCTGGTACATTACTGGTGTGCTTTTTTTTAGAAAACCAAAACTGACACATTTTATAATTAACGAGACTTTACTTTGAATGAACAAGTCTTTTGACATTGTGCTCTACAATAACTTTCAAAAATGGCACATTGGTGTATTGATGCTTAATAGGAACCAGAAAAGAGCTCTCCTTCCACGCCTATAGTAACGGGCACATGGCAGCATGTACATAATGGTGGTATCGTTATCAATTCCCAAAGTCACCACATTTTAAAAGTGAAATTTAACCAAGACTTATAAAAGGCCTCATCCATATAATAACTAAGTGTAAAAGGAAAACTCTTTGTACTTTCATTCGCTGTGTACAAAAATTGACATTTCTGCCCACCATTGGTGTTGTACTTACTTTTCTTCTACCTACTGAGATTTGCAAAGAGATTTCTTTTTCTGGTCTTCTAATTTATGGTGGGCACCATCAACAGTAGTTGTGAACATAAGGGAAGTTAAGCACCAGTACTTCAAAGTTCACAGAATCTCCCTTATTCTTCCTTTGGTTAGAAGGCAGAGAACAACAAAACCACGCTCTACAGTACCCCACACTTCGCCTGAAAGCTCTCATCAAAAATTGTTATTTGGAAGAGAAAAAAATTAACAACAGAAGACTTCGAGCATTAGTGAGATACTTGATGTTTCTCAGTTTCTTGATCTCTTGTGCAAAGGAAGGTGCAACTCTTTTACCCCTCCATATATGTCAAGAGATATGAGGCTGTAGACCAACCCCACAAATCAGAGGTCCCTTGTAAAACAAGCCAAGGCCCTATATTAAAAGCAAATCAGCTATTAATAACTTATCCTAAACAAGACAGTAACTGTTAAATGAGATACTAAGGCACGTTTCATTATTACCGAGGAGTAGCTGGCAATTAGCTACTGGGTTCCGTTGAAAGAGTCCTCGAGAAACCTCCTTGCCGCATCATTTGAATCATAAACAAACAGAAATACGCCTGTGCTAGGAATACAAGCTCTTCACCAACTCTCTCATCTTAGTACGACAGGTGTTGGCCTCACTCAGAACTTGCAAAGAGTATGGCTGTGTCACACAATCATCCCTAAATTAAGGGTGCCAAGCACATGCTTCCCATTATCATGGAAGGCTGCTTTCAGGAAAGAACTGTCTTTCAGGGAGATGATCCTTGAACCGTGCAAGGTGCAGGACAATAATGATCAGGTGCAGCAAGAACAAAATGTAAGCCCCAACTAGGGCTACGAAAACGCCTCCCAAATCAGCAGCCTGAACCCACTTCTTAGTACAGAAGAGAAACAAAGCCAGGCCAGAAGGCAAAAACCAACCACAAATGGCCAGAAGATTACGGGCCAGTTTCCAGCCATCTATGTCTTTCAAACACAAGGACTGCAAGATCGTACTGTCAACGAAGAGACAGATGACGGGTGTGATATAAACGCAGATCCTTGACAGTATCAGAGCATTCATATTGACACCCATCTTCTCCAGACTATGGGTCGTGAGGCAATCCAGTTTCTCTGCCTCCTGGTCCCACAGGCAGAAGTTGAAGAAGCCAATTCTTTTGGTGGGAAGATTGACAATATTCCCAGCTTCCCAGACAAGGGCATAAAATAGCAAAGCGGTGTAAGCAACCGCCAGGAGATGGATCAGATATACGAGGCACGAGCAGTACTTCTGCCATCGTCGCCCCGTGATGGGCTTCTGAACGGCCTTTTGGAACTTCAGCTGCATTGTAACTCCTGAAAATCTGGTAAGAAAGGATAATGGTTAGTTTGCATTTGCAGGGATCAAGACCCTACTTGATTCCGTGTGACTCTTGCAGCCTATCTACTTATTTTCATAAAAATAAATAGCAAGGATGTTGGAGCGATACCCTATAGAAAGCAAACATTAAAATTTTCCCAATGGCGTCTCTTTATCCAAGTCTGGATAAACTGTTGTAATGCGGATAACTTGGCATCACCTGTTGGGAATGGAGGGATTATTTTCAACAGGGTTTACTGCAAGCCCCGTGCAGCAGGAACACAAGAGAGCAGAAAAAAACTTTTAATGCATTGGCGAAGAACCTGTAGATCTTCGTGACTAAAACTTCCCATATCCTTTAGTATTGACAGGAGTTATAGGCCAAAATATTTAGAGGGTTAAACGTTTCTGAAGTTGGGTTGTTGTATGTTTTTCGGGCTGTATGGCCATGTTCAAGAAGCATTCTCTCCTGATGTTTTGCCTACACCTATGGCTGGCATCCTCAGAGGTTGTGAGGTCATCTCAGGTATAGGATTATATTCCCATCCCTTCAGATGAGCCAGTACCCTTATTCATGTAACCCAGTGGTTCCCAACCTGTGGTCCGTGGACACCAATGGTCCCCAAGAACTAAAACATGGCCCACAGCCTCACCGTTGTTATATCATTGTAACGAGAGCGACTGGTCTCAAGAAACCCTCTTAAAGTGCCAAGGCGACAGGGATGTCGGGAGGAGAGAGGCTGACTACCCACCAGAGCCATTCCATGTGGCACCTGGAAGCAAAGGCACATTGGTGTCTTCCTTTTTAGGCCTGTTCCTGGGGGTATTTGGAGTGCAAACTCAGAAGATTCTATTGGATAGACCACATTAGCTCTAGATTATTAAATATGGTTTTCTGTGGGCAAGCAGATGGCAACTACTGGATGGCATATGTTCAGTATCAGAAACGAACTGATGCGGTCTATCCAATGCAATTTTCTGAATCAGCAACCCAAATAACCAAACCAAATCTAAAGTTGACCAGAATCCGATATGAAATCCTTTTGTTACTAATGTTGGAGAGTAGCCCCTGGTCAAGGTGGTTCTTGGTCAAAAAAAAGATTGGGAACCACTGTTGTAATTTAATTATTATTTCATTATTTGTGATTTTTATGATAGAACCAATTAAGAACTGTCATTTATAATGAAATTTTGAGAGTTTTGTTAGAGTTCTAAAATTTTCACCAGCAGAACTTTAGTTTTGTAAGTTCTTTAGAACCATTTAGAGCCATGGATTGACCAGGCCTACTATTTATGACTAACCAACAGGATTCCTGCCAATATCTACTAATGAGTAACACAATAGAAAGCAGAAAAAAGAGCTTCTTAATATAACTATCCTTGTGCAATTCAGGAATGCCTTACTTTGGGGTCTCTGGTTGTGAACTGCACCACTGCTTTTGCTTCTCCAAGAGCAGATACGGGCACCTTAGGTGGTCATCTATAGGCTTCAAAGAGCTGTGCAAACCCAATTATTGCAACTGCAAAGAGTGCACAGTCATCACAAAGGGCTTGAAAAACAATCTTGTTTTGTCTTTTTACAAGAACTGACACTGTCCTCTAAGAATACACAATTCTGCGAAATTACATTCCAGACTCACTGGATGACCTAGAAAATGGATGAAGGATCAAGGCTGATCCTTGAATGTATAGAGGAAAGGAAGGTGCGTGAAAGCAGGAGTCTGCAAACAGAAAGCAGAACGTTGAGGAAAGGGCTGCAGATCTTATGCAAGGTTTTTAAAAATATAGGAATTGCTGCAATCCTTGACAGAATGTGCCTGGCTCAATTCTGCAACCTTACCATTCAGAAGATGGGCATTTCTGAGCTCCTCTTCATTAAATAACTCACTGAGAGTTGCATTTGCAAGTCATGCTGTGAGTCACTCAAATGTTCCAGAAGAATACTTTTGCTTTCAGTTGCATTACTCAACTTTTTCAAGGGAAGAGGAAGAAGTGTGCTTTTGCAGTCTTAGATTTTGTGCAGGGAGTCAGGTTCTGCTGTATGGAAAACAGAGATCTGGTCCTTGTCATTTTGCCTAGGGAAAGGATGCATTTTGGAGTTTTGGAGTTATGCCGTTATGGAAGTTTTGGAACTATTCGTTGGCAGGCTGCAGGAAAGCCTAACAGGTGCTTCTGGTAATATTTGGATGCATGATGATAAATGCATGTACATGTGTGTGAATGGTAATTGAAAATGTAATTCTCAATTGTTTGTTTGTTTGTTAGCCATGTAACTGTAAATCCAATATAGAATCTGTATCTCTGTATGTCTAACGTCATTCTTTGTCTAAATGTTTTTCTGTAATACTGGAAATTGCAATAAAAAGAACCTATGTTTTAAAGTTATTGAAAAGTTATTCATGCTCAACTATTGTATTTTTGCATGCTCTGCTATATTTTTTGGAGTTTCCCCTAACATAACAGAAAATCCTAACACAAACAACATTCAAAGATGATGGAATGGCTAAAAAGCCTACTACTCACCTCCCAAAGGCAGAAATTTTTCCTAAGCAGCGCACAGCGGACAAGATCGTAAGAGTTTGGTCGGGACTTCTAGAAGTACTGTCACCTTAGCTCGCAGTGACCTTTATAAACGACACTCAGATGAATAAGCAAGAGACAATTCTGGAACCTATCAAAAAGAAGAGATTTCACTATGTCATGATGATGATTTGATCAGGCCAGGTTATTTATAATCATCTTGTAATGCCATTCAAGACACTGGCAGCCGTCATGATGTATTATGGGGATGGCACAGAAGATCCCAACTGCAATCTGACCCACTGGCACAATAGTTCTCAACCTTCCTAATATACTGCGACCCCTTAATCCAGTTCCTCATGTGGTGGTGACCCCCAACCATAAAATTATTCGTGTTGCTACTTCTTAACTGTAATTTTGCTACTGTTGTGAATAATAATGTAAATATCCAATATGCAGTATTTTCATTCACTGGACCACATTTGGCACAAATACCCGATACAATTTTGATTACTGGACGGGTTGGGGGGAGGAGAGTGATTTTGTCATTTGGGAGTTGCAGTTGCTGGGATTTATAGTTCACCTACAATCAAAGAGCATTCTGAACTCCACCTATGATGGAACTGAACCAAACTTGGCACACAGAACTCCCATGACCAACAAAAAAAGGGTTTGGTGGGCATTGGCCTTGCGTTTTGGAGTTGTGGTTTACCTCCATCCGGAGAGCACTGTGGACTCAAACAATGATGGATCTGGACCAAACTTGGCACTAATACTCAATATGCCCAAATGTGAACACTGATGGAGTTTGGGGGAAATAGACCCAGACATTTGGGAATTGTAGTTGCTGGCATTTATAGTTAACCTATAATCAAAGAGCATTGTCCACATTGTCTGAAGTCCACCAACAATGGAACTGAGCCAAATTTAACACACAGAACTCCCATGACCAACAGAAAAAATACTGGAAGGGTTTGGTGGGCATTGACCTTGAGTTTTGGAGTTGTAGTTCACCTCCATCCAGAGAGCACTGTGGACTCAAATAATGATGGATTTGGACCAAACTTGCCACAAATCGTCAATATGCCCAAATGTGAACACTGGTGGAGTTTGGGGAAAATAGACCTTGACATTTGGGAGTTGTAGTTGCTGGGATTTATAGTTCACCTACAATCAAAGAGCATTCTGAAGTCCACCAATGATGGAATTGAGCCAAACGTAACACACAGAATTCCCATGACCAACAGAAAAAATACTGGAAGGGTTTGGTGAGCATTGACCTTGAGTTTTGGAGTTGTAGTTCACCTACATCCAGAGAGCACTGTGGACTCAAATAATTATGGATCTGGACCAAACTTGGCACAAATCATCAATATGCCCAAATGTGAATACTGAAGTTTGGGGAAATAGACCTTGACATTTGTAGTTGCTGGGATTTATAGTTCACCTACAATCAAAGAGCATTCTGAACCCGGACCAATGATAGAATTGGGCCAAACTTCCCACAAAGAACCCCCCTGACCAACAGAAAATACTGGTCTTTGGCAACCCCCTTGGTGTCCCAACCCCCAACTTGAGAAATGCTTCTCTAAGACCAGATGCTTGGTTACCACCATCTCACTACAGATAAAGCAGAATACATTATTTCTTCATCAGATGTCTTGTGGTTACAGCAATACCTCCAGATGGAAACGCTAATACTGTCAAACATCCTTTAGCGGTAGAAAAGATGCACTTTTGCTTTTACCTCCTTTAGAAATAAGTTTCTCTGCTTTTCGAAGCATATGTTTCCACTTAACCTCATGCAAATAGTTACCACTGAGCACTGGGAGCTATACAAAAATGTTTCTCTTTTGGTTAGTACTTTAAACTGCAGGACTGAGTTGATGAACCTTTCCTGTCAATTTTATATATGTGAGAAACCTCCCATGTTCAACTATTAAATCGTACATCTTTGAAAAACTCGTTTGATACAGGAAGCTCTGCAAAAGACTGTAAACACTCGTGATTTTCATGACGCAGTATAGAGAAGATATTAGAAATACATTTACATGTAGAAATACATGGACACAGCATATTATTTGAGAACACAGAAATGCTGGACCACACCAACAACCACCATGTCAGACTACACAGAGAAGCCATTGAAATCCACAAGCATGTGGACAATTTCAACAGAAAGGAAGAGACCATGAAAATGAACAAAATCTGGCTACCAGTATTAAAAAACTCTAAAATTACAACAGCAAAACAACAGATAGGAAACAACCAGGCACAGATTAACACCTCCCAGCAAGAGATTTTCCCAGGCTCAGGCAGGCCTTCAAATGCTAATGAAGGTGATCAGCTGAAACATTCACACCTAACTGCAGCAGGGAAGAGCTCCTTGCCCCACCCCAGCCATTCCACAGATATATAAACCAATTGTCCTAATTCCAACAGACCTCACTACCTCTGAGGATGCTTGCCATAGATGCAGGCGAAACGTCAGGAGAAATGCCTTTAGAACATGGCTCTATAGCCCGAAAAAACCCACAAGAACCTAGAAATACATTTGCTTCAGTATCAAACCACATTATTAACGTAATTCTTCAATAATTATAAAAAAGGCACAACATACCAATCAAGCTTACAGATTTCAACCTTGATAACACTTTCTGAATAAGGAGAATCTCACTTTTCTCCACATTGTGGTGGACACATTTTAAAAATCCAAATTAAGGCGTGAAAGTTCTGAATTAGGAGTTATAAATTAGTAATACCATTCCATGCCTGCTAACTCAGAAATAAACAAATGATTAATGAAAGTGTTGTGTTGTCAAAGGCTTTCATGACTGAGTTGCTGTGAGTTTTCCAGGTTGTATAGAATAGGTTGTTGTGTGTTTTTTGGGCTGTATGTCCATTTTCCAGAGGCATTCTCTCCTGACATTTCTCCCACATCTATAGCAGGCATCCTCAGAGGTTGGGAGGTCTATTGGAAACTAGGCAAGTGAGGTTTATATATCTGTGGAAGGTCCAAGGTGGGAGAAAGGACTCTTGTCTGTTAGAGGCAAGTGTGAATGTTGTGTTAGACGACACAGAGAAGCCATTGAAATCCACAAACGTGGACAATTTCAACAGAAAGGAGGAAACCATGAAAATGAACAAAATATGGCTACAAGTATTAAAAAACTCTAAAATCAGGACAGTGAATAAAGAGCAATACTCAAAAAGCAGGGGAAATGCTGACAGGAAACAATCAAGGCAGCTAACACCTCCCAACAAAGGATTCCCCCAAGCAGGAAGCAGCCAGGCTTTGAAGCTGCAAGTCCATTCAATGCTAATCAAGGTGGACAATAGCAACATTCACACTTGCCTCAAGCAGACAAGAGTTCTTTCTCCCACCCTGGACATTCCACAGATAAATAAACCTCACTTGCCTAGTTTCCAACAGACCTCACAACCTCTGAGGATGCCTCACATAGATGTGGGTGAAATGTCAGGAGAGAATGCATCTGGAACATGGCCATACAACTCACAGTAACCCAATGAGAGTGATTCTCAGCTATTTATTTATTTACCATATTTATATACCACCTTTCTCAGCCCAGAGGTGACTCAGGGCAGTTCACAGTCGGCAACAATTCGATGCCTCAACAATTATAAAATACAATTGAAACAGATTATAAATACAATTAAAACATTTACCATATAATATAAAACCATACAAAGCCATTAAAACGTAATCATCAGTGTCTCCTTACTTTATGTGCACTTAGCTAAGTGTGTATAAAGTTTAACATATTTGAGGAAAAACAGTGGCATTTATTTATGTCTATCTGTAAATATGCTATGGACTGAGACAGGTTCAACTACTATGGGTGCATCTGCACTGTTGAATTAATGCAGTTTCATACCACTTTAGCTGCCATGGCTCAGTGCTATGGAATCATGGGAGTTTTACAAAATCTTTAGCCTTCTCTGCCAAAGACTGCTGATGCCTCTCCAAACCGCAGATTGCAGGATTCCATAGGTGTGAGCCATGGCAGGTAAAATGGTGTCAAACTGCATTAATTCAACAGTATAGATGCCCCTTCAGCCATGAAACTCCTTTGAGCCATGTACTCATTTCTCAGCCTGGTGTACTTCCATGTTAAGATGGGATATAAACGTTAACAAAGAATAAATATTTAAATGACAGCGATCCCAAAACAAATAAACTCAGTCCCATTGCATCCAAAACATGAAGTGGTTTTTGTTTACCAGGGAAACAATGTTTGGTTTAGTGGTGTGTTCATCCTAATTCAAGAGCTACAGCAGGGAAGGAAACAGAGCGAGAGGAAGAGAAAGACATTCTATTTCCTGAACATGTTTTCTTCCATTTCTTGAATCTGTGCCTTTCCATGTTTCACTAAGAAAATCACGATCAACATATAACAATCATATATATATATATATATTCTTAATTTTCTTAATTTTAATTTTTATATACATATATATATAACATATATATAATTTTAATATATATATAATCAGATCTTAATTTTCTTAAATTTATATATATTAATTTTAATATATAATCTTAATTGTCTTTATTTTAATTTAATAAATTAATATATATATTAATATATATAATTTTAATACATATATATTAATTTTAATATATATAATCAGATCTTAATTTTCTTAAACTTTTAAATATATATATATATAATCAGATCTTAATTTTCTTTTTCTTTGCAAAGCTCTAGCTTCACACTCTCAATCTCCCACTAAAAACAAATGGAGATGGCTGGAGAACGGAAACCAAATAGATCAGCAAAACACCGGCTTCAGCAAACGGATGCTTCATCCAACAACCACAGAATGCATGATGCAGTAGATGGTTGTGAGAACTTCCCTTTTGTTTTTGTGGGGCAAAGAACACAAACAGAAAAAAACGTGACACTGTTCACATTCACAATGGAGGTGTGAGGAAGCAAACAAGAGATTACAAAGCAAGGGGGCATCTACACCAGGCCTGGGCAAAGTTGGGCCCTCCAGGTGTTTTGCCCAGGCATGATCTCCACTATAGAATGAATGTAATTTGACTTCACTTTAACTGCTATGCTTCAATTATATGGAAACATGGGAGTTTAGTTTTGCAAGCTCTTGAGTCTTTTATGCCAAAAAGTACTGGTATCTCATAAAATCACAACTCCCATGATTCCATAGCATTGGTTCATGGCAAAGTTTGGTCAAACTGCATTAATTCTATAGCGTAGATCAGGTATGGGCAAACCCAGGCCCTTTCCATTCTTCCCTTCCCCATGCGGCCCCTTGGGCTCTTTTCTCAAGCCCTCCTCTCTCGCACCATCCTATCCTTCCTTCCTTTTCTCTTTCCTTCTCCCTTCCTTCCTTTTCTCTTTCCTTCTCCCTTCCTTCCTATCCTTCTTTCCCTTTCATCCTTCCCTCTTTTTTGTCTTTCCTTCTCTTTCCTTCCTCCTTACTTTCCTCCCTCTCCTTCCAACTTTTCATCCTAATTCCTTCTTTCTTTCATTCTTCCCTTCCACCCTTCCGTCTCTCTCTCTCTCCTTCCTTTCTTCCCTTTTTCCTCCCCTCCTTCTTTCTCATTCCCTTCCACCCTTCCTTTCCCCCTTTTGTGTTTTCTTCCTCCTCCCATCCCTCTTTCTCCTTCCATTCTTCTCTTCCACTCTTTTGTCCTTACTTCGCTCTCCATCCTTCCCTTTTGTCCTTCTTTCCTTCTCTCTTTCTTTTATCTTTCCTTCCATCCTTTCCTTCTCTCCCTCTTTCTCCTTCCTTCCTTGCCTTTCTGTCCCTCCTTCCCTTCCTTCCATCCTTCCCTTTCGTCCATCCATCCTTCCTTCTCTCCCTCTTTCTCCTTCCTTCCTTCCCTTTCTGTCCCTCCTTCCCTTCCTTCCATCCTTCCCTTTCGTCCATCCTTCCTTCTCTCCCTCTTTCTCCTTCCTTCCCTCCCTTTTGTCCTTTCTTCCTTCCCTTTCTGTCCCTCCTTCCTTCCTTCCTTCTCTTTCCTTCTCATTCATCCATCCTTCCTTCCCTCCCTTTCTTCCTTCCCTTTCTGTCCCTTCTTCCTTCCCTCCCTCTCTTTCCTTCCCTTCCTTCCATTCTTCCCTTTAGTCCTTCCTTCCCTCCCTTACGTCCTTCCTTCTTTCCTCCCTCCCTTCCTTCCCTCCCTTTCTGTCCCTCCTTCCCTCCCTCTTTTCTTCCCTTCCTTCCATACTTCCCTTTCGTCCATCCTTCCGACTCTCCCTCTTTCTCCTTCCGTCCTTCCTTCCCCCCTTCTGTCCTCCCTCCCTCTTTCCTTCCTCCTTCTCTTCCTTCCCTTTTTATCCTTCCCTTTTGTCCTACTTTCCTTCTCTCCCTCTTTCTCCTTCCTTCCTTCCTTCCATCCATCCATCTTTCCCTCCCTCCCTTTCAGCCTTCCTTCCTTCCTCCCCTCCCTTTCTGTCCTTCCTTCCATCCTTCCCTCCTTTCCTTCCTTCCCTTTCGTCCTGCCTTCCTTCTCTCTTTCCTTCCTCTTTCCCCTTCCCCCTTCCATTACCTAGCAGGGAGGGTTTGCATGGGGGCCTCCACTTTAGGAAGCCTGCCCATTCCTGATGCAGGTGCACCCAGGACCCTTCAACGAGACTCCCTCATGATGCGCCACTCCCCTCTCAAACTTCCAGCTGGAGAACTTCCCTCCAGAGCCTCGCCAAATCAATTCCATCGCATTGGTTTCTGTTAAAGCGGTGCCACACTTCATTCATTCTGCAGCGGAGAGGCTCCTCTTGTTTCAATAAATCACAACAGCAATACATCCCAAACTCTGGAGGGCAAGCAAAAGAAAGGAAACCTAGAATCAATGCAGTTTGGCACCACTTTGAGCTTTGATCTGAAATCATGGGAGTTGTAGTTTTACAAGGTCTTGAGCCTTCTCTGCGTAATAGCATCGGTGCCTCACTAAACTACAAATCCCAGGATCCCATGACATTAATTGACAGTGGTGTCCAACTGCATTAGGTTATTGTAGGTTTTTCGGGCTGTAGGGCCATGTTCTAGAAGCATTCTCTCCTGACGTTTCGCCTGCATCTGTGGCAGGCATCCCCAGATGCAGGCGAAACGTCAGGAGAGAATGCTTCTAGAACATGGCCCTACAGCCCGAAAAACCTACAACAACCCAGTGATTCCGGCCATGAAAGCCTTCGACAATACATTAAACTGCATTAATTCGGCAGTGTAGACGCACCACTGGGGGAGAATTCAACCCGGCATTGACTGTAGCCATACCTACATTCTGAAAACCTAGTTTTGTCTTTTTTCAAGGGTCTCCCCCTCCTTCCCAAAGGACAAACCAAGCCCCAAACACGCTTTCAGGCGTGGAAAGGGAGCCAGGAGAGAAACAACGCGCATACTTGCTCAGCTGGGACCGGGAACGCTCCTTCCGAACTCCGCCGCCCGTGTGAGTTTGTTTACTGTACGTCCAGACTTAAAAGGCTGCGCGTCACGAGACCGAAGTTTCCCTTTCGGTTTTGCTCCCCTCCTCCCTGTACAATATTTATCACATGGGATTTTCCCAGCATTGGCTGACATGGGGATAAACTCAAGGCTCTCCTCAAAACAACCCAAGAACGTGCTTGGCACAAAAAGTAATTCTACAGTGTAGATGCAGCCCTTGTTTTTGCTTTAGCAGGCATGGGCCAACATTGGTCCCTCCAGTGTTTTGGACTTCCACTCCTACAATTCCTAACAGCCTTTGGACTACAGTTCCCAGAAGCCCCCAAGCCTGCATTCCAATCTTGGGAGTGGGATGAGCTCCCGCTGTTAGGCCCAGCTTATGCCGACCTAGCAGTTCAAAAACATGCAAGTGTGAGTAGATCAATAGGTACTGCTTCAGCGGGAAGGTAACGGCGCTCCATGCAGTCATGCCGGCCACATGACCTTGGAGGCGTCTAGGGACAACGCAGGCTCTTCGGCTTGGAAAAATGGAAATGAGCAACACTCCCCAGAGTCAGACAAAACTAGACTTCATGTCAAGGGGAAAACCTTTACCTTAACACGAATATTGTAATATATAATGTAATAGCAGTAGTAGTAGTAGTAGTGTGTGTATCTATATCTATATCTAAATGTAATGTAATGTAATGTAATATTCGTTTGTGGGATTAACATAACTCCAAAACCACTGGGCAAATTGACACCAAATTTGGACACAAGACACCTATCAGGCCAACAAGTGACCATCATTCATCAAATCATCGAAAAACACAACAGAAGAGACTTAAAAAGCCAAAAAACAAACATTACAAAGCATGTGCAAAACAACACATATATACACAAACACAAATATATTCACACACACAAAACACATATACACAGACTGGGCCACAGCAACACATGGCAGGGGACGGCTATATAATACTGTGTTATGCTAATAATATAATATATTGTATATACATATACTTTTTTTATTTACTTACTTAGGCGATCCCACGTTGTCCGAGTAGGATGTCTTCCAAGATGGGTATACTGGTAATATTGATAATATTATAATGTAATACAATCTATATAAATAAAAATGTAATGTAAATGTAATAATATATTGTATATACATATAATATTTATAATATTATAATGTAATGCAATATAATATTACTAATAATAATATGATACTATAATTATAAAGTTATATTACATGTAATATTACTAATAATCTATATAAATAAAAATGTAATGTTCGTTTGTGGGATTAATATAACTCAAAAGCTACTGGACAAATTGACACCAAATTTGGATACAATACACATATCACAATGGAGAACCTTCTCACGGGCACTCCAGAGGCACTCCAAGTGGCCAGCTTCGGGTCAAGGGACATTTAGCATAATCCCAAGTTTTTAACTTTGTTTGTGGCTTTATTTTGTATACATTATAACTGTATTCTCAATCTGCTTCTGACACGATAAATAAATAAATATTCTGTTTCTTTAAAACTAGAGCTGATGGGAAACTGGTGCCATTTTTAGAATCTGGAGGCCAAATATACACAAAAACATTTGAGGCACCAAAATGTGTAATTAAACCCTACAATGTACACTGTTATATAACAATTAAATAGCCATATTAAAATAGAATAGTAATGAACAGAAGCCCAAATCTCACTGTTAACTGCAACCAAAGTGCAACAATGGTTAGCTGTATTTTCCTACATGTCGACTCGCCGTTCAACAACGGATTTAATGTGTTTACTCTCTAAAGCAGGCATGGGCAAACTTCGGCCCTCCAGGTGTTTTGGACTTCAACTCCCACAATTCCTAACAGCCTACCAGCTGTTAGGAATTGTGGGAGTTGAAGTCCAAAACACCTGGAGGGCTGAAGTTTGCCCATGCCTGCTCTAAAGCCAACAGAAATCTGCCCAACACGATTGTATTATATGCCAATCCTATTGATATCAATCATAACAACATTTCCTGTGTTGCAGAAAAAAACACTGTGCTGCAAAACAAAAAGCTTAGAATAAATCTCAAACCACTCTAGTTTCTCACCCATCCCTTTCTTTTCACCCAAGCACACTCTTACTCTATTTTTCCACCTCTTCTTAGTATAGTCAAGGTTTCTGGATCACCCGAATCCAGCAGATCTTCTCTCTCCTGGATCGCCACTCTTATCTCCGTTCAGACCCACAAGCATGTTTAATTGGTTTGTCTATCATAGGGAGCATCTACACTGCAGAATTAATCCAGTTTTCTAAGACTATGTAAGGAAATTTTATTTTTTTAAATGATAGTGTAAAGGTCAATAGGCGGTGGGAACCGATAACAGGTTGGGAACATCCTGCAGTAGATAAGACATGGCCGACAGATGTATGCAAAAGATAAATTGGGTTAATTAACAAACTAACAAGAATTTTACTTCTGTAAACATGCTTTGCAAGGGTATTGGGTTGCTGTTGGTTTTCTGGGCTGTATGTTCATGTACAGAAGCATTCTCTCATGACGTTTCGCCCACATCTATGGCAGGCATCCTCAGAGGTTGTGAGGTCTGTTGGAAACTAGGCAAGTGGGGTTTATATATCTGTGGAAGGTCCATGGTGGGAGAAAGAACTCTTGTCTGCCTGAGGCAAGTGTGAATGTTGTAATTGGCCACCTTGATTAATGCTGAATGGCCTTGCAGCTTCAAAGCCTGGCTGCTTCCTACCTGGGAGAATCATTTGGGAGGTGTTAGCTGGCCCTAATTTCCAACAGTACTCACAATGGGTTGTTGTAGGTTTTTTTGGGCTATATGGCCATGTCCTAGAGGCATTCTCTCCTGACGTTTCGCCTGCATCTATGGCAAGCATCCTCGGAGGTATTGAGGTCTGTTGGAACTAGGAAAATGGGTTTATATATCTGTGGAATGACCAGGGTGGGACAAAGAACTCTTGTCTGTTGGAGCTAGGTATGAATGTTTCAACTGGCCACCTTAATTAGCATTTGATGGCCTGGCAGTTGTTTGGTGTGGCTTGTTAGTGCCTGGGGCAAACTTTTGTTGAGAGGTGATTAGATCCCCTGATTGTTTCCTCTCTGTTGTTTTGCTGTTGTAGTTTTAGAGTTTTTTTAAATACCGGTAGCCGGATTTTCTTCATTTTCATGGTTTCCTCCTTTCTGTACTCACAACCTCTGAGGATGCCTGCCATAGATGTGGGTGAAAGTAGTTTACTCTTTGTAGTTCAGAGCAACATATGAACAGTGGCATTGATTCACATAATGTCCTTTTTTGAGAGATTTAATATGGTCTTTCTTTGTGCATGTGGAGAATCTTCCTCCAGCAGCACATGAAGTAAGAGCACACTCCAAACTCTGCCTTTCTTTTCTTCTCTCTCCTCTCTGAGCACCTGCATAGCTCAATCCTGAAAAATGTTACAGTATCCAAAAGTCCCAGGCTCAGCCAGCTCCCTCGGATTGGCCCAACTAATCAGCTCCATGCATCTTATTTTACAGTTGACGCACACACATTAACTGATTTCTTACATGCTCCAACCGAGAATGCTCCTGGAACATGGCCATACAGCCTGGAAAACTCACAGCAACCCAGTGATTCCGGCCATGAAAGCCGTCGACAACATTTTATACTAGTATTGCTTGTAACTGTAAATTGAGCTACCTGCTTTCGTGCACCGGAACATCAAGTGGGCTCCTCACTTGTACAACAGAAAATAATGTCTTCCTTTCTTTCAAAATTCCAGACTTGGGAGTTGTTTTTTTGTGACACCACATTAACAGCCATTTCTCAATACAATGGGATTATGGGTTTTGTAGTTCGGTGATGCAGCAGCACTCTTTGGCAGAGAAGTTTAATTAGCTGTACAGTGTACGCACCCACAAATAGATCCCATACCTATCATGCCCTATATCTACCACTCTGCCCTCTTCCCCCATTCCCTCCCCACAGTCCTTCAAGTTTATTCTAGCACAGACATGGGCCAACTTGGGCCCTCTAGATCAGGGGTCCTCAAACCAAGGCCCAGGGGCCGGATGCGGCCCTCCAGGGTCATTTACCCAGCTCTCACTCAGGGTCAACCTAAGTCTGAATCTACTTGAAAGCACACAACAACAATCCTATCTCATCAGCCAAAAGCAGGCCCACACATCCCACTGAAATACCAATAAGTTTATATTTGTTAAAATTGTTCTTCATTTTAATTAGTGTATTGTTTTAAAGTGTTTTTTGCACTACAAATAAAATATGTGCAGTGTGCATAGGAATTCATTCATGCTTTTTTTTCAAATTATAATCCATCCCTCCAACAATTTTGTGGACTATGACCTGGCCCTCTGTTTAAAAAGTTTGAGGACCCCTGCTCTAGATGTTTTGGAGTCCAACTCCCACCATTCCTAACAGCCCCAGACCCCTTCCTTTTCCCCCTTAGCCACTCTGGAGGGTGGTGCTCATCTCCATTTTTAAGCCGAAGAGCCGGCGTTGTCCGTAGACACCTCCAAGGTCATGTGGCCAGCATGACTGCCTGGAGCACCGTTACCTTCCCACAGAAGCTGTATCTATTGATGTACTCACATTTGCATGTTTTCAATCTGCTAGGTTGGCAGAATCTGGGGCTAACAATGAGGGCTCATCCCACTCCCCGGATTTGAATTGCCGACCTTTCGGCCAGCAAGTTCAGTAGTTCAGCGGTTTAAACCGATGCACCACCAAGGGGGCTTTGTATTAGTATATTTTAAAAAATTCCTTACCTTCCTTTCTTATGCTTCTCAATCCTAAGACCAATAATGTTGACGTCTTCTTTGGGTTTGAGACTGCTTCGTTCTCTTTGTTCAGTTGCATTGTGCTAGTGGCTCCCATTTCAAAGGGGCAGATTCCTTTCTGGGCCTTTGTCTGAACTGTAGAAGCGTCCTTACTCTCCAAAAGATGTATTAGTTTGGAAAGCTGATTTCAAGTCAAGCACTAGCACTCACCAACCCCACTAACATGAGCGTCGTTGCTTGTTGTCAGTGCTCTTGTTTTATGAAACAATTGCATGCTATGCTTGTGATGTTCCAGTGTTTTCTGCATTGTCCTCTTGGTTTTTGAAAGAACTGTAGTTTTCCTCCCAAATAAATAAAATGAAACTTCAGCACTGGTTTTGTTCAGAAAGGAGAGGTTAACCCTGGGCAAGCCTTTCAATGTTTCTTTAGCTTTCATTACAATTCTGCAATCTGTATATTAAGTCATATTTCCTTTTTATGTACTTCCTTTTTATCCCAACCGAGGAATTAGTGAAAGCTTGCTCTTTAAACCACTTCTCTTAATTGGCCCTTATTGTCAGTGGATCTTTATAGACTGGATATCTAATCTGTTTTTGTTTTGTTTCATTCAAAACAAACAATGAGTGGAAACCAGTAATTATATGTCCACTGAGAGTTGGCAAAAGCAACCAGAGGACAAAGTTGAAATACTGTAATGCTCTGATCAGAATCAACAGGAAGTTCACAGGAATGGCTCACTTACTTGTGTATTGACTACATAGGAAGCTTTTGCCTGTGGGAAAGGACTTTCCTGGATAAATAAAGTAGTTAATGAAGCTCTATTTTAACTTTGCATCCAAATTGTTCTCCAATACAAGGGGACAGGTAGAATTGAGGCACAAATGCGCATGGATGAAAGCCTTCTCGCTTTGTTTGTTGTTGTTGTGGATCTTCAGATCAACATCGACACTGAAATACAACACCACCTGAGCTCTGCGAGTGCAGCATTTTTCCGAATGAAGCACAGTGTGTTTGAGGACCGGGACATCCATAGGGATACCAAGGTGCTTAGAATCATAGAATCAGAGTTGGAAGAGACCTGATGGGCCATCCAGTCCAACCCCCTGCCAAGAAGCAGGAATATTGCATTCAAATCACCCCTGACAGATGGCCATCCAGCCTTGTTTATAAAGCTATTGTCTCCCCAACCCTGCTATATGCCTACGAAACGCGGACTGTCTACAGACGTCACATGCAACTTCTGGAACAATTCCATCAGCGCTGCTTCCGGAAAATCCTGCAAATATCTTGGGTAGACAAGCGGACAAATGTCAGCGTGCTGGAAGAAGCAAAGACCACCGACATTGAAGCAATGGTCCTCCGCCATCAACTCCGCTGGACTGGCCACATTGTCCGGATCCCTGATCACCGTCTCCCAAAGCAGTTACTCTACTCCCAACTCAAGAATGGAAAATGGAATGTTGGAGGACAGGAAAAGAGATTTAAAGATGGGATCAAAGCTAACCTTAAAAACTGTGGCACTGACACCAAGAACTGGGAAGCCCTGGCCCTTGAGCGCTCTAGCTGGAGGTCAGCTGTGACTAGCAGTGATGTAGAATTTGAAGAGGCGCGGATGGAGGGCAAAAGAGAGAAATATACCAAGAGGAAGGTACATCAAGCCAACCTCGACCGGGACAGCTTTCCACCTGAAAATTGAAGCCCTCACTGTGGGAGAACATGCAGGTCAAGAAGAGGGCTCCACAGTCACCTACGTACCCATCGGCCAGAACACCGAACTTGGAGGACAATCCAAGTTCGTTACTTAGGGATCGCCTAAGTAAAGTCAGATCATCCCAAACATTTGGTGCCCTATCACATCATTTAGTTGGCTAGGTATTGTTGAAGGCTTTCATGGCCAGAATCACTGGGTTGTTGTGAGTTTCCCAGGCTGTATTACCATGTTCCAGAAGCATCCTCTCCTGATGTTTCACCTGTATCTATGGCAGGCATCCTCAAAACCTCTGAGGATGCCTGCCATAGATGCAGGCGAAATGTCAGGAGAGAATGCTTCTGGAACATGTGCATTAGTTGGCAACGTTTGTTCAGATTTATTGCTACTGTACTCCTTTGAGGATGAGAGAGTGCATCTACATTATAGAATTGATGCAGTTTGACACCACCTTAACTGCCATGGCTCAATGCCACAGAATTATGGAAGTTGTAGATTTACAAGGTCTTTAGCCTTCTTTGCCAAAGCATGCTGGTACCACACCAAAGTACATCTACAAGAATTCCATATCATTAATCCATTGCAATTAGTGCTGAAAAAAACCCCAGATTAATTCTACAGAGATGCCCCTCTGGTCTACAACTCCAAGCACTACAAAGCACTGTCCCTTTCGCTTTCTATATGTGGCTGATACAAATGGTTGAAAACATTAATGTTTTTAACAATACCCATACTGTATATATTTGATTAGCTTGTTTTCATTTCTGTTTCACATGTGGGATACATACCTGTCTTGTCTTGCATCTTGTGTTTTATTGCTGTTTCACATCTGTCTCGAAGCTTTCTGTCCTCACTCTGTAATAAATTCCTCCCCCCGTGTAACACTTTTGATAGTAGGTGACATTGATCTTTGCCTTAGGAAGTTTATGACATTGTACTTTATGACCGAGTTGTGGCGCAGCTGGTTGGGAGTCAGCTGCATGAAAATCACTACGAATTCGATGCCAGTCCAGGTCGGAGTAAACTCCCGACCATCCGTCTAGGTTGCTGTAGATCTTTGAAGCCCGAAAGACAATTGTATCTGTCAAGTATGAAATGTAGGTACCGCTTCTGCGGGAGGCTAATTTAATGAATTTACGACACCATAAAAATCACCAGCAGCGTGCAAAAGAATGAGGAAGTACTCCATCGGTGTCACAAGTGGACGGTGAAGCGACAGCTCCCCCGGTGGCCGGAATTTAAAGTATACCCTCATAAAGCTGGAAAGTTAAATACCCTCTGTGTGTCTGTCTATATATGTTGTGTGTCTATGGCATTGAATGTTTGCCATGTATATGTGCATTGCGATCTGCCCTGAGTGCCCTGCGGCGTGAGAAGGGCGGAATATAAATACTGTAATAAATATGTTAATCTGTGAAGTAGCACCAGACTTTTTTTCTGAGGAAAACAGAGATACCCTTACGTGTAATAATCCAAACATGAATGTGTCAGGAGCATATTATAAAATGTTATTATGACAGATTCTAGTCCGGCCCTTTCACACCACACAATTACATAATGTGAAATACCTCTCCCTAAATGCCAAATCCCTGGATTCCACAGGATAGAGCCATGCCAAGTTCAAGTAGTTATTGTGGCAGTTGAGGTGGTTAGTTGAAACATTCTTATATGTTCAGACCGAGATTCCAAGGATGGTTTTAAAAACCCATTCATAGTCCCAGTGCACTCCTGCCTGCAGAGCAGAACTACGGGGGAGTAGTGTTTTCTTCCTTTGCTTCCTATCCACTGAACCTATTTTGAACAATTTCTTCGTCTTCTTGGGTGCAATGGTGTTGACCTTTAAAGCCCTAAATGGTTCCGGCCCAAGCTACCTATCCGACCGCATCTCGGCCTATGAACCCACCAGGACTTTGAGATCTTCTGGGGAGGCCCTGCTCTCGGTCCCACCAGCATCACAAGCACGGCTGGCGGGGACGAGAGATAGGGCCTTCTCGGTGGTGGCTCCCCGGCTGTGGAACGCCCTTCCCACAGACATTAGATTAGCACCATCTCTAATGGTATTCCGCAAAAAAGTAAAGACCTGGTTATTTGTGCAGGCGTTCGAATAATTAGTGCAATGACTGGCAATGACATAGGAATGGCACAATGGATGACGAATCTGGATCATGTTTTTAGTGAAGAGACGCTAGTGAATGGTTATTATAGCAATTGTATACTAACTGTGTATTAGATTGGTTATTAACTGTTTTATATTAGTGTATTAAATTTTGCTGTGTCTTGTGTCCTGTGAACCACTGTGAGTCGCCTCTGGGCTAAGAACAGCGGTATAGAAGTAAAGTAAATAAATAAATAAATGGGAAGTAAATGCTTTATGGCAGGCATTTATTTTCCCTTGCCCTTGAAAGAAATTATAGTGGAAGATTAGGGGATTGTTTATACTACTAAAATAGTCTGAGTATCACACAGATTATTCGGATCTGGAGGTTAATAACATGCTGCTGTCAACACCGCAAATTTTTAATTTATATCTTCTAACCCTTGAATTGGCATGTTTTAAACCATTGTGTGGCAAGACTGCAAACCAAAAGGTTGGCAGTTTGAATCCAGAGAGCAGGGTGAGCTCCCATCTGTCAGCTCTAGCTTCTCATGCGAGGACATGAGAGACACATCCCACGGGATGATAAAACATCTGGGTGTCCCTGGGCAATGTCCCTGCAGTCAGCCAATTCTCTCACACTAAAAGCAACTTGCAGTTTCTCAAGTCTCTCCTGACACAGAAAAAAAAGCCTTTATTTGGGAGCAAGTGGTTTACTCCCCTGTGTGTAATCTTTGGTGACATGCTCCTCTCCTCTGGCTCCACTCAATCCTAAGTAAATCACCTCTCCCCACTCTGAGCAAGGTTTGTGCTATTCACAAAAAATAAAAGGGTTGTCTAATGTTACAAAGCGTACTCTCCAGAAATTAGCACTGGACTTTCTTTTTAATGGTAATAATTACCACCCCAGGAACTTGTCTTGCCCCTTTCCCCTGAAGCCAGCCTGGTGTAGATTGCACACACATTACAATACATAGCAACCGGCTAGATTATCCTGGAAACTGCAGAATTAGAGGTGAGTTTTGGTTTGTTGTTGTTCATTCGTTCAGTCGTCTCCGACTCTTCGTGACCTCATGGACCAGCCCACGCCAGAGCTCCCTGTCGGCCGTCACCACCCCCAGCTCCTTCAAGGTCACTCCAGTCACTTCAAGGATGCCATCCATCCATCTTGCCCTTGGTCGGCCCCTCTTCCTTTTGCCTTCCACTTTCCCCAGCATAATTGTCTTCTCTAGGCTTTCCTGTCTCTCTAGGCTTTCCTGGTATCTTTTTGGTATCTTGCCTAAAATAAATGCTTTCACTGCTAAAGGGGCCGTGCATTGTGTGTCAGGGTCAAGGCAACTATGGGTTGGGTACAATTTACCGCTGTAGACAGATCCCAAGTGGGCTTTGAATCCTACAGATCCTCAATTCAGCCCTTTTTAATTCTTGTGATACCAGCACTCAAACATTGTGGAGGTATGAGTTAGGTAAACATTCCTGTGATCATTGAAGGCTTTTATGGCTGGAATCATTGAGTTGCTCTGAGTTTTCCAGGCTGTATGGCCATGTTCCAGATGCATTCTCTCCTGAAGTTTCGCCCACAAGCCCATTCCATGCTATTCAAGCTGGCCAATTGCAATATTCACACTTGCCTCAACCAAACAAGAGTTCCTTCTCCCACCTTGGACATTCCACAGACATATAAACCTCACTTGCCTAGTTTCCATCAGACCTCACTGTCAGAAATATTAAAAATTAACTAGGTAATTTTAATTACAAAAATGTGAGTCAAGCACTGAAAAGGGTTAAATGGGTGCAATGACTCAGCAAAAGCTGTAGCTCTACAGTTGTGCCTGTAGCTTAGTAGCCCTCAGTGTTTGCAGACCTCAGTGAGAGAGGCCTCAGTATGGGGTCGCCCTCAGTCTGTGAGAGATCTCTGTGGGAGAAGGGCCTCAGTGTGTTAGTAGGCCTCAGTATGAGATTGCCTCAGTGTTAGTTGCCCTCAGTATGAAGAGGCTTTAGTCTAAAAGAGTCCTCAGTCTGAGAGGTCTCAGTGTGAGGTAAACCTCAGTGTTAGTAGGCCTCGGTATGTGAGAAGCTTCAGTGAGAGAAGCCCCAGGATGAAGGCCATCATGTGTGAAAGCTGCTGCGTGTAAAAAGCACTGTGTAACTTCGATGTGAAAAAAGGCTCTGTGAGAAGGAAGCTGTTTATCTGCATGGGAAAGAAGCCCAGTGTGAATGCAAAGAAGGAAGCATAAAGAACTCTGTGTTATGAAAACCTTGTTCTTGTAAATAGTGCAACCATATTGTTTTGCTATAAAGAAAAGCTTCCTAATGGGGGAGATAATATTCGTCTGTGTGTTTTTATTCTTTTTATATTTTTGGGCTACTAGTGCTAGGTCACACTCCTGCTAGTAAGTTACTCTGCTGTGCATTAATGAGGAGGGTCTTTTGTTAATAAGCCCACTCGCTCAACACACACAACCTCTGAGGATGACTGCCATAGATGTGGGCAAAATTTCAGGAAAGAATGCACAGAAAACTCACAGCAACCCATTCCTGTGATTTCTTGGACAGCCACCAAGGCACCACAGGAATGCAGCCTCTATGCCAAAATAAAGTTTTTGAGGTCATCCCTATGAGTAGAAATTGTCTTGACAACTGGAAGCGACACTAAACCACACGTACATTGTTATTTCAACAGCGGTAGGCAGATGTTGTCCACAGTTTCTGGTTCTCTTTTATATTCTTATCAGTAGTCGAGGCAACTTAAAATTTCCATGAGAAAATCTTAATTATCAAGAGATTTCACTGTTCTTTTTGAAGGCCTATATTTTGATTTAAATTGAGTGAAAGAACAGGTACACCGGGCCCTCATAATTACTGTATGCATATAGACTCCTTTTAGATTTTAGGTTAATTATGCTCAAATTAAACATGGTAGTAGTGGGAGATTTGGACTCCCTTCCAATTTTCAGAAGGGTGAATGTAGGCTAGTCTTATAGACCGTGACTTGAATTAGCCCTTGAATTGTGTGGGAAAACCATTAATAGCGGGTTAAACTGCCAGCTGCAAAGTAAATGTGCCGACTGGAAGTTTGGCAGTTCAAAGGGTCAGGGTGTTAGCCCTAGCTTCTGTCAACCTAGCAGTTCGAAAACAAAAAAAGGTGAGTAGATCAATAGGTATTGATTTGGTGGGGAGGGAAAAGGTGCCCATGCAGACATGCTGGCAATTAGATCAGGAAGGCGCCCACGGACAGCAGGCTCCTCCTCGGCATGAAAAAATGAAACAAGAGCACCTCCCCATGGCCGAAGTTGAGGACAGTCTCCAGACAGCGGAGATAAAAAGGGGGAAGCCTTTACTTCTGTCTGTGTAATTTTTTTTGCCTTTGTTGTTAATTGTATAATGGCATCAAATCTTTGCCATATATATATTCTGTAATCCACTCTGAGTCCCTAGGGGAGATAGAGCGGAATATAAAGAAAGTACATTATTATTGTTGTCGAAGGCTTTCATGGCCGGTATCACTGGGTTGTTGTGTGTTTTCCAGGCTGTATGGCCATGTTCCAGAATCATCCTCCCCTGACCTCACAACCTCTGAGGATGCCTGCCATAGATACAGGCGAAACGTCAAGAGAGAATGCTTCCGGAACATGGCTAGAAAACACACAACAACCTATTATTATTATTATTATTATTATTATTATTTTTACTGACACAAAAACACAGCATTTCACAGCAAATGAGATCTATATGCTGGATTTCGTATCACAAAATCACAAGTCGAACACTTCCCAAGCGTCTAGGACTGTGTGATGTATTATTATTATTATTATTATTATTATTATTATTATTATTATTATTATAACAAGCATTTTGGGTTGTGTTAATTGATTAAGAGAGTTTGTGTCTGGAATTTAGCAATATTGCTCTACATGAATCACAGTCATAGGGAATGATACTGCTGTTAATGCTTGTATGGGGCATCTTAGAATCATAGAATCAAAGAGTTGGAAGAGACCTCATGGGCCATCCAGTCCAACCCCCTGCCAGTTTAAACTGTGCTTCCAGTCACCAATTGAGCCATGTTCCTCGGATGAGAACTTCCATAATTTATCCTTATAGGCTCAACGTTTTCTCTTATGATGACAGCCAGAAGGATGCATTTAAAATTTGTCCAGCAGAAACGTAATCTCACTTACCCCCTTTTAAAAAGTTTATCACATTATTTTTAAAAGTGTCCTTAAAAGTAAGATGAAATTGAGAAATGAAAACCTGTTTCCCTGTTAAATTTACCAACAAGATCTTTTTTTTGGAAAAAGCAATTCCTATTTCAGTTTTGCTTTTATCTGTCACAGCAGCACTTTTGGATGAAGTCCCAGAAGGTTGATTCCATGTCTGTAGGCAGGGCAACTGCTCTATGCTGAATACATTTTTCTGTATTTTCTTTATCAATACAGTCAAAGAGCTGGAAGCTATGAAATCTGAAGATATCACCACTAAATTGGGTCTTTGCAGTGTTATGTGCTGCCTTTAGAAAAAACTTGCATGTGTCTCTAAGCATGGAAAGAAATCCTCTCATTTGCAGCTAAAACATCTTGCATTGAAGTCTGGCAATTCAGGCCCTCACTTTTCCGTCGCTTAGAAATAAATTTGCTCCCACTTTGACACAGTGAAGCTTTTGAAGTCACTTTTGTCTGTGCCTGTGGTAATGTTGCAGAACTGGATGCTTCTCCATCTTTGCAGTGTTTCAGTGAATTTGTCTTGTGGGGCCCTTTTGCCGTTGGGAGTGTAGCCAGGCGCAGTCTGCACAGACGAAGTAAATTAACTGTGATCTCTTGAGCAACAAATCCACAAAATTACCACATTATAACTTCCGTGTGTATGCCAACCAAACGAAGCTTACAATAAGTTTATCAGGTAGGGCATCCTTTATAAAATGTATTTGTATTAGATTTTATAATCTATTTCCATGCACTATTTAGTCAACCAGTCATTTACAATCCTTGGAAAGGTAATGCTAAAGCAATTTACTTGCTGAAAATATTGATATTGATTGCTCAGCACATTCAGATGTTATACACAGGTGCAGTGTTACTGATGTACAGAATCCACTTCTTCCTAGCATTGCCTGCTATCACCCATCCTTTTAGTGAATTGGGATTGTTCCTGCAAATATCATTGTTATAGTAATCTAAGATCACCTTCACCAGGGTTGTTGCTTGAACCATAAGTGCTCTCACCTCTCTGTCCTATATCCCTTCTACACTGCCCTATATCTAAAGATCTCCTTATCCCAGATTATACAGTAGTGGAGACTCATATAATCAAGTTCTGAGCAGATAATCTGGGATGAGATCCTGGGATATAAGGCAGTGTAGATCCAGCCTGTTGTCACCTGTAATACCTACTCTTCTATCCATTCCTTCCCTTCCCTGTGTCTTTACCAATCACCCAATCTAACTTCTGCCCAGATAAACCATATACTGGTGAGGAGATTACATGAGACAGCTCCTCATGGCAACTCTTTCTGAATTTGAATTTTCTCCAGGTCACTTCAAATCTTTAGGAATGTTTAGGGAAAGTTTGCTATAACATCTGATCCCGATGACTGTGGTGTGTTGCCATTTCCACATAGAATCATAAAGTGGAAAGAGACCTCGTAGCCATCCAGTCCAACCCCCTGCCAAGAAGTAGGAAAATTGCATTCAAAGTACTTGAATTGCTTTTTTCAGTCTGTTCTCCCCTCCCTCAACTGGGTTTCATTCAAATGTCTTAGATTACTTTTCCCATTAGCCTTGCATATCATGATTAATGTTAAGGCTGGAAAGAGCTGCTGGGACAGTTGTCTATGGGTACCTCTACACTGCAGAATTAATGGAGTTTTACAAGTCCCTTAGCCTTTGCCAAAGAGAGATGATGCGTCACCAAATATAGACTTGAGCCATGGCAGTTTTTTTTAAATCTCAGAAGCAACTTGATAAACTGCAAGTCACTTCTGGTGTGAGAGAATTGGCTGTCTGCAAGGACGCTGCCCAGGGGATGCCTGGATGTTTTGATGTTTTACCATCCTTATGGAAGGCTTCTCTCATGTCCCCACAGGGGAGCCAAAGCTGACAGGGGGAGCTCATCTATGCTCTCTCTGGATTTGAACCTCCAACCTGCTAGGTCTTCAGTCTTGCTGGCAGAAGGGTTTAATTCATTGTGCCACTGAGAGCTCCATGCCATGGCAGTTAATGTGATGTCAAACTGCATAAATTCTACAGTGTAGATACATCCTTTGTTGTGGCACCTCCAGAAAAATCTGGAGTGTGGAGTGTGGATTGAAGTCCTCTTGGATGTAGGGGAAACATCTTACACCAAACGCCTGTGACACCACTGCAAAAGCTCCAAGACTTTCAGAAGACACCAAGTTAACTGCATAGGGCCATCCATTGTTCTAAGTGATCCCCGTTTAACACTGTTTCATATGCACCAAGCAACAGATTCTAAAGAGTCACAGAAGAATTCGTATCACAGCTATGTTTCATTTATACAATATTTTGACAACGTTACCGCTGAAGAAACACATCTCCAGTAGCACCATAAAGCCAGGAATGGCTGCACAGATTTTTTTTGTACTAAAGTGCACGAAGATAGATAATTTTAGAACTGATTCATGCATAGGGACAAGATTTGTGTGATAGCCATTTGTGGATTATCTGTGCAAACAGAAAATATCTTCCTTCAGTGCCGTAGTGCCTCCTGAATAGAAATGTAGATTCAGAGAGTAGATCAGCATGGCACTGCACATTTTGAAAGCATGGCGAGGAGAATTGTGCATGACAAAAAGGAGCAGCATGGGAAGTGCAAGCTACTCCACTTTAGATCGAAATCTTTCACCTCATAAGTTACCTTCAAGTATTTGAGCCTGTATTTCAGTTTAAACAGGAATCATTGTCAGGCTGGACAGAAGCATCCAAATTTGCACTGAACAAGGCAGTTCCTCTTCACTTACCGGTGTTCACTTAATGATTTGGAATGCTGATATTTTTCAGGGGATTGCCCATACTTTCTCTCTGACACCAAAGGCAAGGAGAGCTGTAAACAATCTTGTGTATGAGAGGACCCATTCACTCTAAGGCCTTTAAGGCAGTCTGCACTGTTTCTGTCAGGTTTAGTATAGCCTGGTGCAGACCACTTTTTTTCTTTTCTTTCCCCTCCATCTAAACTGACGTTGAGGTTTTCAAGGAGACCTGGGATCAAAAAGAAAAAAAGAAACAAATAAATTGCAAGCCTACAAAGATTTACTAATTCCAAATATCGATTTGAGGTACTATTCTCTCCAATGTTCATAATACAATTCTGCTGTGAGATATTAATGAACGAATGCATTTGGAATGAGGAATTCTGACTCCGTACACATGAAGTGTTGATGCATAATAGACAAATTACCACTCTTAAAAAGCAACAGCAGAACAAATCATGGAGAGATTAATAGTTTCAGCATAATGTTCAGAAATGCCAGTCTGGCTTCTCTTTCTTTGAAAAAGCAGTCAAATAATTCCCATTTTGCTCTGTGTTTATTTTTAATTGGGCAAAAGAAAAGCCTAAGTGCTGGGTCATGTGTCCAGATGTCCTGTGGAACCAGTCATTGATACAATATCCATGGGTTGATTAGCTGTTCTCAGCTATAGCAGAATCAACCTTGTAACATCGTCTGGAATCCCAGCTTATTGCAACACAAGCTGTACCATTCAGAATTAGGATCAAGTTAATTAAAGAATATCTCTTGACTTTGTTGTGAGTCTCTTTAAAACCATCTACTGTTGATATAGTGGACTAGGACTGTGGGAGAGCAGGATTTGAATCCCTTCTCAGCTATGGAAATTTACTGTGGACCCTGGGCAAAGCCTCAGGAAAGGGTGAAAACAATCCTCCTCTGAACAAATCGTTCCCACCTCTCTTTCCATAATTCCATAATCAGCCGCCCTGAGTCCCCCCTCGGGGGTTGAGAAGGGCGGGGTAGAAGCGCGCAAAATAAATAAATAAATAAAAATACATGGTCAAGAAGTGAGGAGAAATTGATTCATTCTAAACTATCTCCTTATAACTGTTTTTCAACTAATTCAGTATACTTGATTAGAAGTTCCTCACTTAATTGGCTGTAATAGATTTGCTGATGCACTTAATGAATTAATTGACAGTGTGTTCCTGGTATTGGCCTTATAATTGATTGGCTGCTCCTGATTCAACTAATAAACACCAACATTGATCTGACATATCTACCTGGATTAATTAATTTGTTAAAAAATGATATATAGTGTTAATTAATTCATCAGTTCTGTTCTCACCTGTCATTGCTGGGATGTGATTATGATAGTTATATTCTCTGTCATTATGCCCTTTGAATCAGGCATACTCTTCTGCCCTCAAAGAAAAGTGCAGTCATTTTTCTTTGGGGGCAGAAAAGTATATCCAACTGAAAAGGCGTAATAACAGAGAACATAACTCCCATAAGTGACTGGAAAATTAGATATAGGGCCTCATAACACGTCAAATCTCCTCTGTTTCTACACACTTTAAAATTGGAATTCCACAGAGGCCATCACATGGTGTAAGGACACTTCCAGTGGGACTCTGTGGGGCTCATTTTCTGCAGCGCATGGAAACAGACTGAGTCTTCGGGAGTTGGGCATTACCCAAAGAAGATGGGGAAAGGATGTGGGATGGCTGGCCATCCCAGAAGACGGACTTTGGCGGTAGGGAACAAGGTAAGACAGTTCCCTCTATTTCCCCCCACTATGGACTTCATCCCCGGCTCATGGGATGAAGTCCATAGAGAAATCTGGCTTGGAAGTATAGAATAAATGGGGTATTGGCTTCCCACCTTTCCCTTCCCAGTTCAGGCCCAGTCTACTTCCATTTTAGGAAGCCAGTAATATTCCCTCTTCAGAAGCCCTTTCCTTGTCAGCCTGACAAAGTTGCACACTCCTTACAACCTTTGCCCAGGGAAAGAAAGCCTATCTCCCTGCAACAAGTTAATTTAACCACAGACAGAGACTTGCATTTATCAGGGTATTCAGTAGATAGTTCTCAAAATCAGTGTAACACCAACAGGAACATGGAGACAATGACTTCAAAGGGGATCTCCACTTTTGTATAAGACATTTAGAACAGCATTTTTAGTGATAAGACCTCAGTTCATGAGATAGCCACTGTTTGCTGAAACAGAGGAAGAAACTGGGATGGAGATAGCTTCTCTTTGAACAAAACCATGTATTTGTTTTGCACCAATTTCTTTCCATTGTCAGCAAAAGCTTTGGTTACACTTCATTTAGTCGAGGAGCAGTCCTTACAGAACAAGGGTCAATCCCAGGAAAAGGGAATAATAAAACAACAGATTTGGAATAGGTTAGTTAAGGGGCATCTAGTTCAACCCCAGTTAATGCACAATCTGAAGGCCAGCCAGCCTCTACTGAAAATATCTCTAGCAAAGGACAGTTTACAATTTTCTAAGATAATCTGTTCCATTTCAAAACAATATCTATTATCAGGAATTTTCCCCACAATGTTTTCTCTAAATCTGTTTCCCCCCCTAACAATTTAAATCTTGTGGTTTAATTGTATTTGCTGGAGAACAAATGTATCCCATCTTCTCTGTGACCCTTTCAATCACAATTTGGAGCTTCCAACAGGTAGATTGGAAGCAAAATTATCTAGGTGGTTTGGAAAGCCTGATCTCAGGAAGAGGTGTTCCAGGATTTCAGCAATACACAAATTAAATGATGTATGGTAAGGCAAAGCAAACCATCCAGTTAGATAACAGATTAGAATTCCTTTGACCAGGGTTATTTCATAAGAAAAGCAAACAAGGGCTGTAAAACTCATGTTTTGCAAGTAATGCAACTAATTCCATCCTGTCAGTTATTTTAGGTGTCTATTCCATCTTTATCATTATGTCCAAGTGGGATCGCAGACTTTTAACTCCCACAGATTACAATCAAGACTGCGGAATGACCTGCTGGAAGAGTTCTGACAGCTAAATCAACGATCAGAATTGAAGTCACAACTGAAGACCTTTCTCTTCCGGAAGGCCTACCCAGTCAATTTTAAACTGAATTTTAACCTGCATTTTATTGGTGATGGTGTCTGTTCTTGTTGTGTGTACAGGCAGGACCCAAGTTACAAACAAGCTAGGTTCTGTAGGCTTCTTCTCAAGTTGCATTTGTATGTAAGTTGGAGCAAGTATGGTACATTTTTAAAGTGCAACTCCAGTCAAAATATATGTTTTCCGTTTCGGATAGCATAGGGAAATGTTAAGACCCCTGTGGCTTTTGTTTTGTTGTCTGTGCCCCTGTTCAGAAGATTTCACTTCACTTCCTGTCCCTGTGACAACTGGATTTTGAAAATGTTGGGTTGTAACAGAAACAAGGACTAGCGAGGATACTTTTCCCTCATGCTAACTCTCACAGGAGTGAATTTCCCCTCCTAGAGGTAGATTTCTTCTCATTTACTGTTGTTCAGCCCTGTTTGTAACCATGAGTTGTTTGTAAATCAGACATTGTAACTTGGGGGCTGCCTGTATATGTATATGTATTTTAATAATGTTTTATCTGTCCGTTTTAACCATGTACCCCACCTCAAGCTGTAAGGAGAAGCGGGTAACAGATAAAATCATCACCATCATCATCAACATCTAATCCAATGGTTCTCAACTGTTTTTTGACCAGGGACCACTTTGGTCAGAGACCATTTGACTAGGAACCATTTGGCCAGGGACCGCTTTGACCAGGGACCATTCTCCAACATTAGTACCAAAAGAGTTAAAAATCTGTTTTTGGTCAACTTTAGATTTGGTTTGGTTATTTGGGGGGCTGATTCAGAAGAGTGCATTGGATAGACCACATCAGCTCTAGTTTCTGATGCAGAACATATGCCATCCAGTAGTCGCCACTTGCTCCTCCACAGAAAACTGTATTTAATAAACTAGAGCTGATGTGATAGTAGAAATCTTTTGTGGGTAGTCAGCCTCTCCCCTTTCAAAATCCCCATTGCCTCAGCACTATAAGAGCGTTTTGCGAGACCAATCGCACTTGTTCCCACGTGGTTTCGAGGCAATGCTGTAGTAACGGTAAAGTCGCAAACCATGTTTTCGTTCTTGGGGACCACTGGTGGTCCACAGGCCACAGGTTGGGAACTACTGATCTATTCAATATAATTTATAATAATAAACTAAACTAATTGTTGCACTTCTTTTAGAGTTGCATCATCATCAAGAAGTGCAGCAATGTAGTGCTTTACATTTACTCCTGTTGAAATTCATTTTGTTAGCTTTGTTACAGCTCTTCAATTTGTCAAGCTAATTCTAGATTCTGATTCTTTCAAAAAGTTTATCCAAAGTATGAAGATGCCATGTTCTAGAAATACTCAGATTGCTTAATTAACAAAGGTGATTCAGAGACACCCTGATAATCTCTTTGTGACATCACAGCAAACTAAACAATGCCATCAAGAGAAGAAGTTTGGATGGACAGACACGACTACAGATTAAAAGAATAATCATGGCCCAACTTTGATAAGGATTTTTGGATGACAACAGTTATCAACACGTCTTTTGTTAATGATTTCAAATATGCTAAAAAAAACACCTTTGATCTGTGGAGATGTCTTCTCTTTGCAACTTGCAGCTCTTTCAGCTTTACACTTCTCTAACCTCCAGATTGGAGCTCTGCTGTATGGAGAATTAAGACGTGCTCCTTGAGCCAGGGCTATATTTTGTAGTTCTTTTCCTCCCAGCTCCAAAGTGATATAACCCCTTCCAGAGTGGTTTTCTCCATTAGTCTGCGACAAAGCCATGGAACTGGAACAGATGAGAGCCATTTTAATTTATTAATAAGTAAAAGTACCGTATATTCCGGGGTACTAGACAACTTTTTAGGCATGTAAAACCTTATAAAATTTTGGGGGTCATCTAGTACGCCGGGTATAAAAATAAAATAATAATAAAATAACATTCTATGGCTGCTTTGGCCTCAGGCTCCCCTCCTCCTCCTCCGCCTTGGCTCATGGCAGCCTCCCGGGCAGGCTCCCTGTCCTTCCTCCCTTCCTGGCTGGCTTCCTTGCTCAGGCCCAGACCTCCCCTTTGTTGGCGACCGGGCCCCTGGGCTGCTTCCTGCGCTGCTCAGGCCACTCTCCTTTCTGTCCAGGCCTCGCGAGAAGTGCCTCTTCTCCCGCGAGACAACATTGTCTCACGTGAGAAGAGGCGCTTCACACGAGGCCTGGACAGGAAGAGAGAGAGCGGCCTGAGGAGCGCCGGAGGCCCTTCTGATCAGGCCGCTCTCCTTCTTCCTGTCCAGGCCTCGCAAGAAGCGCCTGGTTTGGGGAGTCATCTTAAATGGCAAGTATATCCCCAACTCTCTATTTTTTTTGTTAAAGTTGGGCGGTCGTCTTATAGCCCCAGTCGTGTTGTACCCCGGAATATACGGTATATTCAAATATAGAATATAAGAAAATTAACAAATAAAACAAATCAATTGTTGCAAGAGGTGATTCCAACATGGTACATAAAATGTTATGTATTATGGTACCTATTTGAATGTATGTCTTCCTATGAATTTGCTAGAGTGTTAAGATCTTCTGGGGAGGCTCTACTCTCAGTCCCACCCTGTCGGAAACGCGATTGGTGGGAATGAAAGACAGGGCCTTTTCAGTGGTGTCCCCTCAGCTATGGAACTCCCTCCCCAGTGAGATCAGATTGGCCCCTTCCCCTCCTGGTCTTTACAAAAGGGGTGAAAATTTGGTTATGCAATCAGGCATTTGAGTAGTGCAATATGGTTCCAGCATAATGTAGCAATGTAGGATGACGCCAGGACTAGGTACTATATTATTATTATTATTATTATAACTTTATTTGTACCCCGCTAGCATCTCCCAAGGGATTCGATGCGGCTTACAACAGGCCGGAGCCCAACACAACACAGTACAACAATACAATACATAGCAAATAAAACAGTTAAGGCAGAAAACAATAGCAATAACAATACAACAGGACATTATTAAAAACTGAGCCGGCCGGAGTAGGGTACAGGATTAAAAGTGCTGAAAGTGTCGGAGGGATATGGGATTAAAGTATACGTGCGGTGTGCGTTGAGGGTGATCTTGACTCTACTAAAGTGCTTCTGGGCTTTGGTAGTGGGGTTCCTAATCTGAGAAGGCACGTTGGAACAGCCAGGTTTTCAGGTTTTTTCTGAAAACCGCCAAGGTGGGGGCCTGTCTGAGATCTTTCGGGAGGGCATTCCAGAGGCGGGGGGCCACCACAGAGAAGGCCCTGTCCCGCGTCTCCACCAAACGCGCCTGCGAGGCGGGAGGGATCACGAGCAGGGCCTCTCCTGATGACCGGAGCGAGCGTGTGGGTTCGAAGACTGTGATGCGGTCTCGCAGGTAGGATGGTCCCAAACCGTTCAGGGCTTTGTGGGTAAGTACCTGCACCTTAAATTGGGCTCGGAAAATAAACGGCAGCCTGTGGAGCTCCTTGAACAAGAGGGTTGACCTCTCTCTGTAAGGGGCCCCCGTTAGCATCCTGGCTGCTGCCCGCTGGACCAGTTGGAATTTCCGAGCCGTTTTCAAGGGCAGCCCCACGTAGAGCGCATTGCAGTAGTCCAGTCTAGAGGTGACTAAGGCATGGACCACCCCAGCCAGATCAGCCTTCGCGAGGTACGGGCGCAGCTGGTGCACAAGTCTCAGTTGTGCAAAAGCCCCCCCGGCCACCGCCGACGCCTGAGCCTCAAGCGTGAGCGAGGAATCCAGGAGGACTCCCAAGCTGCGGACCTGTGGCTTCAGGGGGAGTGTAACCCCGTCCAACACAGGTTGCCACCCTATACCCCCGTCTGGTTTGCGATCGACCAGGAGGACCTCTGTCTTGTCGGGATTGATCTTCAGCTTGTTCGTCCTCATCCAGATAGACACAGCGGCCAGGCACTCGTCTAGCACCCGAGAGGCCTCCTTGGAATTAGGTGGAAAAGAGTAGTAGAGTTGTGTGTCATCTGCGTAGAGATGGCACCCAACTCCAAAACTCCGGATGACCTCTCCCAGCGGTTTCATGTAGATGTTAAAAAGCATGGGAGATAAAATAGAGCCTTGCGGGACCCCACAGGTCAAAGCCCAGGGGTCCGAGCAGGCATCTCCCAGCTTCACCATCTGGGTTTGTCCCTCCAGGAAGGACCGGAGCCACGACAGAACCGTGCCCCCAAGGCCCATCCCAGAGAGGCGACCCAGAAGGATACCATGATCGATGGTATCGAAAGCCGCTGAGATGTCCAAGAGGACCAGCAGGGTTACACTCCCCTGTCCAGTCCTCTACGGAGGTCATCCACCAAGGCGACCAAGGCTGTCTCGGTGCCTTGACCAGGCCTGAAACCAGACTGTGCCCAATCCAGGTAATTGATGTCATCCATTGATGTCAAGCCCTGGAGCTGGAGGGCGACCACCCGCTCCAGCACCTTACCCAAAAAAGGAAGGTTGGAAATCGGTCTGTAATTGTTCAGCACCGTAGAGTCAAGGGATGACTTTTTCAGGAGTGGACGAACCACAGCCTGTTTCAAGCTAGATGGAAAAATCCCTTGATCCAATGATGTGTTAATGATCAACACAAACCAATCAACCAACCCCTCCTTGGCAGATTTAATAAGCCAGGATGGGCAAGGGTCTAGAGCCGAAGTGGTCGCCCTCACAGCCCCAAGAACCTCCTCCACGGTCTCAGGAAGAACAAGCCGAAAAGAATCCCACAAAATTGGACAAGCAGATGCCTCAAGCAGGTACTATGTTTTAAAGTTTTAATGATATTTATATGTTTTAATTTTTTTTATTGCTTATATATTGTATTGTCTGTATATTGTTGAATTGCAGCAACAAATTCTGCCAAATTATGTAAGCCGCTCTGAGTCCCCTTCGGTGTGAGAAAAGGGAAATATAAATAAATACATAAATAAACAGTTGCTTTTCTGCTTCTAGGTCCTTGGGAGGTTTGCTATCAATGGCCCCAAAATAAAAAGTCATGTGGCCAGAAGTTCACTTCTGCTTGTGAAAAACAACTATTATTTGATGCAAAATTCTGCAACAGTTAACAGAGCTCTTGCAAACCACTTAAATGGGGGGAATTTCCAATCTTGTAATGATGCAATTATTAACAGGGCTCTTATAGCCTATTTAAAAGGGGAATTCCCATTTTATTAGGAGAGGATTAGAAAAGTGTCAATGTAGGGAGTCTGAAGCAGTCTGGGATGTGGTAATTTGTCCACTCCTGGCCTAAGTAAGCAAAACCTTTTAGGCAAAACCCTAGAAAGCATATATTCACCCTGTAAGTGCTAATCCAGTATTACCAGCAGAAACAGATAAGATTTATGACTGCATATGTACGGTATGTGTGTGTGGGCCTTCAAGTCACCTGTCACGTTATGCAACCCCATGGATTTCATAGGCAAGATATACGCGGAGGTGGTTTTGCCAGTTCTTTCCTCTAAAATATAGCCTAAAGCATCTGCTGTTCGTTGAAGGTCTGCTGTCCAAGTACTAATCAGAGCTGACTCTGCTGATCTTCCAAGAGAGAATAGGTATCTTTAGAGTATTTAAACCTGTCTGCATATGACAGGAAGAAAATAAATTCATATGAAATGTGATGGTGGACACCATGGACTGCTTAAAAATAATAAATGGATAGGAGAGCAGGACGCATGTGTTTTTAAATATATATGTGTGTGCATGTCTGCAGAAAAGACTCCATTTTATATGTCTTAACTTTACTAGTAATGTTACTTTTAAGACAGTATTCATCACCTGCAGTTTTAAGCTCTTGCATTAAAAGTATGTGTGTATAAAGAATCTGATGCCTATAAATCAGAGTCAATTTTTATTTGAATTAAAGCTGCTTAACTGATTTATTCATCAAAGTTGTTAATTAAATTTATAGTTTTACGGAAAAATTACAGTACAGTTCACAAAGATAAATAACAATACAATTCCTGTCCTAAGGCTTATAATATAAAGCTTGTTTCTTGCAGATGAAAGTAGAACAAGCATTAAATTAAAAATTACTACTATTCTATATTCACCCCTCCTGCCCCCAAAGCACTCATCCTCACTACTGAAAACAGAGGAAAATGTTACATTACATTATTTCCATACTATTTGAAAGACAAGAACAGACTGTTAATAAAATCTGAAGCAAGCTTCACTGAGGTTAATGAGACTTACTCTTCAATGAATGCGTACAGAACTTCAGCCTGAAAAATCTACAAGAAAAAGTGCTAATCACAAACACAAAATTTTCCTACCTTGGATGTCTCTCCACATGTATTAGAGAAGCTGTAAGTAAAAGAGAAAGAAGTATTACATACCATACATAAAAAGGTAAAGGTTTCCCCTTAACATTAAGTCTAGTCGTGTCAAACTCTGGGGGGTGGTGCTCATCTCCATTTCTAAACTGAAGAGCTGGCATTGTCCATAGACACCTCCAAGGTCATGTGTCATGACTGCATGGAGCATTGTTACCTTCCTGCTGGTGCAGTACCTGTTGATCTGACATTTGTATGTTTTCGAACTGCTATGTCAACAGAAGCTGAGGCTAACACCATGAGTTCCCCACCCCCACCCCCACCCCGCTCCCCAGATTTGAACCGCTGACCTTTTGGTCAGAAGTTCAGCAGTGTCGCAACTCAGGGTAGTTTTCCCCTTGCTCAAAACACCAGCACACACCAAGGCTGTAGTTTTGTAGTTTATTGAGAAAAAGCAAAATCAAAACAGAGAAATAAAGATGCAAAGGTTCAATAGGCAAAACTGAGTCTTAAATGCAAAGGCAAAGTTCCCAAGATCCACAGGAAAATAACATGAAGCATAATCCCTTAGCAATGGTCAAACAAGAGTCCATGGCAAAAAAGGTAAAATCAGGATCAGAATCCCAGTCTCCAAGAAGCCAGAAGCGTTCCGCAAAAGCTAAGACAATTCCACAGAAGTTAACGGGTAAGAAGTTACATTGGACTGACAAGAAATGCCTGTCAGCTACACCATTAAATAAGCTTCCCAGACATGACAGCATTGCGTTAACCTTTGGCTTCCCTCTTGCTAGCAAGGTGTGTGCTTCTGCGAACCCTTAATTGCAAACGGTCCTGTCTGCTCATTAATTCACCATTATCTTCAAGGCTATATAACTCCTTATCTCTGTCCAGCTGGGCCAGATCACTCTGGGAACCGAAAGGAGTCTCCACCTGCACTTGTGGGATTTCACTGTCTCTAAGGCACTTTCCTTTCCCCGGGGAACAGGCTTGCTGTTTCTTCTTCAGAAGGCACAATATCAGCCCCGCCTGGAGCATGTACAGGAATCTGCAACCCATCAACCTCCTCGTCATCCTGCAGAAAGTCAGGCTCAGGCTCAGAAGGCCCAGGCCCAGAAGGCCCAAACAGTTCAGTTTCAGACTCAGAATCAGACTGAGCCACAACAAGCAGCTCAGTGGTTTAACCCACTGCGCCACCAGAGGTACATACATAATACTGGAAATATTGTGTTTACAAGTTGTAGTCTTCCCATAATAAATTTTAATTTCTCTGAAATGTTTGCTATCAGCTCTGATCACTAGGACTTGGTGTACTACTGAAATATAAAACTCCCACTTTACAGCTTCCACACACTGCTCTTAAGTTCTAATACAAAATCTCTTACAATAAAGTTCAGACATTCTAGATCGTAAAATAACACCTTCAGTTTCTACACATTGGACATATATGTGATTTTCTACAATGCAAAAGAATGGCAGAGTCAGTGTGGTATAGTAGTGTGAATGTTGGATTATGACTCTGGATACCATGGTTCAAAACCCTGCTCAGTCATGAAAACCCACTGGGTGACCTTAGGCACTCAGTCCCTTCTGAACAAATCTTGCTAACAAAATTCCATGATAGGTTCACCCTTGGGTCAACATAAACTGCAAATGACTTGAGGGCACAACAACAAAGCAGTAGCCCTGGCTGAGCTTGTAAATTCTTCTTCAAATAAAGAGGGAAAAAGTTAGCAATTGATGAACTGGTCCACAATACAGTGTGTACTTTTGAGCAGGGCTTTTAAAAATGTGGTTCCTGACCCCAGATGGGGTCCCCTTTACTCAAAGTTGAGGTCACACCAATTGGAAAGCAGTAAAAGTTTTCTGAATATTATTCAGTGGCTGTTTCAGGCATTTACACGAATCTATTGTGGAGTGTTTAGAGTTAAGTCTGCAGAAGATGCTTCAGGAAATAGGAAACTCGGCTGACAAAGCACAGCACTGACAAAGCTGTTTAGCAAGCTTTGTCAGTGCTGGTTCGTAATCAGTAAATGTTTGATTTTATACCTATTTTATAGACCTATACCTGGAGAGTCACATTAAAATTTCTCAGGTGGAAAAGGGTTGCAAGTTTAAAAAGTTAAAGAAGTTCTGCTTTGGAGGATGCTGTGATCTGTAAAATCATCTAGTTTTAATCCTGGATAATGCACCAGCTGACATCCATCGGGAAGTAGCAGCCTGTAATGAAAGGACCAAGGCATTGACATCTCCGGCTCATCCTCTGTTCGGATATCAGCCAGCATGCCAATGCCTTAAATCAAGAAATAGCTTTCTAAGATCTACAGAGATACTCACAGGAACACCTCAGCAAGCAAGAGCCCAAAAGTGGCAGGCTAAAACCACAATCAATGCCTGATGCCAGATGAGAAATTTCCCCCTGGGCACACAGAAAACTGGGTGACTTGGAAAGTGCTGAACAGACTGCTCTGGCACTACAAGATGCAGAGCCAACCTTAAGAAATGGGGCTACAAAGTGGAGTCCACGACATGCGAGTATGGAGAAGACCACCTATTACAATGCAGTCTGAGCCCTGCCACATGCACAATGGAGGACCTTCTCACAGCAACATCAAAGGCACTCAAAGTGGCCAGCTTCTGATCAAAAGAAATTTAGTATAATTCCAAGTTTTTAACTTTGTGGTTTTTCTATACATTGTAACTGTATTTTCAATTTGCTTCTGACAGGATAAATAAATAAATCCTGGATAATACAATGAAATTGCAATTGTGTTCAGACAGCTGAACCTGAAAAAACCTCAGGTAAATTACATAGCTAGGAAAAGTTACAGTTTTGTACTACAACTGTCAAAATCTGCCCACCAATATGATTAATGCCAGTTCTGAGGATTATCATTTGGAGCAGGCTGGTCTAGTCTCCTATTGCTTGTTTTTGAAGAAAGATATTATGTATTCAGCCTGCTGGCTGTAAGCCAACCTGCCTAATATGGAAAACCCCTGTTGTTCTCACCGTCAGATTGTGGCCAGACTGAGGTGACTCAGTGCTGAAGGGGCAGAGTCTGCATGTCACCAGATGTCTTTGGACTCAGTTCAAAAAGAGGCCTCTTATTCTGCACGTCTTTCATTCCAGTAGGCCAGTGGTTCTCAACCTGGGGTCCCCAGATGTTTTTGGCCTCCAACTCCCAGAAATCCCAGCCAGTTTACTAGCTGTTAGGATTTCTGGGAGTTGAAGGCCAAAAACATCTGGGGACCCCAGGTTGGCATTTAAGTAGGCATTTAACCACTTTGTTAACCACTGCAGTAGGCATTTAAGTACTTTGTTAATTTGATGTGCTTTTTCTTGGTCATGGGAGTTCTGTGTGCAAAGTTTGGTTCAATTATATCATTGGTGGAGTTCAGAATGCCCTTTGATTGTAGGCAAACTATAAATTCCAGCAACTACAACTCCCATATGACAAAATAATTTCCCCCCAACCCCACCAGTATTCAAATTTGGGCATTTGGAGATATCTGCGACCAAGAAAACCTCCTTAAAGGTCATAGAATCATAGAGTTGGAAGAGACCTTGTGGGCCATCCAGTCCAACCCCCTACCACGAAGCAGGAAAGTCATGTTCAAAGCACCCCCAACCTCTGTTTAATAGCCTCCATAAGAGGAGCCTCCACCATGCTTCGGGGTAGAGAGTTCCTCTGCTGAACAGCTCTCACAGTCAGAAAGTTCTTCCTAATGTTCAGGTGAATTACTTTAGTGATACCTCTTTTATTGTTTCAAAGGTACAGTGATGGCCACATTCAATACTAAATTTAGATCCTACAATGGAAACATATGGATGCCTGGGAGTACTAAAAAATATGGGTGAGTTGACATTTCCCTGCATGGATTTATCATTGAATCTAAGGCTGCCGCTTGCCTCTTTGAACCGTTTGGCCTTAAGACTTTTGTGATTCCATTTTTGCAGAAACTTCAGTATGTGACTAACTTGAAACTGATCTCTATACCAGTCCTTGTAAATCAGTGGTTCCCAACCTTTTTTTACCCCTTTGACCAGAGATCACTCTCAAACATTAATACCAAAAGGGTTAGAAATCAGTTTTTGGTCAACTTTCGATTTGGTTTGATTATTTGGGGTGCTGATTCAGAAAATTGGATTGGATAGACCACATCAGCTCAAGTTTCTGATACAGAACATATGCCACTCAGTAGTCACCATCTGCTCGCCCACAAAAAACCATATTTAATAAGCCTCGGAACTATAAGAGACCAATGTATTGTCGAAGGCTTTCAGAGACCAGCCGCTCTCATTGCAATGGTGTAGTAACAGTGAGGCCTTGAACCATATTTTAGTTCTTGTGGACTACTATAAATCATCCAAGTCAAGTTACATATTCCCTGTGTTGATTTCTTTCCTGATGCTAGTATTGTGGTAGCTGTTTCTTCCTCTATTCACTGACAGCTTGTTCATCTTCCCTGAGATGCCAATCATTTCCTGAGGCTCCAAGGTTATTTGCTGTGCCCGCTCTCCCTGCCTAGTCGCTGAATGTGAACCAGCTCTGCTCCCTGCCTTAGAACATACAAACCCAATTCAGTGACCTGAAGCAACACTGTGAGTTTTTTCAGTTGACTCACCCTGAGAAACCAGTTCTATACATTTCAATAACCCTAGGTAATTTTTAATCAGTTCCTTTACCTTTTTAATTGCCCTTTCATCTTGTGGTCAATCTTTTCCTCAAGATTCTTTAGCTGTGACTGAGGCGGTCCTAAAAGTCCCTCAGAATTCCTTTCATTAATTGAAATATTCCTTTTAACTTCGTGTTCTCAGTTATTTCAGAGACTTGGTGGGCAGCAATAATCTGAACAGGGCTATTTTTTTTAAATGCCATGACCCCCATTTTACTGAATTATAGTCAGAGGGACAGAAAACGTATAGGGCTTGAGTCTTCTTTTTCTGTCTTACTGTCTTACTTTCTCACTGTCCTCATCTATTGCCTTTCTCTTTTTCTGAACAACTTCTATTCTTTATTACCTCTGTTAGCCATTCAAAGTGTTAGTGAAAGGAGAACCTGCCTGGCTGGCAAGGCAGAAAAATATATAAACAGGGTGACTCAACAGAAAAAGCAGAAAAGAACTTTGGTCTTTAGAAATCTTGTATGGTCAGGATTTCTAAAGGAGTGGATTACTCCTTCATTCCACCAGCAAAATACTGTTTTAGAGGGCCTTGGACAAATCCTGACCTGACTCATTTTCTTATTGCAGATATGATTTCAGAGCAAGTAACAATGGTAGTGCATGTGTGGTAACTTCAAGATGGTCTTCCGCAATATGCTTTACATTGGGTTAGGTAAAGGTAAAGGTTTTCCCCTGACATGAAGTCCAGCCGTGTCCGATTCTGGGGGTTGGTGCTTATCTCCATTTCTAAGCCGAAGAGCAGGCGTTGTCCTTAGACACCTCCAAGGACATATGGCCAGCATGACTGTATGGAGCGCTGTTACCTTCCCACAGAAGCGGTTCCTATTGATCTACTCACATTTGCATGTTTTCAAACTGCTAAGTTGGCAGAAGCTGGGGCTAACAGCAAGAGCTCACCCCACTCCCTGGATTTGGACCAGTGACCTTTCAGTCAGTGAGTTCAGCAGCTCAGTGGTTTAAACCACTGTACCACCAGGGACTCCTTACATTAGGCTGCCTTTGTACCAAGTTTGTAAATTCCAATTAGTTCAAAACACAGCAGCCAGACTGGTTACGGGGACAGCCAAGAGTGAGCATATTACACCCATATTTAAGCCACTCCATTGGTTGCCAATTTGTTTCTGGGAAAAGTACAAAGTGCTGATTTTGACTTCTATGTTTTAGGTCCAAGTTAACTGCAGGATCATCCCATATAATTCGCCCTGGACACTTCTGGAGGACGCTTACTTCAACCAGTCAAAATCCAACTGCCGACTGTCACTCAGAGGATGTTTGCATCAGCTACCCCATGACTGTGGAATGACTTGCTAGAAGAGAGGCGACAGCTAAATGAGCTGTCGGAATTTAAAACACAACCAACGACCTATCTCTTTTGGCTGGTCTACCCAGTCAATTTTAATTACTAATTTTAAACTCACATCTTGTGTTTATTACATTTTAATCTTTGCTCTGTGTATTTTAATATTTGTATTTCATAGAAATGTGTTTTATATATTTTATATAATCTTCTACGATTGTGTGTTTTTAGCTATGTTGTGCCTGATTTGAGCCACAAGGAGAGCTGGCTACGAAACGAAACAACAACAATGGCTGGAATAACCGGGTTGTTGTAGGTTTTTGGGCTGTATGACCATGTTATAGAACAACAACCCAGAAACAACAACAACAGGAACAAATAGCTTGGTAGTCTCTAATGTCTTACAAACAAGTTTTTGGGGCATTGACTTTTTGCTAGTATGAAATCTCCATTCAGTCAACCCAGTTATATGTTCCCTTGTAGAAGAAAATAAAGGTAAAACACAACACTAATCCTGTATGTTCTCTATTTGCCACCCCTCTCAATATTCAGATACTTACTTCTACGCTGGATCTTTGCTTCTTTTGTCATATTTTCCACCCGAGGAAGCCGGCAACCAGAAAATGCCCCATTTCTTCTTGGTGTGTTGCACATTTGGTTAAGGATGGCAGGAGGCAGGAAAACTCTCTGGGAGATCATGTTCTTCAAAGGTTGCCCTAGGTCCCAGCCAATATCTACTTGCAACAAATATCAGACCCTTTTACATAGAATGTTACACTTGATCATCTTGTTATAAAAACAAGGACTGGAAAAAATGAAATGTTATCCTTACTCCTACACTTAAGATTAGTACCTGGATTAGCTGATTAGCTCTCTTTCCAGGCCACAAAACACCAGACATGTTTACATTTGAAAAGAGTTAAATGAATTGAGGTGTATACATAAGAAATGAAAGATAAGTTCAAAACAAAAAGATATATATCTATATCTATATATCTATCTATATCTATATCTATATATCTATATCTATATCCCACATTTAAAATTCTAGTCAATTGCAGCGACCATAATTCTGGAATTTACAATCTTGATTACTATGATACCTGTTTTTTATGCTTTTTAGATGACATCCTTTGTAAAAAATATAGATTCTATACATTTCAATTTTTAATTGCACTGTCTATAAATGGACAGTTATAATCTACTTAGATAATGATATGAATAATAGGTATTATTTACTTACTTAATTCTTGGTCAGGAAAATAATGGCTGAGATATTGGATTGTGTATTTTGTTGATTCATCTGGCATAGAATCTGAAAGATGGAAAGTAACATGAAAGAAACAAGAAGACAATTGATTCACTGAGTGAATTGTTCCATGAAAGGATAATAATCAAATCTCGAATTGGAATTACATTATCTATTAACAAGAAAGTATTAACAAGAAAGTATCTCTAGACTGAGGGTTAAGGAATAAACATATTGATTTGGGCACAAGCTTTTGTGGACTATTGTTCAGTTCTTAATCTCTTCTGGATGGCTTCTATGTCTTTTAAAGGCTTACGTATCTGTTTTGCACCTGTCTTACATTGGCAGGCTCTGTGGTGCAGTAATGTGACTAAAATCTTTGGCAGTATAAAGATGTAACAGATAGTCTGTTGAACAGTTGATGTTTATTTCTTATGACTTTTTAGGAGAGTCTGCAAAAGGACTTTGGGTCCCTTTGTGTAAGTTTGATTGTAGTAGATTTTTCTGAACTTACTGTGAACTGTACCCCACTCTTGCTACAGCTACCATGCCCTGAAATATATTTAGTTTTAAAACATGTCACTCAGGTTATTAATAGAATGTAGAAAAGAGGAAATTTATATAAGAGATGAGGAAAAGGGAAAAGATTTGCTAATCTCTGACAAGATACTGGGAATGCAATGGTCTATCTATCTTCTATGTATATAACCAAAGTGAAAACATGCATGTATGTAGACTAGATACTTTTGTATTTTTCAGGATGGCTCCCACATCAATAATAATAATAATAATAATAATAATAATAATAATAATATTCTCAGTGGTGGCCCCTCAGCTATGGAACTCCCTCCCTAGGGATATTAGATTGGCCTCATCACTTCTGACCTTCCAGAAAAAAGAAAAAAAACCTGGCTCTTTGAACAGGGTTTTGGAATTGCAGGGAAATAAACTAATATGGAATTATGTAAGTTTGAAACACAGAACGGATTATTTTTTTTATTTTTTTTATTTGCTTTATTTCTATACCGCATATTTCAGCCCAGACAGGCTTAGACGATGCTACTGGAAAATGTGATTAAGAGGAAGACACTGGATATTTTTATGTTTTTAATAGCTTTGCATGCATTTTATAATGTTGTTTTAAATGGGTTGTTGTAGGTTTTTTGGGCTATATGGCCATGTTCTAGAGCAGTGTTTCTCAACCTGGGGGTCGGGACCCCAGGGTGGGTCCCGAGGGGGTGTCAGAGGGGTCACCAAAGACCATCAGAAAACATAGTATTTTCTGTTGGTCATGGGGGTTCTGTGTGGAAAGTTTGGTCCAATTCTATTATTGGTGGGGTTCAGAATGCTATTTCATTGTGGGTGAACTATAAATCCCAACAACTACAACTCCCAAATGGTAAGGTCTATTTTCTCCAAATTCTACCAGTGTTCACATTTGGGCATTTTGAGTATTTGTGCCAAGTTTGATCCAGATCCATCATTGCTTGAGTCCACAGTGTTCTCTGGATGTAGGTGAACTACAACTCCAAAAACTCAAGGTCAATGTCCACCAGACCTTCCCAATATTTTCTCTTGGTCATGGGAATTCTGTGTGCCATGTTTAATTCAATTCCATCATTGATGGAGTTCAGAAGGCTCTTTGATTTAAGGTGAACTATAAATCCCAGCAACTCCAGGATTAGCAAATGACAAAATCAATCACCCCCAACCCCACCAATATTCAAATTTTGGGCATATCGGGTATTTGTGCCAAATTTGGTCCAGTGACTGAAAATACATCCTGCATATCAGAGATTTACATTACGATTCATAACAGTAGCAAAATGAGTTATGAAGTAGCAACGAAAATAATGTTATGGTTGGGGGTCACCACAACATGAGGACCTGTACTAAGGGGTCGCGGCATTAGGAAGGTTGAGAACCACTGTTCTAGAGCCATTCTCTCCTGACATTTCAGAATATTTTAATTGTTTTTAATTGTACACTGTGATTGTTATGGCATCGAATTGCTGCCAACTTGTAAGCTGCCTTTAATCGCCTCCGGGCTGAGAAAGGTGTGATAGAAATATTGCAAATAAATAAATAAATATTATTATTTATACCCCGTTTTATCTCCCCAGAAAGGGACTCAAAGTGGCTGTGACCCCCTCCCTCCTAAACGGTGGATCTGGAGCAAATGTGGTACACACACATGCCCACCATGATCAACTTTAAATACTTATGAGATTTTGGGCGAACTGACCCAGGATAATGGGAGTTGTAGTTCACCTGTATTCAGAGAGCACTGAGAACCCCACTGACAGTGGATCTGGACCACACTTGGTAGATAATTCCCATCATCCTGAGTAATTTCCCCAAACCCCATAAGTATTTAAAGGTGGTGGAATTTTGTTGGGGGAGAGGGGGGTTGACTCAAGATGATGAGATTTGTAGTTCATCCACATCCTTATGCACTTTCTAATGGGACCATTCATAAAATCCAAAAACAAACAATGACTATTTCGGATAAATAGTGTCACAAAAGACATAATCCATTAATTGCTGGGTAGAATAGGTTTCTACAATCACTTACGGACCCACTGTCAAGACTCTAATCATGAAAGACAATCACACTCAGTGATTGCCTATGATGTTGATTGCCAGGTACCTAACCAAGTACAATAAAAATGTGAATACTTTAAGAAGTAGTATTCACATGCTGACAAAAATATTTTGTTCAAGTTCTTACCTGTTTGTGGGGTGAAAGTCATTTGGGGTGGTTGATCTTTTACAATGTAGCTAGCTTCTTTCCAGAGTTCATGAAAACCTGCTAAGGTTTTTGACTGTAAAAGAAAACAGAAGCAAACACATTGTTATTATTAACCTTTACCCTGCCAAACCTTGCAAGGCTTGCAGAGACTGTGAATGCAAGATGAGGCTTATAATTGCCTATTAAAAATGGCACAAGGCATTGGCAAGCTCTATCCATTTCTTGGACAGCAAGAAGATCCAACCAGTCCATACTTCAAGAAATAAAGTCTGATTGTTCATTGGAGGGAAGAATAGTAGAGGCCAAGATGAAGTACTTTGGCCACATCATGAGAAGAAAGGAAAGCTTAGAGAAGAGTATGATGCTGGGGGAAATGGAAAGAAAAAGGGCCGACCAAGGGCAAGATGGATGGATGGTATCCTTGGTATTCTTGAAGTGACAGGATTGACCTTGAAGGAGCTGGGGGTGGTGACGACCGACAGGGAGCTCTGGTGTGGGCTGAAGTTCATGAAGTCATGAAGAGTCGGAAACGACTGAACGAATGAATGAACATCCATTTCTCACTTCTGTGAAGGACACCTTCCACTTTAGTTTTAAATATAAGGACACTGACCACCGTAGTTTTAAATATATGTGCTTTTTTAATGTTTTATTGTAATGTGTATTTTGATATTTTACCGATTGTATGTGTTTTTATGGTTGGAAACCGGGCTGAGTCCCTCTTATGAGGTGAGAAGCTCGGTATATAAAACTTTGAAATAAATAAAATAAATAAATTAAAAGCAGAAGCGGGTGGTTGGTGTGCTCTCCATTGTGGATTCAAATTGACAGCACTGTGTACATTTGAATGTCTAGTTGGTTGAATCAATGGGTAATAAGCCCATAAATTTGACAGGCCCACTGTATTCAGAATATATTCGTTATATAAAATACAAACCTGGAATGTTGTAGTGGCAAAAGATCACTTCAAACCATTTCATGTATTTACCATAAATTTTGGCCCCGGGGGTTGGGTGGGTGGGTTATTGAATTGGATTTGGATAGTGCTATTCTGATACACCTCTGCTCAAGACATCTGATGTGAGCTGGCCAGTCTATGGCCTAATTTGACTGTGCAGCTTCCTGTCAAGCTATGCTAGCCATCCTGTGTGTGGAAACAATCATTTTCTATATATAGTAATGTCATTCTGATGCCAAAAAGATGGTACTAACTCTTCAAGAAATGGAAGAGTAATAAGGAGGGTGAAAAGTGACACTTTTGTACCTCCTTTAAGAAATACACTTTTAGAAATACAGTAGAGTCTTGCTTTTGTGTGTGTGTGTGTGTGTGTGTGTATGAGGAACGACTTGAGAAACTGCAAGTTGCCTCTGGTGTGAGAGAATTGGCCAGCTGCAAGGATGTTGCCCAAGGATGCCCGGATATTTTGATATTTTACCATCCTTTTGGGAAGCTTCTCTCATGTCCCCACATGGGGAGCTGGAGCTGACAGAGGGAGCTCATCTGCACTCTCCCCGGATTTGAACCTTTGACTTGTCGGTTTTCAGTCCTGCCAGTACAAGGATTTAACCCATTGCGTCACTGGGGGCTCTTGCTTATCTCGCTTATCCAACATAAACAGGCCAGCAGAACGTTGGATAAGCAAAAATGTTGGATAATAAGGAGGGATTAAGGAAAGGCCTATTAAATGTCAAATTATGTTGTGATTTTACAAATTAAGCACCAAAACATCATGCTTTACAACAAATCAACAGAAGAAGCAGTTTAATACATGGTAACGTTAAGTAGTAATTAATTAATGTATTTACGACTTTAGCACCAAAACACTGCAATGTATTGAAACAGCTTTGGATCCAGGCGGGAGGAAGACTGCATTGGATATTACAGAATGTTGGATGAGTGAGGGTTAGATAAGTGAGACTCTATTGTATACACTGTGAAGCTGGCAGAGACAGGATCAGCTGTGATTTCTGGTATGGCTGAAACTTACCAATAAAACACTCTTCCTATTCAATATTTTAAAGCAATACAATGCAAAAGGTATCCGCTACAGCGGTGATAATTTTGGGGCATTTGTTTATTTAAGATTATAATTATATACGTTTTCATTATAAAATAAAATCTTGCTATTGGCTATAGATTGAGAGCCAAGTTTCTACACAGTGAAATTATTGCTTTATTCTTATTAACAAACTAGTTTTAGTGCTTCCTTTTTCTACCAGTCATGGCTGTACAACAGATATAAGTAGTTCTTTTGTGTCCTTACAACAATCAAGGGTAGCACCACAGACATACAAGAATACTCCTTGAACATAACATACTGGATATTGTACAAATTCAGAGATGAGACTGAAGATGGAAAACTACAGCTTAAGGAATCCTTAAGTCAACATTTTGTCCAAAAAAGCAGTACTGCATGAAAATTTGCTGGCTCTGGTTTGCAATAGCAGGAATAGCATTGATATGAGGTCATCCTGCATAAGAACATTTATGCTTACCTCATAGCACCTCTTTCCTTTTATACCAGAAGGAAAGAAGGAGTTGGTACAGACATAGCCTTTGCCGGGCAATTTCCCATTCCCAAAGTCTTGGTGCTCCGCTTTAACACATTCCCATAAGTGTTCTGGGCATCCCTAGAAAAGCAGAGACTTTTTTGTCTGGACATTGAGAGCATTCTTTGATTATGTTCTATTTTTAAAAAAATTAGAAATCCAAACCTTTTTAGCATTAGAGGGTCTGCAGAAAAGCTCCAGGTTCTGTTTGGAAATCGAACATTTTTCTCTTGGCATGTTTTGTAACTCTAGTAGTTTCAATCTCTGAAAAATCTGGGTCTGTGGGGAAAGGAAAATGTATAACACTGCTTACATGTTCACAATGAAAATGGCACCCAATGCTATAATGCAGTGGTTTCCAACTTTTGAGCCTCCAGGTGTTTTGGACTTCAGTTCCCACAGTTCTTAACAGCAAGGCAAGCTGTCTGGGATGTCTGGGAGTTGAAGTCCAAAACACCTGGAGGCCCAAAGGTTGGGAACCACTGCTGTAATGGCTACGGTAAGAATTAATGGGTATATAATAATAATAATCATCATCATCATCATCATCATCATCTTTATTTAATACCCCGTCACCATCTCCCCCAATGGGACGCCAAGCCCAACAGCATATTACAATAAAATAAAACAAAACACAGTAGCAACACAATAAACTACATACAACATATGAGTACAAAAAAGCAAAAAGAAAAAAAGAAAAATCATACACAATAAAATAACAATGTTCAAGATAAAAAACTAAAATACTAAAGATAATAAAATCAGGATGAGACAGGGATGGAGCAGATTGTTTGTGACATAAAAATATCTCTAAATGCAGACAAATGTAATTGTGAATAATTTGAAATCCTAAATGTGCATCTCTGCTATAGTTAACCTTCTGCATTTCGTTGTTTTACTTCTGTAGGTTTATTTGTACATTTGATGAATATCGGTATGTTCTCTATAGCTCTTCTATGGTCAACTTCCACTGGATGCTGGCCAAAGAGTTGTACTGGAGAACTTAAAGAGATTTCAAGATATAACACTTCTATAAGCAGTTGTGGGTCATCCAGTGTGATTCTATGGTCAACTTTCCCACAGAGTCTCATTGGAGGACCTAGAGAATTCTAGAGATACGTTCTCTCAGCTGAAAAATAGCATTATTTTGTGCACATTTCCCCCTCTTTTGCAATGGTCCTGTGCCCTTAACCTCAGCGAATGCGGAGAGCTGACTGTAAATTCAAACGTACATCAAGCCATTTTAGTGGCTTCCAAATTATGATGCAACCTGTGGTGTGATTCATGTTTAGGGAAGTTTAGTACAGCATTTGAAATCATACATAGATAAATAGCTGGAAGGATGGAAAGATGCCATTAAACTCATAGATCTGAGTATTGGAGGAAAGGGCAATTTAAAATACTTAAAATAAATATTTTAAATTCAAAAGCAGATATTTGAAGCACAATTTCATGGATAACCTGGAAGTGACACAATTGATTTACACGAACAAGAGATTTCAGAATGCAGTGTTTGCTGCCCAATTCAATTCTGATTATGGCAGTGATAATAGATCTCTCCAAAAAAGAAAACCTTACGTTTTTTAGTATATGTTCTTGACTCTTGGAAATTCGGTGAGAAGGCTCTTCTGATTTTTTCACTTCACTCTGCTTGGGGGGAAAATTATTTATTTATTTACTTCACTTGTATGCCGTTTTTCTCACCCCGGGGGGGGGGGGGGGGCAAGGGGATGGACTCAAAGCGGTTTCCAACATATTTATGGCAAAATGTAATGCCCCACATGCATATAAAACTTAACATAGAGCAACCATAACATATAACTATCAATTAGGTCAGAAAAACATAACAACATTTAGACAATTAAAATGTGGAGTTAAAAACACATTAATATAAACGTTAAAATCACAAAGAGAAACTATTGAGTTAACAAAGGTTTCAAAATGAGCTCAATGTGAAATTAGGACTGCTGTGGGATACTCAAGTTCTACTGCCTTCTTTGACATTATTACATGTTATAATCTTTTTAGAGGTTTGTTCTACAAAGGGGATATCATCAGAAAATTCTGAAGAACCCATTAACATTGCAAACATGTCCAAATAAACACAGATTCTGGGTTATTAAACCGTTACATAACTTACAGTTAGTAAAATGTAAGCAAAAATACGGGTGTCCAAGTTTGAGGTCCATAGCTGGCTTTATAACAGAATTTTGGTGGCCAAGGAATGGTAGAAAGACACCCTAAAATGACCAAATCTTGCTACATTTTCTTGGCAATTATAGATTTCCCAATGTATCCTAAAATAATGTTCAAAGCTTTCTTATAGTACACAATATACCGCCAATTGTCCCAATGTTATATGTAGTACTGAAATATTAACCAGCTTATTTTTTTGTGTGTGTCAGGAGCGGCTTGAGAAACTGCAAGTCGCTTCTGGTGTGAGAGAATTGGCTGTCTGCAAGGACGTTGCCCAGGGGATGCCCAGATAATTTGATGTTTTTATCATCCTTGTGGGAGGCTTCTCTCATGTCCCCGCATGAGAGCTGGAGCTGACAGAGGGAGCTCATCCGCCTTTCCCCGGATTCGAACCTGCGACCTGTCGGTCTTCAGTCCTGCTAGCACAGGGGTTTAACCCACTGCGCCACTGGGGACTCCAACTAGCTTAATGAATATCTAATACAGGCAAATTATAATTTACCATTGGTTCACGTGGCTGCTTAGGAATTCTTCTGGCAGGTGATTCGAAAATTAAACTCCTTTCCTTCTTGGTTTTCAGGCACTTCTTTCTTGACTTTCCCTAGTAAGCAGAAAACAGAACTACTAGGAACTCACAGCTAGATTTAATAGACTCAAATATATCCATGTTGTAATTTTTGATCTCATGGCTGGGCTTGGATGGGGAGAAGGAAAAAGAAAAAAAATTACCTATCTTTCGCCATCCAAGAAATATGTCTCCGGAAACATTTAAAATTTCATCTTTTACTCATTATCACTCACTGGGGTGCAAAGGGGGAAAGGGTGTTGGATGGGGAAGTGAAAGGTAGATGGTAAGACTGACAGGTGAACAATAAAGGTGACTGGTTGATAGGTTTATACATGCTGGGAAGAGTCCATAGTCCATAGCATGCATCGATTGTAAGGTGCACCCTAATTTCAGTACTACAGCCAACAAAAAATACATTAGATACACCTGCGATTCTAAGACATACCTCATTTTTGTTTTGGAAAATGGAAATCTCCAGAACCTTTTTGGAGATTTTATAATCTTTGGAAAAGTATGACCTTGTTAGAAGTCATAACCTTTTGGAAAATCACAGGTCACATAGCACTTTGAAAAATGATGCCATAACCTCTTGGCAAAAAGCATGACTTGTCTGAGTCATAATCCTTTTAGGAAAATAGCATTAACCAGCATTCATGCAAGGAACTAGGTTTCTCAGCTGTTAAACCGATGTACCTAGGTATGCCTTTGAACTGTTAAGGACAAAGATATGCCAATGTGCATATAGATATTTTGTTGTTGTTCATTCGTTCAGTCGTTTCCAACTCTTCGTGACTTCATGGAACAGCCCACGCTAGAGCTCCCTGTCAGCCCACGCTAGAGCTCCCTACCGTGGCCACCTCCAGCTCCTTCAAGGTCAATCCAGTCATTTCAAGGATACTATCCATCTTGCCCTTGGTCGGCCCCTCATCCTTTTTCCTTCCATTTTCCCCAGCATCATTGTCTTCTCTAAGCTTTCTTCTCATGGTGTGGCCAAAGTACTTCATCTTGGCCTCTACTATTCTTGCCTCCAATGAGCAGTCAGGCTTTATTTCTTGAAGTATGAACTGGTTGGATCTTCTCGCTGTCCAAGGCACTCTCAGCACTTTCCTCCAACACCACAGTTCAAAAGCATTTATCTTCCTTTGCTCAGCCTTCCCTAAGGTCCAGCTCTCACGTCCGTAGGTGACTATGGGGAATACCATTGCTTTAACTATGCGGATCTTTGTTGCCAGTGTGATGTCTCTACTCTTCACTATTTTATCAAGATTGGCCATTGCTCTCCTCCCAAGAAGTAAGCATCTCCTGACTTCCTGGCAGCAGTCTTCATCTGCAGTAATCTTTGCACCTAGAAATACAAAGTCTGTCACTGCCTCCACGTTTTCGCCCTCTATTTCCCAGTTGTCAACAATTCTTGTTGCCATAATCTTGGTTTTTTGATGTTTAACTGCAAACCAGCTTTTGTGCTTTCTGCTTTCACCTTGATTAGAAGGCTCCTCAGCTCCTCCTCGCTTTTGGCCATCAAAGTGGTGTCATCTGCATATCTAAGGTTGTTAATGTTTCTTCCAGCAATTTTCACCTCATCCTTGGATTCCTCAATCCCCGCACATCGCGTGATGTGTTCTGTGGTCGGTTCTTACTATTGCTACTTAGTCCTTATACAGATTTCTCAGGAGAGAGATAAGGTGATCTGGTATGTCCATACCACCAAGAAGATATAGATATAGATATATGTAGCAAAGTTCATTTTAGTTTCCCAAAAACATCTACTCTCCCTTAAAATATATTTGCCTTTAATCATGCTCTCAAAAGACAAAATAAACAGTCTTCTTTAAAAGTAACTCACAAACTTAGTGTATTCAGCATACAGGCACTTTGCATATGAATCCAGTTACAATAGGATTTTAAATAGTTTCTCTGTGTAGGTAACACAGTGCATGTTTCTCATAATCAATAGTCCAAAGCATCTCTCTGTCTGAGAGTCTAATAGAATATCTGTTTAGTCTCTAAGCATACAGTTCTGGATGAGGGCAAACAAATTGAAATGGAATCCAGACAAGACAGAGCTACTTCTGGTCAGTCATAAGGGTGAACAGGGTATAGGGTTGCAGTCTGTGCTGGACAGGGTTACACTCCCCGTGAAGATGCAGGTTCACAGCTTGGGAGTGATTCTGGATTCATAGTTGAGCCCGGAACCCCAGGTTTCAGTGGTGGCCAGGGGAGTTTTTGCACAATTGAAACTTCTGCGCCAGCTGCATCCGTACCTTGGGAAGTCAGACTTGGACATGGTGGGCCACACTCTGGTTACATCCTGCAACAACGTGCTCTACATGGGGCTGCCTTTGAAGACTGTCTGGAAGCTTCAATTGGTCCAACAGGCGGCATCCAGGTTGTTCCCCAGAGAAGCGTACAGGGAGCATACAACCCCCCTGTTATGTCAGCTCCACTGGCTGCCAGTCTGCTACCGAGCACAATTCAAAGTGCTGGCTTTAGCCTATAAAGCTCTAAAGCTCATCTTCCCCTATGAACCATCTTGGAGACTAAGATCATCTGGGGAGGCCCTGTTCTTGGTCCCACCTTCTTTGTAAGCATAGCTGGTGGGGATGAGAGACAGGGCCTTCTCAGTGGTGGCCCCTCGGTGGAACTCCCTCCCTAGTAATATTATATCTGCCCCTCCTTCTTAGCCTTCAGAAGGAGAGTAAAAACCTAGCTCTGGGAGCAGGCTTTTGAAAAATAGTGTGGTGAAGTAATTCTAATGTGAAATATGTGCAATTGATTACGGAATGGCCTTAGACTGTGATCCTTGGATGGCGCATTTTAACACTGGAATGTATTTTAATTATGTTTTATATGTATTAATTTTAATCCAATTTATTTTTAAGTCAACATTGTATGTTTTAGGCCAATGGTTCTCATCCTGTGGGTCCCCAAGTGTTTTGGCCTACAACTCCCAGAAATCCCAGCCAGTTTACCAGCTGTTAGGATTTCTGGGAGTTGAAGGCCAAAACATCTGGGGACCCACAGGTTGAGAACCACTGTTTTAGGCACTGTGTAGGTGCCATATGTAAGCCATCTTGAGTCCCTTTTGGGGTAGAGAAAGGCGGGATATAAATAAGGTAAATAAATAAAAAATAAATATGTTCCTACTGGAGTCTGACTGCAAACTTCTCTATGGAATTATAAACACTGAAAGTCTAACGGCTTCTGTTTTTCTAAAACAAAAGAAAACTAGTAAGTTGAATCCACAAAGGAAAAATGTGAACATACCTGGGAGACTACTTTAACAACAGGTTCATTGGAATCTGAGCTATCAGAGCTGCAAAAGAAAATAATTATGGGATTTTTTTAATATACTAGGTTGTGGAGTATACAATGTTAATGAAGGTTCATCTGCAAACAAAATGAATTATCTGCTCAGATAACATTTCTGAAAAACACGTCAACGCTACTGATTCCCCTGTTCAACGATGGCCTAGAAATGTAAGCATACAAGAAGAGAAAAATGTACCTGGAATCTTTATCCACTGTGTCATTGACAGAAGTAATGTGGTCATCCTGTTTCACCATTTCTTCCAGTTCCTTGATGTATTCATTATACTGGGAAGAGTACACAGGTAAAAAATAGATTTTAGTACATCACTATTTCCATGTGAAAACAAATCCTTTGGCTTTATTACTAAAAAATGTTCAAAGAAATGAAAGAAACTGGTTTTTTAATGTTACCTTGTTTTTGTTTTCAGTGCAGAAGTTCAGCAATGAATCACAGAAATGGTAACCTACGGATTCTAGATCCTTAGTAGTGAAGTGTGTACCAAGTGTGTTACCTGGAAAATCAAGCGGGAACACTCAGTGATCAAAAAATACTTCAGCGATAATTTCATCTAATGTAATGACTGGGGAAACTGATGTCTGACTGCTCTTTCAAAAATATATAATATGTGTATTCTACACATTTTCTATATGATCGTTGAGGATTGTTCCTTCTCTCGAACTATCAAAAAGGGGTTCTTATACAAAATACAAACAATGTTTATTATATCAGTTTACTTATGATGGCTTCTCCTAAAAGATCCTGAGACATGTGAAATACTGCTTGGAACTTTCCATTATGGATTGCTACTCTTTGTCCTATTCTTATAAAACTACAGTTCCCAAAGAAGACGGAGTTTAAGTTAAACCATGCTGCTGTGTAGATACGGCCTGAGTAAACGCAGTTACATATCTGGCTGTCTTAACTGCAAAACTGGAGACTTTGGATGCATCTAGACAGTACCTGAAATTCCCGCCCTCCCATGTTTTCCCCTAGGGCATCTAAATGACACCCCATGTAAATGAGACTGCATTCAGCACAAAGCAGTAAAACCTTTCTTTGTGCTGAGGAAATCATTGAGAAAGACGCGGGTCTTCTTGAAAGACCCGCATCTTTCCTGCTGTGGGTGGAGTCTGGACTGCCCCCTAAGAAGTCCTGAGGGAGCCGTCCACATAGCCCTCTCATGTTTTCCGGCCCCCATGAGGCCAGAATATCTGAGAGGGCTCTAATGCCCTACCCAACCCCACCTCCTGAAAAGCGTTTTAAAAAAATAAAATAACTTTCCTGGCTGCTGGAGCTCTCCTGGTGCATAGGAAAGAAATGCCAGGAGATGGGGGGCAGGAGTGATTTTCCTCCTCCCCCTCTTCTCTTGGCATGTCATTTCTACGTACCAGGAGAGCTCCGGCAGGACTTTAATGGCAACTGGGTAAGCTATTTTATTTTTAAACACTTTTTAAAGAGGTTTTGGGAGGAGGGTGGGGCTGTCTCCCTGACTTCTCGGAAGGTTCTGAGAGGGCATCTGGACACCCTCTGAAAAGCACACACTTTCGGGGTGGGGGATGGACTAGAACTGTGAAAAATTGCAATTTTACAACGCAATTGTTCGCCAGTTAAAGGGCTGTGTGGATCTGCCCTCTGTTACATGTCTCAATACCAATTCTGGAATAAAGCTATTATTTGCGTTACCCAGTTTAGAGCCACAGAAAGTAACTTCCAAGGTATAGCTGTTGCTGATTCCCATCTTCCACATAACTACTCGTCCAGTTCCTTCTTTGCTTTTCTGTATTTTGAAACTGCAGTCTGAAAATGAGAACTTAGAGAAAAAAGAAGCAGAATTAGTGTTAATGAATAGTCCTCAATACAAACATTACATTATAGTAGATGAGGCAAATGCAGGACACACTATTTTACTACCCAAGCACCATAATCCTTAAAGCATTTATATCCTACTTCATTCCCAGGATTTTAGGATGTCACGCAAACTAAATCAATGTTAATTATTTAAAACAATTTAAAATGTAAATCAGTAAAAGATTGTCAGCTGCATTAAGATCACTACTGACCAAAAGGTCATGAGTTCGAAGCCAGCCTGGGTTGGAGTGAGCTTCTGACCAATTTGTGTAGCTTGCTGTTGACCTTTGCAGCCCAAAGGCAATTGTATCTGTCAAGTAGGAAATTTAGGTACCGCTTACGCGGGGAGGCTAATTTACGACACCATAAAAATCTCCAGCAAGCATGCAAAGAATGAGGAAGAACTTCATCAGTGTCACAAATGGATGGTGAAGTGACAGCTCCCCTGGTGGCCAAAATACCCTCATGAAAAAGCTGGAATGTTAAATAGCCTCTCTGTGTCTGTCTATATATGTTGTATGTCTATGGCATTGAATGTTTGCCATGTGTATGTACACTGTAATCCCCGAGTCGCCTACGGGGTGAGAAGGATGGAATATAAATACTGTAAATAAATAAATAAATAAATAAATAGACTTAACAGCACATTAAATGATTTCACAGATGAAAAAAGATCTTTAAAAGCCAGAGCAGTTAAAAATCATTTGCTTTTGGAATAAAACACTTAGGCTCCAAAAGCTTAATAGAAAGCAATGCTTAACTTGGTACCAGGATCACGTTGGTGCCAACTGGCATTTGACAATCTATGAGCCACAGTCAACAAGGCCTTCTCTCCTATTTTCCCATGGGATGTTGCTCCCATTTGTGGCACACAGAAAAACACTATTCCAGGACACCTCAATCTGAAAGAAGGTGAACAGCAAAGAGGCATTACCTACATATGCAGTCTTTGTGTGACAGCCCCAAGTTTTAAAAGCAAGCCATAGTCACTGCTGAATGTTTTTATGTTGAATGTTTTATGTTGAATGTTTTTATGTTGAATGTTTTTATATTGAATGTTTTTATATTGAATGTTTTATATTGTGTATAAACTGTTTTAAATTGTAAGTCGCTCAGAGCACCTTGGTGGAGAGTGATTAATTAAGAAATAAAGTGATGATGATGATGAAAGGTGAAGTCACCTTCATATGCTCTGGTATAAACAACTTAGTTGCGTGCCTATTATAAACCCACAAAATAAGATGCAAATTGTGTAACCATTAGCAGTAAAAATCATGGCTGTTTATGTTCTCTCTCTCTCCTGCATTAAAAACTAATATACCATATATAGTTGAGTATAAGCTGACCTGAATACAAGCCAAGGAACTAACTTGTTACAATTTTTATATTACTTCAACCATACAGAGCCCTGGCAATTCATTTATATACTGAAGGGACTTCTAACAACTAAAATGTAAGATTTGGCTTACTTTATCTGGACAGTTTTTGCTCATAATGAAAGGAAAAATGCGCTGGTGTAAGTATGAGCCTTCTTCTTGCTGGTCCTTTCTTTCACAGCCATACATGAAGACATTCTCCTTCCTGCTATGACCATGAAGGTCACAATATAGGAGAACATTGCGCTCTTCCATCATTCTTTAACAAGAGAGAAAATTTTGTACAGTTATGCTGGTGGATGAGCTTTTGCATATATGTCATTAGGGATGTGCAATCCATAAAAATGGTTCAGAAGTCATTGCAAAACTGGGGGGCAGTGGTATTTTGTTTCTAAATTATAGGTAATGAAAAATTCATCACTATAACGAGAGTAATGAAATGTCATTACTATTTTGTTATAGTAACTGCACATAATTACTATAATTGGGGAAACTTCAAGGTCTCCTATCTCTCTCATTTTTAAAGCTGTTGGGGTGAAACTTGCGACAATGGTAGAGTACATTTACCACTGTTAACCCACCAAATTTCAGAACATTTCACTTATTTGTGGATTTTTGGGGAATTTTCCAAAGTTTTTATAAACAACATTAGAAAAACTACTTGAATTTTATATACAATGCACAAGATAACCAGGGCATCAATCCCCAGAAGGTTCAGAAAGATTCACACATCTACACATTTTGGGGGATTTTAAAAAGTTTAGACGAAAACAGTTTATCCCCCAAAAAGTGACAACAGCAATTCCCTTGAATATCTCTTTATGACACACAACCAGATAACTTCAATTTAGCACAGTTATACAATTACTTACTAACTTTAATCCTCTTTGCAGATTCAATAATTTTATTTATAATAATAATAACTCTAAACAGCTGGTGCAGCTCATTGGGGTGATTTCTGATGCTGAGAACTGCATTCTGGTAAATGTAATTTAGGGCAGGGCCTTTGGCATTATCTGCCACAGGGTGCTTCCCTTTCCCAAACTACATTCCTAAGATGCTTGCTATGTTTCCAGTCTCCTGCCCAAGTTTGCTAGTCCTGCTAGCAATCAAAACTTGCCAAATTTAATTAATCTCTGAACTAAGATTAAATTCAACAGAATGGATCATGCACTAATTAATAACAGTTAATAACATTGACCAAGGCTCTTGGGATCCCTCATTCATAGGATGAAATCAACTTGAATGGAACTAACAACAACAAATAATGAACAAAGAGTTGCTATACAAACAGAGAGGAGTGGTGGTGTTACCTTTTTACCTTTTGATCATAGTGCGAGTGTACCATATAGGAGGGTAGGATTCCTTGAGCTCCGATTTGTAATTCCGATTCAAATCCCTGCCGGCTAAAGAGCAGCGATAATTGCCCACAATCACGCCATCTGGATTCAACATTGGAACCACTTTAAAAACAAATGTGTCTCGGAGCAACTGGGCATTACTTGAATCTCCTAGAATGTAATCCAGAAAGCCCTTCATCATCCAGGAACTGTTGGTTTCACCCGGGTGCACCCTAGCAGTCAAAATAATGGCTGCCTTGCGTTTTTCCTCCCTAAAATCCTGCAAGGGGTTTGTGATGGTTAAGACATAGACTATATTTCTTGCCAAAGAATGGCACAAAATCCGGACCTTGCAGAACTTGGACCTCCCTGGGTCTGTTGCGATGTCTGACAGGTAGTCTTGCAGGTTGCTATATGTGTAAGGATAGCAGTGGGCAAAATAGCAGGTGTCCCTGTTATGTGGGAATTGGAATGTCCATGTCAGGGAAAAATACTGACGTCCATCATGACTGAGATTGTTTTTGTAATATTTTATTTCGTCTCCTGTCCTCTGCCAGCCCACATTGCGGATCTTTGCATCTGTTTCTGAATACAGCAATGGACGCATCCCGCGATTGTACAAACTTGTTGGCTTGGTGAAGTTGACGATGGTGAAACGGTAAGGCATTCCTGCTTGGGTGTTAGTGACTTGGAAATAATACCACTGAGTATGCCTTTTTGTGTAGAGATCAGTGCGAAGTGTCAGCTGATACTCAAAATCACTACTGGCAGGGAAAAGAAGAAAAATATCTGTTAGTACAGTAGAGTCTTGCTTATCCAACCATTGCTCATCCAGCGTTCTGTATTATCCAACCCAGTCTGCCTCCCACATCCATTGCTGTTTCAATACATTCCAATGTTTTGGTGCTAAATTCATTCATACAGTAACTACTACATAACGTTACCATGTACTAAATTATTTATTTACTTACAGTATTTATATTCCGCCCTTCACACCCCGCAGGGGACTCAGGGCGGATTACAATGTACACATACATGGCAAACATTCAATGCCATAGACACACAACACATATAGACAGACAATTAGAGGCTATTTAACATTCCAATTTTTTGGCCAACAGAGGAGCTGTCGCTTCACTGTCCATCTGCGACACTGTAAATCTATTTACTACAAATAAATAAATAAACAAACAGATAAATAAATAAGTTGGGTTTTTTTTTGTCAATTTGTTGTAAAACATGAAGTTTTGGTGCTTAATTTGTAAAATAATAACATAATTTGAAGTTTAATAGGCTTTTCCTTAATCCTTCCTTAGTATTTAACATTTTTGCTTATCCAGCGTTCTTCCAACCTGTTTATGTTGGATAAGCAAGACTCAACTGTGTAAATCATACTATCAAACATCTAATACAACAATATGTTTTACTGTTAGGCTTTTTTGAACTACATGGACCTTGCAGTCCCATTCTAATTTTATGATTCTATAATATGACTTTCATGAATATTTTGTCTGTAGACTCTGCCAATTACTCATCTATCCCAACTTGTGTAGAATATATTCAGTGAAGTATTTGTACCTGTGTTAACAGTTAAACTAGCTGTGCTATTTGTTTCTGCTTGGTCTACAAATCATGTAACAACACAGGCATTAATTACATCCAAAGAAATCAATCCTTTGCTCAGTTGCAAGTTTACTGTATAAAATAACTTCTAATACAGGTTGTAAAATGGTGTCAGAAGCCACTATCTGTCTCTATATTTTTCATCTTTGTTGGGTTTGCAATGTTATAAAAGCAGTGTATCATTCTTTTATCTTGAAAGTTTGCCTTGTCTAAAAGGAGAAAATTGTTTATGAAATTTAAATATGTTCAATCTTTCAGCTCAATTTAAATGAGTAATTTAAAGGTGCTAAGTCAGTGGTTCCCAACCTTTTTTTTTTTTGGCCAGGGACAACTTTTTTTGGTTGTTGTTAGTAGGGACCACAAGGTTCAAGAATAATAAACTGTGTTAATCTAAAAATAAACTTTAATCAAAACTTTTAACATATTCATTAAACTTAATAGTAACATAAATTAAGAGTACTATTATAACATAAAATGAACATTTTAAATAGAAAATTAAATTAAGTTTGCATCAATGTGATTTTTGAGCTTGCATCTTCTTTACAAGGTGGGCAATCCTGGGGCTAATATTATTGTTCAAAGCTACACGTATATCATCACTTACTTTCAATCGATTGCTGGAATTGTTTTTAATTACCATCAAAGCAGAAAAACTAGTTCGCATAAATAAGTTGTGGAGAAGAGCATAAGACTAATAACTGGGCAACTTACAGGGAGTGGTCAACCCCCCTGTTTAAGGAGCTCCACTGGCTGCCATTTATTTTCCGGTCCAAATTCAAGGTACAGGTTATCACCCATAAAGTCCTAAACGGTTTGGGACCTGCCTACCTTCGTGACCGAATCTCTCTCCATGAACCATCTTGGGCCCTCCGTTCCTATGGGGAAGCCCTTCTTTCGCCCCTGCCAGTCTCCCAGACTCGCTTGGTGAGTACAAGGGAGAGAGCCTTTTCCTCTGTGGCTTCCCGACTCTGGAACTCACTCCCTGGAGAGATTAGGAAAGCCCCTACCTTAGAAACCTTTAAAAAGAACCTCAAAACCTGGCTCTTCTGCTGCACATTTGATGAGTAGATCTACATCCTCATACTAGTGTTTAGCTTAACCGTTTTTGTTATTGGAGTGCATTCCCCCCATAGGAAAGTTTTGCTCCACGACCTCCACTAAAACGAGCTCTCCTCCGCAAATAATCTGTCCTTGTTTATCTCGTGTTTATCTCACCTGAGTTTTTAATCTGTTTCTACCAAATTTTCTTTTATCCATTACATGTAGCTCCCACATGTTATCGTGATTGTGTTTATTGTGTTTATTGTAATTTTATATTGCTATGTTGTTTTTTGTTTTATGTAATGGCGTTATTATTGTTTATTATTTGCATTTTGGGTTTTGTTTTTATTTCATGTAATTGTTGTTTTGGGCTTCGCCTCATGTAAGCCGCACCGAGTCCCCATTGGGGAGATGGAGAGGAGTACAAATAAAGATTATTATTATTATTATTATTATTATTATTATTATTAGATTTCACAAGGCGATTCCTCAAATTTTAGTATAAAAATTGCTTTTTTATACCAAAACTCTTCAAGATAATCAATTCAAATGCATTCTTGTAGTTTCTATCGCTTTGAAATTCAATGAGCTTTTCCTGGATTTCTTCTGCGACCCTTCCAATTTCAATCATCATTAAATAAGTCAAAATTATTATGAATATTGAGGACTCGTGGTCAATAAAACAACTGGAGCTGTCAAATCACTAAACAGCAAAACAGAATCACTGACACAGCCGAGCAAGACAAAAGAATGAATGAAACTGAATGATGCTGGATGGCATGAGTATGTGACATGTAACTTCAATCTCTTGCCCTCCCCCGGCTTCCCGTGCTCGTCTGATAGCCTACTTGTCAGTGTAGCCCCACAATACACAGTTTCCTCAAATAATACAAGAGGCATTTGAATCACATTTAGTTTTCATAACCATTAAGACTTATTTCTTTAAAAGGACCTGGACAAACAATAGCAACCAATAAAAAGAAACTGATGAGCAACCTACATTTTAACCACCTTCTGCAGATTGCCACTTTCAAAGCGTGCTTCAAAAATCAAAGTATTGTCCCAGTCATTCCAGGATTGAGGAAGCACCTGTTTGGAAGGGAAGCTCCCTCCTATTCGAGAATACATAAAGCTGGAATCTTTATCAGCTGGTGAGAAGAATAAAATAATTATTCAGTTGTTACTGTAATTATACAGCCCAATAAAATATTTTTTCTTGGGTGTCTTGATTTTTAGGCCTGTTTCTGGGATTATTTGGGATGTCGATTCAGAAAATTGTATTGGATAGACCATAGCAACTCAAGTTTCTTAGATATGGTTGTTATGATTTGCTATGGGCATATGTTCTGTATCTCAAAAACTAGAGTTGACAGGGAACAACTCATGTCATTTTTAGAATGAGCAGGTCAAATACACCCTGAAACAGGGCTAACTTTTGAGGCATCAAAATGTGTGTTGTTATTTATTAGGAAAGAGGCCTTCTAGAAATAATTATATGCACAGTTGTTAGTCATATCCTCTATGAATAAAACACATTTTGAAAGTAATCTTATTAAACTTGATCTTCTCAATATCTAATCTTCATGCACAAGGTTAAAATCTAGGAAATATTTGGTAGTGATAGTGCACTTTTATGTATAATAGATTTTGCTATGCATAATATTATATGATGTAATACAATGTTGTTAAAACTGTAGTCTTTGGCCATTAAAATAATGTGCACTATTTTTTCCAGTTTCATGAAGTTTTTCAGATAATATTTTGCATAGGTCTGAGCTTTTAAAAATTGCAAATAAAATAAAAATAAATGTGTTCAAGTTGAAGGCACTTTGGGACACAATGTTCTCAAACCTTGGTCTGATAAATACACCACAGCACCCTCTCCAGGTTCTGGGCAAGGTGGCTCTGTTTCCAAACCGGTTGGGTAGTATAGTGGCTCTGGATGAGGTGGAACCCACTCTGGGGAATAAGAGAAAATAAAGTAATCCTTAAGAATTATGGCTAACATTAAATGTTCATAGAAGTTAGGGCACTGAGAAAAATGAAATAACATTGAACATAATGCACTGGAAAACAATAATTAAATGTTGGCTTCAAAATCTAGCTATAACACAGTCCTATGAACATCTGCTTCTAAATTTCAGTGAGTGCTATTTATTTATTTAAAACTTTTGTATCCTGATCTTCTCTATCTCCATAGAGGGACTCGGACCGGCTAACAGCAAGAATTCATTGCTAACAATAATAACCTTTTAAAACATCATACATAGACAATATGTTAAAAATACATATAAAATAAAATACATATAAACCATTCGCCAAGATAAAAAGAATGTCCAACTCAGTCTGCACATTGTGGTCAATAACTTTAGCCAATTACGAGTCTCAGCAATCACTCTGCAAATGCCTCATTCCATAGCCAAGATTTCACTTGCTTCCTAAAGTTCAGGAGGGATGGGGCAGATCTAACTTCAACTGGAAGAGAGTTCCATAGCTGGGGGGCCACCACAGAAAAGGCCCTGCCTCTTGTCCCCACCAAACGCGACTGCGAAAGTGGCGGGACCGCCCTTGATGGTTCGTAGGGGAGAATACGTTCAGACAGGTAAACTAGCCGGAACAGTAAAGGGTTTTGTAGGTTAAAACCAGCACTTTGAATTGTGCTCGGAAGCTAATTGGCAGTGCTATAGGGCTTATTCTCTGATAGCTAGGTACAGAGTATTTCAAAGAGCTAAAACTTTATTCTTCTAGTTTGCCTAAAATTGAATGTTTTATTTTATCTTTCATAATCAGGAGTTAATTAAAAACTTTACTATTTCCTTCTTCTGTGAATTCTGATAAAGCAAGGGATAATAACTCCCCCCCCCCCAAAGAACAAAATGCAATATAAAAAGGACCTAAAATATTATCTATAAGCAAAATAAGCTGAGCAATTTGTACTCCATTATATTACAATCTGTAGCAGGCATAATGTTAACAATGTAGAGAAATGACTGGAACAGATAATCTACACAAAAATGTTTCACTGACAACTATTGTACACACTTTATAAACCAAACATCAGTCTGTCACTTTGGCAATAACCAATGCAGTAAAAGTGTCCAAGAACAGTTCTTGGTGCAGGAACTGATCCTGATCTTCTGATCATACTACCCGTATTTACTCGAGCCTAACACGCACTGAATATAACGTATTGCAAAAAAGAGTGACTGATATACGGAGCCAATGTTGAAATGTTTATAAACATGTAATGCTTTAAAATACACCTTTACATATGTTTTTTGTTCTCCCTGCTATAGAAGAATACATCACTAAGACAGCTGTATGGGACACTGAATTAAAAATGGGTGTCTTCACATCATAGAAGATATTACTTTGAGACAAAAACTGTATAGTATAACTCTTGCAACTGCCTTTAATTATGAACAAAATAGGTTCTGTAGGTTTGTTCCTAAGTTGAATTTGCATGTAAGTTACAGATACATTTTTAAGTGTAACCACACACACAGAGAGACATACACACATACATGCTTTGGATAGCATAGAGAAGGGTTAACACCCCTGTAATGGTTGTTTTGCTGTCTGTGCCCATATTCTGAAGATTTTTACCTCACTTTCTATCCATGTGATAGCTGAATTTTGAAAAAAAAAATGGCTTGTTGTGGAAACAAGGTTTGGTGCTAAAGCTTCAGTGGAGCCATATTTTCCCCTATGATAACACTTTCAGGAGTGAATATCCCTTCCATTTCTCACACTTCCTGTTGTCTCACCCCTGTTCATAACTATGAGTTGTTTGTAAGTCGGATGTTTGTAACTTAAGGACTGCCTGTACTTTTCCTATATTTTTAAATGACATAAGAATGCTTTGCCAGAAGGTGTCAGCACAGGACCACCGCAAAGAGAATTATACATACAGGTATTTTGCTCAATTATAGTAGTCATTGTGAAATTCACTAGTGAAATGAAAGGAAGGAACTTCATCACGGTTGGCAGAATCTGATGCATAATATATGATGTAATACAATGTTGTATAAAGATCTTTTCACAGATTGTAAAGCTGTAAAAAAAGTTTTTCCTCGTATCTTTTCAATCCACAGCAGTCATTCACAACTGTCCCAAGCCATTTTATTGCCTGAGGCAATGTGCGCTCTCCTAGTTACTTGGTTTTTGAAGCCAATTAAATTGGTATTACTAAAAATACTTTCAGACCGACAAATGTTCTAAATCAGAACAAACTTCTCAAGTTATTTACCAATATGCTCAATTTTTTCTCTGATAACTTCATATTGATGAGGCCAGCGTATTATGTTCAGGTGTCCAGCAGGAGACAGTCCATATAAATCACGTGGTTCACGAAGCCGTGGCACCCATTTCCCTGAGTTGTATTCCAACAAAAGCTGAGTCGTCCGTGGCAAAAATTGGTCACAAAAAGCATCTATGACATAAGGAGGGGAAAAGACAATGATCTCTATTGTCCTTGCGTTACATAACTCAAATTAGACTACACATCGGTTTGATACAGTTGAGAAGCTCCATGCCATCTGTCTACTTGGCATGACTTCTAAAGATTTTAGCAACATGACAAACAGTTAAAACTTAGAAAAGCAGTAGAATATCATGCATGAAGCAATACCTGAATTTGCTCTACAAACTTTTTTTTGGTTCAAGCTACTGCTTTTCTATTTCTGTAAAATCTCTTGGTCCATCTAGGGTAGCTGTAAATAAGTATTTGAGGTGACAAAAGAAAGTGGGTTTGTGTTTTGGGAGTCAACAAAGATTGTTTGGCTATGCTGTTTGGAGATTTGTATGCATATTATTTTTTGTTTGGAATTATGTGCTCTCCCTGAGTATATGCTGAAAGAGACAGGGCTTCAGTTGTGTCAGTCATTTGATTGACGAGAGCTAACAGAAATGATAGGTTGAGTATTTATTTATTTACAAAATGCTTGGGGGAAAAGTCGTTTTGGATTTTGGAATACCTGTATTCACGTATACATGCATAATGTGATGTCTTGGAGATGGTACCCAAGGCTAAACACGAAAAATTTTTATGTTTCACATACAACTTATACATAAAACAATAAGGTGAATTTACACACATTTTAAAAATAATTTTCTGCATGAAACAAAGTTTGTATATATTGAACCATCAGAAAGCAAGGGTGCTTCTATCTCAGTCATATATCTGGGCAGTTTTGGATTCTGAAATATTTCAAATTTCAGAATTCTAGATAAGGGATGCCCAATCTGCAGATCTGTATAGCTGCTGCTTCAGTCTCTGGAGCACAAGCTTTTAAAAGACAGAAGATGAGTTGGTTGGGCTGTGCTGTATAGAAAATTGTGTGTCCTGCTTCATAAATGAATTTCAACAATAATAAATATGAAGTACTATATTTAGGCAAGAAAAAACCTTGCTTAGAAACAGCACAATTAAAAAGGGGCTTAGGAGACTATGAGCTAAACATGTGTCAATAGTGCAATGCAATGGCTAAAAAAAACACAATGAAATATTGGCCACATCAATAGGGGCATGTTGTCCAGAATGGAGCATGGAGAAGGGTAGAATAATTTCACATAAACTTTAGGAAGAAATTCTTTACTGTAAGATCAATTCCATAATGGAACAGATGGCTTTGAAAAGGTTGGTTCTCTTTATTTGGAGGTCTTTAAACAGAGGTTTAATAGCCACTTTTCAGGAGCGCTTTATTTGTATGTTCCTACATGGTAGAAGATGGAACAATATGATCTTTCTAGTCCCTTCCAACTCTTATCATTTTATGAATCCTAGTCATTATGCACCCAGCTACAGATTTTTCACTTCAAGTAATTATCTTGTCACCATTATCACTGTACAAAAGTATAAACAGACTTCTATTAATAAGCATACTGGCATCACACAAACGATAAAGTCTCATTGCTGGTTTTTGATGACATACGTTGAGGCCTGTGAAGCCTCAGAGGATGAGGACGAGGATTTTCTGGTTGAGCCTGTGGGGGAAAACAAGAGTGTTTTTCGAGAGGGTGGGAATGTTTTGGGTAGATCTGCCTTCGGTAAACAGGCAATGATTCTCATGAGAATCAGCCAGGGATTGACTCTCTGAAAGGAATGTGGAGGGGACAGGAGGGGTACAGATAATCCAGCATCTGATGGGATAGTGCAAAACAGAGACAAATCCAGTGTTCCCAGAGACTGAAAGGTAAACAAAGGGAACACAGGTATGAGAAAGAGTGATGTAATGGGCAAGGGGGTGGGGTATTCTTAAGGACCGGGAGTCAATGTTCAGGAGGTGAGTGTGGGAGATCAACCTTGGATTTTCAGGGGTCAAGTTGCCTGTCTTGGAAGCTCCGAGTTAGGAGTTCTATTACTGGATCTGTGTCTTGTTTTCCTGTTTAAGTTCCAGGTCCCCTGCTTGGATGATAAATCTTGTTTCAATCATCAAGCATTTGGATTGTGGTCATGTTCATGCTTTCAAGCTTTAGGATATAGTTCTAGTTTAAGTGCCACAACTCTGTGGGATTACAGTTTCTTGCTTTTGCCTTAAGTGATTTTTGGTATTCCTATTCAGAGTCGGTCCTTGCTTTTTGTTAAACTTTTGGAAATCTGGCTCATAGATGTATTTTGAAACTGTTTTATATTAAATAGCCTTTTATTGATAAACTTATTATTCTTATTTTTCTGTGTGATCTTTGGGTGAAAAAGCGATCAAGTAGGCGGCTGGGCTGCAACAACATAGTGTTCTGTATGATATGGACATAATTTCCTCAAATGTATGCCCATGTGTGTAAAACACATGCCAGAATGCTAATACGCCCCAGAGAGCTGCAAATTTATTTTTACTCCTATCCACAGTCATATTGTTTCACTATTATGACAAAGAAAAAAAATCAAACCTGAAAAAAATCCACACTGCTCAAGATCTTCTGTTAAAAATGGATTAAAGGGATCCTCATCCTAAAATGAGGAAAAATATCAGAAAATAGCATCATTCCTATTCCTTGCAAAAGAAAAATAAATAATAACATCCAACATGTAGTAATATCCATTTTGAAACAGTAACCACTGTGACTTATTCTAGAGAAATAATATGTGTGTCTGTCTGTCTATAGTTTCAACATTGTGAAAAGTGGATCCTTGGTATGCATCTTAACAGAGTTATTTTTATACATAATAAAGACATTTGCATGTCTTCCATACATCTATTTTAAAAAGACAACTTAATTTTAATTTTTTTCAATAACCCTGTAATTAGAGTATGACTGTAACTTAAAGCAGGTGTATCATGTTAGGAAAAGATATTTGAAATTCAGAATATGAAAAGCAAGCCATTAGAGATCTTACAAGAAAACTAAATGGCACTGTGTTAATAAGACCTAATATAATGTAAACACAGGATAAATACTGTATAGGAGAAATTGTTAAATTGTGATGACAGTAGAAAATTACACATAACCTGGTATTTATTTATTTATTTATTTACAACATTTATATGCCGCCCTTCTCACCCCTAAGGACACAACTAACTGCTATGTGCACGTGAATTCAGCACATTGTCCCAATTTCCACTGAATTAAAAAAATAGAAAAAAATTGATAACTGCACATACCATAATGTCTTCTAAATCTGGTTGGTTAAGAGTTATTTGGGGTCAAAATTACTATCACTAACAATCAGTGGCAAAATTCATTCATATCTCCCTTCTGTAAATGACGGCAATAACTGGAAGCACAAAGGTTGTTTATTTTGGTTTAATTTCCAAATAATGAACAAGAGATCTTTACTTGTTATTTTAAAATTGTTGGGGTAAGGGAACAGAATGAGACATCAGGAATACATGATCATTATAGTACCGTAGAGAAGTTGAATAAAAACGCAGTTATGGTGCACAGTGGTGATGCAAATCCAATTTAAATGTATGAGAATTATGAGGACTGCAGGAGTGGAAACCTGAACTTTCAAAACTAGCATATGTCCAGCAAAAATATCAACTTGAAGAAGAAACATACCGAATTGTAATCATCACTGTTCAATTGTCCTATGTGCTGTTTATCTGAATCTTTGGACATAATCTTCTGAAATCAGGCCCTTTATTTTTCCTGGCTGTGAAACACATAGAAATGAAACATTTGAACACTGCATGCAGACTCAGCACAATTCCTCCCATTTTCAATAAATATAATTGAGTTGTCTGTGCTTTTACATGATTAACAGCAACCCATAACCTTTATCAGGCAATTCATGTACACAGATAAACACTGGTGAAGAAACATGTACTTCTATCTCTATTGGCATGGAACTAGAATCAGAAGCTTGAATCCAATAAAATTGGTTCCAATGGTGGAATTCTTTCCATCAGCAGAACTGGATCAGCGCAGCAGCTTTGTGTACTCTTAACTTTATTCAGCAATACATTTCTGTTATTTTCTATCTTGATGAGGGAAAGCCCTATAGAAGAGGTTTTGGGGTCATATGAAAAGTAATGCATGGGGGAGGTTATGCAGTCCTACCGTACCAAGTAGTGAGTCTCTAGCATGATGGTGGATTTAGACTGCAGAGATCAATCCAAGTACCCTCTCATGGATTGTCGCCTTAACATCCCATGCTATCAGCTAAGATAGCTAGGACCCATGGGAGTTAAAGTCAAACAACATTGGAGAGGATTAAGACTCCACTTCTGCTTTGGTAATAGTAAATAATCTAGTAAAAGCATACTGGATTACACTTTCACTGGCAAAGCATTCTAATGATGAACTGATGTACTGTAGATCTACAAAAACATATTCAGAAAATCTCCTCTTGGTATGTATCTGTCAATGTTGTTTATGCAATTACCACATGCACACACACAAAAGCCAAAAGTATTTCCTGTTCTATATTTTATTACAGCTGTTAGCACAAACAAATCAGTGATGATTCCACATTTAACTTTTCCTTTATAAGAAATTATTGAAAGTGGTAACCACTCCCAAATGAGGTCAAATTTCAAGTTCATCCTATGGGCTACAGGTGAAGGGGAAAACACGTTCGTGCAAAGTTTTATATTCTTACTATAATGCGAATAGTATGGTTGTGTCAAACAGGATTCTTTAACAGCAACATTATTGATCTTTTTGTCTACAATAAGCAAGATGGGAGGCACTTTGTTTATCAACAGGCTAAGAACAACACAGCACTTATTACTGTGTCAAAGATTTATTTTCTTCATCAATTTAATTTTTCAGGACATTGTGTTTTTAGTGTAACTATGTTTATTTAAATATTAGCATGTGTCATTTCTATTTTATATTATTTTTGTTTTTTAGTAGTCACAATTCTATTGATGTTTTGTATTGCTTTGATTTGTTTGTCTTTGTTGACTATGGCATTGAATGTTTGCTCTTTTTTGTATGTAAACCACTCAGACCTCTCAGGGAGAGAGGGTGGTTTATAAATAATAATAATAATCATCATCATCATTAATGTAAACAAACTGAACACAGGCACTTGATATTTTGTGGAGTTATCTTCAGTCTCCATAACCATGAGAAAACAGAGCAGAAATTAATTCAAATCCTTAGTACTCTCTGAAGACAATATTGTTGTTGTGTACTTTCAAGTCATTTCTGACTTATGGTGATGCTAAGGCAAAATCAAGGATTTTCCTGGCAAGCTTTGTACAGAGGAGATTTGCCTTTAACTTTCCTCTGAGGCTGAGAGAATGTGACTTACCCAATGTCACCCAGTGGGTATCTATGACTGAGCATGAATTTAAATTCTAGTCTCCAGTGTTCAAACTGCTATTTCATGCTGTGTGTTTAAGACAATAGGAGATATTTTAAAAAGGAGACAAAAATTCAAGTCCAGTTAAAAAGGGAGGAAATAACCATAGTTGTAAAAACACTGGATGGGGATTATAAAATTACAGTGGGCATTTCTAACCAAATATTGAATATAATAAGATAATTAACTCAGTTTAAAGTAGTGGTTCTCAACCTTTTTTTTTTTTTACCAGGGACTACTTGACCAGAGACCACTCTTCAACATTAGTACCAAAAGGGTTACAAATCAATTTTTGGCCAACTTTAGACTTGGTTTGGTTATTTGGGTTGCTGATTCAGAAAACTGCATTGGATAAACCACATCAACTCTAGTTTCTGATACAGAACATATGCCATCCAGTATTCGCCATCTGCTTGCCCACAGAAAACCATAATAAGCCTCAGCACTATTTGAGGGTTTTGCAAGACCAGTCATTCTCGTTGCAACAGTGCAGAAACAATGAGTCCATGGACAATATTTTAGTTCTTATGGACCACTGGTGGTTCATGGACCACAGGTTGGGAACCACTGGTAAAGACACAGACTACCTACTACAACAAAAGTGGTCCTAATGTTTGGGTAAATGGAATACCACACAATGAAGATAGCTGCAGTCCGTGAACATGGGAAGAGCCAAATGTTTCCAATTCCACCAATTTTATAATGTAAACATTTGTAAAAAAAATGTTTAAAAATGAGGCATACCATAAATGAACCAAAGAGTACTATAGAACAGGATTGCATATGATGGCATCATAGCATACAAGCCAGAAACCAAAACAAAGGCTAGTGCAGGCACGGACAAACTTCAGCGCTCCAGGTGTTTAGGACTTCAACTCCCGCAATTCCTAACAGCCTACCAGCTGTTAGGAATTCTGGGAGTTGAGGTTCAATACACCCGGAGGGCTGAAGTTTGTCCATGCCTGGGCTAGTGTATTGATTGCAAGACAGATTTACTGTAACATAAAATTGCTCCCCATTTGATACATCTTTGATCTGCTCCACATGTTCGTGCTACAATCAAAATGCGTGACTTGGAAGTGCTATAAAGGTACTTGGGGTGATTTTGCACTTGCAAAATACTTGGAAGATCACTGCTGCCTATTCATATAAACCAATTCATATTGTTAATGATATAAAGAGTGCAGGAGATGAAAGGTAGAATGGTATTGGAAAATCTATCTGCTTTCATGAAGAATTAAATTCTTTTTTTCATGGCTACGCATCTCTGGGGGCATCTCCATCCAGTCTGACACTACTTAGAATCATAGAGTTGTAAGCCAAGAAGCAGGAAAATTGCATTCAAAGCACCCCCGATAGATGGCCATCCAGCCTCTGTTTAGAAGCCTCCAAAGGAGCCCCCAATATACTCTGGGGCAGAGAGTTCCACTGCTGAACGGCTCTCAGACTGGACGTTTTTCCTAATAGTTAAGGCAGCAGAAAGCAAGCTTGCTCCCTCCTCCCTATGACTTCCTCATATATTTCTACATGGCTATCATGTCTCCTCTCATCCTTCTTTTCTGCAGGCTAAACATGCCTAGCACTTTAAGCCGCTCCTCATAGGGCTTGTTCTCCAGACCCTTGATCATTTTAGTCGCCCTCTTCTGGACACATTCCAGCTTGTCAATATTTCTCTTCAATGGTGGTGCCCAGAACTGGAAACAATATTCCTTGAACGGGTAAAGCTCAATGCTAGGGAATTATGGGAGCTCTTTAACAGAGGAGGCTAACGCCCTTGTAAAACTCCCACCGCTTCACCGCATGGGCCTCTGCTAGTTCAAGCAGTGTCACGTTGCACTAATTCTACAAGGCAAGGCGCGCCTTCCGGCTCCTCCCCTCACCTGGGCCTCGCCTTAATGAGCGGCGCTACTTCCGGCGGAAGAACAGCCCCTAATGCAGCATGGCTGAACCCGAGGGAGTCCCGCCTCCCAAGCCGCCAGGCGGCCAACTCCCAAAGCGGCGCGAGGGCTGGGCGTGGCTTCGGCAGTCCCTTCCGGAATGGGATGGCCGAGGCGCGAGCAGCTGACCCCCCCCCCTCACGCGCGCGCGTTCCATTGGCGGAGGCCGAGAAAGGCCGTTGCCCCGGCAACCGGTTCTGCGTTGGAATGGGGCCCGCCCTCCTCGCGGTTCCAGAACGAGCCTCTCTTGCATTGGGAGAAAGGGAAGAGCAAAGACTATAACAAACCCTGACCTGCCCTTTCATAAACTCCAGCTACTCTGCAGAATGAATGCAATTTGGCACCGTTTCAGCTACCATGGCTCAATGCTAGGGGAGTCCTAGGGAGTTGTAGTTTTACAAAGTATCCAGCCTTCTCTGTTGGATACTTTGTAAAACTACAACTCCCTAGGACTCCCCTAGCATTGAGCCATGGTAGCTGAAACGGTGCCCAACTGCCTCACCAAATTGCAAAGCCCAGGATTCCTTAACATGGGGCCATGGCAGCTGAGGCGATGCCAAACTGCATTAATCCAGTGCTCATTCGTTTTTACCCCATTAGGGTTCGTAGATGTTATTCAGGAACAAGCCCAATGAGGAGCAGTTTAAAGAGCTGGGCATGTTTAGCCTTCAGAAGCGAAGGCTGAGAGGAGACATGATGGCCATGCATAAATATGGGTAATAGTATGATAGCTGGGTCCAGAAGCTCTCAGCGTTTCGGAGATGCCGCATCACTCTGTTGGGAGCGCTGTTTGTGCAAGAGAGACTTAGCTAATGTAAGCCAGCCCGAGACAGATAATATAGAAGTAATGTAAGAGTTCTTTAATGGTGAAACCCTTACCCTAACGCTTAACCTAATCCTGAACCATACTGTAAGCCTAAGTCAAACCCTAAACCTTACCCTAACCCTAAATCTTACCCTAACCGTAACCCAAACCCTAAACCTGACACTAACTCAGCCCCTAAACCTTACCCTAACCCTAAACTGTACCCTAACCATAACCCTTTACCCTAACCTTAACCCAAACCCTAAACTTTGTCCTAACCCTTACCCTGTGTCCCCTCCTTTCTATCCTTCCTTGGCTCTCCCCGCTCTTGCTCTGCCCCCTCTTTTCCCTTATTCACAGCCACCTTTGTGGCATCTCCATAATACTCCGAGCTTCCGGACCCAGCTATCATACCCAGGCATGGGCAAACTTGGGCCCTTCAAGTGCTTTGGACTTCAACTCCCACCATTCCTAACAGCCTCAGGCCCCTTCTTGTTCCCCTTAAGCAGCTGAGGGGGAAAAGGAAGGGGCCTCAGGCTGTTAGGAATGGTGGGAGTTGGAGTCCAAAACCCCTGGAGGGCCCAATTTGTTCCAGGCCTGGTGTACTTATCTCAGCCAAGCCTTGTGCATAAGGGGACTTTGAAATTCCTGATAAGGAATGCTCAACCTTTAGCAAGTTTAAATATTAAAAGCCTGTGAAAAGGAACAAAAATACCCTGACAATATTAGGTAACGATGTCTTTTTTTGTAGGGTGGTGTGTGTGTTTGTAAGGTATCTGAAAATACATGAATGGAGATGCTACTTGTACCAGTACAATATGTATCGTGCTGATAATAGTTTTTGAGACTAAAAGGAGAGATATAACTGAACATACCTGACAGCATTGAGTCTGCTGAGTGATGCCCCCTGTAACAAGATGTCTAAAGTTTTTTTGGGGGGGGGGGGGGGGAATTACTCAGGAAACTATTTCACAAATGTTCAGGATGAGTTAATGTCAGGGTGCTTTATGATTACAAAGCATGTCTACTCGAAACACTGAAGAATTAAGATATAAATACTTCTTATTATTCCTGCAATGCTATAAATATCTGATGCCAGCAAAGAAAAAAAAGAAAAAAAGACCATAATTTTAAAGCTGTCTTCTGACTTTTAACTCCTTTCCCTTTGGAATTATTTCCCAAAAACATATACATAAATAATATATTTATAGCTCACCCTCTCTCCCTGAAGGGATTCAAACCTCCCTATTATTCAAAAGAACACAAAAGGTTTAGTATGTTGCATTGAAAAATAAATATCTGTGAGTTATGAAAGTGAATTACAGATGAGAAATAGACATTTGTTAAATCAAACAAAAATAACACTTTCAAACCAGGAACAGAAAAATTGTCAAACATTTTTGTATAGAGTAATACATAGTATCAGAATACCTCTTTGATCGTTTTCTTTCCAAGACTTTGTTTCATGAAGAACTTCATACTCTGTTCTTGTGCAGAGCTGGCAACAACCATGGAATGATTCAGATTTGGAAATGTAGAAGGAAACACATCCACCTCACTTTCCTGCCATAGATATCTCATTGTGACATATGGTAAGCGCAAAGTAGTAACTTGGGTGCATGATGATACTGAGCCGACTTGAAGCGCCAGGGACATTTTTCTGAGAAAGTTGCTTAGCATTCTGCTTAGAGCACCAAGCTGTTAAAATGCATTTACTCACAATGCAGCATAAAGGTCAGGGATGATCAATAGTAGCATGATCCATTTTACTTTGTATGTGTGTGTGCGCGCACACATATACACACACACTAAGAGGAAGGAAGATTACAAGCCTACTCAAGTTCTTGCAGGGAAAAAAATATGTGTATCTGATGAACCATATTTACATACCCATAATATTTTTTCCTGCAAAAGCCTGCAACAGTTTGTAATCTTTTTCTCTTAGGTCTAGTATTTTTAAACTTCACAGCATCAAAGATTGCTCTCTTACCATTTGTATTCTTACTTGATTTTATGTACTATCCTTCCTGTTCTAATATTTTCAGTACCTCACTCCTATATCCAGGGATGGATAGTGTGCTGCAAAGAACAATCATGGAAAGGTCCTTCATCAATTATTTGTTAGCTCCTGCGGTGCCCATAGTGACAGGGTTATGATAATGACATAATATATTCTCAGAGGAACCTGCCATTGCAACATTATCTCTTCCCGTACATTGCCTACATTGTGCTTTCAATCTGCTAGTCACTAATGAATCATCCACTAATGTTGGCTGATGTATAAGCAGCATGATCAGATATTATTTGAGTATAAAGGGCTGCAACCCATAACATATTTATTTGGGAAAGTAAGTACCTCTGCAATCAGATTTAATTCTTCAGATGGGGTTATCAGTGTGGTAGATGTTGATTTCTTCAAAACCTGCATAGTGCAGTAATTTATATACCCCTCTGCCTTTTAGGTACTTGGATATGTATTGGCTCTGTAAAAATGCTTCCTGCTGGTCTCTCGAGGCTTCAGGTTTAAAAATATATGAATTAATTAAATTTTAATATAATTAATTAATGGTGGTATCAGTTCAACAAATAAATGGCAGAATCTGTATCTGTATGAAAAATGGCCATAATTTTTATTACTTATAGCTTTATCGGGCTTGGTCCTGATGGGATTGGGTTCATGCACTGGGCCCAATGAAGCCTGTAAACCTAGCCATGTGCTAGGAACCCTTGGAGTGACAGTATTGAATTGCCACCTGGGCATAAACCCCCCATCATGTGCATATAAGGCTGTATCCCAATTTAGGTTTTATCTGAGTTTCCTTCACCTCCCAACGTCCTGTAAGGGATCCCCACTGAGTATGACAGGCTCTCAATTTCTTCATCTTTTCCTCTCTGCCAGGTGTGTGCTCCTTCCTACTTTCTCCAGTGTGTATGAGTGAATATATGTGGGATACAGAAAATATGTTACTACAGTATATTCCTGAACCCCGATGTCTCCTTCTCGTAGTAACCATTGAGCTTTTGATTTTGTACCCCAGCCCTCTTGGCCTTGCAAGTTTGTTTGATTGAGTCATTATGTCCCCATTCTGAAGCAGCAGTGCTCCAACTAATTCGTTATTTGTGTTTCCTCTGTTCTGTTTGCCATTCGTGAAGCTCTGCTGTAGTGTGCAATAATTGTGTATATTTTTATTCTTGTCCATGTCTAAGAACATTCCAATTTTTAAAGCTCTGTGTGAATATCGTTTATTGACTGTCTGGGCCGTTCATCCCTTATAGTCTCTTGAGTAATAGTTTTGAACTCATACATGTGCTTTGAGAGTATTACTGGAGACATTATATAGCAGAATACACACCAAGACATAATGGGAAAATTATCCCTTATTATTGAAGTAATCTCTGGAAATTTTCTGTTTTTTGTTGTTGTTTGTTTGTTTGTTTGTTTCGTTGAAGAAAGAGTAGGGTGACAGGATGGAGTTGGGAAAAACTTAACTGTAACTCGTATAAATATACACTTAGCACATGCACTAGCCTAAATGCACACATTAACATTTGGAACCATTCCTATATTTTGTGGAAAATGCTTTAAGAAGAGGAATCAAATGCATGCCGTACTCAGGGTATTTTAAACAATGTTTTATTTCATTTTTGCATTTTATAGTAAATGGATAAGGATATATCTAGGATGGAGGATATGTACTATGACATTTTGACAGAATATTAAATATAGAGCTTGTTTTCAAAATAGCACTTTCCCAGTGCTATTGTTCAAACTGCAGGGAGCATGGATTCACGAACAAAACATACATAAAAGAAGCATATCCCTCCCTGCAGAATATGATTAATCACATGGTAGTAATCTTTAAAAAAAGACACTTTTCCTTAATTGTTGGAATAAAAATGAATTAAAGGTATGGTGCTAACAACCTTTAGCAATAATTGAAGGAATATATACATCTTCCTGCACAAGGAGATGTATGGGTCTGCTGGTCAGTTTTGCCCACTATAGTGAGATGGGTTTTCTTTATCTTTCAGTTATAATAATCCGTTGAAATCTATTGGGGATGTATACAGTGTTAGTGCATCCCACCTCAATCTCCCTTTACTGGGCAGCAGCCACTGTGATTAACAAGGGTCTATTCCCCTGTTGATGACTGACAGATATTCTCACTCTTGGCAATATATTAAGTATCCATTCTATACTTAACTGATATTTCTTGTACCAGTCATATATACTAATTCTCTACTTGCTGGTCCTAGTGTAGACAAACTCAAATCTGTACATGAGGGGAAGTGATCAGCAGGCACAGGTTACACAAGTCAGAAATAATAAAATCTGTTAAGGGGGAGCATCCACAAAGGGGGCGTGCAGACCAAGGAAAGAAATCTGGACATTATTACATGGAAAACATTAAAAAAAGTTAGGTCCTATCTTAATACTCATTGTTTTAATATGTTGTTCAATATTGTTTACAGAGAGTGAAGTTTTTTTATTGAAGCAAACATTCTGTTTCTTTGTTGACTGATAGCAAAAATCAGACATACTCCCTCAGCTATGATGCAAAGTACATTAATTTTGAAAATCTGTCCATCAATGCAAAATAGAGGACAAGGGCTTATATAAAACAGAATTTCAGAGAAAGCAGAATCAAAGAAGGGAAAAAACCAGGAAAAACACAACTGAAGATAATGAAATAAAAGTCCATTTTAAATCTAAGTAAAAGTACAGTCAGGAAGGATCTCAAGAAGAAACAGCATAAGCTGTTCTTTAACGAAAAAGCTGAGTAAATTAGGAGCAATAGTGCATGAAAATGTTGTGCACACTTTATTAAGAGTAATGATTGTGGAACAATTCCTTTTTTTGTTTGCTTTAGCATACTAAGCGTAATTTTCTTTCCTATTGCTATAGTCAGCATCTGGCTTATAGCACTGAAAGCAGGACTAAAGCTAACTTGCTGATTTTCACTTTAGCCTGAAGAGGTGAAGCGTAACATTTTTACTTCCAGACTTGACATATTATTGTATTTTATTTGATAGGTGTGCTATACAGAAGCTGATGCCTAACAGCAATAATGCAGACTACTTCTCTGTGCATCAAGTGTAAGTCAGACATCTGAAGTAGTAGGATAAAGTAAGTAGGACTCACAGGGGGCACATCTACACTGACCATTTAATGCAGTTTGAAAACACCTTGATAGCGCAATATCAAGGCATTAAGGGGTTTAAAAAAGGATCAGTAAAGTTGAGGGATACTCGGAAATAAAGCCTAAGTGTAAATCACATTGCATAGCAAAACCGATTATGGAACAGGTGCTTTGTTGAACCACATATGTGTACTGGTGCAAGGAGAGCTGGAAGAAATAAATCCTCTATGGCAGTGAAGTCGTGAATACTGGATATCCTGGAATCAGATTGAAGCCAATCTCTGCGGTGGCATATAAAAATAATCCAGGCCTCAACCCAGTTCCAAGGCTTCCTGTGCTATTACTCTGCTGAAACTGCTGCCTCCTTTGCCAGTTGCACATCAACCTAAGTGGTCAGTGTAGATGTGCCCAGTGTAGATGTGCCCTTACAAATGTTTGTAAGGTAACAACTCCCCATCTTAATATCAAATGGCAAACAAAGGAAAGATTTATTTCCCAGATAAAGGAAGGATTTCTCCTAGAGCTTTCTACAGCAATTCCAACCAATGTTATTCATCATCTTGGGCTGTCAGGGACTAAGTCCAGGGCGGGATGTGAGAACAACAAAAAGGAATTAAAGTACTTCCTTCCCAAAAAACATTCTTCCAGTCATGTGAGTCTCTTTGCTGATACTGTGGCTACTTCACACAAGATTTTTTTCCCCTGATTTCGACATATACATAGGCATAAGGAGGCATAGAAGAACACATACAATTTATCTTGTGCAAACCAATCATGTTTCTATTTTCTACCATATACATGTGGCAAAGTAGATACTCACATGATCTTCAAACTTGATGGGTATATAGAGTTTCACTTTAAAATCAAGTGTATACATGTAGAGAACATGCAGTCTGCAAAGCAGCTTTCAGAGTTTAGTTACAGGATATGTTGAAAACAAGATGCAGCAATATTAATAAATAAAAACGAACCTGTTTTAAAATGAAAACCCATCATATCCAGCAACTGAAGAGCTCAGTTGATGATTTGTTTATGATTTGATCTGTTTTGTTATGTTCGTTTGCATTGAATTTTTGCCCATTTTTATTGTAAATCACCCTCGGGGAGATAGAGAAGGATAAAATAAAGATTATTATTATTATTATTATTATTATTATTATTATTATTACAGAAGAACAGTCTACTTGTTGTTTCCAAGAAAGTTAAAATGCTATCTCATGTATGACTACTCTGAAGTAAGTCCCACTGTACTCATGGTTACTTATTTCCAAGTAAACATATATAAGATATCCAGACTTACTGTAGGGAGTGCCCATATTTTCTTAACTACCATTCATTCCAGCAATGAAAGCCACAACTGGGGCTATATAGAGTTAATAATCAAACCAGACTTTCATTTGGGAGTCTTTGCAATGCCCAGCTGATGTGAAATAAAAGTGTTCTTAATGTCTTCAAGACTAAAGCTAATTTCTTGCAATTCACTTTATTAAAACGTGACCCAAGAAAAATGAAAAGTTATGGCTAGAAATATGTTGCCTCTAGTGATATTTCCTGCCCACAGAATACAACAGGTTCCCAAGTATTTTTCTGGCATAATGGGATATTTTTGCAACCTTTAAGATGTTTCTTTTTATTCTTTTTGGTTTGTTTGTTATAAGCTATTCGTTACCTTAGCTCTTGTGGCTATTTGCATACAGCTATTAGTGTGGGGTTTAAGACTGGATTAAACGGCAGAAAAATCCAGGATTGCCTGCATAGGCACACACATTCACAAGATGGAGAATTATGGGCAAGATTTTTTAATATATACAAAAGAAATATAGGATCACAAATGGAGACGTGCCATACACGGATTATTTTAGGGAGAAATAGCTCATACTATTTTACATGAAGAATATCCTGATGTTTTCCAAGTTCTTAACTGATGAACCAATTGGTTATTTTAGCAGCATTTCCTAATTCTTGCAAAGGTAAATCAAAACGACAGTTGGTCATAACTGACTCATAAAGAAATCTGTTTCTGTATGATGCCAACATTCTGGATGGACGATAGGAATAAGTGTTATGGGTGACAAGAACTGTTCCAGAACTCCCAATGTCACTAAATACACAAGCAAAAATTGGGGGTGCTTAGATAATTCCAAACTGCGCCAACTCATGAAGCTCCAGGTGGCTAAATGCTTCCCAGGGACAGATCACAGTGATATCTGCAAAAGATAGAAACAATAAATATTTTTTTAGTTGACTTCAGTTTATGGCAACTATTATGTATGAGAGACTTCTAAGGCAGCCTATTATAAAAAGAAAAGAAAAAAAGAATTGCAAATCCAGGATCATGGCTTCTTTTACTGAGTTCTACCTATAATATGGTGTCCCTCTTTTCCTACTGCCTCCAATTTTGCCAAGCATTATTGTGTTTACTAATGAGTCATGTTGGTAATAATAATAATAATAACAACAACAACATCAACATCAACAACAGTAAAAACAACAACGGTAATTTCATTCTTATATCCGACCACCATCTCCCCGAAGGGACTTGGGGCAGCTTACATGGGGACCAAGCCCAACAGAAACAGAAATAAAATATAGCACGAATTAAAAACACTACATTTCAATAATTAAAACAATTGAACCAAACAACAGACATCATAAAAACATAAGAGCTATAATCATCAACCAGTAACTGACAACAGTTGGTGTGTTCTGATCTAGAAGGGCCAGGCAAGGGCTAGTGCAATACAGCTGTTAAGAGCAGGGTGGGTAATAAAGTGCTACAAGGCCAGACAATGAGGAGGGCTGGGGGGCCTAGTCAATCGATGGACCAATTAATCAAAGGCACATTGAAACATCCAAATTTTCATGTCTTTACGGAATGTGGATAGGGTGGACGCTAATGTAATCTCCCTAGAGAGAGAGTTCCAGAGCCAGGGGGCCACCACCAAGAAGGCCCTCTCCTTCGTCTTCACCAATTGTGCTTGTGATGGAGGCGGGGGTGAGAGGAGGGCCTCCTCAGCAGATCATAAAGCCCACACAGACTCTTAGGGGAAGATGTGATCATGAAGATAGATAGGACCCAAAATGTTTAGGGCTTTGTATGTGATAGCCTGCACCTTGAATTGGACCGGAAACATTGGCAGCCAATGGAGCTGTTTTAGTAGGGAGGTTGTCCACTCCCTATAATTATCTCAGTTATAGCCTCAATTTAGTTATTTTAAATTCTGGTTTAGGCTTGATTGGATCTAGGATCTGTTTATTTCAGGCAATCCATGGTACCTATAGAACTCACTACCAGTGCCATATTTCAGAGGTGGCTTGAGTGCTAGACTATGGTTCCGGAGACCAGGGCTTGATTCTTCGTACTCTCTCAACTATCTCAGATGTTAAAAGGGCAGGAAATGGGCTTTACTTTGTTACTTCAGTTGTACTAGGTGAAGGGGAAAATGTGTGTGGGATCTTCTGATTTATATCAGAAATGGATGGGAAGGGGCACTATTTGGTGATTGTCTTTAAGTAGCAAAATAATTAGGTTTGGGTCTGCGGAGCTGTTCATTATGCCAATCATCCAAAATCTTTAGAAACATGTGGATTGCTATTCTCAGAAGCAGCAAACGGGGTGAGATGATCTCATCTGTTCTAAATGATCTGGCAAATCTTTTCAGATAAAAAACAGGAAAACAATCCACCCTACTTTATTCACCATGTGGATTAATCCAAAGCACACTACTATTTCTGCATTCTTCCCACAAAGGCAAAAGTCAAAGCAATATTTTATCTTGTTTACCTGTTCCAAGCCCTTCCATTCCTGGGATATCATCTCCAAAGCTACAGAAAAAAACCAACAAAAAACAAAAGAGAGGTGAGATGTGGTTCATCTAAGACAAGGAAGGATAATGAGGACCTGCTTATGCATCAATATTTTAAGAAGAACAGCAGCAACAATAACCCTGAGAAGAGAATAACAACATGAAAGGGAATGAGCTAGTCAAGAGCTGCACTAATTGAAGGATCAAGTCATTCAGCTGAATTGCGTGTTCTCTTCCCCCCTCTTCCCATTAGTGAGTTCCTGTATTTGGCCTGTCCTTGTTTTGCATGTTAAGTGTTGGGATTATGAACAGGTGGAACTACAAATCCAAAGACAAATGGCCCAGCTTTAAATAGAATATAATCTCCTCCTCACATTCTGGTACATGTGATCCGTTTAGATCAGAGAATAAGGATCTGCCCATAAAAAAGGTCTTATCACTGTGAGTGAACTGGCAGTTTCTGCTTCCAAGTAAAGCTTCTTCTCACAGAAAGACTTTAGTAAGGGAAGGGGTCTAGACGCTACTACCTTGCACTTTTAATTGTTCATTTGTGTTCATTCATCTTTTTTCTCCCCTTCCATAAAAAGATATGTTAAAGAGTAAAAGACATAGTTTTGTCATGTCTTGATTTGTAGAACCCCACTGTTTTAGAAACACCCAGAAACTTACGGCTAATGGCATTTCTGCTAACAAAATGTATATCCTTTTAGTTTGGTGCCATAGTGAACAATTGCAAGAGCACTGTTGTTGAAAAACACTGCAAAACAAAACAAGCACTGTATTGTCGAAGGCTTTCATGGCTGGAATCACTAGGTTCTTGTGGGTTTTTTCGGGCTATAGAGCCATGTTCTAGAGGCATTTATCCTGACGTTTCGCATGCATCTATGGCAAGCATCCTCAGAGGTAGTGCGGTCTGTTGGAATTAGGACAATGGGTCTGTGGAAGGACTGTGGAATGGCTGGGGTGGGGCAAAGAGCTTTTCTCTGCTGGAGCTAGGTGTGAATGTTTCAACTGACCACCTTCATTAGCATTTGAAGGCCTGCCTGAGCCTAGGAAAATCTCTTGCTGAGAGGTGTTAAGATGTGCCTGGTTGTTTCCTCTCTGTTGTTTTGCTGTTGTGATTTTAGAGTTTTTTAATACTGGTAGCCAGATTTTGTTCATTTTCATGGTCTCTTCCTTTCTGTTGAAATTGTCCACATGCTTGTGGATTTCAATGGCTTCTCTTTGCAGTCTTTCTTTCATGTCACTCATGTCAACTTTACCATAAGCTGAGCCACAGTGACATTTAGGGTCAACCTACATACTTTATCATCCAAGAAAAATAAAACCTGCAACTTTGTGGAATGACATACTTTATGACTCATAATTAGCTTAATTTTTGAGTGTGATCTGAAAATGGTTTTGTAATCTTATACAGGCAGTCCCCAAGTTACGAACAAGATAGAATTTCAACTTAAGAACAAACCTACAGAATCTATCTAAGTCGGAATACACTAAAATACACTATATTTTAAAGTGTAACTTCAATTAAAGATAGATAGATAGATAGATAGATAGATAGATAGATAAGCTTTGGATAGTATAGGGAAGGCTTAACGCCCCTATGGCGTTTATTTTGCTATCTGTGCCCCTTTTCCAGAAGACTTAACCTCACTTTCTGACTTTGGTAATTGGATTTTGAAAAAAATGTCTTGATGTAAAAACAAGGATTGGGGATAAAGTTTCCGTGGAGACACTTTTTACCCAACTCTTTCAGGATGGGTAAATTTCCCTTCCGATGGGTAAATTTCTCTCATTTCCTGTTGTCTCACTCCAAATGGTCATAGTAAGTTATATATCCCAATGACATCATCCATCAGTGGCTGCATTTCTGGCCTAACAGTCATTTCACGTAATCCACATTGATCTTTGTATCTGATTTCAAAATATAGTCTGAGAATCCACCAGTATATCTTTAAACTATAAAAATCTCTCCCAAGAAGACTTTTATTTACTTTTCTGTTTTCTCTAATACGACCGATTTTCATTAAACTTCTCACCCCCCCCCCAACCCAAACAGGTACTGGCTCCATTTAATTGCACCACCATACATATTTGTACATGCACATTCCACTTCGAAGCAATGGGGGTGCTTATGAAGGATTCACTTTTCATAGAGGCAATTCCTTGGAGACCTTTGGCATTTCTATGATGTAAGGTTTATGTACACATACATGCAAGTTTAGCACAAGGTCAACAGCACTAACTTCTGCTTTCACAAACTTAGGGACATTCATAGTGTACAATTTCATGCAGAAATTAAAGTTTTAGCACAGGTAGGGTACCATGCTTCTGTAATTTTCAAAGAGCCCCAAATTAGCATATTTTTGGAGAGCAGGGAAGATTGAAGTAAATTATCTCTAGCTAATTCCTATATGTCTTGGCAGTATTCCAACTCCCGTTACTCTAACAACAGGGTGTTACACACCTGTGACTATTGTCATCATGCCTTGATGGTTCAGGCACCTACATTAAGCGTTTTTGCCCGTTACCTATTCCACCTTGCTGAGAAGCATTACATGGGGTTCTTAGCCCTGTTTATAATTAACCAGAGGGCCTGGATTGCAAGGAATTGCTGAAAGGTAATCCCAAACAACCCCAAACCTAAAGCAGTAGGTTTACATAGCAATAGATGAGTCCCTTTGGCTAACAAGAGGACTGGCTGGTATTGCACAGCCTTAATAAGCATTTATGTAGCTAATTCTCTGTTCAGTTGCCTTTCTCTTACCCTTTTACTCCTTTCTTTGGGGGCTTGCTTTTGAACTGTCTTGTTTGCCTTTGCTTGAATTTTGGAGGCCCCTTGCGTGGTGTGGTAGGCCCAGTGTTGGCTGCATCTGTGTTGAGGTTAGCCGGAGGAGGGTTGCTCTCCGTCATTCTTAAGCTGCTCAGAGGCACTCAAGCTTTTCAGACTGTTCTCTCTGGAAGAGAAATAACACAATTAATGATCAGGTGACAATATTTGATCACTTATGATATTTGATGCCATGACAGTTGGAGAGGTAAGAGAATAGAGATGTTCTTGGTTGCTATTCCAGTCTTGAAGAAATCCAGAGACACTGACCTGATTTAGTGGAGAACAAAGCTTGTATAACTTTGAATAAATGGGGAATTTGAGAGGAGTGTGATACTTTGTTCTGTGGAACTGTGACTTGATAAGCTTCCCTTACCAAGCTATCAATATTTCAAAATGTTAGGAGTCTTGCCCTCAATTAATTTAGTTCCTGTGTTCTCTACTCTAGAACTCTGAATATCCGAGCATTCATATGGATGTCAGTATTTTTTTAAAAAAGCAAGATGCAGTGCTTTGGCTAAAATCCTGTTAGTGACACGTGCCAAATACATATCTTTTTTGTTGCTTGTGGAGGTTGGTATTGTCTTTGACCCTCACCTGGACTTATGAATTGGGTGCTGCAACCATACAAAGTGACGATTCAATGACTAGTAGCAGAGATAGATTGGAGAAGTGTCTATCTCCTTGTAGCCAGATGGAAACCAATGGCAGTGAGCCTCCAGTGAATTTCAGTGCATGGTGTAGTTACTCTACATCTGATTAGAGCAGTGGTTCTCAACCTGTTGGTCCCCAAATGTTTTGGTAAACTGGCTGGGATTTCTGGGAATTGTAGACCAAAACCTGGGTACCTACAGGTTGAGAACCACTGGGTTAGAGGGACATAACCAGATACCTCTTTGATCTCCTGCCCCTTTTCACCAGACAGAGAATGGCCACGGAGGTGCCATTGATAGTGTATGATTTAAATTGGTAGACTTTCCCTTCCCTGCCTGCCTTCCTTCCTTATGCATAGGTCATACATTCAACAGGGACAGCATGTTGCATACTTTCAAAAGCATAAAATGTTTAGGAAATGGGGCAATTCTTTCCATGCAGGTTACTTTTCTACTTCTCAACATGTTCTTTCCTCCTCGGTTGAATAAGATAAGCAAATGTAGCAGCCTAGCTCTGCTGAGCCATCTATCTGCAAAATTGCTGAGCTCCTGGCTGATAAGACCAGGTGGTAATTTAAGAACAATGGAGTAATTATGTGGCTGACTGCGATCCTTCTGTATTTCCATTTACTTGTTCTTATCAGGAAATTGTTTTTGGTGGACCACATGCTTTACATCCAGAAGGTCACAGTTTCAATCCTTGGCATTTGCAGGTTAACAATGAGGTACCAAATGATGAGAAATACTCCATCTCAGATCTCAAGAGCCATTACCAGGCCAGGTAAACAATAAGGAGCTAGATAAGGAATGGAAATCTTGTGGCCTGCGGCCAACATACTGTTCCCCTGGGCCATTGTTGTAGTTCAGAGGTTCCTTTTGGATATGCTCCACGTGACCCAGATGGGGAAATACTCTGACCTGATCTACAAAAAGTTGATATTATTGTTATTACTTATTTATGTTTCAAACACCCAAAACAGAGGAGGAACAACTAATTCATTATATTGATTGAGGGGCAGTTCATGACATTGTTTTACATAGTAAGATGGAAATTGAACACACTGGATGTTTTGTTGAAAAGATCCTCCGTATCTTAGACAAGCATGGCATATAACCAGATAGGGTGAGACTGGGCTAGGGAAGCTTGCAGCTAGGCTAGTCATAAGAGTCATTCACAGGAAAATAGTAGCCAAGGAACTTTAGCCTTCTAGGTCCTGAAAACATATGCTGTAACCCACCTTGAGCCACTAAAAGAGGCGAGTAAGAATTATGATTATGATTATGATTATGATTATGATTATTATTATTATTATTCCGATGATTGTTTTTTCAACTCTCTCTGTAACATGGAACTCAGCAATTTTCTTCTTCTTTTAACTACACATCCGTGCCTTCTTTCTCAGAGCCAGCATGATTTTATGTGCATGGGAACACGTCTTCTATATCATCAGTATATCTATACTTTATGGGTTGGATAGAAGATAAATTTTGGAAGAGGGATCAAAATTGCTTGCTGAGCAGAGGTGATAAAAGTCACGCTTGCTGTTTTTTTCCTTTACACATTAACTTAAGGAGAAGCTGCTCTGTGTTCATTGGCAGTTGTTCAATTTCTAATCTTTCTAGTTTTCCTTACAAATCCTAAACAATAACTACTACAACAAATATGGGTATTGCCCAATTTCAGCTAATGTGCTAACTGTTTATGGATTCCCACTTTGCCAGACACAGACCAATGTTCTAATTTACACTAAAAAAATCACTTTACAAAAAAGATTTAACTTTTCTCTTTTTATGTAAAGAATATCAAAAATATTAGGATACAGCTGCCTTGTTCCAGAGGGCAAAAAGAACGTGTCCTTTCTTTCCTCCCATGACACGTCACTAGCTCCCATTTATGACTCCTTACACAAGTTATGTAACTCTTTATTCTAGATGTTTCCTTTTATTATGCCCCCTACTGAGAAGAGACAAAATTAGCCCCAACGTATCTGAGTGCATGTCTAATCTTTTGATCCCTGTGTATCACACTAATACAACAGCATAACATCTTATTATGGGAGGGGATGTTATATCTCTAGGTTATAAAAGCATGAATGCAAATCCCAGGATATAATGAGAATAGATATAATGTCTTAGAAGGAAACAACTTGTGGACATTACATAAAGGGGGATATTTATCATCTAAACCTTTTCTGAAAAGCAAGCCAACTCTTTTGTAATACTAACATTTGAAAAATAAAGGTAAAGTTATTGAACTTAAGAAGACCAGAATTCACAATCATCCAATTATTCACTATCATTATGAATCATTTCATGGCCTGTTTATGAGACAACAAAAATACTTTGGCAGTCACTTTGTTCAAGCTTGTTGTCTTCTCTGGCAGAAAGCACTGTCTCAATAAACAAAGGATCATAATAAACAATCGGTTTTGCTTTGTTTCCATTTAGTACATGTTGACATGGTAAAGAGCAAAAGGAACAAGCAAAAAACCCTGGAGGATTTTGCATGCTTTTGTTTGTTTTGCTTTTGAGAATGAAGAAAGCGAGGTACCAATATTTTGGGCACATGTTGTTGGCTACCACAAACCTTTAGGACTTACTTGGGCAAATTTCATGCTTCCTATAGATGTATATATGACATGCTGCCTGTCATTCAGCATTTTGAATTCACTAGGTTTTACACCCAAGTAAATGTGCAGTGGTTTGTCATTTATAGTTGCCATTTTCTCATAGGAGCCCCCGGTGGTGCAATGGCTTAAATCCTTGTTCCAGTAGGACTGCTGACTGAAAGGTTGGCGATTTGAATTCGAGGTGTGGGGTGGCCTCCAGTCCATCAGCTCCAGCTTCTCATGCAGGGACATGAGAGCAGCCTCCCACAGTATGGTAAGACATATGGGGCATTTCCTAGGCAATGTTCTTGCAGATAGCCAATTCTCTCAGACCAGAAGCGACACACACACACAACCCCCCCCCCCCACACACACCATTTTTTCATGCATCCTTCTTCTGGAAGTTAAAGTCAACCCAAAAGACCATTTGTTCAAGTAAACATCAATTAATCAATCAATCACTTTAATTTTGTCCTGCCTTTTTCCTAGAGAAGTATGCAAGGTTGCTTGCAGAATAAAATATGCATAGGATTACATACAATGAAACCTGCTACCACATTTCCCAGATAACTCCTTGCCAATCTTGAGATGGAAACACAAAACAATCTAATCATGGACATTTACAGCAAAGCTGAGAATTAACTCCAAGCACTGAAATCCTTCATCCTATCATTGCTGAAGCCAATGGGGCTGTGCCAGTTTGAATCAGTGCAAACAGACCTCTATGGTGTCTTAAGCACAACCATTTGTCCTTAAGTTCAGCCTTATTTGAAGGATTTTCATTCCGCATTCATCCTCAGCTTAGACTTTTTGTATTATAACCAACAGTAGAAAAAACATTTCAACGAGAAGCCTATTATTGGATTTTCCACTGCCCTTTTCTCCTTTGAACAAGTTTAAAAACAAACTATTTTCACTGCTAGATTTCCTGAAAAAATCAAAATGTACCACTTGGTTTTTTAGCAAAACTATTTGCTAATTATTGTGAACCATGATTCTGAGTCATCAGCAAAAATTAATCAAGCAAAAGCACACCATTGATTTCTTTACTCGAGTTTGTGTGCTCAAATTTTCACTAGCATTGTACTATATTAAGTGCCTTAACTAAATCTCTTGGCTTGGCTTTGATCTTTAGCATCACGTCTTTAAGGTCCTCTTTTCATCCTTTGAAACTTACCTCTCTCAGGAATGTTCAACAGCAATTCTGCTGGTTTAGTTGCCTGTAGTTATTACCAAATCCCTGCACAGTTCTGAGATGAACAAACCAGCTGCAGGCATTAGAAGTAAAATGTCGCTGGAAAATGGCTGTGCAATTAAGTGTCCTTTCTCTTCCCACCTTCATCCTCCGCCTCCAGCCTCCAGCCTCAAGCTCAGCATTTTCTAATTGATTCTGACAGATCCCTATTTAGTGTAAGAGGTGATCCATTGTATAATGACCTTGCTGACGTAGATGGCTAATTTCATCTAATGCAATTGGCAATGATAATGTTCTTAGTGTGATGCTGTCAGGTGGAAACTCACCCTTCAACTTAATCTTCCTTCTGCTTCTTCGCTTTGTTGTGTAAACAAGAAGGCTTGTGTGCGAATGGCAAATCGTCTCTTCTTAATCCATCCCTTTCAAAACTTTAATCACTGATCCTCCAGGAAAGGCAAAACAGGCATTATCTTTTATAGCAGAAGAAGACCCTGAACTCCAGATGGGTTGCTCTGAGCTTTTAAATGGAGACCCTTCTATATGTGCTCTATGTCCAATAGTAACATTTTGCAGGTCCATGGAAAAGCAGGACTAACCATGTAAAAACTGCAACCTTAAGTGTTCCATAGTGGATGACAGTGGACCCATTGTGGTATGTTCTGAGATCTCCACAAAGTCTCAAAATCCAGTCATCAGAAGGAGCTATTTAGATTCTTCTCAATCTGGCAGTGTGCATCAGACAAATAGTATGGTACTACTATGAGTTTCTTCTACCAGTTTCCTACCTAGAAATTATTTAATCCATCTTCAGATGTGATTCCAGAAGCATATTGCAGATTTATTCCTGTTTTGGGATGACTTGTTCCAGCTGCTCATAATGAATATTTCCAGCATCAACATGACAAAAGTCTTTTCCTCTTCTTATCTCTTCCAGTAGTAAAAAATAGGGTTATCCAGCAATCACTGAAATTGGAAAATCTTCCTCCAAATGATGTCAAGTGCAAATCTCCCACTGGTTTAATAGAGCATTTGTAGAATTATCACCACCAAGCTCAGCCATGTATGTATTCCTTAAAATTTCCCGTTCTCATTGCCTAGCAATGTTTGAAATACTTTAAAGAACTCTGTTAGGAATATTTCTCAGCAAACCCAGCCAAACACATCAACCCATATGACCACAACTGCCAACTGGTAGATCAAAATATTGCTAAGGAAAGGCCTAAGGAAAAAGTGACAAAACTCACCCAGTATTGCCTACATGCTCAAAACACAGTTAATCTAGTGAATAAAGAGCTACTACATCTGACTTTTTAAAAAAAGGAAAGATCAGCAATTTCAAACGATATCATCTTTACTGCTTGTGAATTCATTTAACTTCAGAGATCAACGTACAATAACATTTAAACAAGGTTTCAGTGCATTCTTAAAAGTTTCTAATTCTAAAGCAAGAACCACAATATATTTTTCCTTCCCTCCCTGTTCTACTGACTATGAGATGCAGAGATTTAAATATAAAACTTACAGTATTGGGGACTCCGCCTCGAAACCATGAAGTTATCTTCTACTCACTTTGATCAGAAAAATTTCAGAAAGGCTATTCATCCTCTAGAAATACTCCAAGTCCTCCTAATCCTCCAGGTGACATCACTGTTTAATGCCACCAATTACAAAGTGTCAGGCCTCTCAGCAGAAGCAAACATGCTTCTGAGAATGCTGATCCCAGCTGTACTTTGGAGTGCATTTGGGGAGAGCTGTATTAGGAGAACATTGGAGACAGCAGAACTTCCTCGGAGGAGCCTTTATAGTGCTCCTAGCATTATGTTGGCCAAAGGTGGGCAATGTATGGTTATCAAGATATTCTTGGACTACAGCCTCCATCCATCTTCTTTGGCTTGTTGGCTAGGGCCAATGGGAGTTGCAATATGATGGCATTCAAAAAGCCACAAACTGCCCACCCTGTGGGTACTGACATCCCACTTCGTTTGTAAGTGGATGAAAAGGTGATTTAGCCAATGTCTTTGTTTCATAGATACATAATGTCTATGTGTTGGAAAATACTGCCATGCCTTAATAACAGGAATTTCTGCCAAAATTACTGAAAATGTGATTTAAATGAACAAGGCAGGATAGTAAGCCAAGGTTTGATTCTGGCTTGTTTGAGCTAATTGTTTTATATGAGGGTGTGTCAAAGAATTTTTCCTCCCGTGCCATAAAAACATTATAAATGAAAATATAACAGCAGAAGTTGCTACAGATCATAGCCTGAACTATCCTCTACACCAGTGGTTCTCAATCTGTTGGTCCCCAGGTGTTTTGGCCTAAAACTCCCAGAAATCCCAGCCAGTTTACCAACTGTTGGAATTTCTGGGAGTTGAAAGCCAAAGTATCTGGGGACCCACAGTCTGAGAACCACTGCTCTACGCAAAACTACCGTTTAACATAATAACCATCAATTTGTACACATTTGCGCCATCATTTAACCCAGGCATCAAACCCATTTTGGAAAAATTCAGGGTTTTGCTTTGTGACCCATGATTTTAAAGCTGTTTTAATGTCATTCAGTGTCAGACTATGCAGAGAAGCCAAAGGTCCTCTGAAAGACAACCTACGAGGTTCCAGATTGAATGACTTGGATGATGTTAAATCAGCTATAAAAGCATGAGTCACGAAGCAAAACAATGACTTTTTCCAAATTAGTTTTGATGCCTGGATTAAACAATGGTGCAAATGTGTACAAATTGATGGTGACTATGTTGAATGGTAGTTTTGATTGGAGGATAGTTCAGGCTATGATCTGTAGCAACTTCTGCTGTTATATGTTCATTTCTAATGTTTTTTTGTGACACAGGAGGCAAAACTTTTTGACCCACCCTCGTATATACCTTGTTCAAAGTAATTCCCTCCAGACAGCTATCCTAGCCAGGGATTCTGGGATCTGATTTAGAAACAAGCAAATGGGGGGCGGGAGGACACACCTAAGAGTAACATCATATATAAGTTCTTTTGGTGGGGAGAGGTTTACATTCAAGCGATCTGTAAGTCTCTCTGTTAGTGCTAAAAAGCAGAAATGAAAGTCATTTCTTCAGGAGTAAGGTTTTCAGGTGCTATTTGTGGTCCAACACATTTAACATCAGGTTTTCATTATCACCACACACTACATCACCATATCAAAATAGAAATGTATCTCCATATCTCAATTTCTGTGTTCCACAGTATTATTAAAAACACATGTACAGAACCATTAAAAGAATCCAATATTGGAAAAGATGGATGATAATTTCTTGAGGCATCTGCTGTTCTGTGTGTGAACACATGCATCTAGTGTCAAAATGCCCCCATTGCAGAGCTTGGGACCAACAGATTAACACAAGATTATTCAGTTTGACTGACAGTACACATGTTTGCTGTCAGCTTCTGTCAGCTTGAGAAACTACATAAAGGGTCACCAGTTTTGCCGTATGTGATCTTCTCACATGCCTGCTCACCTCCAGCTCTCCATCTGTCTCAGCTGCACTGAAGCCTTCTCTGTGCCATTTCATTATTCCTTCTTACATAGTGTTTGCCCTCACAGTTTCCTATATTTTAAGCTATTCATTTTTCTTCCTTTCCAATCATCCCTCTTTCCATTTTTATCAGCGTTGCACTGCAGTGCACTATGTATATTGATTGACATGTGAAACATATGTTCGGTATCTTATCTTCCCTCCTTTGATCCTTTACATGCTCTATCTACTTCTTTCTTTCTTTCTTTACCACCTTTTTCATTACTCTGCAACTCAGGGTGGATTTAAAAATTAACACAAATACGGATAAAAATCTCATCATACAAAAGTGAAAATATTAAACTGTGTCAATAGGATAAAAGCAATTTAAAATCATAATTATTTTTAAAGAAAACAAAAATATAGAATCATAGAATCAAAGAGTTGAAAGAGACCTCATGGGCCATCCAGTCCAACCCCCTGCCAAGAATTACATCACATTATTAAGCCTTTAACCCATGAACAATCAGTTCTCAAAGACCTGTCAAAACAGAGGTTTTAGCTTTCACTTTGTAACTGTCCAAGGTGCTAAATCTGTTTGCAAAATAGGACTTCAGCATGTTGGAAAGATGTTTTAAAGTTCAGACTTAAATGCAGCTTTAAAGTTCAAGTTAAAATGCAAAAACTACAGCATTCACCACTCCACTGGAATGGGAGCCACTATCTGCCACTGACCACCACTAAGAAAAAAAAATTCCCTGAGGTCTGTGTGTAAACAATATTCCAGCTCTGTGTCCTCCATCACAGCAGCAGGAGATGACGGCTTTCTCTCCTTTCCTAGAAAAGAGGAAGCGCCAGGCTCAGAGGAGTAATATTAGATGGATTCCTAACAAAGGAAGACTCTTTCCAAGATGTAAAACATAAACTCAAACCCAAGTCACGGCTAAATGCTATGGAATCATAGTTTTTATATAACTGCCTTGAGTCCCTCAGGAAAAAGCTCGGATTTAAAAAAAATCATGGGATTTGTAATTTGGTGAGACACTAACACTTGTTTGTTGTTCATTTGTTCAGTCATTTCCAACTCTTCGTGACCTCATGGACCAGCCAACGCCAGAGCTCCCTGTCGGTACTGGTCCATTTAGTTTTCTTGGCAAGAATACTGGGGTGGTTTGCCATTGCCTTCCCCACTCTTTGGTAGAGAATGTTAAAGACCTTGTAAAACTTCAGCTTCCATAATTCCATAGCATTGAGCCATGGTAGTTAAACTGGTGTCAAACTGTATTAATTCAATAGTGTAGATGCTATACTGAGCATTGAGCATTTCATAGTTTGAGTACTGGGTATTCCAGCTTAGGTGACCTTACCAAGAGTCAAGACCCCAGATAGAATCTCATCCTCTCTCTTAACCCTTTCGCCACACAAATTGGTGCATCTGAATGATAATACAATCAAAACCTAATTGCAAGCCAGTACTTTTGGAAGACATGTTCTGAGAGTGATACAGATTTGGTACATAGTGGTACAAATTGATATGCATTATGAGAAAAATAGTGCTGTAAGTGTTACGTACAGTTCAAATCTTGATCATGGACAGGGCAAGTCACCCCAACATGTAAAAGACATACAGATCAGGCTCATTATTTTTAGATACTGTCAATTTTCGGATTATATAGAGGCAAGAGGTGTCTGTAGTGGAATTACAAGACATACCGAGCTTAAACTCTTAGTACTCTCAGTGACGTTATTCATTATACACAGCCAAAAATAACACTTCCTCCAAGCCCAGTCCTGCCAGGTGGTTTGTTTGCTCCTTTGGGGATCTGTACTTATGTCTGTATAAGCAAGTGTCACTCTAAGTACATTTGTATATTGAGTGTTTCAAGGGGGCTGACCTACCGAATCCATCTGCTTAATGGCAGCAGAGGGGATCTACCATGCACGTTGTGATCTAAAACATCTGTCAAGAAGAATCATCTCCTTAATTTTAGTTTGCTTTCCACCTCCTCCTCCTCTTCCTCCTCCTCCTCCTACATCTCCTACATCTTCCCCTTCCTCCTCCTTTTCTATATCACGTTTTTCTGTCTTGATCAAGATCCAAAGCTATTCACAAGCTTAGAAAAATACAGTTAAAAACCTACAAAGTATCAATATTAAAATAGTATTAAATATTTTAAAATTCCGTTAATATGACATTAAACAAGTAAAAACAAGTAATTTTGCATTGCTTATGCAATACAATCCTATGTGTGTTGACTTTGAAGTAAGACTTACTATGTTCACTGGGTCATATTCACAGCTGAGTTGCATACAATTGCATTCTGAACAGTTTAGCCTAGATTTGAGGAATCTTTTCAGATAGATTTGGTTTGGATGATTAATTGTAGGCGAACTGTTTAACCCTTTCAAAAATGCTTTTACATTCCTTGCTGATTCATAAGCAAGATTAGCATTGTGATCAGGTCTTAGCATGTGCTTGATTTTCCAGTGTGTAGCTGCTGAGACAAATTTCCAAGCTTTCCCAGATTTTATGGTTCTGTGCAATGTTTTATTTTATACAGTGCATTCGGTGATGGGACTTGCTAACTGCACAACTAAATTAGGATATTTTGTATTATTCATCTCCTTATTCTTTTCTCATCCTGTCATGCTTATAGATATCTGGATTTTTTCTGATACAGCATGGAAAAATCTGTTATTTTGTCTAGAAGCGTTTTACGAAATTTGCAATTTCAGCCTTTCCTGTAACAGCAACTTCCTGGAGGAGTCAAGAGGATTAGCTGACTGTACAACTGCCTTTTCTAATTAAATATCCTGCTCATGGTAGTATCTGTTCTGAGATTGTGGCAGAGGAAGAAACAAATGCCAAACACTTTTATAACACTACATTTCACAGGTAATCGGTCTTTAGCTGGTCGCCCAGTGGATTGTCCTTGAAACCAAAGTAACATTAAATGCTATGTAACATAGTTGGGAAGGTAACATACTACTCAAGGTACTATACAATTCACAGTTACAAAGAAATTCATATGTAACTTGAGGTATTTAATTTTGTTTGTAAGATAGACATCCACTTTCCCAACAGCCTCAGAAAAATAAGTCTTTAAAGCAAGGAACAGCAAAAGTGAACTTTTAAGAAGTTCACTGGAGGATGAGGGACAGTCGGAATATTCTGGCATTGAAAAATGTTATCAGAGTTATATTCAGAACATGTTTTGTTTTGTAAACACTGGCAAATGAGAGATTTTGGACAGTATCAGACTTTTTTAAAATGCTAATAGCTCCTATTTCCGGCAAAATATGTTTTATGGAATTAATTGGATGATTTAATGACAGCTAATAAGATGTCAGATCCCCCAGTGGCACAATGGGTTAAACCGCTGAGCTGCTGAACTTGCTGACTGAAAGGTTGGCAGTTCAAATTTGGGGAGCAGGGTGAGTCCCCACTGTTAGCCCTAGTTTCTGCCAACCTAGCAGTTTGAAAACATGTAAATGTGAGTAGCTCAATAGGTACTACTTCTGCAGGAAGGCAGTGGCACTCCATGCAGTCATGACAGCCACATGACCTTGGAGGCTTCTATGGAAAACGCCGGCTCTTCGGCTTAGAAATGGAGATGAGCACCACACCCCAGAGTCGGACAAGGAGAAACCTTTACCTTTGATAAGATGTCAACAAGAAGGATATAATTTGGGATATGTTTTAATTGTGTCTTGATATTTTTTTTCTCTTTTGCATTTATAATAATTTTCTCTTTCCTCATTTTTTCCTGTGACTATTAAGCTAATCAACATTGTTGCTAATCTATATAAATAAAAATGTAATCTTTGTTTGTGGGATTAACATAACTCAAAACTACTGGACGAATTGACACAAAATTTGGACACAATACATGTATCAGGCCAACAAGTGACCATCACTCATAAAAATTCTGAAAAACACAGCAGAAGAGACTTAAAAAGCCAAAAAACAAAAAAATACATTACAACGCATGCACAAAACCACATATATATATGCAAACACACATATACACAAATATATATACAAACAAATCACATATACACAAATTAGGCCACAGCAATGCATGGCAGGGGATGGCTAGTAAAAATATAAATAACAAAACATTAAAAACCATGGGTGCATCTACACTGTCAAATTAAAGCAGTTCGACACCACTTTAACTACCATAGCTCAATGCTATGGACTGATGAATGTTAAAGTTTTGCACAGTCTTTTGCCTTCTGTGCCAGAGAGTGCTGGTGCCTCACCGAACTACAATTCCCAGAATTCCATAGCATTGAGCCATGGCAGTTAAAGTGGTGCCAAACTGCATTAATTCTGTTGCGTAGCTGTTCCCCATGTTGCTGCTCTTATTTGCTTGGCCATATCCAGGATTTTTTAAAAATTACACAATTTGTTACAAAAATAGAAGAAATTTTGAATAGATAACTGGAATTATAGACTGCACCCTGATGGTGAATAGAAAGACATTTCTAAACATCTCTTCGAAAGTGGTGCAAACTAGCATTTAATATACTGGTAAGGGTAAAGGTTTTCTCCTGACACTAAGTCCAATTGTGTCCCACTCTGGGGGTTGGTGCTCATCTCCATTTCTAAGGTGAAGAGCCGGCGTTGTCCATAGCCACCTCCAAGGTCATGTGGCTAGCATGAGTGCATGGAACACTGTTACTTTCCCTCCGGAGTGGTACCTATTGAGCTACTCACATTTGCATGTTTTGGAACTGCTAGGTTGGCAGACAGCGGGAGCTCACACTGCTCCCTGGATTCAAACCTGCAACCTTTTGGTAAGCAAGTTCAGCAGCTCAGTGGTTTAGCCCACTGTGCCACCGAGGCCTCCAATATACTGGCATTTCACATAATATTTTAATGGCACTACATGATAGAGAAGAACACCATGCATGGTAGAATTAAAGACGAAGTAACAGAGGATAAACCTGTTATCCAAGCATGCTTACCTCAGAAAAATGTATCTAAACTGCAGAATTATAGAAGTTTGACACAAAATTAATTGCCATGGAATTCTGGAGTGAAATGTTTTATGAGATATTTAGCTTTCTCCGTCAGAGAGCTTTGGTGCCACAACCAATTGCAAATCCCAGGATTCCATAGATCGGTGCTATGGCAGTTAAAGTAGTGTCAAACTGCTATAATTCTGTGGTATGAATGTGAGATAATAATAATAATAATAATAATAATAAATCACCTTTATTAATCCCCCGCTAACATCTCCCGAAGGACTCGGTGCGGCTTACAAGAGACCGAGGCCCAACACATCAAAAAACAACAACACAACAAATACAACAATAAATAAACTCATAAAACAGGCAATAAACATTAAAAACAATAGCAATTAACATTAAACAATAACACCGTGACACATTTAAAACTAAGGCTGGGCCAATGTGATGATTAAAAGGTTTAAGATTGGTCTCAATACACTCAATGGTGTTATTCCAAGTAGATGTGTATAGGACTGCACTTTCTTCTTCTCCCATAGTCTTTGCATTTCCTCTTGTAGAATTTAAGGAAAGAATGTAAGATTCCTTCCTTATCTTAAATTAAGTAACCCTGGGGAATGTGTTTCCTTCCAGATGTTGAACTACAAACCTCATTTTTTAAACCATTGGCTATAATAGCTAGAATTACTGGGGGCTGCTGGGCCACATGTTGCCCTTGCCTGTGCTGCTTCAGTATCTTTGTCACAGCTTGACATTTGGTCAGTCAGCAGAAAAGACCAGAATTTGCCCACGTGTCTTTTCCCCCCTCACCTTTAAGCTGGGGACAGGAGTCAGATGATTAGCTGACTTGTAAGCTGATTTATTGGGCATTAAACCTGCAAATCTTCTAAAACGTGAGGGAGTGACAGGCGTCCACCAGATAAGACCAGAAAAGAAAAGCCTGCTGATAGCCCAGATCATGCCTTTCCTGCATTAGAAACAGAAGGGAAAGATGTATTGGAATACCTATCATTATATTGCTTCTTACTGCATATTATGAGAATAATTTCCCTGTCTTTGCTTGCTGCCTAGGTTGTATTAAACGTCTTTGTTAGACCCCTTAGTTCTTGTTAGATACTTCTGTTATACAGCTTGGACTGTATGAGAAAAGAGTGATCTATCTATCTATCTATCTATCTATCTATCTATCTATCTATCTATCTATCTATCTATCTCTATCTAAAAAACCCCCAGCCAAAATGGGATCTTGTTGGTTTACTTTCCTGAGAGACTGTTAGGAAGGGAAATCACTATAGGATAAAGTGTGTGTCCTGACCCCAAAGGGGGTCTCTTCTAATTCACTGTTGGGGTCCTGAAAAAGTTGCCAATAGGAAACGATTTCTGAATATCACCTAGTGTCTATTTAGACATCTACATGAATCAGTTGTGTAGCATTTACAGTGGGTTCTGTAGAAGATGCTGCTGCTGTAGTTCACAAAAAGGAAAATCAGAATATTGTCGAAGGCTTTCCTGGCTGGAATCACTGGGCCCAGGCTGTATGGACATTCTCTCCTGACGTTTCGCCTGCACCTATGGCAGACATCCTCAGAGGTTGTGAGGTCTGTTGGAAACTAGGTAAATGGTGTCTATATATCTGTCGAATGTCCATGGGTGGGAGAAAAAACTCTTGTCAGTTTGTGGTAGGTGTGAATGTAGCAAATGGCCACCTTGACCAGCATTTAATGGTCTAGCAGTTTCAAGGTCTGGTTTTTTACTGCCTGGGGGAATCCTTTTTTGGGAGGTGATTAGCTGGCCCTGATTGTTTCTTGTTTGGAATTCCCCTGTTTTGAGTGTTGTTCTATATAACAGTAAATAAAGAGCAACACTCAAAAACAGGGGAATTTCAGACTGCTAGGTCATTAAATGCTAATCATGGTGGCCAGTTTGCAACATTCACACCTACTTCAAACAGACAAGAGTTCTTTCTCCCACCCTGGACGTTCCACATGTATATAAACCTCACTTGCCTAGTTTCCAACAGACCTCACAACTTTTGAGGATGCCTGCCATAGATGTGGGTGAAATGTCAGAAGAGAATGCTTCTGTAACATGGTCATAGAGCCCGGAAAACTCACAACAACTGAAAATCAGAACGTTTAGTATGCCTTGCAAATGCTGATTTGCTACTAGTAAATGTTTGATTTTTAATACCTATTTTATATACCTATGTATCTGGAGTCATGTTAAAATGTCTTGGGCAAAAAGGGGTCCAAGTGGAATGGTTTAAGAAGCCCTGGGATAAAGAACAAAACTATCATTGCCAGGTCACTAATTTTTCAGGCTCAGATGTTTCCAGGGCGAAGCATGAGATCTAGGGATGATTCTTAGAAAAATCACAGGGGATGGGCTCAGCATTGTCATTAAGCACAATACAAGCACCAGTGTTGCTCAGAGCATTCAAATAAAAAACAAATTTAACAACTGAGAGAAAAATAATTAAGTTGAGAATCCGGTTTTCGTGCTCTGCAGTGAACAAAGACTGAACATTTTCATCACATGGTTTTCAACATCTTCTGAAGCACTTCTTGTAGCATCAGAGCAATCTCTTGGGAAAGTACACAGAAGAAAACAACACAGAGTTTAAGATGGCTTATTCCTAATGGGACTTCTTATTGCATTCAGACTCTTCAAGTTTGCAAACAGGAAGCGGGTTATGGGGAAACTTTGGCCACAGTCACCACGCATGTCAAAGTTCCTTTGCCTGAAAATATGTATTGTACCAAGCAGCAAAGCAAATGTAACGTAAAAGCAGAATAAGTTTTTAAAAATAAAATACACATTAAATATTTGCTACTTTGAAATGGAACCAAGAGTGCAAGAGAAAATTCAAATCTTAAGTTTACGTGGAAACGTTTTGAATCACAAAGGCGAAGTTGTGGTTTTACCGTTAGCCAGCATACCACAGAAGTATGAAACTAGTTTTGCAAGGTCAAGCAAATGTTACACTTCCCTTTGATTATCACCAGCCTGTGTTTGAACAATAAGCTTGTTTGAAATGTGCTCTTGTACATCACTGTCAGTGCAAATCCTATGCATATATATTTGTGTGTTGTTTGGATTTTTAAAAGTGTGATTACAAAGGAGAAAAGAGAAAAAAGGAGAAAATGAAACAAGAAGTGGCAGTACCTAGGTTATGGACATGGGGCAGGTGATGATATTTTTGAAATTACTGTGTATAAAATATATGTTTATGTATAGGTAAGGCAGTAACATGGTGAATGTTTATTTTTGCAACTCTGGGATGTAAGTCTTCCATGTAAAGTAAAACCATGTAAGGTCCAACCACATTGATCATCAGTTTGACTCCATGTTTCATAGAAATCTTTTGAAAGAATATATGTGGTGCAGTGGATTAAACCGTCAAGCTGCTGAACTTACTGACCAAAAGGTTGGTGGTTTGAACCTGGGGGGGGGGTGAGCTCTTGCTGTTAGGCCCAGCTTCTGCCAACCTAGCAGTTTGAAAATATCCACTTTGTGGCCCCATTTCTTAGGATTGGCTCTGCATCTCGTGGTGCCAGAACACAGTCTGTTCAGTGCCTTCCAAGTTGCCCAGTCTTCTGTGTGACCAGGGGAGAGTGTCTCATTCGGTATCATCCATGGCTTGAAGTTCTGGGTTTTAGCCTGCCAGTTTTGGACTCTCGCTTGCTGACTGTTCTTGCGAGTATCTCTGTAGATCTTTAAAAAACTATTTCTTGATTTAAGGCATTGGCATGCTGACTGATATCCAAACGGGATGGGTCGGACATGTCACTGCCTTGGTCCTTTCATTACTGGCGGCTACTTCCCTGCAAATGTCAGGTGGTGCAATACTAACTAAACAGTATAATTTATCCTGTGATAATGTGGCATGTCTCATTAAGAGCCACATCCACTGTGTTAGCATGGTGAGCAATGTTCCATGCTGGGCATGTCTATTATATACAGCTATTACAGTCTGATTTTAGAAAAATGAAAAAGGAGTCTTCTGGTATTTTAACACTAAACATAAAGTTCCATGAACTGCAGGTCATGTTCCTGTCATTTTTGCTTCTTAACTGAGCATTTTTCTGTAATGTTTTTACTTCTGTCTATTGAATGGGCTATAAAAATGAATAGACAATGCACTTTAGTTAGCTTTTGATGCCCTGTGAACTAAGCTACAAAGCTCTCCTGCAAATTGTAGTGGATGCAGAAGTAGATGAGGGTAAAGATAAGGATGCACATATAGTGGAGGGTCTTTCAATGGGTGTTGGCTGCTCTAAAAGCTGTTCCTTGTGGAAGGTCCTTTTAAAGAACTACTGAAGGCAGAGCAGGCTTTCATTCTGAAGACAATGAGGTGTTGTTCTTATGTGCTTTAAAGTCAGCTCCAACTTATAGTGGAAACTACATTTCTCTTCCCATTTCTCAGCAGACAGAATTGCAGCCAGGTTTCGGTTCCTTCTCTCTGTTGAGGAAAGAGATATACTTCTTTGTAGCAGAAGTGCAGTTGGATTTAACATCTGGGGAAAGGGTTGCTTTTGGGAGCTCAGTGCAGCAAGCCTGGTCCCTCACTTCCCTCACCTTCATCCACAGAGGAGGCCTTCAGATATAACTTAAACTGAATAACACAAACTTGTATGATACATGGACCTACTGTAGTAAATTAGAGCAACAGTGTTGATATTAAACACATACTAAAGCAAGTAGCACTAAATGTTCTTTTAAAAATGACCGTGTTTACTGGATGGAGCATACCACACCAAAAATATCTCCCTCCCTGTCTGTCTCTCCCACGAGATCCCAATCCAGATAGGACTCACATAGCAAACAAACAAACAACTCTAAAAAGACAAAACCCAGATTAAAAAAAATCAATATGCAGAGCAAGAAGTGAATTTTACAAATGGCATAAAAACCTAAAATAACCACTTTTATTGTTAAAACAGTCCTAAATCACGAGCTCCTACAGCACCAGAAAGGTACGCGTGAATTTATTTTGCTAGTGTGTATGAGACCAAAGATGTAGTCAATATGAAAAATGTCAGCTTTAAGAATCTTTTAAGACTGATGATGGACATTTTAGCTGTGGCAACATATTTGAAAATAACTTTTCTTTAGCTCAGTGTTTCTCAACCGGGTCGGGACACCTGCAAGGGGGGGGGGTTGTAAGGGGGTGTCAGAGGGGTTGCCAAGGACAATCAGGAAACACAGTATTTTCTGTTGATCATGGGGGTTCTGTATAGGAAGTCTGTCCCAATTCTATTGTTGGTGGGGTTCAGAATGCTCTTTGATTGTAGGTGAACTACAAATATTAGCAACTCCAACTCCCAAATGTCATGGTCTGTTTTCCCCAAACTCCACCAATGTTCACATTTGGGCATATTGAGGATTTGTGCCATGTTTGGTCCAGTCCATCATTATTTGAGTCCACAGTGCTCTCTGGATGGAGGTAAACTACAACTGCAAAACTCCAGTTCAATGCCCACCAAACACTTCCACTATTTTCTGTTGGTCATAAGAGTTCTGTGTGCCATGTTTGTTTCAATTCCATCGTTGGTAGAGTTCAAATGGCAGCAACAACTCCCAAATGACAAAATCAATCCCCCACAACCCCACCAATATTCAAATTTGGCCATATTGGGTATTTGTGCCAAATTTGGGCCAATGAATGAAAATACATCCTGCATATCAGATATTTACATTACAATTCATAACAGTAGCAAAATTACAGTTATGAAGTAGCAATGAAAATAATTTTATCGTTGGAGGTCACCACAACATGAGGAACTGTATTAAGGGGTCATGGCATTAGCAAGGTTGAGAAACACTGTTTTAGCTGCAGTGAATAATATACTGTTGATTTGATTCTAGTGGCATATTTATTCCATAGTAAGATATATTACAGAGGAAGGATCCTTAGTAACACCTGTTGAAATTAATAAAACTTATGGATTATCACCGTGCCAACATCAGGCTTCCTTTTCCCAAGAAAAAGGATGAATCCCCTTTCATATTTTCCCTCCAATGCTGAAGGATACTATTCATCCACTGATCTCAGTGGGAATGTTAAGTACATGCATGCCTTGGCTGTATACATGTTTCTTTTCCCCACTTTTCCCCACTGAAATTATAACGCATGACAGAACTTAGGTTGGTGTTTATCGGGGTGCCTCCCAATAAGTATTTTCAACTTTTGTTATATTAACAAACACAATGTTCCTTCATAATGAAAAATAGCCTGTATGCAAAATGACACGTCCATGCTGCAGGATAGGAACCAGCCATCCAAAGCTTCCTTATGAAATGCAAAATGGGAAGTACTGTAGTCAAATCTTCTAGATTGTGTAAACAAATGCCTCTGGATTTAGGCAAGGGCAGAAAATGAAACATAAGCAATGCTTTTACTTGAGGGAATGGAAAGAACTGTATTTTGTAAGTTGATTCTGTTTGCTTAGAAATGTACTGAACTGAGCAGCGTTACAGTCGACAATACCAGCCATGAAGCTTCGTTGACTTATTGTAACTCCAAGGCAAACCCATCATGGAGATTTCTTGGCAAGATTTGTTCAGTCGGTTCGGCCTTTGCCTTCCCCGAGGCAAAAATTTAAAAAATCCAGTGGGTTTCCAGTATCCGGAATCATAGTCCAATGCTCAAACAAATACACTATGTTACTTACATGTAGAGACTTGTTACATGCTTTTAATTCAAACACAGGTGAACATAGCACTGAACGAAACATGCAGAATAATCACCTGTTGATAGATTCTACAAGTTGGCATTGCCCCCCAACCCAATGTGCAATGGGAAGTTGCTAACTGTGAGAAAAATAAGGCTGAACACTGTGAAAGCCATTCACTGCATGGCTATCAGCCTTCTCCCAGTAGACCAGCGTTTCTCAACCTGGGCGTCAGGACCCCTGGAGGGGTCGCCAAAGACCATAAAAATCACAGTATTTTCTGTGGGTCATGGGGGTTCTCTGTGGGAAGTTTGGCCAAATTCTATTGCTGGTGGGGTTCAGAATGCTCTTTGATTGTAGGTGAACTATAAACCCCAGCAACTACAACTCCCCCCTCCAATCCCAGCAGTATTCAAATGTGGGTGTATCTCTCTCCACGTACCAACCTGGGCCCTTCGCTCCTCGGGGGAGGTCCTCCTTTCGCCTTTACCAATTTCACAAGCTCGTCTTGTGGGCACAAGGGAAAGAGCCTTCTCCTCTGTGGCCCCCTGACTTTGGAATTCCTTACCTGGGGAGATCAGGAAAGCCCCTTCACTAGAAACATTCAAAAAGAATCTCAAAACCTGGCTTTTCTGCTGCACCTTGGTGAGTAGGTGCACAGCATGATATTCTGCACCCCTCAACGTTTTCTGCTAATGGAGTTCGTGCCCTTCAAATACGATGTTTAGCCTCACAACTCTCTGTGTTTTGAGTTCCATTTAAATGCTCCGCTCCTATTTTATCTCATTATAGTTTGTTAACTGAATGTGTGGCCTGCCCATTGTCATCTTTACTGTGATTGTGTTTATTGGAATGTTTATCTTACGATTTTTTAAAATGTTATTTTGATGATGTTGTTGTTGTTTGCTGTATATGTGTTGATTTTATTGCTGTATTATGTTGTCCGGGCTTGGCCCCATGTAAGCCGCACCGAGTCCCTATCGGGGAGATGGTGGCAGGGTAGAAATAAAGATGATGATGATGTTTATCTGGTATTTGTGCCAAATTTGGTCCAGTGAATGAAAATAAATCCTGCATATCAGCTATTTACATTACAATTCATAATACTAGAAAAATTCCAGTGATGAAGTAGCAGCAAAAATAATTTTATGGTTGGGGGTCATGTGGAACTGTATTAAGGGGTTGCGGCATTAGGAAGGTTGAGAAACACTGCAGTAGACTCAAATCAAGAAAAAGCTTCATGAGAACCCCTACTCCTCTTAATGTTCCCCCAGCAACAGTTAGAGTATCCCACTGGGCAGCTAAAACAAGAAATCCCAAATGGATGGTCCCCCATGACGGTCTTCCTCCCGGGGCAAACCAAGGGGCAACTTGGAAGTCCCTGAACAGACTCAGAAGTGGAGTGGGCAGATCAGAAAACAACCTGGCAAAATAGAACGACCTAAAAGAATCCTCCACCTTGTGTGGCTGTGGAGCAGAACAAACAACACCTCACCTGTATGCTTGCCCACAATGTCCTGCCTCATGCACAGAGGAGGAATTGTTTAAAGCTATAGACAATGCAGTTGCTGTTGTCTGGTTTTGGTCAAAAATTATTTTCCCACTTGTGCTCCTTCTATTTTTATCAGTTTTATACTTATATATACAATGCTTTTGACACAAAATAAATAAATTCTGATACAATATTTGAATTTGGAGCCCCTGTTGGTGCAGTGGGTTAAACCTCTGAGCTGCTGAACTTGCTGACTGAAAGGTTGGTGGTTCAAATCCAGAGAGTGGAGTGAGCTGCTGCTGTTAGGCCCAGCTTCTGCCAACCTAGCAGTTTGAAAACATGCAAATGTGAATAGATTAATAGGTACCACTTCTGTAGGAAGGTAACAATACTCCATGTAGTCATGCTGGCCACATGACCTTGGAGATGTCTATGGACAACACCGGCTCTTTGTCTTGGAAATGGAGATAAGCACCACCCCCACAGAGTCAGACATGACTGAGCTGCTGAACTTGCTGACCAAAAGGTTTGCGGTTTAAATCCAGGGAGCGGGGTGAGCTCCTGCTGTTAGCTCCAGCTTCTGCCAACCTAGCCGTTCGAAAACATGCAAATGTGAGTAGATCAATAGGTACCACTTTGGCAAGAGAGTAACCACGCTCCATACAGTCATGCTGGTCACATGACCTTGGAGGTATCTATGGACAAAGCCGGCTCTTTAGCTTAGAAATGGAGATGAGCACCACCCCTCAGATTCGGAAACAACTAGACTTAATGTCAAGGGGAAACCTTTACCTTTTACAACATATGATGGTGGTATCCTAGGATTTTCTTGGCAAGATTTATTGGGAGGTGGTTTGCCATAGCCTTACTTTGATCTTGGAAGCTAAAGCATGGTTGGTACCTCGATGGGAGACCGCCAACAAATGCCAGGTGTTGTAGGATATATTACCCACATGCAAATAAAAGTATTCCAAAATTTCCCCAAATTCCAAAATTCAGCACTTCTGGTTCCAAACATTTGGAAGAAATTGCATTATATGGCAGGGTAGATAGGGCCTGGGTGGATGTCAGTTTGGACACGTAATTTATTTATTTATTTGCTAGCCGTCCCCTGCGGGGTCCCCTGTATATGTGTTTTGTGTGTGTTTGTATGTGTGGTAGATATTTGTGTATAAGTGTATAGATGTGTGTTTATGTTTATATAAGTGTTTTTGCGTATGTGTTGTAATGTATATATATATTGTCGAAGGCTTTCATGGCTGGAATCACTAGGTTCTTGTGGGTTTTTTCGGGCTATAGAGCCATGTTCTAGAGGCATTTCTCCTGACGTTTCGCCTGCATCTATGGCAAGCATCCTCAGAGGTAGAGGTCTACCTCTACCTCTGAGGATGCTTGCCATAGATGCAGGCGAAACGTCAGGAGAAATGCCTCTAGAACATGGCTCTGTAGCCCGAAAAAACCCACAAGAACCTAATGTATATATATATTTGTTCTTTTAAGTCCCTTTTGCTGTGTTTTTCAGGGTTTTTATGAGTGATAGTCACTCATTGGCCTGATAGATGTCTTGTGTCCAAATTTGGTGTCAATTCGTCCAGTGGTTTTTGAGTCATGTTAATCCCACAAACGAACATTGCATTTTTATTTATATAGATTTACGACAAATTTTATGCTGCCCTTCTCACCCCGAAGGGAACTCAGAGTGGCTTATATTGTAATATTATTACTAATATTACATGCTATATATATATAGCATGTAATATTAGTAATAATATTACAATATAATGGTATAATACAATATAGTAATAATACTGATATTGTATTGTACATTCCAGCCTGGTGGAATGTGTGTGTGTGTGTAATGTTATTAGCATAGTGAGATCGAAGGTAACCCCCCCCCCCCCCCCCAGGATTCTGTAAAAGATGGTTCAAAATCAGGAAATTCATAGTTTCGCCAAGTACACCAGGCTGAAATGTACAATACAATATCAGCATTATTACTATATTGTATTATACCATTATATTGTAATATTATTAGTAATATTACATGCAATATAAATATGTTATTATAATATCATATTATTAGTAGTAGTATTGTAATTGTGGGTGCCTCTACACTGTAGAATTAATGCAGTTTGACACCACTTTATCTCTTATGACTCATTGCTATACAAGCATGGGATCTCCAGTTTCACAAGGCTGTTGGCCTCTCTGCCAAAGGGTGCTGGCCTGGCACTGATCCGTGGCAGCTCAAGCGGTTTCAAACTGCGTTAATCCTGCAGCGTAGATCCACCCTGCGCTTTGCAAACACCTTCACATCACAAAAATGCCTATCACATAACAAGGAGGAGAGAAAGAACAAGGCAGGAACCACTTTGGAGGAAATGAATGGCTCTTTTGTGCCATCCTTGGTAGAGGAAGGTGATTTTTTTTTCTTTCTTTTTAGCACAGACTAAAAAATAAAAGAAGATGCCTGTGTTGTGCGCAGGGCAGGAAAAAGCAGCCACACCGCAGCCCCGGGCTTCCTCTTCAAGACTGATTTTTTTTACTATTTTTTTTTCAAGCAACTTCCTTCCTGCTTTGAACTGCCAAAAAGCTCCAAGCAGAAGGAGGGAAGGACCCTGGACGGAGGAGAAGGAAGCCAGTGAGTAAGTAAGTAGGGGGTCCCTCCATCCCGGGGAAGAGAGAGAAAGAGAGAGTGGGTGGCCGAGGGAGAAGGAAGGAAAGGAGGCGGATGCGGGGGGAATCAAGCTTTGCAGAAAGAGAGAAAGAAAGAGAAGAAAGGGGCTCAGCCACAAAGGAGCACGATGCAAGGCAAAGAGGAGGAGGAGGAAAGCCGTAGGGAAAATGGAAGCATTCCTAGAAAGTTGCATTCCTTCCAGGAGCTTGTTAGAGGGACCAAGCTTGGTAGCTCCTCCAGGGCCCCCCGTATCCGCGGTCTGCATTTCCTTTTGCACCCGACTCAGTGGAAAATTCCATTCCTGTGCTGAAGCTTGCCTATCATTCATAGAAACCCCAGGGGCCTCTTTCTCCCTCTCCTTCTCTCTTGCTCCATTTCCTTATTTTTAGATCAGGATCCGCTTCTGCCTGGAAGGAGGCAAGCCCCAGGGTGGCTCTACTACACCCCTTTTCATTGAGGGCCACATCAGCTTTATGGTTGCCTCCAAAACGGATGGAGAATCCGTGGATACAGAGGGCCAACCATATATTTTTTAATATAGTGTTCAGTGCTTATTCGGTTTTACCCAATTTGGGTTCCAGGATGTTATTCAGGAACAAACCCTATGAGGAGCGGCTTAAAGAACTGGACATGTTTAGCCTTCAGAAGCGAAAGCTGAGAGGAGACATGATGGCCTGCATAAATGTCTAGATCAGGGGTCCTCAAACTAAGGCCCGGGGGCCGGATATGGCCCTCCAAGGTCATTTATCCGGCCCTCACTCAGGGTCAACCCAACTCTGAAACGACTTGAAAGCACACAACAACAACAACAATGCTATCTCATCAGCTAAAAGCAGGCCCACACTTCCCACTGAAATACGAATAAGTTTATATTTGTTAAAATTGTTCTTCATTTTAATTATTGTATTGTTTTTAAGTGTTTTTTGCACTAACAATAAGATATGTGCAGTGTGCATAAGAATTAATTCATGTTTTTTAAAATTATAATTTGGCCCTCCAACAGTTTGAGGAACTGTGACCCAGCCCTTTGTTTAAAAAGTTTGAGGACCCCTGGTCTAGATCCAGGGAAGTCATGCAACCTCGCTATTCTGCCTTGCTCAGACCACACCTGGAATACAGCGTCCAATTCTGGCCACCGTAATTGAAGGGTGATGTTGACAAGCTGGAATGTGTCCAGAGGAGGGCGACTAAAATGATCAAGGGTCTGGAGAACAAGACCTATGAGGAGCGGCTTAAAGAGCTGGGCATGTTAAGCCTTCAGACACGAAGGCTGAGAGGAGACATGATGAGGGCCATGTATAAATATGTGAGGGGAAGTCATAGGGAAGAGGGAGCAAACTTGTTTTCTGCTGCCCTGGAGACTAGGAACATGGAAGAATGGCTTCAAACTACAAGAAAGGAGATTCCACCTGAACATTAGGAAGAATTTCCTAACTGAGAGCTGTTCAGGAGTGGAACTCTCTGCCTCAGAGTGTGGTGGAAGCTCCTTTTTTGGAAGTTTTTAAATAAAGGCTGGGTGGCCATCCGTCGGGGGTGCTTAGAATACAGTTTTCCAGCTTCTTGGCAGGGGGTTGGACTGGATGGCCCATGAGGTCTCTTCCAACTCTTATGATTCTGTGATTCTATGATTCCTGTGCTGAAGTTCTCCTATCATTCATTGAAACCCCAGGGGCCTCTTTCTCCTTAGCTCTCTCTTGCTCCGCTTCCTTATTTTTAGATCAGGATCCGCTTCTGCCTGGAAGGAGGCAAGCCCCAGGGTGCCTTTACTACACCCCTTTTCATTGAGGGTCAATTCAGTTTTATGGTTGCCTTGCTTCAAAGGGACATTGAATCCATAGAGGAAGAATCCGTGGATACTGAGGGCCAACCATAATTTTTATTTACATAGAATCATAGAGTTGGAATAAATCTCATGGGCCATCCAGTCCAACCCCATTCAGCCAAGAAACAGGAAAACCACATTCAAAGCACCCCCGACAGATGGCCATCCAGCCGCTGCTTGAAAGCCTCCAAAGAAGGAGCCTCCACCACATCCCGGGGCAGAGAGTTTCACTGCTGAACAGCTCTCACAGTCAGAAAGTTCTTCCTCATGTACAGGTGGAATCTCCTTTCCTGTAGTTTGAAGCCATTGTTCCGCATGCTAGTCTCCAGGGCAGCAGAAAAAAAGCCTGCTCCCTCCTCCATATGACTTCCCTTCACATATTTATACATGGCTAACATGTCTTCATAACTTCCATAGCTTTTGATTATCCACCATGCTGAGGATAATGGGAATTGCAACCCAACTGCACTTGTGGCTCAGAGGTTGGGGAAAGCTGAAAGGACATTTTAAAGCCAGGCATCCTATCCACACGCCTTGTATCTCAATCCAAACCCCACTGTCTTGATTAAACAGAACACACTGCAGCCTGGGTTGCTGTGAGTTTTCTGGGCTGTATGGCCATGTTCCAGAAGCATTCTCTCCTGACGTTTCGCACACATCTATGACAGGAATCCTCAGAGGTTGAGGGATCTGTTGCACTGAAGCTGCAAGGCTGTTCAGTGCTAATCAAGGCGATCAATTGCAGGCTGTAGTCCAGCATCTGGAGGGCCTCATAATATAGCATGGTGGGCTGGATTTGGCCCACAGGCCTTAAGTTTGACACATGTACTCTACCATTAGAGAATCAATGACACCACTTGCAGTGCCATGGTTCAATGCTAGTGATTCACAGCAGTTTAGTTTGGTGAGGCACCAGCACTCTTTAAAAGAAAGCTAAAGAGCTTGTGAAACTACAACTAGCACAATTCCGCAATAATAATAATAATAATAATAATAATAATAATACAGTTGCTGGATTTCGTATAAAAAATCACAAGTTGGACACTTCCCAAGCGTCTAGGACTATGTGATGTATATAGCATATAGATCTCGTTAGCTGTGACATACTGCGTTTTGTGTCTGTTAAATAATAATACAGTTTATTTCTTAGCTGCCTTTCTCATGGCTTAAGGCAGAGCACAACATAGTAGAAAACATATAAAAACATTCAGTACTATACATATATTAAATCATGTAAAATACACACCTTGAAATAAACACAGCAGAGATTTATAGTAAACTAGCCATCCCCTGTCACGCGATGCTGTGACCCAGTCTGGTGATCTGGAAAATAAAGTAATTAGAAAGTGTTGGTTTCTAATATATATAATTTCTTTATGATTGTCAGTAAACAGTATTTCTTGCTGTTTCTTTGTCAGTGTTGATGTAGAGATTGTTTGGTTTGCCTACTCCGGAACATGCAACATATCATTGTCCTTCTTTAGGGGTCCCTTCAAATCTATGATACTCTATCTATCTATCTATCTGTCTATCTATCTATGGCTGGATGGCTCTTTGTCAGGAGGGCTTTAATGTTTTCTTGCCCTGGTGAAGGGAGATGGACTGGATGGCCTTCAAGCAGCATTTCTCAATCTGGGGGTCAGGACCCCGGGAGGGAGTTGTGAGGGGGTGTCAAAAGGTTTGCCAAAGACCACCAGGAAACACAGCATTTTATGTTGGTCATGGGGGTTCTGTGCAGGAAGTTTGGCCCAATTCTATCCCTGATTAGGTTCAGAATGCTCTTTGATTGTAGTTGAACTATAAATCCCAGTAACTACAACTCCCAATTGTCAAGGTCTACTTCCCCCAAACTGCACCAGTGTTCATATTCGGGCATATGGAATATTCGTGTCAAGTTTGGTCCAGGTCCATCATTGTTTGAGGCCACAGTGCTCTCTGGATGTAGATGAACTACAAGTCCCAAACTCAAGGTCAATGCCTACCAAACCCTTCTAGTGTTTTCTGTTGGTCATGGGAGTTCTGTGTGCCACGTTAGGTTCAATTCCATCGTTGGTGGAGTTTAGAATTCTTTTTAATTGTTGGTGAACTATAAACCCCAGCAACTACAACTCCCAAATGACAAAATAAAATTTTTTGAGTGAGGGTCACTCCTTGGGTTAGTAGGTGTCTTGTGGCCAAATTTGGCGGCAATTCATCCAGTGGTTTTTGAGTTATGTTAATCCCAAAAACGAACATTACATTTTTATTTATATAGATGTTATTTCCATGTTATTGAGCCATGGGAGTTAAAGTGTCAGTGTAGTTGCAACCTTAGGCTTGCCTCCTTCTCATTCTACCATGTAGATCAAAGTTGTCTAAACATTTCATTTTTAAACATGCATTATTTCGCAACACAGGAATTCAGTTTACTAGCAAACTGGAGGTTAAGCCAACACCATAGAAGAGATATGGACATATACATAAATGGATAGGTACTCAACATATCTCATGAAATCCTTTTGTTGATTTTTTTAAAAAAATGGTTTGTAAGATAATCACATACATTTCCAAGATTTTTATCATCTCTTGTTATGTCTGAGAGACACACCTACACTCTGGAGCTGACGCATGAATGAGTCAACAAACAGTTTGGAAAGTTCTGGTGTAGATGCATCTGCAGAGAGAGGCACATGCACTTAGGTCTGGCTTGACTCCTCTTGCTGCCTTGGGAAGGGGTTGCACTCTTGGGTTTGGCTCACAAGGAATGGTAGTCTTGCTTTTGAAGGAGATTTCAGTCAGAAATGTTTCCCTCTTAAGGTGGAGTAGCAAGTGGTGACCATCAAGTTTGCAAAAGTGGCATCCATCTTTCTTTCTTTCTTTCTTTCCTCCCTTCTTTCTTTCTTTCCACAAGCAATAGAAATTCCACATGTATCATTTCCCCACTATGCTGTGTACTGTCAATAGATGCTGAACATCCCTTATCCAGAAGGCCAATATCCACGTTTCTCCAAACTGATTACATGAGTGTCTGAGATGATGACACCTTTGCTTTCTGGTGGATTAAAGTATACAAACTTGGATTCATGCACACAATTATTAAAAATATTGTATATAAAATTACCTTCGGCCTATTTGCTAAAGGTATGTAAGAATCATAAATAAATCTCTTTTTTTTTGTTGTGTCATGAGCGACTTGAGAAACTGCAAGTCACTTCTGGTGTGAGAGAATTGGCCGTCTGCAAGGATGTTGCCCAGGGGACGCCTGGATGATTTGATGTTTTTATCATCCTTGTGGGAGGCTTCTCTCATGTCCCCGCATGAGGAGCTGGAGTTAATAGAGGGAGCTCATCTGCCTCTCCCTGGATTCAAACTTGTGACCTGTTGGTCTTCAGTCCTGCCGGAACAGGGGTTTAACCCACTGCGCCACCAGGGGCTCCTAATAAATCTTATGTTAAGACTTGAGTCCCATCTGCTGAATATTTCGCTATGCACAGATGTGAAAGTACAGGTCATCCAAAAACTAAAAAATATTTAATCTCAAACACTTTTGGTACGAAGTATTTTGGATAAGGGATATTCAATTTGTATCATTAAGGCTGGATCTACACTGCCAAATAATCCAGATTATCAAAGCAGATAATCCACATGGGATATATAAATACATATAATTCAGTTCAAAGCAGATTATCTGGATTTTATATGGCAATGTAGATCCCTCCTGAGACCTTGTTCTCCATTCATGAAAATCAGCCTAATCGCGGGATCCATCCTGTGCTAATTCTGTGTACATTGGGCCCCTGGTGGGAAAAAAAAACCTTTCACAGGATTTCCCCTGCCTATTCTGCTACAGCAATAAATAAGGAAATGAGAATGATACAGTCCCAAATTCCGACCCAATAAAAACCATAACACACAGTATAAATAGAAGCAGAAGGAATGCAGCCCAGAAAATGCCCTAGCATTTGGCATGCCAGGAGATCAATAAAAGGAGGAACCCAGTTGGGCCTCTACAGGGAGGGATTTTCACAATCTGAGTGCTGCAGTTAAAAAGGGCTCTATTACTCCACATCTTAAATGGAGAGACTCTAGGGTGCATCTACAAGGTAGAATGAATTCCAATTGACACAACTTTAACTGTCTTGGCTCAGTGCTGTGATCTTGGCAACCCTGCCAAAGAGTGCGGGTGTCTCACCAAATTACAAATCCCAGGATCTCATACCATTGAACCATGGCAGTTAGAGTGCTGTCAAAATGGATTAATTATACAGTTCAGATGCCCCCTAGAAGTCTAGAGGACAATGGCTGTGTAAACATAATAGCCAATAAAAGAGTGATTATCCTACTCTTTTCTGATTGCGAACTGTGTTTTTCCTTGCATGGCTGCTGTGTTTTAAAAATGGCAAAAAGGGATAAAACAGGGGAGGCATGCTCCATCACTATGTCTGCATTCAAGGAAAGTTTGTTGTGAGTTTTCAGGGCTGTACGTCCATGTTCCAGAAGCATTCTCTCCCACATACGATTTGGCAACATTTTTGGCCACACAGCTGCAAACCCATATTGGGTTCACTACGCACTACATCAAGGACTCGGCCCACTTCATAGAAAAAATCAGCAACCTCAAACTCAACACCAATGCCAAAGTGATCAGCTTTGATGTGGTGTCTCTGTTTACCAAGGTCCCGGTAGCAGACACCATGACATTAATCGACAGGAGAGAATGCTTCTGGAACATGGCCATACGGCCTGGAAAACTCACAACAAACCAATGATTCTGTCCATGAAAACCTTCAACAAAACATTCAAGGAAATGTTTTAAGGAAAATACAGTACAGTAGAGTCTCGCTTATCCAATCTTCGCTCATCCAGCATTCTGTATCATCCAATGCAGTCTGCCTTCTGCCTAGATCCACAGCTATTTCAATACATTGCGATGTTTTGGTGCTAAATTCATAAATACAGTAGTTACTACATAACATTACCGTGTATTGAACTGCTTTTTCTGTCAATTTGTTGTAAAACATGATGTTTTGGTGCATAATTTGTAAAATCATAACATAATTTCACGTTTAATAGGCTTTTCCTTAATCACTCCTTATTATCCAACATTTTCACTTATCCAACGTTCCGCCGGCCTGTTTCTGTTGGATAAACGAGGCTCTAGTGTTCTAACTAGAGCTCACCAAGTTCGGATAGGATCTAGTTTCTTAGTTATTCAGATATCTATATAAATAAAAAGGTAAAGTTCATTTGTGGGATTAATATAACTCAAAATGCAGGTTGGACTGGATGGCCCATGAGGTCTCTTCCACCTCTATGATTCTATGAAAAACCACTGGACTAAATTGAATCCGAATTCGGACACAATACACCTATCAGGCCAACGAGTGACCATCACTCAGAAAAACACTGAAAAACACAGCAGAACGGACTTAAAAAGTCAAAAAACAAACAAACAAAAAGCATTACAACGCATGCACAAAACCACACATACTTACCTACTTACTTTACTTAGGTAATCCCTCGTTGTCCGAGTAGGATAATCCTCCAGGGTGGGTCCGTAGGTGACTATGGAGCTCCAGTCTTGATCTGTATCGTCTCCTGCAGTGAGGGCATTGGTTTCCAGGTGGAAGGCAATCCTGGTCGAGGTTGGCTTGATGCACCTTCCTCTCTGCATGTTTCTCTTTTGCCCTCCATTTGTGCCTCTTCAAATTCTACAGCACTGTTGGTCACAGCTGACCTCCAGCTGGAGCGCTCACAGGCCAGGGCTTCCTAGTTCTCAGTGTCTATACACATATACACAAACACACATATACACAAACATATATACACAGACTGGGCCACAGCAACGCATGGCAGGGGACAGCTAGTTGAATATAAAATTAAAGAACATATACTATTAGGAGGTAAAATTGTTCTGTGTGCACTGTTTGTGCATACGTCTTTCTCATGCTCTTCCATCTGCAATATAATGAAATTTGTAATTCTATACTTCAGCTGGCCTGCTTGGAGGATGAATATAGTAACTGCCTCATCAATTCTTAAGACAGAAAAATTAAATATCGGGGAAGAAAATGATAGAGCTAGGGCCTACTTTTTGTCCAGCAAAGAGCTCATTATAATAGGAACAGAAGAATAATGAGAATGCCATGTACTCGTTCTGTTTAATTTCTTAAGCATTAACTTAAAGGGAAGAGAGATTTCTTCCTCCCGTGTGTTGTAAAATTGCAACCAGCAGTCGCAAGTTAAGTCTTTTCTCCTTCTTAAAACCAGTGTTTTCTTTATAGCACAATTCAGGAATCCAAATCCTTTGTTTCTTTTCTGGGAATACTGAAGCACGGTGGTACTATGGAAACAATTTAAAATCCTGGGTGCTAACAAAGAAGAGCTACCGAGATGGAAGCAGATACAGAGAGTGAAAGAATGGGGAAGAAAGAAAGAGATAGAGAGGAATAATTTTTGTTTTTAACATCCCCCAAACCACATGCTTTGTTAGAAAATTAAAGGGCAAGTGAAACCTGCTGGTAGAGCCTTTTGCTAAACTTGACGGTGTACAAGCAAACACATGCATCCTGTATATTTATTTTTGGTTCTTGTTGTGCCCCATCTGATTTGAAGCACAATACGTTTTGCAGTCCCTAGAGACTACTAGAGTGGGGCTTCTTAAGCCTTTTCCACTTATGACTTCTTTCTGCCCGAGAAATTATTTCATAACCTCAGGTATAGTAAAGGTAAAGGTTTCCCCATGATATTAAGTCCAGCTGTGTCCAATTCTGTGGAGTAGTGCTCGTCTCCATTTCTAAGACGAAGACCCGGCATTGTCCATAGACGCCTCCTAGGTCATGTGGCTGGCATGACTGAACAGAGCACCGTTACCTTCCCGCCAGAGCGATACCTATTGATCTACTCAGATTTGCATGTTTTCGAACTGTTAGGTTGGCAGAAGCTGGGGCTAACAGAAGGAGCTCATCCCGCTCCCTGGATTCGAACTGAAAGTAAGTGGTACTGGCTGTCTGCCTTCAGACCCTTTTGAGCCCAAATTGAGGGTTCCTAAATTTTCTAGTGGCGCAGTGGGTTAAATGACTGAGCTGCTGAGCTTGTTGACCGAAAGGTCGCAGGTTCGAATCTGGGGAGCGGCGTGAGCTTCCGCTGTTAGCCCCAGCTTCTGCCAACCTAGCAGTTCGAAAACATGCAAATGTGAGTAGATCAATAAGTACTGCTCCAGCGGGAAGGTAACAGCGCTTCATGCTGTCATGCCAGCCACATGTTCTTGGAGGTGTCTATGGACAATGCCGGTTCTTTGGCTTAGAAATGGAGATGAGCACCACACCCCAGAGTCAGACATGACTGGACTTCATGTCATTGGAAAACCTTTACCTTTACCTGAATTTTCTTTGAGCAAGGAGAATATATTGATGATGATGGCAGACAAAAGTAATTCTGCCAAGAAGGAGTGCCATCCACCATATCTTTTTTTAGAAGATGTGGTCTTTCTCTCTCCTTTCGTATTTTCTTTTAAAAAGTGAGTGGGAAGGGGATTGAGGAAGCAAAGGAGACACGCTGCAATTGTCAGCCTCCATGAATCAGACAGGACTGTGATCAATTGCTTCATTTTAGGTGGGCGCAGAAGAGCGACAACATCTTTTTTCATAAAAGAAGCTGCTGGTGTGCCCTGTGTATGTGATTATTTTCTCATTCTACCCCTTTATACCTCCTGGTTTCTCTTAGCACCTTTTCGTCTCAGTTTAATCTCTGTAGCTCATTCAGGGGCCACCCACACAGTATCTTTATCTCAGGAGCTCCCGGTTCAAAAGGGAGCCAAGATATCCGCACAACTGAAATATTCCCACAATCAGGATATTCCCACAACTGAAATATTCCCACAACCAGGTCCTCCCATGTTTTCGGGGAGCCTCTGAATGATAATAATGATAACAAATTTCTGTTCCTGTCTTGAAAGTGTCAGTTCCTGTTTACTAGTGTAGTCCTAACCTTGAAAGTCGTGGTCTTACTCCACAAATTTTGTTTGTGTGCCCCAAACTTCATTAAATGTGTGGAGGACGAAGGTTCTCTTGCCAGGACAAAGTTTTCGCCCTCTAGTCAACTTTTGCCATCTTTTCAGGATAAAAGCAATGAGGAACAGATATGTATGACCCAAGAACAAACGTACGAACATTGCACATATTCACATGTGCGCGTTTAACTTTTTTTAAAGCAGAAATTTCTGGCAGACGTCCTGTGGCAGCTATCTTGCGGGCTACAAAATCTCATAATGAAGCAGCAAGTCTGGAAGTTGCAGGCAGAAATCCTAGGACCAACAGGTCTTTGGGGGGCCTGCTCTCAGGTCCCGGTTTCCCTCCCCCAGTTTTTTTTTTTGCCCCTCATGGAAAACCCATAATTTGGTGCTGTCTGGAAGCACCCTCAGTGGTCTTTTTCTGTTTTCTTTATGTGTCTCCAGCCATTTTGCTTTTCTGCTTTGGAAGTATGCGCTTTACTAAACTGAGAGATGTGCTTTTTATTGGAACATGTGGTATGGTCATATTTGGGGATATGTCTTTTGAATGTGAATCTTTTAATGGTAGTAAATTTCTTTTAGAGTAATGTGTGAGATTTGGTGCAAAGTAGTAGTCTGAGAGTTGGACTACAAATGGTCAGAGTACACATTGTCACTTAGCCTTAGAAACCTGCTGGATGACTTTGGCAAATCACTCTCTCTCAGGCCCCGTCTGCACAGACCATTTCAGGCTCCATTACATTGATTTTACACCAGTAATTATACATTCTAAGTTTGGACTGTGCATAAATTGTGTATATTTCCAGTTTGGTTCTCATTGCAGCAGCTAAGGTCCTTTTATCTACTCCCAGTATGCTTCACAAGTGCTGAGATTGTGCTTGTTCTATTACTGAGATGGAACTTAAGGCCCATACTTCTACTGCATATAAAAACATAGGTGTAACCTTAGCTTCATATACTTTAATTATTGGGATTAAGGTACCTAGGTGGTTATGTGTTTTTAGTTTAAGAATTAAATTCAGGCGAGGCTTTGTTCTGATTGAGCTGCTTTAATGATGATATGTCCAAGAACCAGTCTCGGAGAAAGTTACTCAAAGATAAGGGAAGGTTTTCACTTTTTCTATAACTTAACTATCTAATCGCCATCTGTGTCTCTGTTGTCTTTCCAAACAACATTATTTTTGACTTAGATTTGTTGATGATTAGAGGAGTTATCCTGGCAACAGGAGCTGAGTCTTCTTAACAACCTACGAAGCCCAACTTGTACGTATGGTAGTAATATCATATCATCAGCATATAGCAAAGTGTTACAGTATGTATTTAGGACTTTAGGCATAAGAGCTACAGGGTCCTTCATTAATCCAGGCAGGTCATTGTTATAAAGATTAAATAATATTGGAACTAAAATGCACCCTTGTCTTACACCTTTATATGTATTGATACTGCTTGTCATAGGTCAATTTACCCCAAACCGTACTCCCAAACAGGTACTTTTATATAAGGTTCTGATCAGTAGCAACAATCTAGGTTCAGTTTTGAGGGCAGACAACTTATTCCAGAATACCTCTGTTCACCGTATCAAATGCTGCAAAGAAGTCAATAAAGGCAGCATACAAATGTCTCCTCTTAGAGGCATATTTGGCAATCAAATGATTCAGAATAAAACAGTTATGGATGGTAGATTGGTTTGGTCTAAAACCAGCTTGTTCTTCCACAAGGATGCCTTGTTCATTTACCTAGCTTTCAACTGTGCTTAGTAGGAACCTAGTATAAATTTTGGCAGCAATATCTATTAAACTAATGGGCCTATAACTACTGGCATTCTTTTTACTCCCCTTTTTATATATATTGGAGCCACTATTGCCAATTTCCATCCAAGTGGTACCTGGCAGGTATTGTTTATATGTGTAAACAAGCCCACCAAAAGAGGAGCCCAGGATATTTTTAAAAAATAATTTGGCTAGTAAGAAATCTTCCCAGGTTCTTTTTCACTCTTGAAGCTTTTTGTTGCACTCCAAGCCAGGAAATCACCTCTGTGCTTAATCACCACACTCCAGAACAAGTTACACCAGCAAAGCAGTTTATTGAAGATTATATAAAAAGTAGTTCAGCAAAAGTAGTAGAACTTCAAAGTCCATAAGCAAAATTAGTCCACAGGGTTCAAGAGTATTCAGGAATCCCAAAATAGCAGAACATCCAGCACAGGAATACAAACGAAACCAGAAAATACAAGGCAGCATAGTATCCAATACAAGAATATAGGAACAATTCTTCAAACTTGGAAGCAAGATACATGAACGAGAGCATGTGTTGGGAATCAGCCTGTGTTGGTGTTCCAGGGTGATCATGATGCTTCTGATGTGGGCAATGATGTGGGAAATGATAGTGGCCAGGCTGAGGTGCAAGATGGAGATGGTTTGGTCAATGATTTTCTTCCAGACAATGACAGAGAGGCCCCAGTGCAATGGGCAGTTTCTCATGAGAATATTCCTCATCCTGGCATAGAGATGATGGTTTACTCCCTCTCTCTGTGAGCTCTCGAGAATTGGGTTTGGGAAACAGACACCTGGAAATTTTAATGAGCAGCCAGAAAGGGAGTGGAAAAATAGGCGGCTGGAGTTCAGCCAGGAACGACAACAAACTCAAGGTTTACGTCGCTCCGAAAGGCTTCATCAGATAAGAGTCAAGGGTGGGGGAAAACGAAACCAGTTTTTGGGTTTTGGGATATAAGGTTTGCTTCACGGGAAAACCTGTTAGATCAGGCATCGTTTGGAAATCAAGTTCATGTGCCGTGGAACTCCTGTTTAAGGGGTCTTGTTCTTGTGGATACTTCTAGCCTTTTGGTGTTGGTTAGCAGCATTTGGATTGTCTTTGCATCCTGTTGATTCCTATCTGGATAAATATTGTCTTGGATTGCTTTTATATCTTTTGTGGACATTGATTTGGGTTACTGCATTTTACTGACCTTTTACTTGTTGGAACTTTCCTATTTTCTTACAAGTATTTCTTTCTACTGGCTATTTTACTAAGCTTCAATAAAAAGGATTTGTTTCTTCACTCAGTGTGTGGTGTGTTTTAAAATCAGAGGGCTTTTTCCTGTCCTGGAGTGCAACAGCATGGAACTGTAATTCCCTTGGCAAGAGCTGTTGCCTCAAATATTAACATTGACCAGACTGCTGGGCAAAACCCCTGACCTCCCTAATATACCTCAAAAATCATTTCTTTTCACAGGAGATTCAGATATGGGTCTCTTTTCTAATAAGATCCGTGACCTTCGTATTCTTTTTCTGCTAAAACTAGGTCTTCTATCAACAAACCCGTTACCATTATCTTGAAGCTCATTATTCTTGGCATCTGGAGTTTCAGCCTCTGAACTCCTTTTCGTAGAGATTGGCTCCACTACATCCTCTGGCATGTGGCCTTGGCTAGTTGAAGACACAGGCTGCTCAGTTTCAGGACTTAAAATCTCAGGCCCAGAATCCCCATTAACAATAATATCAGACACCACCATGGGCTGAACTTCAACACCTTTAATGATACACTCTACCTCTTTTTCAGAATCTGGTGGCCACTGGGGAGAGGGTCTTCAATACACAATGGATCTCAGCTTAAGTGCTGTTTCTCTATAGGTCTGTTAAAGCAAATAAACCATGATAGTAATTCCCCAATCCTTGGCTGAGATTGGTCTATCAAGTGAAAATCTCTGTCCCTTTAATATTCCTGCTACAGAATGCCAAAATATAGTCGAATTTACTCTTTGCTGCTATTTCAAGTCCAGGCCAAGTTAGGGTGACATAATCTTTTTCTTTAATTTTATACATTTTTCATATTTCTTTCTAAGTCAACATCTTAGCTTGAATCAGAGCAGATGGACACATCTGAGCAAATTTCATGGCTGACTACAGTTTCTTTCTTAACAGCCAACATTCAGTGTCAACCCAGGCTGATCTGCCTGTCTTTTATGAATGGGACTGAAATTGTCTGGCCTCACTCTTTACTTCCTGGGACACTTCATTAAGATACAATTGAACTCTCGTGGTCTTACAGTATTCAATGGATTTGCAATTAGAATTTTTAGTGAGTGTAATCTAGGATTTCTGGGTTGCTATGAATCTTCTGGGCTGTATGACCATGTTCCAGAAGCATTTTCTCCTGATATTTTACCCACATATATGCCAGGACTCCTCTGAGGAGGTCTGCCATAGATGTGGGCAAAATGTCAGGAGAAAATGTTTCTGGAACATGGCCACACAGCCCAGAAAACTCATAGCAATCTAGTGATTCCAGCCATGAAAGCCTTCAACAACACATCTATGATTTCGATTGCGATTTTTAAAAAAATTCAAGCAGTGTATGGTTGAATCTGTGGATACAGAAGGCCGATCGTGTTCAGTAGAACTGATAGCATCTGCACAAGAAATTATTTTCTCCTTCATAGTGTGTTGTGATGTGAGAAAAAAAATCTGACATCTGTTTGGTTCATTTCTATTGCAGAAATGGAAAAATTAGGATAGGTTGCATTTAGGGCCATTATAATTTGAGTGTTTAGTACATTTAAACTTCCTCCAAATGTCTTGTGAAAATATACAGCCAGTGTTTTCTTGCTCTTATCCTGACCATTATTCATTTAAGGTAATTATAATCTAATTTTCCCCAAAATGTCTTGTCGGAGTATGTGGCTAATGTTTTCTTGCTCTGGTGTCTTTCTTTTGGCCATAAAGCACTCCCATTGCAAATCCAGACAATTATTGTTTCTTGTAGCTCTTCCTTTCTCATCGCTTCTGATTCCTGAATGTCTCCTATTTCAATGCACTTCCTTATTCCTCCTTTAATCTTTCTGCATATAAATTCTTTCTTTCTCCATCTTTTCATCATCACTCCTTTTTCTTTCTTTGTTTCCGGGTATGAAAGCATGTTAACGGACTGGTTCTTCTTGTGTCGCACATTGATCTCCAGGTTAGGTTACTGCCGGGAAAGTCACTGCCCATTGAGCCCAGTGTTTCTTCCTCCCCTTTTTGGGGAAGTCTCAGTGCTGGGTTGCTACTCCTCCTCCTCCTCAGAGTCTCCAGCCAGGGCATGAGTTGCCATGAGAACAAGCCACATGCTTCCTTCCTTCCTTCCTGCAAAGAAATAGGACCTGGTCACAGCTATTTTGAGTCTTGTGCAGTTGAGAAATTGCATGATATTTGCAGCTGGATCCCTTGGTGGCTTTGTTTAAATGTTCCATTATAGGCTCCGTTCAGGTATTTCTCTTGATTGCTTTGCTTTCTAAATGTTATCTATGTGCTCCATGGCTAGAATTCCCTTTAAGTTGCAGCATGGAATATTTGATTGTTTTTGATTGCAGGGGTATTATTGATCGAGGTTGAATTTGATCATGATGGTTCTTGTTTTATGTAGGAATGGGGGTGCTTGTTTCTAAAAGAAGCCGCTTGCATTGCACAGTGAATAAGTGTGTGGAACATTTTGTTACAGAAATAATGCTAGGCTGATGGATGCAAAGCTGAGGTTTTCCTGCATGCCAGCAACCACTTAAACCCTATTTTGAATCTTGTTTGTATGATCAGATTTAGAACCTGTTTTTTTAAAATTCCTAGCATGCAGTTGAATTAATGCAGTTTGACATCACTTTAGCTGCCATGGCTTGAGGCTATGGAATCCTGGAATTTGTACTTTGACAATGTCTTTTGTCTTCACTGCCCCAAAGTGCTGGTGCCTCACCAAACTACAAATCCCAGGATTCTCTAGCTTTGAGCCCTGGCAGTTAAAGTAGTGTCAAACTGTATTCATTCTACAGTATAAATCAGTGGTTCTCAACCTTCCTAATGCCGCGACCCCTTAATACAGTTCCTCCTGTTTTGATGACCCCCAACCATAAAATTATTTTGTTGTTACTTCATAGCTCTAATTTTGCTACTGTTATGAATTGTAATGTAAATATCTTATATGTAGAATGTGTTTTCATTCACTGGACCAAATTTGACATAAATACCCAATACACCCAAATTTGAATACTGGTGGGGTTGGGGACGTGGGATTGATTTTGTCATTTGGGAGTTGTAGTTGCTGGGATTTATAGTTCACCTACAATTGAAGAGCATTCTGAACTCCACCATAGAATCCTAGGAATCATAGAGTTGGAAGAGACCGCATGGACCATCCAGTCCAACCCCCTGCCAATAAACAGGAATATTGCATTCAAAGCACCCCCGACAGATGGCCATCCAGCCTCTGTTTAAAAGCTTCCAAAGAGGGAGCCTCCACCACACTCCGGGGCAGAGAGTTCCACTGCTGAACGGCTCTCACAGTCAGGAAGTTCTTCCTCATGTTCAGATGGAACCAACAATTCCACCAACAATTGAATTGAACCAAACTTGGCACACAGAATTTCCATGACCAACAGTAAATACTGGAAGGGTTTGGTAGGCGTTGACCTTGACTTTTGGAGTTGTAGTTCACCAGAGAGCACTGTGGACTCAAACAATGATGGGTCTCGACCAAACTTGGCACAAATATTCAATATGCCCAAATGTGAACCCTGGCAGAGTTTGGGGAAAATATACCTTGGCATTTGGGAGTTGTAGATGCTGGGATTTATAGTTCACCTACAATCAAAGAGCATTCTGAACCCCACCAACGATAGAATTGGGCCAATCTGCCCACACAGAACCCCCTTGACCAACAGAAAATACTGTGTTTTCTGATGTTCTTTGGTGACCCCTCTGATACTCCCCTCACGACCCCCCTACGGGTCCCGACCCCCAGGTTGAGAAACCCTGGTATAAATGCACCCCTAAAGGTAGAACTGTCAGCTACTGGCCTATGGTTGAATTTCCCACCGAGAATTATTACCAGGGCCCACACAAGAAATGCATTAAATCATGAAAAGGCTTGGTTGCTAACTGTCTGCTCTGTTCCTGCTTCAGGTAAGAAGAACCCTGAATCACTGACAGTGTCAAAAATAGTGAGGAATTTGCTCATGCACAAAATTGCCCAGCCTCACGAGTAGCAAGTCTTTCTGATTTCTAGTACAGGTTTAGTATCCCTTATCCGAAATGCTTGGAACCAGAAGTGTTTTGGGTCTCAGATTATTTTAAAAAAATGAAATATCTATTTTTAAATAATTTTGTGCATGAAACCAATTTTGTGTGTATTGAACCATCAGAAAGAAAAGGTGTCACTCTGTTAACTACCAGTTTAGACCATTTTGGAGTACTTTGGAATTTTGGATAAAGAACACTGAACCAATGGAGAAATTTATAAAAGCCAAAAATGCTAACTATAAACTGTTAACAAGAGGAATATGTGCATGGATATTCTTGGTTTTTGTTTCCTTAATTTCTTTTCAGATTTCAGTCCTTTTAGGCAAGATTGTCTGTTTTTGTTTTTGTTCTTGCTGTTGCTATGTAAGTCATTTTGAGAGCATTGCTAGCAGCAGAGAAGGTTCTAAACAGTACAATAAATAAATTGATATTTAGTGTTGGCATCTCTTGTTGTATTGCTACGCTCTGATTTCAACTGGGTAAAGGATGTGGAAGTGAGAGGAGAGGGGAATCCTGATATGGCGCAGGGGTTTGGGTGTTAGACTACATCAGGATTCAAATTTCTGTTCAACCTTGAAAACCCATTGGGTAACTCTGGGCGAGACCCACGCTCTCAGAAAACCATGTAATAAGTTGTGTTAGGGTCCCTATAAATTGGAAATAACTTCAAGGCAAACAACAACAAAGAAGGGTGTTTTTATTTATTGTATCATAAGCAAACCGTAGGTACAGTTGTAATGTATCTAAAAACCACAAAGTTTAAAAAAACTTGGTATTATACTAAATGTCATTTGACCAGTATCTGGCCACTTGGAGTGCCTCTGTTGTTGCTATCAGAAAGTCCTCCATTGTGCATGTGGCAGGGCTCAGACTGCATTGTAATAGGTGGTCTGTGGCTTGCTCTTCTCCACACTTGTTGTGGACTCTACTTTGTGGCCCTATTTCTTAAGGTTAGCTCTGTATCTCGTGGTGCCAGAACGCTGTCTGTTTAGTGCCTTCCAAGTCGGCAATTCTTCTGTGTGCCCAGTGGGGAGTCTTTCATTCGTTATCAGCCATGGCTTGAGGTTCCGGGTTTTAACCTGCCACTTTTGGACTCTCACTTGCTGAGGTGTATCTCTGTAGATCTTAGAAAACTGATTTAAGACATAGGCATGCTGGCTGATATCCGAACAGGGGATGGGCTGGAGATGTCACTGCCTTGGTCCTTTCATTATTGGCTGCTACTTCCCGGCGGATATCAGGTGGTGTAATACTGGCTAAACAGTATAATTTCTCCAGTGATGTAGGGCATACACATCCTGTGACAATGCGGCATGGCTCATTAAGAGCCACATCCACAGTTTTAACGTGGTGAGATGTGTTCCACACTTGGCATGCATACTCAGCAGCAGAGTTGCAAAGTGCAAGGGCAGATGTCTTCACTATATCTGGTTGTGATCCCTAGGTTGTGCCAGTCTGCTTTTATATGATATTATTTCTAGCACCCATTCTTTGCTTGATATTCAAACAGTGCCATCACCGCCCAAGCAGGGAGCTTTGAAATGGTTGAACAGTAGCTCTCAGAAGATTTGGGTGCTCTTACTGCCTATTACAATAAGGGTGTTGACTTATCTGATGCAGAAAAAGTCTTGGCTGACTTTCTCAAGTTGTGGTCTGGATATCTACTAATGGAATCAGATTGCACTGTACAATTTTATCATTTGCAGCATATTAGTAGATCTTGTGGGACAAGTCTTTTAAAAAGTAAATACATATATTATCTTACAACCTGTTTGCCTATTTGTGATTTGTGACGTTGCTCAGTGCTCATATTTCCATAAGGAGAGCAGGGCCATAGCTATGTCTTTGGAACTATTGAACAAATGGGCACAAGGGTGTAATTGTTGGACTTTATGACAGGCAGTGCAATGTGTGCCAGGGCACTGTGCAGGTCTTCCCGATAATCACAGTTCACAAGAATAGTTGTGTGTCTTATCAAAGATGTAGCTATGACATCGTACAGTAACAAGTCATAAATCTGAATGTCTAATTAATAAATTATATAGTTCTAGATTGAAGAATATTTTATGGTTGAAAAGGGAAGAATACAGCTTTACCTTCAAGGGAGGTATGGATTGGAAGTTGGAAATGGCAGAAATGAAAAGATTAGCTAGTATGATCAAAGAAAAGTCTATATTGCTTATATTACTACAATTAAGATAGTATAAACAAAATAATAAAGTAACAATTATTAGCCTCTGATGAAGGATCTTGGCCATGGCTGCTAACCATGATACAGAGTGCAGTCACAGGAGACAGATATGTTAATAGTTGTTTGGACTGGTTTTCAATGGAGAGCTAGTGTGGTATACTGGTCAAAGTATTGAAGTGACATTTGGGAAAAGGAGGTTCAAATTCCTACCAGAACATGAAATTCACAGGGTGACTTGGCCCTATCACACTCTTTTGGTCTAATCTAACTCTCTATTAAAGTATGCTAAGAGGAGACCCACATATTTTGCCACAAACTCATTGGAGGAAAGGCAAGATACCAGTGTAACAAATACATGTTGAGACTCAGTAAGTATCCTCTTGTTGATGGTGGAGAGTGCTAGTTGTCAGTGACCTGAGACAGCAGAGTGATGTTTTGTATGGTTGTCTTTGTAGAATATTTGAGACTGTCAGACACTACTGGATGCAACTGTAGGAGTCTGTATGCCTCTTTGTAGAATCCTAGAGTTGCAACAAGTATTTGACGGATTTCTGTATACCTCTTTGTAAGGAACCATGGTGGGGCAATGGGCTAAACCCTTGTACCGGTTGATCTGCTGACTTGAAGGTCAGCAGTTCGAATCTGCCAGATGGAGTGAGCTCCCATCTGTAAGCTCCAGCTTCCCATGCGGGGACATGAGAGAAGCCTCCCACAGGTTGGTAAAACATCCGGGCATCCCCTGGGCAACATCTTTGCAGATGGCCAATCATCTCCCACCAGAAGTGACTTGCAGTTTCTCAAGTTGCTTCTGACACGAAAAAAAACACCTCTTTTAACACATAACAAATGCTATCAAAACTTATGCTTTTGATGCAGTTGAAATGGCTGTGCCAGTGACTAAATTATTCTTCTTCTTTTCATCAGAAGCCCAGCCGACAGCCTCTTCCTTCCGCGCTAACGGCCAAGATCTTCCTCTTCTGAGGCCAGGGCAACCATGACTGAGAAAGAACCAGAGCTGCATGTGGAAGATGAAGAAGATGAGCTTGATAGCAAATTGAACTACAAGCCCCCACCTCAGAAGTCACTGCAGGAACTGCAGGAGTTGGACAAGGATGACGAAAGCCTTGCTAAATACAAAAAATGCCTACTGGGGGATGGACCAGTGGTGGCAGGTATGGCTCAATATCTTATAAAAAAGGACCTAGTCTTGGACTGAAAGATCCACAAAATAGGGAAGAAGCTTGTTTTGACACACAATGGCTGTCATCCTGTTGGTTAACCTCAGCCAGAAAAAGACCCATTAAGGCCCCTTCCACACAGCTGAATAAAATCCCACATTGATTATCTGCTTTGAACTGGAATATATGGTAGTGTGGACTCAGATAGCCCAGTTCAAAGCAGATATTGTGGGATTTTCTGCCTTGATATTCTGGGATATAGGGCTGTGTGGAAGGGCCCACAATTAGTGAATGTGAATCAACATTAAGATAAATCCAGTTGATCCGGTATTCTAGTTGGGCTTAACAACAGAATTTGGTCCATTATGTGAGTCGGGGCTCTCCAAATATTGCTTCATACTTCCTTACTGCTGCCTGTGACAACCAGTGCTGAAGGAATTGTGATCCAATAATATCTGGAAGGTGTAAGCGGCCCATCTTTGATTTTTTTTATTTACCGTGTCAGGAGCAACCTGACAGTTGTATTACATTTTTAACAAAATAAACAAACAGACAAAACACAAAGTTTGCAAGCTTGGTAGTTGATTAAATGTCCTCTGACCAGTATCTGGCCACTTGGAGTGCCTCTGGTGTTGCCGCAAGAAGGTCCTCCATTGTGCATGTGGCAGGGCTCAGGTTGCATTGCAGCAGATGGTCTGTAGTTTGCTCTTCTCCACACTCGCATGTCGTGGATTCCACTTTGTAGCCCCATTTCTTAAGATTGGCTCTGCATCTCATGGTGCCAGAGCGCAATCTGTTTAGCGCCTTCCAAGTTGGTCACTTTTCTGTGTGCCCAGGGGGGAGTCTCCCATTTGGTATCAGCCATTGATTGAGGTTCTGGGTTTGGGCCTGCCACTTTTGGACTCTCGCTTGCTGGGGTGCCGGGGTGTTCCAGAGAGTGTCTCTGTAGATCTTAGAAAACTATTTTTTGATTTAAGTCGTTGACGTGCTGGCTGATACCCAAACAAGGGATGAGCTGGAGATGTCACTGCCTTGGTCCTTTCACTATTGGCTGCTACTTCCCGGATGTCAGGTGGTGCAATACCGGCTAGACAGTGTAGTTTCTCCAGTGGTGTAGGGCGCAGACCCCCGTGATAATGTGGCATGTCTCATTAAGAGCTACATCCACTGTTTTAGCGTGGTGAGATGTGTTCCACACTGGGCATGCATACTCAGCAGCAGAGTAGCATAGCGCAAGGGCAGATATCTTCACTGTGTCTGGTCCCATCTTTGATGTAGAACTAGCATTGGCACTGATGGGGAATATCCAGAAATAGCATGAAGGAGGGATGTAATGGTATTGGCCAACCTCACAATCCCTGAATACGCTTGCTGCAATGAAGCATCCACTTTTGAATGAGTTGCTTTCAGGAAGTATCAACATCTCTTTTCAGAGTTAATGCCTCTCTTCTGCCTCTATTCCCTGTTGGGCTATTGGCTTTTCTGTTGCATTAATGCAAATGCCTAATGTGTAGGTGGGTTGGTAAGAATTCAGAGGAACCCATAGGCTGCAATTCTAAGCATATCTAAAAACAAGCAGAGGTGCAAGTTCATATTTTGTAATTGACCAAATCCAGTAATTAACACCACTTTCACATCTTCCTGAATGTAGAAAGGGAGAGAATTATTTAGCCTTGCCATTATGTGAAATACCTAGTGTTCTGTGAGCCAGAATATTTTAGCAGGAGAGCATTAACACCCATGAAACAAGACAAAACGCACTCTTTGGCCTTAAGTGTTATACATAGTCTTTATATGGGTATGCAGCTTTTTTTAAAAAACTGTCCCATTCAACTTGTTGGAGATTTATGTATGTTTTAGGCCTGTGTTGTGTTCACTTTTATTTTAAGAAGCCTCATGAATATTCCTCTGTATCCTGGAGATAGTTAATTCTTATGAAATGGAAGTGATTGATGCTACAGAAGCCAACAATGTGATGCGGCAGCTAAAAAAGCCAATGGCCTGCATAAATAGGAGTCTAGTGTCTAGATCCCGGGAAGTCATTCTGCCTTGGTCAGACCACACCTGGGATATTGTCTCCAATTATGGGCACCGCAATTGAGATGTTGACAAGCTGTAATGTGTCCAGAGGAAGGCGACTAAAATGATCAAGGGTCTGGAGAACAAACCCTATGAGGAGAGCTTAAAGAACTGGGCATATTTAACCTGAAGAAGAGAAGGCTGAGAGGAGACATGATAGCCATGTGAGGGGAAGTCATAGGGAGGAGGGAGAAGGCTTGTTTTCTGCTGCCCTGGAGACTAGGATGCGTAAAAATGGCTTCAAACTACAGAAAAGGAGATTCCACCTGAACATGAGGAAGAACTTCCTGACTATGAGAGCTGTTCAGCAGTGGAACTCTCTGCCCTGGGGTGTGGTGGAGTCTCCTTCTTTGGAGGCTTTTAAACAGAGGCTGGATGGCCATCTGTCAGGGGTGGTTTGAATGTGATTTTCCTGCTTCTTGGCAGGGGGTTGGATTGGATGGCCCATGAGGTCTCTTCCAACTCTATGATTCTAAGTCTTTAAGGAGTGAGACAATTTTTGCCTGTTTGGATAACATACAATCTTCCCTGTCTGATCCTACAGATCCAACAGTTCCCAATGTAGTTGTAACTCGGCTCACTCTAGTATGTTCCAGTGCTCCAGGACCGATCACTATGGATCTCACTGGTAGGTAACTTGTTTGTTTCCTTCCATAAAGGGACGATCAGGGTTACAAGAATATCTGAGCTTGGTTGAAATTAGTCTTATGAATACAAAAATAAATAAAATAAAATAAAAACCTCTAGAAGAGGGGTGAGAACCAGTGGCTCTCTGGCTATTTTTGGACCTCGGATTAGAGTAATCCTGGCCTGCAAGGCCAGTGGCCAAAAGTGATGGTACCTGAGATCTAACAATATCACCGATGGCCTCATAATGGCAACATTCAGCATTTGTTATCATCATCTTTATTATCTTTATTTGTTGTTGTTTGCCTTCATGCTGTTTCGCACTATGGCAGCCTTAAAGTGAACCTATCGTGGGGCTTTTTCCAAGTGGGTTCAGAATAAGTTTGCCATTTCTCCAAGGTTGAGAGAGAATGACTTATCCAACCTGTTTCAGGCTAAAAACAATAATGTTTAAAAAGTTTCAAATTCATTTAAAACACAGATGAGATTGATAAAAGTCCAGCTGATGGACCCCCGCCTCCCATAAGCATGCTATTCCTGATAGCTTCCTGAGATGGAAATACCCTTTTCTCCCCTCTCCAGCTTTTTGACATAGAAATATTCTGATTGGGGCAGGCTGGAAAAAATGTGTAGCTACCTCAGTTCTAATTTTGTTGGATGCAGGTGGAATGGAAGATTTTTTTCTACTTACCGTATATACTCGAGTATAAGCCAAGTTTTCAGCCCTTTTTTAATGCTGAAAAAGTCCCCCTCGGCTTATACTCAAGTGACGGTCCTGGGCTGGCTTATGTTTGGGTTGGCTTATACTCAAGTATATAGGTAATCAGAGTTGGACAGTTTTATCTTACCTTAAATTACAGTTTTATCTTGGACAGTTTTATCTTATCTTAAATTACAGTTTTCATATTCAAAATATTAAATATTCAAAAACATTTAACCTACTGATGCCTAAATTAATGTAATTTTATTGATATCGATTTATATTTTTTATATTTACCAGTATCTGCTGCATTTCCCACCCTCATCTAATACTCAAGTTAATAATTTTCCCCAGTTTTTTGTGCTAAAATTAGGTGCCTCAGCTTATATTCGGGTTGGCTTATGGTACTGGGTTGTCGTAGGGTTTTCGGGCTATATGGCCATGTTCTAGAAGCATTCTCTCCTGACGTTTCACCTGGATCTATGGCAAGCATGCTTAGAGGTTGTGAGGTCCTCTGAGGATTCTTGCCATGGATGCAGGCAAAACGTCAGGAGAGAATGCTTTTAGAGCATGGCCATATAGCTCGAAAACCCTACAACAACCCAATGATTCCGGCCATGAAAGGCTTCAACAATACATATCCGGTACTTATAGCAATTTCCCCATCTGGTGCTCTCCTGATGCCCGGCTCCTGTATAGCCTTACATTGCATGGTGACCCCTGGACTTATCCATGGGTCGTGTCAAAATCCACAATTTTAGCCACAGAGTCTGCCCTTGATTTTTATATGGCATTGTCTTGCACTGGAGTATATAGGGTAATTCTCCCATTGCTGGCTCTCTCAGGCACCTGGATTGCGGTGTATCCTCTGGCTGAGGCCAAAGGAAGATATTCTATTAAGGGTTGTATAGCATAGAAGCAAACCAAGAAAATCAAAGTGCACAAGTAGGACTTATCCTCTGTCCCCCAAAGCTATGAGAATATACAAGCAGGTTAATAGCAGAGGAAAATTCACCACTCCGGTCTATTTCCAGCCTTCATATCTTCTCCCAAACTGCTGAATTATTGCAAAAGGTTTCATAAAAGGTCACAAATCCAAATGGACTCTTTCTCTACACTGGAAGGCTTCTCTCATATCCCCGCATAAGAAGCTGGAGCTGACAGATGGGAGCTCACCCCACTCCCTGGATTCGAACCACCAGCCTTTTGGTCAGCAGTCCTGCCAGCAGGAGGGTTTAACTCATTGCACCACTGGGGGCTCCTATTTTTAGTGTTAGCTGCTTTGAGTAGCTCTTGAGAAAGAAAAAGAGTGATATAAATGCTACTACTATTCCTAGGTGGCAAAGGTCCAACTCAGTACACTGCCTCCCCCCCCCGAACCCCAGAAACTAAAGATGTTTAAATCTTTGTCATTGTAAGGAAAGTGTTCCAATCCTCTGATCATTTTACTTGCTCTTTTCGGCACCACTCAGAAATGTGATGTGGAACAGAGTGAGGAGCTGAAACATGGGCAGGTCATTACAAGAGTCCCTATTGTCCTCTCTCTGACGAGAGCCAAAAAGTGGAGATTATTCTTTTAGCGTGTTGGTGCATGTTTGCCACCATAAACTTGTTGCAGTGCAAAATGGATAGCCTACAGGGCTCATTGTGGCTGATAAAATCTTCCTTGCCCCTGCCAGCTCTTTAATTACCCGTTGAGTTGTTCTTTACATTTCGTTTAAAACCCTCCTACTAGATACACCCTCTGTTCGTGTCCAGCATTTAATTTATTATAAAGTTTTAACTATTACATCTGGCCTGGCCATAGGTTTTTAAATCCTTGTGTGTTACTGTCTATGTGTGAGTTTTATTAATTGTATTGTTTATTTTGCTTATTCCCTGTTATATTTATTGATGTGTTGTTGTTGTGCTTGGCCTCATGTGAGCTGCTCCGAGTCCCTTGGGGAGATGGTGGTGAAGTATAAATAAATAATAATAATAATAATAATAATAATAATAATAATTATTATTATTATTATTATAGCTCGTGTGAATTTTCCAGTTTAGCTGGAAAATACAGTGAGACGGGTGGCTTGTGATCGCATTGTATTTTTCTATCAAAAGTATGGCCACTTTGAGCTCTCCCAGAGTTGAGGAAAGTTCGTTTCTTGGACTGCAGTTAGTTCCTAATTTACCCTGGAAATTGTGGAAGTTTCCTAAAAAGTAATGTTTCTGAGCTCAGACTCAGTACAACACTTTGGGGAGGAGAGATGAAGCTGCATAGGAACTTTGTGGGTACAGTGATGTAAAATTTGAATTTGGGACTTCCTGGCTTAAACCCCTGTGCCGGCAGGACTGAAGACCGACAGGTCACAGGTTTGAATCTGGGGAGAGCGCAGATGAGCTCCCTCTATCAGCTCTAGCTCCTCATGGGAAGACATGAGAGAAGCCTCCCACAAGGATGGTAAAACATCAATAACATCTGGGCATCTCCTGGGCAACGTCCTTGCAGATGGCCAATTCTCTCACACCAGAAGCGACTTGCAGTTTCTCAAGTCGCTCCTGACATGACCCAAAAAATAATATATAGTCCTATTAACATTAAATACTGGAAGTGTTAAAATAGTATATTATTATTATTATTATTATTATTATTATTATTATTATTTGAAACACAACAAGATGAGTCCACAGCAGACAAGATCACTTTGCTGGCTGTTGTATTGGATCACATGTCAGACACTTCCCAAGTGTCTAGGAATATGGGATGTATCAGCGAATAATGCATGCAGATCCCAGTAAAGTGGCCTTCTGCAGCTGGCAGATGATGATGATGATGATGATGATTATTATTATTATTATTATTTATATCCCGCCCTTCTCGCCCCGAAGGGGACTCAGGGCAGCTTACATGAGTGGCATTATTCTATGCCAGAACAACAACAATGAAAGGCAATTAAACAACAATTTTAAAAAACATATGTAAACATTGGATGACTATTGTGTATATATTCAAAGCCAGATAATTAGATTCACCAATCCAAAGCCAATTCCAACTGTATTGCACAGATAATTATGTTGGACCAAATGCTTGCTCCCAAAGCCAAGTTTTTGCTTGTTTGCAAGATGGGAGGGAAGGGGCCCATCTAATCCCACTAGGGAAGGAGTTCCATAGGCAAGGGGCCACCACTGAGAAGACCCTGTCTCATGTGCCCACCAATCACGCCTCCATGATCTTAACCTCCATGATGATTCATAGAAGTATATTGAAGCTCCATCCTGCAGCTAAGGGGTGTGAAGTAGATTGAGATGGATGTAAGGAAAATCAGGAAAAGCTACTTGCATCTCCCAAATAATGTTTTTGAAATTGCCAAAACCAAAATGCAATTCCTTGCATCTCTCAATAGCATGGTCATCGGTTTTTGGGACTTTTGGTCTCGTAAACTTCACCAAGACCTGGGTAGAAGATTACTCTGTAGTTGATTTGCAGTACACGACCAAGGATTTCAGATTCCTAGCAACAAGTTACACAAAATGACCTCCTCCCTGCAACCTTATGTTATACTACCGAAAGTAAGAGAGTCTGAAGCAACTAGAATTCTTTGGAGGATCTTCTTCTGTTCTGGAATGCAAGAAAACAAAATTGGAATTCCATCAGGGCCAGAAAAATAATTTCCCTTGAGATCCAGTTTGTCTCAAGGGATGTTACTTTTCTGTTGCTAATGGAATTGAAATTTTATAACCTGTCTTTTAATTGGCTTTTGTTCCTGGTTACCCCATATCCAAGAAAAGAAGCAGCCTTTGCTTCCCGTCAACAAAAATATCTGATACACAATAATACAAAATATCTTCTTCTGTATGATTTGATGCCTGATGAAAGTTTCAAAAGTTTTCATTATGTATTGTATGCATTTTGGTTGGCTGATAAAAGTATCAACCTTTGGTGGATTTTGGATTTGGTTGTACATATTTTGCTGCATGGCCAACGCAGTTACCTCTGAATATGTGACTTCAGGACTAGATAACCTCAATGTTTCCTTTTTGTTAAAGCTCTAAGATGCATATTCATATTAGACTCTGAATATTTTTTCGGAAGCTCTTGTGCCTTTGAATGGTTAAGTGTAATCAAGATTGGTGCTTGCTATAGTTTCTCCTTTGCTAGAAAAACAGTCTCTTGCAAACTCTAGTCTCAGCTTGCATTTCTACAGAGTTCACTGCCAGTAAGAAGGAGTCACACTTCACCTTATATGGGCTTCTTATCTGTTTGAGAGAGGAAGTCAGGGCATAGCAAAGCTCAGATGTTTCCTCTTCAGCTGAAATCTCTGGGGGTGGCAATACCACAAACATCTTTTTTCTTAATTGTAAGGCATCGTACAGCATACAGCTTGTGAGATGAACCATGAATCTTCTAGTCACCACTTTATATCAGAGATCTCCTTACCCAAATCCTGTTCATTTCAGTGGGATTTGCAAAAAAGCAATCATCCCAAGAAGTTGTGCTCGTTGATTTTGGTCTCAGTGAAATGGCACAAATACAGAAGCCTATAGGACCAAACATTAATTTTTGCACAATTTAGAGTGCTGGCTTTAGCCTATAAAGCCCTAAACAGTTCTGGCGCAACTTACCTGTCTGAATGCATCTTCCCTTATGAACCTGATAGGACTTTAAGATCGTCTGGGGAGGCCTTCTCTCAATCCCACCTGCATCACAAACACATTTGGTGGGGATGAAAGACGGGGCCTTCTCAGTGGTGGCCCCTCGGTTATGGAATGTCCTTCCTGGGGACATTAAATCGCCCCCCTCCCTCTTAACATTTCGGAAGAGTCAAGACTTGGTTGTTTGAGCAAGCGTTTGAAAATGCAAGGTAAAAGACATAAGAATTGGAATGATGAGATGAGACAATGTTTTTTTATTAAGAGATGCAAATGATCTATGTTTTAATATTATTGTTATGGTTTTATATTATGCGTTAATTTAAAAAAATGTTTTATGATGTTTTTGGGCATTGAATCATTGCCATTGTAAACTGCCCTGAGGGCTGAGAAGGGCGGTATACAAATACAGTAAATAAATAATAAATTCTTCAGGAACATGGACACATTCAAATGCTCATCTGCATGTAGTTAGAGGACTGGAGTTGGGAATGTAGACCAGAATCGTATTTTTGAATTATGGTAAAGCTAAAGGTTTCCCCTGACATTAAGTCTAGTCGTGTCTGACTCACGGGGGTGGTGCTCATCTCCATTTCTAAGCCGAAGAACCAGCATTGTCCATAGACACCTCCAAGGTTATATGGCCAGCATGACTGCATAGAGAGGCGTTACCTCCCCGCCAAGGCAGTACCTATTGATCTACTCACATTTGCATGTTTTCGAACTGCTAGGTTGGCAGAAGCTGGGTCTAACAGCGGGAGCTCACCCCGCTCCCCGGATTTGAACCGCCAACCTTTTGGTCAACAAGTTCAGCAGCTCAGGAGTTTAACTGAGGCAATTATTCCCATGCTAGTCAATGACACAAGCCTGGAAGGCGAAGCATCCTGAAATATTTACTTGGGTACTTGGTGACTTCTAGGGCTGCTTTTGACCTTCAAAAAACTTTGCTCAAATTTGAGTCTGTATTGAACAAGTGCAGCCCTGTGGGGTCTTAGAATCATAGACTTGGAAATGGGTCATTGAACCCAAATCTGCTTAGTATGGGATTTCCAGCTAAAGCATCCCCAACTAGAGACCTCCAAACCCTGGAAGATGTTGCATTTCTAAGAGTCTTTAAGTGTGGTTTGAGGCTAGGAAATGTGTTTTCTTTTCCCCAGTCATAGTAAAATTAAATGTATTTCCTCTGTTACAGGGGATCTTGAAGCTCTCAAGAAAAAGACTTATGTGATGAAAGAAGGAGAAGAATATTGCGTCAAGATCCACTTCAAAGTGAGCCCTTTTTAACACTTCTCTCACTCTCCAATGCTGGATTCTCTCCTGTTCTGTGGATTTCTTGTCTTCGGCCTGACTCAGTGTGAAATGGCACATTTCTGGTTTATATTTTTCATGTTTTCCAATCTAAATATTAAAATTAGTGCCATCACTGTGTAATGTGGATATGCAGCTGTGAGATATGCTAAAATTAAATTTTGGCAAAATGGAGTCTGATGTATTTATACCTGATCTACTGAGGATGGTGGTTTGACCTTATATGGCATTTTGGAAAAAAACCTTATTTTACCATTTGTAATATATCTTGGAGAATTTGTCAGCTGTCAGAATAATTGTTTGGATAAAAGTCTGATTATGATTAATTCAGAAATTGCCTAATAATAAACAATAAATCAAGTGGAAAATGTGTTAGGGTGGTAACCCCATCAACTTCCTTGCAGTTAGACACAACATGAGTGGAATATTATGTAAATATATATTATTAAATCCTCCTTGCAAATCAATTACTTACTTTGAAAACATTGCAGCAGAATGAATATTGCGGCTAAATTTATCATTTCAAAGTGCAGCAAGTCGCTAGTTTCTCTCCATAGCAACTGTCATACATCAGATTATCTTGCATTCCTAAGTAATATGTTTTCTCCTCCTGCCATATCTCCACGATCTCATAAAACCAATTTTAGAGTGGTGTATGAATTTTCTTTTAAGCTGAAAAAATAGTAAAGGTAAAGGTTTCGCCTTGACATTAAGTCTAGTCGTGACCGACTCTGGTGGGTATTGCTCATCTCCATTTCTAAACTGAAGAACTGGTGTTGTCTGTAGACACCTCTAAGGTCATTTGGCCGGCATGACTGCATGGAGCGCTGTTACCTTCCTGCTGAAGCAGTACCTGTTGATCTACTACATTTGCATGTTTTCAAACTGCTAGGTTGGCAAGAAGCTGGGGCTAACAGTGGGAGCTCACCCCCTCCCCAGATTCAAACCGCTGACCTTTTGGTCAGCAAGTTCAGCAGCTAGGCTGTTTATCTCACTGCCCCACTGGGGGCTCATGAAAAAATAGTTACCAGTATAATAATCATTTCTAGATCTGAAGGGAGAGGGTTGCAGCTTGAGGGGCTAGGCCACAGCACATATCTTGTTCCTCTTGGTAGGTACAGTTACCAGTACATTTAAGTAGGGGCCTCAGTCTTAAAATCGTTTTTGGATCTTTCCCCATCCCAAGTGATCCTCTACCTTGACAGAGCAGAACTTAAAAGTGTTATTTTGGGGGGACTTCAGCATTGAGTATCTGGAGGGAAAGAAGGTACAGTACTACTAAGATGTGTGATGGAAAAGCCTTGCTAAAGAGCTGGGGTTGACATTGTGAATGCCAAGAAGCACAATTCTCTTGGGGTGCACATTGTGGATGCCAAGAAGCAATCTTAGGTTGAATTACACAATTCTCTTGGGGTGCATTGTGGATTCTCTTGAGACCATTTTTTGTGCCATTTCCAGTAGTTAAAAATAACTGGCATGAACACGGAAGCGATGAGAAAGGAAGCACTGAGGAGAGGACAGTACTATTAATCAAGGGCAACAGAAATATGAACTGAGCTGCAGACTCTGCTTTTCTTTTGCAGGTAAATAGGGAAATTGTATCTGGCTTGAAATACGTGCAGCACACTTATCGGACAGGAGTAAAAGGTGAGTAAAGCAAAAATTTCAGAAACACTCCTATCAATCTTCAGATTACTGAAGTGCACTGTTTACCTATTATCTAGCCTTCCTAAATATAAATTTGTAGAAAATTGAAGAGGAAATAAGAAAACCAGTTACAAATATTTGTTTCTATAGTGTAGTGGTTCTCAACCTGTGGGTCACCAGGTGTTTTGGCCTATAACTCCCAAAATCCCATTCAGTTTACCAGCTGTTGGGATTTCTGGGAGTTGAAGGCCAAAACATCTGGGGACCCAAAGGTTGAGAACCACTGCTATAGTCCATTTCTGGTAGCATGGCTTTATCTGTACTAAGTATTTAATGTGGGCCCGAGCCAGCCTGAGATACAGGTAGACTGCTCTCTGCTTTATATAACCAGGTGTTGTGATAGTGTGACACTTGGAAAAGGGCAACTTTCTTTGTCTTTTGGGGCCTATTCATTGTACTTTTTTTGGTACAATATTTATATTCCACCCTTCTTATCCTGCAGGGGGCTCAGGACGGATTACAATGCATATATACATGTCAAACATTCAATACCATTTAGACATACAACATATATAGATAGACACAGAGGCAATTTAACATTCCAGCATTTCTGGCTTCATGAGGGTATGCTTGGTTCTGGCCATAGGGAAGCTGCTGCTTCACCATCCACTTGTGACACCGAGTCCTTTGATGGAGTACTTCCTCATTCTTCTGCACACTGCTGGAAGATTTATGGCATAGTAAATTAGTTAAATTAGCCTCCCAGCATAAAATGGTACCTAAATTTCCTACTTGACAGGTGCAACTGTCTTTTGGGCTGCATAGGTTCACAGCAAGCTAGACTATGAATGGTCAGGAGCTCACTCCGACTCGGGCTGGCTTCGAACTCATGATCACTCAGTCAGTAATGATTTAATGCAGCTGGCTACTAACTAGCTCTGTCACAGCCTGGCCCTTTTTGGAGACATCCAATCCAGTTTGCTACAGTTCTGAATTGACCAGTGTTGACACCCATGAGCCAGACCTGCATAGCCTGTGGCCCTCTAGGTCAGTGGTTCTCAACCTGGGGTCCCCAGATGTTTTTGGCCTTCAACTCCCAGAAATCCTAACAGCTGGTAAACTGACTGGGATTTCTGGGAGTTGTAGTTTGCCTACATCTGGGGACCCCAGGTTGAGAACCACTGCTCTAGGTGTTTAGGATTCAACTTCCAGAAGCCCTAGCCAGCTTGCCCAATAATCAGGAATTATGGGAGCTGAAGTCCAAAACAGCTGGAGGGCCAAAAGTTGAAAAAGTTGTCAAATCTGTTGCTTCCCTTGTTGTATGTCTAGCAGCAGCATATGTATTGCTTGAGAACAGCACAGGTCTAGTACCACAAACTGAAATGCTTGTTTGGATGCCTCCGGTGGCCCCTGTATTCTTCCAGAGCTTGGAAATGTTACTTTTTGTGGTCACAATGTCCAAACTACTAGAGCCACTGCAGGAAGAGGAGGGGTTTTTTTGGGGGGGGGGATTGTAGTAAAAAAAACCCCCAATATAAGTTGTGGTTGTGTCCAATATCTGTTGATCTGCTGTAAGTCACACTCTTTTCTTGTGGGTTGTTTTCTGATAGTGGACAAAGCTACATTCATGGTGGGCAGCTATGGACCGCGGCCAGAAGAATACGAGTTCATGACTCCTGTGGAGGAAGCACCCAAGGGCTTAATGGCTCGAGGGAACTACCGCAACAAGTCCTTCTTCACCGATGATGATAAGCATGACCATCTCACCTGGGAATGGAACTTGGCCATTAAGAAGGAGTGGACAGAATGAGTCCCGCGTCACGCCTGCCTCTTTGCTTTCCCTGCCAATCGTGCTGTATTACAGCCATGCCAGTCTCTGGCACCTGCATGCCATGCTTCCTCTCCTCCACAACCCACTTGGCCCTTGTAATGTCACAAGAATATCTGCTAACGCAAGCCTCTGGACAGATTCTGTCTCTCCTGCTGCTTTATTGTAAATAATCACAAAGAATTAAACTGGGACAGACCATCCTTTCTCTGCTTGCACAGGATCCGTCCTTGAAGTGCCTTTGCTAGGAAGATGCATGGTTGCCAGCAGATCCCTATTAATATCAGGGCAGATAAGTTGTCTCCCGCTAAAAGATATATGGCCCTGAGCCTTCCGCGTTCAGTGGAAACATCTTTGCCTATGAGTGGATTCAGTCTCATTTAAGCCTATTCTAGTGTCATTTACAAAACTGCATTCGGAAATCTTGCCTTTATTGGTAACAGGAGATACAGTTTCTGCCTTCGCCTGTCATGATTTCAGTGTCTTTGAAAATAAAACCAATTTTGTCCTTTGCTTCTGAGTGAGACTCCTGTTTCATCGAATATAGCAATTCGTTTGGTCTTCCAGGCATGCAGAATATCAAGCTTCCCTGAGACTAATAGCAATCTTAGAAATAGTTCCAGACACATATTTTTCATCCATCTTGTTTTACATCTTGGAGAATAAGCCTGCTTGTAATGACTGGGGTTATGGAGACTTTTTCTCAATATTCCCAGAACAATATTGCCTGTGTCAGGTTTTCCTCCATTTCCATGTTTTGTGTTCAGTGTTTATATTCTGCAAGATGTTAGATAGTAGAAGTGGCCAGAAGAAGGATCTTGGGTTACTTTGAGGTACATTGGCAAGGAGTTCATCTATTTTTTTTATCATGTCAGAAGTGACTTGAGAAACTGCAAGTCACTTCTAGTGTGAGAGAATTGGTTGCCTGCAGGGACGTTGCCCAGGGGACACCTAGATGTGCTACCATCCTGTGGGAGGCTTCTCTCATGTCCCCGCACGGGAAGCTGGAGCTGACAGATGGGAGCTCACCCCGTCTTATGGATTCGAACTACCGATTCTCAAACTATGGCCCGGGGGTCGAATACGGCCCTCCAAGGTCATTTACTTGGCCCTCGCTCAGGGTCAGCCTAAGTCTGAAAAGACTTGAAAGCACACAACAACAACAATCCTATCTCATCAGCCAAAAGCAGGCCCACACTTCCCAATGAAATACTAATAAGTTTATATTTGTTAAAATTGTTCTTCATTTTAATTATTGTATTGTTCTAAAGTGTTTTTTGCACTACAAATAAGATACGTGCTGTGTGCATAGGAATTTATTCTTATTTTTTTCAAATTATAATCCAGCCCTCCAACAATTTGAGGGACTATGACCTGACCCTCTGTTTAAAAAGTTTGTGGACCCCTGGTTTAACCCATCATGCCACCACAGCTCCTTAGTTCATCAAATAATTAAATAGTAATAGTGTCAAAAATAATCTCCTCTGTCACATTACATTATATTATTGAAATGGAGAAGATTTGGGATAAGCAAGATGGGTTTCGATTAGGAAGAACGATGAGTGCTGTTCATTTCCTAGACTCGGGGTTCTTTCATTCTAAGTGTATGTCATTTCCACCAGGATCTGACTATTTGGATTATGGAATCCAAATTTAAAAATAGTTGATTCCACAAACCTGAAATTTACCCATCCCTACTATATAGAATATAGATATGGCACAGTCCATGTTCAGAGAACTTGTGCTTTCTTGGTAGGATAGGAACTGAGTGGTGATTATTTTTTTATACAGTGCCATCATTGTGTATGGTATTATATGAGTAGCTTACAAATTAATAATTTGACAGTTTCCTACCACCATCTAAAGCAGTGATTCACAATTTGTGGTCCGTGGAGGTCTGTTTGAGTGGTCTGCAAGAATGAAAATATGGTCTGTGGCGTCACCATTACTACACTGTTGCCTCAAAACCACACGGCGACAAGAGCAACTGGTCTTGTGAAACTCTCTTATAGTGATGAGGCTACAGGGATGTTGGGAGGGAAGAGGCAGACTACCCACAAAAGATTACTACTACCACATTAAGTCTAGATTATTAAATACGGTTTTCTGTGGGTGAGCAGATGGTGACAACTGGATGGGATATGTTGTGTATCAGAAACTATTGCTGATGTGGTCTATCCAATGCGATTTTCTGAATCAGCACCCCAAATAACCAAACCGAATCGAAAGTTGACCAAAAACTGATTTGTAATCCTTTTGGTGCTAATGTTGGAGAGTGGTCCCTGGTCAAAAAAAATTTGGGAACCACTGATCAAAAGCCACAGCACACAAAGAAAAGGATATGGCACTAGGAAAGGGGATGCTGTCTGCTGTTCTCTCTCTCTCTCTCTCTCTCTCTCTCTCTCTCTCTCTCTCTCTTTTTACATGATGGAGCTGTCCTGGCCTGCTTTGATAAGGTCATGAGTGGTTATGAATAGAAGAAGACTGGGGGAAATGAAATGGAAGACTAGCTAAAGTTTTGATAGAATGGTTCTAAAGATAGAATTAAACAGAGATCAATGTTCTGGTCTAGCAAGTTCCTTTCATTGTCTATGGATGTGTGTCATCTCAGGAGCTTCGAATTTTATGTTTGAAAATGAGTGTTATAATGGTAACTGTTAGTGATAAAAGTACACAGCTTCCCTCAGATTCCCCCCACTCCGTCTCCTTATACTACTTATTTATTTGTTTGTTTACAATATTTATATTCTACTCTTCTCACCCCGAAGGGGACACAGGGCGGAATCACAGAACATACATAAGTGACATTCAATGCCATTTATACATTGACAAAACAGACAATTGTATATAGGCTTTTCCCATCTTTGGCATCTTGGAGGCTTGAGCTCAGTTCCGGCCATGGATGTGTATGTGCTGCCGCTCCATCTCCCTCCTGAAGAGCTTTGTTCGTAAACTTCCTCCTTTGAAATGCTGGTATTTTTCTGTTGTTTTCTCATGGGTACCTTAAAATACCTCCCTTCTTTTAAGCGGTACCTGTTTATCTACTCACATTTTTTGCTTTCAAACTGCTAGGTAGGTGGAAGCTGGGCTAAAGGTCGGGAGCTCACCCTGACCTGGGCTTCGAACTGTCAACCTCTTGATCGACAAGATTTACTGCAGCTGGTGGTTTAACCTGCTGTGTGAAAGCTCGACCTATTATGATAGCTTTCCTTTTTTGTTCCAGGTTTATTTATTATTTATTTAAAACTTTTATATCCCAATCTTCTCAACCTCCGTAGAGGGACTCAGCCCTATATTCCAGAATATCAAGGCAGAAAATCCCACATTATCTGAGTGTGGACTCAAATAACCCAGTTCAAAACAGATATTGTGGGATTTTCTGCCTTGATATTCTGGGATATAGGGCTGTGTGGAAGGGCCCCAGATCGACTGAAGATGAAGCTTGGTAAAAAGCACAATGAGAAATTGGGAGAGTGAGAAGCCAAGGCAGAAGGAAACGGAAGAGAGGCTTTAGGAAAAATGCAGGGTGCTTCCAAATTGTTCTGACTTCACTGCCATATTGACTTCACTGCCATATAATATCCAGATTATCTGCTGTTTTTCCCCTGACATTAAGTCCAGTTGTGTCCGACTCTGGGGGTTTGTGCTCATATCTATTTCTAAGCCAAAGAGCTGGCGTTGTCCGTAGACGTCTCCAAGGTCATGTGGCCGGCATGACTGCATGGAGCACCATTACCTTCCCGCTGGAGCGGTACCTATTGATCTACTCACATTTTCATGTTTTTGAATTGCTAGGTTGGCAATAGCTGGGGCTGACAGTGGAAGCTAACGCCACTCCCCCGATTTGAACCTGCAACCATTTGGTCAGCAAGTTTAGCAGATCAGCGGTTTAACCCACTTTGCCATATAATCCAGTTCAAAGCAGATAATCTGGGGCCTAAGATGAATCTATTACAGTGGTTTCTGGGGCCGAGAGTGTATGATTCGACCAAGATCAAGCAGTAGGTTTCTTTGGATGAGCATGGAATCAAACCCTGATCTACTTAATCATTCAAGATCTTGGCACTGAGACTGACACCTTTACACATTTCAAAGGCATTTGTTGTATCTTATCCCAAATTATATTGTATCATGGCTGGAAAGCATAATCACAGTTATAAACGTGTAACCTAAAACTATGCATTAATCACTGACAGATATCCATGCTTCCTACAAAAGAGCATAGGGAATAAACAGCAATGATAAAAGCCCAGTTTTTCATAACCAGGCAGCAGCTGCTGTGAACAACAGGATACCAAGCAACATATGGTACGTTTACATTATCATTTCATGTGGTTGCTTTTTTACAGTGAAACCCTTCAGTTCAATTGAATCTTTTTTAGGCACAAAGGTGCCCTTCTCTATCTCTCAACTGTTAAGAGTGTCCGGATATATTATATTTGTTACAGGTATTGTATTTTAAATTATTATCAAAGGCAATTACATTGTTATTTTTGTAAACATAGACTTAGTACAACATGTAACAAGTAGAGATTTCCCCTACAAAATGGGCCATCCTTTTATTCTTTTTCACAGGCAGAGGTTTCTCAAGTTCTGTGAGACCAAGCACTACTCTTAAGTAAATCTGAAATCTAAAGTCAAGGGAGAGGCTAAATGAAGTAACCTCTTCATCCTCTTTTTCCTTCTGGAAAAATGAATTCAAACACAGAAGTTTTAAAATAGCTCATAGCTAAGACTTATTAGTGATGTGAACTAATAAAGGAAACAAGATTCGATGCATGCAAATCTTTGGACAAATCCACATAGACTTATGAAAGTGCATGAGTTGCATAAAACTTATATATGCAAATTTATTTAAATGAAGTCCTACCCCAAATAATTTGAATCCAAGCAGTCAACTGCCTAAAAATGCTTGGGAGATGCACAGGAGGAAGATTTTGCTCTCTCTTTGAACCCTCTAGTGGTACAACAGGTTAAACCGCTGAGCTGCTGAACTTGCTGACCTAAAGGTCAGCGCTTTGAATCCGGGGAGTGGGGTGAGCTCCCACTGTTAGCCTCAGTTTCTGCCAACCTAGCAGTTTGAAACAAGCAAATATGAGTTGATCAATAGGTACCACTCTGGTGGGAAGGTAATGTCGCTCCATGAAGTCATGCCGGCCACATGACCTTAGAGGTGTCTATGGACAATGCTGGCTCTTTGGCTTAGAAACTGAGATGAGCACCAACCCCAAGAGTTGGACACGACTAAACTTAATGTCAGGGGAAAACCTTTACCTTTACCTATCCATACTATTATCTTTTTGTGCCCTGTCTACAATGTGGTGAAAAAAAATGTGGACACAAAGTGTATTAATATAGTTGCTAAGACTTCATCCCATAGAATCGTGGGATTTGTAGTTTGGCAAAGGATTTAGAATTCTCACACAGTTGTGTAATTGTATAAGTATAGTTATGTAGTACATCTGCATGCTTTGTTAATGGAGAAGGGAATAAAAAGTGTGTAACATTCAATGAGCCTATGACTGTACTCCTTTCTTATCTTGGGGAGGTCTGTTTGAGTAGTCTCAGGTGTTTAGCTCCCACAGCTTTAGAGGTTGCCTCATCCGATTGAATACAGGCAGTTAAAGTTGTCTGTCGTACAAAACTCAAAACCAGAAACAAGGCAAGAAAAAAAATCAGAATTCAGAAAATGAGAAGTTCCATCTTGTGGGGTTTTGCTGCATTCCTCCTTAATTTTATGTTTTTTGTTGGATATGCTGAGGAGGTTCCTACATCAGAAGGTAAGAGAGCAATATTTCAGGCTTTAAACAAAGAGGTGACAAGTAGTCCTGGAAACCATATGGATCATCAGGACATAGAAAAAGTAAATTCCAGATAGTAGCATGACACTTCTAGCCTGGCTATGACAAATCTCAACAATTGCAAAATGTGCACAGTATTCTGGGTAGTACAGAGTTGTCCCCCTCCATGAAGGGGCCCCCTATCATAGAGGGTTACTTTTAGCAGAGTGGATTGCTAAGGTCTTTGCAGATTACATTGCTTTCTATTCCACAAATCCCAACTATTATCTATTATTTTTCTTTATTTATCATATCTAAAGCGAATCAAGGTACAGCTGTAATGTATTTAAAAACACAAAATTTAAAAAAAACCTTGGCATTATACTAAATATCCTTTGATCAGTAGCTGGCCACTTGCAGTGCCTCTGGTGTTGCTATAAGAAGGCCCTCCATAGTGCATGTGGCTGGGCTCTGACTCTTCTCCACATTCGTATGTTGTGGACTCCACTTTGTGGCCCCCTTTCTTAAGGTTGGCTCTGCATCTCGTGGTGCCAGATCGCAGTCTGTTCAGTGCCTTCCAAGTCGCCCAGTCTTCTGTGTGCCCAGAAGGGGGTCTCTCTTTCGGTATCAGCCATGACTTGAGGTTCCAGGTTTTAGCCTGCCACTTTTGGACTCTCACTTGCTGAGGTGTTCCTGTGAGTATCTTTGTAGATCTTACAAAACTATTTCTTGATTTAAGGTGTTGCCATGCTGGCTGATATCCGAACAGAGGATGGGCCAGAGATGTCACTATTATTTATTATGAAAGCACTAAAATAGTATCCCTAACACCATAATAGGGTGCATTTACCCTGTGGAATTAATTCAGCTTGGCATCACAAACTTCCATGGCTCAATGCTATGAAATCCTAGGAGTTGTAGTTTTATTTAGTCTTTAGCCCTCTCTGCCAAAGAGTTCTGGTGCCTCAACAAACTATAAACCCCAGGATTCCATAGAAATCAGCCATGGTTTTTAGAGTGGAGTCATAACGCTATAACTTTGTAGTATGAAAGGGTTTTCAGTTGCTTTGAAGAAGCAGTATTTGCAAGACTATAACAATCATGATTCAGGCAAGGAAGTTTTAATCCAACTATTCAACCCTGTAAAACTATTCCTTAGAAGCCTGATTAATAGTAGGCTTTAACTTTGTTTAATGTCATGTAAAATCAAGTTGAAGTCAACTTCTCATGGAAAACAAGCTTTTTACCAGAGTTTCCTCAAAAGAGCTGCTCAAAGTCCCAGCAGGTATTGCCTGAAAATCTTCATTCCTAGCATGGTAGCAGGTAAAAGAAGGAAGGGTGTTATGTCAGGTTAATCTAAGCACTGCATAAAGGCAAAGATGCAGAAAGATAAATTCTCCAACAGGGGAGTCCTCACTGAACTTCAAAACACAGGTTGAAGATAGTTATGGCTGTGAGTTTCTGCAGAAATTCCATTTTGAAAGGATGGTGATCATCTACTTTTTCCAATTCTCTAGGCACCGTCAAAGATGCAAGGAAACCGGTTCTTCTGGAGGATATTGCAGCCATTGAAGCGTTTATCAATGCTGCTGAAGTGGTGGTGATTGGATTCTTTAAGGTTTGTTGAGAGAGTTCAGTCACAATAAGATACACAGTCAGTCCTTTCATATCAAGCACTCTAACAAAACTTGCTTTCAAACATGTATAATGTGGGTGATAACATAATCACTCCTAATTCCTAGATACAGCAAAAATTTTTTTACCTGGGTTGCTGTGAGTTTTTCAAGCTGTATGGCCATGTCCCAGAAGCATTCTCTTCTGACGTTTCATCCACACCTATGGCAGGCATCCTCAGAGGTTGTAAGATCTGTTGGAAACTAGGCAAGTGGGGTTTATATATCTGTGGAATGTCCAGGGTGGGAGCAAGAACTCTTGTCTGTTGGATCCCCCCAGGCAGGAAGCAGCCAGGCTTTGAAGCTTCGAGGTTATTCAGTGCTAATCAATTGCAATATTCACACTTACCTCAAGCAGACAAGAGTTCTTTCTCTCACCCTGGACATCCACAGATATATAAACTTGATTTGCCTAGTTTCCAACAGACCTCACAACCTCTGTGGATGCCTGTCATAGATGTGAGTGAAATGTCAGGAGAGAATGCTTCTGGAACATGGCCATACAGCCCAAAAAATTCACAGTGACCCAGTTATTCCAGCCATGAAAGCCTTCAACTTTTTTCCCTACTTGGTTGACACTTTTAGTAAAGTATGATGAGTATGACTTGAGCACAGTTTCATAACTTAATGCAACATTATTCAAGAAGAATAATTGAAGTGTGTGCAACAACTTAATCTCAGCTCCAAAATATAAAATGAAAATACTGACCTCTCCCAATAACCCAGGATACATGTTGATCTACTTTTTATAATTACTATCGGAAGTCAGTTTATGACACTCAGGGGCCAGTATTAGGCAGTTCATGTTGTTGTGAAACAGCAGACAGGGGTGAATCCTTGTCTTGAACCTCCCTAAAAAGGCAGCTACATACTGCCATTAAACTTCTGCCACCATTAAAACATCTGCCCGATATTTTGGAGCACGTGATATAGTGTTGCTGTGGGAAAAACTTGAAGTGGCAATTTTCTGGAGGACTGCCATCACTTGGAGGAGAGCTTAGGTTTGAACCATCCCCATGTGACAGCATTCGTGGGAATCCACAACGAAAGACGCAGTAAATGAGGCTTAACATCTGATTCTAATCATAATTTTTCCTATAGATTGATTTGCATCCAGAGTTTATGTGGCAATTGCTTTTTCCTAGTGTTTATGGTTTTGGTAAGAGTTTTTGGGGGGCAGCTAGTTCTCTCCTCTTGCAAAGTTTTTCCGGTACTTATGGCACTCTGTGATTAAAGTTGTGTCGTCTAATCATATGTAGATTATAGACTATCTTGCCTTTGGAATCAGCAAATCATACTACACCGACTTTGAGTCATTTTGTATGACTGCAGAAGGCAATTAAGTGAGATCAAAGAGTCAGAAGTGATTATACACACATACACACATCTTTCCCATGGCTGTATTGTGCTACATCTTCAACACCAACTAAGAGCAAACTTAAGCAGATTAGCCATGTGACAGACAATTTAGGACAACAAATTTATGCACAGAATAATCTCTACCAAGAGGTTCACGGGAACCTAACTATCTTCTCAAAACATTGAGGTTTATTCTGATAGAACCATCTCAATTGACCAAGAAAAAGTAAGGACGATTTTTACAGCATACTTTTAAAATGACATTATGTAACTCAGTTTTTGTTCCTGGGCTATAAATGTTATCCCTAATTGGTTCTGTCATAAAAGCATGGCACATGTTTATTAAACTGCAAAAACATTGTTTTTGTGGGATATTCTGTAGCACATTTTGCTATAGTTTTTCAATGAGTCGGGGTTGAGCGTCTGACTGTTAACAGCTGTTTAAAAAAGCTGTTTAAAAAATGCCCAGCTCAGTGTCGACCTAAGCAATTCGAAAACAGTTATGAGCTGTGAGTAGAGAAATTAGGCACCACTTAAAGCGGGGAGGCTAATTTATGAGACCATAAAAATGCCGGAGAGCAAGGAGGAAATAATACGATCAAAAAGGCTTGATGTCATTGTGGACGAAGCGACAGCTCCCTCTGTGACCGAATCGAGCAACCTCCAGGACGATTAGAAGTGGAAGCACTGTTGAATGAATGGCCTCTATCTGTTTGTATGTCTTGTATGTCAAAACCAGCATTGAATGATTGCCGTGTATATGTACATTGTGATCCACCCTGAGTCCCCTTCGGGGTGAGAAGAGCGGAATATAAATATTGTAAATAAATAAATAAATAAAATAAATGAATATTTCATAAAGTCTTAACTTAACTAATTCCTCATATTTATTTATTTATTTACGATATTTATATCCCATCCTTCACACCTCGAAGGGGACTCAGAGTGGCTTATGTTATCTGTATGTACAATATATATTATATTATTAGCATAGCACAATATTAGTATTATATATTACTATATTGTACTACATCAATATTAGTAATATTACATGTAATATAAAATATATAATTATTATATTATTGTATTGTATTATCAGTAGTATTATATTGTATTACAATATTATGACCAGTATTATATGTACATGCAATATATTATAATTATTAGCATAGCACAATATTAGTATTATATATAACTATATAGTACTATACCACTATACAGCAATATTATTAGTAATTTATTTATTTATTTGGAACATTTATATCCCATCCTTTCTCAACCTCCAAGGAGGGACTCAGAACGGCTAACATTATATGATATATATATATATATAGAGAGAGAGAGAGAGAGAGAGAGAGAGAGAGAGAGAGTCATGTCAGGAGCGACTTGAGAAACTGCAAGTCGCTTCTGGTGTGAGAGAATTGGCCTTCTGCAAGGACGTTGCCCAGGGGACACCTGGATGATTTGATGTTTTTATCATCCTTGTGGGAGGCTTCTCTCATGTCCCCGCATGAGGAGCTGGAGCTGATAGAGGGAGCTCATCTGCCTCTCGCTGGATTCAAACCTGCGACCTGTTGGTCTTCAGTCCTCCCGGCACAGGGGTTTAACCCACTGCACCACCGGGGGCTATGTAATATATAATATGCAATTATTATATTGTATTGTTATTAGTTTTATATTGTATTACATTATAATGTTATTATCAACATTATATGTATATACAATATATTATATGATTAGCACAGCACAATATTAGTATTATATATTACTATATTGTTGCTGGGGGAGGGGTTCCCAACTGAATGACCCTGACTCCCCTTCTTCACTCATAGTTTGTGGTAGTCACAAAAATGAAGTTTCTGGAGTATAACAACTACTATCAAATTATGTACTGCACAATTAAACAGGAAATAAGACTTTTAATCCAGGAACAGATTTTTTTTTAAATTTTTGTTATTAGTTTATATCCACTTACATGGGAGTGAATAGGCTAAGGCTCATGCTGGGTTTTTTTAAATAGAAAATTATGTTTCAATTTTGAAAACATCATGCTCTCTATAAATATCCTGTATACATGTGAAGCCAAGTTTCCAAGGGCTTGGGACTTGGTTTGGCCAGATAAAGCCCAGTTGGTTAATCATGGAACACTCAAGAGCACTTTCTTCCTCCCTTGGAAGTCCTTGGCTCCCTTTCCTTCCACACTTGTTTTCTTACCACAAACAGATGTTCAAAAGAATACTTCTGTTCTCTCGCTTTTCCTTTTCAACTGACCCTTTCCCTCAACTGAATCAATTATACTATGAACATTAGCCTCTGTTTAAAAGCCTCCAAAGAAGGAGCCTCCACCACATTCTGGGGCAGAGAGTTCCATGGCTCAACAGCTCTCACAGCCAGGAAGTTCTTCCTAATGTTCAGGTGAAATCTCCTTTCCTAGAGTTAGAAACCATTCTTCCATGTCCTAGTTTCCAGGGCAACAGAAAAGAAGCTTGCTCCCTCCTCCCTATGACTTCCCCTCCCATATTCATACATGGCCCTAATCATGTCTCCTCTCAGCCTTCTCTTCTGCAGGTTAAACATACCCAGCTCTTTAAGCCGCTCCTCATAGAGCTTGTCCTCCAGACCCTTGATCATTTTAGTCCAGCTTGTCAACATCTCCCTTCAATTGTGGTGCCCAGAATTGGACACAGTATTCCAGAATCTGGGGAGCAGGATCTGCCAAATTCTGCCAACCTAGCAGTTTGACAGCATGCAAATGTGAGTAGATCAATAGGTACCGCTCCAGTGGGAAGGTAACAGTGCTCCATGCCGTCATCCTGGCCACATGACCTTGGAGGTGTCTATGGACAATGCCAGCTCTTCGGCTTAGAAATGGAGATGAGCACCATCCTCCAGAGTCAGACACAGCTATACTTAATGTCAGGGGAAACCTTTACCTTTACTAGATAGCTTTAATAATTCGGCATTATTTTTCCTCCTTTCTTTCTTCCTCTTCCTCTCTCACTTCTTAGCCAATGTAAATGGTGTAGAATTTTGATCAATACATAGTGGATCAATAACCCAATTACACCCAGGAGCTGAATATTTTGTTGCTTGTGATGGAAGAGCAAATGTTTCCTGCTCACCCACTTACTCATTCCTGTCAAACTGGATAATATCAAGAGCTGATCAAGATGCCTTAGCTCTTGAGGGACAACTCGCACATTCACAAATCCCTGGTCTCTTTGGGATTAAAAAAATACAGTGCTAAACATAGAAAAGAAAGACATTACTGAGGGGAAGTCATAGGGAAGAGGGAGCAGGCTTGTTTTCTGCTGTCCTGGAGACTAGGACTTGGATCAATGGCTTCAAACTACAGGAAAGGAGATTTTACCTGAACATTAGACAGAACTTCCTAACTGTGAGACTTGTTCAGCAGTGGAACTCTCTGCCCCGGAGTGTGGTGGAAGCTCCTTCTTTGGAAGCCTGTAAACAGAGGCTGGATGGCTATCTGTTGGAGGTACTTTGCATGCGATTTTCCTGCTTCTTAGCCAGAGGTTGGATTGGATGGTTCATGAGGTCTCTTCCAACTCTATGATTCTACTCTGGTACTGAACACCAACTATCTTAGACAACTGGTCACACTTTGCTTAATGGCATGGCCACCTTTGCGTGTGTTTTCAACTAAGATAAATGCAGAATTTAAAAGCAGCTTCTGAAGTTTCATATCTTTTATTTCTTCCCATGAAGCAGTGAGTCATGAAGAAAAAGGTCCCTGAAGAAGCCTGTAGGAGTCAAAAGAGCCACCAGATGTCAGCATTCCCCCTAAATACTGGCTAGAGGAAAAAGTCTGCAGAAAACCTGTGGAATTTATTTGGTTCTCCAAGTGTTTTGAGGGTATCTCTACACTGTGGAATTAATGCAGTTTGATGCCACTGTCTCAGTGCTATGGAATCATGGTAGCTGCAGTTTTACAAGGTCTTTAGCCTCTCTGCCAAAGTGTCTAGTGCAGGCATGGGCAAACTTTGTCCTTCCAGATGTTTTGGACTTCGACTCCCACAATTCCTGGCCTCAGGCCCTTTCCTTTTCCCCCTCAGCCGCTTAGCGTATTGTAGTGTAAACTACAATACAACAAGCAACAATTATATATATTATTCTACATTACCTTATAAGCAGTCTTCTTTTTGCTATCTTCTTTTTGAGCCAGAATTCATCCTTGGACCAGTCTCTATGTGATAATTTTTAGAAACTTTGCTGTTTTTTAAAAATTTCTCTGGGGGAAGGCATCCATGTTACAGTGGATTACAGACAGTGCACATTTTTAGTGTTGTGTAATGGTCTAAACCGTTTGCCATGCCATTCTCTCTTCCTCCATCTCTTCAGGATTTGGAGCGACCAGAAGTTTCGGAATTCCGCATCATAGTGCAAAATATACCGGAAGTGCCGTTTGCGATTTCCAACAGCTCTCAAGTGCTTTCTCATTACAATGTCACCAGAAATACCATCTCCCTCTTCCGTGAGGTAGGTGTTCTTTTTTGTTTCCACCACTTTCAGTAACAATAAAGGTGCTAATAGTATAATCTGGGACCATTTCTTAAATTCCATTAATAGCGGAATGTATGATGTCTTATTTACTTTGCAGTGAAGATATTAATATGTATATCCAAAATCAGCAGGAATATTTTGGCTTGGAATATCATGGATAGGAGAGTGGCTCAACACAATTAGTTCAATGTATTATCGAAGGCTTTCATGGCTGGAATCACTGGGTTGTTGTAGGTTTTTCAGGCTACATGGCCATGTTCTAGAAGCAGTCTCTCCTGACGTTTTGCCTGCATCTAGGGCAAGCATCCTCAGAGGTTGTGAGGTCTCACAACCTCTGAGGATGCTTGCCATAGATGCAGGCAAAACGTCAGGAGAGACTGCTTCTAGAACATGGCCATGTAGCCTGAAAAACCTACAACAAACCACAATTAGTTCACTTTGTATTAACAAAAAAGTTGTTTCCCTGCTCCTTTGGCTGCTCTAGTGCTTGAAGACAAATAGCATGTTTTGGAATGAATTCAATGTTGCTTAAAAACTGATTAAATGACTCTAATCTTAATTAGTATATGGATAATAATCATCTATGTTGATTTTGGCAAGTCTTTAGAACAGCGGTTTTCAACCTTTCTAATGCCGTGACCCCTTAATACAGTTCCTCCTGTTGATGTGACATCCAACCATAAAATTATTTTCGTTGCTACTTCAGAACTGTAATTTTGCTACTTTTATGAATTGTAAAGTAAATCTCTAATATGCAGGATGTATTTTCATTCACTGGACCAAATTTGGCAAAATACTCAATACACCCACATTTGAATACTGGTGGGATGGAAGGGGGGGGGGGATTGATTTTGTCATTTGGGAGTTGTATTTGCTGGGATTTATAGTTCACCTACAATCAAAGAGCATTCTGAACTCCACAAACGATGGAACTCCATCAACCTCACAGAACTCCCATGACCTACATGGTGGACATTGACCTTGAGTTTTGAAGATGTAGTTCACCTACATCGAGAGAGCATTGTCGACTGAAACAATGATGGATCTGGACCAAACTTGGCATGAATACTCAATATACACAGATGTGAAAACTAGTGGAGTTTGGGGAAAATAGACATTGACAGTTGTAGTTACTGGGATTTATAGTTCACCTACAATCAGAGCATTCTGAACCCCACCAACGATAGAATTGGACCAGACTTCCCATATAAAACCCCTATGAGCAACAGAAAATACTGTGTTTTCCGATGGTCTTTGAAGACCCTCTGATACCCCCTCATGACCCCCCCCAGGGGTCCCGACACCCAGGTTGAAAAACGTTGCTTTAGAATGTCATATTTTTTATTTTCAAAAGAGAATCATGGCAGCTGTCTTATGATAATGGGTTTTTCACCATAAGCTTTATAGGACTGCAGATTATGTCATCAGATGCATGGAGCATTACTGAAGTTGGCAGATCATTCATACTCATGCTTTGGTGGGTGAATATAATAAACAAAATGGAACTGAAATTCATAAGAACAAATGCTCTGTGCATATATGAAAGCACTCAAGAATGTATTCCAGTTCCTATAATACAAGGATGGGAATCACATTTGGACTGTAGCTTCCATTATTCCTCATCTGCCTGTATGCCACCTAGATCTTGTGGGACGTACTGTCCAACAACACCTTGAGGTGCACATGTTTACCATCCTGTCTTTAATCTGAAGACTATTAACTAGAGTCATATGTGACTTAATAGCACTTAGGAAAGGAATTTTTTAAAGACTAAAGATTTATAGTAGCATTTCCCTGCCTATATTTCTCCAGTCCCCTTTTCCTTAACCTCTCTGCCCTTTCTGTCACTAGTCAACTTGACTAAAGCTTTCAAAGCAGGCAATGAGCCTGAGGCAAAAGCCATGATTACAATTCTTTCTTGAACAACAAACATTATAGCTTCTCAGATACCGACATTTGTTTTGTAATGTACTTGTCTTTTCACTCTCTAGGTCTCCCGAAGTCTGTACTCTGGGGATTTTACACCTCTTGCTCCTTAGTCTTCTGCCTGACTGGGTTGCTTTTCAACATCAGCACTTTTTCCTCTGTGCTTTGCAGCTTAAGATTTTTAAGTAGCCAGTCAGAAAAAAAAATTAAACAGCATCTGCAAAGTAGCTTTCGTCAGCAAGATATCCCCCCACAATGCTCTTATTTACTTCCTGGCCAAGGTGGGAGAAGGAATGGAGGGGGTGTGCAAACACAGGCCCCCCTCCAGCTAACCTAATATTGCACTTCATGTATGTACACAGGAAACTCTTCAGGTTACTTTGAAATTATAACTGCTAGCAATTTTCATGGCTCGTTAGCATCCTGAACCAACTGTCTCGCTATGTTCCTTTGTCTGTTCAGGCCATCACCATCTAACAAATAACTCTGGGTATATACCTGACTAAAGCAAGTAGTGAAGAGAACATATTTGAATGTATTGTCGAAGGATTTCATGGCCGGAATCACTGGGTTGTTGTAGGTTTTTTTGGGCTATATGGCCATGTTCTAGAGGCATTCTCTCCTGATGTTTCGCCTGCGTCTATGGCAAGCATCCTCAGAGGTATTCTCACTACCTCTGAGAATGCTTGCCATAGATGCAGGCGAAACGTTGGGAGAGAATGCCTCTAGAACATGGCCATATAGCCCAAAAAAAAAAACCTACAACAACCCAGAACATATTTGTTTCTGACCTGGATAGTTTGTGTCATATAGAGACCTCGGGTAAAGTCATAATCCATTGGTTATGGAAGCTTCTGGTTTAGTATTATGAGTCATCAACCTCACTGATATGGGAACCAGATGCCAGTAGGGACACTATGATTTATCTCTTAGGTCAATAGGTAGGCAAGGTGTCTCAGCATTGAATGTTTGCCGTATATATGCTGTGCTTCGCTCTGAGACCCCTTTGGGGTGAGAAGGGCGGAATATAAATGTTTTCAATAAATAAATAATAATAAATAAGAAGCTGCTGGGAAAGGGAGAACACAGAGAAGATCTGATAACCCAGGATGGCATCATAGAAGAAAATATGGCCATTTGGGAAACCCCAGGAAGCTAGTTTGGTTCTCATGAAGGCCAGATTCAGCCTCAAGGCCTGACATTCAACACCTCTAAACTTGGAAATAAGTAGATGCCACATAGAATGTTTGTAGCTCTTCTAAAGTAAGTGCCCATTTACTCTCCAGTAGAGTTGGCCCATGCACATACTTATGTCTTCTATTTAAGATCAACATTCTTCCACTTCATCTCATTGAGGGACAGGGCCTTCTCAGTGGTGGTTCCTCAGCTCTGGAACGCTCTCCCCGGTGAGATTAGATTAGCTCCTTCCCTCCTGGCCTTTAGAAAGAAAACAAAGATGTGGTTGTGGGACCAAGGCTTTGGCCAGTAAAATAATGTAGTGCAAAGAATAATTAGGGAATATGTGCAATGACAATTGGAATGGCTCAGGTGTCCGGGTTGTATGGCTATGTTCCAATAGCATCGTCTCCTGATATTTCACCTGCATCTATGGCAGGCATCCTCAGAGGTTGTGTGGTTTGTTGGAAACTAGTAAAATTGGGTTTATATATCTGTGGAATGCCCAGGGTGGGAGAAATAACTCTTGTGTGTTTAAGGTAGATGTGAATGTTTGAATTGCCCACTTTGATTAGCATTTGATGGCCTAGCAGTTTTAAGATTTGACTTCTTATTGCCTGGTGGAATCCCTTGGCGGGGAGGTAACAGCGCTCCATGCAGTCATGCTGGCCACATGGCCTAGGAGGTGTCTACGGACAACTGCGGTTCTTCGGCTTAGAAATGAAGATGAGCACCACCCCGGATTTGACTAGACTTAATGTCAGGGAAAACCTTTACCTTTACCTATGGTCATAACATGTATTTTAGTTAGACAGGGCAGTTTTGATATGCATCTGTCTTAAAGAATGTAAAAAAAGCTTAAAAGTTAGAAGAAGCCACAAAACTATTGGGAAAGGCATACTCTCATCTTCCCTGCCTTGTAGAAAGAGATTTGGAAAATGCACTTGTAGATGACTCACCATTTATCCAATAACAACATATGTAATTTCAACAGGTGCAATAAATGGAAACCAGATTTAACTGGCTAATTTCTACTTGGTCGTGATCTCTTTTTCCTTCCACTCTCCCCTCGTGTCTCAAGTCCACAGTCTGAGTGAAACTGGACATAATTATTGATTGCATAAAAAGCCACCACCCTGGATCCACTTGTCTTGGTTTCTATTTCTCCTTGGTTGACTATTTAAAGATGATAAACAAATGGGTGCTGCCAGAATTAAACTGCGTTGGTAGGTTATAAATACAGATTGAGGAAGAATGCCGGAGTGGGAGATTTTTAATTTCCCCTGAGTAAACTGGAAAGAAGTAAAAAAGTGTGGCCTAGAAGAGGGGGAAGTGGAACATGAACCTGGAATGAATACTCAGCTCTAAAATTATCAAGGCAGATATAGGCAAATAAAAGAACGGCAATAAATCAGGAATAAGGTAAGAGCCTCATTGTTATTTGCACAGCAGAACAAGAATATTTAGGTCAGAAGAGGTGATAGCATCAGTGCCCCGAAGCTGGACAGCATTCTCAACTAATTTAGAGTACAATCCTATGCAAGTTTACATAGATGTAAGTCCCATTGGGTTCATTTGGATTTACTCCCTGGAAGGTGCTTATAGAATTATAATAATGGACCACAATTCCTGTGGCTTTCAGTGAAATGATGCTCAATTGTCATGGTGGAGTTGTATGCTGGTGAATGTGTTGTCGAAGGCTTTCATGATCGGAATCACGAAGTTGCTGTGAGTTTTCCATGCTGATCCAGAATTATTCTCTCCTAACATTTTTTAAAAAGAGTTTTTTAGATTCCCTCCTTTCTGTTGAAATTGTCCACATGCTTGTGGAATTCAATGGCTTCTCTGTGTTAGTCTGACCTGATGAACCAACCTGGACACAGCAGATTATTTGAGAACACAAAAATGCTGGACGACTCTAACAACCACATATCAGACTGCACAGAGAAGCCATTGAAATCCACAAGTATGTGGACAATTTCAACAGAAAGGAGGAAACCATGGAAATGAATAAAATCTGGCTAACAGTTTTTTAAAAACTATAAAATCAGGACAGTAAATAAAGAGCAACACTCAAAAAGCAGGGGAATTCCAGACAAGAATCAATCAGGACCAGCTAACACCTCCAAACAAAGGATTCCCCCAGGCAGCAACAGCCAGGCTTTGAAGTTGAAAGGCCATTAAATGCTAATCAAGATGGCCAATTGCAACATTCACACTTGCCTCAAGCAAATAAGAGTTATTTCTCCCACCCTGGACATTCCACAGATATATAAATCCCACTTGCCTAGTTTCCAACAGACCTCACAACCTCCAAGGATGCCTGCCATAGATGTGGGTGAAACATCATCAATGCTTCTGGAGCATGGCCATACAGCCTGGAAAACTCACATCAACCCTGTATTGATGGTGGCTTTCTAGCTTTTGTATGTTTTACAGGGCCGAAATACCTCTCTCAGAGGCATTTCATGTCAGTTATTGACAATATTTTACTTTTGGCCCAACTCACTAGAAATTCTGCCCTCTGAAACACAATGAATTTTCTACCCTGTTGCTTGCTTGTAGACCATTTGTATCTATTCTGACTAGAATTCTCTTTGTTATAGAATTAATTTTGATATAGTTCAATTTTGGCATTTGCTATAGTATTAGTGAATGTTGGTATGAATGTATTATTTTATTTATTATATTTATTTATACCTCCCTTTATCTCCCCAAAGGGGACTCAAAGCGGCACTTGTTGTTTGCCAACTTTTAACACATAGACGGTTTCTGTATCAGAAAGGAAATAAATTTTGCATGTGTTTAGAAACAGTATAAAATGTATTTTTTCTTCGTCCTTGGTTGTGATATTCAGTATGCCACCAGAGATCTTTAGCTCTAGGTGCAGTAATATTTGTAATTTTAAAAATCAAAACTGTTTCTGGGTCTTGGTCCTATCCAGAAGGGCTGGATGTGTAGATGCCCTTCCCCAAGCGATTTCTTAAGTTTCAAACTTTGTTAGGTACTCAGTATGTGTGCATACATATATTGACTCTTTAGTACAGACGATTCCTTATGTTATGGCAAAATATGCAAAGCATCAGATTCTGGTTAATCTCTGTTTTTATAGAAGTCTGTTGTCTGATCCAGCTCCAGTGAGAACTCTTTCCACTGACTTTGGTGGTCCCTGAAACTGTCCCAGGAGCTTATGAGCTCTGGCTCATATAAATTTAATCCTAGTTTAAAACATCATATTTTCCATGGGACTGCTCTTGTTTGCTCCTAGGCTAGCGAGAGAAGAAACAGGTCTCCAATACTTTTCCACTGTAACCTGAGAAGCACATTTGAGACAAAACTCTGCACCAGAGACAACATGTGGCAAGGATGGGCAAACGCTGACCCTAGATGTTGGTTGACTACCATTCCTATCAACAACAATCAGCAAAGCCAATGATGAAGGTTATCAGGAACTGAAGTCCAACATCTAAAAAACTATAGTTGCTGAACCCTGATGTATAGAAAAGAGTGCTGTGGGTAGATCTGCCTCTGGGAGGAAAAAAGACTCAAACATTTTATGGGATAGCAGAATACAGAATTCTCTGTGCATATATATTTCCTGTGTTCCAACTATGTTGTCCACTCAAACTTGGCAACCTCCAGCTGTGTTATACCAATCTGGAGATGTTGCAGTTTGCAGTCAACATGTCCAGAGGGTGCCAAATTGGGCAACATTAGTCCATATGTTTACAAGGATTCAGACCTGTCCTTCTGACCCTTCGTTAGATGGGTTAACCAAGCAGCTAATCATTCAGCTGGAGCTCTGTTTTTGCCTTTTTGATTCCCTCCTGTCTGCCTTTTAAGAAGACTATCAAGAAAATAGATCCAGGAAGATGTCAGGAGGCAATCTTTTCCCAAAAATGTTGTTTGTGGAGCCAGAATAATTTTTTCTTGATCTTCTGGAAACAAAATCCTATGTTTATTGGAGAGCTTTCTTGCTTGCACAATGTTTCCAGGAAATCCACATAAGCTTGTGCCAATGAAATAAGCAGCTGAATGCTTTCAAAAATGGGAAAGATTTAGTTTGGTTAAGACTCTGTTTCCAGAGGGCACAAAACAGTTATCAACTAATCTCTCTTGCCTTTGGAATCCAGAGCACTATTTTGCACCTGATGATAACAGTCTTCTCTGAAGTCTACAAAGATGTTTGTTATGCTTTTCAGCTAGAGGAAAAGAGAAAAGAAAATAGCCATCCCAAGTTGTGGGAATAATTTAGTGTTATGGTCCATATGAAAATCTTAGGCAATGTGTATTGTACATGGTAGGGTGGACATTGTGAATAGTGTGTACATTGTTGAAATGTGTCAATAGAATAGCAAGTAACTTGGAAATGACAGGCACATTGATCCTAAATCAGTTTGGGCAGGTTCTGGAGATTTCTAAGTGACCACTTCTTTGATATGCAGAATGTTAAAGCACCAGATCCTATCTGGTCTTGGAAGTTAAGCAGGGCCATGCTTAGTTCGCACTTGGAAAGGAAAGTATTAAGGATGCGGTTGGTTACATTCAGAGGAAGGAAATAACAAGTCTAATCCAAATCAATGTTGCCAAAGAAAATGCTATGATAGGGTCACTCTAAGTTGGGATGAATATCAAGGCACATAACAATAACAGCAACTTGAAAGTAAGTGTTTCTTCTCCTAGTTTTAGAGAAGTAGGTCAGGTTAAGATAAAGAGGTAGGTCAAGATGACAAGGAAGAATCTTTTAATTACCTAGTTAGGGCATTGTGCAATTATCTAGTTTTTAAATTATACTATCCTGTAGTTTTTAATTAATGTATCCTGTAATTTTCAAAAACTATAAATGTACATTTTCCCATTTCTCCCTTACTACAAGCCTCCAGAAAACACCTGTTTTATAGCTCTACTACTAATGCTACTACTAATAGTTTTATTTCTTACCCACCTCTCATCATGGCTCAAGGCAGGTTACAACATTGCAAAAACACATAATCAAAACACATAATCATATAAAAATACTCCATAGAATATACATATTAAAACATATTTCCATATTAAAATACATATTAAAATACACAAAACAAAAGTTAGACACAGAGTGGAAGTTTAAAATCCATCATTAAAACTCTCTGGGTAAGCCTGCCAGAAAAGAGAGGTCTTCACTTGTGTCTTAAATTGTGATAGCTGATATAGCTGTCAGAGCTTTTTTGGCAGGTTGTTCCACAGTCTTGGGGTGGCCGTTGAAAAGGTTCTCTGACTGACGGTTGCCAGTTGGGTTCTCGCAGATTGGAGCGGATGTTCCCCAGAGAACCTTAGTATTTGGGGCGGATTATATGGGAGGAAACGATCCTGTAGGTAACCTGGACCCAAACCATGTAAGGCTTTAATGGTCAATACCAACACCTTATACTTTACCCAGAAACTAATTGGCAGCCAGTGGAGTGACTTTAGGGTAGATGTAATATACTCACTCCTAGATGTTCCTGTAGTGCACTCTACTTCCATAAATAACAAATATGTTAACAATGTTGGCACCTCCTGATCGAATCACTCTGGTTGAATGGTACACAGGGACCTAGTTTGTGCAGGGGGAACTGAGTTCTTGGATGGAGCTTCGGGAATTTGTAGTGTAGTTAAGGTTTATATATTATGGAAGGGATTTGTGTGGTACAAATAATGAGTATGTGATATAGTGCTTAGACTACAGGAGGACTTGGAAAATTCAGGATCTAGTCCCACTGACGCCATGAAACTCGCTGACTAACCTTGAGCTTGTTATCTTCTCTGAGCCTGCAATTTATAAGATTATCATGAGGATAAAATGAGGTTATGAGGGCAATGTATACCACCTTGGAGGCAAGGTAGAATACAAATTATGATGGTTCAATTAATGATGATCATAAATGAAAACAATGTGTGGGTAGAAGATTTTTTTAATACATGACTTTATTTTTCTGAGTGCTGTAGGGGGCAATAACTACAAAAGAGCAACAACAGTTAGACTATTTGCTTTGTTTCAGGTGGATAACAAAAGGCAAGATGTGGAAATCGAAGATATTAAAGGACTCGATGCTGACAAGCTGAGTCGCTTTGTCCGGGCCAATGAACTCCGTTGGGTGACCGAGTACAACCCTATGGTAACAAAGGACTTCTCTAAAGCCTACTGGGGTCGGAACTGCCAGTGCATTTGATTTCTGAGTTCACACTTTCAGTCCGAATGGTAAAAGAACAGAAACATAGAATCAACATATCAATCAGATGGTACCACGCTGCCTTAAAATCCAAGCTAATTATTTGATTGTAGAGCAATAATCCAGCCACTATTTTATATATCTGTTTCCATATAGGATCAAATCACTAACTTCCTGCCGCGTAAGGGGAATCCCCCCCCCCCAAACAAAGACAAAACAAAAACAGCCCATTTGAAATCTGAGGTCCTCAGCGAAAGCTCTGTTGTATGTACTAACATCTCATGAAGTTAAGATTAGCATGCAAATATAACAGGGCTTTCTTTGTAGCAGAACTTAGAACGTGGAATTTCCTGCCAAAGCAAGGAAGGGTGATTCCATCTGTTTTAACTTCAGCTGGGTAGCTGAAGCATTGCTATTCTACATGCCCTTTGATGTCTGAAACTTAATAGTTTGTTTTAAAAAATATAGTTTAGGATTTTTTCACATTGTTTTAAACAATTTTAAGAAGTATTTTAATGTTTTTAAAATGTGTATCTTCATTTAAATGTTTTTATTTGTTATTCATCTCCTTGGAGGCTCAAGTGGACTGGGAAGTGATATATAAATACGGGCGGGTGAGATGTGTTAGTGGCACATTGTTGAATCATCATGGTTATTGACTAGACTAGACTAAAAGAAAGTCATGATGAAGTTCAAAGGTGAGACAGGGTGTGATAACATTCTCCAAGTCCTTATTTGAACTAAAATTATGGCAAAACTCACAGGGATTGTAAACTATTAAACAATATTGAATGCATATAATGCAATTTAGATATTAATAGACAAGCCACATGACACTCTTGCAAGTATCTGGTGTAGGTACACGTAAGGTGGAGTGGCAAGTTTGGTGAGAGTCAATTAAAATACCATGCAATGTGATCCCCTTTGAATCTATCTACTGACCTTGTTTCCAGTTTTGAGGTGTAGTCCTGAATGAACAATATAGAAAGCCATTGTGTATATCTTGGCTAATCCTGGAACTAAGGAATCTGAAATATAGATCTTGAAGCCCCCATCTAAGCCAGATGTATCTAGTCATTCATATACTGTTGCCTACAAGACCACAGAACAGTCTTCCTCCATTCTTTCTCTATGTAGTTTCCAATAGGCAGAACAAGTAGGTTTGTGGCACACTTGGTATTCTGCCAACATTGGACTATATTCACCTTGATAGGTCACAATTTGTAAAGACCTGGTATAGTACCTACAATTGGATTAAGGTGACTCTGTAGAATGACTGACTTATGCCTTTCCATTAGACAAAAGACAAAGTTGGAGTCAACGGCCACGCATGGTATTTAGTTAGGGGGCTCTCACCAAAATGGGTGGTTGAGCCTTCTTATTTAGACCATGAATTGCAAGTGACTGAAGGCTAAAATCAGGATGATAATTTGGTGCTGATCAAGGTGGCCAATTGCAACATTCACACTTGCCTCAAACAGACGAGAGGTCTTTCTCCCACCCTGGACATTCCACAGACATATAAATCTCACTTGCCTATTCCAGCAGACCTCACAACCTCTAAGGATGCATGCCATAGATGTGGGCAAAACATCAGGAGAGAATGCTTCTGGAACATTGCAATATAGCCCAATACCCACATCACTGTAGAAATTAGTATGGTCCCCATAAGTTATTTTATTATTTTGAATCCATATTTCTGGGATAATGTCTGCCTTAAGTGGTTTGCACAGTGATGTGTGTTCAGATTAACAAACTGATAACTGCCTTTTGGTTATTCATCTGAAAGGTACAAATCTCTTGCTGAGATTATTTTCAATTGATGGGTGATCCACAGATCAGAGAATTGCCATAGTATGCCTTGAATTCTTTTCTGGTATAGTCTTCCACCTTTCCTGTATTTCATACTTTCTGCTTCTGTCTTGTCATCTTCTGCGGAGTGAGAAGCTTGATGGCCGTAGTGCTCTGGACCTCCCATGGTGCCAAAGTCCCTGCACTCCCATCTTGGAAGGCTCTTTGAGAAATGCACTCGCTGACCTCTTCTTGTTAATTCTGGAATCCTCTCACACTTTCCCCCTTTTCATAGAAAAACTGGCAGCATTTGACACTAAGTCAGTCTCTTGCTCTCTTTTGGTTATTTGTGTGGCACATGGGGAAGGAGCAAGTCAGCTGCCAGCTCTCCAGGACTCTGTTTGGCTTGTGGGAGGGGCAGCTGCCATTCAGGAAGGCAAGGCGAAGGCAAGGGGGGAAGGAAAAGTCAGATGACAAATTACCTACCAACTGGAGACTGAGCAAAGAAACCATTGGCGGCATGTGCTGCCCCAAGGTGCTTCACAGAGACCTAGTGTTTGCTGCTGCTCAGTCAGCGCATCTCCAAGCAATACACAGAGAAAGTGATGAGCCTTCTTTTTGCGTAAGCCTTCAGCATGCTTGTCCTTGCAGCTTTTAGCCCAAACACAGTACAAAGTTCCATTCAGATGCTTCTCAAGTTTTTAATCTGTTTTTTAAAATGATAGCTGTAGTATCAAGGAAGATCACATTTGTGTGAATTCTTGGTCATTTGCCGTTAATGGTTTCGTTAGTCAGTTCCTATTTTTTAATTTCTGAAGAACCCTTTACACAGCCTCCAACATTTCAAAGATTTAAACCGGAACACACGGGTCCGACTATTATTAATTACAAGTAATTAGTATTGAATGATTGCCTAAAACAAAAATGTAAAAATTCCCCCCAAAAACCAACCAAAATATAGGATTTCGCTCAAATGCAAAAATATGAATTCTCAAGAAGCAACATGGACTGAAATATTATGCACACACATTTGAGCGTAAAGCACTGTTGAGACAAAGTAGAAGAAATGTTTGTGTAAACTTTTGTGGACTGAGTCCATTTTATCAGATGTGTGATATGTGTCCATGAAAAAAAATTGTGAGGAAATTCTTTTTTTGTAGTTACGTCTTAAAAGTGCTACAAGATTCCTGTAGTGAGATCATCTCTGTTGCATCCAAACATTTTCATCATCTCTGCCCCTTTGTTTCTTTACCTTTTTTCACTGTGTTTTGTCTCCACATTTAGTTACAAACATGAGCCTGGAGAAATGTCTGCTTTGGACCACTGCTGCCAAAACCCAACATGACAACTGTGCATTGTGCTTTGAGGACTTTATCACACAAGGCTGTGATACTTTCTATAGGCTGTACTTATCACATGACATTGTGTCTTTCCATTGCTGCTTTGCATTTAAATCACCCGTTGGGCACACATTTCCATGGCTGGAAAAGAACCTCAATGGTTCCCAATATTGGAGCTAAAGTGAATGGGCGTGACTTTCCTTCTAATCTCCTCACTGTTCCTAAACAGGCTAAGGATGGTTACAAATGAACAAGGGTATTCAAATACTGGGAGGAGAAGAGATGGACCCGTGTCTTTTTGGCAGATGTGCAGGAAGGGGGAGCAGAAGTGGGGGGAAAATACCAAGACAAGAAAAGAGAGGATCAGGAAAGGAAACCCAAAGGACAGAAGCACAATATTGCAATTGTAGAGAGGTGTAATAATGATTGTATTCAAATTTGCTATGTCACTGGAATGTTCCCATTTGCTTTAGCATTACAATTGTTGTGAGACAACAGCTTGATGTGATAAAGTCCTAAGACATAACTTTTCTAAGCCCTAATTTGAGATAACAAATGTGTAATTCAAAGAGTTTGACTCATAGTTCTGAATATCATCTTTAGGACTTGCCGACCCAACAGTACCCCAGATTTTCTGGCCAATGTGTATCTTTATCTCTTCTTTTCTAATGTACCTCTGCAGACTGCGGTTGGTCTCTTTGAGAGCGTTGTTGAGACTCATCTTCTCTTGCTCACTAACAAGTCATCCCCAATGCACACTGAGAGGATGAACAAGTACCGTGAAGCAGCCAAACTCTTTCAAGGGAAGGTATGTAATCCACAGTGGTAAAGCCCATTTAGATAGCTTGTATGCTTGCATATCATGTGTGTACTGCTTTTAGGCTTTGTGCATACAAAATGGATAAAAACATGGAAGCTGGCAGCTTGGAAGTGTGAACATGACTCAGCTTCTATTCTATACATTACTTCTGTAAGTTTCAGCTTGTTTTTAAAAGGCTACGGTTACTGTTGTTGGCTTATAGTCCTTTGTGGTTTTCCAATTTGTTTTGGTATAGCTCTCCTTTAGTGGAGGCAGAGCTTGGAAAAGTCCCAGAGTCTTCCTATAACGCAAAGAGTTGTGATTCAATCAATCAAATTTCCAAGTTCTGAGTGGGTGATATTATATGATTATGTCCAACTTTTTCCTAAGACATATTTAATTAGGTTGGTGGCAGAACATCCTGAATCTTAATAAAATGCATATGGGGTACAAACAGGGCTAATCCAGAGAGTTTGCTGCCTGAAGCAAAGGGCAAGATGGTATGTCACTCAATTCCATGTACATAACTGGACTATAGTTAAACCTTGCTTCAACACTGGCTTTTGGGGCTTTCACATATTTGGTGGCAACCGGGGCAGTTTGAGAGTGCAGCACAATCTATGGGATACTCTCAGCTGTATTTTCCATAAGAAGAAAATGGCCAATGGGTTCAAGAAAAGCAATGACGGACTGCCACACGAACCATCCAATGTCTGTAGGCTGGAGTGGTTGCATCACTCTGCCTGACAGTAGGAATGGCCCTGGCCTCTGCAGCAAACAGGAGGGTGGCCAGATGCTGTTTCCTGAAAATGCGGAAGCAATCGCTACAAAAGACAAAAAACGCAAGATTTTCATGTCCGGGAATATTGTGTTTTTGAGCCAAATATGTGGATCTTCGCATGTCTGTGTGCCTCTGCAATCAGAAATCACTGGAATCTTTTTATCTGGGTTTGTTCCTGGTTTTTAGATGTTTGTTCCTGATTGTCGTTCCCTAAAACTGAGGTGACACTTGAGTAGAAGGCAAAAACTTTGTTTGTGTGACAGATACTTCATGAAACATCTGGAGGGCACAGTTTTGCTGGCCAGGACAAAGAACAGAACTTTTTCAGTGATTTGCTGCAGTGATGCTCCACATATCCACATCTTGACAGTTTTTTAAAAGTTTCCAGTGGAAGTCCCACAGCGGCCATCTTGGGAGCCTCTAAATCTCGCAACAAAGCATCAAGTCTGGGCAATGAAGGCAGAAATTCCGGGACTAACAGGTCTATATGTGGACCTCTTCTGAAGTCCCAGGATTTTTTTGCCCCTGTTTAAAATCCGTGACTTAGTGCTGCCTGGAAGCGCCTTCAATTTCATGTACTTAATTGGACTATAATTAAAGCTTGCTTCAATACTGGCTTTTGGGTCTTTCACATATTTGGTGGCAACTGGGCAGTTTAAGAGATGCAGCACAATCTATGGGATATTTTACATAAGAAGAAAATGGCCAGTGAGTTCAAGAAAAGCAATAACGGATTGCCACACAAACTGCCCAATATCTCTAGGCTGGTGTGGTTGCATCACTTTGCCTGACAGTAGGGCTGGCCCTGGATATAAGGAGGTAAAACAAATTTATTCTCCACCAAACCTGCTTTTTCTAAGACATTTTTAATCTCTGATGGGGCGATTTCTTATTTGGGTATCCATTGTTAACAAGGCTGATTCTACGATATGGTGCAGAGGAGTGCCAGTATTTTGCTCATTTATTTCTAACCTGGATCCAAGACACAGTAATCACAGTTAATTCGAAAATAACCTGAAGTAATTAAAAGAAATATTGGATGGAACAATTTTGATGGAAATGTTGTGTATTTTGCAGCACTTTGACAATCTTTTTCCTTTGGAATACCAATAAATCTACCTCCATTTGTTTTGTATGTTTGGAGCATGATTCAATAGTAGGGGGAAAACTGGCGTGGCCAATGGAACTCTTGTTCCATTTGCTTTCTCCTCAGGCCTTTGAACATTCATTTGGCCTTAACAAAATTCTCCAGGTGCTGGAACAACACTTCTTTGAGTTTATGGGCCAGGTGAACTGCAATGAGGACAATGAGTCAGAATTTCAGGACTTGTAATTAGGTAGCCTGTAGTCCTACAGTAAAACTCTAGAAACAGAGCAAGCATCGTATTTGACTTCCCTACAGCCTTCTTCTCACATCCACCTGTTTCCTAATGGTAGTGCTGATTTCTATCTCTAATTCTGCTCTGCCTGTTCAGGTTTGCTGTTCTACAACTACGGGTAAATTCTTCCTGTTGTCATTGTCTTCTTTCTCATTTGTTGCTATTGTTTCTAAGTTTTTGATATGATATCAAGAAAGTGTCCTTTTTCAATTACGTTTAATAGATCTAAGGCTGGATCTACACTGCTTTATAACCCAGGATCCGAATCCAGATTATCTGCTTTGGACTGGATTATATGAATCTACACTGCCATATAATCCAATTCAAAGCGGATAATCTGGATTTTATATGGCAGTGTAGAAGGAGCCTAAATAGGAAGCTGATACATTAAATTGATTGGAACAAATAATCAGATCATTTTGTGTTAAAATACATTACCCACTGTCCTGCAGTATGTGGGTACCATGCTTATAATGAGTCTAGCTCGGGCATGGGCAAACTTTGGCCCTCCATGTGTTTTGGACTTCAACTCCCACCATTCCTCAAAGCCTCAGGCCCCTTCTTTTCAGCTTAAGTGGATGAGGGGGAAAAGGAAAGGGTCTGAAGCTGTTAGGAATTGTGGGAGCTGAAGTCCAAAACACCTAGAGGTGTCTTGTAACAGACTTGCAGCATAGCAGGATGGGTGTATCTCTGCTCCAGTGAACAAATTATTTTTAAGTAAAAAGAGTATTAAAATTATTCTTATTACAAAGTTTTCCCACCCTATCAGGAATATTTAGGTATTAAGGATTACAGCCCTTTACTAATCTTAGATGAGGAGGCCCATGGATGACTGCAATGTAGGTATGACTGGGTGAGTCCAGGTGGCAGACTGATCTAGCCTCCTTGCCTAATTGGATGTTAACTTTGTTCAAGCTGCAGGGTCAGTGGAGGTCCACAGTCACACTTCTCAAGGACAGGGTTCAAGAACAATGGCAAGGAGGGCTTTAAGAACACAAATGAGTGATTCCAAAAACTTAGCTTGCCTCCTGCTTCCCCTCTTTGGAGGTCAGGTCCTCTCTCCTGAGTTGTGCCAATAAATTTGTCTCAATCTTTCCTAAATGATGGGGACTCAAGGATCCGGGGACAGGGGAGAGTAGTGATTTTGAAAATGGCTGGTTGAGCACAGAGAATGCAATGGGTGTGAAAAATGCTAGTGTATGCCCAGTCTGGGGGAATCTGTCATGTAGTGGCCTCTCTGGAGGACAGAGACACACAGGATCCTCATGGAGGTGCCACTCTTCCAAGTTCTTTGATATATTTTAGGAATCTCATTATTATGGTCATGGAGGGTTGAAGACTTGGATGAAAGGTCACACCAGTGGTTCCTCCCCTTCTCAAGGCAAGACAAAAAAAGATGAAAATGTTTCCACTGCAATGTTTAAATTTGTAATTGTTCCCAATGTTGTTTAACATCTACATGAAGTTGCTGGGAGAGATCATCTGGAGTTTTGGAGTTTGATGCCATCTGTATGCAGATGACATTCACCTCTATCACTCCACCTGCTGCTAAGAAGGCTGTCCAGGTTCTGAACTGGTGCTTGGTAACTGTGATGATCTGGATGAGGGTGAACAACTTGAAATTGAATCCAGACAAGACAGAGGTACTCCTGGTCAGTTGTAAGGCCAAACAGGGTATAGGGTTACAGCCTGTGCTGGAAGGGGTTACACTTTCCCTGAAGACACAGCTTCACAGCTTGGGGGTGATACTGGATTCATCGCTGAGCCTGAAATCCCAGGTATCAGCAGTGATCAGGGCTGCTTTTGCATAATTAAAACTTGTGTGCCAGTTGCACCCGTATCTTAGGAAGCCAGACTTGGCCACGGTGGTCCACACTCTTGTTACATTCTGAATAGATTACTGCAATGCACTCTACGTGGGGTTGCCTTTGAAGACTGTTTGGAAGCTTCAAATGGTCCAACAAGTGGCAGCCATATTCATTACTGGAGTGACGCACAGAGAGCACACAACCCTCCTGTTATGCCAGCTCCACTGGCTGCCAGTCTGCTATTGAGCACAATTCAAAGTGCTGGCTTTAGGCTATAAAGCCCTAAACGGATCCAGCCCAGCTTACCTGTCTGAACATATCTCCCTCTATGAACCATCCCAGAGGTTAAGATCTTCTGGGGAGGCCGTGCTCTCTACCTCACCTCCTTCACTGGCACAGTTGGTGGGAATGAGAGACAGGGCCTTCTCATTGGTGACCTCTTGTCTATGGAACTCCCTCCCTAGTAAAATCAGATCAGCTCCTTCCTTTCTGGCCTTCAGAAAGAAAGTAAAAACATGCCTATGGGACCAAGCCTTCTGATAGTAATGTAGTGCAATAAATGAATACGGAAAATGTGCAATGACGACTGGAATGGCTCTGGACTATGATATTGGATTGTGTGGTTTTAATAACAATTGGTTTAATGTTTAGATGGTCCAGTTCTTTGGTTTTAATGCAAATGTTTATTTTAATTGTATGTTTGCCTACTTGTAAGGCTGCTTTGAGTGCCCTTTGGGGTGAGAAGGGTGGGGTATAACTATGGTAAATAAATAAATAAACTTGTTAGATTTTGGGGCTCCAGTTTCCCCTCAGACAGAGAAGAAGAAAAAGAGCCTTCTACAGTATGAGCTTTGGTGCATTTAATTTCCCATTTTGCTGAGGAAGATGGAGAAATCATCAAACTAGCTTCTGGCCTAGGCTTTGGGTGATGCAACCGAAGGGGTGCCAGAAATTAGATCTTAATCTAAGCAATATGTTCTTGTTGCTGTCTTTCCTGAGATTATTGCAGTGCTTTGGAGAGAGAGAAGTTTCACTCAGAGCCTGCCAAGTCTTTGCCAGCTTAAACAGAACATCTATTCACTCCTGCCTGAAATTATGGAAAAATTTAAACGTTCTCTTATTGATGCTTCTGTAGCTGGCTTGATATCTGAGTCTCTTTTTGTAGGGATGGGGATGACCCCCACCTCAAATACTGAGGAGAAAAAAATCGTAGGCTTTTTGTGTAGGTCCCATGAGCCTTTGGCTCTCACTATTCAAGCAGTTTCAGCTTCTTTAGTGAGAGCTACTAGATGGACAAAATACTATCTTCCTCAGATCTCTGGAGATGGGACCAAGGTTAGGTAAAATATTAATAAATTGGCCAAAGTTTTTATGGCAGACGCCAGTCTCAGTTCAGTACAATTTGCCCTTAGGGCCATGACAGCTGGGGTTGCAGCCAGACACCAATTTTGGTTAAAATTGGAATGTGGATACTCACTTTAAGGCCAATTTGGCAATCCATTCTTGAAGGGTATTAAAATAGCTCAGATAGTGGGAGTTCCAAGTCTCTCAGATCAAACTGACATTCTTTTAGACCAGTGGTTCTCGACCTTCTAATGACACGACCCCTTAATAAAGTTCTTCATATCGTGGTGACTCCCAACCATAAAATTATTTTTGTTGCTACTTCATAACTGTAATTTTGCTACTGTCATGAATCATTATGTAAAGATATGATATGCAGGATGTATTTTCATTCACTGGACCAAATTTGGCACAAATACCCAATACGGCCAAATTTGAATACTGGTGAGGTTGGGAGGGGATTGATTTCGTCATTTGGGAGTTGTAGTTGCTGGAATTTATAGTTCACCTACAATCAAAAAGCATTCTGAACATGATGGAATTAAACCAAACTTGGCCCACAGAACTCCCATGACCAACAGAAAATACTGGAAGGGTTTGGTGGGCATTGATCTTGAGTTTTGCAGTTGTAGTTCACCTACATCCAGAGAGCACTGTGGACTCAAACAATGATAGATCTGGACCAAACTTGGCACAAATACTCAATATGCCCAAAAGTGAACATTGGTGGGGTTTGGGGAAAATAGACCTTGACATTTGGGAGTTGGAGTTGCTGGGATTTATAAAGAGAATTCTGAACCCCTCCAATGATAGAATTGGGCCAAAGTTCCCAGACAGAACTTCCCACACATACTGTGTTTTCTGATGGTCTTTGGCAACCCCTCTGACACTCCCTTGCGATCCCCCCAAGGGTCCAAGCCTCCAGATCTGGAAAGCTGGATTAGGGCCTTTCCAGTTGTAAAATTTATTCTTGACTTGTGATGGGTTACTCCTTCAGGAATCTGGGGCCTTTGAGTAGGTCATTACTTAGTCCAGTTGGTATTTCGGCTGAAGGATTTCTTGAAGCTATAATCCATGCTTTCCTTTCATCAAGGATTATCATCATTGAATTCTATTGCAGTGGACCTCTTTTGATCACTCATCATTATCTAACTGCCTGTGTGAGCCTTTTGAAATATTTTTTCATCTTTGCTTTTCTCTTCTTGCAGCTACTTTTTATCTTGGTGGACATCCTGGCAAAGGGCAATGACCGGGTTATGTCTTATTTCCACTTGAAGAAGTCCCAGCTGCCTGCGCTGGCTGCGTATCATACTCCAGATGAGGAGCAGGAAGTGCTGTCCTTGGATGACATCTCAGTGGAGATTATAAAAGAGTTCTGTGATGGCTTCTTACAGAAATTGCAAGCAGTGAGTATTTGGGGCCAGTTCTTAAATGACTTCTTCATTGGGTAATCACAGCTTTCTGTTCCATTATTATCCCCTGCTCTTTAGAAATGTGTCAGCTCTTCTATATTTGTCTGGAATACAGTTCCAATCTTGACAAAGGTGGTATGGATTAGATGAACTTAATAAATTACTTCTGGCTACACCTACTAGTGCAGTGTTTCTCAACCTTCCTAATGGCGCGACCCCTTAATACAGTTCCTCGTGTTGTGGTGACCCCCAACCATAACATTATTTTCGTTGCTACTTCATAACTGTAATTTTGCTACTGTCATGAATCATTATGTAAAGATATGATATGCAGGATGTATTTTCATTCACTGGACCAAATTTGGCACAAATACCAAATATGCCCAAATTTTCATACTGGTGGAGTTGGGGGGGTGTGTTTGATTTTGTTATTTCAGAATTGTAGTTCCTGGGATTTATAGTTAACCTACAATCAAAGAGCATTCTGAACTCCACCAATGATGGAATTGAATCAAACTTGGCACACAGAACTCCCATGACCAACAGAAAATACTAGAAGGGTTTGGTTGGCATTGGCCTTGAGTTTGGGAGTTGTAATTCACCTACATCCAGAGAGCACTATGGACTCAGATAATGATAGATTTGGATCAGACTTGGCATGAATACTCATTATGCCCAAATGTGAACACTGGTGGAGTTTGGGGAAAGTAGACCTTGACATTTGGGAGTTGTAGTTGCTGGAATTTATAGTTGACCTACAATCAGAGAGCATTTTGAACCCCACCCAACAAAAGAATTGGGCCAAATTTCCCACACAGAACCCCCATGCCCTGAAGTGACCTGCACAAACGTCCCTCCAGCCTCACATGCTTTCTCTTGCCTGTGCATGTGCACCGTGCTGTCATGCGCCAAGCACGCCTGCTCTCCCCTCCCCACTTGGTGTCCCTGAAACAGCCCTCCCCTTGTCTGACAGGCCGGCTGAGAGGCTGGCCAATCACAGTGGAGGAGGGCTTTTGGCAGGAGGATTCGCCATCTGTTTCCAAAAAGGAAGAGAAGGACAGGCGGAGAGATCTTCAGTCTTCTCTGCCAAAGGGGTTCCTAAAGCCATCAGAAATATATGTTTTCTATGGTATTTGGTGACCCCTCTGAAAACCCCTCATGACCCCCCAAGGGGTCCTGACCCTCACATTGAGAAAGCAGTTCCTTTCCAGTAGTATAACATTGGCCCTCAAACTGGAAAAGGCTCTGCACTTGGATTCTATATTTCTTATTAGATCTATTATGTTTAAAGGTGTGAGTTCTTGGAAGTGAGGACAGTAAGTTTTTCATATATTTAAAAGGGTTTTTTTAGTTCCTTCACTGTCCAAGACTATAAGCCAAGACTGAAGGCCATATTTCTGTGATTGTTATAATTTCTATCGATACACAGTCATGGGACAGTGGACGGGCAAAATTCTTATGTGAAAATGCTCTCTAAATAATTAATATTTCCCCAAAGTTGGATTGCTTCTTCTGAAAAAATGTGCAGTCTTAAAAGATATGCAGACTTATTTTGAAAATAACCTTTGAAGCCCGATTGGTTATGTTGAAAATAACCTCTGAAGCTCAATTGGATGCAATTATGCTAATTGGAGAAATGTGAATGATTATATTTAATGTCTATTTTCTTCTCTGGCTCCAAAAGTTTGTTTTCACAACCTTTGGAAATGTTTGGTTCTGTTCCTTTATTTTTATTTTGCCAGAGAATGGGGAAGGAGGTTTGAGACTCATGGAAAACTGTGGAGCTGTGGTGGAATATATGCGTAGGTGTTGGGGCAAAGGGACTCTCCAGACCGAGGGAAAACTTTGGGAGCTGGCATAAGCAAAACTGGCTCATACGCAGCTCTGGGAATGATGGGGCCAACTGCTTTCGAGCACAACAAAAATGAGCTACCTTTGCATTGTGAATCACACTAGGAAAGCACCCACTCCAATATTTCATAGATGAAAACGGGGTCACTTGCCCTTAAGCACATCAGAATGTGGTCAAGATCACAAAATTAAGAATGAGGAAGAACACACAAACTAAGAAACTCTACAGCAGTTTGCTTTTGTCTGAGTCAACTGGCAATGGCAAGATTCTGCACCTTTGCCTCTCTCCTCACTTTTGCACTTTGAACTCAGTTTGCAGCAAGTGAAGTACCTTATTTAGGAGATCCCTCATTGTCTGAATATGATGGCCTTCCAAGTGTGGTGTCTTGGCAGTGGGTACGAAGGTGATTGTGGAACCCTATTCTTGACCCACATGTTCTTCCACAGTGAGGGCGTTGGTTTCCAGGTGGAAGGTGGTCCCGGTCCCGGTTGGCTTGACGTGCCTTCCTCTTGGCACGTTTCTCTCTTTTGCCCTCTATTCGTGCCTCTTTCCTGTCTCCCAACATTCCGTTTTCCATTCTTGAGTTGGGAGTAGAGTAATTGCTTTGGAAGACGGTGATCTGGCAATTGGACAACATGCTGAAGTAAGCTGAAGACAAATAGGGAATGAAGGAAGAGGAGAGAAACTGAGATATTTTAAACACTGTTGAAAAAGCGAGGCAACAGAGATGAGTTAAGACTATTGGAGGGTGTGGGAATGGCAGTATATACATGCATTTACAGAAATCAAATAAACTCATGCCATATATCCGAAGTTACATATGGGGTGCTTTCTCACCCATCCCTTGTCAGGTATTTCTCAACATTTTTTTAACAGAAGCTCCAAGAACCCCCCCAGCGAGCATGGCCATTGGCTATGGGACTCTGGAACCCACAGTGATCTCAGCAAGCCTTCTCAAACCCTTTTAGCATTAATTGGTAAATGGTTATTATTATTATTATTATTATTATTATTATTATTATTATTATTTATAACCTTCTGCAGGAAACTCAAAGCGTCTTAACATAAAAGCATCAGCATACAATTTAAAATGTGCAAATGTGCAAATACTAAAACAGGATTAAATATAAACAGTATTAGAAAAATTATTTATTTACAACAACAACAACAACAACAACACTTTATTTATATTCTACCCTATCTCCCCAAGGGGCTTAGGCTGGATCACAGTACACATACATGGCAAACATTCAATTCTGTTTTGGACAGATAGGACAGAGACAGATAAAATACAAAGGAGGTATGTTGTGTCAACGTCCAGCTTTGGAGGTTGTGCTTGAATCCAGCCACAAGGGAGTGCTGTCGCTTCGTTCTCTATGACAAAGAGCCATCAGGACTTCCTCCTTCTTTTTGATCGCAGGGCATTTTCTAATCTTTGTCTTTATGGTGATGTAAAATACCTCTCCTGCTTGTTTAGTAGTACCTAATTTCTTTACTTACAACTCAAGCTGTTTTTGAACTGCTTAGGTAAACAGTGAGTTGGGCTGACAGGTGGGTGCTCATGCTGACCTGGGGCTTCGAACTGGCAACCTTTCGGTTGGTGATTTACCAGCTATGCTAAAGCCCGGTATACTATATTTATACTCCACCCTTCTCAACCCTGAAGGGGACTCAAGGCAGCTTACACATAGGCAACTATTCAATGCCTTAAGAACAACATAAAATTAAAATAAACATTTAAATTGAAATTAAAAATTAATATACATTAAAACATTTAAAAACATTACCACACCATCCAAAATTCTCAGTTACAACCATTCAAACATATTCAAAGTTAAAAACCAGTCTTCTAGTCTTCCTTAAAGAAACAATGCAAGTTAATACCAAAACATCTATGGATTCTGCTAGGGCTTCAGCAGCTTACAGGAACATGTTTGCAGATCTGCAAATGTTGAAACTGCCTGAAGCTTTTGTCCAAAAAAGGGAAACAACATTCCAGTCAAATAGGACCTGAAAAAGCCTGCTTGTTTTGTTTCAGGATTTGTTATTTCTGGTTGGTCAATAGTTTTACATTGGAATTCATGATTTAGGCTTGGTTTTCAGGACAGAGGATGCTAAGTACTTGTGCCCTGAAGAGGGAGTAACCTGATGCCAGGCGTGTCAAGTGAAGCCCCACAAGATGTCATGTATGTACCCCATGTGGAGAATTAAATTTAAATCAAACATTTGTCCTGGCTTTTTAGAACTGAGTTTCAGAATTCCAAATTCACTCACTTACACACTTTCTCTTTTCTCCATTTTATAACAATTTAGCTCAGCACTAATGAATCATGTGTCAGGCAGAGTTCTCACCCTCTTTGGGGTGAGGCAAACCCCTTCTGAAACCAAGTCTTGTTCCTGTAGCTCTTCACTGTCAACAATGGTCTGGCAATGGCTTCCAGCTTCTACCTCAGTCCTATCTGAAAATACCAGGGAGTGAACTGGGGCCCTTTATGTATAAAGCATGCTACTAAGTGCATTGAAACTATACAGTTGTAGTGATACAACCGTCCCCTGCCATATATTGTTGTGACCCACGCGTTGCTGTGGCCCATGGGGGTTCTGTGTGGGAGGTTTGGCCCAATTCTATCATTGGTTGTGTTCAGAATGCTCTTTGATTGTAGGTGAACTATAAATCCCAGCAACAACTCCCAAATGACAAAAGCAATTTTTTTGAGTGAAGGACATACATTGGGTTGTTAGGTGTCTTGTGTCCAAATTTGGTGTCAATTCATCCAGTGGTTTTTGAGTTCTGTTAATCCCACAAATGAACTTTACATTTTTATTTATATAGATGTCATGGATTCATCTTATGGAATCCTGAGCATTATAGTTTGGTGAGGCATTAGAAGAGTTCTCTGGTTGGGAATAGACAACACTCCTACCTAAGCTACACATTCCAGGATTCCATAGGATGGAACTATGACAGTTCAAAGGGAATTATAGTGCTATAATTGTTTGAAATTTGATTGTTTTAATGTGAGAATGATAATTCAGCCTTGCTGTTCATATAGGTTCCTCTTTGAACAAAGTACGTATATCTTGATGTTTCATACAAAGATTATTTGAGAGGGTTTTCTCATGTTTTCAGATGGCTCATGTAAAGGATAGTGAGACAACGTAAAAGGCCTATGAAATGCTGCAATGAAGGGTCTGAATTTCACCAGTTTATTTATTTACTTATTTATTTGCTTCATTTTTACCCCTCAGGGTGACTTACAACGTCGGCGAGATTCAGTGCCACTTAAAACATAGTCATAAAACCTATACCATTTACTAAAAATAGTTAAAACAGTTAATAATAAACAAATAGAATAATAACAGGTTGAAACACATAAAGTGCATGATTCCATTCATCCGTAATCCTTGCTCATAATCCTTATTCAGACTGTGTCGAAACTGTAATGATTCATTCTGCAAACACTTGTGTACAGAGCCTTGTCTTTTAACTTTTTTTCTGAAAAGCAGCCAAGAGATGGGGCCTGCCTGATGTCACTGGAGAGGGAATTCCACAACTGGGGGACCACCACTGAGAAGGCCCTATCTCTTGGTCCCACCACCTTTGCAAGTGTGATTGGTGGGACCGAGAGCAGGGCCTCCTCAGCTGATCTTAAACTCTTGCTTTCTCATAGGAGGAGATGCGTTCGGACAGGTAAGTTGGACTAGAACCGTTTAGGGCTTTATAGGACAAGTTGCTTTGTATAGCTCTTTTCACCTGTCTCCATTCTCTCTTTATACCAAAGATCATTGGTTGAGGAGGCCCTGCTCTCGGTCCCACCACCTTCACAACCGCAATTGGTGGGACCAAGAGCAGGGCCTCCCCAGCCGATCTTAAGGCTCTTATTGGTTCATAGGCGGAGATACATTCAGACAGGTAAGTTGGACTATAACCATTTAGGGCTTTATAGGCCAAGTTGCTTTGTAAAGCTCTTTTCTCCTGTCTCTATCCTCTCTTTATACTAAAGATTATGATATTGACACTCTTCCCCTTGTTTTGTTTTGTTTCAGAAAGAAAAGCTTAAGACGGAGGATAATGTCCTGAAAGAGGAGCTCTGATTCCTTTCCAATTTGAACAACAGCATGTGTCCTCTGCAGTTCTATACTTAAACTTGTTTTTGATGGGAAAATAATCAACTGCAATTCAAGAGCCCGGTGATCTTGACAACTTGAAAAACATCTCAGGCTATGCCAACTGAATGGATATACTTGTCATAAATCTTTCTGTTAAATATCCTATGTTATAAGTTCAGTCTTTTCGCTTTTGTTCTTAATTCATTAGAATTTGAACTGTATTGAAAATGATTTATTTTTATTTATATTATTTATGCATTGAGTTCATATCTTATCTTTCTACAAAGATGGGGATATGGTGGAAGTCTTGTGGGCTGCTGGCTAGAGAATTGGAAATAGAAAGCATTGGCTGTTGCACAGCTAGGTACATGTCAGCCAAGCAATCTTTACTCATTGGAAACCAGTAGCACAGTAGAACAATTACCACAGCCTGTACCTTAGTCAGGGAGCTGGTTTCACTGTACATGGTCTTCACCTGGTTTCTCAGTCTACTTGGCACAATTGGAGAAGATCTGGAAACAGTAAAAACCAGATGCCGGTACTAAGTGTTAACTAGAGAAGAGGTTTTATCCAGCTAATACCTTAAAGTGTTTCTCAACCTGCATTTTTCAACCTGGGCGTTGGGACCACTGGGCAGGCTGAGAGGGTGTGTCAAAAGGGTCGCCAACAACCATCAGAAAACACAGTATTTTCTGTTGGTCATGAGGGTTCTGTGTGGGAAGTCTGGCCCAATTCTATAGTTGGTGGGTTCAGAATGCTCTTTGATTGTAGGTGAACTATAAATCCTATCAACTACAACTCCCAAATGTCAAGGTCTATTTTCCCCAAACTCCGCTAGTGTTCACATTTGGGCATATTGACTATTCATGCCAAGTTTGATCCAGATCCATCATTGTTTGAGTCCACAGTGCTCTCTGGATGTAGGTGAACTACAACTGCAAAACTCAAGGTCAATGCCCACCAAACCCTTCCAGTATTTTCTGTTGGTCATGGGAGTCCTGTTGCCATGTTTGGTTCAATTCTATTGTTGGGTGGAGTTCAAATGCTCTTTGATTGTAGGCAAACTATAAATCCCAGCAACTACAACTCCCAAATGACGAAATTAATCCCCTCCCAACCCCACCAGTATTTAAAATTTGGGTGTATCGGGTATTTGTGCCAAACTTGGTCCAGTGAATGAAAATACAGCCTATATATCAGATATCTACATTACGATTCACAACAGTAGCAAAATTAATGTTATGAAATAGCAACAAAAATAATGTTATGGTTGGGGGTCACCACAGCATGAGGAATTGTATTAAGGAGTTGCGACATTTGGAAGGCTGAGAACCACTGCAATAGAAGGATGCAATGTATGCACTTTGTGGTTTCCATTTTGGGGAAATAGTTTTGTGAGGCACAACAGGAAGTCCATCTGCTGTAGATTAAGGCTGAAGTTTTGATTTGAAAAAGCATGGTGTACAAATGCACCCTCACAGGGATACCAACAGAAGGTAGACTGAGAGAGACGTACCTATGTTGATATTTTAAAATGCTTTAAAATGTGGTGTGTGGGTTATACTTGGGTGGCTTTAACTGGAGTACTTGTTGGTCTGCAAATGCTGAAGAGTGGAGAGGTATGGAAAAAGAGTGTGAGCTTTCTCCTTGAGCCATTTTATCACAACTGTGCCAAGGAGCTTGCCTCACTCTTGGCTCACTTTCCAGACTGAAAAGATTGCTACTGCATCAAACAGTTGCCACATTGTCCCTCAGGAATGGATTTGACTTTGAGGGGAACTACTAAGTGCTGCAGAGCAGAGACACTACAGAACACCCCCTGTCTAACATTGGCCCATGGAGCGGAGGAAGAGGTAAAAAGCAAGTCTTGTTCTTGCCCTGTTCAGCACCCATCTCTGAAGCCTGAAACCAACAAGAGTGATGAGTGATGGCAACAGCTAAGGGAATGAGATATACTGCACTGCCAATGGTCCTGAAGGAAAGAAATCTCTATCCTGAAAAATAGCTTGTTGTATCCTACATGCTATTGCTGCCTCCTTTCCCCCTGCTTGCTGTTTTTTTAATCTCATAACTTCATTACCCACTCTTAATTACACTGAATCAGTACCAGAACTGCAGGTTTGGACAACTTACTATGTAATCTTGGCACAGGAATACATGTGGAACTCATACATTTCAGCTTTGGATCGTGCTGCATTCAGAGCTGGCAAAACAAACATGCACACACATGCCAGATCTTAGTAATCACACTGTTAAAATGCCACGGTAATTCATTAATCTTTTAAGTAACATGGGACCCACTGTCACTTTTAGACATTTAAATAACAATAATTTTAATGTTAGGGGTTCTTTGCATAATAATTTTGCAGAAGTTGGGGACAGAATATTTTAAGTGGCATTTTGTGTTGTGTGTTGTGGTGTTGTGTAGGTTTTGGAAGACGCCTGTGCGTGAATTTAATTTATGTGTGGAGATAGATGCACAGCCTTCTTACACCTTCACAGCTTTGTAACATGTACAATGTTATCATCTGCCTGTTTCGTCGCTGAGGTCTTCAGATTGTTTCCATGGATTCCATGGATTGGGTCCTCCCCTGCAGCCCCTCTTAGGAGTACATGACTCCGACGGAAAATGTAAGGCCCTTCACCATAACAAGGTGACAATCCTGCAAATCTCTTGGGAAGACACGCGGACAAATGTCAGCATGCTAGAAGAAGCAAAGATCACCAGCACTGAAACGATTCTTCGCCATCAACTTCACTGGACTGCCTATGTTATTCAAATCCCCGATCACTGTTACTATACCCCCAACTCAAAAACGGAAAATGGAATATTGATGGACAGGAAAATAGATTTAAAGATGGTCTTCAAGCCAAGCTTAAAAACTGTGGCATAGACACTGAAAACTGGAAAACCCTGGTCCTTGAACATTCTAACTGGAGGTCAGCTTTTACCAACAGTGGTGTTGAAAGGGAGAAATGTGTCAAGCAGAAGGCGTGTCAAGCCAACCCTGACTGGGACTGCCTTCCATCTGAAAACTGATGTCTTCACTGTGAAAGAACATGCAGGTCAAGAATAGGCCTCTACTGTCACCTACGGACACACTACCAAGACTCTACACTTGGAAGGCAATCATACTCAGACACGAGGGATTGCCGATGAAGATGGAGTTGTGTAGTGTTGGACTAGGACTCTGAGATTCCTTTTCCATGGATTCAGCCACCTGCACTTCAAGATGGGAAGATGAATGCTTATACTCCACAAAGATTGATACTGAAGACTCTTTTGTTTTACAAGCTCAACATGAAGAGGCTGGATAGAATGCCCTGAAGCATAACGTGCAAGTGAACCATCCTATGTGGCTCTTCATAGTCCACAGCTTTGATATTGTCATGGAGGCTTCTATATCATGGATTGCCCTGGTGTCAAAGGTACGAGAGGTTGAGCCTCCACATCAACAGATCAAAGTGGTGTTTATGGGGAGAGACACATTAAGAAATGGGGATCCTGGACATGTCCATAGCCTTCTCAGAGTCCAGAGAGATCTTTTCAAAGCTACCTGAACCAATGAACCAGAGGCAGTCAGTGCCAAGGAAGACCAGGATGGTAGAGACCCATGATGGTTGTCCTATCAGAGGCTTTTGGGACTTTCTCTCACAGTAGAGCCTTGAACCTAGAAGAGCAGTTCCTGTGCAGTGAATGTTGGGCATTAAGAGCAGATGTCCACATCAAAAGGCAGTGTGGGAATCTATCTCATGAATCCTGGACTCAGAAGAGATACACTTTTTGAAGGAAGCCAATGAATCTGTTGCAAACTACACTGCTAACTGAGCCACCAAGTCAAATAAAATCCATTACGGAAGTCATAGATTTCTACATCAAACCGAAAATCAGACTCCAGAACCAATCTAAATTGCAATATAAGAAGAATCAAATAATAAATCAGAGTCCAAAAACCAAGTGAAAAAATTCAGAAGAGAACACAACAAGCTCACTAACAGTTTCTTTGATGCTAGTGAGGTGGCGGTGGAAAAGGAACTGAGTGACTGAGTGTGAACTACAATGGCCACATGTACCATGGGGGGGGGGGGGGGTTCGACTGCCAAAAGGCTTACATTTCAGCTCTAGAAGGCTCTGAATGACACGCTGCACAGGCACAGATAACCCATTATTGTGGGTCACCAGGGAAAATAAACCAAATTCTATGCTGCAGAGTGAGGTGGTCTATTCAGGCAGAAGATTGGTTGGGAGTGTCATATGATAAGATAAATGCATATATGTCTTATATCATGTGTCCTGTATCTCCTAAACTAGATTGCTATTTGAAATATGGCAGAGGACCCTGTTCCATCACTAATGTGGAAATAAGACTGAGCTGTCGGTCAGGGAAACAGCTGTACATAGAAATGAGAAAAGTGCCATCTTGTCCTTTCTTCTGGCAGAAAAATGTCTTGGTTTAGACCTGAAAATAGCAATATATAGATTTCTGGTCTAGCCAAAGATACTAGAAGTATGCTGGAAGAGTTAGGCCATCACAAAAGAAGAATAGCTGTCTTGATTGTCTTCTTGGCATGTAATAATGTGAATCATTTTCATTCATATGAGGCAAAGGAAAAACAAAACAGGATGTAAGAGGGCCTTGTGGTTATGCTAACGTGCTTGTGAGCAGAAGATGCCTCCCTAGTGACTGTCCCGCAAGTGTACTTAGATAATTATAGAGACAGCTTTTTAAAGAGGCTTGTTATGTACATTGGTAAGTTTAATTCCCATCCTTTCTTGTCTAGAAGACCACACTCAAAACAGAAAGCCCACAAACTTGTGGAGTAGCCAAAAAGTCCTCCTCCATCCTCCCACAGCTGGTCATAACTGTAGAATTGTAAAATATAGAAAGCTGCAGGATGATGTCCTCAAGAGACCCTCCAGCTGGTGGAGCGTTCAGAAAGGCTGAGGACAGAAGACCTTGAATTCCTCAAGAAGCTCAAAGTATTTTTGAGATATCAGATCAACAAGTCTGGACACCGGTATGTTTTACTGAGGGAAAAGGACATATTTGGTAAAGCAGTGTACCACTTCCATTGAACTGATATGGACCATTGGGTAGTGTGAAATGGGCAAATGTCAAGAATTATTGCAACAAAAATAACGAAGAGGAAAATGTCATATAGTGTAACAGCTACAGAAATTTCCTTGCAGGATGTGCTTCTGAAGCTTTCCCCCTTTTTTCTATTTTTATGCTGTCTAATGCTGTTGCGAGTTACAGTCCAACAACACTTGGAAGGTCATACATTACCTCCTCTTGATTTAAAAGCTATGACTTTTCTCTAATTAGTCAACACATTGGAAAAGGCTCCTAATGGACACTTTTTATAACTGCAGAAGGGTGACATGATGATGACATTTCCCCAACAATTCATAGATGAATCCCACCATTTATTTATTTTCTAAGCATGACTGGAAATGTGGCTTTAGGCTCAGAAAAGCCAGTATTCAATAAGCCTCAAAATCTCTAGCCCAATGCAGAATGGAATTACAGTTAGGAAGTATTCAGTCATTTTGCGGTGAATTCAAAATAACGGGGCCTTTTTGGTTGAATTTCCAGTTCCATGTTATCAAATGAAGTAGGAGACTGAATATATTTGTGTAACAGTACCATTCGGATGTACATAAATATTTCATTTTTGAGAGTGCCTATGTCTGCTGAAATTCTCTCTTCTGTTTTTAAGCCTAGCATAAATGTATTTCATGCAGTTGAGTAGTTTTTAGACAGAGATGCAGTCTTCTGCTCCAAGACAATACAAAGACTTGGAATTAGAACCAAATTTCCAATCTGCCCCCACAAACCATAGTGTTGAGTCACCTTTCCTCGTAACCAATTTCCCCAATACCACTAATAACCTCTTAAGAGACTGAAGCAGGAAGGAAACATGTTGTCTCACCGGCAGAAAAGCTGACAGGGGGAATGCCTCGATGTGAAGACAGAGGCTACTTGCTCATAGTAAGGACATAGCAGAGCACCTGATGAACCAACCTGGTCATAGCATATTGTTTGAGAAATGCTGGACCACTCTAACAACTACCAAGTCAGGCTACACAGAGAAGCCATTGAAATCCACAAGCATGTGGACAATTTCAACAGAAAGGAAGAAACCATGAAAATGAACAAAATCTGGCTACAGTATTTAAAAACTCTAAAATTATAACAGCAAGTAAAGAACAAAACTCAAACACAGGGAAACTTCAGAGAAGAAACAATCAGGAACAACTAATGACCTCTCAACAAAGAATTCTCCCAGGCAGTAACAAGGCACACCTAAAATTATTACATATACTTTTATCCTGCCCTTTTCCCCACAAGGGGACTCAGGCCATCAAGCTGTCAGGCCATCAAATGCTAATCAAGGTGGCCAATTGAAACATCCAAACCTAGCTCCAACAGACAAGAGTTATTTCTCCCACCCTGAACTTTCCACAGATATATAAATCCAATTTTTCCTAGTTTCCAACAGACCTCACAACCTCTGAGGATGCCTGCCACAGGTGAAGGTGAAATGTCAGGAGAGAATGCTTCTAGAACATGACCATACAGCCCAAAAAACCTACAACAACCCAGTGATTCTGGCCATGAAAGCCTTTGAAAATACAGAAGAAATGTTGAATTTCTCTTTCTGATCATGTTGTCAGTGTTTAAAAACTCATGTGCTTCATGCTCTATCCATTGTGGCAGTTATCTGGAAACTCTTTTAACCCCTATGCACTAGGATGGACAGTCCAATTTCTCCAAGAGATTTGACTCTTGCTTTCCTTGATGCTGAGAGAGTATGACTTGCCCAAAGTCAGCAAGGTTAGAGTGTCTCGGCTATTGTGGACTACTTGACTTTGGAAAAACGGGTGCCATATTGGGGAAAGCTGGCCAAGCTTAAACAGAGGACAATTAGCTATAATGTGCTGTTAGCAAGGGATACACCACAAAAATTAAATCAAAGGTGATAAACTAGCTCTCCATCACACATTTCACTTGCAAAGTGGACCTAAGAGAGAATCAGTGACTCAAAATCTCAGAGACATTAAATATTTCTTAAGTGTCACTGCATTGTCAAAAAAAAATGCTAATTCCATGTTAACATTCAAAAATAAAAATGCAGCCACATAGGAATTATTTCTAAGGGAAGTGGGTGGGAATGACACATACTCAAGTGAGGGAGTCCTGCTGTATTGGTTTGCATATGGAGATGCTTTAGCTAAATACCAGTCTAAGCATCCCACACAGCTCCTCTTTCACTGCATTGCAAGCCAATGGGAACACTCTTTCAGATGCAACTATTATGTTTTGTGGATTGCAGAAAATTCCAATAATAGGTCTTCATTATGAGGTCTTCCCAACTGCCACGTCTTTGCTGAGTTCTTAGAAGGATGAATAGCAATGGAAAAACTGGCAGTTGGGAAGACCTCGCAATGAAGACCTATTATTGGAATTGTCTGCATATATTCCTCTAAATGTTATGTGACTTTTTAATCTCATCATAAAGTCACATAACATTTAGAGGAGTATATTACCATAGCACTGTTAATGTGGACTACAATGCATCCTTAAGGAATTCCCATGACCAGACACAGACATCCTTAGCTTCAAAAAGGTGGCTGCATCATGCACCTTCAGACACTCGTCATCAGCAAAGGACTTCAGCTAAATATTAGAAAGAATATCCTTGATGATATGAGCTGTTTGGCAATTGAATACATGTCATATAAAGTGGATTGCCTTTGTTTTAAGCAGGAATGCGGTGACAAGTAGATTTCTTGCATTAGCAAGTGGGTTGGTGGGACTACATGATCTTTAGATCTCTTTCCAACTTTCAAATCTGTGAAATAGTCCCACTTCTAGATGTAAGATAGAGCTTCTTTTTTGCTGCTCACTTTTGTCATAGTTTGGTGGAGATGATAACACACTATGGATGACAACCTATGGACTGGGGATCTTTTGCACATCTCAGATCAGACAAATTTAAACCAATGTTGAGTTTTGTTGCCCTTGAAGCAGAGACTTGCCAGCTTGAACTCTCTTTTCCCCTATTTTTTAAGCTTGACTTTGATTGTTCACTTGGAGATGTTGCAGATTTCTCCTGCTTTTTGTCTTCTTTACTTCCTTACTTCCCTCCATTCATCTTCCTCCTGTTTGACTTTCTAGAACACTGACTTAACTTGGACGGTTGACAAGGACTGTACTGATTCTGCATCCTACTCCTCTGGCCTGCCCTTCCCTGTTTTCTGAGCAAACCAACATCCTGCGCCTTCAAGTAATCCTTTATGCACCCAATTAAGCTCCTGACTTGAAAAGCAGGCAAGAGAGACCTGAGGAAAAACAGCCCCCCCCCCCCCCCGCTCCCATGTGTGTGGGGTGTGTGTACACCTGCATGCACTTTAAGGCAGTGGTACTCTTAATCATTAATCCATGTCTACATGTCTTGTGAGCCAACAAGCTGACCTGCCGGTTGTGGATACATCTGAATTTGGCATGCCAAAAAACAAGACGCTGTCAGGTACTTGGCAGTCTCAGTATATATCTTGAGTATTGCGCTTAGCTTGTGTTTAATTTTATTATATTTATCTTGGTGGGTTACATGCTGTGCCTATCCCTGTTCCTAGCTTCATTTTTTCTCTACAGTATCATAGAATTAGATGAGACCAAAAGGGCATCAAGTCCAGTCCCCTGCCATGCAGAAATACTCAATCTAAGCATACCCAATAAATGGCCATCTAGCCTGTTTAAAACTTCCCAAAGAAAATGACCCCACCACTTTTCAGGGGAGCATATTCCACTATCGAACAGCTCTTACGGTCTGGAAATTCTCCCTAATATTCAGCTGGAATCACTTTTCCTGGAGTTTGAATCCATTGCACTGTGTCTTTGTTTCTGGATCCCACATGTTCTTAATTATTATAACATTTTCTATTCTGTCTATATTGTTCAATTTATAATTTGTTATTTCCACATGTAACATATCTACTATATAGTTATACCAATTTGTCAGAAGTCCATTTTGTTTTATCTTTCCAACCCCTCACTAAAACAATTTGAGCACACACTATTAATTTGTCAACCACTCTTTCCTTTTGCACATGATACACTCCTGGTATCCTTGCATGTAATACTTTTCTATTGCTATTATGATTTGAAGATTTAACATTCTGTTAATTTCTCCTTCAATTATTCTCCAATATTCCCATAGCCCATGATTAAATACACCTCATTGTTTGCAACCATGCCAACACTTGTCCTTTACCTCTGGTAAAAAAAATATGAAAGTTGTGCAGGAGTCCTGTACCATTTTTGTAACATCTTTCTAGTTTTTGACTCAATCAAGAATTAACTCATGTGCATTACAGAAGAGCCTGGCAATGACTAACTTTAATTTTCAATATTGGTTTAGCTCTGCTTGGCCATAAAAACCCAATGGGTGTATAGCCAAGTCATACTCTTGCAGCCTAATCTCCAGAGTATCAAACAACAAGCATAATCCCTCCTCAATGTGACATCCTTTAAAAATGTTAAATATGGCTAATATGTCCCCTTTCAGCTTTCCTTTCTCCAAACGAAACATACCCAGCTCCCTAAGCTACACCTCATGGAAACCTTTTGGAATTTTACCAATATAATATTATTTGTGTATGTGTACTCTTTCGATCTCCAGCCAATGCATGAGCCATCTTTCTTATATGTGACAACTGTTTGTTTCATTCCAATTTCTATTTATAAATGGTTAAATTATGCTGCCAATGAACCAAATGGCCTAGAACTGAGTTTAAACAGCTAACTGAAACATCTTTAGATCAGCAAGGCAACCACCTACCTACCTTGAAGCACTGGCCTTGGGTAGGATAATATTTGTACAGATTGCCAAAAACATCTCGGAACACTGAAATTTATTATGCCTAGGCAAAAGACATGAAATTTACCAGGCCATGCATTTATCAAGGCCAACCAGATGTTCAATGTTAAGAGAGGAGGGGCAACCAGCATCCTTTTTCTGGTACTGCTATATGAGTTTATACACAGAAGGGAATGAAAATTGGGAAAAGTTACTGTTTTGGATTACATCTGCCAATATTCCACAGCCAACTGGCAAATGATACATGTCTAAAAGTAATTGTAGTGATAAATGTATTGAAGTGATTTCAGCTGGGACCAAGGAAAAGAAGGTCAGTGCCTGGTGAGCTTCAGCTAAACCAGATTAGACAGGATAGAGAACAAGGCTGAAAACAAACTATAGATATTTATTACAGTTTGGTCAAGTGGGATGCCTATGCTAAAAATTACAAGCATAACTCCATAGAAAGATATAAGTCATTTTATATACTTTTGACAGCTATTCTGACTTCCTGTGCCTCCTTCTCACTGGCTGAGAAATGGGCTATCTAGGATCCATGCAGGGATTGAACAGAAGTTTCCCTGATGTCACTGATAGGGGGATGACATCTCCATGGTGGGAAGAAGAACACCTGATTATTAGTAATAATAATAATAATAATAATAATAATAATAATAATAATAATAACTTTATTTCTAGACCGCCCCCTAACCCCGAAGGGACTCAGGGCAGTTTACAGACACAAAACAAAAGGCAAACATTCAATGTCCCAAATGAATACAAACACATCAAAATAACACAAGATAATGTACAGAAAGAATTAAGCATCAAGATGAAAATAATAAAAATCTAATAAGACAAAGTAAACTAAAACATGAGTAAAACATTACAATACATAGCCTAAAAGCAATTATGATATAATTACATTAACATGACTTTAAATTTGCTAAGACCAGTATTCATTTAAGATACCAGTAGTAGGTTTAAAGGTTCAGTACTTTGTAGAGGCGTCCACGTAGAGGGTGCAAAACTGAAAGGGATGATGATGAGGGCAAGCGGATGGTTCCTTGATTGACATAAGTGTCCAGTTCTGCGGAGTCAAAGGTGCAAAACCTTGAAAACAAATGGTGACAATTCTGGACACCCAGGGGCTTGGCTGCTTATTCAGAAGGCTAATGTATTCACATCTCTTTTAGCTTTCTTTTCTGTAGGAATGGTAAGCCTCCAATCATAGTTAAACATGTAAACATCCTAAGCCCATCTTAGTGATAAAAGGATCATTTGTCTTATACACGTACACAAAGGGTCTGATATTATCTGGCTTGGGAGCCCACTGGAGGACCTTCCTTAATAGTTCAGTGATCTCTGTTCTCAGGAGCTTATGGGGCTGCTGGGTAAGCAGATGCCTTTATTTTATATATTTGATACAATTTTATACATTTAGAAAATGATACAGTACATGATCATACAAGTTACACACGAAATATTATTTTAATCCATTTATTCAAGAGTTTAGCTATGATATAGTTCAGGGTACAGTTGCTGCTGGGTCCCTTCCGGAGCCTCCAGCAGCTTTGGCATTGCAGAACTTCAAACAATTGGAAAACAGGCTATATGCAGAGGCGTCCCTAGGTATTTTCAATGGTAAGCAAACAGTATTTTGCCCCCCCCCCCCATCAATCACTGATATATATTTTCTGTTTGTCATGGGAGTTTTGTGTGCCATATTTGGTTCAATTCCATCATTGGTGGAGTTCAGAATGCTCTTTGATTTTAGGTGAACTATACATCCCAGTAACTACAACGCACATATGTCAAGGTCTATTTTCCCCCAAAAGCGCCTCAAGAGCGCCCCTGGGCAAAATCAACTATACTGCAAATGCTAACTTTGCGTAATGGGTTGAGCCGCCCCTGGCTATATGCCATTGAAATAATTGAGTGAAATCCATTTATTGGATTCACAGCTTTAGTAGCCTTCTTAATAAGAGCTTTGAATCTAGAAACCATCCTTGTTGAATCACAACACATTTTGTAATAACAAATACCGGTACTTTAACAAAGTGTTGGCATAATGTAATGGTAATATCAAATTTGTGGAAATGATTACCATCCTGTGAAAAATATTTTGAGAATTATTTCCTTAACATGTTTTTTTTTTTAAAAAAAAAAACCATACCAGCCATTTTCAGTTTTGGGGATGCTGACTGTGGATTATGATAATTGTCATCCAATACATCTGGAGGTCTCCAGGTTGAGGAAGGAAGGTAAACTTGTTTGAATGCCCTATTGATGCTATGAGCTGTTGTAGGGCACATACTGCAGAAAACAACATGAGAACTACTTCCCTTGGGGATGTCTTAAGCTTAAAATGGGAGAAAAGCACCCTCTCCTCCCACTGGTGCCAAACACTGAATCAGTTGAAATTCTTAGTCATATATCCTGGAAACTCTATGTTTTGAAACCCTATCCAGCCCTGAAATAATATGGGTGGGGACTTGTTTTAATATAAACCATGTTTAGTCTCAATCCTCCCTTGCTTTACCTAATCAGAACATCCAAAGCCCCAAACTGAAAAAAAGAGGCAGCTTCTATTTCTAGAGCTGAATAGGAGCCAAGGCTCTCAGTCTGCTTTTAATTTTTGTTTAATACATTAACACTGTCTCAGAGAATTTGTTTATGAGTGAAAACTAAAGTGCGGAACCTAGGCCATCACATCTGATTGTGGCTGAAGAAAGGGGTGGGAGGTGGAGGAGGAAGAGGACGTGGTGTTATTTTAAGGTAAACATTCTAACCTTGTTCATTTATCACAAACCTCATAGGAGCTCAACCTTCATGAATATTATTAATATCTATGCCATGACCAACTGTGACACAAACAAACACAGTACTTTCTTGTGTCTCTAGAACATGTACCTTTAAGAAAGCGGGTTTAAGCAGATTTAGCAGAAGCCAAAACAACAGCACTTGCAAAAAGTCCCCATAGAAGTGCTTCTCAAGCTATCTGATGTGGATGGAAGCTTTTCCCCCTACTGTGCCAGGGACTAGTACCATATTTGCACTTATTGCCTAAAATTCCATCAAGGGGCAGGTTGCACAGGGGATTTTGAAATCATCATTGATCCACTTCTGCTAGAAAAAGCACTTCTCTTAGAAGAACATCTCCATTAGATGTTGGCTGTCTGCCTTAACCTCTGGTCTTTTCCTCCTATTAGCTGTCCCATGCGATCTGAATAGCCAATAATCTACTGACACTTCCACACTGTCCTGATTCTGGTACATTTCTCCCTTTCTCTATTTTCACCAACACTAATCTGGAAGCCTAACTTGCTTCTCTACTTCTTGGTAGAATGGCAGCAAAGCACTTGACCACCTGGAGAAGGCTAGATGTTTCTTCAATCCGCTTCTGAGGACCTCACAAACCTCCATACTCATTGGGCTTCCAGGCTTCTAAGGCAGATCTTTTGGGGGTTGTATCAGAAGGTATACCGATGATGGTGCTCCATCACTGTAGCTACATTTCCTTGTGCAAGATCTTGTTTATTAAAATCAATATATTGTTGTTATTGCTGACAGAGTTTCCTGGTGGATTTGTGTCAGTGGGATCTATAACAGATTTTGGATGACTCTTCATAGGTTTTGCATTCCTGGGCAGCCCAGTATGGGAAATGTAAAATAATACAAATGAAGGCAAACAAAAATGAATTTTAAAATAACCTGTAAAAACATGGTCCTCAGGGCAATGACTGTGCAAATAGTTGTCTTGATAACTTGATAACTTTGATAACGGACAACAGTCTGGGCTATTAAAAACATGGGTTGCAGCTGGACAGGCAGACCTTCCAGATGGTCTTCAACTTTAGTATTAGAGTTTCAGACTCTATAAGGTAGTGATTCTATTGATCTGTATGTCTGGGCTACATTGTGGACATTTTCTTCATAGCTGGAGATGTTTCAAACCTGGGGGTTATAACAAAGAATGGGGTAATTGCATTCCTATAAGAGATTTTGTCTTACATTTACCAGGTGAGTCAGAAAGAAATGGGTGTTGGGGGAGATTTGTATCTAGATTTGCCTCTGCATACTTTAAAATGGACTTCAGAGAGGGCTGCTGGAAGACTACTCCTAGCTGAAATTAACTACATGTTTTTTTTCTGAAATTATATACATGTTTATTTAGAAGTCCCCAGCAATTTAAAAGGACTTAATCCCAGGCATGTGTGTATAGAACCACAGTCTTAATCTCATTTTAACTGAATAGACTCATAGTTATATTTGGGTTATTTAAGCCAACTACATTTGTGATGAGCCCAGGGCTTTAAGTACTTGGGGAGAGGAATCCTACCACCCTTCATTTTGCTGTTGGGCTCTTTCAGAAGCTAATAGGGTGTGGCTAAATTTGATGTGGCTAAAATTGTGGATAGTGAAGAGTAGAGACATCACACTGGCAATAAAGATCTGCATAGCTAAAACAATGGTATTCCTCGTAATAACCTATGGATGTGAGAGCTGGACCATAAGGAAGGCTGAGTGAAGGAAGATAGACGCTTTGAACTGTGGTGTTGGAGGAAAATTCTGAGAGTGCCTTGGACCGCGAGAAGATCCAACCAGTCTATACTCCAGGAAATAATGCCCAGTTGTGCACTGGAGGGAAGGATATTAAAGGCAAAGATGAGGTACTTTGGCCATGTAATGAGAAGACAGGAAAGCTTGGAGAAGATAATGATGCTGGGGAAAATGGAAGGAAAAAGGAAGAGGGCCCAACTAAGGGCAAGATGGATGGATGGTATCCTTGAAGTGACTGGCTTGATCTTGAAGGAGCTGGAGGTGGTGACAGTCGACAGGGAGCTTTGGCGTGGACTGGTCTATGAGGTCACAAAGAGTTGGAAGCGATTGAACAAATAAACAACAAAAAATTGTGGAGAACCAGAAGCTAGTCTTGTGGATTTCATTTAGGGTCTTTTCCCTTCCCCTATGATGTAACTCAGCACTGAAGGAAAAGCCCTCATAATGACAAGAATCCTAGAAATGTCTTTCACATACAGCCCATGTTTCCCTATGGAAGTGGTTGGATCATTGTTTTCAATACAGGACAGCCAAATTCATTTCAAAGTTGAGAAGCAAAATTGTACATGTGGTATTACTGTGCATGGTTGTGCATAATAATAACAACAATAATACTACAAATAATAATATTTTGTTTTTATCCTGCCACCATTTCCCAAAAGGGATCCGGAGTGGCTTACAAAGGGCGTGGTAGTGCAACAGAATGCACAAAATACATTAAAATACATATAACACATAACACTATCATTTTACACAAGTCCAATAAATATATAAAAACATGTTTACATAAGACCAATAAATATATTAAACCCTTCTAGTTTAAATAGAACTAGTCAATAAAACACAGCAATAACTGTGGACTAAAATACAGCCATATAAGTGTCGGTCACATAAAGAGCAGGAGTAAGTATTAACTGTTGTTTTAATCATGTTTGAAGGCCTTCTTGAAGAACCATGTTTTCAGATTTGTCCAAAAACATTGGAGTGTGGAGGGCTAGCGTAATTTCTCTGGGGAGGGCATTCCAAAGCCAAGGAGCCACCACAGAGAAGGCCTTCTCCCTCATCCCCACCAACCACACTCAAGACGGAGGTGGGATTAAGAGGAGGGCCTCCCAGCAGATCTTAGAATCTGCACCAGTTGATAGGGGGATATGCAGTCTCGAAGATAGGTCTCGAAGATTGTACATACATTTGTTTTGCACATTCAGTTGTGCAGCATCACGGTACACTAACAAGATGTTGTTCCACTGTAGTATAACCCCTTTGCTGTAAAGTTACAATGCATCTTCTCAATGTAGGATCTCAGGCAACATAAACATGTTTATGTGTGAGAGAGCTATATGTTCTCAGGGCGCTATTTGCACAACTAGGAATCTGAGGATAAGAGATACTGAACTCATTTCAACTTCTGGTTTGTTTACGCCTTCCAGGAATGAATAAGGGGTTGATGTGCTGCAAGAGTCAACAAATCCCAACAACTCTCAGCGAGGTCAGGGGCTCTTAACTGACATATCTTTCATGCAAACAGGTCACCATAGGGCTTGTTACTGCTGATGAGTGGATGTTTTCATTCCAAAGGAGAAAAAAACAAGTGACTCTAAAGAAACCCAAGGTAATCAAAAAGGGTGTATACTTGAAATATTCAGGACTCTTTGCAATGCTAAATTCTAGAATTTGGCAGAATTCATTGTTATATTCCTTCACATCAAATCCAGTATATGGCAGTCCTATCATAGGCTTTTGTTGGCAATATTTATTCAGAAAATGTTTGCCACTGCCACTTGGGTTGAAAGAATGTGACTTGACCAAGGGTTTCCAAGAGGGTTTCCATGGCTGATTTCCATGGTGATTTGAATGGAATCTTAGGACTGGAATGAATGTAGTTTGACACAACTATAACTACCATGATTAAATGCTAATGGAAACATGGAAGTTGTAGTTTTACAAGCCTGGTTTCACCGAACTACAACTCCCATTGTTCCAGAGCATTTAATCATAGCAGTGTCAAACTGCATTAATACTACTGTATAGATGTGCTCCATACAAGGAGTACACCCTCACCCCGCAATCTCAGCTTCACTGGCTGCCGGTCCATTTCCGAGCACAATTCAAAGTGCTGGTCTTGGCCTATAAAGACCTATACAGCTTCGGCCCAGCTTACTTGTCCGAACTTATCTCCCTCTACGTTCCACCTCGTAGTTTAAGATCCACCAGGGAGGCCCTGCTCTCAGTCCCACCAGCTTTGCAAACGCGTCTGGTGGGGACGAGGGACAGGGCCATGCCAAAAGATCTCCGCCGGCATTTGGAAACAATAAACATTGACAAAATCACGATCTGTCAGCTACAAAAGGCCACCTTACTTGGATCTGTGCGCATCATTCGAAAATACATCACACAGTCCTAGACGCTTGGGAAGTGTTTGACTTGTGATTTTGTTATACGAAATCCAGCATATAGATCTCGTTTGCTGTGACATACTGTGCTTTTGTGTCTATAATAATAACAACAACTTAATGCAACATGAGCTACCAGGTTCTGTTGCTGCTGCCTTACTCTTCTACAAGCCCACACAGAATTAGATTGAAGTAGTTGATACAATGAATCCAGGTTATTTTTCTGATCTATCTAATAGTTTAAAAGGAATTCAATTTTTAATAACAGCATAAAGCCTTCTTCTATAAATATGGACAGTTTAGTTCTATTTGCATGGAAAAAAGTCCTGGTTAATAACACTTTCCTATGCATTTGAAAATATCAACATGGAAGACACTGGTACAAAAACAAATGGATTCCACTTTGCATGCCAGTCTTACTGCATTCATCTCAGAATGAGCTCATATTTACACAGACTACAGAATGAGATGTGTGCTCTCTGCTTGGCTACACCCTGCAAAGCGGGTGGAATGTGAATGCCAGTCAGGAGGGAAGTGGCTCACAAAACCCAGTGTGCCTCACTTCCATGGGTATATTTTGATTGACTGGTTGTGAAAGGCTGGCAAACAGCAGGACCAGAAGGAACATTCCTTATTGTTTCCTTGTGGCTTCTCTCAACATTTTGAACCAAACACATATGACTTCAGCGTGCATAGTATAATCAATTCTTCCTTCCTTCCTTCCCTCTTCCCTCCTTCCATCTTTAAAATCTGTGTTCCATCTTTCTTCCAGGTTTCCAACATAATTAAAAAGATTTCAATAAAAGTACATTAAATTATACATATGAAAATGCAATTTAAATTAATTGTACTATTGAACTATTGAAGCACTCATTCATCACACTTTAAATACCACCCTGATAATAAATAAGAGACAAAATGTCCCTTATTTATTATAAAACGCATTCATTATAAAACACAACAAATAATCCGTTTCTGTAGGCCTGCCTGAGTAGACGGATATTTTTTTGGAGGAGGAAGCACAACATTGCCTTACAAGAATCATATATATTTATTTTGGTAAGTATTTCCTCACAACCTGTGAACTGTTTTTGCTCTGTGGGATTTTTATATCCTGTCCTCTTTTGAATGAGTTAGTCACACAATGTGCCATTTGCTCACATCCTACATTTTAATTCTGACCTCCAAAAATAACAAGAAAACCCAAGAGATTTTTGTTGCCTCAGGCAATATACAAAGTTCCACATACAGCTGCTAACCAGGCTGACAGTTGAATCACACTTCAGCACTGGTGACTCTAGGATAGCAATAGCATTATTTACCAAGAGCTTGGTTAACCTATTTAAGAGCCGCCGCAAACTAGCCTCCTGCGGGAGCAAACTGTGCCAGCACGTCCATGACGTCATGAGACCCCACCTCTCTCTCCGCCCCTTTCTCCGCCTCTTTCTCCGTGTCAGCATGGTTTTTCCTTTGCTAGGGCAGCATTGCCAGCGTACTCTCGTGGGTGTCAAACTCATGTTCACCGAGGGCCATATCAGCCTAATGGTGGCCTTCAAAGGCTTGGTTATTGGTATTATTGTTATTATTGTTATTAACTTTATTTAAATCCCACCTTTCTCCCTGTGGAGACTCAAGGCGACTAACAATCCCACACTAGACAAGTTTTAAAATCAACATTGATCCAATTCTGCTAGAAAAAGCACATCTCTTAGAAGAACATCTCCATTACATGCTGGCTTGTGTCACCTGCCTGCCTTAATCTCAGTTGTCCCATATGATCTGGAAAGCCAATAATCAACTTCCACACTGTCCTGATTCTTGTACATTTCTCCTTTTCTCAAGTCTAACGTGCAAGATAACTGCTACTCACTAATCAATCTGTAGTCCTAGCAACGTTTATCCATTAAGTCACTTATATTATTAACAAGAACCGCCAGTGTGGGCATTCTTTGAATGTATTTATATCACATAGTTATAGCATTGAATGAAACATGCAGAATAATCACAGGATGTCTTAAACCTACGCCTGTTGATAAACTCTACAAGCTAGCTGGCATTGCCCCCTCCCCTGATGTGCGATGGGAACTTGCTGCTAAATGTGAGAGTAATAAGGTTGAACACTGTGAAAGCTACCCACTACATGGCTACCAGCCTCCTCCCAATAGAATGAAATCAAGGAAAAGCTTTATGAGAACTACCACTCGTCTTGGCGTCCCCCCCTCCCCTGCCCCTCCCTCTGGGCAACTAAACCAGGAAATCCCAACTGGATGTCCCTCCTTGAGGGTCCACCTCGAGAGGCAAACCAAGAATGCGCAACATGGAAGTCCCTGAACATACTCAGAAGTGGAGTGGGCAGATCAAAAGACAACCTGGCAAAATGGCACTACCTAAAAGAATCACACACCTTATGTGACTGTGGAGCAGAACAGACAACTTGTCCACTATGCCTTGCCTCATGTACAGAGCAAGACTTGTTGGAGGCTACAGACAATGCCATTGCTCTTGCCCGGTTTTGGTCAAAAGATATTTAGCCACCTGCAATCCTATTTTTATAGGTTTTATACTAATTTATGCAATGCTTTTGATACGAAATAAATAAATAACATAGTTATAGCAGTTTAATACAGCTTTAACTATCATAGCTGTGGATCCTGGAATATATAGTTGAGAATTCTGTAGTTTAGGGAAGCAAACTAGAACTCTCTGGCAGAGGATTCAAAGTATTTCAGCAACTATTAGTGCCAAGATTCTATTGGGTAGAGTCATGATAGTTAAAGTGGAACCCAAATGTTGTAGTAGTGCAGTGAACATACATTTTTGTCCACTATTTTGTATCCTGGTAATTGTGCATTGCATCCTATCAAAAAAACATTGGCTATGGCTCCTTGGTTCAAATAGTGTGTTGATCAGTGACAGTTGGTGGCTTCCAGTGGGATAATTCATTCACAATTTTAAAAGGATATCTAAGGGCCCTTCCACACATATAACCCAGAATATCAAGACAGATAATCCAGAATATCTGCTTTGAATTGGGTTATCTGAGTCCACACTGCCATATAATCCAGTTCAATGTGGATTTTATACAGTTTTGTGGAAGGGGCCTAAGACATTGAGCCTATGTTGGGATTATGGTTCAGTACCTTGGACAGCATGTTCAAACAGGGACCCAGTGCCTGCCTCACTTGCATAGAATCCCTTTTCATTGAATGGAAATAAATAACTGAAGCTGCTCTTGAAAAATGACCTATGGCATGTTGGGAATAGGGATTGTGTGATAGCATACATTTTCAAAAAGGAGGCGGAGGAGGAAGAAGAAGGAGGAGGTGGTGATGGTGGTAGTTTTTAAAGAGTATCCGGTTATGTTGTATAAGGTGTTCAAGCATTTGAACATCTTCAAGGCCTTTGGATAAAATACAGATTTACTGTAGTGAATACCAGCTTCATTGCATACGATTTTATTTCTTCTCCACACCAGACTGCATTTTACATTTTTCCTATCCATTTTTAATGTGCTGGGGAAAGGGAAGACACAATTAAAGAAATGTGTGCATGCATGTGCATGTATTTAGACCAGCTAGCTCTAGGGATTATTAGAAAAGGGAATTGCCAATAATCACATCACTCCATCTTTTCTTCTAAACTTTCGACCTATAGAGAGATGGAAGAGAATTACCCTAAAGCACTTTGAATATTACACTCATTCCTCATCATTATCATATCTTCAAGACATAAATACTTGGTTTCCTGTTTGAGCATGTTTCAAGCATGAATTTCTGGTTAGAAAAAATAACTCAAACTATTTCAGGTAGTTAGATTGGCAGTTATCCCATTCAGTGCTAGCTCCTCTATCTTAAGGTGCATGGCACCATATACCACTCAACCTATTTCCAAAATAAACAGGTTAATACCAAACCAAGCCTAAACTCTCACTAAAAACCAAAGTAATGACATTGAAGGTTATGTACTTTGGACACAATATGAGACAACATGACTCACTGGAAAATATGATAATGCTTGTTAAAGTTAAAGGCAGCAGTACAGGTGGATTGACTCAATCAAGGGAGTCACAGCCTTGAATGCCTAAAACCTGGAAAAGGCTGTTTAATAACAGCATCTGCTGGAGGTCCTGTCATTTACAGGGTAGCGGTTAGTCTAAACCAGTTTGACAGCACATAAGAATAATGAGGAGAACACATGTACCTAAATGTCATTGAATCAATTCGATTTGTTTATATGTTGCTTCACCATTCAAACTGATCGAATGAAGCTGCTCTGGTTGCGATTAATAGGATTCTAGCCATGGATTCTATGCATAAGGTGGTCACATGCCCTGGTTAATTGAAATTAGTCCTTTGTTTGGTGTACACTCAGCATAAAGGACTGTCAAGTCCAACTCTTCAAAAAAAATAAACATAAGAAGAGAAAGTAAGGACTTAAATATGATATTTAAAAAATCATGTCAGGAGTGACTAGAAAAACTGCAAGTTGCCTCTAATGATAATCAAAAGTGAATATCTGAAAAAAGAGTTTGACATAATCGGAGATCTCATATGGTGAGAGGATGTATTTCTGTTTGAAATACATTTGCCTTCCAAATTTACATTTATCCATATACATTAGCACGTACAGAATATATGATGATGATGATGATGACGATGATGATGATGATAATGATGATAATGATGCAGAGCAGAAGAGAAATCTGGCCAAAGAAGGCTCTCCATGGACATTCCTGGGAAAAATTGAGAACAAAATTGACAAGGAAAAAACCATGGATGTGGCTCACAAAAGGAACTTTGAAAAAAGAGATGGAGGGCCTGATTCTTACTGCCCAAGAACAAGCCATCAGGACCAATGCCATCAAAGCCAGAATTGAAAAATCGACAACAGATTTCAAGTGTAGACTCTGCAAGGAAGCAGATGAAACGATGGATCACATCCTCAGCTGCTGCAGAATTGTGCGCAGACGGACTGCAAGCAGAGGCACAACACAGTTGCTCAGATGGAACTTATGCCGCAAATACCATTTGCCTACGACAAAGAAATGGGATCACAAACCTGAAAAATTATGGAAAACGAACATGTCTAACTACTCCAGAACTTCTGAATTCAGACTGACAGAGTTTTTGAGCAGAATACTCCTGACCTCACAATTGTGTGTGTGTGTGTGTGTGGGGGGGGGGGGACAAGTATAGATCGTCGATGTTGCAATTCCAGGCGACAGCAGGATTGAAGAGAAACAACTGGAAAAGCTTACACAATATGATGATTTAAATATAGAACTGCAAAGACTCTGGCACAAGCCAGTAAAGGTGATCGGCACACTGGGTGCAGTACCTAAAGACCTTGGCCTGCACTTAAAAACAATCAGCACTGACAAAATTGTCAGCTGCAAAAGGCCACCCTACTCGGATCTGCATGCATTATTTGTCAATACATCACACAGTCCTAGACACTTGGGAAGTGTACAATGTGTGATCAAATACAAAAGTCAGCACAGTGATCTTGTTTGCTGTGTACTAATCTTGTTATGTATCTATCTATTATTATTATTATTATTATTATTATTATTATTATTATTATTATTAACTTTATTCTTATATTCTGCCACATATCCCTGATTATACAAGGTAAATTACATTTTCGTGTTAACAAACAGGCTTGATAGCAATATTTCTTATATTTATTTATTTATTTACAGCTTTTATATTCCGCCCTTCTCACCCCGCAGGGGACTCAGGGCGGATTACAGTGTACACATATATGGCAAACATTCAATGCCAATTTTTGACATACAAACATATACAGACATACACAGAGGCTATTTAACTTTTTCTGGCCACCAGGGGAGCTGTCGCTTTCATCGTCCATCTGCGACGCTGATGAAGTACTTCCGCATTCCCCGCATGCTTCCCCGCTGGAATGCTTTGCTGGAGTCTTCTTTATGGCCTCATAAATCAGTTAATTTAGCTTCCCCACGCTTTAAGGTGGTACCTAATTTTCCTACTTGACAGATGCAACTGTCTTTCGGGTTGCAAAGGTCGACAACAGGCTACACACAATTGGTTGGAAACCCACTCCAACCCGGGCTGGCTTCGAACTCATGACCTTTTTTTGGTCAGAGTGATCTTAATGCAGCTGACACTCAGCCAGCTGTGCCACAATCCAGGTGCTTATAGACAGAATATAGACACCTGGGAGATGTGTGTTTTATAATAGCAGACTCCACACAAGAAATATATGATCTTTGGCACTTTTGGCACTTTTGCCTAAGGCAGGCAGTACAACTTTGGCACTTTGGCACTTTTGCCTAAGGCAGGCAGTACAACTTTCTTTCTGTCAGAGATGAAATAAGGTTGTTTACCAGAATAGTAAAAGGCTGCAGTCCAAATAATGTCTTATCACTCTTCAAGTCTGGACAGAAAAGTTAACTGGATAGAGATCACATCTGTCTGTAGAGAATGAGTCATCTCCGGACATGTATTAGCGTAAGAAGTAAGGAAACTGGGAAGGGCCTACAAAAACGAGGACTTCTGATTCATCATACTTCAATGACTTTTAAAATAACATTTGGCTTATTTTTAATGTACTTACAAGGATTTGATTAGTTATATGGGCCACTTGTTAGTTCACCTGCCAGTTATTAAAAAATGGAAACCCCCTATTCCCCTTTTCAATTCCTTCCTTTTTTCCAGACTGGGGGAGTAATAGCTTGATTAGTCTGGAGGAATGCAATAAAGCAGTCACTGAGTGGAAGCCAAGTAAAGAGATCCCAGTTGCACAATTTCCTTCTGGATGGTGAGTCCATCTTGTGATAGTCTCGTTCTATGTTTGGCCAGAACACAAAATTCACAGTGCACGGCTTCACTGCAGATACGGCCTGTTAGCTTGGCTAAGCTGCAGATATGGCTCATCAGCTTGCTATTGTTGCATGAATTTTGTATACATCCTCTTGCTTATTTGTAGCAGGATCCTGTGTTGATATGTATTACTGTGGCTTTCCACAATCTGATGCCAGCCACATGCAACTGGACTACAATTCTTGTCATTCAAAGCATGGTAAATTGCCATAATAGTTGGCGATAATGTAATCCAACACATGGGAAACATATTCTATTGGGGAAGGCTACATCAAAATACAGGGTTAGTCAAAATGCATAGGCCAATAAGCCATTCAATTGAATGGCTTATTGGCCTATGCATTTTGACTAACCCTGTATTTGGGAATCATAAACTTGTTTCTGAGGATATATAGACAGCTGGTTTTATGTCACTGTCTTAAGACCTTCCCCATCCACCCATCGACTTTGTTGCTGTTTGTTGTTATTTGTCATTAAGTTGATTTCAAGTTATAGTGACATATTAATGAAGCTGCTCCAAGAACCAACTGACACATGTCATGTCTTACAAATTCAAAATCATGGCTTCTCACCTGTCCAAAAGTATATCCCTCTATGATCCACTTCGGAGAGTAAGAACTTCTAGGAGGCCCTACTCTTGGTTCCACTCCCTTTGCAGGCGTGGTTGGTGGGAATGAGAGACAGGGCCTTCTCAGTGGTGGCCCTTCATCTGTGGAATTCACTCCCCGGGGAAATTAGGTCATCGACATCCCTCCTCTCTTTCAGAAGGAAATTAAAAACATGGTTATGGGACCAGGCTTTCGGGCAATCTGGCGGTTAGATAAGGACAATGATGACCAGAATAGAGAGTACTTGTGGAATGAATTTGCGGACTATGAGATCGCGAACACTGAGCATTCGATTGTTTTATTGCTTTTAATGTATGGACTGACTGTCTTAACTGTTATAATTGCTGTTACATGTTAAATGTTTTATCCATTGTTATGTTTATATTGGCATCGAATTGTGCCTTTTATAAGCCACCCTGAGTCCCTCCTTGGGGGTTGAGAAGGGCGGGGTAGAAATGTGCAAAATAAATAATAATAATAACTCCCTCACAGCGAAATTAGAGCAGTCCCCTCTCTCCTGACCTTCAGGAAGAAAGTAGAACCATGGTTATAGGACCAAGCTTTTGGATAGCAAGTTTTAGTGCAATAAGAGAATATGGAATAATGTAATTACTAATAGAACGGCCTTAGATCATGATATAGGATGGCATGATTTTAATAATTGGTTTAAATATTGATATGTTTTAATTTCTGGTTTTAATGTATTTGTTTATTTTATTGTATGTATGTTTATTGCATTGAATTACTGCCTTTTTGTAATGCTGCTCTGAGTCCCTTTTGGGGTAAGAAGGGCAGGATATAAATGTAGTAAATAAATAAATAAATAATTTGATTTAATCAACCCACCTCTATACAGACTTCCTTCTGCCTCTTTTAACAAGTATTTTCCAATAAATCAAACAATAAATCAATCAATCAATTGTACTCCAAAGTACAATAACCTTAGTTTAATTCTCTTGGCTAAAAATAATCTTCATATAACTTCAATGTTGACATAGCTCTGCTTTCTGTGATCAGAATCCTGTTGGTATCTTATTCAGGTGTTAGCTGCACTAAGCATGCAGTTTTAGGTTAGTTGGTTTTTCCGATCTTCATGCAGTTCTATCTAGCTCAGTGGTTCCCAACCTGTGGGCTGCGAGACCTGAAATAAGATCTGCAGCTCTAGATTATTAAATATGGTTTTATGTGGGCGATCAGATGGCGACTACTGGATGGCATATGTTCTGTATCAGAAACTAGAGCTGATGTGGTCTATCCAATGCAATTTTCTGAATCAGCACCCCAAATAACCAAAGTGAAGCGAAAATTGACCAAAAACTGATTTCTAACCCTTTTGGTACTAATGTTGGAGAGTAATCCATGGTCAAAGTGGTCCCTTGTCAAAAAAAGGTTGGGAACCACTGATCTAGCTGAATGTAGCAGAAGTGGAGTTCTATGGGTGAAATTGTTGCATATAAAGTAGAGCTATATGGATAGACATTGCAAAGTTGTATAGTAGTGGAAGCCAATGTGTACGATTGCAGCTATGAACATTGGCTTCCAACACACATTGTACTACACTACCATCCGGAATAAGAGAAGTGGATTGTAACTCAGCTGTGGGATATTTACAGTACATTGAAGTGACATAATTTTGACCTGGGGCAGCTGGGAATAAGTCATTGCCCTTTTTTATGTGACTGACTTTCAAATAAAGTGTTATCATGCCCTCTGTTTATCTTTTCTTAAAAAGCTAATTGCACCCAGTTCCTCCAGTCTTTCAACATAGGACCTACTGTTTTCCAGCTCCTGTGCATCTGTCTTAAAGATGGACATCAAGGTTCAGATGTCCACATATGGTCTAATTAACACAGTACAAAAGAGGAACTGTTATTTTTTGTGACTTGGAAAATGTGGTTCCACTAATGCAGCCTAAAATCACATCAGTCTTTTTGAAAATGTTTGTTAACTATAACTCAAGATAATTTTGCCATGTATGACAGCCAAACCAGCTGCTCTCTCCAACCCTGTCAATTCTACTGCTTTGGAATTTATTTTATTGCCTAAATGTAAAACCTTTGCAGTTATCCCAGTTAAATTTTATTTTGTTAGTTTCTTTAGTGCTTCATCATATTATGGTCATTTTAAATTGAATTCCAATTTTCCAAGATGTTCTCAAACCTTTCAAATTTGTGTTATCTACAGATTTGATAAGGATTCTATAAACTAGGCAATCTATACCTTTGATTACACAGTGGAGCAGGTCCTCCTCCACAGTTTAATGAAAGGTATAGATCAATGGTACCCAAACTTTTTTTGACCAGAGACCACTTTGACCAGGGACCATTCTCCAACATTAGTACCAAAAGGGTTATGAATCAGTTTTTGGTTAACTTTAGATTTGGTTTGGTTGTTTGGTGCTGATTCAGAACATTGCATTGAATAGACCACATCAGCTCTAGTTTCTGATACAGAGCATAAGCCATTCAGTAGTTGCTATCTGCTTGCCCTCAGAAAACCATATTTAATAAGCCTCAGCACTATAAGAGGGTTTCACGAGACCAGTCACTCTCTTTGCCATGGTGTAGTAATGGCAAGGCCGTGGACCATATTTTAGTTCTTGCAAACCACTGGTAGTCCACGGGCCACAAGTTGGAAAACACTGGTATAGATTAACTAGTTTACAGAATCCCTATAAAATCTATTTCTTCATATTATCTGTAGGTACAATATGTTGAAGTATGCAAGGAATCAGTGAATGTGTGTGTGTCAACTGTAAAATAAGATGCATGAAGCTGATTGGTTAGGCAATGCTTGGGGAGCAGGCTGAGCTTGGGACTTTTGGATACTGTTACATTTTTGTTCAGGCTTGAGCTATGCAGGTGCTTAAAGAGAGACAGTTTGAAGAGAGAAGCAGAGAGAAACAGAGTTTGGAGCGTGTTCTCGCTTCATGAGCTGCTGAAGGAGTTTATCCATATGGACAGAAAAATACCATTTTAAATCTCTCATAAAATAACATTATGTGAGTTGATGCAACTAATCGCATATGCTGTTCTGAACTATGAAGAGTAAACTACTTGTTCACACCCCCGGCATAATTCCTGCTGTACCATTGCTTCCATATCTATTGTGACAAGTGCAGCTCTAGTTGGACACTTAAATAGGCAGGATATGTCTAGAAGTGGAGACACCAATGGAATAAGGATAAGTCAGGGGCTTTTAATGGTGTACTACACATTAACTTTGCAGGCCTGTGGTTCCAATCATACATCAGGAAAGCAAAAACTGGGAACACTGGCTGGGGATAATATGGAAAGGCCTGTTGCTGGAAAGGCTTCTCATAATCTGAGTCATTCAGCTTGCACAGGTTCACATAAGTTGATGGGGTCAAGCAATGTTCTGAGGTGCAAAATCTGCTGAACTGGCTCCGAGCCATGATTATTCTCAGCTTCTCATTGGAAAAGGTGCCAGTTCATATTTGACTAGGACACCTCCAGCATATGTGCCTAGGTAGTTGCACCCACTCGATAGGATAGAAAAGTACTGTCTGGATTTTCCTCTTACTAAAGGAAATTGGATGGTAACGAACTGAGTCAAGTATTTCAATATTTGTTATATTGACTAAACACACACAAGGGAGATGTTAAACACTGTTTATTAAGCTATAAACCATGTTAGACAGAAAACAGATCCCCAAATACTCAATAATCCACTGAGGCAGGTTGTTCCCTATTACCCACGCGGATCTAGCTCTCTGCAGCTGTTGAGGCAGATAATTTTTTTCAATGTCATTTACATGGGCAACACAACTGTTGTATTTGTCACGCCTTGCCCATAGGTAATGGCTTGCTCTTCTTGTGTAACGGATTTCTTTCAAACATTCATTCATCTGCAATTGATTTAGAAGCCAATTCCCATCACTGCCAAACGCCCACTCAGTTCAAATATGTTGTTTTGTGCTCTTTAAATTCATCTTAACGCATTCCTGTTTTGGGGAAGAGAGGAAGAGTGGGTTCAGAGAAGACACTGAAGAGCCAAGCACTTTTTACTCCCCCCCCCCCCCTGCATCTGGAGGAGTGCAAGTCAAACAGTATGGTTTTGAAGGACTACTGTATTTATCTATGAGGCCTTGCTTGGATGTATGCTCTTCTCTCTGCATATCTGTGGCATAAGGCCTGAGTGCTGGAGGAGGGAATGGAGTTGGAAAAGAGAAAATCAGGCATCAAAGAGCTCCTATTCAACAGAGCTTTCCAATGCCTTCATTTACTACCCCCCCCCCCCCTTTTACTGCTTTGGTGGATGCTTTAGGTACAGTCACACTGCCCTCAAGATGTGGTTTTGACCCTATTAGCCACTGGCGTCCCTCCTTACTCCCCCCTATCTCCCGGTTCAATTTCCTGAGGTTTCTGGCTTCCTGAGTGAGGGAAGGGGAAGGAGATATTTAGAAAGGAGGTGGAAAACTGGAGGCGGAGGATGCATGAGAAATGGGAGGGGTCTCTTGATCATCAATATAAAGGTCCCACCTTTGCCCCTGAAAAGTATAGGAATATTGAGAGGAGGACAGCACTTCTGACTACAACATTCGAGAAGTCCTCTGGCAAACCGAAGAAAACACAGCCCATTGGTGTGAGTATGCAGGGAATTTAATAATGTCTGGGCAGCTGGGTGTTACAGATGCCAGGAACTGTCAGATGAAGTATCAGCCAAATGGTAGGAACTCATTCTACATGGTCAAGGTTATGGTGTTTGCCTTTTCAGCCCCTTAAATATAGAGAGGTTTACTAATTGTTGCTGGAGTGGGATTGTGAAAGATCCAAAATGGGGAAGACAGAGATTTAAGTAACATTCATATATATCAGGCATGGACAAACTTCGACCCTCCAGGTATTTTGGACTTCAGCTCCCACAATTCCTAACAACCAATACGAATTGTGGGAGTTGAAGTCCAAAACACCTCAAGGGACGAAGTTTGTTGATGCCTGATATATAGGCTATATGTGTGCATTTGGTATCTGCTTTGCTGTCTTTATTTTTGAACAACTGATCTAAGTTTTTTGGCCTCAACAGTAGATGATGAACAATTTGCAGCTTGTACACAATTAAACCCCCCCAATATATCATAAGAATAAGCAGATCTTGAAATAGTTGTACTTTTTTTGAATTACAAGTGAACATGCTGAGTGGGGGATGCTGGGACTTGTATCCAAATGTAACTTGCTAAGGCCTGAGAAAATAGATCTTGTCTCCTCTCCAAGGAGAATAAAATATTTTCTTTTTCTCTCTCTGTCTTTCACACACACCAACACAAGGCCCATCTACACTGCCATAGCATGCATTATATGGTCAGTGTAGACCAGGCATGGGCAAACTTAGGCCCTCCAGATGTTTTGGACTTCAACTCCCACATTCCTAACAGCCTCAGGCCCCTTCCGGGAAGAAGAAGAGCCTGAGGCTGTTAGAAATTGTGGGAGCTGAAGTCCAAAACACCTGGAGGGCTCAAGTTTGCCCATGCCTGGGGTAGACACATGTAATGCAGTTAGACTTCATAATATCTATCACCACTGACCATATAATGCAGTTTCAAATGACATGTGGCACAGATGAATGTTTCACTTGAGAATGATTTTTGTTTACCCAAATACACACACCATAGTAACAAATTCATAACAAACTGCCCTTGTAATTATAGTCAATGGATTTATTTATTTATCATGTCATCAGCAACCAGATAATTGTATTACATTTTTAACAAAAACAAAGTCAATGGATGAAATTGGTTGCTACTGCTTTCCATTAATTCTGAGTAAAACTTTAAAACCTTTGGGGAGGGGGGCACAGAATGTGGTGAAGTAAAGATATCAATGGTAAACAAGGAGTCACATGCTTCCAGATGTTGTCAAGAAATGCCTACAAGGAAGGCCTGAGTTTATGTCCGTGAAAGCTCATGCTAAAATAAAGCACAGTCTTCAAGGTGCTTCAACATTTCTTTTATTTATTCCCCTCCATTCTTGTTTTTCAAGGAGGAAAAGGTTAGCCAGTGGAAGGGGTGGCAGGTGAAGATTAGAGCAACTACCTGGAAAGTGAAGCGAGCTCTACTGTTTTTGTGTAACAGTGGTCTTTCCACGGCTTGCTTGCTTGCTAGCCCTCCTGCCCCAAACCTCCCTCTTCAGTCTTCTGTTCTTTCTCCATCTCATTCGCCTCTCAGTCGTCTGGCATTGCTGAGGCTGACAGACGCCAGAATGACTGTGATATACTGAAAGCTCATAAAATCCACATTTGGATTAAATGTGAGCTCTGTGGAACATAAACAAGTCCTGACCAAGGCAAGTGAATATCTTTTTAAAGGAGCCAATTTTTAAAAAATCCAGGAGAAGCTGGGGAACAAGGAGAGAAAGGGAAGCTGGAGGCAAGGATTCAGGGGTTTCAGATGGATGATAGAATGCCTGCTTCTGCCTCACTCTCCTGAGTGAATGTACAAGACAGAAGCTTAGGGAAAAAAAACGAGGCTGGTCAAGTGTCAGAAAATGCAAAGTCTTGTTCTAAGAAAAGAAGGTCTCTGTTGTGCATTAGGGAAAGCTACTGCTCATAAACATTTTTTTTTACCCCCACATGATCACAAAACTTGAAAGAGTGCAAGGAGTTTGGAAGGAACTCTTTCCTGGCACTGCAAATTCCAACAAGATTTGGCCAAGTCTCTCTTCAAAAGGCATACATAAGGGAGCAGTAGGCCCCTGACTAATTTTGGTGCTTTCCAGATTGCCCGTTGTTTCAATATGGCACTGCTTCCTATTCCTCTGCCAGTCACTTTCTGCCAAAAGGCCCGTCTTCTGAAATGTCTCAGGAGCATATAAATATAAAAATAAAGAAAACATACATAATTTTCCTCATGAGTCAAACAAACTGGAGACCCATGCACAATTTGGCTGGGTTCATGGGTTAGCAAAACGTCTCAGACCACAGTTTTGGACTGGCCCAGAGCAGGCACTGAGTTCAGTTCTGAATGTGGTTTTACAAGTGGTTTTATTGCAACCACAAACTGCATTGATTCAAAATATTTTGCTAGTTGTCAGGTTTTAGATGAATGTCTACATATTTCTGTGTTCCCAACTTCTAGGAATCTGGGATGTTAAGTAAAGGGATTGTTCATGTGAAAGAAGTGCTGCTTTCCAACTCCATATTTTATTACCATGTGGGAAAATGGCTGGTACAGCTTAAGAATCCCTTGTTTGCAAATCTAAAAGGCTCCAAAATCAAAAATTGTTCCCACGAGTGCTGAGATAACAAATTAAGGACACTGTTCTGTACACAGAGATTTATATTCTAAGATTAAGTTACATATTACTCAAATTGAAATTAATAGAAATAAAGCAGAATTGGGAGTCATGCCTCCCCCCACTCACCCTACAGTCAATGAGGAAACTCTCAGCATTCTTCCCTATTGGCTGTGCCAGCATGTCTTCAGAGACTTGCAATCCAACAATATATGTAGGTTTGCATGATTCCCTCCTTTGCATTAAAACATGCCTTACTTAATCTAGATTCATTTCACTTTGGAGTAGGCATGGGCAAACTTCAGCCCTCCAGGTGTTTTGGACTTCAACTCTCACAATTCCTAACAGCCTTAGGCCCTTTCCTTTTCCCCTTAGTTGCTTAAGGAAGGGGCCTGAGGCTGTCAGGAATTGTGAGAGGTTTAGTCCAAAACACCTGGAGGGCCGAAGTTTGCCTATACTTGTTTTGGAGGGAGTAAATTTATTGAAATCTTCTCAGTTGGCCTGCTGAAGAATGATCGACTGATGCAACAAAGAACAGATTTATTTATGTGGTCAAGGCATGGTACTTGTTTTGAAGGAAAACTATTGTAATGAGTTTTTTGAAATGCTATGTCTATGGCACTCTGGAAAATTCTTGAAATTTAGCTGTTTGGTTTAAATCTAGCACCACAAAGGAAAAGGAAAAAAACACACACACAAGCTGAGTTTCTGACAAAGTGTTGTTTTCTCATTTTTCTGAATATGGGTAAAAATGTGATGAGAATTCATTGGCCGAGTATTTGTATTAATGTTTAAGAACCTGGAGCCAATATATGCAGAGCACCTAACATGTTGCCCTTCAGATATGTTAGAATATAGGCCCATCTCTCTTCTAGTAGTCATAATGGTCGTGGGCAATGGAAGATATAGATCAACAATACTGTCTAAGATGATCATTTCTGCATTAATCTAGATTTCAATACAGATCATTACTGTACTGACCTAAAAGTTGACCTGCCATTCAGCAGAAGGTGGGAAGGGGCATACATTTATGCAACTGAGCTGGCCACTCCTTGTTTCAGCTAGATCTAGTTATCCTGACCAAGATAGATATGAAATAGCAGTTCCATTTAAATATTTGCTTATATATAAAGGATTTGAGATCTAGACAGATAGATGGACAGAACACAAATCACATGTCTGCCTGCCTGTCCATCTATCTATCTTAGTGAACACTGCCAGTCATGAAGATGATGGGAATTGCAGTCCAGCCATACCTGAAGGACCACATGTTTCCCTAGCCTGCCTGAGGCCCCTTCCACACAGCTGAATAAAATCCCACATTATCTGCTTTGAACAGTGAGGACTCAGATAACCCAGATCAAAGCAGATATTGTGGGATTTTCTGCCTTGTTGTTCTGGATTATATGGCTATGTGTAAGGGCCCAGAGAGGAAAGCTAAAATCCAGAGTTTTTTTAAATGATAGAATACAGAATTATACAATAGGCTAAACAAACCAATGAGCTTGAGATATATATGAAGTCAAAACACTGTGCAAGGGAAATTTATCTTGAAAGAAAGTTGAGGGACCATAACACTAGATCTGCCAGTGTGGTGGAAAGGGATGGAAAATTGGAAGACAAATTAGAAAATGGAACACTTCTCTTTAGGAGAAAGCATAATCCAGTGTCCTAGGCCTTGGCTAATGTCTGGGATTCCACCCCCGGAGTCTAACATTTCTGAGTACGCAGAGTTAACATCTCACCTCCCCTTGAACTGTGGAGTCCAGAAAAGGAGGGGAAGGAAGCATGCTCACTCCTACCAGAGGCTGGTTAAACCCACTCATCCAGGGTTTTCTCTCACAGTCTCCTTAGAGGGCAAGTGCCAGGCTGTCCCTACCTTCATCTGATGCCCTCACCTTCCAGCTGCAGGCAGCTTTCTTACTTATTATTCTGCTACTACACTTTGCAGCTTGCCTAAGAGTCTTCAGCTGCTCTTGGTGGAAACAGAGACCAAGACAAACACAGAAAGAGGGAAAGAGAAAGAAACACAATGCGGACCCTCATCATTCTTGCACTCCTGGCTGTCCTGATGATGGCAGCGCTCTGCTATGGTAGGTGATGTAGTAGTTATTTGTGTTTATAATCTACTCTTCTCACACAATGTGGCCATACCCTTATACCTGAGGTTTCACTAGCCTTCTCTACCATGTACATCATCAATGCTATCCTTTTGCTTTGAATGCAACTGGGTGCTTTGAATGCAATTTTCCTGCTTCTTGGCAGAGGGTTGGACTGGATAGCCCATGAGGTCTCTTCCAGCTCTATGATTCTAATATTCTAGTCCTATCCCTGTGCTCAGATTGAATTCTCTGGCTAGACCACTTTATGTTTTTTATCCAACCCAAGCCTTTTTGTTTATAATCCTTCACAACCCAGTTTTACCTTAATTCAAAATGCAAGGGATAGATGAATGTAGGTCAACTGTTTTACCAGAATATATTGCAATTTGTAAATACACCGTTGCCTTGTAAAATTTCTGGGGCAAGTGTTAAGGTGTCATGTTTTCTTTATGGGAATTGCACTCTGAGTTTTCGTTGCTAACCTGCTGAATAGTTTAAGCAGAAAGGATTATCTGAGGACTTTTCATCTGTTGTTGCTCCATAACCATCGGTGAAAACAACTTTTTCCTGTCCAGAATTCCCAACTTTTCTTTTTGAGGTTTTGGAGACTGTCAAGTGAGAATTTACAGGAGTGATGTGGAAATGTAGAGAAAGTGATTATTCAGAGTTAAGAAACAGTTTATTTGAAATCAAGCTGCCAGTTGTTGATTTCCTCACCTGCAATTCTTGAGGCATGTTCTGCTCTTCTGATGGTCTTCCTAAGTGCATTATTATTGTGGATATCTCTTAGATCATTGTCTCATCTCTTTTTGTGATGGAATGCCATAATCGATAGCAGTTACTTTATTGTTGCTTTTGAAAACTACGACTTCCAAAATCCCTTACTTAGCATTTTTCAGTGTGGATTTTGGGAACTGTAATAATAATAATGATAATAACAACAACAACAACAACAACAGTAGATTGTGATCACTGATTAGAGAGGGAAAATCTCAGGAAATGTTGAAGCCATAGGGAGGGGAAAGCTGTATTTTTCAGAAAAAATTAAAACTTCAGAAAAAACATTGAGCTCTTAGAGAAAACTGGCCATCTATACTTATGCACACTTTTAGGTTACATTGGCTTCAGTTGCAAAGCAAAACCATGTGTTCATACCTCTGAAAACAGTGAAACTTAAAATAACTTAACACTGATTACCAAAGCTCAAATGTTCTTCTGAATCCAATACCATGTCATAATCACAAGATCGTAATAGCCTCTGTCTCTTTCCCTATTTGACTGATGCACATGTTTAACAGTTTGATACTGTTATAAAAACCATGGCTCTTCAAAGGAACTGAGCCATGAATGAAAGGGCCCTATAAATAGAAATACATCAGAATGGGACTTCATAGCTAAGAATAAGATTGACAAGGAGCATCTGAATAAGAGTGTTGGAAAGGTTACTTCTTTGTTCTATAATGCACAAAAAGTACCATTTCCAGAGCTCTTCATCTGACTGATCACCTCTGATGCTGGTTCAAATCTGGGGAGCGGGGTGAGCTCCCATCTGTCAGTTTCAACTTCTCATGAGGGAACAGGAGAGAAGCCTCCCACAGGAGAGAAGCCTCCCACAGTAAAACATCTGGGTGTCCCCTGGGCAACGTCCTTGTAGACAGCCAATTCTCTCACATCAGAAGCGACTTGCAGTTTGTCAAGTTGTTCCTGACATGAAAAACCAAAACAAAAACCCTCTGGATTCTGAATTTTGGATGTGATCTTTGGAGACAGACTTTTGGCCTGACAGAACAAGATCATTCTGACACAGGTTACATTCTTACTCCTTTTTGTTGTATTAATAATGAACTAACACCATCATGTTTTCTGTTTCTCTTACAGAGTCTCATGAGAGTATTGAATCGCATGAATTAACAAGTAAGAAACAATGCAATATGCTGTCTGACTTACTACAATGCTTAAAATGCACATTATCACTTGTTCAAGAGACCCTACAGTGTTCTGCCATGCCACTTCATAAGCCTCAGTTCTTCTTGGATCCTCAACCAACTGTGGCAATAAAAAGCAGATCCAGGGAAAGTGATATTATTGGAATACATTTCCTAGGATCCAGATGCCAGCAAGGCCAGTAACTGCTGGCAAGAGGATACTAGGAGCGTTAGTCCAAAGAAATAAGTTTTCCAGGCTCTGATAAAAACCATTACCATGACCTACTTGTCTCTAGCCAATACATTTTGTTTCTGGCTTTTTACTTTTTATTTGTCATGGTTTACACCTATTCTGTCCTATCATCAGGTTTCAGTCTAGGAGTCCGATGTTTGCAGCCTACAGGCTCAAAGCATCTGTACAAAACTGATAAAAGGCTTGGCCCTTTAGTTTGGAAAATGCTGCTGTAAGAGAATAGACTAAGAACTGTTCAAGCATCTGTCAATGAAAGAGTGGGAGAACACAAGGGAAGTAACTCCTTGAGCATGGATAAATGGTTGATGTTGCCCAGAAAGGAACTTTCCAACTTCTGTTGGATTCACTTCCAAGATAGGAAGTGAATCCAACACTTCAGAAGTCCAGTCGTGTCCGACTCTTGGGGTTGGTGGTCATCTCATTTCTAAGCCGAAGAGCCGGCATTGTCTGTAGACACCTCCAAGGTCATGTAGCTGGCATGACTGCAAAGATAGTATTAGGCCATTAAAATAGTAGGAGTCAAAAGAGAAGGGAGAGTTGCTTCATTGTAACAACCATTACAAGAAGAGACTTCTTCTGGAACATGGCCATACAGCCTGGAAAACTCATAGCAGCCCAGACTGCAAAGTAACTCAGGGGAATGGAAAGCAAAGCAGTAAAGGCAGAAACTGAGCCATTATTCAAAACGTTGTAATACATTAAAAGTAGCATTGCTGAAGGATGCCTGAAAGAGCTCTGAAATAAAAATAATACACAATCTTGCCTTCAATATAGTAGTCTTCACTTCCCCCTTTCAAATCAGGAGCCCCCTTCAAGCTTAGTCCATAACATGAATTCCATTTCAAATGTCTGACTCAACATGCTCATCTTCCTTTGAACATGTAGGATCAAACATCTGGTATTTCCAGATGTGTCACTAAAGTTTCCAGAAAACTTGCCTAAATCCTTATTCTGGAAGGCAGGAATTTAGAGGAGTGGTGGAATATGTAAGAAGGCAGCAGGGCTATTAAAGAAAAGATAGCATCAGCAGGGTTTCCAAATACCTTGCAGGCACCAGATCTTGTCTGATCATTTAAGTAGGGTCATGCCTGGTTGGTACAGGGCTTAGAAAGGAGATTACTACAGAATACCAAGTGCTTTAGGGTACATCCAAAAGACGGCAATGGCAAATCTGAATAAACCTTGCCAAGAAAATCTTATGATAAGGTTGCTATGAATTGGAGATGACTTGAAGGCACATAATACCAGCAGGCGCGCCTATTCTGTCTCTTGCATAATACTTTTATTTATAACTGCCAGAAATTTCTTTGTATCTACTTTGTCTCATATTTCTGTTTTTTATTTAATAAAGAAGCCCAAAACTTGGCAAAAGAAAACATAATGAAATGCTTTCATGCCACCTTTAATTGGTGAGTGGCTTACTTGTGAGTTTTTACTCACCAGCACTTTAAGATGAATAAAGTAGGACATGAACCACCAAATTACCATCTCCCAAACATGATTATTAGAGTTAGTATAAAACATTTGAAGGCAACAGGTTGGTCACTGTTTTTCTTTCTGCGGTACTGGAGAGAGTCTTGGATTCTGGATTTTATTTCTTGAATGTGCTAAATACCAGAAATATTTCAATAAGTCACGAAACTCGGAGAGAGAAAAAAACAAGAACCAAAACAACCCAAATACTGGAGACATAGAGTTCTTGAAAAAGCAAAAACATAACACTTCTGTGTCTCCTGCCCAAATGAAAACTGATACAAATGTAAATTAAATGAAAGGAAAGCTTGGGACTTGAAGAAAAATATTTTGACCACAGAAAGTAACAGAAAAAAAGTTTTTAAGTCTATCGCCTACAAGATTCTAGGATAGCATAATTAAATAACTGATGTAGCCACAATTGTGTCGTATTAATCCATTCAGCTCAAAGAAAGGAATCCACGGACCAGATGCGACATTTCTAAGCTATTTCTGATTGAAATCTACAAACTAGAGCAGTGGTTCCCAACCTTTGGTCCTCCACTTGTTTTGGACTTCAAGTCCCAGAAATGCCAGCCAGCTTATCACCTATTAGGAATTGTGGGAGCTGAAGTCCAAAACACCTAGAGGACCAAAGGTTGGGAACCACTGAACTAGAGGAAGTTATAGCATTCCTGAAGTTATTGCATTGCAGCTCTCTTATAAGTCCAACAGTGAGGATGATTGGAAATTTCCTCCCTCCCACCCCAGAAGTCCCCAACTCTTGGACTAGAGAGGAACATGAGCCTTTGCTCAAGTATTGATATGATTTATTTACTAATTTATAAGATTCCAAGCAAGCTTGAAAAAAATTAGCGTTTTGCACTATGCCTGTAAGGATCCCCAGAATCCAGACATGGGAGCTGGAGTGCAAGAATAACTTTTGCAAACTTTGAAATCAAGACCTGGATTATACTGAACCATAGCATTCCTATGTTCTTCCATATTCTTTTTCTTAAGATGATGAAATTGGCTATAGCTTTCTATTGTGAACTGACCCCATGCTTTTGTCTCACTTCAAACAGAAAAGTGGTTGGTGACAGTGAATAGTTTTGTTTATTGGTTTACCTCCCAGATTGCCCTCTACATTACTTTCACATATGTAATGGCTGGTGGCTTCCATGCCAGTAGGGCAGTGAATCTGTTTTTGGTTTTTAGCCCAAACTTGAAAGGATCTGCTCAAAGTAATAAAAAGTACTCAACCTATTTTGTGAATAGTCAGCACCTTGAATAGTTCCTTTAAAGTTGATATCAAAGTCCAGAGCAGCTTCACCTCCTTCCTTATAACCTTCTTGTCAACCACACCTATATATTACCCTTCAACATACTTTGATAACAGTAAGGAGGTTGACACAATAACTAGAGACAGAATCCTTGCTGCTGCCTCATCTACCAGCAATGGATATGTTGTTGGCCCTGTCACTTGCCTACCCATATGACAATGCATAGGGCTCCTGATGGGCAGCCTGTGTGCATATGTAGACCTTTTCTCTACAGAGGCCTATGTTAATGCTACAATGCTTATGTTAACAGCTACCTTTTGGGGTTATAATTCCCAGCATCCTTCAGTCAGAAATGCTAGACTTCTTGGAGAACTCCACCACTAGATCCCATTATGCTTTAATCACAGTGATGGAGTTTGTTGTGGTGGGGAACAATTCCACACATCATGTGGGCAGGAAGATTATAGGATCTATAGTCCAAAAATTAGCTTTTATAATTCTTGTCAATGCAAGCTCAGAAACATGCCTAGTAGTATATGTGATGTTTGGACAAGGGCAGCACTGTGGTCTTCTCATGAAAGTCTCTCCACATAGTTAAGGAGCAATTAGGTTATAGTAACATTCATGTAGAGCTGGAGGTCTTTGGCTACCATGCTAAAGGTAAAGACTTCCCTTTGACATTAAGTCTAATTGATCCAACTGGGGGGGGGGGGGGTGCTCATCTCCATTTCTAAGCCGAAGAGCTGCCATTGTCCATAGACAAGTCCAAGGTCATGTGGTCGGCATGACTGCATGGAGCGCCATTACGTTCCCACCAGAGCAGTACCTATTGATCTATTCACATTTGCATGTTTTTGAAGTGCTAGGTTGGTTGGTGGTAACAGCAGGAGCTCACCCCACTCCCTGGATTCAAACCACCGACCTTTTGGTCAATAACCTTTTGGTCAGCAAGGAGCCCGCTGTGCCACTGGGCTCCTTGGCTACCATGAGATCAGGATATTAGACAAGATAGGCCTTTTGTAGTGGTGTTCATGTAGAGCTGGTGGTCTTTGGCTACCATGAGATCAGGATACTAGACAAGATAGATTTTTTGTATGATTCAGCATGGCTCTCCTTATAACCTCATGTAACAGACTTTATACTACATTTGCTGTTTTTACTGTCATTTGGAAGCACATATAGAAAAGCTGGGAAGGAAAGAGGGTATGAGCGTTATTCCATTCATAACAAAAGAGCACTAATGTAGAGAGAAGACTAATGGTATTGGCTAGCATGACTGTGAAGAGCAATCAAGTGATTGAAACTAATGTATCGATATTTTATTTTTGCATAAATTTATTGACTATAAGGTTAACTAAGTAATAATTGCTGCTGTTTCTTTCTAGGTCCTTTCATTAACAGAAGGCATGCCAGCATTTTCATGAGAACTCCAACTGAGAACAGGAGGAATCCTTATCTGCATGAAAGGTATTTCGCCTTTCCATTGTAAATGTTTAGTATGTTATTATGGGTGAGTGGAGGTAAGGGCCACTCCTCTTTTACTCATTCATCATCTGTCTCTAATTTAAAAAGCAATTTGTACACCAGGTTGCTGTGAGTTTTCCGGGCTGTATGGCCATGTTCCAGAAGCATTCTCTCCTGACGTTTCACCTGCATCTATGGCAGGTATCCTCAGAGGTGCAAGGTCTTCTTATACCTCTGAGGATGCCTGCCATAGATGAGGGCAAAACGTCAGGAGAGAATGCTTCTGGAACATGGCCATACAGCCCAGAAAACTCACAGCAACCCAGTGATTCCAGCCATGGAAGCCTGTGACAACAGAATTTAAACACCTTTTGAATTATATGGGCATAATCTCGACACAGCTCTAAAACCCCATTTTCTCCAACCTCTGTAGCTGCATTTCTCCTCTCCTTATTAAATCTGTCCCTAAATTGCATCTAAGCAATCCAATTAAGATCTTTGCTTTCTTTTAAAATGATATCTCTTTAAGGAAAGCTTCTAAAGACTCTGTGCATAGTTAGCATATTCTTTCTGAACTATCATGAGTCTGGGTACTGGAAAATACCCAGAGGATAATCTAATATTCCTCAGAGGAGACATTTGTGTGAAATAGCTGCCAGATATTTGAAGAAAAATGCCAAATTCCCACTTTGCAAAGATTTTGCACATATACAACATAAACAGAACACAAAACCATTTGTTTAATGTATTTCTTGGACACCAACAGAAATGTTCAACAAGAAACAAACTATAATTATTGCCTTTTTTCCCTCCCTGTTTCTCTCATCTTCTCCTCTCACTTGCATGGACAGAATCAGAGGCCGTAACAAGAGCACCCAGGAGCGCCAGAGGGAGACCTGTGAAGATTACTATCCCTGTGACACTTATGCTATGCGCTTTGGGTATGCCGCTGCCTACAAGCGCTTTTTTGGGCAAAGAAGGGGCAAGTAAGAAAGATCAGGAATCCAAATTCCCAGTGCCTGGCGCCTGGAATCTTAATCTACAGAGAGAGTGACATCTCTAAAATGTATTGTTGCTTGTTAACTGTATGTTATTCCACCTGCTTCTTCATTCTTCTGTAACCATTGAGTCCTAGATATCGTTTCAGTTTGCACAATGCTGATGTAGTGGTGGCTGAGCGGGGAAGGATGTGGGTTTTTATTACAAAATAAATGGCTGGTTTGATACTGTTTCTTCATAACTCCAGAGTTTTCTTTTGGGTCACTCCCAAACTGGCAATTTGTATGTATACATGCACATAAGGTAAAGGTAAAGGTTTCCCCTGACATTAAATCTAGTCGTGTCTGACTCTGGGGGGTGGTGTTCATCTCCATTTCTAGGCCAAAGAGTCAGTGTTGTCCGTAGACACCTCCAACGTCATGTGGACAGCATGACTGCATGTAGCAATGTTACCTTCCTGCAGAAGCGGTACCTATTGGTGTACTCAAATGTTCATGTTTTTGAACTGCTAGGTTGGCAGGAGCTAGGACTAACAGCGGGAGCTCACCCCGCTCCCTGGATTCGAATTGCCAACCTTTCAGTCAGCAAGTTCAGCAGCTCAGTGGTTTAACCCATTACACCACCATGGGACATACATGCACATACCAGATCAGAAAAATCTCATTGATTTCAGTGGGACTTTTCTAAATAGGGCTGTGTCAGGATCCAACTCCATGAACTATATTTACTTTTATTTGCCAGTTGTTTGGTCCATTTAGCTGGTTTGGCAAGGTGTTAAAATAACAATGACAAGTTCAAATGGTGGACAAGTAGCTTATGAAGCAATATAACTTAGATGTTGGATAGAGTCATATTTTCATTGAACAACAGACGGAATAGTGGCACTGCGCATTACTTATCACTGCACACATGCTATAAAATAGTAATTGGATGAGTATTTGGGTATTCACACAGTGTCTATCTTACAAATAATTATACAAGTGTTGAAAGATGGATGGGGATGGAAGACCACCCATTTAGTCTATGTACTCCTGAGAACACAAGATTGTTTTCCACTATTGTATCATCCAGATACCCATAATTCCTGATTTCTGTTAGTCTTTCAAACTCATCTCCCATTTTCGATGAAGAACATTGAAGCATAATTTTGTGAAGTTTTCAGGCTCTCAACACTATTACATTTGGTTAATAATGATACTGGTGATACTAATATTACCGCATTACTATTACTGATGCCACGTTAGAGGTATAGCAACAACCATAACACCTCAAAGGAGCTTAAACCATGCTTCTCATCTGCCATCTTTGCCATGATTCTCTAAGAAAAGTTAGGATGACAGTGTAATTAAGTTAACATTACCTAGTGATCCAAGGCAAGATGAACTCATACCTTTCTAGCTCTAATCTAACAGTGCAGAACACAGAATATCAGAAAACTCCTGTTTTTGGGTGTCTAATATGACAGGGGCATTCATTCAAATGCAAATTGTTTTCCTTCAGAGGAACATTCCAATCACCCATATATGGAAATGGCCTCTCTAAACCACATCTTTTTATATAAATTAAGGCTTTGTCTATACTAGGCATGGGCAAACTTCGTCCCTCCAGGTGTTTTGGATTTCAACTCCCACAATTCCGAACAGCCTACTGGCTGTTAGGAATTGTGGGAGTTAAAGTCCAAAACACCTAGAGGGACGAAGTTTGCCCATGCCTGGTCTACATTGATTAAAAATATCATACTGACTTGATCCGCAATGATTTGCTTGCAGTGTGTTTCATTGAGATTGTATTTGTTTAAAATAAACAACAACTTTGCAGTAGTATTTAATTTTGAGGGTATTAAAAAAATCTGGATTTTTAGGCATACAGTCAGTTTTCCAGGTGGCATTGCTTCATTGTAACATTGGGAGAAGACTCAGATGTGAGTGGAACTGTTTGGTGAGAGCTGAACATTCCTGCCAGAAAGTGTTTTTTGAATTTTAAAAAAAGGTTTGCATGTGTGGATACTTGAATATCAGTATATCAGCATTAGCACACTTCTGCATAACAGAAAATAAATTTATTTGCATGCATGATGGAAAAAATAAAATTTGACTATCAATGGCCATGCGGCCAAAAAAAAAAGACAAAGGATTGAAATCATATAATCATAGAATCCTAGAGTTGGGGCATCCAGTCCAACCCCCTGTCAAGAAGCAGGAAAATCGCATTCAAAGCACCCCCGACAGATGGCCATCCAGTCTCTGTTTAAAAGCCTCCAAAGAAGGAGTCTCCATCACACAATGAGGCAGGGGGTTCCACTGCTGAACAGTTCTCACAGTTAGAAAGTTCTTCCTCATGTTCAGATGGAACCTCCTTTCCTGTAGTTTGAAGCCATTGTTCCACATTCCACGGCAGCAAAAAACAAGCTTGCTCCCTTCTCTTTTTGAACATACATATTTATACATGGCCCTCATGTCTTCTCTCAGCCTTCTCTTCTGCAGGCTAAACATGGCCAGATCTTTAAATTGCTCCTCATAGGGCTTGTTCTCCAGAACTTTGATCATTTTAGTCAGTGTAGACAAACCCTTATTTCATTGATGGTATTGGAGAACTTCAATAAGCACAAAATCTTCTGCATCTCTGTGGCAACCATACATTATCAAAACATCATGCGTGATCCCTCAAAATTCAACAGGTTTGTTTTGCTTTCTGGCCACGTGGCAGTGCTAAATGTCAAGCCAAATATTCCAAATGAGGGGGCTTGTTAGAAGTAAAAAAGGAGCAAGTTCTAAAAAAGGAAATTGTGGAAGATGCCCGAAGGTTGATAACGTTTTTTTGGTTGTCTAAGTTGCAGTCTCCAGTTTCAAGTAAAGAAGTAAAAAAAATACAAATGAGGACTTATTTTGGAAAATAGGCAGTTCCTGAGTTACAAACATCTGATATATCTCTGACGCATTGTTCAGAACTGGGGTGAGACAGCAAGAAGTGAGAGAAATTTACTCATCAGAAGTGAAATTTATTCACTTCTGAAAGAGTTATCATGGGGAAAATGTGTATCCACTGAAGCTTTATCATTAATCCTTGTTTCCACAACAAGCCAATTTTTTCAAAATGCAATTATCACAGGGACAGAAAGTGAGGTGAAATCTTATGAACAGCAGCACAGACAGCAAAATAAACACCACAGGGGTGTTACTCCTACCCTATGCTATCCAAAGCTTATCTATCTATCTATCTATCTATCTATCTATCTATCTATCTATCTTTGGATGGAGTTACACTTTAAAAATGTTCCTGTTTCAACGTACGTACAAATTCAGCTTAACAACAAACCAACAGAACTTCATAACTTGCAGACTGCCTGCATTAAGTATTATAAGATACTCTTTGGCAAGCCTGTATAAAGATCAGCTTTACTATTCTATTAGGCAATAAATAGATCACTAAATCTGTCCACTGAGTGTTTTTCTCTGAAATTATGGTCAAAAATTCAGATAAATCACGACATTCATAGTCAACATCATTTTTAGGCTGGGACCAACAAACTGAAGGCCCATTAGGATGAACTGAAACTGGGCAATTATATATACTAATGCATAAGTCAACCATATACATGTGTGTGTGTGTGTGTGTGTGTGTGTGTGTGTGTGTGTGTGTTGAGGGCAGGTATGGGGGCGAATTGTGGATTTTGATATGAGGACCATTTCACGGAGGGGGAAAGCCTCAGTGTTGCTTCGTGAGAGCCAGCTTTTTCCTGACTCCTGCTGTCCAGTCATTCATAAAGGCCAGAAATGAGGCAGAGAGACTAGAGGAGGCCAATGCTTTTTTAGGTTCTCCTGGAATTGACTAAGCTCTTAGTTTCATTACTCTATTCAGATTCATTTTTAAACATCAGAATTAAGGTACCGTATGTTGCTCTCATTAATCCATGGATAAGTCAACTGAAGCTTTTGGGATTTTTTAACTAAAATTTCTAGACCTATACAGAAGTGTGTGTGTGTGTGTGTGTGTGTGTGGCTATTTGAAGAAGAGAGAAAGGAATATACATAGGTTGATGTGGTGAGAGAAGAGCGCATGTGTGAGCCTACAGTGAGGAGTGGTGGAAGACAGATGGATCTTCCACCCCAAAAGTTAGTATGTTGAATTATTTTATAGATACGCTGCAATAAATATCTTAGACTGCCTCCATGTACATGTGTTCCAACAAGTAATAGTACATTTTAGGTTAAAAATTAGTTTCCAATACCTACCACTAATACATGCTAATCTGTGAAGCCATCTTTGTGCTCTTGTGACTGCCAGCCCAAACTAGGATGTTCCAGTGACTGAAAGCTCTCAAGATATAGAGCTATACTGTGAAAAGTTATGGCCCTGCTTCCAAAACCACAAATATTTGGAAATATCCAGGTGAACCTGGTCTAAGAGGCTTAACTTTGCTTCCAACTCAAGCCAAATCAAAAAACAACATTAACCTCCCAAACAGTGAGCAGGCCACCCACGAATCCACCAGTTCGCATGAACATAGCATACCCATTTGGTGTGTTTGTCAACACCAAAGAAATGAGCACATCCATGAAGCTGGTGCCACTCTTAAGTGATTAAGTCAATATATTTTCAGTCCATGACTGACCACAGCAATTTGGGTACCTTCCTTTAAATGTGGTGATGTGAAACACACACAGAAGCCTTTTACATTTGTGAAATATGTGCAATGTCAATTTCAGCTTATGTAGGTCCCTTTGCAAATAACGGAAAACATAGTGGTGACACGAACAGACACAAACCACCCAAGGTTGTGTGCTATGAAATTGTTACTATACTGTACTCATGCACTCTGATGCACGTTAAGCATAGAAAGCCTTGTATAAGAGAAATGTTGGCACAATATAAGAAGACATTTGAAAGTCCTGTATTACGGCAACATAGTGAACTCTTGAGTGATGCCCAGTTCTGCTCCTATAGGATATGTATGATCTCCAAGGTTTCTGAAAGTTTTTAAATGCTCCTTCTTATCATGCAAGTGCACAAATGCCACATATTTCCCTATGAAGGCCAAGTGCCAAGTTCTATAAACACATTCTCTCACAGCTATTGCAACAGGAAGACTACCGTATATACTCCTGTATAGATCTAGAACAGTGGTTCCTAATATTTTTTTGACCAGGGACCACTCTCAAACCTAAGTACCAAAAAGGTTATGAATCCGTTTTTGGTCAACTTTAGATTCAGTTTGATTATTTGGGGTGCTGATTTGGAAAATTGCATTGGATAGGCCACATCTGAGGCCACAGACCATATATTAGTTCTTGCAGACCACTGCTGGTTCACAGACCACAGGTTGGGAGCCACTGATCTAGTGGTTTTAGCCTAAATATATATCTCCAAAACCTGAACTGATTTATTTACAGGTCAGTGTGAGTATTGTACTTTAACTTTTATCAAGTAAGGAACCATCCCCTTTTCTGAGTACGGTTAGAAAAGACAAAAGTTTACTCCACCCCAGAAAAACTTAAAAGAAATCACTTCTCTTTTCTCTCATTCCTTTGGGGGAAGTACCAAAGAGCCTCCAACACCTTTTTTCCCCACCCAGGCATTGAAAAAGGCCAGAAGCAGTGCTATGGCAGAAAGAGAGGGTTGGTGCATCTTTTAGGTTCTCCTGGGATAGACTCGCACCTTTCATGACTCAAGTTAGAGAAGGGTGTGGTTTCTTTTTTGGTAAGAATTAATAACATACCTTTACTTTTTTAAAAAGAGGAATAATTCCCTTCTATGACAAGTTGTAAAATGCCTTTTTAATGCTTGGGTGGGAAAACAGCACCAATGGAAATGGCCAGAGACAACTGATCTTTGGAAGTGGCACTGGTGCATTCCCCTCTCTGCAGAATGAGCCTCAAATTAACTATGGATCATATCAGAATCAATAATTTTGGCCCCAAAACATGTCCTTGAATTATAAATGGGGTCAACTTATACATGAATATATACAACAGAATTTTTGCACTCCTTAATCAACTCCATACTAATTTTAGGAGTTCAGCATGTATTGAATTCTGTAAATATCCCAATACTATATGCATGCAAGCCAATTCACTTGTAGAAAGATTCGATCCAATTTTGTCATCTAGGCACACAACCTGCCCTAGATATCCACTGCTTCAAGCAAAAACAAGATGGTGCACTCCCTCCATACTATTTATCAAAAAAGACTGAACTCCAGATATGCTGGACTACAAGTTCCATCACACTTTGCCTCCTTAACCATGGAGGTCATCACACTGAAGAAGACTGAACTAAACAAGGCAATAGACAAGTTTTCCTTATGTATATGACAGGGGATGGACATATTGTTCTGTTACTGAGGGCATAAACAATCCATCTTCCCTTGAAGAGATGTGTACGATTACACTGCTGGCCTTCAATGATTTGCTAAGCAAACTCCTCCAAAGTAACTAAAGACTACAGGGGCCAAAAAAGGGCAGCTTACAGTGTCATGTTATTATTAAGGTATTGCACTCCAATGTTAACATTCAAGCATTTCCCAGAAAATGAGAGGGAAAAAAACCCTCATGTCATTTTTTAAGAAACATAATGTCTCCTTGGCTATGCATTTATTTCAAAGTCCAAAGAGCAAAAGGGGAAAAACACTTTGCCATTATATGATATGCACAATGTTTCAGAAAAAAGTCACTCCCAAAAGTTTAGCAGGGAGAGAAGATAAAGGGACTTAAGCCAACCTGTTCAACAAATAACATTGGAAATATACAAACTATTCCAAAACAACAAAATAAGTAAAAATCAGTCAGTCATGGGGGAAAGATGGCTAGTTTCTAAATTATAGTGAGTCACTCGGTTCTCTGGTCCTTGGTTCAGTTCAGAGCCCATATTCACTTTTTTCTCACTAATGGAGCCCTTTGTGCACTGATAATGATGGTCCAGGGCAGGCTCCTGTCTCACAATAAGAACAGTGACAGACCATATGTTTCCAGGCAGAGCTGGCACATTAGATGCAGCTGAATACAAGAGTACCCATGTGTTCTACTTATATTACAGATTATAATGGTTTTCTGTTTGAAAACGCTCCAGAGGACAGTCTTCTGTTCCTAATGCTGATCAGGAGGAATGTGTTTTAAACAGAAAGAACCAAAAGTTGGGATTTTGTCCAGCATAAATAGGAGTATAGTGTCTAGATCCAGGGAAGTCATGCTACCCCTCTATTCTGCCTTGGTCAGACCACACCTGGAAAACTGTGTCCAGTTCTGGGCATCACAATTGAAGGGAGATGTTGACAAGCTGGAATGTGTCCAGAGGAGGGCAACTAAAATGATCAAGGGTCTGGAGAACAAGCCCTATGAGAAGCGGCTTAAAGAGCTGGGCATGTTTAGCCTGCAGAAGAGACAGTTGCGAGGAGACATGATGAGGTCCATGTATAAATATGTGAGGGGAAGTCATAGGGAGGATGGAGCAAGCTTGTTTTTTGTTGTCTTGGAGACTATGACATGGAACAATTGCTTCAAACTACAGGAAAGGAGATTCCACCTGAACATGAGAAAGAACTTCCTAACTGTGAGAGCTGTTCGCAGTGGAACTCTCTGCCCCAGAGTGTGGTGAAGCCTCCTTCTTTGGGGGCTTTTAATCAGAGGCTGAATGGTCATCTGTTGGGGGTACTTTGGATGTGATTTTCTTGCTTCTTGGCAGGGGATTGGACTGGATGGCCCACGAGGTCTCTTCCAACTCTATGATTCTAAGTTGGCCTCCACATTCAGGACTGGACTAGGAAGCACACAAGTTATATGGGCCACAGCCTTTGTCACTTTAGTGGTGAGATCTATTTTTTACTCAAAGATTATCATTATTTCTAGCATAGCATTTCTACATATAAACAAACATATGGAAATGCTATACATATCCACATCATCTCTGACCTTTTATCTGGATGATGCATATGTAACATATGCAGAGGCAGTCCTAGGTAATTTTCAACGGTAAGCAAACATTATTTTGGCAACACCCCCCCCCCCCCAAACCAACCACTGATATATATTTTCTGTTCATTGTGGGAGTTCTGTGTGCCATATTTGGTTCAATTCCATCATTGGTGGAATTCAGAATGCTCTTTGATTGTAGGTGAACTATACATCCCAGTAACTACAACTTGCATATGTCAAGGTCTATTTTTCCCCAAGAGCGCCTCAAGAGCGCCCCTGAGCAAAATAAACTATACTGCAAATGCTTACTTTGCGTAATGTGTTGAACCGCCCCTGAACATATGGAAGAGTGGAGACATCACATTGGCAATGAAGATCCACATAGTTAAAGCAATAGTATTCCCCGTAGTAACCTACGGATGTGAGAGCTGGACCATAAGGAAGACTGAGTGAAGGAAGATAGATGCTTTTGACCTGTGGTGTTGGAGGAAAATTCTGAGAGTGCCTTGGACCGTGAGAAGATCCAACCAGTCCATACTTCAGGAAATAAAGCTCGACTGATCATTGGAGGGAAGGATATTAGAGGCAAAGATTAAGTACTTTGTCCACATCATGAGAAGACAGGAAAGCTTAGAGAAGACAATGATGCTTGGGAACATGGAAGGAAGGAAAAAGGAAGAGGGGCTGACCAAGGGCAAGATTGATGGATGGCATCCTTTAATTGATTCTGAATGAGCTGGGGGTGGTGACGTCTGAATGAGCTGGGGGTGGTGACGTCTGACAGGGAGCTCTGGCGTGGGCTGGTCCATGAGGTCACAAAGTGTCGGAAGCGACTGAACGAATGAACAACAACAACAAGCTCTTTTAAGTACTGTGCAACTATGGTGCCATTGCTGTTGTCTCTTAATGATCTTCCACCCGTGTCAAAGCCCCTCATTACAGCAACCCAAGAACTTCCATATTAAACTATGGAAACCTTCCCCTTCAAACAATTCTTTCCAATGCAACTTGAAAGTGATTCTCTTTTCCTGAAGGGCTGACAATGTGAACAGACATTTTAGCACATACAGCATGACTGAATCTGCAAAAGACTGCAAGAGAACAGTTTCATTTGCTTTGGGAAGTTTGCTTTGTTTTAGCCTGCAGGCTGCCAGTTGGCCTCCCCGTCTTGAAATATTGCATCAGATGGCTTTTGTTGTCCGGACAAATGAGCTTGCAATGGCCTGGAGATGCTGAGTTGATACAAAATTAAAGAAAAAATGTTTCAAGAATTCAGATTGTGGTCTAACTGTTACTAATTTTTAGGAGGTGGAAATCATCTGCAGAATAGTAATCTTTTATGTATTCAACATCAGTAATTGCTAAAATTCATCAGATGTCGTCATGAACAAATGTGTAAATAAGAATATTATAACGTAAGTATAACTTAATTTGGAGCACAGGGCTGGCAACTGCACACCAGTTTTGCTTGCCACATCAAACAGGGGTTATTTGATTATTATATATCAAAGAAGAAATATAGTTTCATTTTTCTGGAATGCAAATTTCAAAGATCGTATAAGGTCATTTTTGAATGTATTGTTGAAGGCTTTAATGGCCATAATCACTGTTGTTGTAGGTTTTCCAGGCTATATGGCCATGTTCTAGAAGAATTCTCTCCTGACTTTTAGCCTGCATCTATAGCAGGCATCCTCAGAGGACACAACCTCTGAGGATGCCTGCCATAGAGGCAGGCAAAATGTCAGGAGAGAATTGGGTTGTTGCAGGTTTTTCGGGCTATATGGCCATGTTTTAGAAGCATTATCTCCTGATGTTTTACCTAGATCTATGGCAGGCATCCTCAGAAGACACAACCTCTGAGGATGCCTGCCATAGATGGAGAGATTACGTCAGGAGAGAATGCTTCTAGAACATGGCCATATAGCCCAAAAAACCTGCAACAACCCAGTTTCTGAATGTTGTGTGGATTAACACGAAGGAGCAAAAATAACAAAAATATAATCCAAATGAGGCCCGAATTGCTTCTGCCAGTTCTTTTAATAAACAGGGATGTAGTTCATCTGGCTCTGGAGACTTGAATTAATTTTTAGTCATATATTCATAATTACTTATTTATTCTGTACTGCATTGGGATTATCTGCTCCATTTCCCCCAGGTGAAGCACTGTTTTTTTTTTTTTTTTGGAAAGTCTAGAATGTGTACCTGATTAACCTTGGCTTTTCCTTTCCACAGTATAAGAAACTCCAGGGGAATTCAATCAGGGCCCTTCCACATAGCTGAAGAGAATACCACATTTTCTACTTTGAAATGGAATATATGGCAGTGCCAGTTCAAAGCAGATATTGTGGGTTTTCCTGCCTAGATATTCTGGGTTACATGGCTGTGTGGACGGACCCTCATTCTCACCTAAAGATCCTGCCACTAGCTTCCAATTATATGTATACCATACACTCTTGAGCTCAGCATGGTACTGATCTGGAGCTCAGCATGGTACTGATCTCCTTCTGCTACTATCGATGGCATCCAGATCAGCCCTCTCAATTGGTTGGAAAATTATGCTAAATATGGCCTTGCCTCAGGCAGGAACAAGATGGGAATCTCTATAAATCAGGTAGGGACATCCTCCAAAAGTAAGCCTCACAGAAATGCATTTGTCTGTTTTGAGGAGGTTCTCTTGAGTCATGCATCACAACTTACCACATTTCATAATATCCCCAGTCTCTTGTGTTACTCAGAAAGTTAGATGGCATGCTGTGGGCAGAAGGGGGAGGCATGGCTTTAGAATCTGAATGCTGCCCAATGGTTTGGCTGGGGGTACATAGTCCTTCTGATCTCTTACCTAACTATTGTTCTCTTATCAGTCATTCCTTACAAACTACTGTTTGTGCTAGATAAGAATTTCACAAATCAAGAAATGGAGAAGGTTGGAATGTATCAGAAAACGTGAAAAAACAATGAAGGTCAACATCTTTGAATGACCTTTTTGTAGACCAATTCACATGACTGTGTTATTTCCTCAGTGGTTTCAGCATTTAGAATTTTTATATGCTTCCACATGAGCCCAGCTTGCATTTGAATATCCTGAAATATCTTTTGAGAATTCGATGAACAATTGATGCAGCAATTCTTAAGCCAGATAAGTAAGGAAACATCCAAAAACTTAAAATAATTTGGAAAAAATGAGCCAGCGTTGGCTGTAAAATTAGCCACGCAGATCAACCCTAAGCCATCATCATTCCAGGCTGTATCACCATGTTCCAGAAGCATTTCCTCTTGATGTTTTGCCCACAACTATGGCAGGCATTCTCAGAGGTTGTGAAGTCTGTTAGAAACTAGGCAAGTGAGGTTTAAATATCTGTGTAATAATGTCCAAGGTGGGAGAAAGAACTCTTGTCTGCTTGAGGCAAATGTGAATGTTGCAATTGGCCACCTTGATTAGCATTTAATTGCCTTGTAGCTTCAAAACCTGTCTGGTTGCTGCCTGGAAGGATCTTTTGTTGGGAGATGTTAGCTGGCCCTGATTGACTCCTCTCTGGAATTCCCCCTTTTTTGAGTGTTGCTCTTTATTTACTGTCCTGGTTTTAGAGTTTTTTTTAATATTGGTAGCCAGATTTTGTTCACTTTCATGGTTTTCTCCTTTCTGTTGAAACTGTCCAAATGCTTGTGGATTTCAGTGGCTTCTCTGTGTAGTCTGACATGGTAGTTGTGCATGCTGTTGGTAAAAAGACAACTAGGTTGCTATGAGTTCTAAGGCAAACCCATGGATCAGTATTTGGATATGTGGTTACCACAGATAAAATAAGCATCATGTCATCGAAAAACGTAAAGGCAAGGGTGAGGGATACTGACTATCCAGAGATTAAGGAATTACTCTTTCCATCATATGTGTTAATGACCAGGCTGGCAAAAGCTGCTAGTGAATGGAGTTCAACAATAACTAGAGATCCAATTGGCAACATTTTGTGTGTATAACAGCCAGATATTTGACCTAATTGCAAAAGTTTCTTTGAACAAGATTTTGGAGGAGGAAAAATAAGCTTCACCCAGCACACATATTTAAGCATTGAGGTCAAGATATGCACATTACCGAGCTTGATAACCCCTGTTATCAGGGTTAATCTAGAGAAAACAAAGGGCCCTTCCACACAGCCCTATAGCCCAGAATATCAAGGCAGAAAATCCCACAATATCTGCTTTGAACTGGGTTATCTGAGTCCACACTCAGATAATGTGGGATTTCCTGCCTTGATATTCTGGGATATAGGGCTGTGTGGAAGGGCCTGAGATTCCTGCTAGAAAGGTTTGCAATTGGTTATACCCATGTTATTGCAGATTTCTGCATTTCCAACATGCTTCATGTTGGTTCTGATGGCTACCACAGTTGTCAAAATAAAAAACCAGCACTTGATGCTGATACAACCTCTTATTTTTGTACTCGGAGGGTAAAATTGTTCCACATCAATAGTTGCTTAATCTACGTAGCAGCTGTTTCAGATCTTCACAATGGTCATCTATACTCCTGCAGCTGTAGCATCTGTTGCAGTGCAGTTAACTAGATGATGGATCCCAGGAGTGAGAGTGAAAAGACTGAACCCATCTGTTATTGTATATCCTTTTAATATCTGACCGTTTCAAAACTCTTTGGATCTACAATTGTGTTTTTTTCTCTCTCAACCCAGTTGGAAATGAGGCTTTCTCCCCTCCTCAGTGAGATGTTTGTCACTGAGCTGTTTTCTTTGCAAGGAGTTTGCAAGAGTCCTCACAGCCCTTTGGGAATGCCAGAAGCTCCTCTGGCCTATGGCAGATGTGCATATGGCTGCCAGAACCAGATGTCTTTTGACCCAAATGGAAAGTTTTGAACTGGAACCAGGACAGAAGAATGGCAGAGTGTCAGGGACTCCCTGGCCTGGGGCCTGCTCTAGTTAGTGATAGCATATATAAGTTGCGGCTGAAAGGCAAACGCTCCTGAGAAACATCCGCATCTTCAGGACAAGTTAGAGACACCAAAAGCATTTTCTAAGTACAGGAGAAGATGGAGAACCTTTTTATGGTGCTGTTGTTTGCCGTGGTCCTCCTGACAGCCCCCTGCTGTTGCGAAGCAGGTAAGACTATTCCAGGTAGGAGCAATCTCTGCCAGAGAAACTAATGAATTACCAGTGAAATGTAGTTACCTGCAGTGAACTGTTGTTGGATAACAACGTTGCATTAAAGTTACATGTTAAAATAATATAACAAGTGGGGACAAAGACAGTCTATTGGAACAAGCAATGATTTTTTATACGATTTGAAGACACCTGGAGAGCATTTTGATAGGAATATTCCAATCGTAATGCCATTTTTCTGTTACTTTTCATACCTTCTTTCAACAAGTGACAAAGGGCCCTTCCAGACAGGCCCTATATCCCAGGATCTGATCTGGGATTTTCTGCTTTAAACCAGATTCTATGAGTCCCCACTGCCAGATAATCTGGGATAAATGGATAATTGAGATACAGGGCCTGTCTGGAAGGGCCCAAAGGCTGGATCTACACTGCCCTATATCCCAGGATCTGATTCCAGATTATCAGTTCATCCCAGATTATCTTGCAGTGTAGATTTGGGATGAATCTACATTGTGCTATTTTCTAGGATCTGATCCCAGATTATCTGTTTTGAACTGAATTATATGAGTATATGCTGCCAGACGATGTGGGATAAGCAAATAATTTGGATTCAGATACTGAGATACAGGGCAACATGGAAGGGTCCTAAGACTGGATCTATACTGCTCTATATCCCAAGATCTGATCCTAGATTATCTGATTATCTCAAATTATTTGACAGTGTAGACTCATATAATCCAGTTCAGAGGGCAATCTGAGATCAGATCCTGGGATATTGTGCAGTGTGGATCCAACCTCTGTGAGAGAATAAAACTTTGTGAGGAGTTGGAATGTTTAGCTTTGAGCTCTTCCCATTCACTAAAGTGTGGGGTTCTTGCCTTAGCCTTTCATATTTTATAGGTCCCCATCCTGCCAGATGACCTCCTCACACACAGATACTTTTAGGGGCAGGACAAGTAGCATCACCCAGGCCCCATAACTTCTGCATAGCCACGGACAAAGAAGACTTAGTTTTTTGTTTAATAAACAGAATCATAGTCATTTAACTCATTGTAAACTAGAATGCATAAAAGTTACTTTTTGGATCTACAATTTCCAAAATCCCCTAGGCAACAAAGAATATTCTGCTGGAATCCAAAATAGGACACATAAAATTAGCATCATCAACAAGAAGGTTTTAAAGATCATGTCATAGTATGCTGTGGTTTCAGCTTTCAATATGTTTTAATTCATTTTAATGGATTTTATCTGTAATTCTTTTTAATACCATTGATATTTAATTTTCTTTAATGTCTGTATATTTGTGGATTTTAAATTGCATTGAACTGCTTTGAATGTAACCTGCTTTGAGTTTCCTTGGTGAAGAGAAAAAGTGGAGAATAAATAAACATAATCATAACAGAATAATAATTTAAACATGGCTACATTGTTTCTACCAGGAGCCTGGATATATACACATAATTGGTGGTGTCTAACTTGTGGCCCTCCAGGTGTTTCGGACGTCAGCTCCCAGAACTCCTGGCCATTGGACAAGCTGGCCAGGGCTCCTGGGAGTTTGACACTTCTGCTCAACTCTTCCAATTTGGCCAGTTCAATTTGGGACAGTTCTGTTTATTCTTCCAGTATGCCAGGGACAAGTCCATTTCTTCAAACAATCTTTCGGTAATGTATTGTCGAAGGCTTTCATGGCTGGAATCACTGGGTTGTTGAAGGTTTTTTCGGGCTGTATGGCCATGGTCTAGAGGCATTCTCTCCTGACATCAGGAGTGAATGCCTCTAGACCATGGCCATACAGCCCGAAAAAACCTACAACAACCCAATCTTTTGTAATACAGAAACATGTCTGAGGTTTTACTTCCTCATTTTAAATTGAATTATGGGCAAAAATAGAAAATGTTGAATAAGCAGAAATGCCAAAAAGGTTTAGCTAGTCCACTTTCTCTGATTAAATTTGACATCTGTGATAGATTGTTTATCCATCTTAAAAGCATCAATATACTCCTTAGTCTACATCAGTGATCCCCAACCTGTAGTCCATGGATCACCAGTGGTCCCCAAGAACGAAAATATGGTCCGTGGCCTCACCATTACTAAACTATTGTCAAAGGCTTTCATGGCCAGAATCACTGGGTTGTTGTGTGTTTTCTGGGCTGTATGGCCATGTTCCAGAAGCATTCTCTCCTGATGTTTCACTTACATCTATGGCAGGCATCCTCAGAGGTTGTGAGGTCTACACTGTTGCCTTGAAACCACATGGCAACGAGAGCAATCGGTCTCACGAAACCCTCTTATAGTGCCGAGGCAATGAGGATGTTGGGAGGGGAGAGATTGACTACCCACAAAAGATTACTACTACCACATCAGCTCTAGATTATTAATTATGGCTTTCTGTCGGTGAGCAGATGGAGACTACTGGATGGCATATGTTGTGTATCAGAAATTAATTCTGACATGGTCTATCTAATGCAATTTTCTGAATCAGCATCCCAAATAACCAAACTGAATCTAAAATTGAACAAAAAACCCTTTTGGTACTAATGTTGGAGAATGGTCCCTGTTCAAGTGGTCCTTGCTCAAAGTAAGGTTGGGAACCACTGGTCTACACCCATGTTTTAAAATAGGAAGAATGCTGAAGAAACCAGTATAGTCTGGTGTGTGTGGCAGATTGAACTGATTCACAGGAAAACCTGTGTGCGTCAAGAGACACTGCAGGGAAGACAAATGTTTTCCTGGATTACTTTTGTCCCCATAGCTTTAGCTTTAAAAAATTCCCTAGAAGCCCATTATCAGCAATGGTTTTGCACCCCTGGCTTTACTTCACCACTAAAAACATTTTGTGGAACATGTTCGGGAGATGGCTGAAAAAAAGCAAATTAACACTGTGATCTGAAGGGGACAGGCATCCTTTGTGGGGCAGCAGGTGTATTATGCTATCTTCTATGTTTTTCAGATACAAACCAAGCCATGGATGAAGGTGAGTAACTGGTAAGAGGGTCCCACCCCCAAACTTCCAAAGTGTTCTTCGTGGTCTGGCATATCTTTCTTTACTTTTTTACTTTTACTTTTTAAAGCTCCTAATTAACAACCTAATACTATCTATCCATCTATCTATCTATCTATCTATCTATCTATCTATCTATCTATCTATCTCTCTCACTACTTTGTGTAGTCATCATCATCACATTTCTCCAACTACACTGATTTGGTAAGAACCGTACCAATTAGCTCTCTGGACCCTTCCAGGCAGGCCCTATATCCCAGGATTGATTCCAGGTTTTCTGCATTAAACTGGATTATATGAGTCCACACTGCCATATAATCTGGGATAAATGAAAACCTGGAATCAGATCCTGGGATATAGGGCCTGTCTGGAAGGGCCCTCGTCATCCCATTCTTTCAGTTATGGCCTGGCTCTTCCTTTCCAAACTGCCAGGTTTGTTAGAAACCCATTAGTAGGAAAATGAATACCTTTGCCTCTACTGAATCGTCCTTGCCTCACAAGTGGACAGCAATTATGATGAATAATATTGCTATTTAAGTTGATTTTGGAATTTCCTGTAGTGCCAAATAAAATGGAGGAATTTTACAAGAAAGCTTGTGATGTCTGGCACTGCTTAAAGTAATTTTTGAAAAACAAACGTGTCTAGGTGTTTTAAGAGACTTGGCATGAATGCAATTTGAGAATTAGTCCACCAGTGAATAAGCCCCCTGTTAGCTAGACACCTGGCCCATTTCTTCCCAGTTATTCTGGGAAAACTTTCCTGACCCCCCCCCCCCCCGAGGGGTAGCAATGTTTATGTGTTGTAGCAAGAATAACATCTTAAGTGCTAATAGATGTATTGCGGTACATGCTTTCACGGACCAGAGCCCAAATTGGTCAGATCATATCTGATGAAGAGATGTCTGAAGGAAAGATGGATCAAAGTAAAGACTGCTCTACTTTTTAATGGAGTTTGGCAGAAATTGCTTTGATAGGTACAGTTTTGCCACCCTGTTAGAACTGAAATGGGATTTTTCCAAGATTTGTTCAGCATTTTTATTAGCAAATATTCTCTAGCAGTTTCTCAATCTTTCTCTGAATGATGGGTGTGTGTAGGTGTTATCCTGAGATCCCTAGTTTTGACATTCAATATTTAAGAAGGGTCAAGTTGCAACATTTATTAGAGGACACACAATAATATGTAGATTATGTGATTTCTTGGTTAGGATCACTACAGTTAATATAACCAGTGGTGATTCGTAGCTCCCTAGTCCACAGCAGTTTGAGAAAGTTACTCATTAGAACTACAACTCCCAGTTATTCCACTGCCACAAAGCAATTGATCACACTGGATGCAGTTCTGGGATCTGAAGTCTAAAAGAAGTAACTTTTCCCAAGCTCTGCTCTATAGCAGCAAGATCATAAAAAGAGGACAGCAGTGGCACAATGGGTTAAAACTTTAAGGCTGCTGAACTGCTGATATGAAGGTTGGCAGTTTGAATCCGCAGGATGGGGTAAGCTCCTGCTGTTAGCCCTAGCTCCTGCCAACCTAGCAGTTTGAATACATGCAAATATGAGTAGATCAATAGGTATCACTGCAGCGGAAAAGGCAAAAAGATGCTCAGCCATGTCGGCCACACTGCCAGGTGTCTATGGACGCAGGCTCCTTGGCTTGGAAATGGAGAAAAAACACCTCCCCTAGAGAGCCTACAGAGCCAGAAATGAAAGGAGAAGCCTTTGCCCTTGTCTGTGTATTTGTGTCTCATTGTATATCATGTAACAAGGCACTGAATGTTTGCTTGTGTCTGTTTATATACTATAATCTGCTCTGAGTCCCCTCAGGGAGAAGGGCGGAATATACATTCATTGATATTATTATTATTATTATTATTATTATTATTATTATTATTATATGCTATATAGAGATACATCTACATTGTTGAATGAATACCGTTTGGCACCACTTTAACTGCTATGGTGATGGAATCATGGGAGTTGAAGGTCTTTAGCCTTCTCTGCCAAATAGTGCTGGTGCCTCACTAAACTACAGCTCACTAGAGTCAATAGCATTGAAGCATGGCAATAAAAGTGCTGTCAAACGGCATTAATCCTACAGTGTAGATGCACCTAAGGTAGAGTTTTTTTTATAGGCAATGACTTACATCAGACATAGAACTAGTATAGACATTTTCTATTTGTTATATTTTACTTGGAGGAGATATTCCAGTAGTTGCAGTGTTCCTGAATGGTTATTTAGGGAGAAAAAGCCAGAACATTAAATGAAATCCCAAAATTGTGTTGAACATCAGTGTTTCATAAATCCACTCAATGCATGTGTAGCATGTCAGAGATTTTAGCTTTCCATTTAGTTCCTGCTCTGAAGCAGTTTTCATATTCTCATATTAAAACATTTGTGTGTACAACAGGGATTAAGATAAAGAGGGAAGTAGCCAGCGCCTTTGTGAGAAGGCAGAAGAGGTCTTCTCCATATTATGAAAGGTAAGAATTTAATGAGAATCAGCACAATGACTTGAATGTTGGACTGGTGCTCTGGAATCTCTGCTTCGCCACTGAAATCCATTTGGTAACTCTGGGCAAGTTACATTTTCTCAGCTTAAGATGAAGCCAGTGAAATTGTCTATGGATAAATTTTGTAAAAAAAAGTCTTGAATAGTTTCACCATTAGTCAGAGTTAACCTGAAAGCATGAAATAACAACAAAAGGGTAAATACTGCTATCCATTGTGACTAATTTGGAAAACAGGAGATTGGGTAGTTTATAGAAAGCTTTGCAATGCCAACATGTGTGTACACAACTTAAGTGAAAAGAAAAAGAAACGAGATGGCAGAAGCACTGGAATCAAAAAGTCCCACCCTCCTTCAAGAAGTCACAGATAACACCGATATAAACAGATAACATCTTCAGAGGGAGACTAATTCAAACATCCTTAGGGGGAGGTTTTGGGAAATGAGGTATATGCTGTTATATTCTATGGAGTTATTGTAATCTTTTAGAAGATAATGAACCTGATTAGATGTACACTGTCTCTCCATGCAAAGATTAGCAGATGGCAAGGACTGGATATAATAAACATAGTTGTGACCCACATGTTTGCAAGTGACATATGCTGTAACAATTATATTAAAAAGGAGGACTTCTTCTTTTCCCTCTCAACCCTTACCTAGTTTCCCTAGTGACATCAGCAAGACTCATCTTTTGAGTTTTGGCTTTGAAATCATAGGGAATGAGGTGGTGCCGATGTGGCAACCCTATCATTGCCAAGTGAACCAAATATTTTGCATGAGAAATATCTCAATGAGCTGGCAGATTCCCTGGTATGGCTTTTTGCCACTAATGTCATCAAGGCATGGCTTTCTGGGACAAAAGGCCAGACTTCTATTTAGGAAGGACAACCTACCAACACAGCAAGGCCCAGCTAGTTCACCACATTTGGAATGGAGTAATGAAATCATGCATGTTCTCATCTACCAAAGGGTTCGGGCAGGCAAGATGAGCACTCCTGTCTTAAAGTTTAAAATCACCCTAATAGCAGCATTGTATCTTCTTACTCTGATTCCCAGGTACTATGAGATGTTCAAGTCCCCCATGGAGATGAAGCAAGAGCAGTGCGAAAACTATGCACCCTGTGACTACTATTCTGAAGTTGTGGGCTTTCATGCAGCCTACAGCCATTTCTTTGGACGTGCCTAAAACTGGACATTTTCTTCATGTTCTTACCTGGCAGGGACATCTACAGAGGGCAAATTCAATGGGGGGTGGGGGAGCAGGGAGAAGCAAGAAGTTGGGCAGAAGGGAAGCAGCATGTTGGACGCCGGGCATGTGGCTAACATTTACACAATTGTTTCTCTCCATTTTCAAAAAAGTATTTGCATTACACCTTTCTTCTAAAGAGGTCCCCCCCCCCCAACAATTGGATAGTAGCTGCCTTGTTGGTGATGAAATGAACCCACTTTAGGTTTTAGTACAAACTTTAAATACGAGGTGTAGTGTTTGTTTTGGAGATGGGAATGAGTACCCTGGATTACTCTGTTGAAGTCTGGGCTAAAACTCTTGAGTGGATTTGCCACTTTGCTGGCATGGAAGATGCGGGGCCCCTTCCTCACACAGCTGAACAAAATCCCACATTTTCTGCTTTGAACTGTGGCAATGTGGATTCAGATAACCCAGTTCAAAACAGATATTGTAGGATTTTCTGCCTTGATATTCTGGGTTATATGGCTGTGTGGAATGGCCACAAGTTACCAACCCATGAGCCACAGCATTTGCTGGAGAGTCATTGCCATTCTGTGAGAAGGGGAGCAGGTAGAGTGGATCAGACAGAACTGGGCCAAGCAACCACCAACCCTTTGTCCCAATGGGACACTCTATAGCAATGGTTCCCAACCTTTTTTTGACCAGGGACCACTTTGATTAGGGGTCACTCTCCAATATTAGTACCAAAAGGGTTACGAATCAGTTTTTTTTATCAACTTGGTTATTTGGGGTGTTAATTCAGAAAATTGCATTGGATAGACCAAATCAACTCTAGTTTCTGATACAGAACATATGCCTTGTAGTAGTCAGCCTATCCCCACCTGACATCCCTGTTGCCTTGGAACTATAAGAGGGTTTCGCGAGACCAGTTGCTCTCATTGCCACGAGGCAACAGTGTAGTAATGGTTGGGAACCACTGCTCTATCATTTTTGTGCTTGTGAAACCCAGTGTTGCTGCAAAATATCCAAGGGAACCATGTTCTTCAGAAGCTTTGAGGGCATAATCTTTAATCTTTACCTGTGGAGAGAAAACTTTACAACCAACAGTGTTTGCCATTTCATGCCTCAGATGAAGAACCTGTACAACCATTTGGCCTTCTTCACAGAATTTTATGGGAGGTCCAGGAAATCTATTCTTACATTTCTAACTCTGTAGTGTCCACCCCTGCTCTTTCCATATTTTTTTCTTACCAGAAAAGAACTTATTAAAGAAAGAAAAGACAAAACATTGTCCAATGTCTATTATGTGTGAATAGGAGGAAATGTTTCACTCAGCAAGACAGAGAACTGACATGGTCCAAGAGAGGTATACCTATAGTGTGGGCAGGGAAGTAAAATGGGGATATTGCCTCCAAATAAGAATTCTGTTCTTTCTACTGCTTCTCACTTTACCAAGGTCACAGGTTCAAATCTGGGGAACAGCATGAGCTCCCATTGTCAGCATCAGCTACTGCCAACCTAGCAGTTCGAAAACATGCAAATATGAATAGATCAATAGGTACTGCTCTGGAGGGAAGGTAACAGTGCTCCATGCAGTCATGCTGGTCACATGAACTTGGAGGTGTCTACGGACAACGCGTGCTCTTTGACTTAGAAATGGAGATGAGCATGAACCCCAAGAGTTGGACACTACTGGATTTATGTTCTCATGTTGTCTCAGGATTATGTCTTGACCATGATAGCCTCAGGGTACATCTATATCTACATTGAAAAATTAGTGCAATTTGACACACTGTCATAGCTCAACACTAGGAATTCCTGGGAGCTGGAGTTTGGTGAGGTATCAGCACTCTGTGGCAGAGAAGGCTAAAGACCTTATAAAATTACAAATCCCGGGTTTCTATAGCATTGGGACATGGCAGTTAAAGAAGTGTGAAACTGCATTAATCCTACAGTGCAGATGCACTCTCAGTTTAGTCATTTTGAATGTAAGGGAAATTCAGACTTGATTTGCTCATAGGTCCATATCTTTGTGATAATCACATGGTATACAACTCTCTTTCAGCAGCACATTTCAAATGAAACATTTCATTTCATGTAGCAAGATAGAAATGGTTATTTGAGGAGGAAATATTTTGCCCTTGCTGTAACTAACTATCCTTGTCTGTGTCTATGCTGAAACACACCAAGTGAATCAGACTCGCTTTTTGATACTTCAAACATTTCTGTGATTTTGCTGCCCCCACGTGGAAATTTCATGTAGTGAATAATGTAGCAGGAAAACATATGGGTAGAATTTTAGATTTAGGAAAAGATTATTGTATTTATGCCCCAGGAGTTCATATCTCTTAATTCTTTTTTGTTGTCTTTGACAATTGGACTTCCCAGTATCTGATGCACCAAATGGTGAAGAGCAAAGAAATCAGTCGCTCTTCAATTCTTTAAATCCCAAGAAAGATGCGCTGAACAGCAACATGCACATTATTTATACACAAATTACCTCAAATTCACAGTTGGCTACTTTGTTTCTACAGATGGTATTTTTCTTTCAAAATAGACATTTTCAAATGCTCTCCTGACCAAATAACACTTTGAGGTACATGTTCACGTGTAATAGTGCAGTGCTTTAGGGCTTATGCCAGTGATAGAATCTGAAAAAGCTATGCAGAAATTGAAAAAAACAAAACTTCAACAAAAGGTTTGTTGTACAGCCAAGTTTTTTAGCTGTAGTTTTCTATTATCTGTTTTTTTAGCTGTAGTTATCTATCTGTCAGCTCCAACTCCCCATGTGGGGACATGAGAGAAGCCTCCCACAAGGATGGTAAAACATCCAGGCGTCTCCTGGGCAACGTCCTTGCAGAGGGCCAATTCTCTCACACCAGAAGTGACTTGCAGTTTTTCAAGTCGCTCCTGACACAAAAACTATATATATATATATATATATATATATATATATATGCATATTTCATTAACTAAATCAAGCATACTTAATATTTTACATCAAAATGGCAGATAAAGAAAATATGACATTTTCTCTTTTTTATTTGCACAATTTCCCTGCTGCATAAAGAGAAGCGGGTTTCTAAGACTCGAGCAATCACCTTCTGCTTCACTGCAGCTTGTCAATTATCAATGTGACATATTCTTCTACCATCTTAACAGTCTTTTGAAAACTTTCACAAACAGGCCTCAGTGTTTTAACAGTTTCTTCCAGGCAATCCGTAGTTATTTCAACGGTATTTTTTGAAGAAGACTGTCCTCGAACAGCTAGGATCCGCATGAAACTGGTAAGTGAGAAAGTTGCAGTTCCTATAGACATGCTGCGAGCCCTTGAGTCTGTTGGCAGCATTACACTGGATGCACTTGTGGTGACGTCCGGAAGTACTTTAGTAATTTCTTCATAAGTCATCAGAAGGTCACTCACTCGAAGAGACAGCACAGGAGTGCTTGATGAGTCCCGAATAGCAGCCTCTAGTTTCTCTATGAGATTGCCATGTTTCAATAAGATTATTGAAACAGGACCACAGATGTTGTCATAAACCCCTTTATACTGAACAGCCATGTCCCTTAGAAGTTTAATTTTGTCATCCGTAGAAGAGGAGCTAGCTTTAGTAATCTTGGAATACAAAGGATGGCTGATTTTCTCCTTGATCTCTTTATCTTTTGACTCCACGAGTTCTTGCATCTCTCTCAGAGAACTCATCAGGAGCTGAAGATTCTCCTTGATACTAAGGTTTTCCCTCACTATAATAATCGGGAATTCTGTTTTGAGGAACTGGTTGAACATTCGGAATAGAGTGTTAGTGCAAGAGACAAACATGTAGACACAGTCATATAGACCACGACTAGCATTGACCAGTCTTGCCTTTTCCTTGTCTGCACCAAAAAAGGACATCATTTTCAAAAAAATGGGATGTGTCCCACAAAAATACAAACTGGAGAATACTCAGTGGAAGAACATCAATCAAATGGTTGTCTCAGCCATATATCTTCGGAAATCCCATCAGCAGCACTTATTAGAAAACCAGAGTGAAGTAAGCCTATTATATGATGAATAAAACAATAAATATTTAGTTCTACAGTTTCCTGTTTTATAAATATTGGAAATATTCATAATTAAAAAGTTAACTGCATAAATGAGTTACAGTGTAACATTTACTGAAAGCACAAAGTTGTGAAAAGCCTATTCTGCACTCATATGCCACTGCCTACATTATTGACCTGATTTTGAGTACCCAATGGCAGGCTTCCTACTAGCAGCCACAAAAAACTATTTCTCTTTGCCACTTGAATCAGTTGAGGTTGCACAAATGCCAGATTTATGTCTGGACACTGTATGAGGTCCAAAGGTGAGGAGATGTCTTGCCCTCCCCTAGGAGACCCCAGTATGAAGTGCTAGGGACCAGGTGCCCACTATTCATTTTCCTAAACCAAAACTACCAATTCAGCAACAATACTTAAAGCTTTGAAAACTTCCAGATTTGACTACTATAATGCATACATGTGAATGTCCTTGTAGATAAAATAAGAATAATTTCATTTCTTACAGTGGCTCAAGGCAGGTTACAACATAGCTAAAAAATATAATCATCTAAAACATTCTATGAAATACACACATTAAAACATATTTCTACAAAATGTATATTAAAATGCACAGAAAAAATATTAAACACAAGACACACATTTAAAATATGTGATTGAAATTGGCTGGGTAGGCCTGCCGGAAGAGATAAGTCTTCAATTATGTTTTGGATGATATGGAAAAAGCAGTAGAATTGCTGACTGTAGAAACTAAATAATATAATACAAAATATAATATAATATAATATAATATAATATAATATAATATAGAAACCATATAACCAGTTTTAAAGGAATTGCCCTGGCTATCAATGTGTGTGTGTATGTGTATGTGTCTTCAAAGCTATCTGTGTAAGATTACTCCAAGGCAAGGAATACTCAGAGGTGGTTTTGCCAGCTCTTAGGTCCTTGACTACCAAGACACTTATCCAAATTCAAGGTGCTGGTGATGACATTCAAAGCCTTAATTGGCTTGGGACCCTGATACTTGGAGGAGCATCTCTACTACGTATACCTGTCCAAAGACTAAGATCTACTGAAGAGATCCTCCTATCTCACACTTGTAGAAAGAATATATGGTGAGTTGATACCCTGGGGTTGTCCACTTCAACAGAATAATCCATCTGTGAGAGCATTCTGCCCTGGAACTGCCCCAGATGCATCCCATTAGTGCAACATTTAATTATAGTATGCTACACATAAATTGTATTGAAAGTCATACATTTCCCCTGCCCAAATTTAGATCAGCACAGCCTTAAAACAGGCCCACCTTCTCAAAGCCCAGTTATGCCTTTGGGGGCTTTAGTAAGGTTCTATTGAAAATGGGAATTGTGGATGATGGTGGACAACAGAGTACAGGGAAAAAATGCAGTCCACACTTTGCTCACCTCTCCCATAAAGAGTGTTTCCTTGCTCAACAATGAAGATACCATTTGAAATGCATTATGAGTTGGAACGCCATGCTTAAAGCACATTTTTGTTCCACGCAGTGACAAAATGTGCACAACATTTTTACAGGTGGTTTATTAGCCATGAGAACTTTTGCTTAATTGGCAGCATATTTGTTTTGGTATATTCAGAAAGAGGCATGAACATTACGTCAGCAATTGAAAAGAAAATCTGCATATATTTGGAGCCGAGTTCTATGAGCTTCTGTCCACTAAAAGAGAGCTTAGTAAAAAGCACAATGACCATGGCCTTGTGATCTGTAATGCTAAGCTAAGCAAGTCCAAGCAAGCATCAGTACAAGAGGACATCGACATGATGCCTAATTCGCGCTATCAACAGACTGACAACCAAAAAAGGGATGTTTGGAGGAGCACCGAAATGAATTGTGTCAAGCTGTAATGTGAGATTGTTTTTATTACTAAATTGTTTTGTGACAAGGAATAGTGTGGTTGGAGATAACAAGGAAGTGATAATTTAGATTTGGATATTTACTGATTGATGGAATACGATTCGTGGCTGAATCACGTGGTATGGAACCCTCCATTTTAGCAAGAATTGTGAGTTTCCTATTTGGCTTTCTTGTCTGATTCCACTGCCAAGGATTTCAGCTTCACCACCTCTCTGGAAGCATAAATGTATAACTTTCGAATTTCTGCAGAACTCATTGGTCCCTAAATACAGTTGACGCGTACTGAGAAATGGTAGGAAAGAGGCTTTGTTTTTCTCCAGCAGTTAGCCAATACCTGGTGTTGCTCTGGTGTTTAGACAAGTATTAAAGCAGCCATTATCATCTTTGCTCTTGACTGGAGTATAGATTACATTCTATCCCTGTTACTGCCAGAGCTGTGTGCAATTCAGAAAGTAAGAGTCAATGCTTGGAAAACTTCCTTGTTTGACTGTAACTTTGGAATTCTTTGGCCAACATGACTAGTGTCTGCATTACCAGGTGGATCCTGGAAATTTTAGTCAAAAAAGGAACATTTCCAAACTGTGGGCAAAGAATACATCACTCAGGATATGAGAGTATCTTTTCGTTAGATTGATTTGTCAAACCAATTTGATTAATTAACTTTCTCTCTCTTTTATAAAGAAGCCACTAGTCTATGATACAACAGATCTGTGTGGCCAAGTGACATCCGATTGTGGTTTCAAAATGGTATTACATTCATGCTTTTTAAAACTTACTTTCCAGATTCTTCTGCCCAATAAACTATTTTGAACCTCATGGGAAACGTCTTTGACATTCTCTCCATCATCTGGACAATTTGCCCAGTTGATTGAGTATGACATAACCAGGACGAAGAAAGGTATCTCTTTCAGTATTTACATCTATTAATAATGTGGGGAATACATTTTTTCTTCTAATGCTGATGGGAACTGTGATCATGGTCTATTTTTTTTTAAAGAAAAGATATTTAAAAATCAAAAACCATAACATGGGTATATAAATTAGCAACCTTTTTTTCTAGTATTGGTCAGATTGCATCAAAACTTTCTAAACATGCTACTGTACTCAGTTGATTCTGTGTGGTCACTTGATTAGATGGGGAGACTGAGGCACAACGAATCTGGAGTTCCTCACTTAGCTAGAAAGCTAAACTGCCTGCTTCTTGGTGTCTCCTCTGAAAGTATAGAAGGCACTTATGTTCCTCAGGACATTAATGCAGGAGAATCAAATCCCCTTCCTTATTTCTTGATTGGACCTTATCACATTGGGATATACTTCATTTCTGAGGCTCTTTGAATAAGATTCCAAACAGGTCCTATCACATTATGTTTACCTGTCTGAACATATCTCCCTTTATGAGCCAACAAGAGCTTTAAGATCGGCTGGGGAGGCCCTGCTCTTGGTCCCACCCCTTTTGCAAGTGTGACAGGGCCTTCTCAGTGGTGGCCCCTCAGGTGTGGAACTCCCTCCCTAGTCACATCAGGCAGGCCTCATCCTTCCTGGTCTTTAGAAAAAAGCTTAAAACCTGGATTTGTATGCAGGCATCTGGCGAATAGGATATTATGAAATTATTTATTTATTTATTTAAAAGATTTATATTCCGTCCTTCTCACCCTGAAGGGGTCTCAGGGCGGAGCACAGCATATATACGGCAAGCATTCAATGCCGGGATACAAATTCTTATATACATACATAAACATTAAAAATATTTATCAAAATATTAAAATACACCATTTAAAACTGTCCTAGTCATCCACGTCAAATCTAATTGGCCTGGTAATCTTTGCTATTGCTGCTTTATTGCCCTGCCCCGAAAGCTTGGTCCCACAGCCAAGTTTTCACCATCCTTCGAAAGGACAGGAGACTTCAATAGCCTGAATAATAACTATAACTATAATTATAATAACTATAACTATAATAATCATGGATTTTAGAAAATGAGTATGCATAAGCATGAGATTAACACTCAGCACTTTATATGGTTTTAATCTGTTCCATCGTTTATGTATTTTAATTGCTCATATGTTTTAACTGTTTTTGTAATTTGAGGGGCTGTGTTTTATTGTTATGTCCATGTGGCATTTATTTTTTCTGGAGTTTGTAATGTTGCCTTGAGTCCCCAGCAGGGTGATAAAAGCGGGGTAAAGATGAAGTAAGTAAGTAAGTAAATAAATAAATAAATAAATAAATAAATGTTTTTCCCATTCCATCGGTAATCTGTTTGAATGTGTCTGCAAGACATCACAGGATGTTTTACACAGGATTCTAATTGTGTTTTTTGATGTAATATGGTTCTGAGGTGCTGTTTTTTGTGTGATTGTAAAATCAGTATCCATTCCATCAGCTAAAATCTCTCAGGAATGATATTTCAAAACTTCCAGGCTGCGCAATATTAGATTTTTTTTAAAATGACATAGGGAGGTATTCAAATTGATTGGGAGGAACCAGCCTTCTGTAGTGTGATGATTCAAAGAGGATCGTCTGAATATGGTATGCATCCAGTCCTAAAAAATATGGGATGCATATTGATATAAATATATCTCAATGTGATAAGGTTAATTGTTATATTCCATATGAGGTGACGTGAGAGAAAAATTGGTACTAATCGTTATTTTAAAACACTTATATCTACTTTGCAGTTTAATTATCAGCTCATCTTCACAGAATGAAGCTAAGCGACCTCCTCTACCCAAGTAATCCAAAAAGACGCCAGGATGTGATTGACCTGCACCAGGAACTCCTTGATCTCATGAAACTTAATTTTAAAGTTACCAATGAATTGATTCGAACAATGAAGGAACATCTTGGAGCCAAGATTACAAACATTACAATAAAAGAGAATGGCACCATCAAAGAGAACTGTGACATTATCATTCAAGCCATGAAGTCTATTCAACAAGAAGTACAGAAGCTTGATAAAGAAATGAAGGAGAGACTGGAGCCAGGGATGTACCAAAAGCTTTATGATATCAAACAACCTGAGCTGGAGAAAATAGCAATAGCTTATCGAATTCTCTCTGCTATACTTGGAGAGGCTACTACTTCTGCAGGTGCCGTAGGTATAAAATTAATATGTTCAAATATCGTAATAGTTACAGTTAGTAAATTGGTTGCTCTGCTTGCTCAAATTGGGATATCTGTCCTTGGAGGCATTGCCATTCCTATCTTTGCTTTGGGAATTGATGTGATTCTTCATGCCATCCTAGGGGCAGTAGAAAGAGATCAACTTCTAGCATCTATTCAAAGTTATGAGAACCATCTAATTGAATTTAGGGAAGCTTCTGAGACATATCACTGTGCCATCAATGAAATAAGTGCACTGGTGAAGGGCAATGCTGAGCTAATGTGATAGAGAAATACTCCTACTCATCAGTGACCATGTGCCATGATATATGGCTATCACTCATAATGCACTTGACACAAGTTTCCTTTTGCTGTTAAAGTGGCTAGTTGCCTTCTGCAAACAGTGATATGAAACTGGGTACTAAGTAATTTATAAGCAGTAAGTTAGAAATAACCGGTTTCTGTAGATCTGTGAAATGGGCCAATGTGCTTAGTCCAGTTTAGTTGCTGTACAAGAAAGGCAAACTTTTTAAAAAAACTATAATTATTGGAGTAAAAAATAATTACAAGTGTTAAACAGAGCAATCTTATACACCCGATTATGTTATGGTGCATAGATATGCCACATTTCTATGTGCTGAATAAGAGACAGTACAAGAAACACACATAACTAGAAAATATAACACACTGAAAGTCTTTTTTTCACTGTGGGACAAATACTGTGAGGCAGAATAAATTTATTTATTTGTCCCACAGTATATAAGTGATTCAAGAATTAAAAAGAGAGTACAAAAGCACCATTAGTTATAGCTCTATTTTTAAACAGGGCATTAATTGATATTCCCTGTTTATTGTCAGTGTGCAAAGTGAATAATATAAACTTGCACTTTCTATTTTCACATTCTCTGTCTAGATCTTTCTAGCACACAAACTGGAATAAAACCTGAACTCAATCAATAAAGAACGTACAGTATATACATTTCTATTTTCATTATTATTATCCTAAGAACTTGTTGTGAGTTAGTTGTGAGTTAGTATAATTAATAATCTAAGACACAGAGGACAGGTTTGGAATAAGAAGGATACATAAAAAGACTTATAGCAAAGGGTTATTAGATATCAAGATGATTAGATTCAATTATTAGATATTATTAGATTATGAGATCTAATAATGTGAGTAGATCAATAGGTACCACTCTGGCGGGAAGGTAATGGCACTCCATGCAGCATGCCAGCCACATGATCTTGGAGATGTCTACGGACAACGACAGCTCTTCAGCTTAGAAATGGAGATGAGAACCATTCCCCAGAGTCGGACACAACGAGACTTAATGTCAAGGGAAACCTTTACCTTTACTATGTTATTAAATTATTAATTCATGGTGATCTTAAGATTTACATGTCATGAGATAATATAGTTGAAATTGCATGATCTTGACAGTTTATATGCTATACAAATAAATACAAGCTTCTCCTTTATGGTTATAAATATATGAGGAACATATATTATATAATAAATAAATCAAATAAATAAATAAAATGTTTCTTACCCTGTGTTTTCTTCACTCCATCTGTGCATGTTCCATTCCAAATCAGCCTAGGACCAAATATTAGACATTTCAGCAATGTATGATTACTGCATTTAAATTCTCTAAATAGGGCTTTAAAATATAGAAGTAAATACATGCACTATGTGACTTCTTTGTTAGTGCAAGCATATATAGATTTTATTTTTTAGTTATCAGTGGGAACCTCGGTTCACAAATCGCAGAATCCAGGTAAGTTCTGATGTATATTTCAACCTCACATACAGGCTTGAGCCTTCTCAAAGTTGTGTACGGAACATCCAGTATATATTTCCTATTACACAAAAACATTTCACATGTGTAACTGAAGATTTGGGGGTGCACTATTTAAAATTTCAGGCTGTGAAGCTGCTTTTAAATGTAGCTGATCTAATTCCTGTTTCTGTCTTTTTCCTCTCTTGATCTTTTTCTTACCTTTTCATTTCCTTTCCCTTCTTAATTACCTTCTCTGCAAAGTAACTACTCACAAATATATTTTATATACCAACTGATTTAACAATAAAGGTCACAAGGACAGAATACATAGAAACACATCAATCTAACGTCCTTCTATATTGGCATACAGCTCCCAAGCAAGGATGAATAGACAAAAAAATCCCACTCAAACCTTCAACTCTGCTTATTATATTTCCTTGGAAAGAGACGATGGGAAGGGGGAAAATACATTAAGGAGATAGGAGCTAGGGCATCTTGGTATAATGATTTCAATGTTTGCACAGATGGTGACTTCATAGAGGCCTATGAGGTGGGTTAGCTGGCATGATTCAAAAACACAGCAATGACTTCATAGGCAAAATCAGAGGAGCTAGGAGAAATGGCATATTGAATTAAAATTAAGCAAATCAGTTGTGTAACTCTGCCTTGTTTTCTAGGTTGTACATATTCAACACCAACAGCTTTTACTTGTCACTCAGAAAAGTTGAAATATTTGCTATAGAAGCAAACCATTTTTTCAAGATGGAAATATTCAAATGTTACTATTGTACATTTCTCTGATGGGTGTTTTCAAGACATCCACCCCTCCCAAAAGAATGTATTTAACATATTATTCCTATTGAATATGTTGTGGTTTATTTGTTCAGTCGCTTCCGACTTCTCGTGATCACATGGACCAGTCTATGAATATATTTTTATTAAATTAATATAACTTCCACAGATGCGAAAGACATATGGTTCAGTCTTTTGCAGAGATCCATCTCCGCTACCTTCTAGAGCCTGAAATGATTAAATCAATCGTCTATCAAGCCCAAAGCCCCGGGGATGTGAAAGGGAAATGTTCCAAAAACATTAAGCTAATTCCAAATCTCCTGACCTAGAGTTTTGCCCTAACTAAGCACTCTGAGTTTCCCATATGATTACATTCATGATTATGATATATTTATGAAACATAAACAAAGGGGGACGACGACGGACTATCTATATGTGTGTGTGTGTGTGTGTGTATTACATTCACTGGAACTGGAATGCACTAGTGTGGGCAGAAGCATATACAATCCAGCACCCCCAGAAGAACTTTTAACTTTATTTTAGTGCCTGTGGAACTGTTGGAACTTGTGGTGCTTGTGAAACGGCTTTGAGGTCCTGCTAAGAGAAAATTCCCTCAGGTAGGCAAGACAAACAGGAAAAGCCCCCTTTAAAGATACAATAGGGTGTCAGGCTCCGGAGGATATTGAGATGTTTCAGAAAAGCAGATACGAACTGTGCCTCAATAGAATCTGTATTGTTCTGTGTGGTTTCATAGAATCATAGTATCATAGAATCATAGAGTTGGAAGAGACCTCGTGGGCCATCCAGTCCAACCCCCTGCCAAGAAACAGGAAATTTACATTCAAACACCCCCGATAGATGGCCATCCAGATTCTGCTTAAAAGCCTCCAAAGAAGGAGCCTCCACCACACTTCGGGGTAGAGAGTTCCACCACTGAACAGCTCTCATGGTCAGAAAGTTCTTCCTAATGTTCAGGTGGAATCTCCTTTCTGATGAGTTGTCTATATTTGCAAAACTCTCTTCACGGTCCCGCCACGAGGGAGACGATTACACTGTGATTGATTGGAATGACGATACAGCTGATATTATATTATTGTTTTAATTAATGTTTTATGCACTGTTTTAATTAATGCTTATGCATTTTAATTGTTGTTGTATTATTGTAATTGTTTATATGTAGCGGCATTGAATCGTTGCCAATGTAAGCTGTCCTGAGTCCCCCTTCAGCGGTAGAAATACCAGGGATAAATAAAATAAAATAAAAAATAAATATCCAGTGATTTACATTGACTGTCTAGTGAAAAAGGAAACAGGATCTGGGCAATTTCAGTTAGAAGGATAATTTCTGGAATAATTGCCATTTTGAAATGTTGGTTTAATAACACAACAGAAATGGGAGGGGGTTGGTAAGAGTAAGAGATGCTGGAATATGGGGAGGGCTAGGTTTCCACAGCAATGGGTCACTCTTGAACCTCAAGGCTTCGGCCTGCAAAAGCAGCCAAATAGATAAGAGAGTTGCAAACTCTGAATAAACAATAGAGCTCAGTCTGAAGAATCTTGGACATGTTCAATGCGGTTACTGGGAGGGGCAGGAGGTGGAACTAGAAGGATTGAGAGGTAGGCCTAGAAGAAAAGAATGTTACTGTGTTTTGGTGTAATCGTCTGTGACCTATAAATTTATATTTATTTATCGTGTCATCAGCAATCATACCATTGTATTACATTTCTAACAGAACAAAACAAACACACAGATTAAAAAAAAACACGGATTTTGCAAACTTGGTAGTTGGTTAAATGTCCTTTGACCAGTATCTGGCCACTTGGAGTGCCTCTGGTGTTGCTGCAAGAAGGTCCTCCATTGTGCATGTGGCAGGGCTCAGGGTGCATTGCAGCAGGTGGTCAGTGGTTTGTTCTTCTCCGCACTCGCATGCCGTGGATTCCACTTTGTAGCCCCATTTCTTAAGATTGGCTCTGCATCTCGTGGTGCCAGAGCGCAGTCTGTTCAGTGCCTTCCAAGTCGCCCAGTCTTCTGTGTTCCCAGAGGGGAGTCTCTCATCTGGTATCACCCATAGATTGAGGTGCTGGGTTTGGGCCTGCCACTTTTGGACTCTCGCTTGCTGAGGTGTTCCAGCGAGTGTCTCTGTAGATCTAAGAAAACTATGTCTTGATTTAAGTAATTGACGTGCTGGCTGATACCCAAACAGGGGATGAGCTGGAGATGTCTCTGCCTTGGTCCTTTCACTCTTTGCTGCTACTTCCCGGCCTATAAATAAATATTGCACCATTTAATTTGTTCTTTGTATGGTACCTGGCAATTCCAGACGACGCCCTTTAGTTTTCTCCTGCAGTAATAAAACTTCTGTACTTAATAATCTCCTCGTTTCTGGTCTCAATTGGGAAACAAAGCCAGGAATATTTCAAGGAAAACCTGCTTCAACAACAGAATTCTGGGAATGGGCCAATGCCTCACTGAACTACAAGCCTCAGAATTCCCCAGAATGTTGCCATGGCAACTAGAGTGGAACATAGCGCTATATTATTGTAGAGTGATATCAGAGCCCTCTGAATCAGGTCATTAGAGAGATACCAAGAGAGAAAGATACAAGTTGTAACCAGTGAGTGTAAATATGGTGCCGATCCTCATCAAAGTGGAGACAGGAGGAAATAGCAGTCACACACACGAGATATTTCAAGAAGCACTGAATGGCTAATAGAAATGCATAACCTAGTCAAGCCAAACAGATTTTTTTTTAAATCAATACTAATTATCCTTAATTTGGGTTAACAAAAACTTTGCAAAACTACATACAAACCTTCAAGAGTTCCAGATCTCTTCACCAGGTAAAATGTGTTTTTAATAAGTGAGACAGTTAATTTCATTTCTATATTTGTTAAGTTGTTGTTTCGGCAGAGATATATCTATATAAATAAAAATGTAATGTTCGTTTGTGGGATTAAATAACTCAAAAACCACTGGACGAACTGACACAAATTTTGGACATTATAAACCTATCAGGCCAACGAGTGACCATCACTCATAAAAACAGTGGAAAACACTGCAGAAGAAAGTTAAAAAGCAAAAAAAAAACAACAACAAAAAACCCACATTACAACACATGCACAAAACTACACATATATGCAGATACACATATATATATACACACATATACACACACAAAATACATATACACAGACTGGGCCACAGCAACGCGTGGCAGGGGACGGCTAGTATATATATATATATATATATGGCAGTTTACAATAATATTTAATTGTAATTAATATTACAATTAATGTATTAATAACTCTCTCTATATATATACATAGAGAGAGGTAGTAATACATTAATTGTAATATTAATTACAATTAAACATGATTGTAAACCACCTTGAATCCAACTTTGGGAGAAGGCGGGGGGGGGGGTAGGGAATAATAAATAAATTCAATAAATAAATACTATATGGTATAGTAAGAAAATAAAAGAAATAATGGTTACCATGTGAAATACAGGTGCACCTACACTTTAGCCTTAACCCAGTTTGATCCCACTTTAACTGCCATGGCTCAACGCTATGGAATCCTGGGATTTGTAGTTTGGTGAGCCACCAGCACTTTTAGGTAGAGAATGATTCCATAGTATTGACACATAGCAGTTAAAGCAGTGCTAAACTGCATTTATTCTATAGTGTAGATACACCCAAAGTCTGGGGCATGTCTGCCTTAAAATGTAAAGCAAAGCTACCTTTTCTTTGCAGTTTTGTCATGAGATTTCCTGCTTGAAAAGCCACTACTTTGTTCTCATCTGTCACATTTTTTTCAGACACAACTAACCCGGAAGTTAGGCGCTGAATTATGAATCTTTGCATAAAGTCTATGTGGCCAAAGGACGCCCGTTTCGCCGGAAGGGAGGCGCTCTGTCCTTCTTCCTCTCACTCTCTATTGTCGTTGCTGTGAGGTCGTGCTGCTTTCCAAGATGGCGGCCAGGGCGGGAGGTTTAGGGCAGCGGGGCTTGTAAGGCCCGTTTTCCTCGGTCGCTTGCAGCCACGGGCTTTTCCGTCGCCCGGCTCTGAGAGGCCTTCTGGCGAGGATTTAGGGGGTGACCGGCCCTGCTTAATGCTCCCGGCCTTGCCCCGCCGAAAGAAAAGGAGGAGCGGGAGCCTGTTTCCTGGGTTCCTCGTTGTAGCGAAGGTAGGATCTTGTGTGTCCGCTTTCCAGGCCATTGGAAACGCTTCCACTTTCAAGAATGTGCATAATATGTGGACATCCTCTTAATTATTTCCTCTCTCCAGCGAACCTGCTGGATAAATCAGAAAAAGAAATGACCTTAACTCAGAGAAATAATGACTTTGGGTGCCTCTACAGCAGGCATGGGCATACTTGGGCCCTCCAGGTGTTTTGGACTTCAACTCCCACAATTCCTAACAGCCAATCGGTGTTAAGAATTGTGGGAGTTGAAATCCAAAATACCCAGAGGACCGAAGTTAACCTATGCCTGTTCTATACTGTAAAATTAATGTACTTTGACCCCACTTTAACTGTTATGCCTCAGTGCTATGGAATCATGGGAGTTGTAGTTATACAATTCAGTCACTTGCTCTCCCAAAGAGTATCAAAGACTTGGCAAACTACAAACCCCATTATTCCAAAGTGTTCAGCCATAATAATAAAGAATAATATAATCAAACTTTATATATATCTCGCACCTATCTCCCCGAGGTCACTCAGGATGGTTTCCAACAAAGGAATGGCGCACATTCAATGCCGTAAGAAACCAACAAAAACAAATAAACAACCCAAACAAATCCCAGAAATAAAGCCACACATGACACAAAATTATAACACATAATCAAAAATTAAATAAGAACATAACCGATCAATTGCTTCACATCTAACATTAAAACACAACACAAATCTCACCAAATCTAAAAATACATTTAAAATTATTAAAATTTTACGCAGCCAACAAAGCCAGGATGAAACACCATTTCTGGTCGGTGGTAATTATATATAATTTTCTAAACCTCCTCTTTATACTAAAGTATATAAATGTCCTTTTTAGCTGTTTTTTAGAAGAGAGTAAGGAGGGGGCTGTTTTTATTTATTTATATTTATTTATTTGCTACATTTGTATACCGCCCCTCTCAGCCCGTAGGCGACTCAAGGCGGTTCACAAGGCAACAATTCATAAAAACCTTAAAAAGCATTAACACATCAATTAAAACCATGACACTAGTAAAAACAATCATTTCATCTCCTAGGTAAAAACATAATCCAATCTCATAGTCCAGTTGTTCCATAATCCTATGTCTAATTACACTGCCTTTTTAAACGCCTGCTCGAATAGCCAGGTTTTGACTTTTTTTCAGAAAGTCAAAAGGGAAGGGGCTGATCTAATATCCCTAGGAAGGGCGTTCCATAGCCGAGGGGCCACCACTGAGAAGGTCCTGTCTCTCATCCCCGCCAGACGAGATGGAGTTTTTATTTCTTTAGGGGGAGAGTTCCAGAGTCAGGGGGCGATCATGGAGAAGGCCCCCTCCCTCGTTCCCACCAGCCATCCTTGAGACAGGGTGGGACCAAGATCAGGGCCTCCTCCACTGACCATAATGCCTGAGGCGGTTTATATATGGAGATGCAGTCTGCCAAATAGTGTGGGCCCGAGCCATTTAGGGATTTAAAGGTAATAACCAGCACTTTGTATTTAGCCTGGAAGCGGACCGGCAGCTAGTGGAGCTGCCGCAACATGGGAGTGGTTCTCTCCCTGTACGGTGCGCCAGTTAGAAATCTGGCTGCTGATCTCTGAACCAGTTGAAACTTAGTAGTAGTCGAGATGGGATGTGACTAAGGCATGGACTACCATGGCAGTTAAAGTAGTGTTAAAGTGCATTAATTCTACAGTTTAGAGGCACTGTTGGTACCTGCACTCTTTTGTGGAGAAGACACAATAATCAACGACAACTCTCATGACTCCATAGTATTTAGCTATGGCACTTCAAATGGCGTCAGAATGCATTAATTCCTCCATATAGAGATGCACCCTGAGTGAAGGTTACCTAGTGAAGTTCCATTGCTGTGGTCTTTAGTTCTTCTTTTTCATTGACAGTCATCATGCACACATTCCCATATCCAGCTTTTAAATACTTTTCAGGTTGGCTTTGATTTTATCTCAATGGGTGGAAACAGACTGGAGATTGTGGTTGAAGCATGAAGTAAGAATAGTCTGCCCTCTGTATTCATGGATTCAATCATCCATGGCTTGAAAGTTTGTTTGTTTTTTTAAATCTAAAAAGTAGCCTTGGTTTTGCCATTTTTAAAAATAAGAGACACAATTTTATTACGTTGTTATATATAACAGGATTTGAGCATTTGTGGATTTTGATATCTACGTGGGTCCTGAAACCCACCCCAGATACCAAGGTCTACTATGTGTCTTGAATGCATGGTGGTACAACTCTTGAGATGAAATCTAAAATCATGATGAAACCAGACTTTTATTTTTTGGGAATTCTGGATAATCAGTTAGAGAGAAAACATGGAAGATTATTACTATAGATCAGGATTTTGTTAATATTGCCAGCACTCTGAAATATGTTTTATCCTTTAGTTCTAGGTCAGTCATTGAAACTGTAAAAGAAACACTTGATCAAAATGGGGCGAAGATCCACCTCTTCCACCAAGAGTGGGAAGTTCATGAATCCCACAGACCAAGCTCGTAAGTATCTGAGAAGCTACCACCTCCTTTTAAAGGCAGACAATGATTTAACGGTGCCACACGTTTCAAAACTTAGTACATACTGTTTTAAACTTCCATATGTTTTAGGCTAGGTTGCATCTTTAATATGCTATGTTTTTAATATTAATCAGTGTCAGAAAGAATGGAAGCAGTATCTAATATTAATGATGTGATGGTGGTGTGAATGATTTTTAAGTAGAGTTTTTGTTCAAATTCTGGCAAACTTTTTTTTTGTTGCTCAGAGAAAAGTACAGTAGATTCTGGGAACAATTTTACCCCTTTGATGGGTAACACTTTCCTGATTTCAGCAAGTGATGGATGCGTCTTCCAATGACTTCCATGTTTATCACACTGAACTTCAATTTTTGTAGTGGGGCTATCTGGGGTGTTTTGAGGGGGAAACTGCCGCTATTTTCAGTATGTTTCAATTATCTTGTGTATTTTGGGAGCTTTTTCATCCAGCTTTTTCAGTGTGCTGGAGGTGTTATAAAAGTTAGAGTTTTGTCCCAAGTTACACCTCAAGAGCACATGCTGTACAACTTGGAGGAAAAAATTCGAAGTCAGTTAATGCATAGTTCTTATTTGCTAGGGTTTAGTTCAATTAAGGTTTCCAGTAACTTGTTTAACTTTTCTTGAACCTTATTAGTATTGTTATCTGAATTGGAATGCTGTGTCTCATCCAGATGTTCATGGTAGCATTGGTTTTCCCCCTCCATTTCTGAATTGTAGTTAGGGTTTGCTTTGATGTTCTGTGGACATTTTGTCCCATGTGTAAGCCACCCTGAGTCCCTTTGGGGAGATGGAGGCAGGGTATAAAAATTAAGTTGTTGTTGTTATTATTATTTATAGTGTCAGTTTGACATTGTAGCTCTTAAATGCTCTTAAAGCTTGTGCATGGCATATCTTCTTGTATATAAGAAAGACTTCTTTCAGGTGGAAAATTAACTGTCATGAATATTTGAAATTGTGCATGAGTGAGTTTTCCACTGAAAGTGAGTAACTTGTTCATAGTGCTGGTAAAGTGAACTCTCTCTTATACTGGCCAATGGCCTGGTTGCAAAGGGAGAGAACAAAGAGGAGAATCTGCTAGATTTTAACTCCCGATTTTCCTTTTGTGTAAATATGACATGGATCAGTTTTTTCAGGTTGTTTGTATCTTTGCAGGCAAGGAGGCTCGAAAGAGAGAGCTGAAGAAGGTGAGAGATCATTCCTTTAATAATACAAAAAAGTTCAGACTGGCCATCATTTAGTGCAGGCATCCTTAAACTGCGCCCCTCCAGCTGTTTGGGCCTCCAACTCCCAGAAGCCCAAATGAGCTTGTTCAATTGTCAGGAATTCTGGGAGTTGAAGGCCCAAACAGCTGTGGGACTATTAACATTTTGTAATTATATATATTCCAACTGTCCTCTTTAAACACAGATATCTATGCACTGTTTGATCAAAGGAGCTATGTCACTATAAAGTAGAACCCACAAAACAATACAGATTATGTATTATGTGTGTATGTATATAAAATGAAGGTCACATTTCATTTAAAATATTAATGTTAAGTACTTTTCAGTTTAGACGATATCAGAATCAAAATTAGGAAATCTTTTTTTATTAACGTTATTATATTGGTTGTTAAAATGTCTGATTTTCATTTTAAAAATTATTATTTTCTGGTGATTTCAGAACAAGAAGCAACGTATGATGGTGCGAGCAGCAGTGCTAAAGATGAAGGATCCCAAGCAAATAATTCGGGACATGGAAAAACTTGATGAAATGGGTCAGTGTGAATATTATCCCTTTTGCAATTTGAGTCAAGAAAGAAGATGGGGAAAATGGATCTTCAAGGCTGAGGGATAGGGAGAACAGATTTAAAAGATGGCATCAGATAATATGTATCTAATTATTTGAAAGAACTGTTTTCCTGTTTGTAAAAAGGCTGATATGTCACTCTTCAAAGATTCTAACATTTGAATGAATAAATTATTGTGATCAACAGATCAGGCAAGCTTCAAGAGTTTAAAAGAGAGACCTATAATTTCATAAAATCCATTTACAGCTGATTAGATAACCAGTAGAGTAGCAATTAAAACAAATTCCAAAGTTCCAAAGATGTAGTTAAATGCAGATTCTTCACCTTGGTCTTAGCCTGGTATCATGGCAAGTGTTGTGACTTGGAAAGAGCCTCCTTGAAGACCCCTTGGGCAACATTTCTTATAAATCACTACTCTTTCCATCCTAAAAACATTGATTTACAACATTTAATGCAATTCTTTTGACACGAAATAATAACGGCAAGTGTTAGCTGAGTCTTCCTGTGAACTTGGATGCCATAACAGAAATGGTCTCTTCTTGCTATACAATTTTTTTAACCTTAGGTAGTAGGGAGTATCTGAACCACCAGAGCCTACCCATGAGCTGACTAATGTCAAACTGCTTGCATACCAAGTCATGTAGGACTTTGAAAACCACCAGGAAATTGTGTTTGAAAATCGTGTTGGAACCAATCAAACTCTTTGAACATTGGCCCAATGTTTTCTCAATAACTGGTCCCAGTCAGTACCCTCACAGCATATTTTTATAATTTGAGTTTCTAGCCTCTCTTTTGAAGCAGAAGGCTGCCTAACATACAGAGGGAATTACCTGCAATTTTTTGTAGGAAGGAATCTGGCACTAGCAACTTCTTTTTTTCCATCCGGAATCTTGAATTCTTCACATGTTTGTCCTTTACATATGAACTTAGTGTGACTGGAAGAAGGGAATGGAAAAAATACGCAGGTTCCGCTTCTAAAACTCTCTTCCTCTTCTATATGACTGTCCCAATCCTGCTGATGATACTGGACCAGAGTTTAACCCAGTTCAGCAACCGCAGCTCAATGAGAAGGTGTTGAAGGACAAGCGCAAAAAGCTGCGTGAGACCTTTGAGCGTATCCTGCGGCTCTATGAGAAGGAGAACCCAGACATCTATAAAGAGCTACGCAAGCTAGAAGTGGAGTATGAGCAAAAGAGATCTCAGCTTAGCCAGTACTTTGATGCTGTGAAGGTATGTGCCCCTACCAGTTTTGAAAGCATTGGTGTAATGTTGACTTTTTACTTCCTGGTACTGGATACTGGAAGACCACTTCCTTAGGTGCTTCTTCCTTCCTTCCAGATATTCCAGGATCTGATCCCAGGTTTTCTGCTTCAAACTGGATTATATGAGTCCACACAGATAATCTGGGATAAACAGAAAACCTGAGATCAGAACCTGGGATATAAGGCCTGTCTTGAAGGGTCCTGAGTCACTATTAGGGTTATAATATAGGCTTGTCTCACTGTAGAGTCTGAAGCATTGTATCAGTAATCTTTTAAATTCTAAAGCAGCCCCTCATGTGCCTTTGTCGCAGCAAAATTCCCTCTCATTTTCTGTCTCCAGGGTTTATTGGCATAACTGGGATCATTTCATTTGTGTTGACTGTGGCAATGCTTTTTCTGTCAGTTTATGTTACAGGAATTCTCTGCTGTTTGCATATATGAAGTGGGCCTTAGTAGAGAAGATTATTGTTACACAGGTGCTTACAGGTTGTTCATTCCCACATCCTGAATATTCACTAAAGGGGTCTTTTAATCTTTTACAGAATGCTCAGCATGTTGAAGTGGAGAGCATCCCTCTGCCAGACATGCCCCATGCCCCTTCCAATATCCTCATTCAGGACATCCCTCTGCCGGGAGCCCAGCCTCCATCCATTCTTAAAAAAACATCAGCCTATGGGTAAGAAGGAAGGGCGCAGTGGAGGGCAGATATTCTAAAGGGTTAGATTTCTGCATTGCAGTGCTTTTAGAGGTATTTTAATCATAGACCTTTTGTATTTGCTCAATTAATATTTGTGGAATAGTGATTCTCAAAATCTAGATCAGCATTTCTCTAATCCAGTGGTCTCTGCCTACATTGGACTGTGTCCTTCAACATTTTTATGACCAGCATCCTTAGTAGCCTTAATGGCTGGAAATGATGAAATTTTTAATCTAAGACATTTTTTCAGGTTGGAGAAAACTACTTTTGTTTAAGGCACATGAAAAGAGTGCCTGCTTGTGCAGGGAGATCTTAGAGGGAAATCTGGGACAGAGGCAGAGACGTTAGAGGAATATAAATTGAATTATACTTGTGTTTAACTTCTTGCCCTTGGTGTGAGCGGTTCTCTTGCCAGTGGAGAAGAATGCTATCTGCAGCCTACTTGGACCTATTGTCAGCAGACATTAAACAAGCAGACAGAAACTGGGACAGAGGCTCAGCTAGTGTTTTAGCATCCAGCTCTCTGCGGCTGACTGGCAATAAAATATAATCCCAGTGCAGTTCACTCCTTTCTACACATGTCCTGGAGGTCCTCTTCCTTACTGTTACTTCCCTTGACAACACTGTGCTGTGGGAATAAGAGATAGAATGGAATGAATTGGTTGTAGTATGATTTCTGCAACTGTCGTTGGCATTTCCTGAGGTTTTTTTGTGCATGAAGAAAGCTGTCCGTGGATCTGAATTACAAATACTCCCCATGCTGACATGGCAGTATATGAGCAATTTTTTACTGAGGTATGCTATGAAAGGTGTGCCAAGTATAAAATTACTCTGCACACCTTTCATAGCATACCTCAGTAAAAAATTGCTCATATACTGCCATGTCAGCATGGGGAGTATTTGTAATTCTATTTTCCTGTTTCTTTGTGTTCCTAGTTCATGTTTTGTTGTTCTTTTAAAACAGGAACATGCAAATTGTGATCCCTGCGTAGCACTGCTTCTTCAGTGGCCAACCCCCTTTTTTCTGGAAAAAAAATCTTCCAAATGCCTTTGAGGTGGGCCAGAGAAGCCCTAACCCTTCACAATTGACCACCCCCTTTAAAGTCTTAGGGGAGCATTTTCTTTTAAAGCATTTGCACAACATTTTCATTTTTTACTTCTAAAATCTTATCTTTGTCAGTGTTTGAATTTAGTGGTGAATATTATGAATATGCTAAACATCTTAATATCTGAATGTTTGATTAACACAGTCCTCTCAGCTTTTTATTGGTTTGCTTCACACACACTTGTGATGCATTTTAATTGGGTGTCAAGAGCTGGTTATCTACATATGTTGGTTGTCTGTTTTCAAAACAATCAGTTTTTTGGTTGAGATTGCATTTGTGCCCAGTACAAACTGATATGGCCTGCCTCTTCTCTTGTTGTATAACTGTAAGGGAATCAGAGACTTGTCTTCCATTTTCAACCCAATTCAAACAAACTGCTTCATATATTAGCGTCAGTTGAGCAGAGTTTCCAGAGCTAGATAAAAATAATAGCAGTCTGTAGTGATTAGGAAATAAAAGTGAATACTTCTTTTCTTCTCATGAATTTTCTGTAAGAAGGGGAAATGCATAAACTCTGGGCATATTGGCCTGTTCATGTTTAGCTTCAATTTAACATATTTGTAGTGGAAAGTAGGCAGAAGTGCAGGCTTAAAGTTTGAAAAGTTCTTAATTAGGTATTTCCCCCCCAAATCTTTACTCCTAGACCTCCCATCCGACCTGTTTCAGTCCTCCCACCTCCTGGGCATGGTGTTCCTCGTTTACCTCCCGGTAGAAAGCCTCCTGGGCCTCCACCAGGGCCACCCCCGCCTCAGGTCTTGCAAATGTATGGTCGCAAATCAGGGTTCACTCTAGACATTATCCCTCGGAGGAGAGATGACGAGGTTTCCTATAGCCCCGAGACAGGTAAGTGGCTTTCCTTGCCTAAATGTTATGTCGGGAAAAGGGAAATGGAACGTATTTCATTAATTTTTTTTTTTTGCATGGCTTTGTATCTGAACTTCTTAGGGCCACGAGGACATGATGAAGAGGGTTCAAGTACCAGTGAAGATGAGGGCTACCCTGAAGACATGGATCAGGACAAGCACGATGACAGTACCGATGACAGCGATAGTGACAGAAGTGATGCAGACAGTGACGGGGAGGAGTTCATGCATCATGATGACGGTGCTGAACGGGAGGGAGGTGACGACAAGAAAGCAGGTAAGTTGCTTGGAGAGTGGACCAGTACTGGACAATAGCTTTGAAGCTACTGCTAAGAACTCTGTGTTGGAGTTTATTTACGTTGACAAACAGTTCTCTCCTTAAGGGTACTTCTCTGTCTACTTCTGAATTATGTTAATATGTTTTAATATGGTTAGGTTTTTAAATTATAGTTATACGTTATTGTCTAGCTATTATGTTTTGGTTTTCACATGTATGTAGAGGGAGCCCCTGGTGGTGCAGTGGGTTATTTATTTATTTATTTATTTATGTATGTATTATCCTTGTATACTGCCCCTCTCAGCCCCGAGGCAACTCGAGGTTAAACCACTGAACAGCTGAACTTGCTGATCAAAAGGTCACAGGTTTGAATCTGGGGTGCGGGGTGAGCTCCTGCTGTTAGTCCCAGCTTCTGCCAGATTAGCAGTTTGAAAACTTGTAAATGTGAGTAGATCAATAAGTACTGCTCCAGTGGGAAGGTAACAGCACTCCATACAGTCATGCTGGCCACATGACCTTGGAGGTGTCTATGGACAATAGCAGTTCTTTGGCTTAGAAATGGAGATGAGTCCTCCTAGGGATGAGAAAAGCGGTATAGAAATACTGTAAATAAATAAAATAAATGAGCACCAACCCCCAGAGTTGGACACGGCTGGACTTAATGTCAGGGGAAAATCTTTAACTTTACCTATGTATGTTCAGCATTGAATTTTGCCTTTATTTATTGGAAACTGCTTAAAGTTCCCTCAGGAGGAGAAAAGCGGTATATAAATATAGTAAATAATAATAAATAAATAATTATTAGTTTTCATTGGTTGCCTTTAGCCTTATAGTGCAAGTGAAGTATGTATTTGCCCTTGACCCCTCTGGTGGCATATGGAATAGTATGTATTCCACCAGGCTGCATCAAAAGAAGAGGCAGGACTGTGAAATCCAACTTACTGGTTTCCCTCAGATCAATGACAGCTTGGCTCCTCTTTCCCTTTGTGGCTATTATGTTTGGTCATTAGAAGAATTATGTAATTTTCTTTCCTCCATCACCTTTTTGTGTTATGGTGATGTCTTAGGAATTTTTAAATCTCTCTCTCTCTCTCTATATATATGTATATGCTCTGTTTGTTTTGAATAACACTGGGTTTTTTTTTTTTTAGCTGAGGGAACATTTTTCTAGCCTTCTCTAGGTCCTCCAGTGCTACTAGTATGGTCAGCTCTGGATGAAGTTAACATTAGAATCATGCTGGAGGATCTAGAGATTCCTAGAGAACATATTAATCAAATTTGTGAATAATCAAATTAGAAAAAAAAAACTTAAACCTGCCAATGCAGAGGACCAATTGTACTGGCAAACAAGTATTTTTCACTATTCTGTGAGACTCATATTTCGCTTTGGCAGTTGATATGCCAAAATCTCACTGCCTGTCTCTTGGAATGTTGGTTTATGTTCAAATGTTCCAAAACCTGATCAAAATGGTGATTTTCAATAAGACCCTATTCTTTTATCATATATATCTGCAGGTCACAGCGTACGATTTGCTGACATTCCTGGAAAATCACGAAAGAAAAAAAAGAACATGAAGGAGCTTACTCCTCTTCAAGCCATGATGTTACGGATGGCTGGTAAAGAAACTTTGATTTTTCTTCTCCTTGCAATCTATGCATTTTTGGTACATGTAATGAAGGTGTGGTTGCCTAGAGAAAAAGCTTTGCATTGACTATCCAGTATGTGCTTCTAAATAGGAAAAAGAACATGATTCAGCTATTTGTTTGTTTATATTACAGTGACATTTGAGTTACATTTTGATGCAGTAGTAGTTTTTATGGTTAGACTACTGTCTAATGTATCCCTTTAAGCCTGCATTCATTCCCTACAGGCCAGGAAATTCCTGAGGGAGGTAAAGAGATAGAAGAATACTCTGAAGAAGAGGATGACGATGATGAAGAGGACTCTGATGCTGAAGAGACATCACAGCAACAGAGCACAGAAGAGTCCCATGCAGAGAATGCATCATCAGCACCCCCTCAGACTGCCCAGCCACAGCAGCAGCAGCAACAGCAGCCTCCACCACAGCCTGTTCCCCCGACTCAGATGCAGGCCCCTCCCATGCCTGGGCCTCCTCCTCTTGGGCCACCTCCTGCACCACCGCTGAGGCCTCCGGGGCCACCAACTGGTCTTCCTCCTGGACCACCTCCAGGTGAGTCCTTAATCTTGTCTAAAGGATCTCCAGCTTGGTCTGGCTTTGGCATCTGAGGTCGGAAATAATGAAAAAGGACAATTTGATAAACATAGCTCATGTAGTTGAGATGCTTCACATCGAGGCTACAAAAGTACCGCAACTAGGGCTATGTTTTTCATAAGACTTAAATTCAATTTTGTTATTGAGCCACCTAATAAGATAGTCATCAAAATGAGGGAAGCTTTTTGGTCTATGCCTGTGTTTTCTGTCTTCGAATGTGTTCAGAGGGAGGAAAGTTTACTAAGGGGTGGTGGGTAGGGAAGTGAAGTGTTTTGATGTTTAGGCACTGCTTTCATGTACCTCAAAGTGAAATGTATTTAAAACATTGTGTTTTCCAGGCTGTATGGCCATGTTCCAGAAGCATTCTCTCCTGATGTTTCGCCAACATCTATGGTAGGCATCTTCAGAGGTTGTGAGGTATATTGGAAACTAGACAACTAGATGTAGGTGAAACGTCAGGAGCAAATGCTTCTGGAACATGGCCATACAGCACGGAAAACTCACAGCAACCTCATGATTCTGACCATGAAAGCCTTCAACAACATATTTAAAACATGTTTTCATTAGCTCTTTGATTTTTAACCAAGCAGTTTGTTGGCAGGAAGTCATTTTCAGAAGTAAATTGTTGTGCCTATTAATGTTTGTAGGGGCTCCTCCATTCCTGAGGCCGCCTGGATTGCCTGGGCTACGTGGCCCGTTACCACGCCTCTTGCCGCCTGGACCTCCCCCCGGGCGCCCCCCTGGCCCTCCTCCTGGTCCACCCCCAGGCCTGCCACCTGGCCCTCCTCCAAGGGGCCCCCCACCTCGCCTCCCACCTCCAGCTCCTCCAGGTAAGGCTATCATTGAACAGTTGGTACCTTTGCTCCCTCCAGTGATGGTTAAGCTAGAGGACAAAATGCAGAGCAGGTGACATTAGCCTAGTAGAAATTTCATACGGAAGTCAGGCATAATATTTTATACTTACCCACAGGCTGCATTGAATTGCAGAAGCACAAAATAGTATTTTTATTGTCTCCAGTACGGAACTCAAAATTCAAACTTTTATGAGACACATAGCTAGATTATCTTTTTAAATCAATTGTTAAGTCAGCCTGCTAGAATTTCATTCAGATGTTGTCTGTTAGTGTGAGCATGTTCACATGCATATAACCAAAAAGAGCTAAGTGAATTATGTGCTGTCGCACCCAGGCTGCTTTAAATGTCCCTTCGGCATTAACATGTCCTAACTTTCTGTCTGCTTTGGGAATGCTGGATTGCCTTCGTATTTGAGCAAGGAACCCCATAGAATCAGTGTTCACACTGTTGCTTTGAGGAAATGGTAATGATTTGTTAACTGGTCTTGGGTCTATCTCCACCCAGACACTAACTTGATTTCCTCACAACAAAGTCCATACTTAAAATTTGAAAGGTAACTGATTGTTCCTGAAGCTGCCAGACGTGGATGCTTCGGAGGAGAATAGATGAGTTTTCTGAGGAGAATAGATGACAGTTTTCCTTGCTCTCTGTCTCTGATATAGGGGCCACTGAGGCGCCCAATGCCCAAGGCATTAATTAGTTGTTGATTAACTAGTTATTGTTTTATAAAATTGACTTGAAATTTTGGATCTCACTGTGACCAACAGCAGACACATCTTGCTTCCAAGATTCCCTGGTGGTCTGTGATCTGAAATAGCTCCCTTTCCTCTGGCAAAGGAGCAAACAAAATGGCTGACACAAGCCAGGAAGGGCTTTCTTAAACTCCAGCGTCATAAAACTAACATAAAGATGGCTACTCTCAAGCTGTTGGTGAGTCAGCCTAACAAAAGGAACTGGAACTTACACAGTTCCAACACAAATTTCTTGAGAACCTCAGATTGTACCTAGTGTTTTAACGTTTATTGTTTGCCTCTTTGTGTTGATTATTGTTACTATTTTATTAATATATGCTCTGATTTTTTTTCAAGTAATGGGACTCAAGTGATATTGCAAATTATTAAAACTAATAAAGATTAAAAGCATAATCAGTAAAGTGGTGTTTTAAAACAGTTGAACAGTCTCTAGAGTTAAAATAATTTAAAATTCATTACAAGACAAAACTATTTTTAAAACCCAACAAAGCAGTACATCTTTTAACATCACAGTCAGTTGCTAAAGGCAAAGATGGCTCTTCACCGCAGAAGGGCAGGGTAACTCCTTTCTCTTTATGCAGGTATCCCTCCTCCGCGTCCAGGCATGTTGCGCCCTCCCCTGGGTCCGCCACCTGGATTATTCCCTCCTGCTCCTCTTCCGAACCCTGGGGTGCTGAGTGCTCCCCCCAGCTTGATTCAGCGCCCCAAGGTGGATGATACCAGCGCAGCCACCATTGAGAAGAAAGCTACTGCGACGATCAGTGCCAAGCCCCAGATCACCAACCCCAAGGCCGAGATCACCCGCTTTGTGCCCACGGCCCTGAGGGTCCGCAGAGAAAACAAGGGGACGCCTGCCTCTGCCCAAAAGAAGCCTGACGATGAACCATCCGTGCAGATAACTAAGACCCTACCCAAGATGGGCTCTTCTGCCCCTGTTTCTGTGCAGACCAAGGATGATGTGTATGAAGCTTTCATGAAGGAAATGGAGGGGCTGCTGTGACAACCTGTTCCTAGTTGACCTTTGCCTACCCTGAGATGAGCATATTACTATGTTAGGGGTTCCATGTTATAGTGGCATCCAGTTGACGAGCTCATTATTTTATGACAAGGAATCGTCCTCCATCTCAGTTAACGTGTGATCAGAGTTGGGGGAAGGGGCGACTATATATGGAGAAAGAAAGAGACACTGTCACCCGCTATTGTGAAAGTTTATTAAGACTCACTTGTGTCTCCTCCCTGGAAAAGCTTTGTCTCCTTGAATACTTTTTTAAGTTAATGCAAAAAATACATCCGAAGAACCAAAACATACTGATAAACTATTTCCTGCATATAGGCCTGATCATCAGATGGTTGCATTTTCTTTTGGTAGCTTTCTGTAAATATTTTGTAATGCTGATTTTTAGTTTGTGAGATAACTGGTTTACACATTGTCCTAGAGTTGGGTAGGCTACTGTTTGCATATGTGGCATGCAGACATTTTGCACCCGATATATATATATCCTGCAGTCACTTAGGTGATTTTTTTTTGCTGACAGGAGAAATATCATTGTCTTATGAATGAGAATAAATATTTGATGTACTACAACCCTCTGTATGACTGAGTATCTTTATCAATATTTTGGGGAGAGGTAGCTAGAGGAACTGACAACCAATTTATTTTATTTTGCTAAAATATCCCTAATGTGAAAAAAATCTATAAAAGACAGCATTCTTTTGATTCCATCAGGGAAACAAGTATAGGTTTGTATCCAATCATTTCTTTTTAAATTCAGATTCTGTGTGTGAAATAAATAGATTCTGTGCATGTCTACAAAAACTTGTAATTTGTGAGGAAAAGAAGACACTGGATGTCTGTGATATCAATATATAAACCGCTTTGAGTCCCGCAGGGGTGAGAAAGGCGGTATATAAATACTGCAGATAAATAAATAAATAAATATCACTATCAATACCAACCCTTAGGTTGGTATTGATAGGGAAAACTACCCAAAAATAGCAGAGCATCCAAAAACAAACAGGATACTTAAAAGTTGAGCATTTAGCTGACAGCTTTTTTTTCATGTCAGGAGTTACTTGAGAAACTGCAAGTCACTTCTGGTGTGCGAGAATTGGCTGTCTGCAAGGACGTTGCCCAGCGGATGTTTTTTGATGTTTTAGCATCCTTGTAGGAGGCTTCTCTCATGTCCTGCATGAGGAGTTGGAGCTGACAGAGGGAGCTCATCCGTGTTCTCTCCGGATTCGAACCTCTAACCTGTCGGTCTTCAGTCCTGCCAGCACAAGGGTTTAACCCACTGTGCCACCTGGGGCTCCTAGCTAGCAGAGCGTGAAGTGCCGTGTGATGTGGCTGTAAAGAATTAAGAACTTAGGCAGGCAAGAGATGCAGAGTCCAATCTATAAAAGTCAGAAAAGGTTTATTTACAATAGAATGTAATAATGACATTTCTTCATAGTAAATAACTGGGTCTGAGCTACTCAAACACCCATGTCTTCTAAGGTTTCAAGAGAGGGGGAAAAACACCAATCACTACATCTCTCCTGACACACAAGCAGAGAGAGATGTCAAAGCACACAGCACATAAAGATGGAAAAAGCTAAAGTCAAGATTAAGGCTTGCAGTAGAAAAGTATCCATTCTACACATCCAATCAGACTATTCTAAGCTAACTAAACTGTTCCTCTTTGAGGACTATTTACATGGGCTGCCTGCCAGATGGAGTGGAAAGACCAACTCATGCAGGAACACATTGTTTACTTAGGAAAACATGATTTAAATCACATTTTATTGTTGCTGAGGAGAACTGTAACTCAAATAGAAGCCAAAGGGAGAATTGGTTGAAACTACAGATTCACCTGCTTAGAATTCTTTTCACTGCCACCTTTCCATATGTGATAGCTACCTACATGACTTTTAAACTTTTCCCTGTGATGACCAACATTTTTTTTACCTGATGTTGCAAGGAATGCCAATTCTATTTATGCACATGTTATCATAGACATGGGATGTATGTTCATACCATCAGAGAAGTTTAGCATCTGGGGCAGATATAACATCATATCACCTGCTGAGGTGAGTGGAAAAAAGGCCTATAGAATGATGTTTGTAGCAATGAAAAAATTATAAACATTCACAATCCTTTGTCTATGCTCAAATGTGGAAAAGTCTCCTGGAAGTGAAAAGGCTTTCAGTTAACTGGCACTCCCAAGTATTCAGCAAAAAAAATGCTTTAAATAAAAAATAAAATATTTTATTTATGGTTGCATTAAAGTTTGTTGGTGTTTTAACTTGCTTTTAATTGCTGTATTTCAATATTAATAAGTCAATACAGAGTTTATGGTACAGTATGAGGTATAGCTAATAGGCCTATTTTACATAATAATTCTCAAGCAACTTTATTTTGTTTCTAAAGCATTGCATAAACAAATTAGTATAAAACTGATTAAAAACAGAATGAGCACAAGTGGCTAAATAATTTAAGATCAAAAACGGGCAACAGTGACCTCATTGTAGCATTTATTCCTCTCTGCATGAGGCAGGGCATTGTGAGCAAGCATACAAATGCAGAGTTGTTTGTTCTGCTCCACAGTTACACAAAGTGGAGGATTCTTCTAGGCAGTACCATTTTGCCAGGTTGTCTTTTGATCTGCCCACTCCACTTCTGAGCCTGTTCAGGGACTTCCAATTTGCCCATTCTTGGTGTGCCCGTGGAGGCAGACCCTCATGGGGGGGGGGGGGGGGCATCCAATTGGGATTTCCTGGTTTATCTGCCCAGAGGGATACTCTTGCTGTCGCTGGGGGGAACATCAAGCAACTAGAAACTACATTTACCTGGCATTTACCAATACCCATGGGTTGTCAGTTTTTTGGGGTTTTTTTTTGTCATGTCAGGAGCGACTTGAGAAACTGCAAGTCGCTTCTGGTGTGAGAGAACTGGCCGTCTGCAAGGATGTTGCCCAGAGGATGCCTGGATGATTTGATGTTTTATCATCCTTGTGGGAAGCTTCTCTCATGTCCCCGCATGAGGAGCTGGAGTTAGAAGGAGCTCATCCGCCTCTCCCCGGATTCGAACCTGCGACCTGTCAGTCTTCAGTCCTGCTGGCACAGGGGTTTAACCCGCTGCGCCACCGGGTTGTCAGTTAACTGAGAGTGTGCAGTATTGAAAGTATTTCAGCAAGTGTGGTGCCCTTTCAATAAACTGATGAGAAAACATCATAGGCCAGGACTATTATTTGCTTTATTTACAGCCTGCTTTTTCTCTCCACAAAGGAGACACAAGCCTCCTTCCCCATGATGTCTTTCCCCTGCTCACTGCAAAAGTCTTCCCTTTTCTTCAAAGGTTGGCTCGGAGTGGAAACAGGTTCTGTTCAACATTTTTATTAATGACTTAGATGAAGGGTCAGAAGCATGATCATCAAGTTTGCAGATGACACCAAATTGGGAAGGATAGCCAATACTCCAGAAGACAGGAGCAGAATTCGAAATGATCTTGACAGATTAGAGATGAGCCAAAACTAACAAAATTAAGTTCAAAAGGGACAAATGCAAGATTTTTATGCACTTAGGCATAAAAAAATGAAATGCAAGGATACAGCATGGGGGACAATGCCTGGCTCAACACTATGTGTGAAAAAGATCTTGAAGTCCTTATTGAAAACAAGTTAAACATGAGCCAACTATGTCATGCATCAGCTTCGATTTGCCACAAAAGATGTTCAGAACTAGCTGTTTCCCATATCAATTTCAGGTTCTTGTGGGTTTTTTCGGGCTATAGAGCCATGTTCTAGAGGCATTTCTCCTGACGTTTCGCCTGCATCTATGGCAAGCATCCTCAGGTTCGTTTGGGATGCAAAACGCTTTGTTTATATGAGAGCAAAGCAGCTCCTTTCCCAGAGGAAGTGTTAGGTCTGAAAAGAAAAGCTTGTCCCAGTTAAAGTGGTGTCAAATGCATTAAAACTACAGTATAGATCAGGCATGGGGCAACTTGAGCCCTCCAGGTGTTGTGGACTCCAACTCCCAGAATTCCTAACAGCCTCAGGCCTTCAAAGGAAGGCCTTTTCCCCCTCAGCCGCTTAAGTCCAACACCTGGAGGGCCTAAGTTGCCCCATGCATGAGTTATCTCGACCTACTAATTTACATATGGTTTCTGATTGGCCAGCCTCGACAGCGTTTGACCCAATGAAAGGGAAGAAGCGCCTTCAGCTCCTTCGCCGAGGAAGTGGTGGCTCTGAAAAGAGCCTTTGGGTCCGTTCTTTGTAGTTAGTGAAGGGTGCGGATGCGGGGGCGCCTAGGCCCTCTCCCCGCGGATACGGCGGGCCAGCTGGATGTCCTTGGGCATGATGGTGACACGCTTGGCGTGGATGGCGCACAGGTTGGTGTCCTCGAAGAGCCCCACCAAGTAAGCCTCGCTGGCCTCTTGCAGCGCCATCACGGCCGAGCTCTGGAAGCGCAGGTCCGTCTTGAAGTCCTGCGCGATCTCCCTCACCAGGCGCTGGAAGGGCAGCTTCCGAATCAGCAGCTCGGTGGACTTCTGGTAGCGCCGGATCTCGCGCAAGGCCACGGTCCCCGGGCGGTAGCGGTGAGGCTTCTTCACGCCGCCCGTGGCCGGGGCGCTCTTCCTTGCCGCCTTGGTGGCCAGCTGCTTCCGCGGCGCTTTCCCACCCGTCGACTTCCGCGCTGTTTGCTTCGTTCGCGCCATCACTCTCCCTTCAAATCCTTAAACACCTCCTCACACTACGCTTTCCAAACTCAGACTGTCAGCTTTGGCGGCGCGCGGCTGTATTTATAAGCCAGCCCTCTCCGCCTTCTGATTGGCTGGAACTAAAAAGCGACTATTCTCATTGGAGGAATGTCCGGGTTTCAAAACTCGCGCGCTTTTAGCTGCGGGGAGAAAAGCACCGCCTTGATTTTTGCCAATTGCTTGAAAAACAAAACAGACGCAGGGAGGTTTAATCCCTAACCGAGATCTTGCTTGCAAGCCGCTGAAATGATCGTTTTTTCGAGTTGATTGTTCAGAGCCAGTAGTAGATATAATAATTAATAATAATAATAATAATAATAATAATAATATAGTAATAATAAAATATTAAGGATATATATATAATAATAAAATACTACTAATATTACAGGATCGTTCTTGTAAAACTGCTGAAATTGTCTTTTGGAATTGATTGTTAAGAGCCAGTGGAAGATATAATAATAATAATAATAATAATAATAATAATAACAACAACAACAACAACAACAACATAGTAATGATAAAGTATTAATACTTTATATAGATAGATATAATATAAATAATAATACCAATATTAGGGAATCATGCTTGCAAGCCGCTGAAATGACTGGCTTTTAGAGCTGATTGTTCAGAGACACATACACACATATGTAGTAATAATAAAATATTATGGATATAGATAATAATGATAATAATAGGGGATCATGCTTGCAAAGTTGATGAAATGATTGTCTTTTGGAGTTGGTTGTTAGGAGCCAGTGGTAGATATAATAATAAATATATATAATAAAAATAAAATGATATATAGATATAATAATAATAATAACTAACTAATTCTAATATTAGGGGATTGTGTTTGCAAAGCTGCTGAAATGATTGTCTTTTGGAGTTGTTTGCTCAAAACCAGTGGTAGGTATAATAATAATCTACTTCTGAAAATGCTTGCCATGGATGTGAGTGAAATGTCAGGAGAGAATGCTTCTGGAACATGGCCACACAGCCTGGAAAACTTACAACAACCCTGTGATTCCAGCCATGAAAGCCTTCGAAAATACAATATATATATAGTAACAATAAAATATTATGACTATATATCTATATAAATAAAAATGTAATGTTTGCTTGTGGGATTAACATAACTCAAAAACCACTGGATGAATTGCCACCATATTTGGACACAATAAACCTATCAGGCCAATGAGTGACGATCACTCATAAAAACACTAAAAAACAGCAGAAGAGACTTAAAAAGGCAAAAAACAAAAAATACATTACATCGCATATGCAAAACCACACACATATATATGCAAACACAAATGTACACACATATACACACATATATACACACATATACACAGACTGGGCCACAGCAATGCGTGTCAGGGGATGGCTAGTGTATGTTTATATGTGTGTGTGTATATATATATGTGTGTGTCTGTATATATATACACACACACACACACACACACACACACACATACACTATATATAGATTGATTTGTAGTTGTTCATTCGTTCAGTCGCTTCCGACTCTTCGTGGCCTCATTGACCGGCCCATGCCAAAGCTCTCAGTGAATCGTCACCACCCCCAGCTCCTTCAAGGTCAAGCCAGTCGTTTCAAGGATGGTATCCATCCATCTTGTCCTTGGTGGGCCCTTCTTCCTTTTTCCTTCCACTTTCCCCAGCATGTCTTCTCTAAGCTTTCCTTTCTTCTCATGATGTGGCCAAAGTACTTCAACTTTGCCTCTACAATCCTTCCCTCCAATGAGCAGTCGGGCTTTATTTCCTGAAGTATGGACTGGTTTGATCATCTCGCGGTCCAAGGCACTCTCAGAATTTTCCTCCAACACCACAGTTCAAAAGCATCTATCTTCCTTTGCTCAGCCTTCCCTATGGTCCAGCGCTCACATCCGTAGGTGAGGACAGGGAATATCATTGCTTTAACTATGCGGGTCTTTGTTGCCAGTGTGATGTCTCTACTCTTCACTATCTTATTGAGATTGGCCATTGCTCTCTTCCCAAGAAGTAAGTGTTTCCTGATTTCCTGGCTGCGGTCTGCGTCTGCAGTAATCTTTCCACCTAGAAATACAAAGTCTGTCACAGCCTCCACATTTTCTCCCTCTATTTCCTAGTTATCAATCTGGTTGACATAGATAGATACAATAATAAATAAATAAATAAATAAATAATACTAAAAGTAGAGGTTTTGCTGCACTGTGATGTTTTATAAACTGGGGAGCAAGCCCTACTGAATTCAATAGATCTTTCTCTGAACAGTGCTGAAAATGTTCCATATAGCTTTCGATCGTGAACTCCACTGAGTTCAATAAGCCTTCCTCTAAATACTAAATATACCTGCCTTAAGGCTTATGAATGGACCTTTTCCTATATTTTTATTGATTTGGAGCTGCTGCCTGTCAAATTAATGCAGCTGGGACACCTCTTTGCTATGTATAGGTGTGCTAAGGAGTCGTGGGATTTGTAGTTTGGTCAAGGCACCACCAGCCTCAAGAAGACCTTGTGAAACTCCATAGCCTTGAGCCATGGCAGTAGAAGTGGTGTCAAACTGACTACGCTTAAGCGGCTGAGGGGGAAAAGGAAGGGGCCTGAGGCTGTTAGGAATGCTGGGAGTTGGAGTCCAAAGCACCTGGAAGGCCTAAGTTGGCCCATGCCTGCTCGAAATGAATGCTGTTGCACTTTAATGGGGCCTCGCCTGATTAGCAATGGTGCCTCTCCTTTGCAGAAGCCTGTGTTACCTCCGTCCCTTCCAACCCCACTCGCGACCACGGAAAGGGCTCCCGAGGCTCGCTTTCCACCCTGTCCCCGAGGGCACACTCCGGAGGAGCCACCTGCGTGGGTTTCCCGTGGGTTTTGCCCCTCGCAGAGCTTGAATTTAGGAAGAAAAACAAAACTTTCGCTCCTTGGAGGGTCTCCGGGATGGTGCAGGAGCGGCTCGGGAGCCCTTTTCAAAGCGATCCCTTCCACGCATCCCTTCCAGGCGCGGGACCCACGCAGGGCACCCCTCGCCCTTCCCTCGCGTGGAAAGACCGCGCGGATGCGTGTCGTGTTTGGTGAGAAATTCGCACTTTATTCCCTCCAAAGAAACACAACCTGAGCGGATGGCGGAGCGCCTTCTTGCCCGCGAGGGGGCGTGGCTTGGCGGCGACCAATCAGGAAGCGCCGCCGCTCTATAAATAAACGGCGCCTGACCTAGTTGGGCTCACTTGTTGGAAGTGTCGTTGAGTGTTTGCTTTCTCTTTTCTTCTCGCGCTCCTGTTTTGCGACAGTGATGTCTGAAACCGCTCCCGCCGCTTCGGCGACCGCTTCGGCGGCGGCCTCTGCGCCTGTGGCAGCGCCGAAAGCGCCGGCGAAGAAGGCGAAGAAAGCCCCCGCGAAGCCTCGCAAGGCGTCCGGCCCCAGCGTGACGGAGCTGCTCACCAAGGCCGTGGCGGCCTCCAAGGAACGCAAAGGCGTCTCCCTGGCGGCTCTGAAGAAGGCCTTGGCGGCAGGAGGGTACGACGTGGAGAAGAACAACAGCCGCATCAAGCTGGGCCTCAAGAGCCTGGTCAACAAAGGCACGCTGGTGCACACCAAAGGCATCGGCGCCTCGGGGTCTTTCAAGATCGGGAAGAAGGCCGAGGGCAGCGGCAAAGAGAAGGCGGCGGCGCCCAAGAGGAAGGCCCCCGCTAAGGCAGGGAGGAAGCCCGCCGCCAAGGCCAAGAAGCCCGCTGCCGCTGCTAAGAAGCCCAAGAAAGCCGTTTCCTCTGCCTCCGCGGCGAAGAAGAGCCCCAAGAAGCCCAAAAAGCCCGCGGCTAAGAAGTCCGCCGCTGCCAAGAGCCCCAAGAAAGCCAAGCCCGTCAAGCCCAAGAAGGTGGCCAAGAGCCCCGCCAAGGCTCGGCCCGGGAAGCCCAAATCGGCCAAGCCCAAGGCGGCGGGGAAGGCCAAGGCGGCCGGGAAAGGTGGCAAGCGGGCGGCGCCCAAGAGGAAGTAGGCCTTCTTCCCTCTGCCGCCTCCTCTTCCACCTCCTTGAAGAAAACCCAAAGGCTCTTTTAAGAGCCACCCACTCCCTCCAGAAAAGAGCTGTTCTCTCTATATTCCATACGAAATCACTTCAGACCAGGCATGGGACAACTTAAGGTGCTTCGGACTTTCAAGTCACACCATTCCTAACAGCCACAAGCCCTTTCTCCCGGCTTGTGAAATCCACCAATCAGAAGCCAGCACTCCCAGTGCGCGCCTTCCGATTGGTGTATGGAACAGGCATGGGCAAACTTGGGCCCAGTCTAGATGTTTGGGCCCTCTTGAGGTTTTGGACTTCCAAGTCCCACCATTCCTAACAGCCACAAGCTCTTTCTCCCGGCTTGTGAAATTCACCAATCGGAAGCCAGCACTCCCAGTGCGCGCCTTCCGATTGGTGTATGGAATAGGCATGGGCAAACTTGGGCCCAGTCTAGGTGTTTTGGACTCCCAACGCCTACTATTCCTAACAGCCACAAGCTCTTTCTCCCGGCTTGTGAAATCCACCAATCGGAAGCCAGCACTCCCAGTGCGCGCCTTCCGATTGGTGTATGGAACAGGCATGGGCAAACTTGGGCCCAGTCTAGGTGTTTTGGACTCAACTCCTACCATTCCTAACAGCCACGGGAGCTTTCTCCCGGCTTGTGAAATCCACCAATCAGAAGCCAGCCTCCCAGTGCGTGCCTTCTGATTGGTGGATGGAGCAGTCATGGGCAAACTTGGGCCCAGTCTAGATGTGGACTTCAACTCCCGCCATTCCGAACAGCCTCAGGCCCTTTCCTTTTCCCCCTCAGCCGCTTCAGCGGCTGAGGGGGAAAAGGAAGGGGCCCGAGGCTGTTAGGAATGGCGGGAGTTGAAGTCCACATCACCTGGATAGAGGGCCCAAGTTGGCCCATGCATGAGCTATCTCGACTTCGCCTCAACTTTCTAACATGCTTAAGTGGCTGAGGGGGGAAAGGAAGGGACCCGAGGCTGTTAGGAGTTGGAGTCCAAAACACCCGGAGGAAGGGCCCTATCTCACATCTCCCCAAAAGTTGTAAGCACTCATGTGTCCCACAATTCCCGCGTTTTATCTTACATGGCGCGCAATGGTACATATTTCATTTCAAATACAGTCCCAGACCCTTATTGGCGTTGGAGACATGTCAAAGAAATGTCAAAAGCGCTTATTTTTGTCAATGAACATGCCTCTCGATATTGTCCAATGGTTGGCCTCTTCTCCAGGCTGGTGTGACTTCTGATTGGCTCCCCTCCAGACGTTGGTATATTGTCCAATGGCCGGTCCCCTCTCCTTTCTGGTGTTACTTCTGATTGGTTCTCCTCCAGGCGATGGTATATTGTCCAATGGGTGGTCTCCTCTCCAGGCTGGTGTGACTTCTGATTTGCTCTCTTCTAGACGTTGATGTTAAAAACACTCAATGGACGCTAGGGATTCGTTCACCCAATCAGGACGAACTCGAGTGCTCGGGTCGAAAATAAGTCAGCCCTCACGACATAAATGAATTTGTCATATACAGGAGAAATGTTTGCTATTGAATTTGCTATGGTTTTATAATATTTTAATGTTTTTAATTGTATTACACGGTCTTGGTACCAACTGTGAACCGCTCCGAGTCGCCTGCGGGCTGAGAGGGTCGGTATATAAATATAGTAAATTAATAACTTAATAAAGGAAGAACTTCCTGACTGTGAGAGCCATTCAGCAGTGGAACTCTCTGCCCCGGAGTATGGTGGAGGCTCCTTCTTTGGAAGCTTTTGAACAGAGGCTGGATGGCCATCTGTCAGGGGTGATTTGAATGCAATATTCCTGCTTCTTGGCAGGGGGTTGGACTGGATGGCCCATGAGGTCTCTTCCAACTCTATAATTCTAAATATTCAGTGGCTATAGATGAATAGTTGCAATTTTGTTAGCTCCATAATGTTAGATTGCCACTCCCAATAAGACCTTAGCATTACTAATTTGATCAACAAAAAAGAAAATAAGTCTCTACTTCTCATCCAATAGGAAAGGATCCTCCAAACGTTGGAGTAAAACATCCAATGGACGCTAGGGATACGCTCGCCCAATCAGGAAAGACCCAAGCGTTCGAGTCTGCTTCCCATCCAATAGGAAAGCAGAGCTGCAATGCTCTCATTTGCATACACTCTCATATATAAAGCGCTGCCTCCCTTTGTTCGGGCAGTAGCTCGGAGTCCGTCGCAGCGTCCAAGATGCCGGAGCCAGCGAAGTCCGTGCCTGTCTCGAAGAAAGGCTCCAAAAAAGCCGTGACCAAGACTCACAAGAAAGGCGACAAGAAGCGCAAGAAGGTGAGGAAGGAGAGCTATTCCATCTACGTGTACAAAGTCCTCAAGCAGGTCCACCCGGACACGGGAATCTCCTCCAAGGCCATGAGTATCATGAACTCTTTTGTCAACGACGTCTTCGAGCGCATCGCCGGGGAGGCCACCCGCCTGGCGCATTACAACAAGCGCTCCACCATCACCTCTCGCGAGATCCAGACGGCCGTGCGGCTCTTGCTGCCGGGAGAGCTGGCCAAGCACGCCGTCTCTGAGGGCACCAAGGCGGTCACCAAGTACACAAGCTCCAAGTAAGCCTTGCCCCGCACACTGAACCCAAAGGCTCTTTTAAGAGCCACTCACAGCTTCCAGAAAGAGCTGACGTCATGTTTCTTGCTGTTGTGCCTTCAAGTTAAAATAAAAGGCCACAAACTTATTATTTACTTCCTTTTACAAGCCAGCGATGCTAAAGTCCGCGAATATCAGACTCGGACCCTCCAGGAGATTTGGACTCCAACTCCCAGCATTCCTAACAGCCTCAGGCCCCTTCCTTTTCCCCCTCAGCCGCTTAAGCGGCTGAGGGGGAAAAGGAAAGGGCCTGAGGCTGTTAGGAATGCTGGGAGTTGGAGTCCAAAACTCCTAGATGGCCCAAAGTTGACCCAAGCCTTGTCTAACCACAGAATAAAATAATACTGCAATAGATGCATATAAAGAAGCAAGAGCGCCTGTGATTGGCAGATCATTAGTTTTGAAGCAAAGCTGTGCAGCAAAAATAATGCAATTTTGAAATTCCCGCCTTTTGCTGTGATTGGTCAACTCAAGGAGGCTCCCCGGCGGTTTTTATCCAATCGCTGCGCGCAAAAGGGACTGATTTTTTTCCTCCTTATTACATCCACAGACGTTCACATAAAAAGATATACAAAACCTTGATATTTATGAGCATTTCACATATTACATCCTTTTACATATAAATATACACACAAAAATATTATATAAAAACAAAAAAAATATTAAAATCCTTGATAATTATTGAGGAAGCCTACAAAATATTCTTTCCAAAGCAGCTTTACTGTTCTAACCTCAATAGTGCTCAACCTTTTTTTAACCTTGATAATTATTAAAAACCTTGAGAATTATTGAGAAAACCTACAAAAGATTCTTTCCAAAGCGGCTTTACTTTTCTAACCCCAATTCAGAGCTCAACCTTATATAAAAAACCCACAAAAATGATAATTGAGAAAACCTACAAAATATTCTTTCCAAACCGGCTTTACTGTTCTAACCCAAATTTACAGAGCTCTCACAAAAAGTCTTATATAAAAACAGAAAAACCTTGAAAATTATTGAGGAAAACCTACAAAATATTCTTTCCAAAGCGCCTTTACTGTTCTAACTCCAATTCTGAGCTCAACCTTATATAATTCTGAGCTCAACCTTATATAAAAAACACAAAAACCTTGATAATTATTGAGAAAACCTACAAAATATTCTTTCCAAAGCGCCTTTACTGTTGACCCCAAGCCAAAGAGCTCTCGATGGATTATTATTTAAATAGGAGGGTGATATTTAAGATGTGTAGGAATAGAACGGGATTTTCCCCCTCCACAATCTTATAATACATGTATTGTCGAAGGCTTTCATGGCTGGAATCACTAGGTTCTTGTGGGTTTTTTCGGACTATATGGCCATGTTCTAGAGGCATTTCATCCTCAGAGGATGCTTGCCATAGATGCAGGCGAAACGTCAGGAGAAATGCCTCTAGAACATGGCCATATAGCCCGAAAAAACCCACAAGAACCTACTTATAATGCATATTTGCGAGGGAATTAACTGCCCACTTGAAAATGCCTCTTGTTGAGGCACTTGGGGGGGGGCTAAAGGAGTTTGCAAGGCTACGTCACGCAAGAGCGAGAAGGCGAACCAATCACAATGTGCAAAAACCACCGCGCGCGTTTTCAAACTGTCCAATGAAATACTAGCGTGCCTAAGTGGAACCAATCAGAAACGGGAGACTTCGCAGTAGCAGCCAATCAGAGGCGAGAAGCAGTGTATAAAAGAAACCCATCGGCGCGGGAGTTTTCAGTTCTGTTTTCTCAGAGTCAGAGATGGCGCGGACGAAGCAAACAGCGCGGAAGTCGACGGGTGGGAAAGCGCCGCGGAAGCAGCTGGCCACCAAGGCGGCGAGGAAGAGCGCTCCGGCCACGGGCGGCGTGAAGAAGCCTCACCGCTACCGCCCGGGGACTGTGGCCCTGCGCGAGATCCGGCGCTACCAGAAGTCCACCGAGCTGCTGATTCGGAAGCTGCCCTTCCAGCGCCTGGTGAGGGAGATCGCGCAGGACTTCAAGACGGACCTGCGCTTCCAGAGCTCGGCCGTGATGGCGCTGCAGGAGGCCAGCGAGGCTTACTTGGTGGGGCTCTTTGAAGACACCAACCTGTGCGCCATCCACGCCAAGCGTGTCACCATCATGCCCAAGGACATCCAGCTGGCCCGCCGTATCCGCGGGGAGAGGGCCTAGGCGCCCCCGCATCTGCACCCTTCACTAACTACAAAGAACGGACCCAAAGGCTCTTTTCAGAGCCACCACTTCCTCGGCGAAGGAGCTGAAGGCGCTTCTTCGCTTGCATACGCTAATATTGGGCTGTAAAAATCCCATTGAATATAAGTACATATCAATACATAGCTGCTTGTTTCTTGTGTATAAGCAGTGTTCAGGCCGGCCAATCAGAACTCGTATGCAAATTAGATAGCTCATGCATGGGCCAACTTGGACCCTCTGAGTTATCTCGACGTACTAATTTGCATACAGTTTCTGATTGGCCAGCCTCAACATTCTAACATGCTTAAGCGGCTGAGGGGGAAAAGATAGGGCCTGAGGCTATTGGGAATGATGGGAGTTGAAGTCCAAAACACCTGGAGGGCCTAAGTTGGCCCATGCTTGATGTAGATTTACCCAGGGACGTTTTCTTTAAGAGGTAATGTTTGAAAGTGAATCAATAGCATTTGGAGACTTTTAAAGTACCTTGGGTCTCAATGCTATGGAATCCCGAGAGTTGAAGTTTCCCAAGAACTTTCCCTGCTGGTGCCTCGTCAAACTATAGTAAAGGTTTTCCCCTTGACATTCAAGTCCAGTCGTGTCCGACTTTGGGGTTGGTGCTCATCTCCCATTTCTAAGCCTAAGAGCCGGCGTTGCTCGTAGACACCTCCAAGGTCATGTGGCCGGCATGACTACATGGAGCGCCAAACTAATTCCTAGAATTCCGTACCACTAAACAATTGCAAAGGGGGCACTATTTTAAACTGCTATTTCTCAATGCTATAGGGAGTCCTGGGAGTTGTTCGGTGAAGCCAAAAGTCAGAAAGGCACATCAATATTGTCACTTATCTGTGTCTTCGTACCTTCATTCAAGAAGGAAGTGGCTTGTCAACCTCTCCCTCTGAAATCTCGCCTACATCACCTGGTTTCTGTTGACGGTCTCCCATCCAAGTACTATCCCACGCTAACCCTGCTTAGCTTTCCACGTTCAAAGGAGATCTAGTATCTTTATTTAAGACTTTACTAGGATTTATAGGATTGGAGCCCCATAAACATTTGGGGGCTGCATTCAGAGTGGCCTAACCTTTGTATGTCACTTTATCAGTTCGACCAATGGCAAGAGAACCCCGCGATAGAACGCTCCAATCAGAAGGCATGCACTGCGAGGCTGATTCTGATTGGTGGGTTTCAAACGGGGAGAATGCCCGCGCTTTTTTGTCTTCTGCTTTGCAGAAGAATCCCTGAGTTACCCGGATGAGATGGGAGGAGGAAGAAATGTGGAGGCTGAGCGGTGGTATTGGGGCAATTATCCGGAGCGTTTGCCTAGGCCGGAGAGTCTCGGAGTGCAGCATGAATGGCACCACTTCAAAACTGCCATGGCTCAATGCCAGGGAACCCTGGGATTTGTAGTTTCACAAGGCCAAAGAGTGCAGGGCCTTCCCCAAATTACAACTCCCAGAGCTCCATAGCTGGAACCGTCGCAGTACAATAACAACAAGGGAACTCTGTCAGTTCAAGTGGTGTCAAATTGTGTTAATTCCACAGTGTAGATGCAGCTAAAGAAGTCTAATTCTGTAAGTGTAACAAAGTAAAAGAAAAGGGAGGTGGTGAAAGAAATAGCCCTTTTTATATGAACTTTGGAAAAAATGCAAGAAGTTTTGAAATGTTTTTGTTTATTTATTTACGATATCTATATGCCGCCCTTTTCACCCCGAAGGGGTCTCAGAGCGGATTAGAAGTAATATGTAAATACAATATATTATATTACTACCACACAATCTATTGTATTATTAGCACAGTGCAGGTATGTTTGAATTGGTTGTTTATTCAATCTGTATTTAATTTACAAAGTGCTCATATGGACGTATCTGCTTCCATAGCTTGAAGCCCCATTTACATTGCCATAGATGGCAGTTGAACTGCATTATGTGGCAGTGTAGACTAATATAATACCTCCCAACTAAGGATTCCCCTCAGCCAGCAGCCAGCAAGGCTTTGAAACTGCAAGGCCATTCAGTGCCAATCAAAATGGCCAATTGCAACAGATACACTTGCCTTAAACAGAGAGTAAATAAATAAATAAATCTTATTTATACTCCGTCACCATCTCCCAGAGAGACTCAGGTGGCTTACAAAACACTGAAAGATGCAAATACATAAAATACAATGTATTGTCGAAGGCTTTCATGGCTGGAATCACTAGGTTGTTGTAGGTTTTTTTGGGCTATAAGACCATGTTCTAGAGGCATTCTCTCCTGACGTTTCGCCTGCATCTATGGCAAGCATCCTCAGAGGTTGTGAGGTCTACAGAGGTCTTTTACAGGAGGTCTGTAGACCTCACTACCTCTGAGGATGCTTGCCATAGATGCAGGTGAAACATCAGGAGAGAATGCCTCTAGAACATGGCCATATAGCCCGAAAAAAACTGCAACAACCCACATAAAATACAAAAATTGCAGAAACAATAACAGCCAACATACATATCTCACTTCACAAAAACCCTTGGGGAAAAAAATCACTAAAATACAATAATAGCTGCAGGTATAAAACAACAATAATCAAATTCAGTCATGTAAAGTGCTTGGTGAAGAGTTCTTTCTCCCACCGTGGACATCCCACAGATATATAAACCTCACTTTAGTTTCCAACAGACCTCACAGCCTCCGAGGATGCCTACCACAGATGTGGGAGAAATGTCAGGAGAGAATGCTTCTGGGACATGGCCATGGAGTCTGGAAAACTCGCGGCAACCCAGTAATGTTGTTAAAACTGCTTTTGAAACTGCATTATTATATGCCGGTGTAGATGGGGCCTCAGGCATGTAGCTGGGGGGGGGGGGGGGCTGAGGGGTTTCAGCCCCCCCCCCCCCACAAATTCTCATGGTGGTTCGCGAAAAGGCCTTACTGGTGCATTATTTAAACTGTTATGTTTATTCATATCATGATCTGATCACCATACTCAATATATCCCATATGCATGGGGGTATTGGGGTAACGATACAAAAGGTTTGCTAGGGTAGACCCTCTTTCACTCAGACTCAGCCCCCCCCTGAAACTCAGCCCCCCCCAACCCCCCCCCCCGAAAAAAATTCAGCCCCCCCCGAATTGAAATCCTGGCTACGGGCCTGAGATATATGAGAAAAGAGATATGACTATACTTATTTTGCTGTATTTTGGAACTTTTCACACAGCAAAATCACCACATCGTTGTCTGCAGATTTTCTCATTCACGACTGCACCCTCGACTCCTTGGTCTCACAAGTCCAGAAGTGTTTGCATGGCTAGACATCACTGGGGAAGATGTCTCTTTCTGTCTCTGTTTTATCCCTGCAATCAGCCCAGCTCCCTCAAAATGCCACCCTTTAAACAGGGGCTTTGGGAAGCTGCAACTTGCCACCTGCTGCTTGTGCAGCGAGACCGATATGAGTATCTGTTCTGATGTGTTCCTGTGATAAGGACCATGCCAGGTGCCTCCTTGGTGAGCTGCCAGGGCTTTGGTGCCCAGGCAAAGGCTGACACTGCCATCCCCCTCTTGTCTGGGTTGCAGCTGGGTCTGCAAAACCACCCACACTTTCCATTCACCACAATAATAGTGGAAAATCATGAAGGGGAAATAAACATGGTGGCACCTGTAGTGGTTGCTACCAAATGCTTCCTGGGGGCATAGGGATCTTTGGTAATTGTTACACTACACCAGGAATGGGCAAACTTTGGACCTCCAGATGTTTTGGACTGCAACTCCCACAATTCCTAACAGCTGGTAGGCTGTTAGGAATTGTGGGAGTTGCAGTCCAAAACACTTGGAGGGGTCAAAGTTTGGCCATGTCTGCCCGATTTTGTTCCAGGGTTTTAAATGCCATTTCCTAATTGGCTCTATCATAAAAACATGGAAAAAAATTATTAAACTGCAAACACTTGCAGTTTTTACAGGACATCCTGTAGCATATTTTGCTATAGTTTTTCTGTGACTATCTCATAGAGTCTCAACCAATTTGACATAGTTTGTGGCAGCCACAAAAAGGAAATTTCTGGTAAGTAATGGTAAAGGTTTCCCCGGACATTAATGCTATTTGTGTCTGACTCTGAGGGCTTGTGCTCATCTCCATTTCTAAGCCAAGAGCTGGTGTTGTCCATAGACACCTCCAAGGTCGTGGCCAGCATGACTGCATGGAGCACCGTTACCTTCCCAACGAAGCAATACCTATTGATCTACAACATGAGCATGGAGTGTTGTTACTTTCCTGCAGAAGCGGTACCTATTGATCTACTTATATTTGTATGTTTTCAAACTGCTAGGTTGGCAGAAGCTGAGGCTAACAACAGGAGCTCACCCCGCTCCCCAGATTTGAACTGCTGACCTTCCAGTCAGCATGTTCAGCTTAGCAGTTTAACTCGCCGCTGCACCACCGGGGACCCCCTAATAATAATAATAATAATAATAATAATAATAATAATAATAACAATAGCAACACTTTATTTGTATTCTGCCCTTCTCCCCAAGGTGACTCAGAGTACATTAGAGCATATAAATAGACACAGGCAAACTTTCACTGCCTTGCTACAATGAAATACAATAAACACAAATACACAGACAAAGGCAAAGGCTTCTCCTTTCATTTCGGGTCTGGGGAAGGTGCTCATCTCTATTTCCAAGATGAGGAGCTTGTGTTGTCCATAGACACCTCCTGGTCATGTGGCTGGCATAACTGCATGTAGCATCTTTTTACCTTTTCCCAATGAGGCGGTATCTATGGATCTACTCACATTTGCGTGTTTTCGAACTGCTAGATTGGCAGGAGCTAGGGCCATCAGCAGGAGCTCACCCCATCCCGCAAATTCAAACTGCCTACCTTCAGGTCAGAAATTCAGCAGCACAAGGGTTTAACCCAGTGGTTCTCAACCTGAAGGAGCCCAGATGTTTTGGCCTTCAACTTCCAGAAATCCTAACAGCTGGTAAACTGGCTGAGATTTTTGGGAATTGTAGGCCAAAACACCTGGGGACTCACAGGTTGAAAACCACTGATTTAACCCATTGTGCCACCCATTGTTTGTTTGATTCAGTACTTTATTCAGTTTGTTTAATTCAGTACGCTGTCCCAACTTTTTCCCCTGCTAAACTTAATGGATCTTCTCAGGCCCGTAGCCAGGATTTCGTTTCGGGGGGGGGGGGGGGGGGTCGGGGTCGGGCTGAGTTTCAGGGGGGAGGGGCTGAGTCTGAGTGAAAGAGGGTCTACCCTAGCAAACCTTTTGTATCATTCCCCCAATGCCCCCATGCATATGGGATATATTGAGTATGGTGATCAGATCATGATATGAATAAACATAACAGTTTAAATAATGCACCAGTAAGGCCTTTTCGCGAACCACCATGAGAATTTCGGGGGGGGGGGGGGGAGGCTGAAGCCCCCCCGAGCCCCCCCCCCCCCCCCCCCGGCTACATGCCTGGGTCTTCTGCATTTCTCCCTTAAAAAGACTGAAGGAAACTTAAGGCTGACAGCATACCACATTGGTTTAGATGTTCTTAATGGAAAAATTGAGATCTGAATCTGGACTTGTTCTCCACTGATGTCACATTTTATTCAGGCCACTCACAGGTGGCACCTGCCTCACTGGGAAATAATGGAAAAATAGACTATATGCTATAAGACCATTGCCTGGAGTCATCTGGAAATAGAAAATGGAAGGAATGGTACCGGAAACTGTCACCACTTGCTGTGAGAAATTTGATTCAGGCTCTCGCAGTACTTAACCTTTCCTAATGATCCATAAAAATAAATGGCTTGTGACTAACATCTAGTACTCATATGAGATAATGCTCCTTAAACAGTTAGTACCCAATACATTAAATAAATGTGGCGCTGCTTCTTTTGATCACAGAGCAAAGAGAACAACTGAGATGCATGTGTGGACTCCAGAATGCAACTTGGCACCAAGTTACAAGCAAGACTCTTACCCAGAAAATGAATGCATGAAGACCAACAGGATTGAGAGACTATCTGTCTGCCCTCTCATCATGCCACTTTGTTCCCATAGTGCAAGAATGGCTCCTAATCTTGAGCATCATATGCTATACACAGGCCACAGGAATAACCAAGGTGTCTGGATACAAAAGATGCTTGGTTCAACTGCAAGGGATGCTGGAAACAGGTTACGCAGAAGAAAGAGAAAGGGGAAGAGGAGGATTAAAGGGGTGGAATTCTGTTGTCATTTGCCATCAAATCAGCTTTGACTTGCCAGTCTTGCAGACTCAAGGCCATCACTTCCTTTATGGAACCAATCCATCTCTGGGTTGCTGTGGATTTTCCGGGGTGTGTGGCCATGGTCCAGAAGCATTCTCTCCTGATGTATTGCCTACATTTATGGCAGACATCCTCAGAGGTTGTGAGGCCTGTTGGAAACTAGGACACATGAGGTTTATATATCTGTGGAATGCCCAGGGTGCGAGAAAGAACTTTTGTCTGTTAGAGGCAGGTGTGAACGTTGCAATTGGCCATCTTAATTTGCATTGAATGACATTGCAGCTTCAAAGCCTGGCTGGTCGATGCCTGGAGGATTCATTGTTGGTAGGTGTTAGCTGGCCCTGATTGTTTCCTGACAGGAATTCCTCTGTTTTCTGAATGTTGTTCTTTATTTACTATCCTGATTTTAGAGGTTTTTTTAAATACAGGTAGTCAGATCTTATTCATTTTCATGGTTTCCTTCTTTCTATTGAAATTGTCCACATGCTTGTGGATTTCAGTGGCTTCTCTGTGTAGTCTGAAATAGTGGTTGTTAGAGTGGTCCAGCATCAAAACTCTGAAATCAGGACAGTAAATGAAGAGCAACACTCAAAAAATGGAAATTCCAGTCAGGAAAAAAAAATCAGGGACAGCTAACACTTCTCAATAAAGGATTCCCCCAGGCAGGAAGCAGCCAGTCTTTGAAGCTGCAAGGCTATTCAATGCTAATCAAGCTGGCCAAGTACAACATTCACACTTTTCTCAGACAAGAGATTTTTTTCTCCCATTCTGGACATTCCACTGATATATAAACCTCACTTGTCCTAGTTTCCAACAGACCTCACAACCTCTGAGGATGCCTGCCATAGATGTGGGTGAAACGTCAGGAGAGAATGCTTGGAATATGGCCATACAGTCCGAAGAACTCACAGCAACCTACTGATTCCGGCCATGAAAGCCTTTGACAACACAATCCATCTCTAACACGGGCTTCCTCTTTTCTCACTTTTCCTAGTCACAGCACATTCTGCCACAAAGTGAGAATGTGCCCAAGAATCTCACCAAGGATTCCGCCTGAAATTTCACCAAGTTTGTACAAAAAGAGAGTATAATGCAGACTTATGAAAGGGTGCTGATCTGGGCAATTGTGTAGCTTGGCTGATAAATCTGTTGTGGCTGCACTATTTCAGCTTAATATGTACCAAGAAAATAGAGTTTTACAGGGAGCATACAACCTCTCTGTTATGTCAGCTCCACTGGCTGCCAGTCTGCTCCCCAGCACAATTCAAAGTGCTGGCATTGGCCAGCTAACCTGTCTGTCCGGCCCAGCTAACCTGTCTGAACGGATCTCCTCCTATGAACCATCTCAGAGCTTAAGATTGTCTGGGGAGGCGCTGCTCTCTGTTCCGTCTCCTTGGCGGGGATGAAAGACAGGGCCTTCTCAGTAGTGGCCCCTTGGCTGTGGAATTCCCTCCCTAGGGATATTAAATTACCCCCCTCCCTCCTGACTTTGCATAAGAAAGTAAAAATGTGGCTTTTTGATCAAGCCTTTGAAGATCTTGAGCAATAGATATGGAATGATGTGCAATGACTATTGGAATGGCCCAGACTGTGACTTTGGATAATGCGATTAACAGTGAAGGCATTGTTTTATATGTTCAAATGTTTTAATGCATTTTATAATTCTATTGATTTTTTTTATTTTGTCTGTACATTGTTTCGGAAGGCATTGAATAGTTGCCTAAGTGTAAGCCACCTTAGGGGTTGAGAAAGGCAGGGTAGAAATGTTGTAAACAAATAAACAAATACATCTTTCAAGCCTGAATTCTGACTGATTTCACTCTTCCCATTTTAAGAAATAAGCTCTCCAGTTTGCAGTTTACATTCAGGCCCATTGTCCTGTCAAATCCTCACGTGGAAGTATAGAACGGTACCTGCCATAGTTCAAACAACGATGAATGTTTTCTCTTCCAGAATTTTATTGCTTCTTTCTGGCCAATCTCGCTAAAGGCAATTACACCGTGAACCCATTATATCTTTATCTTGCCAGATTAGATGCGTGGATCAAGACCTGCCCTGCTGCACAGAGCTCTCCCAGCTATAAGACAGCAGGGTTTGGCCGAGTTTCTTGGCTTTCAAAGATCTGAGATCAGCTTGAGTGCAAGCAGCCAGAGGGTTCTTGGAAACTGATGGGCAAATCGATGGAGGGAAAGATCTCTTAGGTGCTGCAGCAGAGATGCTGAATTGTCTGTAGAGCATCTCAAAGGGCAAATAAAATAACAGCCATGCCATGCAAAACAGTACTGCTGATTATTGCTACTCTGCATTGGTTCATGACATATAAATGTAAGTAGCATACTGTCATTTTAATTAACAACGTAGTGATATAAATTAGACTGTACAGAATGTGTTTAGAAGGTGGCCCCATCTACATTGCAGTTTTAAACTGCATTATATGGTCAGCGTAGACTCATATAGTGCAGTTTATCTGCATAGGTTGGGGCCACAATTAAACACATTCTGTACAAATCTATTGACCACAAAAGCTTTGGAAATTTGGCAGTGTGGATAGGGCCTATGTTGGACACACTCAGCTAACAATGTACCTCAGCTAACAATGTAATTTCAATGTTTTCCTGCCATTTCTTTCTACCAGTTTGGGCTTGTGGCATCCTGTGTGAGTAGTAATTGCTGTTCTCTTTTCCAGGCGGTGGTGGCCATGTTGCCCTTGTAGACGCTTCCATCATCCCAGTGGGAGGTAAATGCTGAGTCTTGGGTGTTTGATCTGTTTCTACAAAAACCTCTCCTTCTTCCATTATCCTTGATGACAATAATAATATCAGTATAGAATACGATATAAATGTAATAAGCTTTAAATGGTTTTTACTTCTGTAGTTTAATTTCATTAGGTTGTGCAGTTTCAAACTGCAGTGTAGATGGGGCCACAATCTAATGGAATTAAACTAATGGTGGTGCAATGGGTTAAACCCTTGTGCCAGCAGGACTAAAGATGGATAGGTTGGAGGTTCAAATCTGGGGAGAGTGTGGATGAGCTCCCTCTGTCAGCTCCAGCTCCCCATGCAGGGACATGAGAGAAGCCTCTCACAAGGATGGTAAAGCATCAAAACATCCAGGTGTCCCCTTGGTGACGTCCTTGAAAACGGCAAATTCTCTCACACCAGAAGTGACTTGCAGTTTCTCAAGTTGCTCCTCACACACACAAAAAATCATTTTAACAACAACTGTTTTCTATATTTTGATACACATGCATACAAAAAATAGGGTGCATTTACACTGTAGAAATAATGCAGTTTGAGACAGCTGCCATGGCTCAATGCTATGGAATCATGGAAACTCTAGTTTAACAAGGACTTTAGCCACCTCTGCCTTATCAAACTACAACTCCCAGAAGTCCATAAAGTGTTTTCTAAAATGTTCTTCCATTTTTGCAGTGGTGCTGTGCTCTTAACTTCAGTGGATGTGGAATAGTGGCAATAGTGGCAAGCTCTGCTTGCTTGGCATGGCGATCACATATGGGATCTTGGGATTTGCAGTTTAGGGAGGCTATTTAGAATTGTCAACTGGAGTGCTCCAAGGTAGTGGTTCTCAACCTTCCTAATACTGTGACCCCGTAACACAGTTCCTCATGTTGTGGTGACCCCCAATCATAAAATTATTTCCGGTGCTACTTTGTCACTGTAATTTTGCTGTTGCTGTTCATTCGTTCAGTCGTCTCCGACTCTTCGTGACCTCATGGACCAGCCTACGCCAGAGCTCCCTGTCGGCCGTTACCACCCCCAGCTCCCTCAAGGTCAGTCCAGTCACTTCAAGGATGCCATCCATCCATCTTGCCCTTGGTCGGCCCCTCTTCCTTTTGCCTTCCACTTTCCCCAGCATAATTGTCTTCTCTAGGCTTTCCTGTCTCCTCATGATGTGGCCAAAGTACTTCAACTTTGTCTCTAGTATCTTTCCCTCCAGTGAGCAGTCGGGCTTTATTTCCTGGAGGATGGACTGGTTGGATCTTCTCGCAGTCCAAGGCACTCTCAGCACTTTCCTCTAACACCACAGCTCAAAAGCATCGATCTTCCTTCGCTCAGCCTTCCCTAAGGTCCAGCTCTCACATCCGTAGGTTACTACAGGGAATACCATGGCTTTGACTAGGCGGATCTTTGTTGCCAGTCTGATGTCTCTACTCTTCACTATTTTATCGAGACTGGACATTGCTCTCCTCCCAAGAAGTAAGCGTCTTCTGATTTCCTGGCTACAGTCTGCATCTGCAGTAATCTTTGCACCTAGAAATACAAAGTCTGTCATGGCCTCCACGGTTTCTCCCTCTATTTTCCAGTTGTCAATCATTCTTGTTGCCATAATCTTGGTTTTTTTGACGTTTAGCTGCAACCCGGCTTTTGCGCTTTCTTCTTTCACCTTGATTAGAAGGCTCCTCAGCTCCTCCTCGCTTTCGGCCATCAGAGTGGTGTCATCTGCATATCTGAGGTTGTTAATGTTTCTTCCAGCAATTTTCACCCCAGCTTTGCATTCATCAAGCCCCGCACATCGCATGATGTGTTCTGCATACACATTAAAAAGGTTGGGTGAGAGTATGCAGCCTTGCCGTACGCCTTTCCCAATCTTGAACCAGTCTGTTGTTCCGTGGTCAGTTCTGACTGTTGCTACTTGGTCCTTGTACAGATTCCTCAGGAGAGAGACAAGGTGGCTTGGTATGCCCATCCCACCAAGAACTTGCCACAATTTATTATGATCCACACAGTCAAAGGCTTTAGAATAGTCAATGAAGCAGAAGTAGATGTTTTTCTGAAACTCCCTGCCTTTCTCCATTATCCAGCGGATATTGGCAATCTGGTCTCTCGTTCCTCTGCCTTTTCTAAACCCAGCTTGAACATCTGGCAACTCTCGCTCCATGTATTGCTGGAGTCTTCCTTGCAGGATCTTGAGCATTACCTTACTGGCATGAGAAATAAGGGCCACTGTACGGAAGTTTGAGCAGTCTTTCGCATTTCCCTTTTTTGGTATGGGGATATAAGTTGATTTTTTCCAGTCTGATGGCCATTCTTGTGTTTTCCATATTTGCTGGCAAATGGCATGCATCACCTTGACAGCATCATCTTTTAAGATTTTAAACAGTTCAGCTGGGATCCCGTCGTCTCCTGCTGCCTTGTTGTTAGCAATGCTTCTTAAGGCCCATTCAACCTCACTCCTCAGGATGTCTGGTTCTAATTCATTCACCACACCGTCAAAGCTATCCTCGATATTGTTATCCTTCCTATACAGATCTTCTGTATAGTCTCGCCACCTTCTCTTGATCTCTTCAGCTTCTGTTAGGTCCCTGCCATCTTTGTTTCTTATCATACCAATTTTTGCCTGAAATTTACCTCCAATGTTTCTAATTTTCTGGAAGAGGTCTCTTGTCCTTCCTATTCTGTTGTCTTCTTCCACTTCCATGCATTGCTTGTTTAAAAATAGTTCCTTATCTCTTCTGGCTAACCTCTGGAATTGCGCATTTAACTGGGCATATCTCCCCTTTTCACTGTTTCCTTTTGCTTTCCTCCTTTCTTGGGCTACTTCCAGTGTCTCAGCAGACAACCATTTTGCCTTCTTGGTTTTCTTTTTCTTTGGGACATACTTTGTTGCCGCCTCCTGAACAATGTCGCGGACTTCTGTCCATAGTTCTTCTGGGACTCTGTTTACTAAATCTAGTCCTTCAAATCTGTTCTTCACTTCCACTGTATATTCGCTAGGAATGTTAGTGAGATCATATCTAACTGGTCTGTGTATTTTCCCTGATCTCTTTAGTTTTATTCTAAATTGGGCAATAAGAAGTTCGTGATCTGAGCTACAGTCAGGCCCAGGTCTTGTTTTCACCGACTGGATGGATGTCCGCCACCTTTGGCTGCAAAGGATGTAGTCAATCTGATTTCGGTGTTGACCATCTGGTGAGGTCCATGTATAAAGCCGTCTTTTAGGTTGTTGGAAGAGAGTATTCGTTATACACAGCGAGTTTTCCTGGCAGAATTCTATCAGCCTGCGTCCCGCTTCATTTTGTTCTCCCAGACCATGCTTGCCTGTGATCCCAGTTGTTATTTGACTTTCCACCTTGGCATTCCAGTCTCCTGTAATGAAAATAATGTCTCTTTTTGGTGTATTATCCAGTAGGTCCTGCAGATCCTCATAGAACTGATCTACTTCTGCTTCTTCAGCAGCTGTGGTTGGGGCGTATATTTGGATCACTGTGATGTTGAAAGGCTTTCCTTGCACTCGAATTGAGATCATTCTGTCATTTTTTGGGTTGTATCCAAGCACCGCTTTAGCGAATTTCTTATTAATTATGAAGGCTACTCCATTTCTTCGATGTTCCTCTTGTCCGCAGTAGTAGATCTGGTGGTCATCTGATGTGAAGTGGCCCATTCCAGTCCATTTCAGTTCGCTGACCCCCAGAATGTCTATCTTTAGTCTTGACATCTCACCAATAACAACATCCAATTTGCCCTGGCTCATAGATCTTACATTCCAGGTTCCTATGGTGTGTTGATCTTTAGAGCATCGGATTCGTCGTTCACCTCCAGTACCGTCGGCCGCTAGCCTTCCTTTCGGCTTTGAGCTAGCTGCGTCATCACATCTGGGGCTAGTTGAACTTATCCTCTGCTCCTCCCCAGTAGCATTTTGGCCATCTTCCGACCTGGGAGTCCCATCTTCCAATGGCATACCGACATATCTCTGGTTGTACTGGTCCATTTAGTTTTCTTGGCAAGGATACTGGAGTGGTTTGCCATTGCCTTCCCCAGGGATCACGCTTGGTCTGACCTCTCTGCCACAACCGTCCCGTCTTGGGTGGCCCTTCACGGTTTCGCTCATGACATCATTGAGGTGCTCAAGCTCCAGCGCCCCGACAAGGCGGTGATCCTTTGCTGGAGCTACTCTTATGAATTGTAATGTAATGTAAAAATCTGATATGCAGGATGTATTTTAATTCACTAGAGCAAATTTGGCACAAATACCCAATATGCCCAAATTTGAATACTGGGTTGGCGGTTGGGGGAACTGATTTTGTCATTTGAGAGTTGTAGTTTATTTGCTTTATTTCTATACCGCGTTTTTCAGCCTAATTAGGCGACTCAATGCGGTTTACACAATGCAGGTTATCACAACAATAAACAGTTAAAACACATCATACACAATAGCAAAATCCACAATTATTATCAATTCATGACGCCTCGATAACAGAGCAAAATCCATTCTCATAATCCTTGTGCCATTCCTATGTTCAATTTTACCGTCTTCCTATGTTCAATTGCACTGTTTAGCCAAACGCTTGCTCATAGAGCCAGGTCTTAACCTTCTTCCGAAACGCCAGGAGCGAAGGAGCCTGTCTGATGTCAATGGGTAGGGCATTCCATAGCCGAGGGGCCACCTCCGAGAAGGCCCTGTCTCTCGTCCCCGCCAACCGTGCCTGTGACGCAGGCGGGACCGAGAGCAGGGCCTCCCCGGAAGATCTTAATGTCCGCGTCGGTTCATAGGTGGAGATGCGTTTGGAGAGGTAAGTGGGGCCGGAACCGTTTAGGGCTTTGTAGGCTAACGCCAGCACCTTGAATTGTGCCCGGTAGCAGATTGGCAGCCAGTGGAGCTGGCTCAACAGAGGAGTGGTATGCTCCCTGAGTTGTTGGGATTTATCTTTCACCTACAATCAAAGAGCATTCTAAACTCCACCAACAATGTAATTGGCCCAAACTTGGCACACAGAAAATACTGGAAGGGTTTGTTGGGCATTGATCTTGAGTTTTGGAATTGTAGTTCACCTACATCCAGAGAACACTGTGGACTCCAACAATGATGGATCTGGACCAAACTTGCCACAAATACTCAATATGCCCAAATGTGCACACTGGTGGAGTTTGGGGAAAATAGACCTTGACATTTGGGAATTATAGTTGCTGGGATTTATACTTCACCTTCAATCAATGAGCCCCTTGGACCCCACCAACGCTGCCATGTGCTGAGCATGCATGCTGTCACTTTCCTTCTTGGAGTCTCAGAAACAGCTCTTCCCTTGGCTGAGAGGCTGACCGACAAAGCAGAGTGGAGGAGCGTTTTTGGTGGAAGGATTCACTGTCTGTTTCCAGAAAGGAAGAGAAGGACAGGCGTAGCTATCTTCTCCGCCAAAGGGGTTCCTAAGACCATCACAAATAAGTGTTTTCTGATTGTCTTTGGTGACCCCTCTGAAACCCCTCTCACAATCCCCCCCAGGGGTCCTGACCCCCAGTTTGAGAAACACTACTCTAAGGCTTTACCAAACTACAAACCCTGATAAGTCACAGGATGTAGCTATGGCAGTTTATGTGGAATTATAATTGTGACTGCGGAGTGTGAAAAGGCCTCAACCTGGGAAGGCAAATGGCTTGTTATCCCACATATATTCTTGCGCTATGTGTGTTCTTGATTTTGTTTTCTCATTAAGATCCTAATATAGCAGTGGGAAAAATATCATCCCAGTCCAGCACATTTGAAGAAAAGGGGGTATCCAGGAAGGCCATAGATGGGTCGCTGGCAAACAGCTATGTTAATGGAGACTGCACTTTGACGAATCAAGACTTTGAACCCTGGTGGATGGTAGATTTGATTTCAGCCTTTCAAGTATCTGCTGTGGTGATCACCAACCGAGGAGACTGTTGTGGGTCGAGGATAAAAGGAGCTGAGATCCTGATTGGAGATTTGCCACAGAAGGGAGGCACAATGAATCCCAGGTATTTGCACTGCTGTCCCTGACACTTAATACAGAAATGGTAAGCAGAGCTTGAAATCATAACTTTTTGGACAAGCTGTTACAGAGCCCATGCGCAGTACAGTTGGAGCATTCTGGGAAGGATAGTCTAGAGGTGTTTTTAGTAAAGAAAAGAAAATCATGGTAAAATCATGTGTTTTAAGGCATTGAATTATTCCCTATATGAAAACCGCTTTGAGTCCCCTTCGGGGTAGAGAAAAACACGGTATAGATAGGGCAAACAAACAAACATGTTGTATGAGCAAATAAACTTCACTTAAAGATTTAGAAATCATAAACACAGAGTACAGGTTGCTGTACTTGTCTGTCCTGCATGCCTCCCTGTCAGTCTTCATATATTAATGGGAAAGGTTGAGGCTGAAATGTAACTGCATAAGTGTAAATAAAGCTTAGCTTGGAAGCATGCATTTTTTAGGACTACAACTCCCGGCTTCTGAGAACCGTTGTCCAAATTGTCACTCTTTCAAGCTGTGAATTGAGGTTTCTCCTTCTTGTAAAAGACTCTAACAGTAGACATTTCAATATGATTATAGTTGCTATTCAAACCTTTTCTTTCAACTAGGAAGGTCAGACATGGCAGGAATTGTATGCACAACTTGGTTTCAGTGGATTTTTGGTGGAATTTAATTTTGGATAGGCCTCTTTAAGACTCAAAGCCTCGTGTCACTTAACAAGATGAATTCTTCAAGAAGTTTCTTATTTCTATGGGTTTGTGAGAACTCTGTAAAATTGGCTAGAGCTATTTTGAAAGCAGCAACAGACATTGACACATGTAGCGATCCTATTCTTCATTCCAGCTAGCCTTGCTCTTTTTCACAGAACCCCATTTTGTAGCCCTAATGCCTTTCTTTTCATGCCCCCTCAAAATTCAATTAGATTTCTATCCCCACGGAACATGCTCTGTGGTACAGGTGGGTCATTTTGGCTGCATAAGGAACCACAGGCAGAAGATGAGATCCCTGTTAGCAGAGGCAGGGAATGTATTGGCTTGTTTTAGCACTAATATTGGTGGACTTTATATGTACCTTCTGGCCTGCATTCATGCAATGGCTGTTTTCCTTGGCAGATGTGCTACCATCACTAGCATGGGGAGTGGGGAAACAATGTCTTTCAACTGTGCCGGGATGCAAGGGCAGTATGTGACCATTACAATCCCTGGGAGAAATGAGTTCCTCTCCCTCTGTGAAGTGCAAGTGCTTGCACACCCATGGCTTCACATTGGTGAGTAATAGATCTGCATATGGATTTTTTTATGTACAGCAAGACAAAAATAATTTTCATGCTATGTGGATGAGCCAAACCAGCAAATGACTGGTAACTCCCTGTTATCTCTATGACCCAAGATGAACAAGGGCTATTCCAAGGCTGAGAAATATCTGGCCCTCCAAATATTGCTGGAACGCATCTCTTATCATTCTTGGCCAACACAGTCAATGGGTTCTGCTGTCTGACAATATCTAGGACTATATATGTTGCCTCTTAGTGAACTCCCTTGTGTTTTTTTCTAGAACTTTCAAATCACTATAGAAATCACGTGTTGTGTACACAACAGCAAAATCAATGTTGGAAGATGCTTGTTTTATGCTCCATCTAAAAATGATATTAAATCTAATATTATAAAAGAGTGACTTCCTGGCACTGCCATTAGAGATATGTGAAGTATAGTCTCTTGATTATGCCGAGTATTGTTGATCTTGATTTATGACAAATGCACAGCCCTTTAGATGTTCTAAAATTAGTATTTTTTTTCTTTGAGAGTCTAAATAAAGAAAGGGAAGCATGTGACATTAGGTTATCATATCGTAAAGGTAAAGGTTGTCGCCTGACATTAAGTCCAGTCGTGTCCAACTCTGGGGGCTGGTGCTCATCTCCATTTCTAAAGCAAAGAGCTGGCATTGTCCGTAGACACCTCCAAGGTCATGTGGCCAGCATGACTGCATGGAGCGCCATTACCTTCCCGCCGGAGCGGTACCTATTGATCTACTCACATTAATACTTAAGGGTATTATAGTTGAAATTATTTAAAAACAAAGCTTTAAAGTTTTCCCCAGTATAAGATTTAAGCCACACTGAATGTGTATTAATGTGTATTATTAAGTCATCTGCCTCCCTTCAGCATTCAAATAAATGCTTCCTTTCAGCTCTTTCATTATTAGGATTTTTATTATTAACAGGTCTATGATTCGACATGTCAATGGAGTATTGAACCTACTTAAAGGAAGTGTCCAAGGTGCTGAACCTATTGGGATTAGTACAATCAGCATTCCGTATCTGCAGGATTAACATACAGTATTTAGAGTTGATTATTTGAGGATTTGATTAATTTCTCCTTAGGAATCCCTAGGTCCTCCAGTGCAACCTTGTGCTCAGGTTTCACTGGAAGCTGACTATGTGCTATTCACCATTGCTGAGTGTACTTTAGCATTAGAGCAGGAAGATTCCCTGATGTTTCTAAATTTCCGGCTAGAGATCCCTAGAGAGGTGCAATCTCAGCTTTAAAAAATGCTGGATTTTTTATTTATAGTTTCCCCACTTTTCTGGAGTTTCTGTAATTGTGAAGTGCTGACTATGTTTAGTAGTTTGGAGAGATTTCCTTTCAAGTTCAGACTGTAACCTTGAACAAGTGACATGAAAGCCATCAGCCACTCTCGCAAAACAAAGCTGCTAAATTAGATAATGACTGATTCAATACAGTGGATGTTTTCCTGAAAACTTAGCCAATTCACATTTTCTGGAACACTTACAGCATTGACCAATGTGATCTCATTGCAACAAGCTCTGGGTGCATTGAAATAGCTGACCATGTACTCTTGATCATTGCCAAGTGTACTTTGGCATTAGACAAGAGTGCAAGGTGCTTCTGAACATTTCCTCTGACTGCATGCCACAAAAGCATGTTACGACAAAATAACTAGCCCTCCAGAGGTTGTTTCTTCCCAAATGAGGTTGTAACCAGCCTTGCAATCCAAGTATGGCTCATCATCAGTCCTCAACGGAACCTTCAAGCCAATTCCAGGGTAAAAGAAGGCTTCCCTTGCCTCCAGTTCCAATTTCTTCTATGAACTTCCCAGTTCATTTTCTGGGGCATCACAACTGCCATTCCAGTCCCGAGTGACATAATTTTTATGTATATGAATATGAATCTTTCATTAAGAAGTGTTGAAATTTCAGGCATTCTGTTTTGTTTTGCAGTTCATGATGGAGGACGGAGTCCCGTCAGAGACAGTGAAACAGATTTGGGTACATGCTTTTTTACATTTTGCTTTCTGTTGGTTCATTGTTGGCATCCTTCTGATGAATTTGAGAGATGGTTGCATTTTTTCTTCCTCATCCATAATACTATAGTCTGAAGTGAAGTGAAGTAGTAGAAGAGTAAAGTCAAAAGGCAATATGCCTACAGACTTAATGGATTTTGCTATACATGATTGTGTGATGGCTACCAAAAGGGATGGCTTGAATGTTATAACCATCATGTTGACTGACAGATTCCAGGTGGTTTAGTTTTTTTAAAAAGGCTTAGATGCAGGTTGATAACAGTGGATTAAGAGGGCAAAGTAGCATTTGGGATACATATGAACCTCAGTGCTCTTTTGGCAATGCTTATATCAATGTGGCTTATGGGCCAAAGACAGCCCTTGGACATTTTGTGTCTGCAAAGACTCCAACTCTCCATTTTAAAACAGCATTGTTCTAGGTAAGGTTTTCCCTCCCAATGACTCAGGACGCACCAAAATCCTCCCAATCCTACCAGGAAACTGAGTTCACAGCCCAAAAGTAGTTTTCACTCAGTTAACTAGGAGCCCTTGGTGGCACAATGGGTTAAACCCATATGCCGGTAGGACTGCTGAATGAAAGGTCGGCAGTTTGAATCCAGGGAGCAGGGTGAGCTCCCACCTGTCAGCTCCAGCTTCTCATCCGGGGGCATGAGAGAAGCTTCCCACAAGATGGTAAAACATCTGGGAGTCCCCTGGGCAACGTCCTTGCAGATGGCCAATTTTCTCACACCAGAAGCGATTTGCAGTTTTTAAAGTCGCTCCTGACACGGAAAAAAAAACCCCTCAGTTAACTCAGCAGTGGGAGATGGGAAGTTTTGCTTTTCCTAATAGGCTCAGATGCAAAAAGACAGCTGCAGCTTCTCCTTGTGAATGTGTTCTTTCTCATTAATAGCGTTTGCCATCTTGACCTCACTGATATTGCTTGACCACATGTGGGAAATGTTGGAGGGTATACTATGGTTTTGAATTAACAAATGGATAACCTCTGTGGGCTAAACATTAATTTGTTTGAAGAAGCATCTGACAATATTCTCTCTTCCAGGTCTGCAAGGCCGAGTTCTGAGTTTTCTCAATCAATCAAGGAGCAGTTTTGTTGTTATCTCTCCAATGCAGTCTTTGAGCCTGATGGAGTTCACATTGTGTATGCGGGTCGTAGTTGGGGATTTGGGTGAACACAAAGTGATTCTCTTTTCCTATCACTCTCAATATGATGAGTTGAGGCTCTTCCGTGAAGCAAAGGGCCTCTTTGGCTTACACATGGGGGGTCGGAGTGTGGTGTTTGTCCTCCCTGATCTGAGCACTTTGGGGAGTCACATTTGTGTGACCTGGGAATCTGAGTTGGGCCTCACGGCCTTTTGGATAGATGGAAAAAGAAGCATCAGGAAGGTGTACAATGTGGGGCATGTTCTTCAATCAGGGGGCACTGCCATACTGGGCCAAGATCAGGGGGTGAAAAGTATGACTGAACAGGAAGAGTGGCGTTTTGTGGGAGAAATCACAGATCTTTACATGTGGGATTATGTGCTCAAATCTCATGACATACAGGAAGTGTTTCAGGTCCGTCAGTTTCCACGAGGAAACATTTTTGACTGGAATACTTTGTCCTACAAAATCACCGGGAGCGTGAAGGTATTACCTAAGGACTAATAACAACAAATAAAGATATGAGCAGGAGCAAGCATGAGGCATGTGTTTGATCAATATTTTGCAAAGAAAACAAGCAAAGCAAGTTGTAGGATGTGAAAACATAACTCCCAGATGTCTTGTGCTTAGTCTATAATACTTCATTTTGTGTAGCGGTTGTGTTAGCAAGGTGAAATTCTTTGTATGATCAATTCATGCATTTTAAATAAAATAGACCAATGAACAATTCATTTGAACACTCATTCATATCAATTCTGTAAGTACTGTTTTGGATCAAAACCCCTTGAAGACTGATTTCATTGCTGATATATAGCAGTGCTGAGGAAATGTTCATCTTTCAGATGGAGAAAATGATAGAAAAGCTGCACAATGCCTTCTAGCTGCTAGTATGGCATGTTTGTTGTCCAGAAAAACCAAATACTTGATGTGGTCCTCAAGGTGTACTTAGTTCGGCTTGTCAGTTTCAAAGCTCTACAGTGAAAGGCATCAGAAACTCCTTTCTTCCATCTTTCTATTGGACATTTTCTGTGGCAGCTTTGAAAATAGCTGCAGTAACACTGAGGGCACAATTCAAAGTGTTGGCTGTGACTTGGGAAGCCCTATGTGACTCACATCCAACCTACTATCTATTCCCAGATGAGCCTCCCCAATCTCTAAGATCTTCAGAAGAGTGCCTTTCTCTATCCCACTGCTTTCATCTGGGGTTAATGCAGGAGTGAGTCTTCTCAGTAGCTGCTCCTAGACTTTGGAACTCAACCCTAAGAAAGCTAGGAAGTCTTCTTCTTTGATTATTTTTTGGCAACGGATAAGGACCTTTCTATTCTAGCAAGCCTTTGGGAAATGATTGTTGACAAGAGAAAAACTTTTTATGATACTGAACAGAGAGAGAAAGAGAGAGAGGGAATTTTTTTTGGTAGAAATTATGGTGGGGTGTCATCCTTCTGGGAGCTAATGATATCCCCGAGCTTTCCAGCTATCTCTTTGTTCTCAGTTTACTTCAATTGCTGCAGACTGAGTTCTTCTGCTTTGCAAGGTCTACTGTAGTCTGGTATTATCACTGTGATGTGTTTCCTCACCTGGTGGCTAATGATGTGAGACAGGGAACACAGTCGTGCAATGTCTGTTTAGGTTTGGAGGGCTCTTACAGTGACTACAATACATCTAAATCCTGAAAAGCCTGATGAGAGTCCAAGCCCTTCTTATATATTTAAAGACACAATATTGACATGAAACTATAAACTGCAATATGACTTCTAGATTCATCTTCTCTGATTTGACAGGGATAGTCTCAATTCATCTTCTGTCACCTCACATTTTCAGCTACTTTCAAAGTATCCCAGTTTCTCCTTCCTTTTCTCTACTTTTATGATCACATCAATGACTGCAAACTGAGTTCAAAGTGAAAAAGCAGTTTACACTCACAGACATAGAAACCTCACCTGCCTAGTTTCCAACATAGCTCACAGCTTCTTTGGATGCCTGCCATAGATGTGGGGTGAAACGACAGGAGAGAATGCTTCTGCAACATGACCATACAGTCCAGAAAACTCACAGCAGCCCAGAGATTCCAGCCATGAAAACCTTCGACAACATACTACACACTGAGTTAATTCAATAGGACAGGGGAAAGAAAGGGGAAGAACCTTCCCAGTAGTCTCAGGCTAAAGTCAACTGCTGCAAAGTGTTATATCTTGTGTGTTATTCCTCATGTATAAACTTTGTGGTTCTGACCAAGCTGTGATTTTTTTGTGGCAACACATACCTTGATTTTCATTTGTGAAATGTGGGGGAGTATCCTTTCCCCAGTATTAATTTTTCTGACCAGTGTCTGCTATCAATTTCCTCTATTATTTCATGTGACATAATAACAGAAGGTCCCGGTGGCGCAGTGGGTTAAAGCACTGAGCTGCTGAGCTTGTTAATTGAAAGGTCACAGGTTCAATTCCGGGGAGCAGCGTGAGCTTCCGCTGTCAGCCCCAGCCAACCTAGCAGTTTGAAAGCATGCAAATAGTAGATCAATAGTAGACCTTCCAGCGGGAAGGTAAAGGCGCTCCATGCAGTCATGCTGGCCACATGCTGGCCACATGACCTTAGGGGTGTCTATGGATAAGGCCAGTTCTTCGGCTTAGAAATGGAGATGAGCACCACATCACAGAGACAGACACGACTGGACTTCATGTGAGGGGAAAACCTTTACCTAATAACAGAAGACCTACGTATCCTCCGGTTGTTAGCAAAGCCAGTTCCCTTTCAAAATAGTTTCCACCTCTTAGCTTTGACTCAATATTATTCTAATTGTGTAATGGGCATTTCAGATAACTGAGCTGGTGATCTTTGAATCCTATTGTGACATAGATTCAACAGATATGGATAGATTTCTCCCAGGCAGGAGGCTACAAACGCGTGGTTATCTTTGGCTAAACGAGATAAAACAATGTGGGATTAAGCGAGCCCCAATCCATTGCTCTTTGTTCCAAAAGTTTATCCTGTTCCTGTTGGGTTGGAAAATGAGTCTAAATGTTATCGAGCAATTTAGGACAGTTTGCAGATAGTGAGATCTGGAACACGAAAATGTAGCCTGTGCCTGGCGAGGCTTAAAGCTAAAGCCCAAAGAAGAAGTCTCACCAGTTGAAGCAGAAGCCACCAAAGTACTGTATTTGATCCAGCCAGAAAGGATGACAGCCAGTGGTAAGCCGCTCAAAGAAACTGATGTCTTTGGTACAAGTAAAACATATTTTTATTCAGTACAGTCTTTTGCTTTTCTCACTCACACCCATCTGGGTCTGGCTTTGCACTGATTGGAAGAGTCCATCTTGACATCACAAGCAGCTGGCAGGGATTCCCTCTGTGAGGCGGAACTATGGCACCCTCCAGCCAATCAGGGAGCATTCCCAGCTACCAATGCAGATTTTCTGCTTTCCAGTGGCTGATAGGAGGCAGGATGATCAGTGAGACAAAATAATACATACTTTTCTGAGAGAATCACATTGTCTCTACCTTGAGACGAACAAAGTGGGGCCATTAGGCCCCTGATGATTATGGGTTTGATCTTTGCATTGTGAGTGACCCATCAGGGTGGGTCGAGCACCCACGATGCCCATGTCCATTATAGTTCATGTCAGGGTATTCTCCAAAGTGATGGGATTATGGAATCCGTCTCTGGGAAAAGGGAAAACGGCATCTTGGAAAAGCGGAGCAGGACCTCCTTGTTTCAGGAAAGAGTGCCAGGTGATTAATCTTCCTTTGGTGTCTATGTGGCTGCACAAAGGAAGGGAATCAATAGAGATGGATTGATTCCAGAAATGACAGGTGCTTGCATTGCTGCATGATGACCAGGAAAACACTGGAGGGAATTCCAGGGTCAGGTGGTGCCGGCGAAAGGTTACCTGAGTCTTGATCAGTAGCTTCATATCTCCAAAAGTTTATATAAAACATAAAATAATATATATTACACAAACAAAGCGGGTCTGTGGCTACCGGGGTACCCAATTGCGGAAGCCGAGGCACCCATGGGGACAAGGGTTGATTCAGGATTACTTAGGGCAGTGGTTTACCACCAATTAGGATTTCTGGGAGTTGAAGGCCAAAACATCTGAGGACACACAGGTTGAGAAACACTGACTTAGGGTAAACAAGGTTTATATTTTGGGGAGAAAGAGAGGGGAAGCCCTGCTCTTTGGGCTATGGGGGCCAAGCGGTTACTGGGGCAAGCTGCAAGAGGTAAAAAGGGGAGAGGAAGACACAGTAGGCAAAAAGGACACAAAGAATCAGAAATAAGGATAACATACCAAAGTGTATGTTTAGTAAGGGGTTACTTTATAATAAAAGGGGAAAGGGGGTTGTCATGTATCATGTTCTGCAGTTGATGGTGGTTTGTGGCGGTAGGCGTAGCAGTTGGTGATTGAAGGGTTAATGTAAGTCTTAGTTCTAAAGGGCTGAGTAATCTGTAAGTAAGTGTTCATGTGTGAAAGCAATCAAGGGTGGACGTATGCAAGAGATGGGTTGCAGCTGGATGTTTCTGGATATAAGGAGCTAGCCTTGGGACTTATCTTCAGGAGAAAAGTATTTGTTTTGTTTTGGTGGTAGATGCTGCTCGTTTCCCCCCAGGTTTGTAGTTTTTCGGTGTCCTGACCTGACTCCTGAACCTTTGGAATCCTGGAACCTTGAACCTTGGACTGGCTTTTGACTACGGTATAGACTCTTGATCCCTGGATTTTGTTTACTGAACTCGCGGCGTTTGACTGGACCTTTTGACTATGAAGTTATCTTGAACCTGCAATAGTGTTTGCAGGTAATGTTTGCAGTTTACATTAAAACATTATAAAAGTTTTTAAAAGACCCTCATAATTTGCTATGGTAATAAACCAGAGTGATCAAAGTCTAAATACAATTTTAAAACTGTACATTTACCCTTCGAGGCACTATACACGTTTGACATTTCAAGTCTCATTTGATTGTATATGTTGAGTCTTCTGTGGCTGAGTGTAATCTTTATGTTTTAAATTTTGGACTATTAAAATAGCCAGAAAGCAAGTGCTGTTTTAATTAAATTGTTCAACACAAACTGGGTATTTGTTTGGTTCATCTCTACCTGAATAAGGCAGAGCCCTGGCAACGTGACAGGGGTTTAGGTAGAATGTATCCATGGCTCTGGTAGCTGCTGCAAGGCTCCTCCGTTCCCTCGGCCAGTTGACTAGCTGGGCTCCGTTGTGGCTTCGAATATTAATATAAATTTGACCGGGGGGGTGGGGTGGGGTGGGTTGGTGTTCGATATTATGAAGACTGTTCTGCATGCTTTTGAAATAGATATTAAGGGGTTAAACTGAATCAATAAGTGCTGCAGTACTTCATGCAGCAAGTGGGTGAAAGGAAAACAGCAAACTAGCTTGCTAGAACTGCAATTATTGGCTTAACCCAGTCACCTTGTAAACCTGAAAACACATTTGCAGGAAACTTACCTCCCTTTCGGCTAGTTCTATGGTGATAGAGTTGCCAGGTAACCCTTATTATAAGGATGTCTCTTATGGAAAGGCTGGAAATAGAGACTTGCTGGCTACTTGCTGTCATTTTTGGCATACAGCACATTCCAGGCAGAAGCTGACTGAAAGCAGAGAAGGGACAACATCTCAATTTGATAAAGAAATGTGTATATTGTGTTTCATGATGAAGAAACATAACATACAAACGATCTGCAGACCCACTAAGAACATCCAGCAAATGCTACATTCAGCAAAGGATAAGAGGGATCTTCTCACCTCTGCAGGAGTCTACCATATACCATGCAGCTGTGGACAGGCTTACATAGGGACCACCAAATGCAGTATTGCCCAAACACGAATCAAGGAACGTGACAGGCACTGCAGACTACTTCAACCTGATAAGTCAGCCATAGCAGAGCACCTGATGAACCAGCCTGGACATAGCATATTATTTGAGAACACAGAAATGTTGGACCACTCTAACAACTACCATGTCAGACTACACAGAGAAGCCATTGAAATCCACAAGCATGTGATCAATTTCAACAAAAAGGAGGAAACCATGAAAATGAACAAAAACTGGCTACAAATATTTTAAAAAACTCTAAAATCGGGACAGTACATAAAGATGAACACTAAGAAAGAAGGGGAATTCCAGACAAGAACCAATAAGATCCAGCTAACACCTCCCAACAAAGGATTCCCCCAAGGAGAAAGCAGCCAGGCCTTGAAAATGTAATGCTAATCAAGGTGGCAAATTGCAACAAGCCTCAAGCAGACAAGAGATCTTTCTCCTACCCTGGACATTCTAGATATATATAAATCTCACTTACTTAGCTTCCAACAGACCCCTCAACCTCTGAGGATGTCTGCCATATATGTGGGTGAAATGTTAGGAGAGAATGCTTCTGGAACATGGCCATACAGCCTGAAAAAGTGCATAGCAACCCAGTGACAACACAATAAATGCATAGTTTACACTTTCATTTTGTAATTAAATTGAGCACAACCTTGTTAATATCCATTCTTTTATTATCAAGTTCATGTGGCATTAATTTTATGGTTCTAATTCCTGAGGGGAATTCACATGTGTGACTATGCAGAAATCAATTTGTGGGTTTAAAATTTGCAGTACATTCTTTGACCTAGTCAGTTGAAAGCCTTGGAAATAAGAAAGAATATCAGATTTCTGAAATATTAGTGGATATCTGAACAGAGCGACTGTTGGAATCCATCAAATGCTAGGGCTCTATAGGACGGGAGAAGAAGCTGAAGCAGAGGCATTACGTGACACATTGGTTTTACACATTTGTTTTAAACAGAATAAATAAATTGCTCTACTTCTGTCATTAAAGGACATTATTTGTGATCTCTTCTGGACTTTTTAGCTTATTTGATCAGATTGTACTGAGTGATTTTGTAAGGACAACAGCAAATATTATGTGAGGGTGTGTTTCATAATCTTATGTCTAAATAGATCTGATTGGATGTGGTAAGTACCCACTGGTATTTATTAACTCTTTATCAAATACTGCAGGGGCACTCGAGATTTTCCTGGGCCTTAACTGCCATTTTTAGATATCCTTCAAAAATGGCATTTCCACAAAGAACCATGAGACATTCTCTCTCTCTGATTTTGGCCACCCTGACAGCATTGTCTGCCTCCGAAGGTATGTCTCTGGGACTAGCTGCTATTGCCTGATTTGTTTCTTTTTCCCCAAATCCAGAAACAGAACTTTTCATATCTGTGCATGTTTAGGATTTTGTCACATGAAGGGGGCAACCCAGGATTAACGTAGGACTACTATCTTTGTTGACAGGTTTAAACAATGGCTGGTTTTTCTTGGGGGCAAATGGGTGGTGAATTTGGCTGAGTGAGAGACAGAAGGGAGAAGCTGAAGTATAAGAAGTAACTGCAATCATTGGATTCACTGGGAATAGGTTTAAAAGGTGGCTAGGATTTTTTTTTGGAGGGGGGGGGGGAAAGAAGTGGGTGGCAATTTTGGCTGGTGAAAGACAGAAGGGAGAAGCTGGAGTAGAAAGATGGCCTGAGTCTGCAAGATCTGAGCAGGACAGTTGGTGATAGGATAACTTGGAGTTCTCTTATTCATAGTGTTGCCATAAGTAGAGTTGACTTGATGGCAGTTAAGAACAAACAACAACATTGAGCAGAGCCAGATTTAGTTAGACTTAGATTGCATCCATTGAGATTGATGGGACTTAAATTGTGATGACCTCATAATTCCATTTATTTAGATCTCCTCAGACTCTTGGACATGAACAGTTATACCACTATGACTCCATTTTAACTGACTTCCTATGAAATCCTGTGATTTGTAGTTTGATGAAATACCAGGGGTCTTTGGCTGAGAACTCTAACTGCCTTGTCTAAATTTCAGAGCACAGGATATTGTGCTAATTCAATCTGGGATATCAGTGGGCTATCCTTTCCCGTGCCCCCAGCCAGACTCACTCTTGCAACACTCATTGAGATGGTCATCATCCTAAAGCACCCATTGTTTACCTTGGTCTAACCCCATTGTGTCAACCGGAGTCACTGTGTCCATTAAGCTCATTATTGACTGCAAAATTACATTCCTTTTCAATCATGCCCCTTTTGAGAGAGGATCTATAAATTAAAATACTCTTAAAAATAATCCAGTGACAATTTAGTAAAGTTTCCCTCCAACAGCAAAGACCAAACAATGGTGACACTGAAGGGAATCCCCAGCCAACAGGGAAGAGGATTCTAGCCGGGCACATTTTTGACCAATCAGGAGCTTGCACAGGAGTCTTGAATAGCTGTCAAAATATAATCAATATGTTATATTTTCACTACTGCAATATATCAGTTCTTTAGGGGGTCTTCTCCACTGGCATCCTCTTTGTCCACTCAGAATAAAATTCTGATTTTGTAATATACCCAATTGTGTTCTCATTTGGTCTTCTGGGAAGCTAGACATGCCAGGCTTTGAACCCGCATCTCTTGTGGAAGCTGAAATCACATAAAAACGTGGACAGGTTTTGCTTCTAAGCAGATTTAAGCACAACTGAAGTAAAAGATAAACCTTTTCTTTCCTTCCAGTTAGGAATGTGGCCCTTTCAGGAGAAGCCTACCAATCCAGCACATATAATCCCATTGGAATTGCTAGGAATGCTATTGATGGTTCTTTGGAAGGTGACTTTTCGAATGGTTCCTGCACCCACACAAATAGTGAAAATAATCCATGGTGGATAGTAGATCTGCTGGCAGAATATGATGTATTCACGGTCAGTATCACTAATCGACAAGATTGTTGTTCATTTCGGATAGTAGGAGCTGAAATCCGGGTTGGGAATTCCATAGAAAATGGAGGCACCACAAATCCCAGGTACTGTATATTAAATAGCTCTTTTTCAGGTCTCTACATGATAAAGACAGAGGAACGAAAACAGACTAAAAGGAATCCAGACAAAGATCTAACAGTCTGAGCTCCAGAAACAGTGGCTTCACTTGTTACTGATAATGTTTTTAAACTGCTTAATTGAGGCTACATTTTTCTAAAAAATAGTTTGTTTTCTTTTTTTAAAAAAAAGACTTTAAAATAGTTCAATGTAAACTTTTGAGACAAACCATAACAGTGTACGTAAACGTATTTTGAAATTATATTTTACACCTTAGCGTAAAGTATTGCCAAGGTGACTTACGTTAAATAGCCCAAGACTCTGGAAAAGAAAAAAAAAGAAAGTTGGATTTTGTAATGACTGCTGAATAGAAACAGTTATTGCTAGATGGCTGCTGCTAGCTGACTGGATAGATCTACACAACTATGTAATGCAGTTCCAGAATGCAGATTAGCTGCCTTGAACCGGATTATGTGAGTCTCCACTGCCACATAATGCAGTTCTGCATTCTGAAACTGCATTATATGGTAGTGTAGATGGGGCCTGCAGCTGCAGAACTGGCAGTAGACAATTTTTAGTGGAATATCCCAGTTCTCTTCCCATGTTTCATTTTGTAATATGTTATGAGGGCAGCTACTAGGCAATAATGAAATTCAAGATCCACAATTCAACAAGTGGAACTAAGCAATGGTCTGTAAGGATGCATCTACATTGCAGATTTAATGCAGTTTGACACCCATTTAACTTCCATGGCTCAATGTTATAGAATCGTGGGAGCTGTACTTTTTCAAAGTCTAGCTTTATTTGCCAAAGAATGCTGTTGCCTCACCAAACAATAATTCCCAGGATTCCACAGCATTGAGTTATGAAAGTTAAGATGGTATCAAATTCCATTAATTATATGGCATAGATACATCCTAAGGTGGCTCTACATTGTAGTATCGATGCAGTTTGATATCACTGCCATGGCTTGATGCTATGGAACTGTGGCATTTGCAGCTTGGTCCCTGCATTGGACTCCAAGGACATTGTATGGTATATAAGAGAGGTTGTATTCTCAGATCCAGAGCAACTCTGTTTAGGATTATTGAACTCTGCCTCTGCTTTTGGTGTCGAGTCCCTAACTGTGGAATATTGGTTTTCACTTCTACATGTTTTTGCTGGTTTCTTTTAATCTATCACACAAAGCTTCCTGGAAGTGGATTAAGGATTCTTGTATAGATCTACACTGCCATATAATGCAGTTCGAGCTGAGTTATATGGTCAGATCAATTCAGTTCAACCTTCATTACATGACTGTGTACATCCGGCCTATGTTATTGTTGATGTTATGTTTTGAAGTATTAGATTAAATATAAGGTTGATAATTCCTGAAATAGAGTTTCAATATTCATTGTGAACAGAGGCCAAAACAAAGTGGACTTCACTGCTGAACTGCTGCAGAGAATCCAGCCGGATTTGCAGCATAGCCATTGCATCGAGCTATTAATACACATCAAGGGAACACATAAACTTCTGTAATGATTCTGTAGTCTCAAAGATATGGGTAATTGGATCAGACTGGGTCTGGCCTAATCCATGGCTCACACTGCAAACAGACCCTCCATTGCATCACTGTCAGCAAGCAGTTCTCTCTCAGGGTGCTTCCAGATAGTGGTAAAACACGTGCCAAAGAGGATTTAAATAACCTGCTTTACTATGGGTTCTTGTCCACACTCACACACTTCGGACTTTCCCAGGGGAGTGGGTACATGCCAACCCAAGACAAATCGGGATGACATGAAGCTACCCCAAACTCCAAATTTAGCCCCTAAAACTTACTTAAAAGGTCCCTTGCTGCCATAAAGATTCTCCTCACGTCCTCCTGGCATGAGAAAAATACATGTTAGGAGGTGGGAGGGGTGAGGAGGACAATCCACAAGCCCAAAAGGTGCAAGATGGCAGTGGAGACTCATCCTGGGACTACGGAAGCCCAATACTCCATTAAACCCAGGCCTTTCAGGAAGGTCTGGGTCTAATAGGTATCTAATTACAAACTTTGGTTTGTTCCGAATTAGTTTGTTTTTACTGGAGGCATCATTTGGACACCTCTAGTAAAAACCGAGGCAGGTCTCCATTTTGGGCCTGTCTGGATGGATCCTTAGACGCCTTTGGTAAAAACCGAGACATGTCCCAGTTTTTAGGTCTGTTTGGATGGGTCTACAGAAAACTTGCTGGCAATGTTACATTTCTATTGGTGTCATTTTAGGTGCTAAGTCATGTGTTTGGAAATGTAGCTTTGGGAGTTCGCTGCTTGCTTGTGGTGATATATTGGTGGTGGCCCCAATGCACTGTTTGTATCACTGTCTTCTTTCTCCCAACCTTGCTCACATTTGGTAAATTGCTCAGATAATCAAATAGTAGCAGTTCTCTAACAGTAACACAATAGCTTATAAATGGTTTATTTTCAAGATGTGCTACAATCAACTTTTTGGGCCCAGGGCAAACAAAAAGATTTCACTGTGAAGGTGTTCGTGGACAGTTTGTGACTGTTAACCAACCAACGGGAGGAATGCTCACACTTTGTGAAGTTCAGGTGTTTGGTAAGCTGATTGAGATCTCCGGTAAGTAAACAAAAATATGTTTTCTATTTTGTCACACACAAAAAAAACAGGGAGGAAACAGGACATACCCATTGTTCAGACTCAGATTGCTGTCCAAGGCACATGCAACTGGAATTAAGCTATTTTGAAGCCAGTGTGGGTGAACGCACAGAATTGAACTAGGAAATGACTTTGGGCTGAAATCCTTCAGTCCTAACGGCATGTGTCAGAGACCCCAAGGATGGAGCAGATACTCTCCTCTGAAATTCTTAATAGTCAATAATTCTTCATCCAAAGAGAAAATCTGATATCATATGCCCAACTTGCTTCCTCAGCCTCTGCTTCACAGAGGCTTTCATCATCATCTGTGTCCCTCAGAGAGGGTAAAAATCAGGTGTGTAGAAATAGGCATGGGGCCAAATTTGCTGGGGTCAAAGTGTTGTCAGCAATCTTACTATGTAGCCAACAAAGAATGACATTTTGGTGTGCTTCAGATTGGTTCTAACTCACTAAATCCGGCATGGGCAAACTTTCTAAGTTGGGGGTCGCATGTCAGGCTGGAGTAGGGTGGGCAAGCTGGGAGGGTGAGGGTTCTCCGCAAATCCCCTCCCCGCCCTTTCCTCCTCTTCCCATTCACTTTCAGAAGCCTTTGCCACTCTCCAACAGCTCAGGAAGTTCTCCCTAGTCTTTTCAGTTAAATCTTTCCCTGCCATTTGAAACCACTGCTCCCTTGTGCCCTGTTCTTTAAAGCAGCAGAAAGTCAGCCCCCCCCCCCCTTCCTCAACTGGACACCATTTTAAATCTTAAAACATAGTTCTCATGTTCTCTTTCTTCTCTTCTTCCAGCTAAACATCCCCCAGGAGGAAAGATGGAAGGAAAAAGGGAAGGAAGGGAGGGAGGAAGAGACGGATGGAAGGAAGGAAGGGTGAAAGAGAATGGAGGGAGGTACGGAGAGAGGAAAGAGAGAAAGAAGGAAAGACAAAAGGGAAGGAAGGAAAGCGAGAGAACAGGAGGGAGCAAAGAGGGAAGGCAGAAAGCATGAAAGGGTAGAAGGGAAAGAGGGAGAAAGGAAGAAAGGAGGAGGGAAGGAAGGAGAGAAGGAAGAAAGGATAGGATGGTGAGAGAGATGAGGGCTTGGGAAAAGAGCCCAAAGAGCCACATCTGGCCCCTGGGCCTGGGTTTGCCCATACCTGCACTAAACCATACTTGTCCTGCTCTTGGATCCAAGATCCACTTGGAAAGGTGTAAATGATCACCTTCCTGTAGGGATCACTGCCAATACGAAATGAAGAGAAACAAAGATCTGTATGGGGAAAGTAAATTCACCCCATCACAAGATATAATTTGGTGCTCATAGCAGGACTTTGGAATTAGCTCTGTCAAAGGGTAGGGTAACCTTGCCTCCATCAAGTGCTGCTAGATGGGTATAAACCCTGTAAGTGGTGGCTCCCGACTTACTGTATGGTTTCCCCAAGGAGATTCTCTTCTGAACAATTATATCATTATTTCCGTACTGGAGGAAGACATTTCAGTTGTTCAGACATTCTAACAGTGTGAAGTAGATTTTAATTGTAACCTTAGCTCTTCTGCTGAATGTGCATTTAGCATTTTGTTTTCATTGGGATTCATACTTTATCACTTCATTGTTGTTTGCATGCTGGCTTGATAGATTTCTTTAATTGGTCCAGATAAAAAGGTAAAGATTTTCCCTGATAATAAGTCTAGTCATGTCCGACTCTGGGGGTTGGTGCTCATCCCCATTTCTAATCCAAAGAGCTGGTGTTGTCCGTAGACACCTCCAAGATCATATGGCCAGCATGACTGCATCGAGTGCCATTACCTTCCCACAGAAGCGGTACCTATTGATCTACTCACATTTGCATGTTTTCAAACTGCAAGGTTGGCAGAAGCTGGGGCCAACAGCAGGAGCTCATCTCACTCCCCGGATTTGAATCGCCTTTCGATCAGCAAATTCACCAGCTCAACTGTTTAGCCTGCTGCACCACCAGGGTCCACATATTTCTTAAATTTTAAAAAATGGAAAATTCAGATTATTTTAAATGAGATATGTCACTATTGATGGAAACCCATAATTAAATCTTGATTTTTGATCATTTTTTTTTTTATCAGATGATTTTGAATCTGAGCGAAACACATCCTCCCAGCCACTGTTGGAACTTGACAAAGGAGAACATTTCCAGATGTCTGGTAACTTCACTGAATTATATTACTTAACACAGAGAAATTAACACAGGATTAATTGTGTGCATAATCTGAACAAACCAAGTATGTGTGAGTTTCCTTCAGTCTGGCGAAAATTGCGCAGGAGTTTTCTTAGCTGTCCTGTTGAAGATATCTGAGGCCTACATATGTTTAACTCTGAATGGGCTTTGCCCTTTCTTCTCATATCTTTTGTAATATATTTCAAAGTGGTTTTGAATGAATAATTTGAACAAATCCTAAGCAACCATCTTAATTAGTATACAATCTGAACAATCAGGCTGAAACAGTAGTATCTCGGCCAAATTCTAGACTTTACGACACAAGTCCCATCGCAATAAATCTACATTGGATAAACTTTCCCTCCCCATCTTTTGCTCAGCATCAAATCCCCATTCTTTGTTCACTACCATTTCTATTTACAGTTCTGCTGTGACACTCCTTCCCCAGCATGTCACCCTCCTTGTCAGTGGTTGTTTACAACTATGCAGGGCAATCTCTTTTCACTCTGTAACTATCTATCCAAAATGAATCAATAGGCACTTGTCAACTAGAAATGTTGGGCACTAGTGATAGTGGTGGGATGGTGATGGTAGAATTGAACTTGAGACTTCAATCTGCAAAATGTAATGCTTTGTCATTGAAGTATGATACATCTCCTTTGACAATACAACCAGCACAATGTATAGTAAATAAATTGATTCAAATCAACTATATGTAATATCCTTACTGTGTGAATTGACTTTTTTGTTCAGTGGTTTAAACATAATGGGGGTGGGGCTCTTTTCTGTCGTTTCTTATAGTCCCAAATGTGGCTCCTAAGGGGAAGGTGTTCCAATCCAGCACCTATAATGTACTCGGAGACCCAGAGAATGCTATTGATGGCTCTATAATTGCTGATTATATGCGTGGACACTGCACCCACACGGAGCTAGAAGTTCAACCGTGGTGGACCGTGGACTTGACAGCAGAGTTTCAAATATCCAGAGTTAGCATTACAAATCGAGAAGACTGCTGTGCAGAACGGTTAAATGGGGCAGTAATTCATATTGGGAATTCTCCAGAAAAGGGAGGGATCACAAATCCAAGGTATGGTGTCAGTATAAGATTATTCAAGGGATCACACTTGAATATTTTTTTCCTGCCTTCTGTCTTTTCCTGAACATGATTTTCAGTCCAGGGAAAAACTCTAACAAATATGAGTGGATTCCATTTCAGATGTGCTACGATCAGCTCATTGGGGGAAGGGAAAACAGCTGTATTTGACTGTGGAGAAATGCAAGGGCAATATGTAACTGTGACCATCCCAGGTGTACGGATGCTCACTCTGTGCGAAGTCCAAGTGTTTGGCACAAAGGTCATATCCTCTGGTAAGTTAAAGAGATTTCCTCACCATCTTGTGATCTGTGGAAATGATGACTGACACTCTCTTTGAAAGAATACAGATGGCTGTGGTATGATATGCATGCACAGGAGGAGCCCTGATGGTAGGGGCAGGGAGACTCCGAATGCAAGCAGAATGGCATCCATCCAAACTTTTCATTACTGTAGTACCTTAGAGGGCATCCATAAGAGATGGACTTTTTACTCTTTGGAACTGCTGTTTTGCTTCTCATACTTGTTCATTACATAATCTTAATCGTTGCACCATCAAGGGATGGTACAGATCAGGCATGGGTAAACCCAGGCCCGGGGGCTGGATGTGGCCCATTGGACTCTTTTCTCAGGTCCTCTTCTCTCTCACCATCCTATCCTATCCTTTTTTCCCCTTCCTTCTCTCTTTCCTCCTTTCCCCCCTCTTTCTCCTTCCCTTTCAACGTTTCATCCTTCCTTCCTCTCTTTTCTTCTTTCCTCCTTCGCTCTCTCCCTTACCTCCCTCTTTCTCTCTCCCTTCTTCCTTCACTTCCACCCTTCCATCCTTCTCTCTCTTCCTTCCCTCCCTCCCTCTTTCTCCCTTCCTTCTTCCTTCCCTTCCACCCTTTCATCCTTCCCTCTCTCCCTTCCCTCCCTTTCTCCCTCCCTCCATTCCCTTCCACCCTTTTGTCCTTATTCCTTCTCTCTTACCTTCCTCCTTCCTTCCCTTCTCTTCCCCCCTTTCGTCCTTCCCTTCCTTTTTGTCTTTCCTTCCTTCTTCCCTCCATCTCTTCCCTCCCTTTCTCCTTCCATCCTTCTCTTCCATTTTTTGTCCTTCCTTCCTTTTCTCTTTCCTTCTTTTGTCTTTCCTTCTTTCTCTCCTTCCTTCCTTCCTTCCTTCCTTCCTTCCTTCCTTCCTTCCTTCTCTTACTCCCTTACTTCCTTCCCTTCCACCCTTTCATCCTTCCTTTCTTCCCTATTGTCTTTCTTTCTCTTTCTTTCCTCTCTCCCTCTTTCTCCTTACACCCATCCTTCCTTCCCTTCCTCCCTTTCATCCTTCCTTCATTCTCTCTTTTCTTTCTCCTTTCCTTTTTTCCTTCCATCGCCGGGCACTCAGTCCTCCTAGCAGGGAGTGCTAGCATGAGGTCTCCAAGTTAGAATGTTTGCCTATGCCTGATATAGATGAATATAATCCATGCTGCAAAACAATGTTTTTCAGTAATAAATGAAGAAGAAATCAAGAAATGTGCGTACGTGTGGGTTAGCCCTCTGCCTAGCCCTCTATAGATCTGCAACATCTATAGAGGAAATCCAAAAATTGAATAGCATGACCTTTACAGGAACTATTGGCCATTCTGGAGGAGCACTCAGTATCTTTAACAACTGTACAAATAGCTGCCTGAAAGATGGGGAAACGGTGCCAGTAAATGTTTGTCTGGCTTCACAGATTTGCTAAAGGCGCAGGGCTACTGCCTTAATAAAGGTGGCATCTGTAGGTTAATCATTCTAGAACATGCTTATGCACTTCTCCATTTCCCCATGTCCGCTATTTAGTGATATTGCTGTGGACCAATGCCTCTTCTTAGGCTTTGGTAATACTGATCACATCACAGCTTGTCCCGTTCAGTAAAATTTTGGCAAGCTTCAGACATTGTTCACTGGACAAAAGTTACAGAATGGCTTTTATGTCTGTCTTTTGTTTCGAAGGCTTGGACACTGCTGATGAGACAGAGGCCATGTCTGGAAAAAAGGAAGAAGCAAAAGGTCAGTATACATGGTCCTCAGAATTCTAGTTTTAAACTTAGCATGATATACTAGAGGTATAAAGCTTATTCAGTTAGGGAGGTTGAATCAAATGTCCTTTCACAGATGTGTCACACCACTTGCCCTTAAGCATGTAAAATACAGCTGCTCTTGCAGTACATTACCCGCACCATTCCTTAACCTGTCATAAGTTCTAGATTCAACTGCTTCCTGGACTGCCCAGTTCGCATATCTTCTGTTTTCAAAGCCCCTTCTTTTCCAACTCTGTTCTAGGCAAAACAGTCCCTCAATTTGGAGATATTTTTTCTCATCACATTTTTGTCTCTTAGACCTTCCATCACTATGCCTCCCAATTGCCTTTTCTTCCTAACTTGTTGCCTGCTATACAGCTTCCTCACTTATTCCTCTCTGACCTAAGTTCCTTAGTATCTATGATTCCAAGATTTGTGGCGTAATGTACAATAAACCACGTGTAGTTTCATCAGCCCACACACTGCCTTGGCAGAGAAAGAAAATATGCCACACAGGTGAACAGTAAAGAACACATAGTTTACTCTTCATAGTTTAGAACAACATATATAAACAATGTGATCAATTGCACCAATTCACATATGTCCTTTTAAAGAGATTTAAAATGGTCTTTTTTTGTCCATCTGGAAAAACTTCCTCCAGCAGCTCATGAAGCAAGAGCACACTGCAAACCCTACCTCTTTCTGCTTCTTTCTTCTCTCTCTGCACCTGCTAGCTCAAGCCTGAACAAAAATGTAATGGTATCCAAAAGTCCAAGGGTCATCCATCTCCTCAGGCATTGCCTGACAAATCAGCTTCATGCATCTTATTTTACAGTTAACACACACACTTTAACTGATTCCTTGCATTCTCCAACAAGATTTCCCTTCAGTGTTGCCAAACATTCAGTAACATCACAGCAACATGGCAGTAGGGGAAAGGATGGCAGGTAGCAGGCAGTTTTGAATTGTGTGATATCATTCCGGAGATTTCTGGACCAAAGACACGGCCCCCTCCCTTCAAAAATGGCAAACAGCTGGTGGAAGGGATTGTGTCATGAGGCTAGTTGTTATATAGCAGGCATAGGCACCTCCAAAGGGGACATTTGGAGTTGCCAATGCCTGCTATATAACGACTAGTCAAAAAGACAGCCAAATTTGGGTATTGGTGAGGGACTGGCTTGTGTATGTGTGGTTTTTTGGGTTCTTTTTTGTTTTGCATTTCTTTTAAAGAGGGGTTGTGTGTGTGTATGTATATGTGCATGTTTATGTGTGTGGGGGGGGGGGGGAGATTCAGGGGTTCTCAAATGGACCCCAAGGGCCATTGCTTCCCTATTCCATCATATAGTTCAGGATAATTGATGACCTAGTAAATTGATTTAGAAGCTTAACTAAGAAAATATTTGAAATCATTTTTCTCTTTCTTGTTTAATAACAGTTACTTCAGCAATTGCAAAATGGGCGAAACCAAGAAAACTGCCAAACCTATGGGAAAACAGTCATCAGTCTTCTTTAGTTGGTAAACTGACTCCTTTGATACTGTGGACATGGCAGACTAGATATAATATAATCTGAATCCTCTTGTCTTATTCTGTCTAAAATAAGTCAACTGAATCAATTGCCACATGGAGATTTAACACAAATATAAATCTCAGTCTACTCTGATTTGGACTTGTAATAGGATTCAAGCCTAAAAAGATATTTCTGATGGATTGGATAATTCACATAGGGCTCATCTATTCCTACCAAATATTATGTGGCCAATCTGGAGTAGCAGTACTCCAGTTTGGTTCTGGAAATGGCTACACACTCCAAAAGTTCCACTTACAATTGAATGTATAATAGTTATGTATTATGAAATTTACTAGGCCATTGACCGATACAGTGAGGAAAGGGGTTTAATATACCTTTCATATAATGAAGTAGGATTTTACCTCACAACCACACCAAACCCAATCCTGAGCGAGCAAGATTGTCATAAAATCCTCTGAATCTACAAAATAGCAATATAGTCTCTTATGCCCATTAGAAGAAGAAGAAGAAGAACTACTACTACTACTACTTTATTTTTCTACTCCGCCTCCATCTCCCCGGAGCAGTTAAACAGAGCAGTTAAACAGGATTAGTTTGGCTTAACTTAAAAATGTAGTAATGTAATACAGGAATTCAGATTATAATGACCCACTGCAGAGAATGGTTGTTTGCATTCACTTGACTGTGAACTGAACAAAAGACATCTATCTGAGTCGCCGTTGGCTGAGAAGAGCGGTATACAAGTGAAGTAAATAAATAATAAATAAATCTTTCTCATGAGATAAATACAGACAATCATTTATCATGTGCCGATTTTCTTCATAGGTAGGCAGCGGTGCATAATAATAATAATAATAATAATAATAATAATAATAGACAAAGTTTTGGAACACAATACACCAGACATCACGATTGTGGAAAAGAAAAAGGTTTGGATTATTGATGTTGCCATACTGGGTGACAGTCGCATTGAGGAAAAACAACAGGAAAAACTCAGCCTTTATCAGGACCTCAAAATCGAATCAAAGGCTCTGGCAGTAGAGGTGGTCCCAGTGGTCATCGGCACACTGGGTGCCGTGCCAAAAGATCTCAGCTGGCATTTGGAAACAATAAACATTGACAAAATCATGATCTGTCAAGTGCAAAAGGTCACCTTACTTGGATCTGCACTCATCATTAGAAAATACATCACAGAGTCCTAGACGCTTTGGGAAGTTGCAAAGTGCAGGGCAAATTCATCATAGTGAGCTGCTGAATGGTCAGGGATTTCTCCTTGAGGACCAGTATGTAATAGCCCTCTGACCACTTGAAACAGCTCAGTTGGACGGTTTCTTGCAGATGCAATGGTAGCATCAAGGAACGATTTCTCTGTTGCCTCCATTGCCGTGGAGTAGGCTTTCAAATATGCTCTAGCCCATGCTCAGTCAGATTTGCTTTGAGTTCTCCACATGGGCACTTTAATAAGACTCAAGAAATAAATCTTTTACTGCACTCCTTTAATCCTTATTTCTAACTGAAGTATATGCTCCTTTATTGCCTTTCTCCTTTTTTGGTTGTTGTTTTCAACAGTGTATTTTTAAGGATTGGAAACACTTTGGAGCCAGGAACCTGTCAAGATAGCATATATAGTTCTGAAAGGCATAATATACACTGATAACATGTAGCGATAACCAGAGTTTATTATGGTGAATTATTAGCTGTATTTACTAAATAATAGAAATTATTGTGGATCTGATTTATGTTTTCTGATTACTTTATATAACATACTTTAATATTGTCATAGTATAGTCATTGGTGCCAGAATAAATGGTATATTTTGTGCATGCCATTGAAACAGAATATGGGAATACTTTTCTGTGTTGCAATTTTTCCAGTGCTTTCCAGAAGTTTAAATATAGAGTCGTTATAAATTTTTTCCCCTATTTCAATAATATTCCTGTTACCTATTCCTGTAGTCCGCAATGTGGCCATTAATGGAAAGGCATCCCAGTCCACCTCCTACAATTCCTTATCATCCCCTGAACATGCCATCGATGGGTCTACAGATGCAAATTTTTTACTTGGGCATTGTACCCACACAAGGCTATCCAGCAATCCATGGTGGATGGTGGACCTGAGGGGAAGATTTCGAGTGCTCAGTATTGTTGTCACTAACAGAGGAGATTGCTGTGAGGAGCGGATAAAAGGTGCTGAAATTCGAATTGGAGATTCAAAAGATAGAGGAGGCACTTCAAATCCCAGGTACCGCTAATCTGCTCATGCATTTGCAATATCAGAACATTGATAAATAATGGGCTGGGAAGCAATATGAATCTAGCTACTACCGTCTAGATTTCCATTATCCATGTTTAGTATACCTGGGTTGCTAACATGCCAACTTTCATGGAGTGAAACTGCACTATGGAGTTAAAGCCATTTGATGTCACTTCAGTCATCATGGCATCTTTGTATGGAATCATGGGATTTATAGTATATGCCTCCCAATGCCAGCAGAGCATCATTAAGAAATGACATTTCCCTGGGTTCCATGTGATAGAACCACAGCAATTAAAATGGTATCAGATTACTGATGTTATATTGAATAGATATAGCAATTATTTTACTAGCCTCATGTCGCAATCATTTTCACAAAGTTAGGGGATTTTTGAGAAATCATCCCATTTTAATATGCTGTTGCAATACTAATCAATATAATTTGGTTTGTTTTCAAGGTGTGCCATAATCACCTCACTGGGTTTGGGTGAAACTGGGAAATACGAGTGTGATGAAATGTCTGGACAATATGTGACTATCACCATCCCACAGAGATTAGAATATCTTTCCTTGTGTGAAGTACAGGTTTATGGTCAGCGGATAATTCCTCCAGGTATGTATATAACTTTCCCAATTTATTTCAGAGTGGAAACATTTCTTTTCTCTTCTGGAATAAATTCAATTGTCTGAGCAATATTTGTGGACCCATTTCATTTTTGAATTAAGATGCAGTTGAAAATTGCCCATAGTGGTTACAAAGCATTACTTCAATCCAAAAAAAGACTGACCGACAAGTGCCATACAAGTGGGTGCGTCTTTATTTCCTAGACTTATTGCAGGCTGCAAGAGGAATTACAATTCACTTTCTATACTTGGAGTAGATTGTGTGTGTGTGTGTGTGTGTGTGTGTGTGAACATTTTTGAGGAAACAGTTTTGTGCATCCCACTATGCTCCATTCACAAAAGTAGATTTGATATAGCTGTATAGGTAAGGAACCCATAGTAACCACTTTTCTGTTGTTTCCAACATATGGATGTTAGTGTAGATGTGGATCTTTGTGTATGTTCCTAATGAGACAATAATGCCCACTGACTGACACTGGGAAAAAAATCCATCTCTGAATATTTTTGATGTTGTACAGGGAGAAAGACTGGCCCAAAACAATAAGGATTAAGATGATATTATTCATCTACATCTGTCTTTCTCCTAATAATAGCACTCAAAGCAACTCAACAAATGTTATGTATATACAGACAGTCACCAAGTTACAAACATCTGACTTACAAATGACTCATAGTTAAGAATGGGTGTTAGACAACAGGAAGTGACATCCAGGTGTTTTGAGTTTTGTTGACTAAAATTTTTAGACTTATACATGAGTATATAGTGTAAAACAAACAGAGTTTAATGTTGTACTTCAGAGCAGGATCACCTCTGACTTTAAACTCCACACAGATGGGTTAAAATAGCAAGCAGGTTATTGAGAATAATAAAAGCCAAAGCAATAAAAAGCAATCCACAGTAAAAGGTAATCCAAATGATTAAAAAGAAATAAGAACAAATAGTCCAAAGAGAAATAGGCCAAACTATACCATGAAACTAGATACTTGATTTCATAGGCAAATAATAGCAAAGGCACTTAAATCCATGAATCGAACAAAGGCATCAAACAAAGGCAAAAGTCCAAGAACTTGGCATGAGGAACTTACTGTGAATCCAATGGTGCTTCATCTGAAGCTAGATTCCGGACTTGGCACTTATAAACTCTGCCCTAATTCCTAAACAGCTAGGAAAGGGTTCTTTCTTAATTTTGGTTTCACTTCTAACTTTTGCTGTAATCTGGCCGAGCGCAGTAATTGCTGACCTGTTTGTCTTTGCTGACTGAAAGAACTTCTCCTGTTCAAGGCTTCACTGCTACTCCTTTCATTAAAATTTCCACCTGGAAATAACTGACCAGGGAACTGTGATGCAGAGCTTTTCCTGAGCTCGAGACCTTGAGAATCCTCTTGCAACAATACAGGTCTCTGTGACCCATCATCTAAACTGCATTCAGGTCCCACATCCCCAAACCCAGGCCCAGGAAACAGACCAACATCCCCATTCTATTCAGGAACATTTACAGGGATAGCATCCCCATTCCCATCAGGGAAATCAGCTTGAACATGAACATCATTCTCATTCCCATCATCCAAAGCAACCTGATCAACAGACACAATCGCAGGCTGAACAGGCTGACATACAACATTTAAAGCAGTTAGTAATCTATAAGGAAAAACATTCAAAAAGATATTATTAAAATGCAATTAAATTGTCACTCCAATCTCTTAAAAGGTGCAGCTTTAGAGACACAGCCAGCAAAGTAACACACATTTCTTGCTCTTAGAAAGCAAGCTAAAACTAAAACAAGGTGGAAAATATGGAGAACTGGAGCTCCAGCAGAGATAGTACATTAGCTTTTATAGTTTCACAGTGCTGTGCCACCCTTTTGGGGCATCACTCAATCACTGTCAGGTTCAATTTGTTAAAAGAAATCAGAAACTTTCCCATCATGGTCTGTATCCTCGTCCCTGCATCCTCCCTTTGACTAGTTCATATCAGTAGGAACTCTTTGCACCAAATCCAAGGATAGTGCTGACACGAATGGGGCAGGGGAGGGTTCAGCAACCCTCTGGCTTATTAAGGCCATCTGTGTCTAGCAGGGTGGGTTATGTTCACAAAGTTATCCATAGAATTAAATCCAATTAAAACATTAAGAGCAATTAAGATCAGGAATATAACACACTATTAAAAACCACAGCAGTAATCAGGGAATAAATTTACCAAATGAATCAAATACTGCACAGTCCAGGTTATGTTATGTATGAGGCATTAAGCCCCCCCCCCCCCAACTCTAAATGAATCTTAGAAACAAAATACTAACTAAAGAAGTGTATCAAACAACCTAGTTGTTGGCTTTGCATTGGTATCCTGGGGACATCATTTTGAACCAAATGGTGTTTTTAAGGGCAGTTCCATACAGACCATATCACAATAATCCTAGCTGAAAGTCACCAGTGGTTAAACTTAGGGCAGGCCTGTCACCCTTAGCTAAAAACATAATTGGTCAAGGCAAATTGAAAGGGACAAAACATCTAAGCTGAATTTGTTAAAGATGAGGTGTAAAGTTTTGTGATACCTCTTTGGCATCACAGATGGTACCAAGTCATCTCTGGGATCATAGATGGTACTGAGCCCCTGGTGGCACAATGGGTTAAACCCTTGTGCCGGCAGGACTGCTGACCAAGAGGTTGGCGGTTCAAATCTGGGGAGTGGGGTGAGCTCCCATCTGTCAGGTCCAGCTTCTCATGCACGGATTGGCAGATGGCCAATTCTCTCACACCAGAAGTGACTTGCAGTTTCTCAAATCGCTCCTGACATGGAAAAAACACCTGGTGATTTCTTCTCTCTCAGCTTATTCTCATTTTATCTTGGGAGCAGACAGATTAATTGCTGGCCAAATCACTTTGACTTACAGATATTCAGTGCTTCTTCTGCCAGAGGTTGTTTATGCATGTACAACTATAAACATAAATATATACAACTGAAAATGAATAATTATCATTTTGCAGATTTCATTATTGCATACATCGTTCTGAAAGGCATCCTGTAGATGGACACCATGCAACAAACCACTAGAGTTTACCATGATAAATGGTCATGGCAATCATTAAGGATCAGATGTATGTCTTGTAATTTCCTTAATATGACAAACTTTAATAGCACTATGGAATATACCATTATTTTAGCACCAAACAGAATGTGGGAATACTTTATTCATATTGGTAATATTCATATACTTTTCAGAAGATTGAATACAGAAGAGTGATAAAGGTTTCTCTCTGTTCCTCTAATATATGTCTTGGTTGCTCCTTCCCGTAGTCCGCAACGTAGCCTATGATGGAAAGGCATACGAGTCCAGCTCCTACGATTCACTGTCAGCTCCTGAACATGCCATTGATGGTTCTACAGATGCAAATTATTTACGTGGGCATTGCACCCACACAAAGCAAGAAGTTAATCCATGGTGGATGGTGGACCTGAGGGATAGATTTCGAGTACTCAGTGTTGTTGTCACCAACAGAGGAGATTGCTGTGAGGAGCGGATAGAAGGTGCTGAAATCCGAATTGGAGACTCAAAAGAAAGAGGAGGCATTACAAATCCCAGGTACCGTTAGATTGCTGGATGAGAATATATTGTGTATTCCTTTGAATGACAGTAGAGAATTCCAAGGACACTTAGTAAAGTACATTTTCTGGGTTTCATATGCTAGAACCATGGCCATTAACATGATATCAGACTGCTACTAATTTGTAATGCAGATGCACTGTTGGTTATTATGTCAGATTCCAGTGAACATATTGTGAGAGTTGAGGGGGATGACAGCTTCCATTCACAAAATTATAGGTAGCCAGACTCAAATCAGTTTGACTATTTTAGTTGTAACTTGTCAAAGGCACACTTTCACAAGGCCTTGAAAAATCATTCCCCTTCAACATGTCAATGCAACACTAATCAATATGATCTGTTCTGCTTTCAAGATGTGCCATAATTACCTCACTGCGTCTGGGTGAAACTCACAAATTTGAGTGTGGTGAAATGCCCGGACAATATGTGACTATCACCATCCCAGATACAAACACTTATCTCACTGTGTGCGAAGTACAAGTCTTTGGGGAGCGCATAATTCCCCCAGGTATGTAGATATATTTTTCAATTAATTTCAAGTTGAAACTTTTTGCTCTTGAGTGGTTTACACAGAGTGTTTTGCTTCTTGTAGTACCCAACGTGGCTCTTAAAGGGAAGGCCTTCCAGTCCAGTCTCTACCACAAACTAGGTCTTGCAGAACATGCCATCGATGGATCCACTGCAGTTGACTATTATCGTGGATCCTGCACTCACACAGAACTTGAAGCAAATCCTTGGTGGATGGTGGATCTGGGGGCAGAATTTAATGTGACAAGTGTTAGTATCAGCAATCGGGAGGACTGCTGTGCAGATCGATTAAATGTAGCTGAAATCCGGATTGGAAATTCACAGGAGAATGGAGGTTTGATAAATCCCAGGTATTTGTTGGCTTGGTGTTTCAGAAATGAAAATGAAATGGAAAAGATAAAAAAATACCCCACTCATTTACTGACATGAGCACCATTTGTGATTGGTTTTCTCTTCTTGATTTGTTTGTTTTCTTTTTTAGTAGGAAATAAGTTGCTGTCAATCACCTTATTAATATCTCTGAACTGATTTCTTTCAAGGTGTGCTGTGATCACCGCAATTGGTCCTGGAGAAACTGAAAATTTTGATTGCAAAGGAATGAAGGGGCGATATGTTACAGTTACTATCCCCAGAGTTCAGTCTCTCACCCTGTGTGAAGTTCAAGTGTTTGGCATAAAGGCTGATTCCTCTGGTGAGTAGAGAGATGCTTTAGTTTTTAAGTCTGATGTTCAGCTGCTCTTTGTTGGCTGGTTCTGTAGGCGCGGTACAACACAGTCAAAGCATATCAACATAAAATATATACAACAAAATACATATATCAAAATATAGCACTATAAAATATATGCACCAAAACACATAGTAAAAGATCGAAATACAGTGGCAATACAATGCAAATCCAAAACTCATGTTTCAAAGTTGACTGGGTAGGCCTGCCAGAAGACATGGGTCTTCAGCTGTGTCTTAAAAATCTGTGGGAAGGTAACAGCGCTCCATGAAGTCATGCTGGCCACATGACCTTGGAGGTGTCTATGGATAATGCTGGCTCTTCAGCTTAGAAATGGAGATGAGCATCACTCCCCAGAGTCGGACATGACTAGACTTAATGTCAAGGGAAAACCTTTACCTTTTATTGTATTGAGATCTTGATTCCTTCAATATCTTTGCCTTATCAGTTGAGGAAGTTCAACGTTGTCAGGATGTGGCAGCTATAATGCTGGATGTATATAATATCTCCATCTCTTGAACTTCACAGAAACTCAGGATGTCTGAACTTAGAGTCTTCTAAGACTTAGAAGAAGAAAGCATCAAATCCAAGTACGTCATTTTCTCTTTAAATCAATTCATGTATTTATGGCTTATTTAAACTCACTTTTTGTTAACTAAGACTGACCTTAGATTTTTCTTGAGACTGAACTGGGATGGAATTCAAGATGTTGCTCAATTGGAAGTATGCCCAAACTGAAATGTTTCCGAAATCTGCATTATTAGTGCTGTCCTTGTACACTATTATCAAACATATAATGGAAGATTATACATTTCACAGTCCATCATGAAAAATGACCATTTGTATCTATTTTCCCCATCCTACTCATATAAAATGAACAGGAAGTTCATAGGTAACTGAAACCCAAATGAGACACAATGTTGATTTTAGTTAGTGAATGCAATTAAAGTGTTCGAGGAAGGAGCAGGATAATGAGGTAGAGAGATAAAACTTGGGGGTGCAGTAGAACATGGCCCTTGTTGTAGTCCTGACCAAAAACCCCCCTCTTTTTATTGGATATTGGGTATACCTCAATGGCATTGGTATACAGTCAGAAAGTTAAGTCTGTATCCTATGAAAAAGAGCAGTATGAAAGGGCTAGCCAGAATTCAGTGAGAATGTAGATTCTGATGTATAATTAGTTCTTTCCTTCTGTTCTGTCGTATAATCAGTTATTTTCTTCCTTTATAGATCACTTTGGCAAGGTTTTTGTTTTCTCAGCAAAACAAAACAAACAAACAAACAAAAACACGAACCTATGGTGTATTCCACTCCTTTATGCACAATGGTTTTCTCCTGCTGAAATGGCCGTTTTCAAATTGGGGCTCTTCCCTATCACACCTTGAGAATCTTTCTAACATTACTGTCTTTGTTTGTGCACAAACCATATCAGCATGTCAGAAGGAGGAAAGAGCAATTAGGAGGGGTGTCAATGAAATAAATGCTTTTTTGAAACTGTAAGACATTGCCTTTTCCTTTTACATATCAAGGTATTATTTATTTATTTATTTATTTATTTATTTACTTTATTTGTATACCGCTGTTCTCAGCCCTTAGGCGACTCACAGCAGTTAACAACAGAACAGCAAAAATACGATACTACAATAACATGATATAAAAACAGTTAACATCCTAACACCTTATACAGTCATATACAATTAACAACAATAGCCATTCACTAGCGTCTCATCACTGAAAACATGATCCAGATCCGTCATCCATTGTTCCATTCCTATGTTCATTACACTCATTGCACTAACTATTCGAACGCCTGCTCAAACAACCAGGTCTTCACTTTTTTGCGGAATACCATTAATGATGGAGCTAGTCTAATATCTGTGGGAAGGGCGTTCCACAGCCGAGGGGCCACCACCGAGAAGGCCCTATCTCTCATCCCCGCCAGCCGTGCCTGTGAGGCAGGCGGGATCGAGAGCAGGGCCTCCCCGGAAGATCTCAAAGTCCTGGTGGGTTCATAGGCAGAGATGCGGTCGGATAGGTATCTTGGGCCGGAACCATTGTGTGTCAGAGTGAAAATGAAGATGTTGTCATACTACAGCTTCATAGCATTGCAGCAACAGAGAAACCCCAGAATGGGGTTTGTAAAGGGGGGGGGGGTTGAGGGGCAGTGAGCAGTTTTGGTTTCTGTGACAAGCCCCTGTTGAAGGTGGAGAGTAGTCATTTAGCAAGGGATGTTTCTTCTATAGAGGGGAAGAAAAGATTTTTTACATGTTTCTTACACTTACTTTACCAATTGTGAGGTAATCAGCTGTGGAAACAGGGGGCAGGATAAAACATTGTAAGGGGTATGGTGTCCTCTGGTCTGTCTGTTTCCCACCCACCCCCAAACAATATTTACAATATTATGCCTCATTTCAAGAGCATATCTAGGGGCCTTCCACACAGCCCTATATCCCAGAACATCAAGGCAGAAAATCTCACAATATCTGAATTGAACTAGGTTATCTGAGACCACTCTGGCTTATATTCCAGTTCAAAGCAGATAATGTGGAATTTTCTGCCTTGAGATTCTGTGTTATATGACTGTGTGGAAGGACACTGAGTGTGGACTCAAATAACCCAGTTCAAAGCAGATACTGTGGGATTTTCTGCCCTGATATTCTGGGATATAGGTCTGTGTGGAAGGGCCCCAAATTGATTAACATACCCCAGAATTTGTTCCTAAATCAATCTGGGAAGACGGTATAAAAAGCCTCTGATTGTAGGAGGAATTGATAGAAAATGTTCCGAAGGTGCCTCTGCACAGTAGAATTAATGCAGTTTTACAGCACTTTAACTGCCATGGATAAATGCTATGGAATTATGTATTAGTTTGATGAGGTACCAGCACTCTTGGGTAGAGTAGACTACAGAACTCGTAAAACTACACATCCTATGATTTGCTAGCATTGAGCCATGGTAATTAAAATGGTGTCAAGCTGCACTAAGGCTACATTGAAAATACTACATAGACTACAAGCCCTTGGTGGTGCAGCAGGTTAAACTGCTGACCTGCTGAACTTGCTGACCAAAAGGTTGGTGGTGTGAATACGGAGAGCAGGGTGAGATCCTGCTGTTATCCCCAGCTTCTGCCAACCTAGAAGTTCAAAAACATGCAAATGTGAGTAGATCAATAGGTACCACTTTGGCGAGCAGGTAATGGCGTTCCATGCAGTCATGCTGGCCACATGATCTAGGAAGTTCCTCTTTGGCTTAGAAATGGAGAAGAGCCCCACCCCCCAGAGTCGGACACGTTTAGACTTAATGCCAGGGGAAACATTTACCTTTACATATGGATGTGTGGCTGGAGGCCATCTCTCATCATCCTTTATTATTCCCCCTCAACCCCACCAGTATGTTAAGTAGGATAACAAAGAGAATGTGTACCAGGTTTGGTCCTGATCCATTGAGGTTTGTAATCATAGGGCTCCCCGGCTGTGGATGGATTCCACCTTAATTTTTCTGAAGACATTTTGTTCTCCACAGTTTGTACCCAAAATTCAATAATTTGGCAATGTCGCTTTCACATACAAATTAAGCCGTTGAACTCTGTGAGTGTACATGCACACACATACTCCTACACATCTATACTTACATGTTTGTTTTTATTTATTACACTTTTTGATAGATCAATATCTCAGATTGGACAGTTTATAAATGAAATATAACATCACAATAAAATGGCATTTTAAAATCAGAAACATGAGCCCCTTGTGGCACAGTGGGTTAAACCACTGAGCTACAGAACTTGCTAACCAAAAAGTTGGTGGTTTGAATTCAGGGAGGGGGGTGAGCTCCCGCTTCTGCCAACTTAGCAGTGCAAAAAGATGCAAGTGTGAGTAGATCAATAGGTACCATTTCAGCAGGAAGGTAATGGCGCTCCATGCAGTCATGCCGGCCGTATGACCTTGGTGTCTACGAACAACACTGGCTCTTCGGTTAGAAATTGAGATGAGCACCACCCCCCAGAGTAGGGCACGACTAGACTTAATGTCAGGGAAAACCTTTACCTTTACATTAAAATTGGAAGCACGATGTAAAATGATTGTATCACACAAGAAGTCTAAAAGTATCTAAATACCTTTTGATATGTATGAGAGTCTATCAGTCTGGGGAAAGCTTTCTGAAAGAAGTAGGGCATTTGAGTATTGGGAAGTTCAGCCTTTGCCATGTGCTTCTGTAAAAAGCAGCACAACTATCGAATGCAAGTCTGTTGGCTACACAGAGTAACTAAGGACTACCGCTTTACTTAAAGAGTGATCAAAGAAATAGACATTTGTTGACTATCCCAGAGTGTTGGGAGAGGGGATTGTAACAACTGTCAAATAAACTTAATCTATAAGAGAACTTAAATATAAACACCTGAAAGCAACTTTCACCAAACTGAAGCCTCCTAGATGTGCTAATCTGCAATCCCAGTACACTGTATTGGATGATGGGAATAGTAGTCCAATCGATGTTAAGTGTTAAGATGCTGGGAAGGTATTGTATACTGGAGTAGCCTAAAACAGTTTGGCTGATGCATAAAATTCAAGTGATTTTTACTCCAGTCTTTGCTAAATGAAGAAGAAGCACAGTTTGCCTGGAAAATCTCCCCTGCAAGTGTCACTCATGTGAACTCTGTGGCTCAGAGCTCTCCGTTTTCTACTAGGTGGCCCTAAGTGGCACCTTCCAATCTACCCCATGTGAAGAAGTCAGGTCACCTTTTCCTCATAAGAGGGCAGCACTGACATCATGCATGATAACTGGGATCCTTAAGTCACAATGGTTTCCCCTTTTTAAGTCAAGGTAAAAGGGGGTTATGTGGGAAGTTACTGGCACAGGGCATGATCAACAGTAATCCTGAAGCTGAACCTGGACATTTGAATTCCTGCTTCCATTGGGCGGCCTGAAACTGTCTACGATATCTGGGATGAACTGGAGAAGAGGAAATTCTAATGGCCTTTCTTATCCTATAGATGAGGTAAATATATACACACACTGCACATGAAAATCAACTACCTTCTTAACATCCCCCAACTATATAAAAAGTGAAAGTGACTATCGATGGGAGCTACAGGAGTTGCTAGTACAGTTTCCCATTAGAAGGAAGTCTTTGGGACCATTTCCAGAAGGACAGCCAAACTCTTCATTCATTATTTTATTGATATATCCTATTTTCTCTCAACATGAGACCCAAGGCAGTTCCAGGCCCGTAGCCAGGATTTTGTTTCGGGTGGGTGGGTGGGGGGGTGAGTTTGGTTCAGGGGGGCTGAGTTTGGTTCGGGGGGGGGGGGGGGCTGAGTCTGAGTGAAAGAGGGTCTACCCTAGCAAAGCTTTTGTATTGTTATCCCAATACCCCCATGCATATGGGATATATTGAGTATAGTGATCAGATCATGATATGAATAAACATAGCAGTTTAAATAATGCACCAGTAAGGCCTTCTCATGGACCACCATCAGAATTTCGGGGGGGGGGGGGGGGGCTGAAACCCCCCAAGCCCCCCCCCCCCCCAGCTACATGCCTGGGCAGTTCACACCATAAACTAGAGCAAAGTACAGTTGTAATATAAACCAGTTTAAAAGCATTTTAAACATAGCTATGACTGAAAGGTTGGCGGTTCAAATCCAGGGAGCGAGGTGAGCTCCCACCATTAGCCCCAGCTTCTGCCAACCTAGCAGTTTGAAAACATGCATATGTGAGTAGATCAATAGGTATCACTTCTGCAGAAAAGCAACGGTGCTCCATGCAGTCATTCTGGCCATATGACTTTGGAGGTGTCTACGGACAACACCGACTCTTTGGCTTAGAAATGGAGATGAGTACCACCCCCAGAGTCAGACATAAGTAATAATAATAATAAAACTTTATTTATACCCCGCTACCATCTCCCCAAGGGACTCGGTGCAGCTTACATGAGGCTGAGTTATGTAATACAAATCAATACATAACTCATAATAAAAATAAGCAGTAAACATTAACAATAACACGATGACGTTTAAAAACCTATGGCTGGGCCAAATGTAATAATTAACATTAAAAAAAAAATAATGCTGAGCATGACCAGGTGGGATAGAAAATTTTCGGAGAGGGATGGGGCATGCACACAATCCTAGATCATCAGTAAAGTGCATTTAGGGACATATTGCTGGGAGTTTCCTTATTCTGGGAAGGCACACTGGAACAACCATGTTTTCAGGCTCCTCCTAAAGACTACCAGAGTTGGGGCATGCCTGATGTCCTTGGGGAGTGAGTTCCAGAGTTGAGGGGCCACCACCGAGAAGGCCCTCTCCCTCGTCCCCACCAATCGCGCCTGCGATGGAGGTGGGAGCGCGAGCAGGGCCTCTCCAGATGATCGAAGAGATCGTGTGGGTTCATACACAAAAATGCGGTCACGCAGGTAGGCGGGTCTCAAACCGTTTAGGGCTTTGTAGGTGAAAACTTGCACCTTGAATTGGGACCAGAAAATGAACAGCAGCCAATGGAGCTCCTTAAACAGGAGGGTTGACCACTCCATGTAATGAGCACCAGTTAACAACCTGGCCGCTGCCCGTTGAACCAATTGAAATTTCCGGGCCGTTTTCAAGTAGACTTAATGTCAGGTGAAACCTTTACCTTTATCTTTATACAACTGAAACATAAACCAATTTAAAAGTGTTTAAAACATAGCTATTAGAATAAAAGTACAGAACACACACACAAGCACATTAAACAAGCCTTTGGTGCTGCTTAGAGTGGTGATAATCTTATCAAGCTATATGAATGTAAACTGTAGAACTGCTATTGATATCCTCTTTGACAGACTACGCCACTTCTTTTCTAAATGGTCTTCTTTTCTTCTACAAGGTTATGGACGACACTATTTGTCCCCACAGTTTGGATCCTACACAACACTTCTATGTCATGCTGCTGGGCCAGAGAAACCAGCTACAGAACCAAATTAAGAACCTTAACAAGATCTCCCAGAGGATCAAGAAACGATACGAAAACTTTGTGAACATCAATATCACTGGGAGCACCATAAATGTAGCAGGAAGCCTCGCAGCCCTTGTGGGACTGTCCTTAAGCCCTTTTACTTTGGGGTACTCTTTTTTGGCCAGTGTGGGGTTAGGGCTCACAGCAGCAGCGGGAACTTTCACAATATCTTCTAACATATTTACAGAGTGCTCTAATACCAGAGAAGTGAGAAGAGTGAAGGAGATTGCAATCACTAGTCACAATCTGATGCGGGAGATAATGAACTGCCTTGACTTCTTACTCCGGAGACAGGACCCATCAGACCCTATCCTACTGCCAGCTGAGAAAAAGGCTTGCAACACTTTGTATTCTTCTGTCCTCTGTGTCTCCCAAAAAAGTTTTCTGGTCCCAGAGTACACAAAAAAGTACACCAGAGAAAGCAATATTATGCTGGAGGCAATAGTCCGGGAGCTGACAAAAAGCCTCAAAGCCTGTGCAAGACCTATGGATGAGATCTGTGAGCTTCTAGGAAGCAGAAACGAATGTCCGCTGAAGATCAGTCAACTAATGCCTTGGGATTTGTGCATTCATACTTCTGTGTAGTAGCAAAGTGTTCCTTTGCAAAAGACCTGAGATTTCCTTGAAAAATAATACCTGGGTCTAAGAGAGCTAATAATGTTGTGTTGTTGTTTATTGTTACTAGGTTAATCCTTGGAGAAATTCCTGTCTAACCACACAGCAAATGGGAGTTATTATTGCTGCGTTAGCTCTGCCGTGCACTATTATCACAGTCCAAAGTATGTTGTCAATGCAAAGCTGTGGCACAGGATAGCTTATTTTTGAGATGATGGGGATGACATCTAAACTTATGAGTTGCAAAAGCTGCTTCCATAACACATGTAGAATGAAATAATGTTCAGGGTAGTTAGGAGACATAGATGGGGATTCACTTTCCCTTATTTTAGTTGACTTTCATAGTACTGAGTCAATAACAAATATGGTCATGATGGCGCTGTAGCCAATTTAGAAAGATGGCTGGAAGTTCCAGAACCCTATTGTTCACAAGGTTCAAGGTAGGAGATGAGCAGGGCTCAAATGCCAGGCTGCCTGAAACTTTCCCAGCGATGAAGGGCCAGGCTTTAGCACAGCTGGTAAATCACCAGCAATGATAAGATCTATTAACCAAAAGGTGCCAGTCTGAAGCCCTGGTCGGCATAAACTGTCAGCCAGCTAATGTTGACCGAAGCAGTTTAAAAGCAGCTTGAGCTGTAAGTAGAGAAATTAGGTACTGCTAAAACAAGGGTGGGAGGTATTTTACGGCACCATAAAGAAAAAGAACAGAAAATGCTTGGCAACCAAAAGAAAAGGAGGAAGTCCTGATGGCTCTTTGTTGTAGAGAATGGAGTGACAGCACCCCCGTGTCGCTAGATTCGAGCACAATCTCCAAGATGCCAAAAAGCTGGATGTCGACACAACATACCTCTTATCTTTTCTGTCTGTCTGTGTCTTGTCTATCCAAAACAGCATTGAATGTTTGCTGTGTATGTGCACTGTGATCTGCCCTGAGTCTCCTTGGGGTGATAGGGTGAAATATAATTAAACTGTTATTATTATTATTATTATTATTATTATTATTATTATTATTATTATGTTCATAGAAGCAGATGGGGATGTTAGTCACAGTCAGAAGAGCTTAACCAATTTCGTTTTGTGTTGTTCCTCGGTTTTAAAGTATTTTTCTGCCTTTCAATGCCAAAGGCTCAGGAACATCCTTTATAATTTTGGATTTACTGGTGTAAGAATAATGTGAAATGTTTTACATAATTTTATTTAAAAACAAAAACTATTATTTTCTGCCTGAGATGGAATCACGCATGTGAAGTATTCATTATAGTTGGGGCAGGGCCACAGCTTTTGTTTACTTCATCTATTTTACCATTTTTAAAATTTTTAAACACTTGCAAAATAAAACAAATGGAAAGCCAAGAATGAGTGAAAACAGCAGTATTTATTCCTCCAGCTGAAGATAATCTTCAGGTCTACCATTCCTGGAAATATATATGCATTTTTTTTACAGGAATGAGTGTTAATGTTGTTTGACTGCTGTTTCAGAAAGTCTTTGCAGACTGAGGGTTTTCCTGGTTTGTTTGTTAAGAACTATCCCAGGCCTGTGAGGACCAGCAGGGTATGTGGTTTGAGCATCAGACTACGGCTGATCCTACACTGTAGAATTAATGCAACTTGATACCACTTTAGCTGCCACAAATTTGTAGTTTTGTTAGGCAACAAAGCATTTTGGCAGAAAGGGCTATAGACCTTGTAAAACTATAGTTTCGATGATTCCACAGCAGTTAAAGTGGCGTTAAACTGCATTAATTCTATAGTGTAGATGCAACTATGACCATGGAAACCAGAGTTCAATTCCCTGCTTAGGTATGGACAGTCAGTAGGTCACCTAGGCCAAGTGACACACTCTCAGCCTCAGTAAACCCTGTAATGAGTTGACCTTAGGGTCATCACAGGTTGGAAACAATTAGAAGGCACACAACCACAATCCTAGGCTTACAACAATACCTAAAAAAGAACGACATGCTTATTTATCAATTTTACTCAAACAATGACGGATCTGGACCAAACGTGGCACGAATACTCAATATGCCCAAAGGTGAACAGTGGTGGAGTTTGGGCAAAATAGACCTTGACACCTGGGAGTTGTAGTTGCTGGGATTTATACTTCACCTACAATCAAGGAGCATTCTGAACTCCACCAACAATGGAATTGAACTGACTTGGCACAAGAACTCCCATGACCAACAGAAAATACAGGATGGGTTTGGTGGCCATTAACCTTGTATTTTGGAGTTGTAGTTCACCTACGTCCAGAGAGCACTGTAGACTCAAACAATGATGGATCTGGACCAAACGTGGCACGAATACTCAATATGCCCAAATGTGAACAGTGGTGGAGTTTGGGTAAAATAGACCGTGACATCTGGGAGTTGTCGTTACTGGGATTTATAGTTCACCTACAATAAAAGAACTTTCTGAACACCAACAATGATAGAATTGGGCCAAACTTCCCACACAGAACCCTCATGACCAACAGAAAATACTGTGTTTTCTGGTGGTCTCTGGCGATCCCTCTGACACCCCCAGGGGTCCTGATCCCCAGTTTGAGAAACACTGGCTTAGGGAATCCTTTCCCCCAAACACATTCCTGTGTGTGTTTGAAAAGTCTGGTTTTCCTTCTCTTTCCAGAAGCTCCTGTCTCCTCCCCTTTTGATGACATAGCTATGCAATTCTACTGCTGGCAGAGACCATGCGGTCTTGGGCACCATCTTTACTTCTTTTGTCTCTCTTTCTGAGAGTATGCTTTTGCCTCTGAGCAAGGAAGAAAATGTAGTTTTTGGATCTTTACTTTTTTTCTTTTTAGAAGATGAAGCTCAGTAAACTCCAAACCTTTTCTATCCAGAATGTACTTCTTTTTACTTCAATAAGCCATCCTGGGACTTCTACACACCACACAGTGAGTTTTTGCTGGTAATTAATAATAATAATAATAATAATAATAATAATAATCTATTTATATATAAATGCTCTGTGCATAATGAGTACCTTAAAAACAAAAGAACCAATGAACAAAATCACACCAAATTTGGTAACAAAACGTCTCACAACACAAGGAGTGACCATCACTCAAAATATTATGATTTTGTCATTTGGGAGTTGTAGTTGCTGAGATTTATAGTTCACCTACAATCAAAGAGCATTTTGAACTCCCATCAACAATGGAATTGAACCAAACTTGGCATACAGGACTCCCCTTACCAACAGAAAATACTGGAAGGGTTTGGTGCGCATTGACCTTGAGTTTGGGAGTTGTAGTTCACCCACATCCAGAGAGCACGGTGGACTCAAACAATGATGGATCTGGACCAAACTTGGCACAAATACTCAATATGCCCAAATGTGAACACGATGGAGTTTGGGGGAAATAGACCTTGACATTTGGGAGTTGTAGTTACTGGGATTTATAGTTCACCTACAATCAAGAGCATTCCGAACCCCACCAACGATGGAATTGGGCCAAACATCCCACACAGAGCCCCCATGACCAACAGAAAATACTGTGTATTCTGGTGGTCTTTGGTGAACCTTCTGACACTCCCCTGGTGACACCCCCCCCCTCGGGTCTTGACTTCCCAGATTGAGAAATGCTGTCTGCCTTAAGGCCATCCAGTCCAACTCCCTTCACCAGGGCAAGAAAACATAATCGAAGCCCTCCTGACAAAGAGCCATCCAGCCATAGATAGAGATAGATATATGTATATGATGCAGTATCAAATATTTGAAAGGGACCCCTAAAGAAGGACAATGATATGTTGCATGTTCCAGAGTAGGCAAACCAGACAATCTCCACATCAACACTGACAAAGAAACAGCAAGAAATACTGTTGGCCCACAAGCATCAAGACATTACATATATTAGAAACCAACACTTTCTCATTACTTTATTTTCCAGATCACCAGACTGGGCCACAGCAACGCGTGGCAGGGGACAGATAGTAATAATAAAACTTTATTTATACCCCGCTACCATCTCCCCAAGGGAATCAGTGTGGCTTACATGAGGCCAAGCCCACAGTACATTATAAACAAAAGCAATAACAAAACAATCAATACAATGCAATTAATATAAATCACATAAACAAAATAAACAATAGACAATAAACAGTAACACACAAGCTTTTAAAAACCTATGGTTATAGACTTACGTTCTGGCACTCTGTTATATTTTGGTGGGATTTTCCTAATTTAGGGTTATTTTTGGGCATAAGTGGCCCAGAATCCACAACAGAATCCCAAATGCATCTTCAAAGGGTGGAAATATTAGCACTGAGGTCTTCTCCTTCCTCTGTATACATCCAAAGGGAAGATGGAAGGTCCATGGATTTAAAGTCTGACCCAGATAATGAGGTCATGAAGTGGGATTGTCCACCAAGAAGGCCAATGAGGTCCCCATTTTCCCTTACCCATCATAAATGCCCTGTGTAAATGCCCTACTCTCCCTCCAATGACCATCATGGAATCTCCCATTTGAAGAACATGGAAAGGTTCTCATGGCCCCTCCCTCCCTACTTCCAGGGTTACCATAGGAACAGAAATAAACAGTTTTGGATCTTCACCATCGTTCAACTGCCCACTCCTTACTGAACGTTCAAACAGCTAGGAGGTTAGGAATGGAGGTCTTCTGCTACTGTTTGGAAACCTTGAGTGGAGCTTTAGGATCAGCATGGCATGTACAAGAGAGGGATGTTTAGATGTCCAGGTGGAGTAATTTATTCTCAGAGTTGGTCCAGATAAAAAGCTAAAGGTGGGTTCGGGTTTGGAGAAACCTTTGGAGAAACGATGAAGAGAGGTTAGGGAAGAGAAAATTTGACAATGGATGCTCCAAGTTTTAACAATTACTTAACCAATTAATTGTTTTGTTGAGATGTTTTAACTTGTTAGTATTAATGTATTTGTGATTTTATTGTATGTAGGTTTGTGGCATCAAATTGTGCCTTTTTGTAAGGCCGCTTTGAGTCCTCTCTGGGGTGAGAAAGGTGGGATATACCATATATACTTGAGTATAAGCTGACCCGAATATAAACCAATATTGTATTGTCGAAGGCTTTCATGGCCGGAATCACTGCATTGTAAGTTTTTCGGGCTGTATGGCCATGTCCCAGAAGCATTCTCTCCTGACGGTTCACCTGCATCTATGGCAGGCACCCAACCGTCCTCAGGAACCTCTACTAACTCCACCTCCTCCTCCTTATCCTGCCATGAAGGTGGAACACTCTGAAGGGAAATGCCCCTCTTTTTTAGAATACAAAGATTAAGGTGGGAGATTTGGGCTTTTCTGAGGGGTTGGCTTTGCAACTGAACATTACAGATGTGTGTTCAGCCTGCAACTAGGATGACACAGAAGGATGACATTTCAAATCCCCAACAAGAGGGATGCAACCATCAGACCTTTGTCACAATCTCTTGTTGCAGACCCGGTAACTGGTGTAAGGTGGATTCTCCAGATCCCAATGGACAGCTGAAGAGATCTCCATTTCTTGGTATGTAATTCATTAAAAGGAGTCCCCGGTGGTGCAGTGGATTAAAGCACTGAGCTGCTGAGCTTGTTGATCGAAAGGTCGCAGGTTCAATTCCGGGGAGCGGCATGAGCTTCCGCTGTCAGCCCTAGCTTCTGCCAACCTAGCAGTTCGAAAACATGCAAATGTGAGTAGATCAATAGGTACTGCTCCGGCAGGAAGGTAACGGCGCTCCATGCAGTCATGCCGGCCACATGACCTTGGAGGTGTCTACGGGCAACGCTGGCTCTTCGGCTTAGAAATGGAGATAGCACCACACCCCAGAGTCAGACATGACTGGACTTAATGTCAGGGGACTATCTTTACCTTACCTAATTCATTAAAAAGAAGGTGATACAGAAGTGGGACTTTGTAATTGAATGTAATTGAAAACAGCACTCACCATCTGCAGAGGCATGAAATTATACCTTGTACAGAATTTTCCAGCCAGGATAGTAACGGTCCAAGGGAGGAATGGGAACTATTAAAACATCCACCTAAAGGTGTTACTCCACCTGTGGCTTAGGGCCCTACCACACAGCCATATAACCCAGAATATCAAGGCAGAAAATCCCACAATCATAGAATCGTAGAGTTGTAAGAGACCTCATGGACCATCCAGTACAATCCCCTGCCAAGAAGCAGGAGAATCGCATTCAAAGCACCCCTGACAGATGGCCATCCGGCCTCTGTTTAAAGCTTCCAAAGAAGGAGCCTTCACCACACTCCTGGGCAGAAAGTTCCACTATCAATATCTGCTTTGAACTAGGTTACCTGAATCTACACTGCCATATATTCCAGTTCAAAGCAGATAATGTGGGATTTTATTCAGATGCTGCTTTTACCCTCGGATGGGCCTTTGCTCCTAGGTATAGGAAGAGTAACCGGGTTGAATTGGTCCTCTTTTCCAGCCTCAACCTCCTCTTCTGGAGATGTCTCCTTGGGCTCCTATGCAGAGAAGCAAAAAAAAAAAAATCAAGACAAAGAGAGGTAGGACAAGAAGCTGGATGGGAGTCTAGTCTGGAAGAGAAAGTGCATGTCCAGTGGAGAAGAAACATCTAAGGGAGATCCATGCAAAAGAGATGATCAAGGGCAGAAGGGGCAGCACCTCACCTGGCGCTAACAGGACAGCCCTCAAGAACAATCCGGCCCCACACATTCTGGAGTTCATCCAGGCCTTCCATCCCCTGGGGAAGAAGCTCCAAGGCCTCCCTGCAAAGGCGACCCTCCAAGACAGGAGACTACCTGGAGGCATCTCAGAGCAGCTGCTGCCCACCAAGGCCATCATGGGCAGGAGATTGGAGAAGCTGCTGCCCCAATTCCCCAGACCTCCACCTCCATCTTGGCAGCAGCCCCCCCCCCGCCCCCCCCCCCCCCGAGTCAACATTGAGGACTCTGCAATGCCAGCCCACCCTTGGACTTATAGTGGGCTGGAAGGTATTTCAAGCCTTCTCCAAAGTTGTGGTTCTCCTTCTCATAACTACTGTGGCAGCAGAGAGGACATCAAGACCCACCAGCAAACCAGGCCCACCTTCTCATCCCAGGAGAGAGGACACCCACATTTTGGAATTGAGGTCTCCCAGCCCATCTCAGGGGAGCAGTGGCCCACGCGGGAATGCCAGGCCCCGAAGGACAGGGAGGAGGAGGCCCTGAGCAGGGCCCTTTTGTTTGCATAGAGGGAGGCAGACCTGAGGGACACCGACCATTACAGCTACCCCAATAGGAACTTTAAAGATGGATGTATATATCAATTAGTGTTAGCAAATTGAATCTGATTCTATCTAGTTTTTAATATCATTTATATGCAATGTATTATAGTGTACTATTTTAATGGGATTTTAACAGGCATGGTTTGAATACTTTCTATTGTTGTATTGCATATAGTTCTTTGTTGTTTGTATGTTTCTGTCGTTTTGTATTGGATTTAAATGTTTTATGGGGTTGGCTTATGGTTAAAGTGTTAATGAATAGTGTTATTAAAGATCCAGTAGTTTTCTTTAGAGTAATAATCCTGAATCTTCCTCTCATTTTAGCATTTTTAAATCACATTTAAGAACTTAGCTGCTCCATGTTGGGAACAAAAAAACTCACTCCTTTGAAGGAAACGCCTTTTGTGTGGTTTATTTGTGCAAAACAAGTTGTTTGGGGTTTTGCTGCAGAAAAAGCAACATGTTCAGGAACACTTTGGGACCTTCAGATATTGGGAGGTGGGGAATTGCTTCCTCATAATTGCAATAAATAGTTGTTTGGATGAGTGGAGGCTTAAGGGAAAATTGAAGGTTATGAAAAAAGAGCACTCTTCTCTCATTTGCACCTTACTATGAGGCTGAGACAGTGTGGCCTGCTGAACGATGCGCCATGTCTTCCTATGGCAAAGGGGATTTGAACTCCAGGCTCCTCTGCAATGTCTTGGGGATGATGGGGACTGGTCCAATACACTGGAAAAGCTGAGGAAGACTGTATTCATGAAGACCATCCTGACCTTCCTCTGAGGCTGAGAGTATCTCCAACCAATGTCCCCCATTGGGTTTCCATAGAAGAGACATAGGGCCTTTCCACACAGCCCTATATCCCACATAAATCCCACATTATCTGAGTATGGACTCGGATAACCCAGTTCAAAGCAGATGATCTTGGATTTTCTGCCTTGATATTCTGGGATATAGGTCTGTGTGGAAGGGCCCAAAGAGCAGCACCATTCTACTTCTTTTGCTTTATGAGAGGGCAATGGGAAGAAAGAGACACAGATTCAATTATGAGGAATATAGGAGTTGTAGTCCAGTGTCTTAAAATGACATGATGGGCAGGATTTGAATCACAGGACTTGAGTTTGAAACATGTGGTCCAGAGGGCCAAAATAATTAATAAGGAAAAAACCACACAAACTAGGAGATGTTCCAGTGCTTTGCTTTAGAAGAGTGAACTGGGAAGGACAAGATTTAGTTCTCCCTGTTAACAACTTTTCTGCCCTGAACTCAGGGGCCTTCCACATAACCTGTGACTGTCTGGATGAGGGTGAACAAACTGAAGTTGAATCCTGACAAGACAGAGGTCCTCCTGGTCAGTTGCAAGGCCAAACAGGGTATAGGGTTACAGCCTGTGCTGGATGGGGTTACACTCCCCTTGAAGGCATAGGCTCGCAGCTTGGGAGTTCTCTTGGACTCATTGCTGAGCCTGGATCCTCAGGTTGCAGTGGTGGCCAGCGGGGCTTTTGCACAATTAAACCTTGTGCGCCAGTTGCGGCCGTACCTTGGGAAGTCAGACTTGGCCACAGTGGTCTACCCTCTCGTTACATCCAGGATAGACTACTGCACCACTCTCTACATGGGGTTGCCTTTGAAGACGGTTCAGAAGCTTCAAATAGTCCAATGAGAGGCATCCAGGTTAATAACGGGCAGCATACAGGGAATACACAACTCCCATGTTATGTCAGCTCCACTGGCTGCCAGTTTGCTACCAGGCAAATTGTAATACAGGACTTGAATTTGACACGTGGTCCAGAGGGTAAAAATTATTAATGAGGAAAAAAAAAACAAAGTGCAATTCAAAGTGCTGGCTTTGATCTAGAAAGCCCTAAACGTTCCCGGCCCAGTTTACCTGTCTAAACGCATCTCCCTTTACGAACCACTGCTGAAACTAAGATATTCTGGGGAAGCCCTGCTCTTGATCCTGCCACCATCACAGCCGTGTTTGGTGGGGACAAAAGACAGGGCCTTCTCAGTGATTGCCCCATGGTTATGGAACTCCCTTCCTTGCAATATTAGTTCAGCCCCCTCCATCCTGTCCTTCAGAAGAATGGTGGAGACCTGGCTGTGGGACTAAGCCTTTGGGGCAGTGCAATGAGGCCTGGAGCCCCCGGTGGTGCAGTGGGGTAAACCCTTCTGCCGGCAGGACTGAAGACAGACAGGGGAGAGTGCGGATGAGCTCCCTCTATCAGCTCCAGCTCCTCATGCGGGGACATGAGAGAAGCCTCCCACAAGGATGATAAAACATCAAAAAATCTGGGCGTCCCCTGGGCAACGTCCTTGCCGATGGCCAATTCTCTCACACCAGAAGCGACTTGCAGTTTCTCAAGTCACTCCTGTCACGACCAAAAAAAAAAAAAAGTGCAATGAGGCAAAATGGTGCCCTAAGATGGTTTTTAAGCAACTTTTAATGTGAATATAAGTGATTTTAATGTTTGTATATATTTGTGGTTTTATATCCCAGCATTGAATGTTGCCGTATATATGTTATGCTCTGCCCTGAGTCCCCTGCAGGATGAGAAGGGCGGAATATAAATGTGTTAAATAAATAAATAACCCTATATCACAGAATATAAGGCAGAAAATCCCACAATATCTGCTTTGAGCTGGGTTATCATAGTCCACACTGCCACATATTCCAGTTCAAAGCAGAAAATGTGGGATTTTTTTCAGCTGTGTGGAAGGGGACTGAGTTTGCAGCAAGTGAAATAAGCTGAGGACGAAGAGGGAAGGTGGGAGGAGAAGAGAGCAACTGGGGCATTTTAAAGGCTGCTGAAAATATGGGCAGGCAGACAAATAATCGGCACTCTTCTTGCCAAATTGGGACAGCTAAATGGTATGACAGTTCTGTCAACAGTTATAGTATCACACCATGAAAACTAGGGGTGCATTTACCGTCGAATTGATGCAGTTTGATACCACTTTGACTGCCACAGCTCAATGTAGTGGAATCCTGAGAGTTGTAATTTGAAGAGTCAACAGCATTCTTTGGCCTTGCAAAACTATAACCCCCATGAGGTTCTTGTGGGGTTTTTTTTCGGGCTATAGGGCCATGTTCTAGAGGCATTTCTCCTGACGTTTCGCCTGCATCTATGGCAAGCATCCTCAGAGGTAGTGAGGTCTCTTGGAATTACCTCACTACCTCTGAGGATGCTTGCCATAGATGCAGGCGAAACGTCAGGAGAAATGCCTCTAGAACATGGCCCTATAGCGCGAAAAAAAACCCCACAAGAACCTAGTGATTCCAGCCATGAAAGCCTTCGACAATATGACCCCCATGATTCTACAGCACTGGAACCTTGCATTTGAAGTGGTGTCAAACCGCATCAATTCTACACTAGATGCACCCTGAGAGATCAAGATGAGGGGTAGGCCCCTTCTACATTGCCATATAATCCACATTATCTGTTTTGAACTGGATTATATGGCAGTGTAGACTCAAATTATGAAACAATATTGATAATTTCAACTATCAAATTATCTGATTTGATAATCTGAATTATATGACAGTGTAGAAGGGGCCATTCTGGGAGTTGAAGTCCCCCAAGCCTGGCAACCATGTGGCAACAGAGGGGGGCATGCATTTCAATCCAAGAGCTCTTCCCAATCTTTACAGCAGGAGTGGCTCCTTGGCCTTTCTCAGCCGGAGAGACAGGAGAGAGGGCTGAACTACTGCTCCCAGCGTGCCTTGCGGAAGGGTCTGGAGGTCAAAGGTAGAACTCAAGATGGCGGCGGAGGTGCAGCAGGAGGAAGCCAACGCCGCCGAGGCAGTGAAGTCCTTCAAGGAGCTGGTGAGAGAGTCGCCCTTTTCTTCTTTAACAGCCGGTTGTTTTTCTCTTCCTCCTCCCCGTCTTTGGTCGCTTTATCTTCCTCTCTGGATTGGCAAAAAGGGTATAGCTGCCCCGGATTTGATCTCTTGAGTCCACACGTGTTCTCTGCTGGACCCCTTTGCAGCCACACCAGGCGAACTTCGGCCCTCTAGATGTTTTGGAATTTAACTCCCACAATTCCCAAGAACCGGGAGGCTGTTAGGAATTGTGGGAATTGAAGTCCAAAAGACCAGGAGGGCCGAAGTTTGCCCATGCCTGATCTACACTGTAGAATTAATGCAGTTTGATACCTCCTTAATTATAATTATAACCCTTAATTATAAGGGTTCAGTGCTATTGGATCCTGTGGGTTGTAGTTTGGTGAGGCTCCAACACTCTGGCAGAGAAAGCGAAAGACCTTGTAAAACCACAACTCCCATGATTCAGTAGCACTGACCCATGACAGTTGAAGTGGTGTCAAACTGTATTAATTGTACAGTGTAGATACATCGTACGACTCTGGAGACCAGAATCTCCTTTTAAATTGTAGAATCAGATAACTGTTTGAGATTCCCAAGGGTCATCCAGTCCAATTTATTTATATTATATTTAATATTTATATATATTGTTATATATATTGTTATTTAGAGATCATTAATGTAATACATAATACTACTAATAATATGATCTTATAATTATATATTTTATATTAAATGTAGTATTACTAATAATATTACAGTATAATGTTATAGGGGAGCCCCCGGTGGTGCAGTGGGTTAAAGCACTGAGCTGCTAAACTTGTTGACCGAAAGGTTGCAGGTTCGAATCTGGGGAGCGGTGTAAGCTTCCGCTGTCAGCCCCAGCTTCTGCCAACCTAGCAGTTCGAAAACATGTAAATGTGAGTAGATCAATAGGTACTGCTCCGGCGGGAAGGTAACGGCACTCCATGCAGTCATGCTGGCCACATGACCTTGGAGGTGTCTACGGACAACACTGGCTCTTCGGCTTAGAAATTGAGATGAGCACCAACCCCCAGAGTTGGACACGACTGGACTTAATGTCAGGGGACAAACTTTACCTTTTATAATGTTATAGTACAATATAGTAATATATAATGTTAATATTGTGCTATGGTAATAATATAATATATTGTATTTACATTTTACTTGTAAGCCGCTCTGAGTCCCCTTCAGGGTGAGAAGGGCGGCATATAAATGTCGTAAATAAATAAAATAAATAAATAAACTTGTTAATTCAGGGGGCAGGTGGTTGGGGTTCCTACTTGGAGCTTCTGTTCAATGTTTGCTGTTTTATCTTATGTCTGATATAACAGGCTGCGTTCTTTTATTTAATTTTAGTTGTCAAGTCATAATTGGTTTTTACATGTTGCATTGCCAAATTTCGGTACTATGGGTGTATTGTTGGTGTGTTCGGGCATTGAATGTTTGCCTTTTATGTTTGGAATCTTCCCTGAGTCCCTCCGGGAAGAGAGAGCAGAATATAAATAAAAGTTATTATTATTATTAATTGAGTGCTATTTTAACTTAACCATATTATACATAGTACAAAAACAAACAATTTAAAAGAGGTACTTGATCCCCCCTCCCCCAGATAATGATGTGTTGTTACATAGCAAATAGTTAATTTCATGATTTCTGCTTGTTTGCACATAAGTAAAATCACCCAAAATTGGAAATAGGTAGATGACTTGGTCTTTCATACATGGTTCCAAGGAGCTTTGATCTATGAGAAGCTGACCATAACTAATATATATAACAATAACAACGATAGTAACCTGATCATGAATATAAGGTGTAGTTGGCTCTATGTATCCCTGGATTCAACCATCCATGGCTTGAAAATATATATTTAAAAATCCATAAAGCAAAGATTAATTTTGCCATTTTATCTAAAGGGCACTATTCTCTCACATTGTTGTATTTAATAGAACTTAAACATGCACAGAATTGGGTCCTGGAACCAATAGTCCAGTTATGCAGAGGATACTGGCTGTATTAGCATCCTATGAATCCCAATAGTCTGTTGCTCTGGATAAGGATTGCTTAAGTTATATGGACTATGCCAATCCCACTGCATATAGTTGGACATTGCTTACAATATTTTTAATAACTGGTTTTAATGTTGAGATGTTTTTAACTTTTTTGGTTTTAATGTCATGAGTATTTAAACATCTTGTTAAGAGTTTGTTTTCTCTTTGGAATCGCAGGGTGTGACGGAGGTGCTGTGTGAAGCCTGTGATCAGTTGGGATGGAAGACTCCAACAAAGATCCAAGTGGAATCTGTTCCACTTGCACTTCAAGGTGAGACTATTTATGGGAGTTTGAATTCGAAGGAGAGGCAAGGCTGATATATTTCCATTTATTTATTTATTTTTACTATATTTATATACCGTCCCTTTCAGCCTGCAGGCAACTCAGGGCGGTCCATGTGTTACAAAGAAAAAGCATTCCACATTTTTTTCCTGCAATCTTTTGCAGCTCTAAGAATTTATCCTTGACGAGTGAATTATTTCTCTCAACTTGAACCGAGGAACTGAATTCTGGTCAGAAAGTGTGCTTTTTCTAATGTATTAGAAAGGGCATGGTTTCTCTTACAAGTGGTTTAGGCTCCCTTCTGGCTGTCCTTGTTATTTAGAGATCATTAATTCTTTTCATAAAAGCATAGAATCGGAGAGTTGGATGAGACCCCTAACCTAACCAATTCATCATAGGGCTTGACTTCCAGACCCTTGACCATTTTGGTCACCCTTCTCTGGGCACATTCCAGCTTGTCAATATTCTTCATGAATTATGATGTCCAGAACTGGACACAGCAATCTAGGTGAGGTCCTGCCAAAGCAGAATAGAGTGGTAGTATTACTTTCCTTGGTCTCGACAGTCTAGACCAGTGTTCCTCCAGGTGTTCTGGACTTCAGCTCCCAGAAATCCCAGCCTATTTACCAGCTGTTAGGAATTGTGGGAGCTGAAGTTCAAAATATCTGGAGGAGCAGGGTTTGAGAAACACTGGTCTAGTGTCATGGATCTACTTCTTCATCTTCAAACAAACAGTACTGACATCTAGACAGTATTATTCCTATTATATCTAGATCTTGACACTATGCTATTATGTCTACATTTTCTAATCTGTCATGTGGGGAAAGGATATGGTTGAGAGCATACTTATTGCCTAACTTCTCTGCCATATTCCTGCTGTGAACTCTGGCACCCTCTATACAGTAGAGGATAAAAATCTTGCTGAATTCACATAGATTCTTACTGTAGACTTTTGTCTTCAAGCGTGCGAAGAGTGACAGGGCACATGTGGAGAGGCTGGTGCCAGTGGACCTATGCACCCTTTCTCTTCACATTGTTCTGTTTGGGTGGAGCTTTGGGTGCTTGCACATATAGTTAATGAGTTTTAGTCCCATTTCTTACCAAGCACTAACAGGAAGTGAACATTTAGCCACCATTGGAGAAAAATGTTTACATTTGCATTTTTACACAAATTAGGGGTAACTGACACAGCTTTACAGCCCCATGAGCCTATATCTTGCTGAAACCAATTTTAAAATCACTAATAGAGGAGACTGCTGCTGCTATCTTTTCTTTCCACCAAAACTGGAGCTTAAAGGTAAAGGCTGTCCCCTGACATTAAGTCCTCTCATGTCTGACTCTGGGGTATGGTGCTCATCTCCATTTCTAAGCCGAAGAGCTGGCGTTGTCCATAGACACCTCCAAGGTCATGTGGCTGGCATGACTGCATGGAGCGCTGGGGCTTAAGATGCCTTAAAATTAGCCCAAACATAGAAAGGGTCAATATTAGCATGCTGTTAAACCAGTGGTTCTCCTAGCCAGTTTAGCAGCTGTTAGAATTTCTGGGAGTTGAAGGCCAAAAACATCTGGGGACCCCAGGTTGAGAACCACTGTATTAAACTATAAATAATATTGTATTATTATTGACTGTAACTTTTTTGTGCTGTCATGGATTCTGTTCTTTCTTATAGGCCGGGACATCATTGGCTTAGCAGAGACAGGATCTGGGAAAACAGGGGCGTTTGCATTGCCCATCCTGCAGGCCCTCCTAGAGACCCCTCAGCGCTTCTTTGCTTTGGTGCTTACACCAACCAGGGAGTTAGCCTTCCAGATTTCAGAGCAGTTTGAGGCTCTTGGATCGTCCATTGGTGTTCAGACTGGTGAGTATGTCTTCAGGGAAGCAGGAAATAAGCTGAATTTTGTCAGTCATGTAGAAGATGGAGCAGTTGCATGCTTTTAAAAAATCTTTAAAACAGGAGGGTCAAACTCATTTTCACCTAGGGCCACATCAGCCTTATGATTGCCTTCAAAGGGCCAGTTGTCATTCTAAAACCGTATAAATGTAACTTTCCCAAGCTTGCCATTTCTCTGCTTGTCACAGAATAAAAAAAGCTCTCTGCAGTTGGTATTCAAGCCAGGTGGGCTGGTGCAGAAGTGATGGAATTATGTGCTTTGTCTTCCATCCCTAGTTTTCTGAAGCTACATACAAAATTAGCCTCACCTTGTGAAAGCAGAAGTTTCATAGTTTCCTTTAAAGACAGAGATTTCAAGAAGATGGGACTCACTTTCCCAACTGCTCCCTCAATGTGTTTTCAACAGTCCTTCACAGCATTAATTGGATTATGAGTGCAATGTAAATGCATACAGTTGACATTATTTTCCTCCTGTTTGGAAATGTTTTTAAAACGTTAGACATTATTTGTTTACTTTGCGTGAATTTTTAATGTCTTGCACCTTCCCTTGGGATTTATGTTATTTGGATGTTTTGGGTGCAACTGGTCAGTCCATATGGCTCATTCACAAAATTTAACTAAATTTGACTAATGTTGGGTTCTTTTTAGAGCTTAAATAACACTGTGTAACATGATTCGATCCTTGAGTTATAATGGTTAATTTCGAATTGGTTCTATCATAAAAATATGAGAAAAGTTTATTAAACCACAAAAAATGTTTTTGAGGGACATCCTACAACATTTTGCTATAGTTTTTCAATTAATATCTCAGAGGCTCAACCAATTTAACATAGTTTGTGGCAGCCACAAAAACAAAGTTTCTAGATTACATTTTGGATTGTATGGTTTTAATAATAAGGTTTAGATTTTTTTTAAAACTTTATGATTTTTAATGTAAATGTTTATTTTATTTGTATGTCTGTTTAAGCGGCATTGAATTGTTGCTTACTGTAAGCCACTCTGAGTCCCCTTCAAGGTGAGAATGGTGGAGCATAAATATAGTAAATACATAAATAAATAAGAAATAGGAATAACTAGTTTCAAAGTAAATACTGCACATTGACTGGAACGGCAATTCGACTGACGAGACTGTTTTATTGTTTTAATGCTTGCTGATGTATTGTTTTAATTATGATTTATGTTTAATTGTGGTTTTACTATTGTAATTGTTTGTATCGGCATCGTATCAGTTCACAATGTAAGGCATTGAATTTTGCCATTATTTATGTGTAAATCGCTTTGAGTCCCCCCAGGGGTGAGAAAGGTGGTATATAAATACTGTAAATAAATAGATAAATACAATACTGCATAATTAAACAGGAATTTAATTTTTAATTGAATTTTTACATAGTGTAATTTATCTTTTTGGGGCTACAACCACCCTCCATTCCACCGGGCATTGACCTTGTTACCTGGAGGGTTCTGGGAGTTTTCTTCGAATGATAACATTTCTATGCTATGCTTTTCATAATATTTATTTGAAACTTTTATCCCAGAACTGGAACACTCAGTGAAATGTTTCTTGACATCTAGATATAGTAATCCTGTTCCAAAACAGTGGTGACTTTCTGCGTACTTAAAAATGAATTCTTACATTTAGGTTTGAGGGATGGAATTAATGAAGCCAGCAAATTGAATAGCCTTTTGTTTCCTGAAAGAATGGTGTCTGGGTGTGTGTGTGTGTAAAGGCCCATGTTTAGGGTGGGGTTGTGCAATGGCTAAGAAGTTGAATTAAAAGGGATCTGATTTAATTTTTCTTTTTTTTCCTAAGCTGTGATCGTTGGAGGAATTGACATGATGGCTCAGTCTCTGGCCTTGGCTAAGAAGCCACACGTGATTATTGGTAAGAAACCAAATGACAGATTGAAATGTCATCATGAGACACTCTAATTGAAGGAGAACGAATGCATTGAGAAATTGTTAAGAAATTGTTTTCTAATATCTACAGAGATACTCGCAGGAACACCTCAGCAAGCGAGAGTCCAAAGGTGGGAGGCTAAAACTTGGAACCACAAACAGTGCCTGATACCGGATGAGAAGCTCCCTCCTCACACACATCATCTGGTATCAGGCACTGTTTGCAGTGCATTGTCTATATCATCCAATAAGTGAGATTTCAGACAGGGTGACTTGGAAGGCGCTGAATAGACTGCACTCTATGATGGGGAGCGATATGGTGAAGGAAATACCAGCTGGATGATCTACACCCAGCTGGTATTACCTTCACCATGAAATGTGGAGCCAGTCTTAAGAAATGGGGCTACAAAGTTAAGTCCACAACATTTGATTGTGGAGAAGAACAAACCACAGGCCATTATACAATGCAGTTTGTGCCCTGCCACATACACAATGTACACATTACAGTGACACTAGAGGCAACTGAAGTGACCAGCTTCTGGTCAAAGGAAATTTAGCATTATGCCAAGCTTTTAATAGGCTTGTGGTTTTTAATGTATTATAATTGTATTCTCAATTTGCTTCTGACACAATAAATAAAAAATAAATAGACAATGCAATACAGCACTGTTCTTAGTATTCTCCTGCTGTATGGAGATCTGGTGGCCCTTCGAATTTTGTTTATGTGCAGTTCACACAATCCATCACAATTTGTCATACTGGCTAAATGAACTGCAATTCAGCATCATCTAGAGGGGAGTTTCTCAAACTACTCCTTCAGATATTTTGGACTTCAGCTCTCACAATTCCTAACAGCTGGTAAGTTGGTTGGGATTTCTGGGAGCTGAAATCCAAAACACCTGGAGGAGGACAGTCTGAGGAACACCAATTGAGAGGATCACAAAAATGCCTACTTTATGTGCTTTAGTGGGAAAAATTCTAGGTTATGTCTGCTATTATGCCTTTTCTGCCACTCTCTTCTCTTTGTAGCTACCCCTGGCCGCCTTATTGATCACCTTGAGAACACAAAGGGTTTCAACTTGAGAGCTCTGAAGTATCTGGTGATGGACGAAGCTGACCGTATCCTCAATATGGACTTTGAGACAGAGGTGAGCTCTGCTAATCTTGTCCATTTTAGAATTGGCCTTTGGAATTCCAAGGGCATGGTGTTTGCCTTAATGTGGTTCTCCCATATTTGCTAGATGGCGTGATAACATAGGGCATTGCTTCTCTGATGTGGAGGACTAGAATGTAATTTTATTTATTTTGTGTCAAAATAATTGCATAAATAAGTATAAAACTGATAAAATAGAGAGAGCACAAGTGGCTAAATAACTTTAAACCAAAGCAAGCAACAGCAACTGCACTGTCTGTAGCTTTAAACAGTTCTTCCTCTGTGCATGAGGCAGGGCATTGTGGACAAGCATACAGATGTGGAGTTGTTTGTTCTGCTCCACAGTTGCATAAGGTGGTGGTGGTGGGGTTCTTCTAGGTAGTACTATTTTGCCAGGTTATGTTTTGATCTCCACTCCACTTCTGAATCTGTTCAGGGACTTCCAAGTTACGCATTTTTGGTTTGCCCATGGGAGTAATTTAATTTGGGCTAGAGTTTTCACTTTTGCCATGCTGGCTGGGGATTTCTGGGAGTAAAAGTCAATCAAAAGCTTTTTGACCCTCTGTCTATGCTATTGCTTTCCTCGATGTGGGCAGTCCCTCCCGCATACGCATAAGTATTTTTTTAAATTTTATTTGCATTCTCTAATCACAGGTAGACAAGATCCTGAAAGTAATTCCCAGAGACAGGAAGACATTTCTCTTTTCTGCTACAATGACTAAAAAGGTATGAGAGTGATTGGAATTTTGTACCTCATATTAATTCAGAAAGAGAAGAGGGACTTGGCAGAATAATTTTTCACCTCAGGGCAACATAAGTGTCTAGAACTTTCAATTTGATCTTTTCTCAGGTGCAAAAACTCCAACGGGCAGCTCTTAAGGACCCTGTTAAGTGTGCAGTTTCATCTAAGTACCAGACCGTTGAAAAACTTCAGCAGTACTATGTTTTTATTCCTTCAAAATTCAAGGTAAATGTTTCCTCCAGCTTGTTTCATACTCCAGTTGGATTTCTGCTGCTTCATTTGGGTCCTTTTTGGATTTGTTTCTCTTCATTCTCATTGTTTGTGAGCAACAATGCATTTTCTAATCCTCTTCAGGACAGTTACCTTGTTTATATTCTCAATGAACTTGCCGGGAACTCCTTCATGATATTCTGCAGCACGTGCAACAATACCCAGCGGACGGCTCTTCTTCTTCGCAATCTGGGCTTCACAGCCATCCCTCTCCATGGACAGATGAACCAGGTACATGCAAGGACATTTCTGGCATGCCATACCCAAGCTTGAAAAAGTTGCACTTGGGACTATGACTCCCAGAATTTCTCAGCATTGGCCATGCTGACTTAGGGATTTCTGCAATTGTACCCAAAAGTATTGCTTCTGGTTCTAAAGCAGGCCCACACAACCTGTGCCTCTCCCGGTGTTTTGGACTTCAGCTCCCAGAATTCCTGGCCATTGAACAAGCTGGCTAGGGCTTCAAGAATTGGACCAGGAGGGCTACAGGTTGTGCAGGCATGTTCTAAAGTATTGACTATATTTTAACTGCAACAACTTCAATTGTGCAGTTTGCTCTTCCTTTAAGTAACAAAACTGTATTATGTCTAGAATGGTAGCATGCAGCCATTAGTAAATCACAAACATTTAACTAATTTCTGCTTTCCCAGGTTAAAAATCTGTAAATGTGTGTTAACTTTCATAACTCCCGCCCTGGACATTCTGCAGATATATAAACCCATTTTTCCTAGTTTCCAACAGACCTCATAACCTTTGAGGATGCCTGCCATAGATGCAGACGAAACATCAGGAGATAATGCTTCTGGAATATGGCCATACCGCCCGGAAAACTTGCAACAACCCAACTTTCATTTTCTTTTCTTTCCAGAATAAGAGACTAGGGTCACTGAACAAGTTCAAAGCCAAAGCACGTTCTGTTCTCTTGGCAACAGATGTTGCTAGCAGAGGCCTGGACATTCCCCATGTGGATGTAGTGATAAACTTTGACATTCCTACCCATTCCAAGGTGAGTGATTAAATCGTAGTGATGAATTTTTCTGCCTGTGGTTTTTAGTTTTGGAGCTCACAAGCAGGTACTGAAGCCAATGAAAAAATAAAGCCAAGATATATAAGAATTACTTAGAGGTGAAGGATTTACACCCCCCCCCCCCCCCCCCGGTGAATTCTCACTGAATGCTTTAAAACTGAGAAGAATAATGAGTGTGCCAACAAGAAACTGAGCTGGAAAGATGGAATTACAAGAATAGTTAATTCAGATAAAGCAGGTGTGAAAACAAATAGATGAACTTTCTGAACATGCGGCTTGGGAATGTTCCGGCATTAGTTTTTTTCTGTTTGATTCTGAAACTGGATCTATACTGCCATATAATGCAGTTTAAGAATGCAGTTTAACTGGATTGAACTGGATTATATGGCAGTGCAGACTCATATAATCCAGTTCAATTCAATTAAATTGCATCCCGAAACTGCATTATTTGATAGTGTGGAACCGGCCTCAGTTTAGGCAGGAGCATGTATTCAGTTTTAGGTGTGCTTGGGCTGCACTTGGTGAGACATTCTGAACAAAGAGTTCCACCTGTCTCCTCTTTTTATTTGTATATGCCTCCAAGTATATGGTGATTTTACCCTAGCATTTTTGTGGCAAGATTTAACTGGAGGCAGTTTCACATTTTCTTCTTCATGAACAACCCATGTTTTATCATGACTGAGTGGGACTGAGTGGGAATTTGAACCCTGGTATTCTAGTTTGACACCTAAAGTATTAATGCCTTATTAATTTATTTACTTCATTTTTATACCGCTTTTCTCACCCGGGGGGGGGGGGGGGGGGACACCGGATGGACTCAAAGCAATTTCCAACACATTCATGGCAAAATTCAATGACTAACATACATACGAGAAACCTAACATGAAATAACAATAACATATAACTTTCTATATAATAAAAATATAATGTTCGTTTGTGGGATTAACGTAACTCAAAAACCACTCGATGAATTTACACCAAATTTGGACACAATACACCTATCAGGCCAACAAGTGACCATCACTCATTAGAATAAAATGAAAGATACAAACAAACTTGGGGAATAGTTCTCTCTACAGTATGCAGTCTATGGGCCTCATCACACTAGTGAAAAAATCCACTTAAAATCCTTTTTCTGCCTCCTGCAGAATTCTGGGGTTTGTAGTTTAGGGAGGAGCCTTTAACAACCTCACTAAACTACAAACCCCAGAATTCTGCAGGAGGCAGAAACCAGATTTAAAGTGGATTTTTTTTCTCTAGTGTGATGAAGTAGTATATCATTAGAAAACTAAATAATTTAATTAGTTATCCCTCCTACCTCGAGCTTTTGGAGGAGCACTTATCCCTTTTCTGGATAAATTAGGCATTATGGAAACACACTGAACAAATAATCCAGAATGAGGAATCTTGAAGAAACTTTTAGTATCCCATCCACACCTTTCTCAGGTGATGCTGGTTTCACTGTGTTTTGCTGTATCCCATGTCTTGTGATATACTCTGTTTAGTTTTTCTTTTCCTTTCCAGGATTACATTCATAGGGTGGGAAGAACAGCTCGGGCTGGACGCTCTGGGAAATCAATCACCTTTGTCACACAGTAAGTAGTGCTCTGTGAAATTTCCACTGTGCTACTCTGGAGCATCTTCTGGAAGTTCTGGAGAAGGAGAAGTTTATAGGGATCCTCAGATGGCAAGTTGGGGATGATGCTAAGACAGTTATGAGACAGTAGTCCAGGTAAACTATCAGAAATGCAGATAATGTATTCCTATTGTCATCCTCCAGGTACGATGTTGAGCTTTTCCAGCGTATTGAGCACCTGATTGGCAAGAAGCTTCCTGCCTTCCCCACGCAAGAGGATGAAGTCATGATGCTGACAGAACGTGTGGCGGAAGCACAGAGATTTGCTCGCATGGTAAACCTATTTTCTAAGACTGCCAGGATGTGGGTCAGAATACAAACCCCTTTGAGCTTCATAGCTCATGGATGCAATTGCAACATTAGCATTTACACTTAGAATTTCAGACAAAATTAAAGACCCATCTCTTTTGACAGGCCTACCTGGTCAGTTTAAAACTGTGACTTTTAAAGTGGCATTTTATTGGAATGGATGTTTAATGTGTTCTGTCTCCATGTCTTTTAATATACAAGTTTTTAATGGTTTTATGTTTTTATCAATGTATTTTAATGATCTTGTACCCTACCTTGTGACTTGAGGAGAGGCAGGAAAAAATAAAATGCATTATTATTATTGACAAACATCAGTGCTGTCAAATCTCATACTAAAGCTGTTTTTCTAAAGAGAGGGGGTTCTCCAGATGTTGTTGGACTACAACTCCCATTAGCTTTAGATGGCAGAGACATGGATGTAGGGAATTTCTAACTTACAAGATCTATTCACCCCTGATTTTAAATAGTACAAGAAAACCTTTCTTTTTTGCTTTTGTAATCACAAAATACCACCAGTGCTGATGCGGCTTTTTAGCTTTCTCGTTAACAAACATGTTGGTCAAGTAACTTGTGCTAAGCTAAATAATTAAAATTCACAATGCAGTTTTGTTTGTATAATGAATCATTTAATTGTTGGAACCCATTTCTGGATATTTAATTAGTTAAATAATTAATTAATTCCATTTATATCCTGTCTTGGTCCTAGTTCCAAGGAAGTTCACAATTCTAAACAGCTAAACCTGATAATAAAAAATAGACATTGATTATAAAATGCTCATAGTTCTGCTGTGGTTTGTTGACTTGGGTGCCCATCTAGGCAGGGCCGATAATGCAGGATCTCCCACAGTTTTACCAGAGGCATCCAAACAACATCTCCAGTAAAACCAAATTAATTCGAGACAAAGCAGGAAAACCTTGCTTTGTCCCAAATTAATTTGATACTCCATTAGACCCGGGTCTTCCTGAAAGTCCCAGATCTAATGGAGTATGAGCCCTGTGGGGACAGACTCCTCGGTAGTCCTGGGACTACTGAGGGGTCAATCCACACAGCCTAATTTGCTTCTTTGGGCCTGGTGGGCCCAGAAAAGCAAAGAGGGAACCCACCCCCTCCCCAAATCCCCCCCTAAAACCTTCAAAATAAAATTAAAACTTACTTGGCCGCCATTATGCTTTTTGGCATGGTTTTTGGAACATACGTATGCAGCACTAAGAGACCCCCCCCCCCTCCGGTCTCTTAGCACTACATTGCTACATTCTAAAAACCAAGCCAAAAAGCATGATGGTGGCCGGGTAAGTTATTTTCTATTTTAAGGCCTTTTTTTGGGGGGGGGGGTGTCTTGGTGGAGGGCTACTAGACACCCCCCTGGAGAAAGCACGTGGTTTAGGGGGAGGTGTGTGGACTTAAACACATGCTTAAGTGAGTTTCTTAAACCCGCTTCGGCGTGCGTTTAAGTGCTATCTGAAAGCAGCCTGAGCAAGGAAGTTCAAGATAGGTGTGATTCAGAATTGCAATGGCCCTGCAGTTGGCTTTTTGTGACTGAGGACTTTGTACAGGGATCTTTATTCTGGGTGAAGGCAGGAAGCATTGCCCCCTGAATTGCTTTTTGATTGTGGTAAAGGAAAGCCTGGCCATTCTGTATGTGATGTTATGGTAATTATATGTGTGGTGGCACCATAAATGCATCCCATGTTGTCTGAATTGATAAGCCAAGCAGAGACATACCTGGTCAGTGTTTGGATGGGATAGAAGGCTGCCTGAAACCTTGGAAAAGTGCTTCTATTTTGGGCTGGTTGGGCCAGTTCCCGATTCAGTATAAGACAGTACCCTGTATTCCCTGATTGACTGGGATCAGTATGGTTTGGAAAAATACTGAGGAAAATGGGGTTAAAGTAACTGTTGAGTGGGGCATTGATGGCACATATGATAACACTGTCTTCTGGTTTGTTACACCTCAGTCTGCCAAAAACCCACCTTTTATGTTGAAAATGTGGGTATTTTCATTTGAGAGTATTTTCCAGAGTCTTCATTTGCAGTTCACTTTCAAATGAATGGCTGAAACCTGTCGTGGTGGTTGCAGTTATTAGTTTTTTTAGCTTTTGTAGTTTCTTGGTTGTCTTGAGTGGCTTAGAAGGGTCAATAATTCTCCCAATTTCTTGGCAGGAGTTGCAGCAAAAGGGGGAGAAGAAGCGCTCCCGAGAAGAGGCGAATGAACCTGATGATGCAGAAGGTGCTTTGGGTGTCAGGAACAAAGTTACTGGTGGGAAAAAGAAGAAAAGGAAACCCTGAGAAAAATGAATTACACCAGACTTTATCTGCTCACGTTGTTTAAGTGACTTAGATTCTGGGAGTCATCCGTTCATCACCAATATCAGACCGAACCTTTTGTGCCTGCTCAAAAAGCAAGATGTTTCTTGCACCAACAGCACCTTGACAAATGTGACAGTCCAGTCTCCCAAATATAAACCAGAAATTATTTTATTGTCATCCTGGCATTCTGTGCCAATCTTGCAGATGCCTCTTACTTCTACAGCCTGGAGTTCCTTTACCTACCAGAAGGTGGCAGCAGACAGCAAGTTTTGAAAGGTTTTCTCCACAGTGGAATTGAATACATGAGACTATTTCCAGCAAGTGATGAAGAGAGATTTCTACAAACCTTGTTTCTTGAAAAAAGAGAACTGTCAAAAATAAAAATAGCATATCATGCTAGTGTGAAGAATAAATATATTTGCTTTTTAAAAATTGCTTGATTTCTATATTATAGCTAAAAAGATACATCAAAATTACCTAAAAACCTATAATTAAGAAAAACAACAATTAAACACAACAGAACACAATCTTTGAACTGCTCATGCAATATAAAACATGACTTCCAGCTTTTTTTCTTGGTGACAACAAACCCTTGTACCTAATTCAAATTCCCCATGAAACCCACAACTTCTAACACTTTACCTGAAATTCAAATCCTATTCCACCTATTAGATACTTTTCCTCTTTTCTAAAAAAAAAATCCATAAGAGGTTTTCACTAAGATACATTTGACAAAGGACCTGGCAATTGAGTTTGTGTTTTTTTCAGAGTTGTGGCAGAGAAACTTGAGTAAGAGAAGAATTTTAAATGTTTACTTATACTTAAGCTAGCCATGCCATTCCCTTTTGTGACATTTACTGGTTTGTATGCTTTATGAGTCCTTTTAATGAACTCACATAGTCTTTTGCATGAAGCACACACACACAATAAATTCCCAAAACAAAGCAAGAAGGGAGGAACTTGCTGCATTCTTGTTTCTAGATTTAGGGTAATGTTTATATGACCTTTCCTTCCTCATTATCTCAGCCCTGAGGATGTTCTAATGGGAACCAATACTAAGAGGCAGTCTTTATCCAAACAAAATTGTCAGAATTGATTTCTGCTGACTTATTTCTCCTCAAACTAACTAGGCTGTTTTGGTTTATAAGAATAATTCCCAAACCCAACACTGGGCAATACTTATTTTAGACCCAATTAAGTACAAGACTGCAGCCCCTGGTGGCACAGTGAGTTAAATCACTGAACTGCTGAACTTGCTGATAGAAAGATCGCAGGTTCGAATCTGAGGAGCAGTGTGAGCTCCCACTGTTAGCCTCAGCTTCTGCCAACCTAGCAGTTCGAAAACAAGCAAATGTGAGATCAATAGGTACCGCTCTGACAGGAAGGTAATGGCGCTCCATGCAGTCATGCCAGCCACATGACCTTGGAGGTGTCTACGGATAACGCCGGCTTTTCAGCTTCGAAATGGAGATGAGCACCTACCCCCAGAGTCAGACACGATTGGACTTAATGTCAGGGGAAAACCTTTACCTAACCTAAGTACATGACTACTGTATTGGCAGAGTTTTGATGAAAGTGTGATGACTTACATTCTTTTTTCATGATGTCAGTAAAGGTAAAGTTTTCCCCTGACATTAAATCTAGTCATGACCAACTCTGTGGGGTGGTGCTCATCTCAGTTTCTAAGCATAACTGCATGGAGTGCTGTTACCTTCCCGCAGAAGCAGTACCTATTGATCTACTCACATTTGCATGTTTTCAAACTGCTAGGTTGGCAGAAGCTGGGGCTGACAGAGAAAACTCACCCTGCACCCCAGGTTTGAACCGTCAGCCTTTTGGTCAGCAAGTTCAGCTCTGGTTTAATCCACTGTACCACCAGGGGCCTTTTCATGTGCCTTTAAATCACCTCTTATTTACAGTGACTGAAATTGTTTTGACTAATTTATTTATATTCGGCTTGCAATTGCCTTCTAAGGCTGAGAATGTGTGCCATGCCTTTATTTGGTTTGTATGGCTAGGTGGGCATTTGAACCCTGGCCTTTTGAAGTCCTAGTCAAACTTTCAAAGCAAGAGGTTGTGATATCTCTTGATATTACCTTGGTTTTTTTGTTCATTTACAGTATGTGAATATTAGGTTGGCTTCACTTAAACTGACACTCATTGGAATGATTACTTGGGGATTTAAGGTATTTCTATTTTGAACATAACCGGTTTAGAGATTAGCTGGGAAAGGTAAACCAAGGTTATATCAGGCATTAAGCATGGGTCTTTGAATTCTGGATGGTTTAGTCAAGAGTTTTGGCACTCCCAAATCGAAGGACCTGCTTTGCTGCTAGTGCAAACCTTCCTGTCATCATTGGTGGAAAGGGAGGGCCTTCACATCAAGAATCAGTACAGGTGCATGTGACACCCAACTGAATAACACTTTATAGGAATTAATAAGTTTATTAGATAATAAAATCACTTTGAGTAAAATTTTCTAACATCAGGTATATACTGATGGAATTTCCAGTGTCAATGACTAATCAAGAAAGTTGTCTTGAGGTGGTATTGGTGGATAGTATTCAGTACAAAGCACTTCATTTTTCTGTTCTAAACCCTGTTGTTCTAAACCATACTTAAAACACCATGGAGGGGTTATTCTAACAGGAAGCCATTGTTACTCATGGCTTAACTACAAACAGAACAAGAGTGAATAGGAAAAATGCTGAACCCATTTAGCTCTCACAAAAGTTTAGATCTTGTTCAAAGTACTAACATATTTGTTGTAAAGAATTATGGCCTTTTGGATGAGTTTTGAAAAGTGATTAATGGTTTTTTTATATTAATATGAAGAAGGAGCAAAGCATGTGAAAAAGTCATCTATCTATGCAACACCTAATGTATTTTAAACCTGCAGGTGTGGTTGAGAAGGTTTCTGCCCTGTTCTCTGTTTTATCTTTCAGTGAAATGTCATCCTCCCAGGCTGATCTGGCAACTTTCATCTTCTTAAAAGGCACTGCAAAGCCAAGTTGTTACACCCACATTCTTTATATTGGCCCCACCTGGCAAAGGAAGGCACATTTCTGCTAAAAATATCATCTTCCGGCTCCCAGTTTCAGTGGTAAGAAATAGTTTCTACATTTGATAATGACACCAAGAATGATGCACATATAAACAGAACAGAGGTGCATGAGATGGCATACAAGACTTTCCGGTAGAGCCACTCAAACTCCTTGTGCCGTCAGATGCCTGTATTATAGGCAAATGCAGAAATAGCTTCACCCCGCTTGACAGAAGCCACTTAAGCTGAATTAAATGCATCACATGCTGGCAGAGATTCCCAACAGGTAATAGGTAATAGGAAACGTTTCAGAAGAAGACATAAATAGATGCTGGTGACCTCAGTTGTGTTTCTGAGTTTAACAGAAGAAAACGAACAAGAACCAAACTGGCTCCAGAACATTAAAAGTTCAAGAACCATCAGTTTCATGGAGAATCCAAGTTTAAAAGATACTATACAAAAGCAAGAATGTAGCTTGTAGACCTTCAGGAACAAATTGTCTGAGAAACAGGGTAGTCATAGGAAATAGTTGCACACAAGCTGGCTTCTGTGAAAGACCTCAATCTCTCCTCCTCAACTCCACTTCTCCACAGCCCTAAAGTCTGGAGGAAGAAAACACCACAATTTCTATTGGTTTCAGAGGTGTGCTTGTTTCCTCCAATACTCCAATAATTTCAGAGGAAATGGTCATATTGAAAGGGGCATTAACTTTTTACATTATTTGGTCTCCCCATCGTCACTCATATGGATACTTGGGCTGGAAAAGAAAACCTTCCAAAGACCTAAAGAGGCTTTTTTTACCCCTACCTAAGCTAGATAAGAAGTTCTGTGAGTTTATAGGCAGCCATTCGTCAAGAAAAAAGGAGAAAGAGACAAAGAAAGGAAGGAACATGAGTGGAAATGTATAGGTGTGAATGTGTGTGGTTTTGGCCTTACTCATCCTTGAAACCTACTCATAAAAGATATAATGATCAGGGTGAAAAGAACTCTACTCATGATTTGGCCAATGCACAACTCTATCTCAAATTATTCTCTCTGAACTATGAAAACCACCAAGGACATTAAGATCATCCAGGGAGGTCCTGCTCTCGGTCCTACCACCTTTGCAGATGCGAATGGTGGGGGCAAGGGACAGGGCCTTTTCCGTGGTGGCTCCTTGGCTGTGGAACTCCCTCCCCATTGACATTAGATCTGCCTCCTCCCTTTTGGCCTTTCATAAAATACTGCGCCCCCAGTGGCGCAATGGGTTAAATCCCTGTGCCGGCAGGACTGAAGGTTCGAATGTGGGGAGAGGCGGATGAGCTCCCTCTACCAACTCCAGCTCCTCATGCGGGGACATGAGAGAAGCCTCCCACAAGGATGATAAAAACATCAAATCATCCAGGCGTCCCCTGGGCAACGTTCTTGCACACGGCCAATTCTCTCACACCAGAAGTGACTTGCAGTTTCTCAAGTCGCTCCTGACACGACAAAAATAATAATAATAATCAAAACCTGGCTGTGGGATCAAACATTTGAACAATAGATGGAATAACTGGGAAGATAATGTTTTAGTGACTGCAATGTACTGACCTGGACTATGATTTTGAATTGGTGAACTGTTTTTAAATTGAATGTTTATAATTTAATGTATTGTCGAAGACTTTCAAGGCTGGAATCACTGGGTTGTTGCAGGTTTTTCAGGCTGTATGGCCATGTCCTAGAAGCATTCTCTCCTGATGTTTCGCCTGCATCTGTGGCAAGCATCCTCAGAGGTTGACGTTTTGCCTGCATCTATGGCAAGCATCCTCACAACCTCTGAGGATGCTTGCCACAGATGCAGGTGAAACATCAGGAGAGAATGCTTCTAGAACATGGCCATACAGCCCAAAAAACCTACAACAACCTAATGTTTATAATTGTTTTTAAATTTCAATTGTAACTGTGGTTTTTAATGTACTGTGTTGGCATCTGTTGTAAGCTGTCCTAAGTCCCTCTTCGGAGGTGAGAAAGACAAGATATAAATGCTCAAAACAAACAAACAAACAAACAAACAAACAAACAAACAAACAGAATAAGAACAAATTGTAGATAGCTAGTGCAAACATAAGTTGCGTATTTGCTTTGTATATTTCGGGTAGAGATTTCTGACATTCAGGTAAATAGAGAAATCCGAAGTGTAGGAAATTCAGCTCATTTTTATTAATATAATGTGGTTTAGAGCAAATTACTATTTATTATTTATTTATTTACTGTATTTCTCTACCACCCTTTCTCACTCAAGGCGGTTTACAACATACTAATGGCAAAAATTCAATGCCAACATACAGTAAAACCAAGAAATCATAATAACGAATCACTACATATAACCATGACTTAAAATCATTAAAAGCTCTAGTTTATGCATCTACTGAAGCAGTCATTTCATTTATTTGATTTATTTACTATATTTCTACCCCGCTCTATCTCACCCTGAAGGCGACTCATTTAATGTTTCTAGACCACTGCTTCTTAAACTAGTTGGCATGGAGAAGCCAGCAGCTATTTCCCCCACAATGAACAAGGAATACGTACCATATTTGTGCTCACTGACTACAGTTTGTTTGTTTGTTCATTCTCTCTCTCTCTCTCTCCTTCCTTCCTTCCTTCCTTCCTTCCTTCCTTCCTTCCTTCCTTCCTGAAAGCTTTCCAGCTGATGCTTCCTGAACCCGATACCTGTTTATGAGATATCACTTTGAGTAATGCTTCCCCCAAACACAGTATTTCTGAGAGCAGGAGGGCACCAAATTTTTTAAGCTGCTGGTAGCAGTATGAATTAGAAATAACAAAGCTTTGTAGCAACTCTAAAGGCAACAAATGTATGAACGCCGGTATATATTTTATTACACCACTACGAGATATTTTTGAGACTGCAAGGGAGCGGGAAGTTCATTTATTTTTCTTGCTACTGTTTGGCTACTAGTTGAAAAATTGTTATATTGAACTATGGCACCAAAGTACACTTGCACATCTGAACTACAAAATCATTAAGTGCTCAAAGAAGTAGTTGTGAGTCACTCATCAGAAAAAAGAAGGAATGAAATGGCAGGGAAAAAGTAATACGGCAGCACCTTTGGCAGTACTGCTGACCGAAAGGTCAGTGGTTCAAATCTGGGGAGTGGGGCGAGCTCCCAATTGTCAGCTAAAGCTTCCCATGCGGGGACATGAGAGAAGCCTCCCATAGGATGCTAAAACATCTGAGCGTCCCTGGGTTACGTCCTTACAGACAGCCAATTCTCTCATACTTGCAGTTTCTGAAGTCACTCCTAACACACACAAAAAGAGCAATTACCAGAAAAGAAGCCCAGCTGAACTGTCTTTTGAGTAAACACAGTCAGGCATATTAATGGGCGATAAAGTCTTTTTAACTTCAATAGGATTTTAGTATTCTCAGTTGTCATTGAGGTCATTGCAGGCAGGCCCGTAGCCAGGATTTTAATTTGGGGGGGGGGGGGTGCTGAGTCTGAGTGAAAGAGGGTCTAGCCTAGCAAACCTTTTGTATTGTTACCCCAATACCCCCATGCATATGGGATATATTGAGCATTGTGCTCACTGACTACATAACAGTTTAAATAATGCACCAGTAAGGCCTTTTCGTGGACCACCATGAGAATTTGGGGGGGGGGGGGGGGCTGAAGCCCCTCAAGGCCTCCCCCCCCCCCCCCCCGGCTACATGCCTGATTGCAGGTATTGTGATTTTACCTTCCTGTACCATTTCAGAGGAAGGAAATCACCTCTGGATTTTCTTTTCCTAAGCAAACTCTATGAAATCAATGGGGTTGCCATAAGTTGACAGGCAATTTGAAGACACACATGCCATGAATCAAAGGCTGTGTTACATTCCTGTCTTCTGGAAGCCATGAATGTAATTATCTCAATAGTGCATTTATTGGTTTTTAATTTTATTTTAGACATTTAAATGTTACCTTGGTTCCCTGCCAATGAAAACTGGTCATTATGGCTAATAACTTTATTTGATTTATGAGACATAAAACATTCTTTATGTGGAACAGTTCTTTTAAAAAAGTAATATCATGACAACATGCTGGATATGGAATTTTGGGAATCATAATCCAAAAAACTAATGCACTCAATGTGTTCAAGATGACTACTCCTTTTGGCTCATACATTTAGGGTATAAACAATCTGGGGTATTTATTTGGAGTGTTTCTTCCTACCACTTTTTTGTGTGTCAGGAGCAACTTGAAAATCTGCAAGTCGCTTCTGGTGTGAGACAATTGGCAGTCTGCCAGCACATTGCCCATGCATTCTGGAATGGCTTCAGCATGAAGATCTGAGTTGTAGTGAGCATGCTTCAGTGTCTGGAGGTCTGCACCAGTTTTTAGCCCCTCTAAAGATCCAGAGGGCTTACTTTCTTACTTAGGTGATCCCTCGTAGCCAGAGGATGATGGTCTTTCAAATGTAGTGTCTTAACAGCGGGTCCGTAGGTGGCTGTGGAACCCTATTCTTGATCCGCATGTTCTCTCACAATGAGGGCATCGGTTTCCAGGTGGAAGGTGGTCCCGGTCAGTGTTGGCTTGATGCACTTTCCTCTTGGCATGTTTCTCCCTTTTGCCCTCCATTCATGCCTCTTTGAATTCTGCAACACTGCTGGACATACTCAGTTCTTGTGGGTTTTTTCGGGCTATATGGCCATGTTCTAGAGGCATTTCTCCTGACGTTTCGCCTGCATCTATGGCAGGCTTCCTCAGAGGTCTGCTGGAGCTGGGAAAAAAGGGGGTTTATATATCTGTGGAATGACCAGGGTGAGACAAAAGCCTTTTGTAAGTTGGGCTAGGTGTGAATCTTTTCAACTGACCACCTTGATTAGCATACAATGGGCTGACTGTGCCTGGAGCAAACTCTTCTTGAAAGGTGATTAGATGTCCCTGCCTGTTTTTCTCTCTGCTGTTTTAATTTTAGAATTTTTTTAAAACTGGTAGCCAGATTTTGTTCATTTTCATGGTTTCTTCCTTTCTGTTGAAAGTGTCCACATGTTTGTGGATTTCAATGGCTTCTCTGTGTAGTCTGACATGGTGGTTGTGAGACTGGACCACTCTCACAACCACCATGTCAGACTACACAGAGAAGCCATTGAAATCCACAAACATGTGGACAATTTCAACAGAAAGGAAGAAACCATGAAAATGAACAAAATCTGGCTACCAGTTTTAAAAAGGTGGGCTACAATTTTTATGGTTGGCTTTGAGCCCATCGTTTAATCTTTTTTCTTGTCCACCAACATTACATTTCCCGTTCTTGAGTTGGGAGTAAACTGCTTTGAAAGATGGTGATCGGATATTCAAACAATGTGGCCAGTCCAGCGGAGTTGATGGTGTAGGAGCATTGCTTCAATGCTGGAAGTCCTTGCTTCTTCCAGCATGGTGAGTTTTTAAACCCTAAACCCCCTAGAGACCAACAGCTATGTCATTATGTCTGCCATTTACAGGAGATCAGGTGTAATGCACCATAATTTCTGATCACATTTCAGACTGGGTTTTTGTTGGGGGGGGGGGGCAGCAATGAAACACCAACTATAGGAAATCAATCTTAATTTTGCCATTCCGCAGAATGGGAAACAACCCTGGAAAATAGTTCCCTAGAATTTAGTTTTTTTTCTCTAAAGCATATAAACTGAAACAAGAATGTATAACCTTCTGTGTTTACATAAAAGTCTCATGACAGGCAAAGAAAAAAACATTTAACATTTATATTATACAAGGCTATACACAGTCTTTCAAACTTGCTTAATAAGTGCAGCCACAGTTCATGAATGAGCATCTTGACTGAAATACAATCTATTTCTTTCTGTGTTCCCAGTTCCAGTTTACCCATCACATCACAGGAATGGACAACCCAGTTTATGTACAGGACCGTTTTGCCCCCATGGATTTTCATGGGGCCCAAGAAGGCTTTCTTTTTTAAAGATAAGCCAGACAAGTTTCTTTATCAGGTTTGTGGCTTAGTGAGATGATTTTCGCAAGGTTTATACCAGTCTGACACTGGAGTTGAGAATGTTTTGTATTTTGGCTTGGCATTTCTTGGAAAAGTTTATGATTCTGAAAGATAGAGATAAAAGCAATACCACTTTGCGATTTCTGAGATGCCGTCTTTCTGAGAAATCAGGCTTGGCTCTGGGAAAGAGAGAACTTGCCAGAAAAGTGTGTATGTGGGGTATAGGGAGGGAGAGGCAGACAGAAATACAATGCTTGCCTTGTTTTTCTCAAAATATCACCAGGAGGCGGAATGAAAGGTTGAAGCTGAAAATCAATTTTTTACAAAGATAATCCACTCATAAAATTGTCATGTTACTTCAGACTCTCTGATAGTGAGCCACAGGGAGTGTCTGCTTGTAACATTTTGCCAGAAGTCATAGACAGTCTCCCCACAACTACATAGCTCTGTGAGCAACTCTGATCAAAATTACTCACATTTTATAAACACATCGTGCATACTTTCCACTTCATGCTATTTTCCTCTTTTGGATGAGTGCACCTGCAGCTGATCAAGAAGTTGGTTTCTACAGTCATTCCTTCACATTCATTGGAGTTAGGAGCTCAGGACGTCTATGAAGGTTGAAAAATATATATTTAAAGTAATGTAAGAAAACACCTCTAGGAATCTCTAGGTCCTCTACCGTGACTCTATGGTAAAGTTCCATCAACACTGACTGCAGAAACATGCTGGAGGACATACAAACACACAGAGAAGGAATCTTTAGGTCCTCCTGTGCGACTCTACTTTTGACCATAGAATCATGCTGGAGGACCTAGAGATTCTAGAGATAAAATATTAATCAAATCTGTGAATGACTAACTCAGCAAATGCGACACCTGCACATGTGGAGGGCCAACTGTAGATAGTGCTACCTTGATTGATTAAAGGTTGGGTTTGATCATTAAAGTGATGAAGTTAAAGGTGATGCTTGCTGATCAAACGTCAATGTGAACAACATTTAGAGATTTGGAAATAATTATTAAGAATCTGCATCATTTATTTTGAATTATGGACTGGATATTTTATGGGAGTGCCTACACAATCTTTGATGACACAAGTATAACAAAATTGATATTAGGCTTGTTGAATTCAGCTGGAGGGCAATCCCTTTTTGGTATCCGGATTTCGTTGTGTACTTAGATCTGTTTTCAGGAGAAAAATCTGTTTTTGGCTAGTGCAGCTGAAAGATCTGGCCCATTGGTGGAAATACGGATCTTATGAGGCTCCCCCTTCTGTGCCTGGGACCCTTTCCTATGTTCCTTTCAAGGGAGTCTGGGTTTGAAGAACGCGTTAAAGAAGCATCCTTCCTGGGACCCTTTCCTATCTTCCTTTCAAGGGAGTCTGGGTTTTAAGAATGCGTTAAGGAAACATCCTTCCTGGGACCCTTTTCTATCTTCCTTTCAAGGGAGTCTGGGTTTGAAGAACGAGTTAAGGAAGCATCCTTCCTGGGACCCTTTCCTATCTTCCTTTCAAGGGAGTCTGGGTTTGAAGAACAAGTTAAGGAAGCATCCTTCCTGGGACCCTTTCCTATCTTCCTTTCAAGAGAGTCTGGGTTTGAAGAACGGGGCTAAGGAAACACCTTTCCTGGGACCCTTTCCTACCTTCCTTTCAAGGAAGTCTGGGTTTGAGCAATGGGGTTAAGGAAGCAATGCGTTACACACATCAAAGTTTTTCTATTCTGATTGGTCCAAAAGCAGGGCTCACAGGGAAAACTTGTGCGAACACGCGGCAGTTTCTCCATGCACTGTGTGGTGCAGAAAAGGGATGGAAAGCCTTGATCAACTGCCATGTGGTCCTGTTGTGGACAAAAAACGTGACAGCTGAGCCCTTACCGTTATGGTCATCTCATTAAGCCGAACAAGCAGGATCGGTAGAAGGGAACTGACCACTCCAAATCTGTGTACAAACCTAATGGATATGTGATTTTCATCCTCCTAGTTTGGCAAAGATATTCATCTTAGCAGCCTTAGATTTTGGATCCATGCCAGTTGTTTTTGTGCTTGCTTTTTATTCATGTTTCCCTCTCGATTTGTACCTTAGATCTAGTTCAAAGATGCTTGCAATTGCATACAACGTCAATAGGAGGTGCTGTGGTCTAACTGTGAATGGAAAAAGAACAGAGCATGCAGCCACTTGCTTTCTAATGCGACACTGCCAGCCCCTGAATGAGGGATCATTCCCAACCCTACATATAGAGCCAGATCTCTTATTAGGCACTACCGGCCCCCAGCAGCCCATTTTGCCATACCAGAAAATGTCAGCAAACTGTCAATTCTTTTGTTTTATTTCGACTGCTATGATAGCAAGATAAGGACTGAAAGATTTAGGCTTTCTGCGTCAGTCGCTAAAATAAATACCGTGTGTGTTTCCCTCGCACAGGGAGCATGCCAGCATTGTGTTCATTCTCTCCTCCAATGCAGAATCTTTGAGACGCAAATAAAGAGATCAGAGAGTCTCTAGTTTATTGTTTTCTCTTTTCCCTCTTGAATGCTGAGAACAAATATGGCTGTCAGAGAGGAGCTATACAAAGGAGCCGATAAGCATGCACTGCATTTTGCAAGAACAAGGGACACAGCGCTTTCTTTGAGCTCCAAGAAAGATGGTGAAACAAATCCAGGAGGAGGGAGGGAGGGAGAGAAAACAGCACTGTCAACAAGGTGAAATTAATGAGGAGAGCGGAAATGGAATGGAATTCGTAGCTGACATACACTTTGTTGTTTTCCTAACGGTTACACCTCACTCGTATTCAGCCCTTTCAAGTTTTATGAAATCTTTTAAAACAAAGAAGAGAGGGGGCAAAAAAGCACAAACAAACAGACAGTTGCCACAAAAATATTCCACATAGCAATGCTCCTGCTTCCTTGGGCTGAGGTTCGGCAGCACAAAGTCCTATCTCTCACATCTATGGCAGGGCTTAGATGACAGATGCTTGCATATTTATTCATCTTCCTAAAATGCTCTTTTGAACAACAAAATGCAGGCTCTCCACTACTAGGCCAAGATGTTTGTAGCCCTGTTGGTTTCAAATAATGAGCAAAACAGTATGCTCTTTCTTTACCAAGCGCTTAAAACTTGGAGGCTGTATAAAGAATGAGAAAATTATGTAGGCTTTCTCTCACACTTGCAATCTAGAACATATGTCTCCAACTCAATTCCTGCAGCTGAATCCAGCCTATCACGTCATTTTATGTGGCCTTCCAGATGCTATACTGTGACAGAATGGAAATCACACATAGTTCATGTCTTTATCAATCCACACACTGTCTTGCTAGAGAAAAGATATGCCACACAGATGATCAGTAAATATTGTGTTTACTCTTTGTTATGCAGAGCAACATATATACAGCCGTGTGAACTGTTGAATTGACTCACACAATGTCCTTTGAGAGAGATTCAAATGGTCCTTGAGTGTCCATGTGAAAGATCACCTTCCAGCAGCTCAGAAGCAGAAAATGTACTAATTTGTCTTGACAAACTCCTGCACAGAAAACCTAAACATGTAACTGCTGCCAAAACTCCCAGACTCAGCTAGCACCCCAGGCGTAGCCCAACCAATCAGCTTCATGATTGCATTTTTCAGTTAATGCACTCACTAATTGATTTTTTACTTGCTCCAACATAGACTACATCTCCTGTTTTCCTTTTCATTAGACTTCATGACTACCGCTGGTGGGAGTTGGGATACAATAACATCTGGAAGGCTGCAGTTTCTTCTGTTTAGTCAAAATAGTGGGGTTTGAATTCAGATACAAGGTTTGTGGATATGATGTCTGACTTTCAAATGTCCTTTAACCTTTCCCTTACCTCAGATCATTTCCCTTTATCCCCAGTCCGCATGGTGGATAATCAAAAGTGATGGGAGTTGTCATTCAATGATATCCAGGGACCCAAACAGGGTAAAAACTAACAAGACCACCATGTAAAAAGTTATAGTTCGCTCTCTGTATTCAAAGATTTTCTGTCCATGGATTCAGAGGCCCTTTGAAGACAACAATAAGGCTGATGTGGCCCTTGATAAAAATGAGTCTGTCATTCCTGACCTAGAAGATAGGATAAAAATGCAGAAAGTAACTCTTTTTGATTCACATCAACAGCGATGGCACTATTATTAAGTAGACTAAGATCAATGGCAAGTATATGATGGTGAGGGACAGGTTTTCATTGTGGATGACAACAGCCATGACATTGCTGCTGGGGGACACTGCAAGTTGTGGTCTGAAAAAGTAAAACATACAAGCACTGGTGCAAAGACAGAATTGTGTGTTTTCCATGTACTGCCCCGATTTCCCTGGACTAGTGTGCTGCCCAATCCTATGGGAAGTAGTTTTAACTGTCAGAGGTTCGAAAATAGTTTTCAATTACTATTCTGGATGGTTTCTGTCACATTAGGAGTGGCAGAGGCAGCATCATGCTGTTTCATCGGGCTGTTATGGACTGCCACTAAGCTACAGGACAACGTGATGTTCAGTTGAGGAGGGACAAATGGGCCAAAGTGTCCCTCCTCGGGTGACAGATTGCCTCCACCAGCATTATAATTGGGGCAGGGTTCAAATCGTCATTGTTCTTTGAGTTGAGCAGTTAGAGACTGGTACTGTTTGATTCATCAAGAAAAATACCAGTCATGGTGTATTTTCTAGGAGGCAATTTGGCTGATGAGTGATCAGAACCAGGTTTAGCAGCTTCAAGAAGGAGGCTCCTTCGCCTTTGCAGGTGCTTGATGTGCCTTTCATTTTGACCCTTTCCCTGTCTTCTAGAGTTTCCATTCTGCGCTGAGCCGCTTGTCAAAAGGAACATGGCAATTAGAGATGAAAGATCCATGACAGAGATCATACATCAGTTGCTCCCAGTCATTTCTCATTGCTTTTAACCACTGTTTAACAAGTCTCTGGGCGATATTAATCATTACAAACAGGGGTTGACCTAATTGTCAGGAAACTGAAAAATCTCATTGTCAGAACACAGCGGAAATGATATTCGCTCCCTAACCTTTGGGTACTGAATTAACTGCTACCGAAAAGCTGGAATCACAAATAGACTCAGTTCACGGGCTGTATGGAGGTACAGCCTGGAAAATTCACAGTAAACCAGTGATTCCAGCCATGAAAGCCTTCGACAAGACTCAGTTCAATTACATGCACCTGGGAAGAGGGCAAATAGACTGTTCTGGGTTCTAAACTAAGAAGGGAACATATTGGATCTACAGTAAAATGTTATGGCATTTTCAGGAGTCCAGTCAGCCATGCCTTTTCCCAAAATATACCATTCCATTTTCCAACACCCTGCTTTTCCTTCCCATTCCAACAGTTACTTTGAATTCTGTAGATGTCCACTGATGATGTTTAATCCCCGACTGAGCTATTTTGCAGCTGGGAATTGGCTTTTCAATTTGCCCCCAGCTCCACAAATATTGGAGTTTACCTCAAGCCTACCAATACATTTCCCTTAATGCCTGAAGGGTGCCATTTTGCTCACTGTCCACACTTGGAGAGACAGATGGTGCAGCTATACTGTAGAATTAATGCAGTTTGATACCACTTTAACTGCTGTGGTTCAATGCTATGGAATCCTGGGAGATAAAGATTTGCAATCTTTGTCCTTCCCTACCAAAGAGAAGAACAAAAAACAACAACAACAACAACAAAACAAACAAACAAAAACCCCAAGGAAATCCGAGGATTCCATAGCATTGAGTCATGGCAGTTAAAGTGGTGTCAAACTGCATTAATTCTACAGTATAGATGCACCCTGAGTTCACTCTCAAAATGCTGTAGTTGTGAGTTGTTATCAAGCCGAGTTCACCTTATGATGGGCCCCTGATATGAGAGACCTTTCAAAATAACCTGTTATCAGCACAGCTTTCAGTAAACAGGAAAACTGGCAGTTCAAGCCGCGGGTGGGGTGAGCTCCCACTGTCAGGCCTAGTTTCTGCTTACCTAGCAGTTCAAAAACAGCAATGTTAGTAGATAAATAGGTACCGCTTAGGTGGGGAAGTAAAAGGCACTCCTGAAGACATGCTAGCAGTTCAATCAGGAAGGCATCCATGGACAACAAGTCTCCTTGGCGTGAAAAAATGGAACAACAGCACCTCCCCATGGCCAAGTCAAGAACAGCCTCCAGATGCCGGAAATGAAAAAGAGGGAAGCCTTGCCTCTGTGCATGTACTGTTTGTCTTTGTTGTAAAATTGTATAATGGCATTGAATGTTTGCTATAAATGTATTCTGTAATCCGCACTGAACCCCCTCGGGGGATAGAGTGGAATATAAATAAAGTATATTATTATTATTATTATTATTATTATTATTATTATTATTATATAGTATACAAAACAATGCAGAAACTAGGATAGTACTTTCCCCACAATTGAAACCATATGCAGTCAATTGCATTGCATTGCACATGGCTCTTATTATTTTGTGTCAGAAAAAATGTACACTAAACGTACGATCTACATCCTATTTCTGCAAAAACAAGGTTTAGAAACCTGATACTTTTGGATTTTTTAAAATGATAGGCCAGGTACTGAGAAAGATGACTGTTGTATGAGTTTCTGCTCTTGCAGTTGTGGAATGACAAAATGTGTGATGCTTTGTTTACAGAAGAGGGCTGTGCCTCTCTCTACTTGCCTCCCTTTTTTTTCTTTTGTGCTGAAGCTGCACCTGCCAAGAATCCATGTCCAACCATGTATGCTATTTGTATTGAATTATCCAAAGAGATGGTGGGTTTGCATTTCATGTCTCACCAGCAGCCAATTGCTGGTTAAACATTCATTAAATTCTCCCTTGGGCCATGGCTTCTGACCCACACATTTTGCTTCTGTTTGTTTACCAGATAAATGGAGGAATGTGCCCAGACGCTGTCACCTCCCAGAGAGTGAGCAAAGGATCTGAGAATGCGGCCTCAATCCTGATAGGTATAAAAAAGAACGCTTCTAATAGATAGTATTTTTTAATAAATCTCAGGGCAGTTTGGAAGAACAGCCAGGAATGCTGGAGCCCAAAAGGCCAAATTCTGGGAACCACAATCACAGTGTGGACCCACTGAATGAACGATATGCTGACCATATAATCGCAATTTAGATCCAGCCTCAATTCTTCTTCTCCATTCTCCAAGTGTTTTGCTTTTTTTTGTGTTGTCGAGGGCTTTCAAGGTCAGAATTGTTGAGTTACTGTGAGTTTTTCGGGCTGTATGGCCATGTTCCAGAGGCCTTCTCTCCTGGTGTTTCACCCTCATCTATGGCGGGTATCCTTGGGGGTTGTGGGTTTGTTGGAGGCTGAGCGGGTGATGTTTCTGTGTCTGTGGGATGTCCAGAGTGAGGGCGGGGGCTCTTGTCTGCTTGGGACAGGTGTGAATGTTGCAATGGCCTTGCAGCTTCGGAGCCTAGCTGTTTCCTGCCTGGGGGGTCCTTTGTTGGAAGGTGTTGGCTGGCCCTGAGTGTTTCCTGTCTGGATTTCTGGCTATGACTCTGTGTGATAGGTGATGTTATTTTATGTATTGTGTTTAATAATGTTTAATGTTTTATTAGGGGAGGGTCAATTTTGATGTTTTATACTGTTTTTATCGATGGCATTACATTATTGCCAACACTGTGAATCACCTTGAGTCCCCTTTGGGGTTGAGAAGGGCGGTATACAAATATCACAAATAACCTATATAAATAAAAATGTAATGTTCGTTTGTGGGATTAACATAACTCAAAAACCACTAGACGAATTGACACCAAATTTGGACACAATACACCTATCAGGCCAACAAGTGACCATCACTCATAAAAACACTGAAAAACACAGCAGAAGGGATTTAAAAACAAAAAAATACATTACAATGCATGCACAAAACCATACACACACACACACAAACACACATATATACACATACACACAAATATATACACACATATACACGTATACACACACACACACACAAACACACACAGTCTGGGCCACAGCAATGCATGGCAGGTGATGGCTAGTAATAAATAATAATACTTATAATGAACAGTGTTCCTTAAATAACCCTATAGCCAAAATGCTAAAAATGTTCTTGAAAAGATCTGGTGACTGTCCTTGTTATATCACCTCCCTCCTATATATCAGGATCATGTTTGCATTCCAGGGTCTGGTAAATGGTAGCAAGAAACTCTCAGTATCCGTGCTGTCATGGATGATGGAAGATAGAGTAGTTGGAAGGGAATAAAAAACCCATCTCATCCCACCCTCTGACAGGCAGAGACTACATCAAAAGCCCTTTCAAAATCCAAGTAAACAATATTTCTGGAGCACTGTCAAACCTGTCTAATATTGTATCAAGTATTGTTGTTGTTTATTCGTTCAGTTGCTTCTGACTCGTGATCTCATGGACCAGCCCACGCCAGAGTTCCCTGTAGGCCATGACCACCCCCAGCTCCTTCAAAGTCAAGCTAGTCACTTCAAGGATACGATCCATCCATCTTGCCCTTGGTCTGCCTCGCTTCCTTTTTCAAGTATTACCGTTACTATGTACTGTCAAAGGCTTTCACAGCCTGAATCACTGGGGTGTTGTGTGGTTTCCAGGTTGTATGGCTGTGTTGTAGTAGCAGTAGTTACTTGTGATTTCTATTATTATTTTTATAAGAAATTGATAGGTTTTTGTGGAAAACCTATCCACTGGGAAATTTCCAACCCACATTATTGTTCGGCCTTATGAAGTCTGGATTCTGACAGAAACAAATACAAGTAAGAGCGTCTTCTAACTGAGTGCACTGAAAGACTCCCTTGCCCTGCCACTGCAAGGGTTGCTATGGGTATGATAACAACAACAATACCTAGCCAACTTTCCTAAAACACACCCTAAAATATTTCTTACAACACCATCTCAAGGACCAAGTAGAAGGAATGCATGAAAGGTATGTTTTGTTTATTCTGGAGCTATTCTTGTAAGGCTTCTAGAATGACCATCGGCTAAACACTTGGTTTCTAATCAGCTCTTAGACTCAAAAAGCTTTAGTACATCTGAAGAAACATGCCTATCTATCTATCTATCTATCTATCTATCTATCTATCTATCTATCTATCTATCTTTCTAGCCACATAATAAAAGTGAAAACATGTAGTTCATACATCTACAAAAAGCTATAGATCCCACTGCGCAGGAGACAGCAATGGACCTTCCTCCAATGACATTGCAGGTTATAACGAGCGCACCATAAACATGTACAAGAGCCCTGCCAGTGTCCTCTACAAACACAATACTGCCCACCGTCCAACTGAATGCTTTCATATGGGGACAATTTCATCCTAGATTTTCATGTGTTTCCTCCATCACAGACACCCCAGTGTTTCTCACTCTCTCCACTGGTGTGGAATTTGCATGACTCTGCCCACTACCTCTCCCTTAACCCTTTCTCATTCTTTTCTATGGTGCACAACAAACAGAGGAATTGATCAGCAACTGAACATGCTAGAGAGGTTTGGGGAGAATTCACCATGATTTATAGGAGATGTTGGTACTGGGATGTATAGTTAACCTGCAATCTAAGAGAATTCTGCACTCCACCAACAATGGCCCTGGAACTAACTTGGCACACAGAACCCTCATGACCAACAAAAAAAAATATTATTATTTATTTATTTACGGGCAGTCATTGGGGGAAATTCACCTTGATAATGGGGAATTGTAGTTCACCTACATCCAGAGAGCACTGTGAACCCAAACATTGAATGATCTTGACTAAACTTGTCACACATATATGATATGCCAGAATTTGATTACTGGAAGCGTTTGAGGGGAACTGGCTTTCCTTTATGGGAGTTGTAGTTCACCCATAACCAGAGAAACTGTGACCTCCACTGATGATGGACCTGGACCAAACTTGGCACACATAACCCCCATGAATAACTGAAACTACTGGAGGGGTTTGAGGGGACTGACTCACCATAGTTGTAGTTAACCCTACAGCCAGAGAGTACATTGAACCTCACTGATGACACATCTAGAGCAAACTTGCCCAACATAACAAACTTTAAGTACTGATGGAGTTTTTGGGGGTTAACCTGTTATGATGTGAGTTGTATTATTATTATTTGCTTCATTTTTATACCGCATTTTTCAGCCCTTGACAGGCGACTCAATGCGGTTTGTAGTTCACCCACAACCTTATGCATTTTAAAAGAATGACCTTTTCAAATAACCTGGCAACACCAGGTACCCAAGGTAGTAGCATCATAAAGGTGAGGGCGATCTTGAAAAATCTTCCCTTATTCACAGAGAATCCTTAGTGAATAGAGATAGGTGGATTCAGTGTGTACTGCTTGGAATGCGGCCTGTTTTGAAGCAGGAGGGCAGCAACTGAGACTAATCCAGGAATGCTCTTAATTTAAACCAAGTTCTGCTTTAAATGGAAACGGATACATTGCAAATTAGATAGAAAGCCTATTTTCCGAAGAATTTTCAGGAGGGGCAAATTCGGAGCTTAGAAAGTTACTTTTGGGGAAAACAAGGTCGATGCTATGCTGACACCATGTACTATCCTTCCACTGCTCCATCACAAAGCATGCCATTGGGTTTCCTCTTCTTAAAAAAGAAAAATGTTCTAGGTGGAGTATAACCCTGACACCTCCTTGAAGATCTTTATCATTTGTTTCTTAGCACCATGTTCCTTGTTTTCCTCAAACAACATGTTTTATGAGTGCTGCCAGTTTTAGCTTGACTTGGATAGTGTGAAGGTTTTTATGCATCTGCTGCCCATAAGATGAAGCAGTCCTTTTAAGTTTACTTCTGCACTGCAGGCAGACATTTTTTCAACATCAGTGAGTAGAAGCCATACTGGAACCAATAGGGCTTGGCCAGAATTGAAAACTGCCTGGGAACAGGGCTAGGAAAAGTTAATTTGGGCATATCCTAGGCTGAAAGCTCCTCATCAATTCTTGTGCATTCTGGGAATCATAGTTGCAAACAGTGACATTTGTAAACTCTGCTAAGTAATGAAGCTTAAGAATGATACCACTCAATATTAAAAATAGTTTGCCATGTCGCATTATGCATGTGAAAAAGCCAGGCAAGCAAGCTGTAAATAAATCAAGGAGAAATAAGATCTTTCTCAAGTCAAAATGCCCTTAAAACAAACATTTTGTAAATAATGAAAAACAGCTACTCTGTGCATTGTTGCAGTGACTTTGCCACAACTTCTGTCCTGTGGTAATGCTATTTTTGGACCCTTTAAAAGACACAAACTACATCATTGAAGCTTTCAAAAATTTGCAGGCTTCTTCATCAGAGATGATAAAAGGAGGAAAGGGGGAAGGAAAAAGAGAAGGAAAGAAGGAAGAAAGGGAGGAAGAAGAAAGAGGGAGAGAGGGAAGGAGAGAGGAAAGAGGGAAGGAAGGAAGGAGGAAAGGATGGAAGGGAATGGAGGGAGGGATAAAGAGGGAGGAAAGAGAGAAGGAAGGAAAGACAAAAGTGAAGGAAGAAAGGAAGGAAGGAAGGAAGGAAGGAGAAAGAGGGAGAGAGGGAAAGAGGGAAGAAAGAGGGAAGGAAGGAAATAAAAAGTATAGTGTTATAATAACTAAGGTGTTGGTGTGTGCTTTGTAACTTCAAACAAAGAAGACAAACTAAATTGTTATTAGGTAGATTGAAGCAATTGCACCAGGCAACACATTTCAGGCATCATTAAATGTCTTGGTTATTACAATACTTTTATTACTAGGGTTAGAGAGCAGTATTTGTGGGATTTCTGCACTAAAGGACCTGGGTTACACCTGGGTACTATGCATCTAAGTGATGGGAGGTATAATTTGTGTTCTGCTTTGGCCGAGCCTGTTTGCTAAGCTGCTCTTCATGAATCTATGAAAGATATTGGTCTTCCTGAATTTACACTGGGATTACATCATGTGGCAGCTCCTATGTACACAGCAAACAATCTTTATTTCCAGTAGGCTCTGAAAGTGTTACTGTAAATTGCGTGTTGACCTTGGTGAGGATTGGCCAACACAATTTACAGGTCTGTATTGTACATATGTATTGTCTGCTTACATTACTGTGCAACCAAGGAAATTGAGTGCCATTTATTCATTTGTAAGAGGAAATATCAGTAAAATGGCCCTGTGGTATTTCCGTGCCATTGTATCTCGGGGCCGAACTAGATGGAGCCAAACTGTCATTCTTAATTGGTCTCGTTGCCATATAAAGCAGGGATTATTTGTATTAACAGAAATCATTCCTAACAGGTCTTTCTTATTGCTTTGTTCCTGGAAAACTTCATGGTTTTGCATGCATGACAGACACATATTAACAATAAGTTTCAAACTCTGACATGGTTAGTTTTCTGCCATCCATCTGTAGGAGATCAGATGCTTCTAGTGGAAGGAAGCATGGGCAAACTTTCTAACTTGGGGGCTGCATGGCAGGCTGGAATGGGATGGGCAGGCTGGGAGGGAGGGGGTTCTCCACAAGTCCCCTTCCTGCCCTTCCCCCCTCCCCTCCTCTTCTCTTTTGGAGACAGAAAGAGAAGGGAAGACAAGAAACATTTGGGTACCGAAAGGGTTGGTCTTAGTCAGGATGAGATGATGGATGAGGGAGAAAAAGTTTCCCTGATATAGAATCCAAGAATCCTAGAGTTGGAAGAGACCTTCAAGGGCCATCCATTCCAACCCCCTGCTGTGCAAGCAGGCACATTCAAAGCCCTCCCAATAGACAGCCTCTGCGGAAAAGCTTCCAGAGAAGGAGACTCCACCATACTTGCAGCCTATGCCAATTTCCAGGAAGTTCTTCCCAATCTTTTCAGTCAAATCTCTTTCTCTTCCATTTGAAAACATTGCAGAAAATCAGTTTTCCCCTCCACCTCAATTGGGACATCCTTCTAAATCTTGAAACAAGGTTCTGATGTTCCCTTTCTTCCTTCTCTTCACTCAATGAAACATCCCCCAGGAGGAAAGGAGGAAGGAAAATGAGAAGGAAGGGAGGGAGTAAGAGAAGGGTGGAAAGGAGGAAGGAAGGGTGGGAGGGAATGGAGGGGGAGAAGGGAAGGGAAGAAGGGAGGAAGGAAAGTGAGAAGAAGGAAAACCAAAACGAAAGGAAGGAGAAAGAGGGAGAGAGAGAAGGTGAGAGGGAAGGAAGGAAGGCCAAAAGGATGGAAGGGAATGGAGGGAGGAGGAAAGAGGGAGGGAGGAAAGAGAGAAGGAAGGAGAGACAAAAGAGAAGGAAGGAAGGAAGGAAGGAGAAAGAGGGAGAAAGGAATGGGGGAGGAATGAGGGAAGGAAGGAAGAACGAAAGGGTAGAAGGGAAGGAAGGGAGGGAGGGAAAGAAGGAAGGAAGGAAGGATAGGATGGTGTGAGCGAGGAGGACCTGAGAAAAGAGCCCAAGGGACTGCATCCGGCCCCCAGGCCTGGCTTTATTCTAGTGGCTTAGATAGATCATGCTGAATATCGACAACTTTGCTCTGTGTGAAGACTATGTCCCTGTTTCTTCAGCCAATGATGGGAAGAATTAAAGATGATAAAATTGCACAGATGGACATCTCAGTATTATACTCTCAAAATGGAGTGAAACAGGTACAAAAATCCTGCAGTTGGAGTGATGGGTTCCATGTTTGTGGTTGATTACTGTGCTCTGGCTTTTTGGGCTGAATTTTAAAGGAGTTGCTGAAAGTGTTTGTATTTGTGCCTTCAAATCACCTGTTGACTTCATGGTAACCCCACAAATTTCATAGTATTTCCTTTAGGAAGGAGTATTCAGAGATGGTTTGCCTTCCTCTGAAATATATCCCATGTTACCTGGTGTTTGTTGGTGGTCCCCATTCAAGTACTAACCAGACCTGACCTTGTTGAGATTCCAAGATCAGGTAGAACAGTGGTTTTCAACCTGTGGGTCCCCAGATGTTTTGGCCTTCAACTCCCAGAAATCCTAACAGCTGGTAAATTGGCTGGGATTTCCAGGAGTTATAGGCCAAAACACCTGGAGACCCACAGGTTGAGAACCCCCAAGGTAGAGGATACCTTCAGGCTATTTAGGCATATGAACTTCAGACAAGTTCAGCAATCTGGACAGCTCTTTTAAAATAAACACTAAAATCTTGAGAGCATTCAATGCTCTATCATAGAAGCCACCAGATGCCATTTGAACCCAGTGCTGATACTCCTGAACTGTTCAACATGCAACTCAGTGATATATACCAATCCAAGCAGAATCATATCAGATATACTTCCAAATTGGGATGGGGGTGGGTGCGGGGGTCCTTTAGATGTACTTTGAGCTGAAGAATGTTAGAAGATTGCTGTATTGCTGTTTTTTTCTTTGGAGACTTGAAAGTGGAGAACGACATTACTATTCATAAGTTTTACAGATTTTTGCAATGCTTCCAAAGCACGTAAAATCCTTTTGATCAAAGAGTACAGCATAGGAAAAGACAGGGCATACATTGTGTGCTCACTGACTGGCAATGGCTGCTCAGAGTTGCAAGCAGGGATCTTTCTTAGGTCCACTGGGAGGTAACAGGGATTGAACTTCACAACTTCTTCCTTTGACTTATAGTCCTTCTTTATGTGATAAGAGGAATCTGCCCATCGTTTGGAAAAGTTGGAACCCCTGGTCGTGCAGTGGGTTGAATTGCTGAACTGCGGAGCTTTCTGACTGAAAGGGCAGAAGTTTTAATCTGGGGAGTAAAGTGAGCTCCCACAGTTAGCCCCAGCTTCTGCCAGGCTAGCAGTTTGAAAACATGCAAATGTGAGTAGATCAATAGGTACCGTTCCAGTTGGAAGGTAACGGTGCTCCATGCAGTCATGCTGGCCACATGACCTTGGAGGTGTTTACGAACAACGCCAGCTCTTTGGCTTAGATATGGAGACAAGCACTGCCCCCCAGAGTTGGACATGCCTAGACTTAATGTCAAGGGGGAACCTTTACCTTACCTTGGAAAAGTTACTTTTCAGACTATAAGGCCCAGAATTCCAGCTGACTGGTGAATTCTGGGACTTATAAGTCTTAAAAAAATCAAGCTGTGAATTTACTTTCTGAAGCTTTATTCTGCTTTATTCCTGATATATTTTGGAAATTTTTCATCACCACTCTGACTTGCAGGACTACAAGGAGGTTTCATAGACTGTCCATATCAATAAAAATGACATGTTATGACCAAGAGAAATAACAGAATCACATCAAAAATGTACGCATGTCTGAATATATTTCCATCCCACCGTATATCCAATACAAATCATACCAATTTGAAACTATAAAAACAATTTAAATAAAGTAACAAGTTAAACCATGTTTAAAAGATTAAAACACTTTTATAGCATTGCACAGCACTTGAAGAAAATCAGTGAAGCTCAAAGGCTTTAACAAAGAGCTATGTTTTGAATGGTGCTTAAATGAAAACTGTATGAACCAGTGTCGGAGCTCCCAAGGGGTGCCATTGCTGAGAATGCCCTCTCCTACATCCTAATATACAGTGCAATGATCTAGCTAATGGGAAACAGAGGAGACTCCCCCAGCACACTTCAATCCCAGAAGAGGGAAGGTTTAAGGCTTTAAATGTTGTGAGATTACTTTGAATTAAGACAAAAGTATACAGGCAGTCAATGCAATTCTTTTAAGATTATCATTATGTGATTTCTATATGGCACTTTCATCAGTAGTTTTTAACATACATTCAACTTTAATCTTGGTTTATGTGTTTTAATGGTGTCTCATCTCTTATTTTAATAATGATGTACCCCGCCTTCAGCCTCAAGGAAAAGCAGGTAAATTATTATTATTATTATTTTACTGACACAAAACCACAGTATGTCACAGCAAGTGAGATCTCTGTGCTGGATTTCGTATCACAAAATCACAAGTCGAACACTTCCCAAGCGTCTAGGACTGTGTGATGTATTTTCGAATGATGTGTGCAGATCCAAGTAAGGTGGCCTGTCGCAGTTGACAGGTCATGAGTTTGTCAATGTTTATTGTTTTCAAATGCCAGCTGAGATCTTTTGGCATGGCACCCAGTGTGCCAATGACCACTGGGACCACCTGCACTGGTTTATGCCAGAGCCTATGTGGTTCGATTTTGAGGTCCTGATAACAGCTGAGTTTTTCCTGTTGTTTTTCCTCAATGTGACTGTCACCTGGTATGGCAACATCAATAATCTAAACATTTTTCTTTTCCACAATTGTGACGTCTGGTGTATTGTGTTTCAAAAGTTTGTCAGTCTGGATTTGAAAATTCCACAGTATTTTTGCGTGTTCATTTTCCATGACCTTTGCAGGTTTATGATCCCACCAATTCTTTACTACTGGTAGGTGGTACTTGTGACATAAGTTCCAGTGAATCATCTGGGCCACAGAGTTGTGCCTTTGTTTGTAGTCCATCTCTGCGATTTTCTTGCAACAGCTGAGGAGATGGTCCATGGTTTCACCAGCTTCCTTGCATAGTCTGCATTTTGGGTCATCAACTTATTTTTCAATCCTGGCCTTAATTGCATTTGTTCTGATGGCTTGCTCCTGGGCCGCAAGACTCAGGCCTTCTTGTCCGATGGGTGCCACCTTGTCGTAGTGGGGGGCTTAACTGCTCCAAGGATGCTGAGAGCTGTTCTGGTGGTAGTGTAACTACCAGCAAGTCCAACCTAGCCAGAGAGGTCTCAGCTGAGGAGTGGAACCAAGAGCACCTAACTCATTAACACTCCGGAGAAGCAAACTAGAACGAAGTCTATACTGTCTCAGTCGACGCCCCGGATAAAAAGGACCGCGGTGGATGCTGCTGATTCTGGACATCCATCGACAAGTGGGCTACAGAATCAAAATACAAATGAACAATCACAGAAGTGGCAGAAATATACAATGCCAGAAAACTGCACTATTATTATTATTATTATTATTATTATTATTATTATTATTCCAGACAGCAGTCAAGTCACTGAATTTTGCACCAGCTTTAGTTTCTGACCTGAGCAGGATGGTTGATAATAGGACTTGGAGGTTTTTCATTCATGGGGTCAACTTGATGGCAGTTGACAACATTTTCAAGACCAGCCCCACATTGTGCACATTACAGTAGCCTGGTTACATGATTAGCAGTGCATACACTACTAAGGCCATTTCTAGGTATCATGTTTCATTTCCTGAAGAGATGAGCTTATTCTGTCTGTTTAAAGCACCACAGCCTTGTTGTTATATGACGTTTGATGTTTGTTCAGCCAGACCCTTTTTTAATTCATTGTAAAAGAATTCAAGGTAGGGTTGTCATATTTCTGACACACACAACACACAAATACCTAATTCAGCTGACTCCAGAAGAAAAGTAGTTACCTTCACAAACTTTTGAAATATAACTGGCTGGCCTAATCTAACAGTGACACTTCTTATATTTCTATGGCAGTAAATAGAAGAGCTGTGTTGCTTGGTACTTTGATTGGATTATCATGGAATAAGGTAATTGCTTGTGACCTTGGACAATTTTACACTAGTAGATATTACAGGACTGGTATGGCTTGGGAGCCCCCGGTGTTTGAGAGCCCTCAGTGGCACAGCAGATTAAACTGCTGAGCTGCTAAACTTGCTGACCAAAAGGTTGGTGGTTTGAATCCGGGGAGTGGGGTGATCTCCTGCTGTTGCCCCAGCTTCTGTCAACCTAGCAAACATGCAAATGTGAGTAGATCAGTAGGTACCGCTCTGGCAGGAAGGTAACGGTGCTCCATGCAGTCATGCTGGCCACATGACCTTGGAGGTGTCTACAGACAATTCTGGCTCTTTGGCTTATAAATGGAGGTGAGCACCAACCCCCAGAGCCGGACACGACTAGACTTAACGTCAGGAAAACCTTTATCCTTTATCTTTATCAGCCTATATGATGTGTAGATGTGCTGGTTGCGAGAAGATCTACTCGTGTCAAGTAAAATTAACTCTTTGATCATCCTGATGGGCATTAGCTGTAGCCCATTAAGAACTGTGAGTATACTGCTACATCTCCAGTAGGGTTGAGGAACCAGTGCTCCCATTAGGCTTGGCCAGCATAACCAGTGGTTACTTAAGATGGAAACTGGAATCCAACATCTGGAGCACTGTAGGACAACATATGAATGGGTAAACATTGTAGGTTGGTGAAACAGGTAATGGACTTCACAGTTGCCGGAATCAGGCAGCATCTCCAAAAGGTCAATGAAGGCTTTCAGAGCATTGGAATAAATAAATGGAGTAAATTGCCCCATGTGATTCCCTACCTGTTTATTGTTTTTGTACACCTTCAAGTCATTTTGAAACTTATAGTAACTTTACCATAGGTAAGATCTGTTCAGAGGGAGCTTAACTTTGTTTGCTTCTGAATTTCCCCAAGGTTACTCAGTGAGTTTCCATGGTTGGGAGATTTAAACATTGGTCTCCAGAATTGTACTCCAGTGCCGAAACAACTACACCACACTTACTCTGTTCTTTCCGGTTACTCTGAGAAAATGTTGGTCCATTTTTCTCGTCATAATTTTCATAAAATCCTCAAAGGGATATATGATTCTACCACAAATGGTTAAAGATTATTGTATTGAGCTAAGAAGATGTATTGCAGTGTAAATGAGAGTAACAGATAGAAGAACAGAGTAGGGGTGAGGAGAGCATCCCAGAGTGGCCAGTGATTAATGTTTCAGTCTCTCAACTCTATTTTTGTTTTTCTCCTGCTAACAAGCATTTTAGAGATTGTTAGACTAGTGTTTCCAAACTTTCCTAATGCTGCAATCCCTTAATACAACTCTTCATGTTGTGGTGACCCCCAACCATAAAATTATTTTTATTGCTACTCCATAACTCTAATTTTGCTACTGTTATGAATCATAATGTAAATATCTAATATGCAGGATGTATTTTCATTCACTGGATCAAATTTGGCACAAATACCCAATATACTCAAATTTGAATACTGGTGGGATTGGAGGGGGAGGATTGATTTTGTCATTTGGGAGTTGTAGTTGCTGGGATTTATAGTTAACCTACAACTAAACGCCATTCTCAACTCCACCAACAATGGAATTGAACCAAACTTGGCACACAGAACTCCCATGATCAGCAGAAAATACTGGAAGGGTTTGGTGGGCATTGATCTTGAGTTTGGGAGTTGTAGTTCACTTACATCCAGAGACCAATGTGGACCAATGATAGATATGGATCAAACTTGGCATGAATACTCAATATACCCAAATATGGTGGGGCTTGGGGAAAACTGACCTTGACATTTGTGAGTTGTAGTTTCTGAGATTTATAGTTCACCTACAATCAAAGAGAATTCTGAATCCCACCAATGATAGAATTGGGCCAAACTTGGCACACAGAACCCCCATACCTTGGAGGGACTCGCTGGTGGGAGCCTCCCTCCCTCTCCCACACATGCACACCACACTGCCATGCTCCGAGCACACCTGCTCTCCCCTCCCCACTTGGAGTCTCAGAAACAGCCCTTGCCTTGGCTGAGAGGTCAGCTGAGAGGCCAGCCAATTACAGCGGAGGAAGGCTTTTGGTGAGAGGATTCGCCATCTGTTTCCAAAAAGGAAACAGGCGGACAGATCTTCAGCCTTTTCTGCCAAAGGAGTTCCTAAGACCATCATATGTTTTCTGATGGTCTCTGGCGACCTCTCTGAATCCCTCTTGCCACCCCCAGGTTGAGAAACACTGGTATAGACTGTTGTTACATGCAAGAGAAGGAAATATTGAGCATCTCCTAGCCCTTTTGCTCACTTGGTTTAATGATTCATTTGGTTCTCACCTGCTTTGTGAGACATTTTAAGGAGTGGTTTTCCGGTGTCCACCCCGTGACCGAGAAGCAGCTAGGAGAAAGGCCAAGGAAAATACAGTCAGAGGTTTCACCTTGGGCCATTAAGGATCAAAGGAGCACTTTGAAAATATGATGCGACAAACCACTGGAAGAACACAAAATGTAACAATAAAGTCAGTGTGACTTTGTCACAAAGTTAGGTTTTTTCTTTTTTGAAGAAAGATTCCTGAGCAAATCTGAATGTAATGGCATGCTTTGCATGTAACTAGGCAGCTGGAATGAATACTTGGTAGGCAGCCAACAAGCCCAAAAACATGTTATGCAGAGGCATTCCATAACCATGAGTAATCCAGTCCCTCCCCATGTATATTTTAAATGATCACACAATTTATGTCCCACCAAACTTAATCCAGTCCTGCAGCCATCACAGCCTGTCACCGTTCCCTAACCTTTGGCAGTCTCCTGTGAGCAAAGAGTGAAAAATAGACTCTTTGCCCCCCAGTTGGGCTGCCAAATGTGGCCAGAGACAGAATATTTTACTTTGTGGACTAAAACTCCCAGAATCCACCAGCTAGCCTACTAGCAGCAGAAAGTAGTCAGTCATTATGTAAAAAAATATAAATTTCCCAAGCACTTGTTGTAATATGTCCGAGGATCTATGTTTTGCTTTGCTGAGAGAGAAACCAGGACAATTTAAAACTAGTTACAAGAGTGGGACAGCAGAGGTCTGAACAGGACTGTCCCTACCAAACTGGGGCCCTACCAAACTTGTGCCGACTTCTTTTTTGTTCACTCTTTGCAACTCCATAACACCAAGCTCTGTGTTCAAATGGACTATGCCATAATTTTTCAAGATCTCTGTTTTATGAAATCCTTATTCATTTTTTGTGTTTTTCAAAAAATGTGGTCAGAATTAGCAACAAACCACACATGATGCTAAATAAGGCACTTGAAGCTGAATTAATGTTGTTTTCTTTTTAAAATGAGAATGCCAGGAATTGATGTCCTGCTTGGGATTGGAACCACAGTGTAACAGAAGCATTGCCTCAGTTTCCTTTCTGAATTGTGATCCAAAAAACTTAGTTCGGAGTGGCCCAAACTCAAATTTGCGAAAAGTTATATTTTAGATTAGAATTTCCATATTTTAGACCCATATTTTAGACCAATTTTTTCAGTTTTGCCATAACAGTTATTTGGACTGGGAAGTACGGTCTCATTACCAGAAATTTGGAGGCACAACATTTTGCCAATGGCTTTGTTTTCTTATTAATAACTTATCTTGCATTCTGAAAAACCTCACTTAGCGTCCACTCCTTTGTTATTATTTGATAAAAATTGCCTGCACATTTTTGATGTGGCAGAGGTCTTATAATTAAATGTAATTTAGGTCCTATTTCTAAAAGGGATGATGATCACACAAACTCAGAAACAGTGTCCAATGAACTTTGAAAACACCTTTTAGGCCTGGATAAAATATCGGAGTCAGATTAAAACAACATGATAGTTCTGTCAAACCTTGGCACAGGTGACAAATTATCCAGAAAGGTCCAAAATGCAGGACTTGTCTCAGTTTTACCAAAGGCGGCCAAAGATGCTTCTGGTAAATCCAAATTAATTAGGTAAAGGTTTTCCCCTGACATTAAGTCTAGTCATGTCCAACTCTGGGGATTGGTGCTCATCTCCATTTCTAAGTCAAAGATCTGGCATTGTCCGTAGACACCTCCAAAGTCATGTGGCTGGCATGACTGCATGGAGTGCCATTACCTTCCCACTGGAGCGGTACCTATTGATCTACTCACATTTGCATATTTTTGAACTGCTAGGTTGGCAGGAGCTGGGGCTAACAGTGGGAGCTTACTCGGCTTTCTGGATTTGAACCAGTGACCTTTCGGTCAGCAAGTTCAGCAGCTCACTGGTTTAACCCACATGTAGCCACCTCTGCCCCCGGGAAAGCCCAGGTTTTTTGGTGGGAGTGGAGACCAAAAAGATTTCTGGTCTGTCCTGAGAGTGACTTTTGGTATTTGCAAATGGTGTAGTGATTTAAGCATTGGACTATGATTCTAGAGACCAGGGTTTAAATCCCCCGATCTGCCTTGATTCCCATTGGGTGACTTTGGGCAAGTTCACTCCCTCAGTCTCAGAAAAAAAGCAATGGGAAATTTCTTCTGAACCAATATCACCAAGAGAACGCAGGGATAAGTTTGCCTTAGGTTCATGATAGATCAGAAATGACTTGAAAGCACAGAACAACAACAATAAAGACTTGAGGAAGTATATCTCTCTCACACACACCCAAATCTTGCTTGTGCATTGATGCAGTTAAAATTTCATTAGTTGACTTAAAAAGAATTTCTGGAAAGTGCTTCAGGAAACTGCTTTTGTTGTGTGCAGGCTCTACCCAGTCAGTATTGCACACCATGAGCTTCTGCAGCAAACTTGCAAAACGGTTTCGCTTTAAACTTGACCTTGGGCTTAACCTGTGTGCACTGAGTGAGTTTGCATCCAAAATGACCTTAGGGCCCTTCCACACAGCCCCGTATCCCAGAATATCAGGGCAGAAAATCCCACATTATCTGCTTTGAACTGGGCTGAGTCCACACTCAGATAATGTGGGATTTTCTGCCTTGATATTCTGGGATATGGGGCTGTGTGGAAGGGTCCTTAGTATGTAAGTTATGGTTCATTGGAAAGTTGCTGCCTTCGCTGGTGTTTTTGTGCCTTAGAAGCACATAGAATCATTCGAATTCGCACATATGCACGTTCTTTCGTGCTTTGTCAAAAAACCACACAAATCTGCAGGTGTGCTCATGGAACTCCTGTTCTTATGTCTATTTGTAACGAAGAGCTCGCCCACACAAAACAGTTAAAGGGCTTTGATAGTACTGTAACTCCAAGCTACCTGGATTGGGAGCTTGATAAGGCACTTGATCTCTGGCAGAAAATTTTAAAAACCTCCCGAAACGATAGATCTCAGGATTCCAAAGGAAGACAAACATGTATCAAAGTATTATAAGTGTGCAGTGTGAAAAAGACTAAAGACACAAAATCCAATTAACAAACTGTTTTTTAGCATAATGTTTGAAGGGAAGTTTCCTGACTGCAGAAAACCTGGAGACGAGGATACCTTCTTTTGACAGCTGGATTTTTGACCACAGAATTATCATAGTGCTATCATTCCACTATTACTGCCATGACAACCTCATATGTAATATTGACATTTGCAGTGGGGTTTTTTTTTTGTGGGAAGGGATTTGCATTTCAAATTTTTAACCAGAGAACTCTTGGACCTCACTAAATTATAAACCACAGAATTGTACAGACTAATTCCAGGGCAGTTAAATTTGAATAATGGTTCTTATACCAATGTATGACTTTATTGGCAAAATGGCAAAATGGCATTGAAGCAGGACCATAACTCTTGGTAACAGTTCCTATTGTGCCACACCATTATTGGTATGCCACCTCCCTGTAATATATACACCCCCTGCTATTGATGGGGAAACCCATTCATAGCCATAAATTGAACCACTTTCCCATCTTTTATCTGGTGCATTGTTTTTCTGTGGAAGCATCCTGGCACTGAAATGACATCAGGAGGGGGAAATCTCCTGCTCTCCCATTTCACTTTTGCTCTTTGATAAATACATTAATTGGGATTGCAAAACTGCTTTAAAATAGTATTAAAAATACAGATTAATGGAATTGCGAGAGGGTGAAATGTGGATGCAAGACCATAGTCTGACAAAAATCATCCCAGTTGACGTAGTGCAGAGAGGTGCAATGGCAAGGGTGATATTCTTATTGATGCTATCCATGATCACACAACTGCCATAGGAGAACAGTTTCATGTGAAACTGTGTAGTAAGATGTCAAGGAAAGCCTGAGACCAGGGGTGGAAAAAGAGTAGCCAGATCAGGACTGTTCTGAGCCCTGAAATGTCAGTAGTAAAACGTGAGACCTATGGAAGACCCCTAGGAATGGCATTAAGCATTAACCATAGCTGTATAGAGTAGGCTTGTGCACAGATTCATTTTGGATGTTCAGCTTGTCTGGCTTGTTTGGACACCCATAATGGCAAGGGCTCTGCTGCCATGTTTTTTTCCGACTGAAACAGACAATGCAGCTGCTGGTTGCAGCTACCTTAGATTTCTATTTTGGATCAAGCGGCACGCTAAGAAGCTGCGGCGTGCTCACACAGGGTCTCCCTGTGAGCCCTGCCTGTTGGGACAATCAGAATAGAAGAAAGCCATGATGTATCTTATGTAAACTGTGTCTATCTAATGGGGTGAGCGCCTCCATTGCTCAGTTATATCCTGGCTTTAGGGAGAGGTGTTTTCATTGCTGCAATCAGATTGCCTTGCCGCTTGCTTGCTTTTCTCACAGCTTTAGCTTTTGGCTTGGCTCATTGAATCTAATTTTATTTTCTATTTTCCTAGATTTTCCTTAATTTTCTTGATTTTTATTTAGGGATTGGAGTTGGCAAATACAGGTGGGTGGATGCGTGGACTTGGGTGAGTGGTGTGCTTTTCTAAAGGGTGACTTTGAGTCACCCTTTAGCCATTACTAAAGCCTTTAGCTTCTTCTCCTTATATGTTTTTCTCCTCCCTCCTCTCTTTCAGAAAGTACTTTTAAATTATTATTGTTATTATTGTTATTATTATTATGAATTCCAGCAAACAGCAAAGTCTCATTCTCACAAAAACTACCTATGTAGTACCGACCTACCTATCTAAACCTACCACCAATACCTAATAATTTATTTCCTTTGCAATCTCATCACAAGTTCTCGCTGCTGTTTTATTATATTTCTCTCCGTGCTCTCTACCTTCTTTGTTTCATTTAATAATAATAACTTGGCTGTTGCCTAAAAATAATAAAACTATTGGACTTCCATGGAAGCTTTGCCAACAGAATCCATAATCTCTCTCTACTCTAACTCCGACCTCCTCTATCAGGAAATAAAAGATTATTGTTACTATTATTATTAGTATTCATTAAAATTGCACCTTCAGGAATAATGCTTAATTTAAAAAATCACAAAAAAACCTGCCTGTTCCTGTTGTGTCCCCCAAGTGTGGCCATTTTCATCCTGATAGCCTTACAAATGATGGGAAGAGGAGCCCGAGAAACCAATGGGCCGGATCTTGCTGCATTTTTCGACTGCGGACCGAAAATGGCTTTTCAGGTAGCGGCCTGAAAATTCAAAATTTGGATAACAGAAAAGGATTGCAGTTCAGCCGAATTGCACAAGCCTAGTACAGATTATACAACTGAATTTTAAAAACAAACAAGGAAAAAACACACACACACATACACCTCTCAAGGCAACATTCTCACCTCTTCACACCAAGAACTGGAAAGAGGGTCCAGACACTGAGATCAGGGAATCCTATCTGGTAGTCATGCAACTTTTCAGATGTTGTTTGACAGCAAGTCTCAGCAAGCCTAGTTGGCATAACCAAAGGTGAGGGAAACTGGGATTGGCATTCCAACAACTTCTTCAAGGGCCACACAATTCCCAATCCTGTTCTATTCAGTTGCAGCCAAATGCAGTGTTGAATAAAGGTTGTCCCCCTTCAAATCAAATGCTTAACTGTCAAAAGAGATACTAGAGCACCGCTTCACACAACACTGTACTGAATGCAAAAGATAAAAAACAAAACACTTCCTGAATAAATTACCAACAATAGCAAAAAATACTAACAAATAAAAAATCCAGAAGACATTTTTTTTAAAAAAAACCTTCTTTCAACAATATTATATTAAGAACTTAAATACACAAGGCAGAATCAAAACTTAGTCATACATAATAACTAGCTGACTCACATTTGGTTCCTTGTCATATTGATTTCAATGGGTTTACTCTCAGTATGACTAAGTTTGGATCCAACTCTATTTCGTATTACTCAAATAAGACTATTTACTTCTAGGAACATTATCTGTACTTGTAGTCATAGCAAAATCCAAAGTATATAGAGGGATATTTGTCACAGAGCTTAGTGTCATAATTATATTTGCTTTTCAAAAAATAGAACAGCAATTTTTCTACTCCCAGTTAAGGCACTAATTTGTGACTGTTTTAAGAGAGAATGTTAGGTGTTCGTTATAATACATATAATTCATAATCAAGATAGAAATTTAAGGTTAGTAAGACCCAGTGGCTATATGGGATAAAGAAAATGTATTCCACTTGAACCTGGCACATAATTAGTTCCACGGTAGAAGTGTTTCTTCCAGTCTTTAATCCAGCACAACCAGAACCACAGATTATTTTAAAGCTTCCAGGAAACTTCAGAGTGACCCCAGTGTTTTTAATGTATTGACAACTTTCTGGGCCTGCTGCATGCCACACGCACTTTCCAAGGCAAGGAGGCAAGTTCTCATTCTTACTCTAGAAGAAGTGCTCGGCTGCAGGCAGGTGCACACACTATATGGGCCTGTACGCCACACACACACACACACACACACACACACACACACTTTCCAAGGCAAGGAGGCTGCTCACGAGAAGCAGATGAGGAATGAGCAGATGAGCAGATGATTGACTCTCCCTTGCTTTTGTGTCAAGCTGATTTTCGTACTGGGAGGGGACTTTCCATTACATGCTCCTGAAGGTAAAAAAGGAATGAAAGAACAGATGAAATGAAGGGAAATGGTTCTGCGCACAATCTCAGTGTGAACTCCCTGTGGTGTATCCAATGCAGGTCTGGAGTAGTCTATACTGAAATATTTCACCTGGTGGAGATGCAGCCTTGGGTTGCAATCCTTTACATAGTTGATGCAGGACTGAAGAAACACATTGGACCAATTTGTTAATAAAGTGGATTTCTTTGGTTACTAGTCTTTGTGTATCCACAAAGAAGAAAAGGTTAAATTTTCAAAAATGGCTGGTCTATGAGATTGCTTCTATGTGGGCAAAAATGTACTCACCTTGTATTGGCATAATACATGCTTTATTGTGGATTCAAATCAAAGTTAAAAAGACTGATCTTTTACCCTGTACTTTTCTGGAAAATGCAGATAATTTTATGTTGTGCTCACTGTCCAAGGTGGCCTTAGTATTGAACCAGGGGCTGTGTTTTGGAATGTGGATGGCACCGGGAAATTGGAGTTTCCCTGATCTTTCCCACCATGAAAAGCTACTTGTTTCCATTTTGCCGTTGTGCAATTGCATTTATTCTTTAAAAGCCCATTATGGATAATGATTTGGATTACGTGATTTTAATTATGGTTTTAATGTTGATGTTTTAATTGTTGGATTTCAATGTATTTGTTTATTGTGATTGCTTTAATTGTGCTGCATCTAATTGTTGCCTTTGTCGCTCTGAGTCCCCTTCGGGGTTAGAAAGATGGGGTACAAATGTGGTAAAGTAAAATAAATAAATGTGGATACCTGCATATCAATATTAGCATGCCTTCATCATTTCATTATCAGCATTTAAATGCCAGCTGCTTTGCTTTGGTTAATAGAATCACCATTGTCCTGTTGAAGTATTTGTATAAAATAGGGACATACATACATTCATATAGTTGTATGTATGAATGGGGGATCTGGGAGTATAGCAGATGTGAACATTGCAAGACTGCCGTATTGCATCTAAATCACAGATATAAAAGCAAGATACTACTACTACTACTACTACTACCACTACTACTACTACTACTAATAATACAGTCCTAGACACTTGGGAAGTGTCTGACATGTGATTGAATACAAAAACCAGCATAGTGATCTTGTTTCTGTGTACTACTCTTGTTGTGTATCAAATAATAATAACTTTAATACTGAAGTGAGCTCACATAGAGGAAACTTGTGGCTGGTAATGTTGTTCTTACTTCAACTTAATCAGGAAGTGTATGGTGTCAACATGGTCACTATCGACCAGGAAAATGTGAGTTGAAGCAGAGCTTTATCAACTGTGTAGAAAGAACCTACATACATAATCTTATATCTTTTGCATGTTTTGGCAAAGTTCATCTTGCTGCTGAAAGGATAGTGCCAGAGAGTACCTATCAATCATTGTGGAGTATAGGTATAGTATTTGAATCTTCGTTGCCCTAAACTGATTGTGGCTGTGGCAATTTAAGTTGCCAAACTCTCTCTGAAAGTGGACAGACGACACTTCCAAACTGGTCTGAAGAAGTTCCCACAATATACTCTCTAGATTTTTCTTGGTTTAATGAATATATTACCGTGCATCCACTTGAGAGGGTGGGTGGTTTGTTTGTAGGACTTCTTTGCCTATGCACCAGGCCTTTTCCAAATATTTTGCTGAGGTAGTCCTATAGTTTGAAGAGTACTGTACATTTTTTCTTATCTGAAAGGTGCCTTCGCATGGCCCAAATATTACTTTGGGTTAGTCTAGGGTGTGGTTCCACCTGTACCTGTTTAAGCCTCAGGGGTAGTTTCAGGCTTTCAGATAGTTGCGGTGAAGCCAGGTTCCTACTCATCCTTTGGTTCATTGCACTGGCAGGCCCTTCTCACACTTAGCTAGCTATGTCACTTGGGGCAGCCTCTGTCCTTGCATTTCTCCAGTCAGGTCCGCTATGATCACAGGCTGGTTTGCTGCCTCCACAAGCTCTGTTCTTAATATTCTGATAGGATGGTCTAGTTTAGCCACTAAGGGTTTGCTCTTGTTGCTCATGGCACCATTTATGCTTCCAGGGCTGGCTCTACAATTAGTAAGAATGAGATAACTGCTTCAGGCAAACAGATGCTGGGAAAGAGCTGTGACAAGGAAAGGGTTTGGGATAAGATTGGCCACTCTTCTGAGGTTTCTGCTGATTCTCCTGTCTGTATGCCTCAAGCATTGCCCATGTCTCTTCAACTAGCCTACTCCCCTCAGGAACAGTAATGGAGAATAATGTCCTGCAACTAGTTTTGAAGTCAAGCCTGGGATCCTGTTTTAAAAGTTTGTGAGACAGGGGTATCAACACTGATTGGCATCTTGTATCAGTCTCAGTATAAGATTGGGTTGTCATGGATCAGAGCTGAGAATAGATAGTTTTGAAAATCTAACATCTCTCTCCACCTTCCCTACATTCATCTAATGCCTCTACAATGGATGATGAATTCTACCTTGTTGTGTTCAACAACTTCTGCATGTGGAATGGTGGAAAGATACATTTTTCCTTTGCCCCAAGCAATGTAATGCCTTGAGCTAACCTGCACCTAACCATCAATCTATCTGAGGATGGTTCTACACCAGTGGTTCTCAACCTTTGGGTCTCCGGGTGTTTTGGCCTACAACTCCCAGAAATTCCAGGTAGTTTACCATCTGTTAGGATTTCTGGGAGTTGAAGGCCAAATATCTGGGAACCCACAGGCTGAGAACCACTGTTCTACACAGATACTAAAACCAAGTTAGGAAGTGGATTTAGAGAAACTGTTTCCATTGCAAAGTACTCACACAAACACCTCAGGACCAGCTTTGAGCCCGGAACAGTGGACACGGTATTTGCTGATTGCAGATTGGAACTGGCCCATAATGTTTTTTTCTTTACAAGCCTGCTAAAATGTGCTGATGGGCATTGTCATGTCTATTTGAGATCAGTACTGGACCATGGCAGGGCACAGGAAATGAGAACAAAGGACTGGAAAGTAAGTTCCCATGGTAATATGGTTTCCCTCCTGGTGGAGTGATTGTTTTCCTTTCAGACATTTGTGTTTTTGCATTTTAAAAAGTGCATCAGTACAAGGGATGTCCTGACACGCGCTCCACATTTTCCTGTTCCAGTTTTGAGTCCTGCATAGGATATACTTTGGCGGTTTGCAATGTATTATTTGCCTTATGTTGGACTTTCTGGCAAGGTGTTTGTGGGCTTAATATTCACTGCAGTGTGCACTAGAGATGTGTGTTTTATGGGCACCCTGCCCTCGAGTTGGTTATAATGTTTGTGTGGAGTTGCCCTGTGTATGTGGTCTGAGATGAGTTCTTCAATTACAGAGAATTGTAATGAAATCTGGAACCCCTTCAGTTTTAGCTAGTTCAAGCAGAAAGTCACTCATTGATTACTGAATTGCAAAATCAGTAGGTTAAATAGGCTCTCTGCTTGATACGTTTTTGTTGTTGTTGTGGGTCATTGTTTTTTTTCCCCCATGTCAGGAGTGAATTGAGAAACTGCAAGTTGCTTCTGGTGTAAGAGAATTGGCCATCTGCAAGAACATTGCCTGGGGACGCCTGGATGTTTTGATGTTTTATCATCCTTGTGGGAGGCTTCTCTCAGCTAGAGCTGACAAAGGGAGCTCATCTGCACTCTCCTCAGATTCGAACCTCTGACCTGTTGGTCTTCAGTCCTGCTGGCACAAGGGTTTAACCCATTGTGCCACCGGGACCTCCAAGTCATTGCTGATTTATGGTGATCTAAGGCTTTTCTGGGCCTGGATGTGAGTGACCAACCCAAGGTTACCCAGTGGGTAACCCAGTGGTTTTCCATAGGTAACTTCCATAGCTAACTTTATCGACCATAATAAAGTTTACTACTACCATAGCTAAGCATAGAAACAAACTCCAGAGTCATAGTGTAATTGTCTTGATGAGCTAAAAATATCCTGTTCATTCTGGGTATGAAATTCTCCCAAATATACAAATATGAACCAATTGGCTAAGGCACTGAGAAAGTCTGTGCGTGTTTGGAGGGTGAGGTGAGGTGAAAATGGCTCTTTGTGGTTGCTCACACCATTCTTCTGGTCGTTGACTGAACTCAGTGGTAGGAAAGTTTATAAAGATACCATGGGGAAGAGGAAAACAGGAGCAGTCCTTTTGACTTGAGGTCCCACACCCTCTTGGTCTTTCAGTGTCCAGGGAGGTATGCTTTCTCAGCTGACTTCATGAATGGTAATGGATTCAATTGTGGGTTTGAGACATGTAAAGGTTCCTTCCCCACCCAGCTGCTAGGGTGACTGTCCAGTTGACGTCAGAATTTTTTTACTTCATCTCCTGGCACTGGGACGTTATATTTATAACAGCACTAGGAGCAGTGGAACTGGAATAGGCGTGCCCATCTCCCTCATCCCCCCTTTTTTTCTTCATTTGCTTTAAAGCTCCCCTTAGGACTGTGTGAGAACAATTTTACAGCTTGTCTCCTCTGGGAGAGGGAAAAAAACCTAGAGTGGAGTGGAGAATATTTGCTGACTGGAGCCGGACAGGTATTTCCCTGCTTTAGATTCTGCCACTGAAGAAGTCTCCTCTCCTAGTTTTGAACGAGAACATATTCAAGGTAAATTGAGGCCAAAGCTGTCAGAATGGGGCCGCTTTGAGGGTTAAGGTGTGTGGTTCTTTCTCAGCCAGGGACATACCAAAGAGCGGCAGCTTTCAGGTTAGTTTATATTTTGGGTGTAATGTTAGGAGGATGAAATACAAGTATTAAATGCATACCTTGAAAGAGTTCCAGGACTTTCCCAGGTTGTGAACTTCTGGGAAGCGTCTCGGAATGTCAGGTTATGTTGTGAATTTAGAGCTGGTATGGAGGAACATGGATTGAATCCAGGTTCAGCCAAACTCTATCTCAGTCTCAGCTTTGTCCACTTCAAAGCATTGTTAGGGAGGTAAAATAGGGGAACTTGACGTATGCGTGTCTGAGCGGTTTGGATGGAGTGCTGGCAAAAGCGAACGGGCAGAAATCAGATGGACTTTCTACTTGAGGATTTCTTTACATTTGTATGACTTGATAATCATTGTTGTTTTATTTATTTACGTTTGTACATTTCTGTAACACATTTTGGCATTTTCTTCTTTGAAACATGAAGCGATTGAGGCTGCATCTACACTGTCATATAATGCAATTTCAGAATGCAGATTAATGGCATTGATCTGGATTAGAGTCTATGCTATGCCTTAGAGGGCATAACTAAATTCACTGGCAGCCTAACTCAATCCAAGATGTAATCACTGGCTTTTTAATATCACCCTCTGGGAGGATAATTATTTAGACTGCACCAGGAGAAGGGGAGAAAGGAAATAATTTCTGTCTCTCCCAAACCTTGACTTTTCTCCTCAAAACCTTTTTGCCCTAGTCTTCTGATGTACATTTATTTATTCATTTAATTGATTTACAGACTGCTTATCATTTTTTGGGGGGAAATACTGAAGCTATCTACCATGCAAAACCAAGAAACCAAAACTGATATCAAAATGCAAGACATTCATATTAGTTAAAATTTAAATATTTTAAATATTTAAATTCTGAACCAGCTTCCTTCTCATCATGGCACTGACCTGAGAGAAAGGCAGATGGAGAGAAGCCATTGTTTCCCCTCTGGTTAAGTGCATGTCTGGGAAAATGTGTGCATGGCCAGAGAAAATGTTCCTCTCTTCTTTTCTACTTCATGACAATGTGCTTTAAATCTTCCCCATTTCATCTCTTCTTTGTAGGAAATCAGTAAACAGAATCTATTGACTTCATAACTAGATAGGTTCTCACTTGCCAGGGTTAGAAATAGGCAATCAATGAACATTTCTACAAGACATAATCATTAATTTAGTATAAGGATAGAAGGAATATAATGATTAACAGGTCTGAAGAAAATCAATAGTGAAATATATATCTAGCTGGGAACCAGGGTAATTTAGTGGTTTGCATGTTGAACTAGGATATCCCATTTGCTCCTCAGTGGCACAATGGATTAAACTCTTGTGCCAGCAGGACTGAGGACCGAGAAGTCAGATGTTCGAATCTGGGGAGAGGACGGATGAGCTCCCTTTGTCAGCTCCGGCTCCCCATGCAGGCACATGAGAGAAGCCTCCCACAAAGATGGTGAAACATCAAAACATCTGGGAGTCCCCTGGGCAATGTCCTTGCAGACGGCCAATCCTCTCACACCAGAAGCTACTTGCAGTTTCTCAGGTCACTTCTGATACACACACACAAAATGACTGGACAATTCACAACCTCATATCCTGACAAGCAAGCTATGACAAACCACCGTTGAACAAAATCACTCCAAGAAAACCTGACCATAAGGATGCCTTAAGGGTCGCCTTTAGTCAGAGATGACTTGTAGGCACCCAGTAACAACAATTCTAGCAAGTCACACACAATGTGGTCAGTGGAACAAAATATGGTCAATGCATGTGGTCTGCATTCCTTGGCTGTTGTTTGGCATGAAGAGTGGCAATCCCTTATCATGTTTTTCATCTTAGCAAGGCACCAGTATGCCTCCGTTTTGTGGCTACTTCCTGGGGTATGAAAAGTGTTGAATTGTAATCTCCAAGTTCCTTGTTTATATATATACACAGTGTTGTTTGAGGCATGCTATTGCCTCTTCCCCGTAAATTTGTTTTGCATTTTCATTTTGGACAAGTTTGAAATGGAGTACCTGACTTTAGGCTGATTTAGTGCCGTTTTAATATTTTTTGTGCTCCAGTGGCTTCAGTAGAACTTATTGTATCAATATTGAAGTACAGTTATTTATCAAGTAATTGTGGCATGTGGTTTAAAGACTTACGGCGACTTCATGAATTTCATACTTTACAAAAAACACACAAATACAGAAAGCTAAAAGGCACATGTTCTGGTAGCTACAGGCCAAACAACCAGATCCAGAAAGTTGACCATTTGACTTTCTGCTATTGGAATCTTGTGAATATAAGATATATGGACCAAAGTAGAGAGGGCAATCTAGACCATATAAGTCAACACTATAAATATTTACTTGGAAGTACATTTAGGATGGCAATCTTTTATTTAAAATGCATTTTCCTTTTCCATCTTTAACAATGGTGACGTTTATTGCCGTTCTTGAATGTCTAAATGGCTGCTGTTCAGCTAGGCAGATGCAAAAACAGTCCATAGACAAATTCTCACGGGAGAAACATTATATTCAGCATTCAAAGACTATGATTAGTTTTCAGTATCCTGAAGGCATAAATGTCACAGCAAAGGAGATGGAGAAAATTTATGCAGTGTTGACAGCAGCAGAAAATAACAGTGATTCAGAATTAATCATATTTAGAATAGAGTTATTGAGATCAGTGGGGCTTTGATTGGTCAAGACTAACTTTTCAATGGATCTCATTTATTTATGACATAATCTAAGTCCAATTTACTGGTCACAATGCTCATGATGCCTCAAGTCAGCAGTAGACAAAAGTATTTCATTCCAAACAATGATGGACAATCAGTAGTCCTGGGGCTACATATAGTCTTGGCCTAATTTTATGTAGTCTTTACACCATTTCTGTCAATGAAACTATGTTTTAACAAGGTGGGGTTTAATAAATACTAAAAATGTGTCTGACTTGTGATCCAATACAACAGCCAGCACAGTGATCTTGTTTGCTGTGTACTAATCTTGTTGTGTTTCAAATAGTAGTAGTAGTAGTAGTAATAATAATAATAACAACAACAATAACAACAACAACAACAACAAATGCCATTAGGCCAGGATTGAAAAATCAGCTGATGACCCAAAATGCAGACTGTACAAGGAAGCTGATGAAACCATGGACCATCTCCACAGCTGTTGCAAGAAAATCGCACAGATGGACTACAAACAAAGACACAACTCTGCGGCCCAAATGATTCACTGGAACTTACATCAAAAGTACCACCTACCAGCAGTAAAGAATTGGTGGAATCATAAACCCGCAAAGGTTGTGGAAAATGAACATGCAAAAATACTGTGGGACTTTTGAAACCAGACTGACAAAGTTTTGGAACAAAATACACCAGACATCACGATTGTGGAAAAGAAAAAAGTCTGGATTATTGATGTTGTCATACCGGGTGACAGTCGCATTGAGGAAAAACACCAAGAAAAATTCAGCCGTTATCAAGACCTCAAAATCGAACTGCAAAGGCTCTGGCATAAACCAGTACAGGTGGTCCCAGTGGTCATTGGCACACTGGGTGCCGTACCAAAAGATCTCAGCCGGCATTTGGAAACAATAAACATTGACAAAATCACGATCTCTCAACTGCAAAAGGCCACCTTACTTGGATCTGCACACATTATTCGAAAATACATCACACAGTCCTAGATGCTTGGGAAGTGTTCGACTTGTGATTTTTTGATATGAAATCCAGCATATAGATCTCGTTTGCTGTGACATACTGTGGTGTCAGTAAAATAATAATAATAATAATAATAGATTTGTATTTATACCCTGCCACCATCTCTCTGAAGGGACTCAGGGCGGCTAACAATGCACTCTAAAGTACTACACATAAAATAAAAACCAATTACGTAGACATCAAAGCAATAAAAACATGAACAGACATCCATAAAATCTGACATAATAAAATTAAAATTCCAAATTCATAAAACACAGTCATAACTACGGAAAAAGCTGATTGTTTTCGCTCAACGAATCCAGTGCCAAAGTGTAGTTGCCAAGTCCTCAGACTAGTCCTTAAAATCCACTCATTTTGGACAAGTTTTATGCATCCAAACCAGGCTTTTAGCTGTTTGTTGACATAGCTCTTGGCTTTCACTTTAATGAACAAAACATATAAAAAGTAGTAGATCAGTTAATTACAGGCCTACATACCATCTTCCATGATTCAGCCATCTTTGGAAAAAGGTTGAATGAGTGAAGTTGCAAGAGATTGCCATCTTATCCATATTGACGTGGCAAGAGTTTATGGAGAAATGATGTCAGAGTGGTTGTATCAGATAAATGCCTATGGCCATACCATAGATAAATTACTTCCACCCACATTCTTCCACAGAAATGATTCTATGAACTCATCCCAGGAATAAAGCAAATCAATAGGCAACGAGGAGCAGGGCAATGCAGTCTTGTACTTTGATTTTTGGACATTCTGCATCAAATCTCTTCCTCACATTCACAAAGTACAGTTGAAGTTTGATGAAATATTGGCTGTAGATGAGAGGCAGTGTTGTGTACTAATCAGTACAAAACTAAGGTCGGAATTGTGAAGGCTTGCATTCACATCTCATTGAGCTCGCTGGATGATCTTGAGCCAGTCATAGCATTTACCTATAACCGTGTCATTTGGCTGCTGTGAAGATAAAATGGGAGGTATATAAGGCACCACGTATTTCTCATAGGAGGGGTAGAATAATAATAATAATAATAATAATAATAATAATAATAACACTTCATTTATATTCTGCCCTATCTCCCCGAGGGAACTTAGGGCAGATCACAGTACACATACATGGCAAACATTCAATGCTGTTTTGGACAGATAATACAGAAACAGGCAGAACAGAAAAGAGGTATGTTGTTTCCAAGTCCAGCTTTTTGGTGCTTCGGAAAGTTGTGCTCGAATTCAGCCACAGGGGGATGCTGTCGCTCCATGTTCTATGATGAAGAGCCACCAGGACTTCCTCCTTCCTTTTGGTCACCGGGCATTTTCTGATCTTTTGCTTTATGGTGTTGTAAAATATCTCCCACACTTGTTTTAGCAGTACCTAATTTCTCTACTTACAGCTCAAGCTGTTTTAGAACTGCTTAGGTCAACAGTAAGCTGGGCTGACAGTCAGGAGCTCATACTGTTCTGAGACTTCGAACTGGCAACCTTTCAGTTGGTTGATCTTATCATTGCTGATCATTTACCAGCTTCTTCTTCTTTCACACCAGAAGTGACTTGCAGTTTCTCAAGTCGCTCCTGACATGACCAAAAAAATTAATAAAATTTACCAGCTGTGCTAAAGCCTGGGTAGACAACTGCAGCAGGCCTGGGGACCACTTTTATATGATAGGACCTCACGGACTACCAAAAAACCCCAAACAAACAAGCAGCTTACTGGTTGCTTAAATGAATGCTAAAATTATCAGCATTCTGGTGTTGATACTTTTTTGGGATTGCACAGTGATGATAAGAGAAAATATGTTAACTCCAAATGGCCTTTTTCTGCAGTGCTTTACTTCATTCCCTGCTACTGTGACAGCACCACTTTTCAACCTGTCAGCACCATCTCTACACCTGCCTAGTGAGGCCAGTAGCGTACATCAATAGGATTTCTGCCTCTGTGTTGGTTTTCTGTGAACCATTGCAATAGAGTAGTAAAAAGTGCTACTTTGACTTCTGCATTTTGAGAAAAAAACATAAGAGAGAACACAGAATTTCATATAACTCGCATGTCCAAAATTATAGAAATAAATTCAAATCCATATGACTTTGGAGTGAATATAATTATAATAGAACTACATCTCACTTTAGTATCAAAGACTGCCAGTGGATGACCTGTGTATCTGTTAAGCCCACTGGGCAGGTGATCACTGCAGAAGTGGGTTAATGTGAAAGGCCTGGCTTCCCCATCTTATTGTTCTTTAACTCCAACTGCATTTGACCTGAGAAACATTTCAAATCAAGGATTGTTTTATGTGTACTGGAATCCTGTTGTACAAATGTTTCATATCTGTCTAGCTCATTATTTACACATGCTGACACAAATTGTGACAGTATGAGGAAAATGGCTTCGGGCAGAACAGCTGTGAAGGAACTAATGCCTGCTTGATAGTCTGTTCAAAGGCTATATTCTCTTGCTACTTCCATGCAGTCATGCTGGCTCTTCAGCATAGAAATGGAGATGAGCACCATCCCCTAGAATTGGACATGACTGGACTTAATGTCAGGGGAAAACCTTTACCTTTACTTTACCTTAGGTGTGACTCTGGAAGAGTTGTGATTGCCAAGATAGTGTGCCAACAGGCTTTTGGTCATGGCACCTTGACACTCAGAAGTAGGAAGAGCTGAATATCTCACTAGATATTTTTTGTGCTTGTGTGTGCTATAAATGTAAAGCACATGCACGGAAAATATTGATATGATACTTTTTATATTTATTACATTACTGACTGGCATCCTCTTCGTGATATGACTCCAACCACGGTCTGTTAAAGTCATTAATTTGGTTGCGGTGGAGGTGGGAATTCTTGATTGATTTTATTCACCGCCACACCCTGCACAAATAATCCTTTACTTGCTGCAGCTTGTTGCCCAACACAGGCGTTCACTGGTCAGTTGAGGGAAAGGAATGGAGAAGCATCCAGTCCAGCACAGCAGAACATCAGAACATCAGAAGGATGCTGGGGAGGTCATGGATGATGCCTTAGGTTATGCATTCAGCTACAACAACACTTCTCCATCACCACCTACAGTTTACTGACTACTAAATAGCCATGTTGGGTCTGCAGTAGATAAAATGTGGGGTTTGGAGGAGATAAGACAGTGACATAGTGCACTTCCACCCTGCTTTTCTCCCATGATTGAAATAGAAAGTGGCTCAGCCTTAAAAACTTTATTTAATTTTTTTAAAAAAATTAAAAACTTGTATAATATAAATACTAAAATAGAATTAAATTTTACAATTATTAAAACAAGTAAAAACTGTTAAAAATCATTTCTGATCCCATACAGAACCCCTGTACATTTCTGACCCCATACAGAACCCAAGCGTGATCCCTGGGGAAGGCAGTGGCAAACCACCCCAGTATTCTTGCCAAGAAAACTAAATGGACCAGTACAACCAGAGAGATGTCGGTATGCCATTGGAAGATGGGACTCCCAGGTCAGAAGATGGCCAAAATGCTACTGGGGAGGAGCAGAGGATAAGTTCAACTAGCCCCAGATGTGATGACGCAGCTAGCTCAAAGCCAAAAGGAAGGCTAGTGGCCGATGGTGCTGGAGGTGAACAACGAATCCGATGCTGTAAAGATCAGCACACCATAGGAACCTGGAATGTAAGATCTATGAGCCACGGCAAACTGGAGGTTGTTATTGGTGAGATGTCAAGACTAAAGATAGACATTCTGGGGGTCAGCGAATTGAAATGGATCGGAATGGGCCACTTCACATCAGATGACCACCAGATCTACTACTGCGGACAAGAGGAACACCGAAGAAATGGAGTAGCCTTCATCATTAATAAGAAAGTTGCTAAAACCGTGCTTGGACACAACCCAAAAAATGACAGAATGATCTCAATTCGAGTGCAAGGAAAGCCTTTCAACATTACAGTGATCCAAATATATGCCCCAACCACAGCTGCTAAAGAAGCAGAAGTAGATCAGTTCTATGAGGATCTGCAGGACCTACTGGATAATACACCAAAAAGAGACATTATTTTCATTATAGGAGACTGGAATGCCAAGGTGGGAAGTCAAATGACAACTGGGATCACAGGCAAGCATGGTCTGGGACAACAAAATGAAGCGGGACGCAGGCTGATAGAATTTTGCCAGGAAAACTCGCTGTGTATAACAAACACTCTCTTCCAACAACCTAAAAGACGGCTTTATACATGGACTTCACCAGATGGTCAGTACCGAAATCAGATTGACTACATCCTTTGCAGCCAAAGGTGGCGGACATCCATCCAGTCGGTGAAAACAAGACCTGGGGCTGACTGTAGTTCAGATCACAAACTTCTTATTGCTCAATTTAGAATAAAACTAAAGAGAACAGGGAAAACACACACACCAGTTAGATATGATCTCACTAACATTCCTAGCGAATATGCAGTGGAAGTGAAGAACAAATTTAAAAGACTAGATTTAGTAAATAGAGTCCCAGAAGAACTATGGACAGAAGTTCGCGACATTGTTCAGGAGGCGGCAACAAAGTACATCCCAAAGAAAAAGAAAACCAAGAAGGCAAAATGGTTGTCCGCTGAGACACTGGAAGTAGCCCAAGAAAGGAGGGAAGCAAAAGGAAACAGTGATAAGGGGAGATATGCCCAATTAAATGCGCAATTCCAGAGGTTAGCCAGAAGAGATAAAGAACTATTTTTAAACAAGCAATGCATGGAAGTGGAAGAAGACAACAGAATAAGAAGGACAAGAGACCTCTTCCAGAAAATTAGAAACATTGGAGGTAAATTTCAGGCAAAAATTGGCATGATAAGGAACAAAGATGGCAGGGACCTAACAGAAGCTGAAGAGATCAAGAGAAGATGGCGAGACTATACAGAAGATCTGTATAGGAAGGATAATAATATCGAGGATAGTTTTGACGATGTGATGAGTGAATTAGAACCAGACATCCTGAGGAGTGAAGTTGAATGGGCCTTAAGAAGCATTGCTAACAACAAGGCAGCAGGAGACGACGGGATCCCAGCTGAACTGTTTAAAATCTTGAAAGAGGATGCTGTCAAGGTGATGCATGCCATATGCCAGCAAAAATGGAAAACACAAGAATGGCCATCAGACTGGAAAAAATCAACTTATATCCCCATACCAAAAAAGGGAAATGCTAAAGACTGCTCAAACTTCCATACAGTGGCCCTTATTTCTCATGCCAGTAAGGTAATGCTCAAGATCCTGCAAGGAAGACTCCAGCAATACATGGAGAGAGAGTTGCCAGATGTACAAGCTGGGTTTAGAAAAGGCAGAGGAACGAGAGACCAAATTGCCAATATCCGCTGGATAACGGAGAAAGGCAGGGAGTTTCAGAAAAACATCTATTTCTGTTTCATTGACTATTCCAAAGCCTTTGACTGTGTGGATCATAATAAATTGTGGCAAGTTCTTGGTGGTATGGGCATACCAAATCACCTTATCTCTCTCCTGAGGAATCTGTATAAGGACCAAGTAGCAACAGTCAGAACTGACCATGGAACAACCGACTGGTTCAAGATTGGGAAAGGCATACGGCAGGGTTGTATACTCTCACCCAACCTATTCAGCTTGTATGCAGAACACATCATGCGATGTGCGGGGCTTGAGGAATGCAAGGCTGGGGTGAAAATTGCTGGAAGAAACATTAACAACCTTAGATATGCAGATGACACCACTTTGATGGCCGAAAGCGAGGAGGAGCTGAGGAACCTCCTAATCAATGTGAAAATAGAAAGTGCAAAAGCTGGGTTTCAGTTAAACATCAAAAAAACCAAGATTATGGCAACAAGAATGATTGACAACTGGGAAATAGACGGAGAAAACGTGGAGGCCGTGACAGACTTTGTATTTCTAGGTGCAAAGATTACTGCAGACGCAGACTGCAGCCAGGAAATCAGGAGACGCTTACTTCTTGGGAGGAGAGCAATGACCAATCTTGATAAAATAGTGAAGAGTAGAGACATCACCCTGGCAACAAAGATCTCCATAGTAATAGCAATGGTATTCCCTGTAGTCACCTACGGATGTGAGAGCTGGACCATAGGGAAGGCTGAGCGAAGGAAGATAGATGCTTTTGAACTGTGGTGTTGGAGGAAAGTTCTGAGAGTGCCTTGGAGCGCAAGAAGATCCAACCAGTCCATACTTCAGGAAATAAAGCCTGACTGCTCATTGGAGGGAAGAATAGTAGAGGCCAAGATGAAGTACTTTGGCCACATCATGAGAAGGAAGGAAAGCTTAGAGAAGACAATGATGCTGGGGAAAATGGAAGGAAAAAGGAAGAGGGGCCGACCAAGGGCAAGATGGATGGATAGTATCCTTGAAGTGACTGAATTGACCTTGAAGGAGCTGGGGATGGTGACAGCCGACAGGGAGCTCTGGCATGGACTGGTCGATATAGTCACAAAGAGTCGGAAACGACTGAACGAATGAACAACAACACAGAAGCCCTTGATCCATTCTTAAAGCCATTCTTTTGCTTTAAAAACCTTCTTGAACAAAATGATTTTAGGCTACCACTGGAAGGACTTTATGTGGTCTCTTCCTCATCTGGCATCCTGGCCTCATATATTTTAATTTTTGCCCACAGGAACTCAGGGCAGCCAACGTACATTATTCCTTATTTTCTCAATTGCAACATCAGAACAGTTTCTCTTATGAGTTTTATATGCTTCCTCCAACAATAAAAAAATGGAATATAACACACCCATATACACAAAACCAGCAGCATAGGATAAAAGAAGTACAGTGCTCATAGGTCTACAGATGTCATGTGATCTTTAGACAATGGAACACCCTTCCAAGGGAGATCAGATTGGGTCCCTCCCTCTTAACGTTTCAGAGACAAGTTAAAACATAGTTGTTTGAGCAAGCGGTTATAAATGCAGTGCAACTGATATATAGGAAATCGAATGACTTGACGATGGAATTGGACAACGCTTTGGTAATAAGGAGACACTAACGATATTGCTTTTGTTATGTTTTATATTGTTTTAATGTTTTAACCTGTATTATGATATTATGTGTACTGATTTGTTGTAAACCGCCTTGAGTCGCCGACTGACTGACCAATCCGGTATACAAATACAGTAAATAAATAAATAATAAATAAACAGAAGAGTATAAGATTAAAAATTAGAAGTTAAAAGGCCTAGAAAAATAAAAGGGTCTTCTCCTGCTAGGCAAACCTTTTTGATGAGGCACATTGTAAGTTGGGTGCCACTGCTGGAAAGGCTCTCTACCCAGAAGCTATGCATGTTTCCTTCTTTGGTAAAAGCATCCAGAGAAAATGATTTGAAACAAATCTGAAATTATCTTCAGAGTTTCAACCACCATGGTTAATGGCCAGACTGTCTAGAGCAGACATGGGCAAAATTTGGCCCTCCAGGTGTTTTGGATTTCAACTCCCACAATTCCTAAAAGCCAGTTGGCTGTTAGGAATTGTAGGAATTGAAGTCCAAAACACCCGGAGGGCTGAAGTTTGCCCATGCCTGCTCTAGAGGATCCTGGGAAGCAGTTCAAAAAGTATGCTGTTCAAGTAGTAAATGTGGCATATCTAGGTACGGTACCTTATAATGTTCCAGATGACAGGCTGTTAGAATATGGATCATTATAAACAAAGGTATTTCTGTCTAGACAGGGCCATAAATGCTGTATCATTCCAAGCAGCTCAAATGTTCTACTAGGTTGCAGTTTTTCCACAGAGTCCGCTTGTATATAACAATAACACTGGATTTAAGTGCACATTTAGACCTTGAGCCTGATCCTTAATGAAGAGTGCAACCCTTTCTGGAGCATAAACCTCACAACCTCTGAGGATGATTGCCAGTGAAACGACAGGAGAGAATCCTTCTAAAACATGGCCACACAGCCTGAAAAACCTACAACAACCCAGTGATTCCGGCCATGAAAGCCTTCGACAATAAATTTTCTGGAGCAGGTTGAATGCCACTCTGCAAGACAGACCATTCTTTCACAGTACCTCTGTGCATCTCACCTCATTGGCCAGGATCCACTTTGTTGCTACAAATTGACACTAGTGCCTATATATATATATATAGGGCTCCAGGTGGCGCAGTGGGTTAAAGCGCTGAGCTGCTGAGCTTGTTGACCGAAAGGTTGCAAGTTCGATTCCGGGAGCGGTGTGAACTTCCGCTGTCAGCTCTAGCTTCTGCCAATTTAGCAGTTCGAAAACATGCAAATGTGAGTAGATCAATAGGTACCACTCCGGCAGGAAGGTAACAGCACTCCATGCAGTCATGCCAGCCTCATGACCTTGTAGGTGTCTATGGACAATGCTAGCTCTTCGGTTTAGAAATAGAGATGAGCACCACACCCCAGAGTCAGACATAAATGGACTTAATGTCAGGGGACAACCTTTACCTTAACACACACACACACGCACCATACACACACACACAAGTAATACTTTATTGAAAATAAAATAAAAATTGTTTGGGAATTTACTGACTTTTTCTAGTTTTCATGAATTGTGTGTATACTTATGATCTCATATTCGTCTCCTTTCTCCCCACAGGTCTTCTTTTAAGACAAGCCATCTGCTAGAGAGCCTGAGGCTCCATGGCAAACCCAACACCCCCTACAGGCTGTGGCAACATAAGCAGTGATTATTACTTCCTCTGTAACACTGATGTCGATTGGGGCATTGTCGTTGAGTCGCTGGCTGCAGTTGGTATTGTCACCACAGTCATCCTCTTGCTAGTGCTTCTTTTTAGTATCTGTAGGGTCCAAGATGGCACGAAACGAAGCCTGATCCCCACCCAGTTCCTCTTCCTTCTGGGCACTCTTGGCATCTTTGGTCTCATCTTTGCCTTCGTCATCAGGCTCAATGAAACAACGGCCCCCACCCGCTTCTTCCTTTTTGGGGTCCTTTTTGCCCTCTGCTTTGCCTGCCTCCTTGCCCATGCCTTTGACCTCATCAAGCTGGTACGAGGAAGAAACCCATTTTCAGGCTGGGTTTTGCTGGTGATCACTATCAGCTTGACCACCGTGCAACTTATTATAGCCATACAGTATGTGGCCATCAACATTGTATCACTAAAGAATCTAGACAAAGGCAAGCAGCTGGATGAAAAAAGACGTGAAGACTTTGTTCTGCTTCTCATCTACGTTCTTTTCCTGATGGCCCTCCTCTTAATTGTTTCCTTGTTTGTTTTCTGTGGGTCATACAAAAGATGGAAGAGGCATGGTGTGCACATATTCCTGACTGCCTTGGTCTCCACAGGCATTTGGGTGGTTTGGATCACCATGCTGATGAAAGGCAACTTAGATTTGGAAAAGCGACCAGTTTGGGACGATCCTGTCATCAGTATTGCTCTGCTTGCGAATGGATGGGTTTTCCTGATTTTCTATGCAATTCCAGAACTCTGTTTCCTCACTGATCCAGAGAAGCCTGGGGACTACCCACCAGAAAATAATTTCTGCCAGCCTAAGCACATTAAAAAAAACTATGGCGTGGAAAACCGAGCATATGCTCAAGAAGATAACACACAAGGTAGGACAAGACAAGGTACAGTACCATCTTTAACTGAGTTGTAGGATTGGCTAATGCTTTCTTTGTGAAGGGAAGGCTGCCCTTTGGCAAGCTGAAAAATAATTGGAGTCTTTCAAGGATAGAATTGAATAGAATACAAGAAGCTGGAGGCACTTGTACATGGCAGGGTTCCATGCTCCTGCTTAGAGTTGTGGAGCGTGAACAAGTACTACAAGGGAAAAAAAAACCACTAGATGCCCCTGAGCTATTGCTAGATGGCCAGACTTACAGTAGTTGTGCTTAAACTGCTCCACCGTTAACCATGACGAAGTGGGATGGGGATGCTGCAAAACCATTGATTATTTGTTTACTTATTTCTGCATGTCATCATTTGCCTGATAATGCTACATGTCCAATCAGCTGCATGATGACATCAGAGGATTCTGGAAACAGAAACCAAGTAGCAGGAAGATAAATGGATTAATTAATGAAGTATCTTTACGTTGCACCCAAATGATAGCTTTCTGATTGCTAGTTGATTTATAGTTTCAAAAGAACCTTAAAACTACAACTCTTCTTAGAAGGAAATGCCATTTTAAATATTTATTTGTCATTCCTTGTTGCAGCACAGAAAAATAAAAGTATCACACACAAGTAAACATGTTTCCTTAACTTAGAATTCCATGAAATTAAAGTTTGTTCTCATTGATTAATCACGCAGCCCTTCACTGAATAATCAGTTTGAGGTGGCGGCAGAATAATATACCAGTGCATTATTTTTTTTATAAAACCTTCCTTATCAAACAATTTTTTGCCATGATCAATCCGAATTAAATTTATATGTAACTGAATTTAAAATAACTAACCAGATCATATCACAACTGAACAATCCCATAGCTCCATCATAGCTAGATATTAGAGGTACTGGAGTGATTAATATTTTCAGGGCAAGCATTCTTCACAAATTACTCATAGAGCTTATTTATACAGAATAATCAGTCCGTGTGGAGAGCCAACTATTTGTAATATGTGGAATGTGTTCTGTAGTCCCATTTTATACAAGTCTACCTGGAAAGAAATGCTTTTGTATTCACTGGGATTCAATTTCAGTGGAAGTGTGCAGAGGCATGTAGCTATGAATGCACATCCTTCTGTTGAATCTGAGTAAGCTCTAATTCACTAGCTTTGCCCTGTGAGAAAGTAAGCATTGTTTATGTCAATGCCGCAATGTGGGGTAATGGGGACCAATGGTACATATTTGGCCATAACTGTCTCTCAGCAGGGATGATGAAACCACATAAAAACCTTAAGTTTCTTTTAATGCTGGGTAGAGTTGATCCATGGAAGCCATTAGATTTATCTTTGTTTGAGCTCACTTTCAGCAATTGATGGACTGGGTTTTGGGACTAAGCAACAGAATGCCAGCCAAAGTGTGTATAAGGCTCAAGCACATTTTTGCTACACATGATTTCCTGGAACGAAATTGACAATGCTTTGCTTAATTTTAGTAATTTTAAGATACCAACCTATTGTCTCTCTTACCCTCATCTCCCTTTTCTCATTCTAGATGGAAACAAAGATCACCCGTATGTTCCTTATTCCACTCATTTCCAGCTGGAGGTAAATAAATGGCATTTTATTTTTTAATACTGGTACAGTTTGATACAACTTGATACAGTTTGATGCCCCTTTAATAAACTGGCCTAGAAGGGAATTTCAAAATGCCTGAATAACATTTTGGAGGAGAGAAAGCTAGCAGATTACTCATTAAAGAAAACGCGAGGCTGTGTTGTTAGCGGAAAACTCAACTAAGAAATTGCATTTCATACATTAGGTCTGTGTAAAAGGGTGTTTTGGTTATTTTGTATGTACAAAAGAAGAGTTTAACAAGAGAAAGTAAGAGAAAATGGGATATTTAAAAATCAGAGCATTAATAGAGCCTTTCCCTGTCAGATGACGACAATTTGAGAGTATGCCTTGTGGTCACATGGGTGCTCTTGGACCAGGGATGGGAAGCAGGTGGAGCTCTAGATTTTGTTGGACTGCAGCTTCTATCATTCCTCACGATTTACTCTGCTGGCTAGAGCTACTGGGACTCCAACAACATCTGGGTGGCTGCATACAACCCCTGTTACACTAGCTCCACTGGCTGCCAGTCTGTTACCGAGCACAATTCAAAGTGCTAGCTTTAGCCTATAAAGCCCTAAACAGTTCCGGCCCAGTTTACCTGTCTGAATGTATCTCCCCTATAAACCATCTTGGAAATTAAGATAATCTAGGGAGGCCCTGCTCTTGGTCCCACCTTCTTCACAAGCACGGCTGGTGGGGACGAGAGGTAGGGCCTTCTCAGTGGTGCCCCCTCGACTGTGAAACTCATTTCCTAGTGATATTAGATCTGCCCCTTCCCTCCTAGCCTTCAGAAGGAGAATAAAAACCTGGCTCTGGGAACAGGCTTTTGAAAAATAGTGCAGGGCAATCATTTTAATATGGAATGTGTGTAATTGAGTACAGAATGGCCTTAGGCTCCGATCCCTGGATGGTGTGTTTTAACATTGGAATGTATTTTAATTATGTTTAATATGTATTAATTGTAATCTAATTTATTATTAAGTTAACATTGTATGTTTTAAGACACTGTGTAAGTACCACATGCAAGCCTCCTTGAGTCCCCCTTGGGGTAGAGAAAGGCGGGATATAAATTAGGTAAATAAATAAATGATCCCCACAGTTTTCTGCAATTGCCTCTTTTCTCCACAGGTACAGAAAAAGAAAAAAATGTGCATTTAAAGTTTCAATAGCTCTTGTCTGTCTCCAGGAAACCCTACATTGTGCAAATCTCTGTTCCTAGATTATTTAAAGCCCCCCCCTCCCCAAGTGTAGCAAAGGCATTCCTAATGTGAAAAAGAAGCAAGAGATTGGGTTTCCTCTGCATATATATATTTACTTTAAAATGCATAATTCCTTTTTCTCTACAGAACCTGGAGCCCCAACAAGATTTCTCCATCCCAAGGCCTAAAGCACGGCCCAGTCCTTATCAAGACTACTCCGGAGGGAAAGGTCTCAATTAACAACTTTACAAGGAACACAAGAAGAGCAATATGGAGTTGACTGAGGTGCTAGAAACCATAACAGATATGGCATTACTTACAAACAAAACAGGGATCTAGTTCAGCACTACAGTGTATGAAGGACAAGACTTTCATATTTCGCCAGCTTACCTTTTTATTTGTCTCTACTCACACAGCACTTTATGATTCTTTGGTCAATAACTTCTGTAAACCTTCTCAGATGTTCAAGATATAACATTTGCCCCATTCCTTATCATAACATCATTGCTAGTTGCCACCCATGGCTACAATTGTGGGGACAAGTCTGAAGTGAGGCTATTGCTGTACATATATAGCTTTCTGTCTGATTAATAATCACAATTGTATAATATTCTAAATCGTTTGTAGAGATGGCACACATAAAGCAGGCTACCAGACTTCCCCCCACCGATCATGTGGGCAACAAGAGAGATGGTGCCATTTTTCAAGGATAGACTGAAAAATGTGAAACCAGAGAGTGGCTTCCCCCCTAATGTGGCTGCAGTTGGTGGTTGTCCAAAGAATGCTTGTACCATTTCGTAGTTTTATTGAATTTATTTACCTGAACAATTTGGCCAAGTTTATTTTCTTCATAATGCGTCACAAGCAGGAAAAAGACATTCAACCCATTCGTGGTGGTTTACTCCCCAAATGACTAATCCATCTTTGACCGGACAATACTTGAACTGTCTGCCTTAACTTGCGTGTGTTTTTCCTATTTGCCTTCTGAAGCACTGGAATCAGTAAGAATATTCAATGTAAAGCACTTCATGGTTTTCTGACCATTCTAGCATATTAGAATCTAAAGTACTTTTGGCTCAGTTTTAATTTAAGAATTGTGTTCTTTCTTTCTTCATAAACTCTGGTCAACTGTCCATGAAGGATTCTGATATGTCTCCATTATATACTTGATTGATGCTAAAGTTGTAATGAAAACTACGCTTTGCAGTTCCTTACTTCTAACAGTCAGTCACTGCTTGTAGATGTTGAAGGAACAGATGATCATACTTGATGGAGTTCTCTAGGGTCAAGAAGACAATGACTCTTTGCAGAAGATACATAACTGGACCTGCTCCTGGAAAAAAAAAATCTACTCACAAATTCGGTTCCGGTCCTTATTAGTATCACTGACCACTCTGGTATTTATTTATGCATTTCCCAACATAAATGGCCAAAATAATTGAGTTGTTGTAAGTTTTTTGGGCTGTATGGCTATGTTCCAGTAGCATTCTCTCCTGACATTTTGCCTACATCTCTAGCAAGCATCCTCAGAGGTTGTGAGGTCTGTTGGAAACTAGGAAAATGGGGTTTCTATATTTGTGGAATGTCCAGGGTGGGAGAAAGAACTCTTGTCTCTTGAATACTTCTGGAACATGGCCATACAGCCTGAAAAACTTACAACAACCCAGTGATTCCGGCCATGAAAGCCTTTGACGATACAGACACCAAAATCATTGTTTATTGGAGGAAACCATGAGATGAATGGAGTGAAACTCATAATCTGTGACATGAAATCCTATTGAGGCATTGAACTGTGAGGTTTTGATTATGACATCATTAACCAAATGATGTAGTGAAACTACAAGTTTTAGTTAGAGGAAGAGAAATTTGGGGTGAGTGATGTGAGTGGATGGGAGAAATGTAGTGGAGGTCTCAGATTCTCCAGTCTGATACTTACCTGAGACTGAACTTCAGTAAAGTCAGTGGAACTTTCTTCTGATCAGATACATATGACCAGGGATTCTCAAACTAAGGCCTGAGGGCCAGATACGGCCCTCCAAGGTCATTTACCCAGCCCTTGCTCAGGGTCAACCTAAGTCTGAAATGACTTGAAAGCACACAACAGCAGCAGCAGCAGGAGCAGCAGCAGGAGCAGCAGCAGCAACAATCCTATCTCATCAGCCAAAAGCAGGGCCACACTTCCCATTGAAATACTAATAATTTTATATTTGTTAAAATTGTTCTTCATTTTAATTACTGTATTGTTTTTAAGTGGGTTTTTTTGCACCACAAATAAGATATGTGCAGTGTGCATAGGAATTCATTCATGCTTTTTTCCAAATTATAATCCAGACCTCCAACAGTTTGAGGGACTGTGACCTGGCCCTTTGTTTAAAAAGTTTGAGGACCTCTGCATATGATATTGTTTGAAATTTCCCGAACTCTCATTCAATTTCCGGATAAACTCTAGCTGGGAAAGAATACATGGCAACAAAAACTTTATCCCTTTTGCGAACTCTTCCATAACGTTTGTTCACACATTGCAGAAAAGGAAAATATGAAATTATGTTAATTGCTATTTCATTTTTTTTCATGGAAGATTGAATCTTGTACTTAAATTTCTCCCAATGAAATTTGTTGGAAACACAATTTCAATGGATGGAATGCTCTCATCCGAATGCATGAGAAAGGAATGATAAGGTTCTGTTTATGTGCTTGTAACTATATTATACTATTTATTTGTTTATTTCACATATTACACTAAGCACAATGGTTATTATCATTTAATAAATAATTATATATAATTTGTAATCTTTTTTGCTTTATTCCTTTTTATTAATATACTCAGCAATTCCTCTCTGTCTCTGTGCAGGGATGAGAATAATGAAATTTCACTGTTGTATTCTTCATACTTAAGGGCACAACCACTCATAGCTAAGACACTGCCAGATATTCAGAACCTTTTAGATGTTCCTTCAGACCTCTTTGTTTCAATGTCACTCAATATCTGTCACATAGAAATATCATTGTAACACCTCCATCATGTCTTAAATGCTTTTAATGTGTTTTTGGCATGTGTGTATGCACATGTGATTTTTTAGACAGTCTTTGATGATGGAATGATTAGTGTACTGAAGGATGAGAAATGTTAATAAAGAGGCTCTGCATTAAATATAAACAAAGAGACACCGAAACTAGCCAAGATATGCAAACCACAAAGTGAGGAAGTGGAGTAGATGAGGAAAATAGTAAGTTGTTTTGGAGAGAATATTCCAGCAATGAAGACAAGGCAAAATAAGGAAATGTGCCTCTTTACAGCGATATTGAATAACCTATATAAATAAAAATGTAAATGTTCATTTGTTCAAAATCTTAAATCTCCCAAAATACTTCACTGATTGCTTTGAAATTTTGACACAAAGTTGCAATCGAATATGCACATGTTTTTATGTTTTCTATATGTACTATTATATAAATGTCACACCTGTGACAGGTAAAAAGATGTTTTTTAAAAAACAGCACCATCTGCTGGATGTCAAAGCAAGACACGCTATACCGCATATTTTACGATTCTATTTTAATGTTAAACCCTAAAACCTTCTCTGCCAAAGAGTTCTGGTGCCTCACCAAACTGCAGTTCCTAGGAGCTGTAGCCCAAAGCTCAAACCAAAAGATGCTCATTCTGCAAAGGCTTTCAGAAACAGCATTCAGATAACAAACTCATTCCAATAAGAGATCAGCACATGCACTGCCAGGAATGATTTATGTGAAGATTATCTCAAATTGGAGGAGTAAATATGTAGTACTGTTTTCACTCATGGGCGAATTCTTGACTTCCCATTTGTTTTACCTTCTTTTTTAGGTATTTGAAATGACAAAAAATTGGAAAGATAGATGACAGCAAACAAAAGCTGTGGCACTGCCCCATATATAATTAATTTTTCACATGAGTGCTTTCATTTAACAGTGTAGATGCCCCCATGGTTTGCCAACTAAACTGGAAGCATGACGGCCTAATCTGTTTCCACAGTCTACTATAAGTGTTCCAATGGCAATGATACAGTGCTATTTTTGCCCATTAAAAACTCTTCAGGACTAAGCCGTGGATGTTTTCCTCAGGCATTTTGCTGCCTATTTTCTTCCTCATCTTTCTTTGTTTTGGAGGCCACTCTCTAGGTATTCCCCATGCCATTACCCTATGAGTGACCATTCTTTTCCTTTCATTCCCTTCTCTTTGCAAGCCTCTACTTGTCTTTAACGTGCCTTCCTCTGTACCCGAAACAGTGTTCTGAAGTCAGCCTACTTCTCCTCCACCCTGAAAGTCAACACATTGCTATGCAATGATCAAAAGTTTTGAAGGAAACTGGTGTTTGTTTTCCTTTTTAACCATGATGATTGCACACAGTAATGCATTATGTAATGAAGAATACACCCTTCCCATATTAAAGCACATGAGCATAACCGGTACATAGTGGTGTTGCTGTTTTGAAAATCATTTTGGCCCAACTCAAAATATCCAGCATTGGCTGAATAATGGTAAGGAACAATGTCAATCACCAAAAGTTTATATCTCAAGAGGTCCCAACTATTTTAGATTGACTTCTCAAACAGTTTGGATTTAATCCAGGGTCTCTCTGAAAGGATTTCTTCACACCACTCTTCTGAAACTCTCAGGAGCGAAAAAAAAAAGCTCTTGTTCATAACTCTCTCCAGAAAAATTATATATAGAACATTGTTGCATAATGGCACAAAATGTATAGTGAGAAGATATGTGTGATTTCTTTCATATATAAATGTGGGTTTTTGAAGGCCAACCCAGTAGTTCACTTATGTTCTTTCATATGGTCCTACTGTACCTATTTGGTAGAGTCAATACTGATTTATTCTTATTTTCTCTTTTTTCCAGCTGTTTTAAACATGATCACACTCTCTCCTTTGCCTACTTCCCCTCTTTGATCTTGATTTTCTTCCATTGAGCAAACTGAATTCAGAGGGCAAAAACCTTTGAAATTTATTAACACAGCAGGGTAAGAGAAGAGGACAGAGACAGATTATTCCATGTATATTCCATATATCCCATGTATTTCCAAGTTAAAGCAAACATCTGCAGTGTTTTCTAGTTTCCATGTTTTTCCTCATTAATAACTTTGATATTTTTATCCTACTCTGATTCAACTTGGCAGGGGCCAAATGAGCTAAAGGTCCAGTTTGAACTTGGAAACAAGATCAGCCCCATTTAGCTCTTGGATGAGAGATTACTAACACATACCAGGCACTGTACGCTATATTTCAGATGATGGGAGTGACAAAACCACTTTTGAATATTCCTTGCCTAAGCTCTATTTGTTTATTTGTATCAAAAGCATTGCATACATAAGTATAAAACTGATAAAATAGAGGGAGCACAAGTGGCTAAATAATTTTAGACCAAAAATGGGCAACAGTGAACACATTGTCTGTAGCTGTAAACAATTTTTCCTCTATGCATGAGGCAGGACATTGCGGACAAGCATACAGATGCGGAGTTGTCTGTTCTGCTCCACAGTCGCACAAGGTGAAAGATTCTTCTAGGTAGTGCCATTCTGCCAGGTTGTCTTTTGATCTGCCCACTCCACTTCTGAGTCTGTTCAGGGACTTCCAAGTTGCCCATCCTTGGTTTGCCCCTGGAGAAAGACCCTCATGGTGAGCTTATCCATTTGAGGTTTCCTGGTTTAGTTGCCCAGAGGGATACTCTTGCTTTTGCTAGGGAAACATTAAGAAGAGTGGTGGTTGGAAGGACATCTCCTGCTGCTCCACTTCCTTTTCCGGCTCCTGAATCTCAATTATTTCCATGGACCTGCTTGTAACTAAGAACGACTTCTGTAATGATGCATCCAGTTGTACAAAAGCCGTGGCAGTTTTTAGGGTTGCCAGAGTAAATACAGGGGAGAGCTGGTTGGGTAGAATAGGAATATCAGCACATGTTACTGTACTTGTAATCTGCTTGCATGACAAGCAAAACTGGCTGAAAATTCCTCATCTGCACAACCATTAAATAAACAGGAGCTGTTGTCAGCCTCTCAACTCTAGTTGGCATGCCTTTATGCACAGTTGGGATGTTGCGTACAAAAGGCACTGACCATGGCTAGCATTTTTTTCTAGGAAGGAATTCTTAGGGTAACTAAGGAAGGATTCAGGAAAGTGAATTAAAGTGGCAACAACAGTGGCAGGAGGAGGAAGAGAGAGGTTGTGGCATGTCCTCTTTTTGCCTCAGGCGGCAGAAAGTTTTGGGTTGTCATTGTCCATGGGAAAACTAAATTCTTAGATGGGGCTTCAGAAAAAACTGTGGGGAGTGGAAAGTCATGATTTCTTCCTGATTAACACAATTTCTTCCATCAGCCCTTCAACATCACTATGTATTCAGTATCTATGAATTCTTGATGTCAGACATGTGTATGTATAATAAGAATTTAACTTCAGAAGCTTATTTTATTTCCTTCCATGAATCAACACTTAGTGTCAAAAGGATAGATTTACAGATGAGTTTATACAGGCTACATGAAAGCCAAGTATTGTGGAAAATTAATTATAAACACCTTGAACGAAACGATTGTTATCTCTTTTTTGATGAGAAAGGAAGATACCAATACTGCGCAATCACTCCGTGAATAGGATTACCCTGGAGGGAACTTGAAGGAAAGCACTCCATTTCCTTGTCCATATATTAGAATGTATGTGTTGATATTACTTAACTTTAATGACATTTTAAAGATATTAAATAAGTTAAGTCAAAGGAGTTTAGTGTACAGTAAATCCTCCAGATCTACAATATCCAGATCTGCAATTTCCCGATTGTGGATCATCACATCCTATACATAAAATGAAGGTTGCGTGAGCACAGACACACTGAAGCATCTTTGTACATGTTGCCACCATTTAATAATATGGAATGCAATCATCTGCTTTTTGGGGCATCCGCTGGTTGTGTTTGTGTCCTGGAACTGAACCCCCATAGAGCCCATGCAATTCCCGGGGAAAAATATAGATTACAGCATTTTCATTTGAAATTTTGATTTCTCCTACTCCCTTTATTGCTTCCCTTGACACATTCACTGCAATTTTAAACTCCATAGTGAATGGCAGTAGTGGGGAGTGCAATGGATAGCAAAGAACGGAAGAGATGCAGGGAGGAGGAATGGATGAGAGGCAGACAAAGTTCATGGTTCATTGCAGAGAAGGTTGATGGTTCATGGTACAGCATGCCCATGTCAGAAGGAAACTGGTGAGTGCAAGACTGAAAGATAGGGAGTGGACTGAGATATGATGATAGGTGAGCAGAGAGAGAACAAGAGAAAAGATGGGACAGCAAAGAGAATATGAATAGCAGCATAATTGCCTTCCAGAGAAAGAACATAGCCTTAGTAGTATGAATACAGGTTACTCTAGGTCTGTAACTATAGTACTGAATACCAGCCATTGTTTTTAAGAAACAACAACCAAAAAGAACAGCTTTCTTCAGTATTTAGTATTAGTTATGGACTTGTAACTAATATTATGAATTAGTAACTTATCTACATTCAGTAAGACTATGTAGTCTTGTTGTTGTGTGCCTTCAACTAGTTATGGTGGCCCTAAAATGAACCTGTCATGGTTTTTTTGGAAAGTGTGTGACTCGCCTAAATCACCCAGTGGGTTTTCATGGCTGAGTGGGAAATCAAATCCTGGTCTTCAGAGTCATAATCCAGTGCTTATACCATGCCTGCTCTCTATTAATCTACGTAAACACCCACCCAATCCATTTTAAGAGCCAGCTACTGGATTGGGTGGAGGAAGTCCATTCAACTGGTGATTGGGGTGCAAGTAGCATGATGTTTCCACTGCCTTCCTGCCACTGAGTGAGGTTACAATCATCACAAGCCTTTATTATAGTATCACTCACTGATGGAAGGTGGGAGAAATGCCATCCTCTTTGCTACCTGAATTCCTTTAGTTGAATGAATGTCCTTCATCCAATCTGGCAGATGGGTTTTAAGATGGACAACAGGGATGTCTAGGCAAGCTACAGACAGCTCTGTCTAGACCAGTGGTTCTCAACTTGTGTGTCCCCAGATGTTTTGGCCTTCAATTCCCAGAAATCCTAACAGCTGGTAAACTGGCTGGGATTTCTGGGAGTTGTAGGCCAAAACACCTGGGGACCCACAGGTTGAGAACCATTGGTCTAGACCAGGGGTCCTCAAACTAAGGCCCGGGGGCCGGATACGGCCCTCCAAGGTCATTTACCCGGCCCTCACTCAGGGTCAACCTAAGTCTGAAATGACTTGAAAGAACAACAACAGTCCTATCTCATCAGCTAAAAGCAGTCCCACACTTCCCATTGAAATACTAATAAGTTTATATTTGTTAAAATTACTCTTCATTTTAATTATTGTATTGTTTTTAAGTGGATTTTTTTGCACTACAAATAAGATATGTGCAGTATGTATAGGAGTTCATGTATTTTTTTCAAATTATAATCCGGCCCTCCAAAAGTTTGAGGGACTGTGACCTGGCCCTCTGTTTAAAAAGTTTGAGGACCCCTGGTCTAGACCAACCTCTCTTGAAATGTCATGTCCTCCAGTTGTTAGCTGACAGACACCCCAAATGAAGCAAAATACTGTGATAAGAGTTGGCTTTGATCCCAAGTTCAGGAACATTTGCACAGCATAACTAGCGGCCGATTCAAAAGCAGGGCCTTGGGTGGTGCTTTCTAGCAGGTGACTCAGCCAGCAGGTGCTCCAGGTACTGAAAGGGAAGGATAAGCTCTGGTATGCAATTACAGAAGCCTTCTGGGTGTCTTTTCATTCTTTATATAGAAGTTGTTCTGCCACAAATTTTAAAAGCTTGTTGGTTTTGTTTTGAGGAAAACATGGTTAGATGGAGTGGATCATTGTTCCCTATTGTTCCCACCCTTCATACAGCCCTGGGTTGCAGGTTTTGTCAGTTCCCATTCAGCACTACCCAGACAGGATTGGGCAATTGCAACCTTTGTGGAGTCTTTACAGTGCAATCCCTTTAATGCTTCTTTGTAGGGTGTGCTGGCTAGGGCTTATCTGGATTGTAGACTGCAAATGTCTGGATGCCCACAGCTGCCTTGCCTGGAGTTGAAAGGGTCTCATGGAGCTGGACTGGGGAAGATTTCTGCTTCAAAAACTAGGAAGTTGTGTATTTATTATAACCAAAGGTCACAAAATGAAAATATAAGGCTCACCTTTAGAGCATGGGTCATCCTCTAACATTCAAAAGGAGAGAGGGGACATTAGATATTAGGCTCTTAAAGTTTTTGATAAAACAGTTTCCACGGTAAACAGAGCTACCATGTAAGTTTATATTTAGCTTTCCTTCCTCTGAGCTCCAAGCTGAATACATAACTGTCTTCCAATACTCTTCAGTCCCAGAACAATTCTATTAGGTAAATCAGCTGAGGGCCCTTCCACACAGCCATATAAACCAGAATATCAAGGCAGGAAATCCCACAATATCTGCTTTGAACTGGAATGTATGGCAGTGTGGACAGTTCAAAGCAGATATTGTGGGATTTTCTGCCTTGGTATTCTGGGTTATAAGGCTGTGTGGAACAGCTTCATTTCAAGCAGTGCCAGGTCAGACTTGGCCACGGTGGTCCATGCTCTCATTACATCCAAGATAGACTACTGCAACACATTCTATGTGGGGTTGCCTTTGAAGAGTGTTTGGAAGCTTGAAATAGTTGAACGAGAGTCAGTGAGGCTAATAACTGGGGCAACACACAGGGAGCACCCAACTCCCATGTTACATCAGTTCCATGGGCTGTTTGCTACTGGACACAATTCAAAGTGCTGGCTTTGGCCTATAAAGCTCTAAACAGCCCCAGTCCAGTTTACCTGACTGAACCACTGTGAAGACTAAGAACCATCGTGAAGACTAAGATCTTCTGGGGAGGCCCTGCTCTCTGTCCCACCACCATCACAGGGCCTTCTCAGTGATTGCCTCCCGGCTATGGAACTCCCTTCCTGGTGAGATTAGATCAGTCCCCTCCCTCCTGTCCTTCAGAAAGATGGTAAAAACCAAGCCTTTGGGACCAAGCCTTTGGGGCAGTGCAATAAGACTATAATAGAAAACCCACTCCACCGACCAGAGCCAGCATCGTGTTTTGAGATGATTTTAAACAACTGATTTTAAAGTAGATGTAACTGATTTTAGTGTTTGTGTATGTTTATAGTTATTTTATGTTCCAGCATGGAATGCATGCCATATATATGTTGTGCTCCGCCCTGAGTCCCCTTCAGGGTGAGAAGGGTGGAATATAATTGTTCCAAATAAATAAATCAAGATTCAAGACTGGCTCAATCTTTCAGCCAAACAAACATTTCCCCCAGCTCTTCTATGGCCCTCATTCATTTGATCCTACCTGCTTTTAGTGTCCCACCAAAACCTATCTGGAAATTCCACATAGTGATCTTCCACAGCATTTTCATGTGGTCATTTTCTTTTTCAACAGAGATCTGTGTGGTGAGATGTGATGGTAGGAAAAAAAAGGTCCAGTTTATAGAGGGGGTTTTTTTTAAAGCAGCAGGACTCTTCTGGCATCTTTAATGCTAACAGATTTATTTAACATGACCTTTTGTGGATTATAATCCACTCTGCAAGATTTCCGAGCAATCTCCTTGGGTGGTACTTAGCAACACCTTTCACCCTGTGGGATCTCATTCAGGTGAAAGATTCAAATGCGTACAAGGAAAGAGGGGAAAGAGTGCCGCAAAATGCTTTTACCTGGGTCAAAAAGCACACTGAACAACTTTCTGATAATTGAGTATAACTAGAAATGAATACAAATGTAGTTATAAATATTAATGTAAGAATTAAGCTGGTATCTATGGATGGCAAGAGTGAAGATAAAGAAAAGGGCAATATGACTCCACTTTTTGCTCCTCTAATGGAAGCAATTTCATTAAAGGTATTTTCAGCTTGGATAGGAGTGGATGGGTATAATGCCCTCTTCCCTGGATCATGACTGGAGGAAAGGGTTAAAGTCTCCCCCATCTTCTTTCCCAAGTCACCAAGCATTCAATTAACAGTTGCCAATCTGATTCCTAATAATGCATTTCATGTCACTTATAGTTTGACCCTCAATTGCTGCTAATGTCTCAAATTTCTAGCATGGGCAGAGGAATGAGACTGGTAGTGTAGCATTAGCCAGCAATCTGCACTTAAATAGATAATCACTGTTGAATTTCCAACATGGTTTTGCGTTAGACATTGGAAAGAATTAGTAGCAAAGCAATGGAAAGATGCACCTGTGCTTGGAAGAGAAACAATGAAATAACATTTGAGCAACACAGAGCATAATTTGATGCCACACACACACATGGAACGCAGTTTCCTTGAAGAGAAACACCATAGTTCTAAACATGACGAATTTACAAGAAGATCCCAGGAAATGCCATGGATGTTGCAGGAAAGAAGTCTACTTTGTTATAGGAATTACTTGCGTAAACCCAAACTTACGTTTGTAGACACCTGCTAGAACAGTGGACTTCCAACTACACTCCTTCCTGCTTCAGGAAAAACAGCCCCCAAACCCTAATGTACATTGCTATAAACAAAGTATTTTTTTATTTATTTAGTATATTTATACCTCAGTCTTCTCACCCCGGCCCGAAGGGGACTCAGAGCGGCCTTACGAATAGGCAACAATTTGATGCCGCATAACATAAGATAAAGGTACATGCATAACAATAAAATAACATATACATTACAACCAAAATATCAACATTAAAACTAATCATTAAAACCACACAGTCCAAAATCATAATTCGAGGCTATTCCAGTCGTCATTGCAGTATTATGAAATCACATATTGCACTGAAAATTATTGTCCAAAAGCTTGGTCCCAAAACCAGGTTTTTAATTTCTTTCTGAAGGTCAGGAGGGAAGGATCTAATTTCTCTTGGGAGAGATTTTCACAGGTGAGGGGACACCACTAAGAAGGCCTTGTCTCTTGTCCCCACCAACCGTGCCTGCGAAGGGGGTGGAACCGAGAGCAGGGCCTCCCCAGAAGATCTTAACCTCCAAGGTGGATCATAGAGTGAGATATATTTGGACAGGTAAGCTGGGCCAGAACTGTTTAGGGCTTTATGAGCTAAAGTCAGCACTTTTAATTGTGCTCAGTAGCAGACTGACAGCCAGTGGAGCTGGCGTAACAGGGGGGTTGTGTGCTCCCTGTACGCTGCCCCGGTGAGGACTCTGGCTGCTGCCCATTGGACCACTTGAAGCTTCTGAACAGTCTTCAAAGGCAATTCCATGTAGAGTGCATTGCAGCAGTCTATTTGGGATTTAACAAAAGCATGGACCACCGTGGCCAAGCCTGGACCACCATGGCCAAGTAATAAAATCTCCTGTATTTTGTGCCTAACTCAGGGTTTAGAAAAGTTACTTTTTAAGAGAACCATTCACAGAATGTGGAGTGGAGGATTAGGAGTTGTGATAAAAATATATATCCAAAAATGACATTTCCAAACTTTGAAGCAATTGCAATGTACTGTTTTGTATTTTTGTGACTTAGGGTGCTAGAGGCATGGATTTTTTGAAGATCTGATTCCCAGGAATTTTGTTTTTGTTTCACTCCACTTCTGTTCTGTCCTTTCTGGGTTAGCAGGTCTTTCTTCAGCAACAAAAAAGACCATGAGAATATGATGAAGGCTATTCTTGTCTTGAACAGCTCATCCTACCTCAAGAAACTATCAAAGCTGCTTTTGAGGTGCCATAGACTCCATGTTCATAAAGAATCAAGAACACACTGTTGTTCCCAAAACGAATAAGCCATTTATCCCTTTGCGTTGTGAACATTAAATGGTGCAGCATTGTTGATATCACAGGGAATTGGCTTCTCAGCCGGATACTGAATGCGTTAAGCCGAAAGTTCACCTCGAGTATTAATTTCATCATTAACTGCCTTCTGCACCCAAAAAGGCAACGACCGTACTGCAATGCTTTCCCCTTCATAATACTGCTAATGAGAACTTGCTCATAAAGAATTGTCATTGTCTTCATGCATGTTTTTACTGCCTTGATAAGTGTTTATATTTGGAAACAGGTGGTTTGTAATAAACCTGCCAGCTCCTGCTAATTGAATAGGTGATATCTGAATAAATACTGATTGCCGAGTGGTGCAAGCAGATGGGAGGAAAACCAAGGTTGGGGCTTCTTGAGTCACAGCACTTTCTCAATTGGCCACTTGATGGCAAGCTTGCACCAAAAAGCTTCATTGGGTCCCCCCCCCCCACCCCACACACACAGAATGCTCTTAAACTGGATCTGACTAGTATAAAAGTCAAATGTGTGGCGCCCTATGCATTGGTGCACAATTGTCTTTGATTCGTATCTCTGCCAGCCTCTCCTGCCATGGCATAACCTTGCTGCTCATATATGGGCTGAATTGTTGGACTGTTCCTCCAGATCTGTTTTGCAATCTGCTCGAATCATGGGAGAACATGCTAATTAGTTTGCAGCAAGGCCAAACAGCATGGGAGTAAAAAAATGAATGAAGATCTGCATTTTGTTGGTTTTCCTTTTATGCAGGCCAGCAGTTTGAATCATATTATGAAGCTATAGAGAAAATGTCCAGATTCTCCACCCCTTTCATTTCTAAATAGATTGACATCCCACTCTCCGTTAATAAAAAGCAAATGCAAATTTCAGCTTGGCATACCACAACAGGCTACTCATCTGAAACTGGGTGATGATTCAAGTAAGCCAGCCTAGCTGTAGGCTAGAAACGAACTGGACTGCCTCAGTTCTGTCCACCCCAGGGCCTTTAAGGAAGCATCTACACCAGGCATGGGCAAACGTTGGCTCTCCAGGTGTTTTGGACTTCAACTCCCAGAATTCCTAACAGCCTCAGGCCCTTTCCCTTTCCCCCTCAGCCGCTTAAGCAGCTGGGCCACTCTACCATTTCAGACTACACAGAGAAGACATTGAAATCCACCATCATGTGGACAATTTCAACAGAAAGGAAGAAACCATGAAAATGAACAAAATCTGGCGACCAGTATTTTAAAAAACCCTCTACAATCATAACAATAAATAAAGGAAACATTCAAAAGCAGGGGAACTCCAGACAAGAAACAATCAGGGACAGCTAATCACTTTTCAACAAATGATTCCCTCAGGCAGTAGAAGCCACACCTTGAAAACTGCTATGCCATTAAATGCTATTCAAGGTGGCCAATTGAAACATTCACACCTTGCTCCAACAGACAAGAGTTTTTTCTCCCACATTTCACAGATATATAAACCCAATTTTCCTAGTTTCCAGCAAACCTCACAACCTCTGAGGATGCCTGCCATAGATGTAGGTGAAATGGAGAGAATGCTTCTGGAACATGGCCATACAGCCTGGAAAACACACAGCAACCCAATGCTGTTTGACATCATTTTAATAGCCATGGCTCAATGCAATGGGATTGTAGGAGTTGTCGTTTTGCAAGGTCTTTAGCTTTTTCTGCCAAAGGGTTCTGGTACCTCATATAACTACAACACCCATAGAATTGAACTCCCAGAATTAAGCCATGGCAGTTAAAGTGGTGTCCAACTGCATCAGTTATAGAGTGTAGATGCAACCTAAGCCAATGTGTCTGAAAAGCTATTTAGCAAATTTAAGGAAGCATTTGCAATGCCGTGTGAGAATAGCTCGACAATCAAGATGCCATAAGCATGAGCTCAATTTCTCATCAGAACTATGGAAGGTTCAATCCAACATTAGTCCCACCTGGAGCAGACCCTCTGAACTGAAAGGGAGAATGACAGCTCATTTATGAGTCTCATGGATTCTAGTGGGCCAACTCTAAGTAAAAGCTGCATTGTATTTAATCCAGAATAAATGCTAAATCACTATTTGATGCTTGAGTTACTATAATTAAATTGAAAACAAGTATATAGCAACTATGTTTTACATAAATATCTTCCACCATGGACACATTAAAATATTTAGTAGATTGAGATCCGTTTTGAATGCATGGCATATGTGAAACCTGGAAGCCCAATTCCATTTTCAGTTCCATTATTCCTAAGCACCAACTATGCATGGCAATTTAGACTTTTACAGTATTGGTTGGTTCTGTTTGCTCAGCCAGCCAAAGCATCTAGAAGTGTTATGCATAAATATTCTTTTCCAGTCAGTACACTACAATATAGTGATATCATAGAATCATAAAGTTGGAAGAGACCTCGTGGGCCATCCAGTCCAACCCCCTGCCAAGAAGCAGAAAAATTGCTTTCAAAGCACCCCTCACAGATGGCCATCCAGCCTCTGTTTAAAAGCCTCTAAAGAAGGAGCTTCCACCACACTCTGGGGCAGAGAGTTCCACTGCTGAACAGTTCTCACACTCAGGAAGTTCTTCCTCATGTTCAGGTGGAATCTCCTTTCCTGTAGTTTGAAGCCATTGCTCTGTGTCCTGGACTCCAGGGCAGCAGAAAACAAGCCTGCTCCCTCCTCCCTATGACTTCCCGCCACATATTTATACATGGCCCTCATCATGTCTCCTCTCAGCCTTCTCTTCTTCAGGCTAAACATGCCCAGCTCTTTAAGCCCTCCTCATAGGGCTTGTTCTCCAGACCTTTGATCATTTTAGTCACCCTCCTCTGGACACATTCCAGCTTGTCAACATCTCCCTTCAACTGTGGTGCCCAGAACTGGACACAGTATTCCAGGTGTGGTCTGACCAAGGCAGAATAGAGGGGTAGCATGACTTCCCTGGATCTAGACACTATACTCCTATTTATGCAGGCCAAAAATCCATTGTAGTCAAAATCATGGGCATTGTAAAACACAATAAATTATCTTGTTCTCACAGACTTGATCCCAATGAGAATAAACCAGTTGGTCTAGTGGAAAGGTCAACATGTCTATACAGTGAGCCTCCAGTATCTGTTGAGGTCTTGTTCCAGACTCTTTGTGGATACCAAAATCCAAATACCATTGTGTACAATGGCATGGTAAAATCATGTCCATTATACAAAAGGACAAAATCAAGTTTTGCTTCTGCTATTTTAAAACATATTTTAAAGCTGTGGATGACTGAATCTGTGGATACAGAATCAGTAGATACAGAGGGCCAATGGTAGTTTAAGTGCAGAGAGTGTGAAATGCACTATTATGAGTGAGAAGATATTTAAAAAATATTGAATATGAATTTATGTAACTATGATACATAATCAGATTTGTCAAAGCCATAGCAAATCCCAGAATAGCCATCAAAGTTTTTGGTTCAGAACTTGGTAATGATAGAACAAAGACAAATTATATTTTTGTCACTTCCGAAAATACTTACAGCTTACATGGAGAAAAAATATGTGATTAAGCAAGCATAGAAAACATGATTACAAATCACATATTTATTGCAGCTCCAGGAAATGAAAATGTTGAAATAGAACAGTCAGGATTCACACGCCTTTCCTTTCCTTCGTCTTAAAGAAGCATGTCTCCAGTAAGCCTCCTAGTCTTCCATTGGCCTGTTTTTCAATGGTGTTTAGCAACGTGATTGTTTTTGGCTTTGTTTTAAAATAATACTTTTGTTCACTTGAGACCACCCACCAGCGACTTCTCTGAGATTAAGGCAGTCTTGTTAACATTCTCATGAAGCAAATAAAGAAAAGCAAATGACTTTGACATGTGCCACACTGCAAAATATTTCATTGCCACAGATCTAGGACAAATCTGCTGTGACAGAGTCCCAAATGAATTATGCAGATTCACAGCAATAAAAACGGATATGCTTCTGCCTGGCAGTTGCATGTGTTGTTTATGGCATAGATTACTTTTGAAGACTTAAGACTGCTTTTTTAAAAGATTCACTGGTAAGATTGAAGACTGAATTAGCCTATTAGAAGAGGTTGTGGTGGCTTCCATGACAGTTGTATTTGTTTATAATACTAATGATGTTTAATGCTCTTTTAATATTTGTATATTTATATGTTTCAAATTGTATGTTGATTTTTAAAAATATTAAGATGCTTTGAGTCTCCTGCAGGGATAAGGCAGGGCATAATAATAATAATAATAATAATAATAATAATAATAATAATAAACATTGACAAAATCATGATCTGTCAACTGCAAAAGGCCACCTTACTTGGATCTGCACGCATCATTCAAAAATACATCACACAGTCTTAGACACTTGGGAAGTATTCAACTTGTGATTTTGTGATACAAAATCCAGTATATAGATCTCATTTGCTGTGACATACTGTGTTTTTGTGTCAGTAAAATAATAATAATAATAATAATAATAATAATAATAATAATAATGGAAAAGCTGACGTGATACGAGGATTTAAAGATAGAACTGCAAAGACTCTGGCACAAGCCAGTAAAGGTGGTCCCAGTGGTGATTGGCACACTAGGTGCAGTGCCTAAAGAACTTGGCTTGCCCTTAAAAACATTTAACACTGACAAAATTACCATCTGTCAGCTGCAAAAGGCCACTCTACTCGGATCTGCACACATTATTTGCCAATATATCACATAGTCCTAGACTCTTGGGAAGTGTCCGACATATGATCAAATACAGAAGCCAGTATAGTGATCTTGTTTACTGTGTACTAATCTTGCTATTTATCTAATAATAATAATAATAATAATAATAATAATAATAATAATAATAAATAAAAAAGGTGTTGAAACTCTGAAGGTGTTATCTAAGGTGTTGACCCCTTTCTCTTTCCCCCAAAAAACGTCAACCCCTTCCAAAACTCTTTTAAAAGCTAAAACCTGGAATTCCTGCTGACATAGAAACCACCAGCTACTGCCAATTTCAGCCAACCTCTGGAAGCCAATATCTCTGTTGGTGAAGTCACACTTTTTAAAAATGTGGGAAAGGACCTATCCCAGAATGCTATTCAAAGGGCTGAACCCTGTTGTGAAACTAGTTTTCCATCATGGCTAGCTTCTTTCACATTCAATTTAAAACCCAGAATATATTCCATGTCTCACTGACATGGAAGGCACAAGCTTGACTCTCTGGACAGCTCCTCCAGTCCTGATGCTGGTCCTGGGAGCTTGCTGTATTGGTTGATTGAGTTGAAGAACGGTCCATCAATTTAATTTGTCACAATACACAATATGATACTAGTCTGGAGATTTGCAAGAAATTAAAATGGTGGTTCTGTGACTTTGACCCCAATATCCATTGCTGTCTGCTGTCTGATCTTTGAGAAAGCTTATAGACATTGACTATACAATTCAGTATATCTGTCCGTCAGATTTTCTCTTGTGTTTAAATTTTGCAAATGTTGCTCAGTTCTGATTCAAAATCCTAAATTGAATCAAGAGAGAACTGACAAAAAACACTTTCTGGGCAGAAGATGTGGATCCTGCCAGTAAAACCGCCTATTTTCCTTAGATGAAAATGTTAATAGCATTGTTGTCATAACTGTCTGAGATGTTGTTGTTGTTGTTGTTGTTGTTTGTATCTCACTTTTTCTCTCTTAAAAGATATGCTTTCATACTTTTCCCCTTTCAACAATATCAGGAATTTTTGGCAGTGCCATTACACGGCTTTTACAAAACAACTATAATGATATTCACACCTAAAAAGTCTCCAAGTTATAATATTTTTAAAAACACCCCTACAGTATGTAGAATATTGCTTCACTATATGGCAAGGAAAGGAGGAGAAATGAATCTGAGCCCCAGTGCTGAAAGCTTTCCTAGTTTTACTCCATCTTCCTTTGGAGAGGACAGGTCATGGTTTATCAGAAAAGAAAAATGGGTTCCCCTGACACTGTGGAGACCAAAATCCACTGATTGTGGCAATATGAAAACAATCAAATTAACTAAATGTATATATTACACATACACATATAAAAAAACCCAGGACTGCCACATTCACATTAAGAAGAAACACTGATCTTCTCTTGAAATATAAAACACAGTCTTGGTGTGAGTAAATGTCCTGTTCTTTATTCCATATGAGTAGACTCCAGTAGTCACATGAATTGACTCCAACCTACGACCGGTTTCGACTTGCAAGAGCCTTCGTCAGGTGGTTGGGTTCAAATTATCACAAAAAGCTCAACTTTTAAGGTGAGCACTTCACCTAGTGTCTTCTGGAGGGGTGGATCAGCTAGTTTTTGTTGAGCAATATACTCTGCAAGAAGTTTTATTCTGTGGCGAGTATCCCTATCTATTGATCTACTCACATTTGAATGTTTTCTAATTGCTAGGTTGGCAGAAGCTGGGGCTAACAGCAGGAGCTTACCCTGCCCCTTGGATTTGAACCACTGACCTTTCAGTCTGCAAGTTCAGCAGCTTAGCGGTTTAACTCCCTGCGCCACCGGGGGCTTGAGACTATTGCTAACAGAGGGTATTTTTGTTCAAAATTTTTCCTAGAAAACTTGATTTTATTAGATTACAGGCATACCATCACTAGGTGACAACCCTCTCAGGTCTAGGTCCTGAAATCTCAAGGCTAGGGATGCCTCTGACAAGACAACCAGGAGAGAGGGCATAAGGCATGCCAGATGCACAGGACTCTTTGTTTTAACGATCTCTACCTCTCCATCTGTACCAGTGCAGTTCTTAACATAGATTTTTTTCCACTTTGTTTTGGCAACGTGCCTCAGCCCTCTTTTCACTTATTAATCATCAAAGATACAACAGACATGGAAAATGAGGCAGCTTTTGGAAAGGCAAGGCAGTGACATCAATGACGCAGCCAAGTTATGCAATCAAATGTTCTCCTTGCTTAAGCAGACATGGATGAACAGTCAACAACCTCTTCTTTAACTGGCTTGTTAAGGATGATAAATCTGTCTTTTGGATACATGAGGGCTAGTCCTTGGTGCATTACAATCCTTCAGTGCTCAGTGGCCTTCTGTGGGGGAAAAATAACTGATTTATTATGCCAGTATTATCACAGTCTCTGAGCCTCAAAGGAAGTCAATAAAAGCCCTTCTGTGAACAAGTCTTGACAACAAGGCTCCATGACAGGTTGAAAGCACATCAGCAGAACAACAATTGTGTTACTTCAATCCATGAGTTTATCTGTGTTAAGTGCTGTACGAGCTAATATAAATATACTATCTTTGTGCGTATACGACATATGTGCCTTCAAGTTGCCCATCAACTTAATGTGATTCCATGAATTTCACAGGGGATTCTTAGAAAAGGAATACTTGGGAATAGTTTTGATAGTATCTTCCTCTGAAATATAGCCTACAGCACCTGGGTTGCATTGCCAATCTTGCTTAGCTTCCATGATCAGATAGGATCTGGTGCCTTTAGGACATTTTGACTGTTACCCGACTAGAAATCTCAATGTGCTAGGCAGAGGCTGAGAAAAATGAATGGCTGTGCAGGTGTAACCCATCCCCCCCCCCCCCCCAATTTGATTTGGTATTCACAGAGAAACATAGACTTTGCTGATCTGTCATTGTTTACATTTCACTACCCACCCAGTGTGTGTCGCTATGTAGATCCATGTACTTTGTGAAAGTGGTACAATATTTTGCACAAATTGTTTAGAATGTACTTCATACATCTTTTTGGCTACCATCCCAAGTATGGAGTGCCTGGTTCTTGTGCCTACCTTAGCTGCAAGTGGTGTTTGGAAGTGTCCAGTTTTTCATTATTGCCTTTCTGGTGACCCCCACCCTAGTCATCTTTCTAAGCTTCAGTTAAAGCTCAGGAGAAGTTAGCATGAAGTAACACAATTGTTGTTCTGCTGATGTGCTTTCAACCTGTCATGGAGCCTTGTTGTCAAGACTTGTTCACAGAAGGGCTTTTATTGACTTCCTTTGAGGCTCAGAGACTGTGATTTGTCCAAGATCAACCCATGGAGTTTCCATACCTGGTCTTCTGCAGTCCTTGCCCAAGGATCAAGCCACACTGATTCCCAACTTCTCCAATGCATCTTAAAACCAGGAAATGCAATGAACTGGAGAAGCTATGGAGAGAAATGCAGAATCAGTTGGAAGAGGACCCTTCCATACAGCCCTATATATCCCAGAATATCAAGGCAGAAAATACCACAATATCTGCTTTGAACTGGGTTATCTGAGTCAACATCAGATAATGCGGGATTTTCTGCCCCGATATTCTGGAATATAGGGCTCTGTGGAAGGGCCCAGAGACAACAAAAGCCATCCAGTTCAACCCCCTAGCCACTTAGTAGAGGTACTAAAAATCCCATTTCCTGGATTGCAAAGAGACATAATGGGATATCATCAAGAGTGTACAGGGTACATTGTACACTGATGTCCATCACATAGCCATGCACATCATCTCTGCAATGACCTCTACTAGAAGTGGATATTATGCAACGGCACAGTTCTAATTCATACAGTGTTAATTGCACCAAGGGAGATGTAAGGGCCCAACTGGATTCTGGCAAAGGAATTTTAAAGTGCCCCATGAATGAAATAAAATTATTTCTTCCTTTTTCACTGATGAAAAAAATCCCCAAAACCAAATTTCTGGGGAAGTGGACACCAAATTTCAACACAGCAATAGATCACAAGATATATTACTAAGAGCATTTCTAATTGTTAGCCTGGTAACTAGAATGACAAATGATAGCCATGTATGAATAGGTGAGGGGAAGTCATAGGGAGGAGGGAGCAGGCTTGTTTTCTGCTGCCCTGGTGACTAGGACGCGGAGCAATGGCTTCAAACTGCAGGAAAGGAGATTCCACCTGAACATTAGGAAGAACTTCCTAACTGTTAGAGCTGTTCAGCAGTGGAACGCTCTATCCCACAGTGTGGTGGAGGCTCCTTCTATGAGGCTTTTAAACAGAGGCTGGATGGCCATCTCTTGGGGGTGCTTTAAATGTGATTGTCCTGCTTCTTGGCAGGAGGTTGGACTGGATGGCCCATGAGGTCTCTTCCAACTCTATGATTCTATAATTCTATGAAATAGGCCATAATCTTCTATGACTTTTTGGAGATTTCAGAACAGCAAGGTGGAGTAAGTTTTTAAAAAGAGGGAACAAAGAAAAATGTCTAGAATATGTTTAGAAGATGTTCATGTTCTATTTAGAAACCTTTTGTTGAACTTTAATTGGGCAGAGGTCAACCGAGAACCAAAAGCTAGAAACAAAAGCACAGTCATCACCGAACAAAACATCTGCTATTTTCTGGATTGCTAATATATTCCTCTGGCGGGTCCTGTCTTGGATTCAGAGCACACCACAATATCTTGCTTGTAGGCTGGATCTAGTGTTGCCCGAGGGATTGAGATACGTGGTTTGGATTTTAGGTTCTGGAAAGAAAATTGGATCTTACTTCATTAATCTCAATATAAGTGGAAAACAAACAAACAAACTCATGAACCATGTAACTAGAATAATCAACACTGGGTAACCGTGACAGGATATCAGAAACAAATTCACTCCAAAATCAGAGTGAACCAGCCATCAAGGAGAAACTAATGGCGAATGCACTGTTGCATTCACAGGTGAGAAAAGAGTGAGGAAATGTACCTTTTCACACTATACACAGTTACAGAGCTCTGATTCTACTTTAATTGGTATGGCAGAATTCCTATTGAATTCTGGGATTTGCAGTGTGGTGGGGACCTAGAGCTTTCTAGTTGAGAATTCTAAATGCCCATCTCCAAATTGCAAATCCCAGGATTGCATAGGATGTTGTCATGGTGCTTAAAGTGGAAGTAGAGTGCTATAACTGTAGTTTGAAACAGCCCAAAGAAAAGAGCTTGCTCTATGGCAGGAAAATCTGCATCCACTTCTGTTTAAAGCCGTGCCTAAGAATAAAATACAAACAACAAAACAAGAGTGAAACATAGCAATAATTGAACTTCTAATGGAGGAGGAGGAGGAAATCTGTTTCAGAACTCCAAACTGTGACCAGCACTGTCCTGATGGATTTGAGCAAAATGAATCTACCATAAGTAGTGCTCTTGCTCATGTCCTTACTTAGTTCACACATCAGAGACTCCTGAAGGAAAATTCCCAGGAACTTTGTCTGCAGAAGATAAGGGAACTGAAATCTCATTGCTACTGCTAAATAGTGTTTTTGTATGTTGTACAGGTTTGTGTGTAAAAATAAAGACAAAGCACATGTTACAAGCTTCATTTCTTCCTTGAGGAGCCCAAAATTGGAAACAAGGGAGCTGACTAATGACAAGATATTTAGGGGCTGGAGATGTCAGGGAGATTACAAGTGTCTGATTTTTGGACTCTCAAGGTTTTTTCTCAAATGTATATCATAAATAACACAATACCCTTCCTCCTCAGAATTTAAGTGAAAGCCATTCTGTCCTGCTGTAAATAGAATTACAAAGAACTTCAATTCATGGACCTAATTTCAGTATATAAAAGATTCCACTTGGTTGAAAGCCTCCCCAAGACTCAACTTACACATTTGATTCATAGAGTATGCATGACCTGAGACTACCACGATAGTATTTTATCTGTCCCATGTTTTATATGAAGTGCGGGAAATTTACCTTTGGCTGTAGACAATTCTCATTTGCTGAAAGCAAGACGTCTTCCTCAGCACCTTCTTTATCGGGTGCTAACAAACAGGGTAGGAATAACAGAAGGATTACACACAAGAAGATGTCCGGCCACAGAACCTCATTTAGACTTAAACTAAATGCATTTTTGAGAGAATGTGACTATAATGTTCTGCTGAAATTCCCAAACAAGATAATGAGACACAGCTTATTTTTCTGTGGATGTTACACTTGCAGATATTAAAATTAACAAACTTTGCTTCTTAATGGTCACTGATTTACATATTTGCTGACTTCCTGTTTGTTAACATTTCCTTTCACATTCTCTTTCTATACCACTGCAGCCATTTCCTATTTTTTTTCTCTCTCCTCTGTTAGACCATGAATTTTATTATGTACAAGTAACATGAACTAAGGCTACATTTATATATTTTACAAATAATACTTAGCATATTGCTGTCTCTACTAGATCCTATAGGTGGGTAGGTGAGGGACTGGTTGTTGTTCAGCTTCTGCCTTGCTTGACAGACTTATTACCATCCCTCATATTTCCTAATAGCTGTGTTGTGGTTGCTACAGACTGCTCATCTATCACTGTCACTGGCAACAGTGATTTGTGTAATATGGGTGGCATGGATCTGATGGATATTTTCACAGCATTCTTTTCATTCACTGAATGATCCACATTTAACCATATGAAACAGAAGCACTCAACCTGACAAGAATTGACTTGCCTTTCATGATGACATCCAAAGACTGTGTGCTTTCAAAGCATTTTGTTAGCATTCTAAACATATTTTAATCTTAAATAGCCATTTTAAATAGATTTACAGTTAAATGGAATTTTATTTTTTTCTATTGTCTTGATTTTTCTACATTAATAACAAATATGTATTTTAATTTTTTTAAACCTTCCAAACATACACACTTCTTGCCCTCTCTTTTTTCACAATCAATATAACTATTTTACAGGACTTTTAAAAGGCTAGAGCCATCTTTAGCCAATAGCCACATCTTACCTCCCTAAAGTCAATGGAACAATTTAGACATGTCTAACTTACTGTTAATTTTGATGAGACTAAAGGCTAACATAGTCCAGATCTAAGCCAAAGTAATTTTCTTTTTAAGTTTTCATATGCCATAAATAGTAATATATTCTGTATTCTTCCCATTTCCCTGATTAAAAATATTTCTGTCATTGTGACACATTCTTTACTCATCTATGCTTGCACATCAGAATAGCTAGAGAGCACATAACGCTGCATACCTTGAGTACTTCCTGCTTCAACACTCTGTTGTGTGACTGTGGATTTATTTGGCGGGTAGTCTTCAGGCTTGAATGGGGAAGCAAGAAAGCAGATCTCTGGCACTATATATAGCACCAGGAAAACCCATCCATTCACCACCAGAGTAACACCAATGATAGGGTCATCCCACTTGCTTGGAATAGTCTCATAAGATACGCCACTCCTCAGGAATACAGAGATCCATGTAATCCAGATGATTATGGAGAACAGCAGAGTGACAAAGACGTGTGTCCCATGCTTCTTCCACCCTTTATATGCCCCACAGAAAGTGAACATGGAAGTTACAAAAGCAAGGACCATTAGGACAACCACATAGATTGCCAGCATGACAAAGTCCTTGTTGCGTTGTTCTCTTCCCATTCTGGACAAGTCAATATTATCTCTTTCTACTGTGATGACAATGTATTTGACAGCTATGATAACTTGAACCAATGTGAATCCAAGAACACAGAGCAGCAGTGATTGTTGTGAGTAAGGGACCTTTCCTCTCACTAGTCTAATGAGGTTGAAGGCATGGGTCAGAAGGCAGGAGAAGCAGAGGGCAAAAAGGACCCCGTGTAAGACGAAGCGAGCAGGGCCAGTCTTCTTATTAAGTCGGACAATGAAGGCAAAGGTGAGGCTGAGGATTCCCAAAGTGCCCATGATGAAGAAGAACTGAATGGGGACCATGTTTTTCTTGTTTTTGTCTTTGACTATACAAGCAAGCACAGTGAATAACAGCAAGAGTATCAAAGAGGTCAGGATGCCTGCAGCGGCCACAGTTGCTAGTCCAATGCCCCAGGCTTCACAGATGTCACAGAGGAAATAATAATTGGGGTCAATGTTGCCACAACCAGGAGGAGGCGGAGGTGCCATTACTGTGGTAGCCATTACAAATGGTGCTTCTGCCCGAATTGGAGGGAGCAACTTCAGGGAAGAAAAAGAAATTGTGATAGAATTCAGTGATCCTAACACCTGAGTGCAATTACTGACACTGATGTGTAACGCTATTGTCAGGCAGGTAAATGAATCTTAATTTTATAGATAGGTTAAAATTAGCATTGACAGGAGGTGACTTTCAAAAGAAAGCTATATTTTAATGCTGGTTTACCCAAGTAAAATTGTGCCCAGTGGTTTCAAGGTATTTTGTTATTGCTTTTATTATAGAATAAAATGTTCCGTTTTGTGGTCACTGTTTCCATCAAGTATGGTCCAAACCATTTTATCTTGTGGGGGGGGGGGGGGAGTGATGTTGCCATAACAGCAAAAGCAGCAGCAGTGGGAATAATATGAGTTTTTTGGACCAAGACTTGAGAGATCCAGGTTTCAGAAACTCAGTAACCACCCATTCTTTATGATTGACTTACCTCACATGACTGTCAATAGGATAAAGCTGAGAGAAGAAGAACCATGTACATTGCCCTGAGCTCTTTGGAAAACAGACAAGCTATGAATGCAACTAATGAAAATAAATAATAATTGAATATTTACTACTCCCACTACCAACACAATAATCTTTTCATTGATTCAGGTGAGCTCAAAACTATGGCACTATTGCACTGTTAACTTTTAATAGCACATGCTATTAGCTAAGTTGAATATTTTTGGATACCTGGTAACACTATAATTGAATAGGAGGGTAGAAATGGTGGCAGATGGACAGTGTTGCAATTGCATTAGGAAGATCTGGAATCATACAACCATAGAATCAGAGAGTTGGAAGAGACCTTGTGGGTCATCCAGTTTAATCCCTTGTCAAGAAACAGGAAACTCGCATTCAAAGCAGTTTCTTGTTAACTGGGTAACCCTGTTAATGAGCTAGGATTTTCAGGATTGTTCTGTCTCACACTGTAACAACCTCATATTATTGGTTATGTGCCTAACATGGGATTATCTTGCTCTGAGCTCCTTGAAGGAAACATAGGATATGAATGCAATAAATAAAATTAATCATTACTATTATAGAATATGGCTCTTCACATCACAAGTCCAGGTTTTAGAAGGAAAAAAGACAAGAAAATAACATTGTGCATTTTTGTTCAAAACTAGTACAAGAAAAGACAGGCAAACTATTCATAGTACTATGGACAGAGTTCCCAAATATGATTGGCCTATAAAGCAGGCAAGCAATCTTGTTGAACCATCTTGCATCTTTTTAAGATAAAACTTTATCTCACTGGATCAACCTCTTTCACTTACCTTTGCTGTAATATGGTTGGAAAACAAGGCTTTGTTGATGGGGAAAATCAGAAATTTGCACAGCTTCCAATAGGAAGAAAGAAAAGGAAGCCCAAACTGCGCTTGATCTTGTCTGTCCTTATCAATGTCACGAGCCTGCCCGAGTAGCACTTAGAATGACCAAATCTATAAATGCTAACATTATTATTAGTTAGACATGTTTTCTTTTTGAGGAGCTGGGGATCCAGAAAACACTCCCAAGGCAACTGAAAATCAAGGAGGGCACACCTATTCTGGTTCCACCACAGTCACTGTGGTCATTTGTAGGAACAAATTGCTGTCTATGTCATGTATTTCTTCTTGCACATCTCTCATTCTTTTCAAATCACTTGAAATGTTAACACAAGCTGTACTCATGGTGAACACCCAAAGCACATTTATGTTTTAGAGTTTAAAATATATAGATACATTGGGTGTTCGCCATAAATACAATGTGTGTTCGCAAAGGGTTCCTATAGGATCAAAAAGCATTTCTGATATAAATGTGTTCTGAACCCTGGCTGTGATTATGATTGCAAATGATATTTGTTTCCTTCAAAAGTACTGGAAGGTCTCCTGACCATGTACTACAAATTCAATAGTGTTGTTACATGCACACAGAGGCCAAGGACATCCAATTTTGACAAACCCTATTTTAGCTTTCTTGAGAGTAAAAAGCCAATGCTTTTCTATATAAAGTCATATGTAACGATGAGCACAATAATATTTAATATTTTCCTTTGGCAGATTAGCCTAATATGCAGTTGTAAAATACATCTATGTAGGAAGAAGTATGCAAAAAAATGGGTGGTATCTTATTGGTCTTTAAAACATTGTAAGTAACATGATTAGTTTCTCTTTAAGAAGTGACATTCCAAGTTCAGCAAAGGATGAATATTATAATGACAGGATGTGCTGATGATGTTGGCCTAATATTAGTCCTAACTAAAGCAGAGTCACTGGATCAGGTGCCATACCTAGGTAAATCCCATTGCTTTTGGGTGTGACTAATAGAATTCACACTCCTGTTTGCATCTCCAGGCGTTTACATCTGAAAGCCATCCAAAACTAGGAATGTTTGGAAACCAGGCTGAAACAGTTACGTGCTTGGAAGTGATATAAAAATAGGACTGAATCTGTGTTAAAGAGTTGGAAGTGACTGAATGAATAAACGACAACAAAAAGCAGTGCATTTGCACAATTGAAACTGATGCACCAATTGTGCCTATTCCTTGGGACATCTGACTTGAACATATGGACATATGCTTTAGTTGTGTCTTGTTTGCATTATTGTAATGCATTCTACACATAGCTGCCTTTGAAGACTGCTTGAAAACCACCTGATCCAAAGACCTGGAGCCAGATTTTAACAGGGGCTGGATATAAGGAGCATATGAGGCATCAATCTAAGCTGCTATATAATGCAGTTTCAGAACACAGTTTAACTGCTGTGAACTACACTGCAGTGTAGATTCCTATAATCCAGTTCATTGCAGTTAAACTGCATTCTGAAACTGCATTACATGGCAGTGTAGATGAGGTCTAACTCTTTTGCTACAGCAGCTCCAGTTTTTGCCGATCTGTTTCTAGACACAATTAACAATGTTGCTTATGACTTATTAAGATCTAGACAGCTTGTGTCCAGATTATCACAAGGACCTTAACTTCCCATATGAGCCTGCCCAAATTCAAAGTCCTTTAGGGGTGGCACTGCCATCAACTGCACCTTCACAAGCATTTGTGGTGGGAATGCTGGAGAAGACCTTCTCCATGGCTGTGTCTATATTTTGATACTCCATTCCTTAGGAAGGCTAGGTAGCTCCTGCCATTCTGTTTTTCTGCATTGTTTTTTATTTATTTATGTTTTTAATGTTTTTATAGTTGTAATTCTATAGACAGTCTATTATTATCCTAAACTTAAATTTTTGTATATCTTATATACACTTATATAAATATATATTCCTGTAAGCCTTCTTGAGTGCCACTTTTGAGGGAAAGGTGAGATATGGTGATTGGTTTATTGATTGATTGACCGGAATGTTCAGACAGATTGTCACTTAATTAAAGTATGCCTCTTTTCACCCAAAAAGGTTCTCTTGATGAGACCAAGCAGATGCAATGGCAACAGAGAAGAAAGGTCCCTTTATTAGTATGTTTACAGGCTGCTAAAATCAAGTAGCTGTTTTGTGCAGGCTGATCTGTGCTAACAGTTAAAGATTAGAAAATAAGATTCAGCAATAGCGAGATCAATTCAGCACAATGTACTTTATTTTGAGATAAGCAAAAAGGTTATGAATGGTCTGCCAGAAATGGTTTGTGGCTAGTGTGAATACCCAGCAAAGATGGAGCGCCTAGATGGGTGGCATTCCATCTATTTCTGTCAAGGACGCTGTTGTTACCAATGATCCTGATACAATAAATTAGGGTTTTGAACAGCTTTATAGTAGGTGTTATACATCTCTGCCTACTTACAGCCTGGAACTGATGCATCTTTAGATAGAGGTACTTGAAATGCTCTTTCTGAAGAGCAAGCAGTTGCGCTTGATAATCCTATTGCAAAAAAGAAAAACTGCTTTGACTTACAGCTACAGTCGGGTTACAGTCCAGCAACCCCTACGGCAGTTTTCCAAAGTTACCATGAAAATTGATCAGCCCAGGCACAAAATCTACTCAGCTGCCCTTTACCCTGGTGACTGATGGGGAATGAAAATGAAAAGAGGATCCTGCTGGGTTGGTTAGTCTGTTTGGTAGTGAGACCAAAGGGCTTCTTTTTAACACCAGGGCTCTGCGAAACTCTGAAAGTAAACACCTTCATTAGCTGATTGGAGAACATGCTGAGCGTCCCTTAAAGTGTATTTTCAGTTCCATTTCTCCAAATACTCCCCCTGTCCATTAATAATGAAGGACTGCTTAAATTGATTAATGACATGCACAGCAAGACCAGGAACAAATCCCGCAAAAGCACAGAAGAGCAAGCGACAGCCAAGTTCTAACTGTGTTTACTCATAAGTCCAGCCAATTAATTTCTTTTCTCATTGTCCTAAATGATTAGTAGTGCTTGCTTAATGATGGTAATTCATTAAGAACTAGGTACCAGAATTTTGCCCCAGCAGATCAGGAGGAGAGGGGAAAACAAAATCTTTGCATACCGCCCAAGACAGCAAGGGGTGGGAATTACTATTATATCATTATTTTTAATTATGTATTTCTCACCCACTTATCACTCAAGATTGGGATAGAAAATTGCTTACCACATTTCAAAATATCAATTATAACATTATAAGGTAAAGGTTTCACCTTGACATTAAGTCTAGTTGCGTCCGATGCTGGGAGGTGGTGCTCATCTCCATTTCTAAGTCAAAGAGCCGGCATTGTCCATAGACACTTCCAAGGTCATGTGGCCAGCATGACTATATGGAGTGCCGTTACCTTCCCACCGGAGCGGTACCTATTGATCTACTTACATTTGCATGTTTTTGAACTGCTGGGTTAGCAGAAGCTGGAGCTAACAGTGGAGCTCACTCACTCCCCAGATTTGAACCGTCATTCTTTCAGTCAGCACGTTCAACAGTTCAGTGATTTAACCTGTTGTACCACTGGGGGCACACTATAACACTGTAGTACTGTACATTGCAATTATAAAAGTATACATTGTTATGTATCAACTTTAATAAACATGTTAAACAATTAAAATTCCATTTGTTTCATTATTTTAAAGGACAGTTGTAAAGTTTTGGCTCTGCCTTTTCCTCTCCTATGCTTTAGTTCTTCGTTTATAGGTTTTCCCATAGTGTAGATACATTTCTTTGTATTAGTTTTGGATGGAGCATACAAACTCCCTAGAGGCCAGTCTTAGTTGGTCTATCCATTTGCCTACATAGACCTCTTTTGCTGGACTCCTCCTTTTTTCTGCAGCAGAGCTATAGTGAACAGAAGCTTAGGCATTGTCTGGTAATCCTAGGCCGAAGCAATCCAAAACAGGAATCCTTAGCACCTGCATTTATCAGTATTTTTACACCAGCAGTCCCAGAGACAACAGAAGCTTTTGATCATCTTCACAAGAAAGAAGACTGAGACAGCTTATAAGCAGCCTGTAAACCATCGCTTTGCACCGGAGGCAGAAGACTCCAAAGGGATGACTGCAGCCAGCAAAATCTCCTTTTGTAATGTACTGTTTTAAGTTACCTTATAATAGTCCTGGTGGAGTTAGCCCTTTATTCATCTTGTTTTCGGTAAACTCATTTTTGTTATCTTTTCACCTTGCCTAAAGTGCCTCTCTGTGTTAAGGGGTGAATATCTTAACAGAAGGTATACAGATAGCCCGTGAGTAAAGCCAGACACTATAATTTTCCCAAAGGCTCAGGCGTGCCATCACACTGCCTGAACAAAAATGTCATTCTCATCACTAAACTAGTAATGGTGACCTTAGGAAAATCTGTTGGCAAGCATGGGACGGGGGACACCATACCTGAAATAATGTTCAGGTCTAAACTTTGCCATCTTTCTAGCAAGCAAGAATGAAGATGTGACATGTTTCTGTTTTGTTGGATCATCACAATTGCTCCACTTCAAGGCTACTTGCTAAGCAATTCCCCCAGAAAAGAAGTGAGGAGGTTCTCTGGCTTTTGTTTGAGTAAGACATGTGTGAAGGTTGTGGGGGAAAGTAAGGGCTTATCACAAATAGGTAGGTCCATATTTTCTCACAGAGCACTGGAGACATTGTGAAAAAGAGCAGTCACAAAGATCAAAAAGGTTGGAGCATCTTCTCTAGCTGAAAAATGACTTTTTTAGGGGAAAGACAACTAAAAGAGAACATAAAAGGAGCTGCCAAAATTGTGCATGGAATGAAACAGAGAAAAATCATGCTGCTTCTCCTATAACACTTAAAATTCGGGTCAGCACGTCGCTAAATTGATTGGTGGAAGGGTCAAAACAAAAAATAGGATGTATTTCTTCTAACAGTTAACCTGTGGAATTTACTACCACAAGGTATGGTGACAGGCAGTAGTTTAGAGAGCTATAAAAGGAAAATAGACCCAGGACATCCAATTACATAACATCAGCCATGATAGCTTAACAACACTTTGATATATTCTCCCAAAACCAATGTTGCCATTCAAATGACAATGTGCAGCTACCTGTCTTTTCGTCCTTAGCAGAATATTAGATGGAATGAAGAAAAGAAAATGGCGTGAGGTGGGGGAAATCCATTGGGTTGCACGGAGACAATGATGTCTGGACATATACACTGCCCAAATTGAATGAACGAGTGGGTCAGCTGCATATTAAAAACCATTTTTGGAAGCACCTATGGTTGCTTGCAGACAAGATGTCTTTTTCAGTAGAATTTCCAGCAGAATAATAATAATAATAATAATAATAATAATAATACCCCGCCACCCTCTCCCCAATGGGGACTCGGGGTGGCTAACATGAGGCCAAACCCAACAATTACAACAAATCATACTGCAAATAATAACATGAAATGAAATATAAACAAAACAAGTTAATAAATAATCAAATGCAGGAAATGAAATAAAATGATAAAAAAGTGCACAGTGGGTTGGGCCAAGTTATAAAGGGCAGAATTAAAAATATAAAAACACTGGGTGAAATGGATGAATAGCATAGTGTGCCTGGTGGGATATTTAGAGGGGAATAAACAGTGGGGTGAATATCACTAAAAGATGAGATAAAGTGCATCAATGGGCATATTGTGCTGAGCTGGTCATGGTGTGGGGATTGTATTCATTCCTCAAAGGTACACCAAAACTGCCAGATTTTTAGGCTCTTCCTGAAGGCTGCCAGGGTGGGCGCTTGCCTAATCTCTCTGGGTAGCGAATTCCAAGGCCGAGGAGCTACCACAGAGAAATCCTGCTTCCTCGTCCCCACATGTCATGCTTGCAACAGAGGGGAAAGCGAGAGGAGGGCCTCCCCAGAGGATCAAAGGGGTCATGCAAATGTCCTCAGACATACATCCATTTTACACACAACAAAATTCTGAATGAAGAATGTCTTTTGGTTTGTTCATACCATGTATCAATAGCAGTTTCTTCACTGACGTCAATAGTCCTTATTTATTAGATACTAAGCATTTATTTATGAAACTGTCTTAGTTCAGTAACAAAGCTATCTGTATTTCTGCTTGCCTCATTAGGCCTATATTCCCCAATACTGATATCTGTCAAATAGAGTTTATTTTCCCCTAAATTCACAACATATTCAGAGTGCTTTTAAAGCTTTTGCAAAGGCTTCTCGTGCTTGTGCTGCTATAAATTTCCATTCCAACGCCCAGTCTTAAGTACAAAACAAGTCCCCCCCCCCCCCCGCTTGCCTTCCAAATGCAAATCTGCAAGCTTGCCAACTGCACAATTTTTCCCAGGTGCATATTTTGTATCCAGCATCTCAGCCAAAAAAAAAAAAAAAAAGTGAAAGAAGATTGGTGCCATCCTGCTTTGTTTGGCAACTTTCTGGAATCCTCTGATGTCTCTGGCATGAAGTTGGGCTCAATGAAGTCTTCACCAGGTCCAGGAATTGGATTGATAATGTTACTTTTTGAGTACACATACTGTACTAGAATTTACCAACTAGCTGGGCAAATGATGGCCATGATAGAATTCGGGAAAGTATAGTCCATTCTTCCAAAGCCATATGGTAACTTTGAGAGTAACTTTATTTTTTCATGAGCTTTTCAAGATTGAAAAATGCTAAAATAAACCTATCAAAGTTGCCACAAGATTCTTGGTTGTTTTGTTGGAATGCAGTAATATGTCTATCCTTTGAAAAATGTAACTTTTTCAAATAAAAAAATTAGCAAATTTAAAAGGTTTACTTTTACCTTTCCCTGTATTTAATATTATATTACTAATACAGTAATAGACAGACTGCCGGCGTGATAACGCCATCTACAGCTACGAAGGATGCAAGCATAAAATGATGTCTGTGTTGGATCTGTGTAGCTGTAGCCATTGACACTTGTTTCCAGCACTCATTTTACACCATAACTATGGTGTTTACTGACACCTAGAAAGTGCTGGTATTCATCTCCACATTTTGGAATGACTTACAGTTACATAGAGTTTGTCAATTTTGTTTTGTCCATGGTGCTATCACACCTGAGACACAGTGCCAGCTTCACTCAATATCCTGGTCAGCCTGTCTCTGTCATTGGTGATGATGCACTGCATGTTCTGTCATTTTCTCCAGTTGCACAAGGTGCTGGACAGAGTGGAGAGAAGCAATACAGACACAATCCTGTCCTGTTCATGTAGCACTTGGCAATGGATAGGACTGGGAGGTTAAGATGGACAGACCAGTATGGTAAAATGTCTAGATTATGAAGTTCTGGTACCCACTGAATTATGACAGTCATGGTGTGACTTTGGACCAGTCATTTTGTCCTAGCCTGATGTTGCTTACAACATTGTTTTCACAATAATGTGGGAAGGAGAACCATGCATAGAACACCATTTTGAAGCTGGGAGAGACCTTGCACATCATTTATTTGTTTATAGTTTTATAGGTTTTTAAAATACATCCCGTGTTTCTCCCATTATAGGGACTGTTCCAATTCCCAATGCAGGAAAAACAAAACTACAGCAACAGTGATAGATGGTCATCCAATATCTGCTTTGTTTCAGACATGGTAAGTGAGTTGGGAAGTTGTGGTCTTGGTTGCTGTAATTCCCTCTCTATTTTTTTTTTAAAAACCCAAATAGCTTTTCTGTTGTTATAGGTAATTTTCTGGCAATTCTGGGCAGCTAAGCCTCAATTGTGGTTTTTTATATTATGAGACAAAAAAAAGAAAAGTCAATTTTCTTCTCCTGATTCTTAATTTTTTCCCCCTTAGCATTAGTTCCTTAGTGCAGCCATAATAATATAAAGCTTAGATTTTTTAAAAACCAAAGGAGCAAACTTGCTCCTCAAGCAATAGGATTACTTTAGCAAACCATACCCCCTCCCATTTAGAAACCTTTGGAGGAATCCTAGCAAAGACCCTGGGAATTGCTAGAAACAACCTTACAAAAAAATGAGTGGATTTAGAGGTGATGACAAAGGGTAAATGTCATCATAACTCTAGGAACCATACTATGAGAATTTGTACTTTTTAAGATCAGTCTGGGAGTGAGGCCATATTGAACCCCGTTTTTCTTTTTGGAAGTATTAGCTACCTTTCCAGGCTTGTTCTTATATGAAGATTTGCTGAGTTTCCTCTCTACTTCTTCATCCAAGGGCCTTTCTAGACAAGCCCTTTATCCCAAGATCTAATTCCAGGTTTTTTGTTTATCCCAGACTGTCTGGCAGTGCAGACTCATATAATTCAGTTTAAAACAGAAAACCTGGCATCAGATCCTGGGATATAGGGTCTGTTTGGAAGGGCCCCAGGACACCCAAGTCATGAATTAGACTGAGGCAGGACAGAGTCCAATGGTACCCCTCTTGTCATAGGCTGCTTTTAGGAAAGGTGGGACATGAATGTAAATAATAAACATTTAATCTGTGCACGTGTGTCATCCTTGGCACACAGACCTCCAATGACCAACAGAAATATATTGGAAGGGTTTGGTGGGCACTGACCTTGAGTTTGGGAGTTGTAGTTCACGTACATCCAGAGAGCACTGTGGACTCAACCTATTTATTTATTTATTTATTTAACTTGTGTACCGCCACTCCCAATTTGGCTTGGAGCAGTTTACAGAAGCAATATAATACTAGTAATAATAATATGATATTATAATTATATATTTCTCTTACATGTAATATTACTAATAATATTACAGTAAAATTGATATAGTGCAATATAGCAATATTTAAAACTGATATTGTACTATGTTAATAATATATTGTATGTATATATACCTTGTAAGCCGCTCTGAGTCCCCTTCGGGGTGAGAAGGGCGGCATATAAATGTCGTAAATAAATAAATAAATAAATAAATAAATAAGTCACATTTCAACGTCTGTCAACTTTATGAATTTCATAGGGTTTTCATGGGCAAGGAATACACAGAGGTAGTTTTAAACAGTTCCTTCCTCTGAAATATAGCCTATTATATCTGACTAGCCATCCCCTGCCACGTGTTACTGTGGCCCAGTGCGTGTATATTTGTTTTTTTGGTGTGTATGTGTGTATATATTTGTGTATATATGTGGTTTTGTGCATGTGTTGTAATGTATTTTTGTTTTTTGGTTTTTAAGTCTCTTCCACTGTGTTTTTCAGTGTTTTTATGAGTGATCATCACTTGTTGGCCTGATAGGTATATTGTGTCCAAATTTGGTCTCAATTCGTCCAGTGGTTTTTGAGTTATTTTCATCCCACAAACGAACATTAAATGTTTATTTATATAGATTATATGGCAGTTACTTATCCAAATACTAAGCAAGGTTGAACCTGTATAACTTCTAAGATCAAATATGATTTGATCAATTATTGGTATATTGTATAAGCTCCATGGTTTGGGCTATTTGCTAGATGCGCATATCTGTTTAAAAGAGGCATTAGAACGATTTACTCCTTCGCTAGGAATATGAACAAAGGTGCTAATTAACTAGGCCAAATAGCTTTGCAGAGCTCCATTATAAGTTCTTTTGCAATTAAATTGCAATCTTCTGTCTTCAGACAAGAGAGAACAATTTGTTCCCTCAAGCCTTGCACAAGAAACACACAGGTTGCTCATGTCCTTTGATATGTGGGTGAAAAAAATCAATGCATGTTAATGAGCACAGATGAAAGTCAAGTCTATGCTGAGGTGGACAACTCTGCAGTGGTGCTCTCTCTCTCTCTGAAAAATATGCCTAGTGTTCACAAGGTGCTCTTTGAAGAGATCACCCACCTGAAAGTTTTCTGCAATTTCAGTCAGGCAGTGTAACATACTATAGGAGGTGGAGGCATGAACATTATTCATGGTCCCAACTAAAGTAAGCCCACTAAATTAATTACTGAAGGAAGAGGCCCCTTGATGGAAGAGATCTGTTCTAGGGACCCATATACACTGCCATGTACAGTAAGGCAGACTGAAACTACATGCTATGAGTCTACACTGACCATATAATGCTTTCAAACTGCATTATATGATAGTGTAGATGGGGTCTAGATGAGACTACCAATGAGATTCAGGATGGAAAGTGTCCTAGGAAATTGAGCAGATTTGTGTTTCACTGACAGATTGTGCTGGAACAGAATATGTTGTGTGCCTTGCCTTCCTAGTTGCTTCCAACTTGTGGAAACTTTAAGGTGAATCTTTCATCATAAAGTTTTCATAGCAGAAGGGGTTGGTCATTGTTCTCCTCCCAGGTTGATAATGTGTGTAATTAGAACAAGGTCACCAAGTAGATATTATTTATTTATTTATTTATTTACAGTATTTCTATTCTGTCCTTCTCACTCCACAGGGGACTCAGGGCAGATTACAATGCACATACACATGGCAAAAATTCAATGCCACTTAGACATATAACATTTCTGTGCATAGAGCAATCTTGCTGCTGTGATCATATATTACAACAATTTACTATCATAACTTATATCAGTCATTCCAAGTTAAAAAAAAGTGAGGCTTTAACTGGATATTTCCCCCCAATTTTCTGAATCAACTTATGGATTTGAATCCAATATTTCTTGGCACTATTACATGTCTACCACATGTGGTAAAAAGACCCCATTTCTTGTTTACATTTCCAACAATTGTTGGAAACTTCTTTCAACAATTTTGAAAGTTTTTCGGGAGTCCTATACATCGGTACATCATTGGACTCCATTGTATTCATAGTTTTTCATGTTAATTTTTACATCATCCATAGTTATGTGTCTGGATATGGGACAGAGTCATATTGCTAAGTCATGAGCTTAATTTACTTCAGGGAATGATGGTGGGGGTGCGCAGGACTGTTGGGATAGGTGATGCAGCATCTAGAGATATTAGCTATAGTAACAGCGGAAACCAGAGTGCCTGAAGTCTTGCTGCAACTTGAAATAATGTTTCAAAAGGGGGTATTATTATCTCCTTTGGGTTGAAACCTAAAAGTGTGCCCTGAATAGGAAACCTACACATACATCTGTCAGATTGATTTCCCTCCCTGTTTGAACATTATGAGAGACTACATGGTTTTCAAGTTGTTCTCCTGGCTGTAGTTTTTGACAGCGAAACAATGATTTTATTCCTGAAAGTTTTACTTAGAAGCAGTTACACCCCTACCTATATAAAAAAATATTATTTTCTTTTTCTAAAAAAAGATGTTTAATAATAGCCATCAAATGTAGATTTAAAACCACTTAGTCATTTAGAAGCTCTCAGGCTTTTGGAAAAGATGCTGGTTGTTTTCTCAGTTTGGTTGAAATTCAAGAGCTTCTTGATGTATTCTTAAAAATATTTCTCATCAAGCATTTAATATGATAGAAATTAATCCAGGAGAGCCAATAGTGAGGGCTGCTGAGAGCCCCTGGTTTGGTAGATATGGGCAAAGAAGGGCGCTTCTAGACTGAATTTAAATGCGCACCGAAGTGGTTTTAAGAAACCCGCTTTGGCATGCATTTAAGTTCCCGCACCTCCCGCCAAAACCCGTGTTTTTTGGGGTGTGTGTCTCTAAATGCTTATCTGGTACCTTCCAGGAGGGTACCCAGATACCCAGAAGCCCAACAAAATAAGACCTTAAAATTAAAACAACTTACCCGGTTGCCAATAAAGTACAGCTAGACTCCTTGTCCCCCCTCTCCTCAATTTACTGGCATGTCATTTCTATTGGGGAGGGGGTGGGTGCCCTCTTGGTTTTCTTAGCTCACAGAGCCCAAAAACCCCAAGCTAGATGTGTGGATTGGGCCTGGGGATCACATGACAAAGTCTTCAGGCCCAATCCACACTGGGTCCACACCTGGGACCTGTATCTTGAAGAAGGAAATGATTATGGAAGAGTTCAAAGAAATAAAATTGACATGGTTCCATTGTATACAATTAGAACAATGGCTCAAAAATTGGGAAAAAGATAAAAAATGGAAGCAAACTTAACCAATTTGAACAAATAATACAGAATGGAAGGGTTGTAGAAGAACATGAAAATTTGAGAGGAACAACTAGTAAAATATATAAGATAATAATTAAAATAAAGGAAGGAAACACAAAAAACAACACCCTTAAAGAGGTTTGGGAAGAAGATTTAGGGATAAAAATAAAAGAAACAGAGTGGCAACAATTATGGAGACAAAGACATTTTAAAAATTTATCAATACGGGTTAAAGAAAATTATTATAAGCTAATATGGAAATGGTATCTGACACCAGTAAGAATAGCATATATATAAATAAAAATAATTCAAAAAATTGCTGGAGAAGCCATAGTCTTGGACAACTTACTGCAACTGGAAATGTTCATAGAATAGACTGAGTGTCTGAAATGCCTCTTAAGGCCCTTCCACACAGCCATGTAACCCAGAATATCAAGGCAGAAAAACCCATAATATCTGCTTTGAACTCGTATATCTGATGCCATGTGAATCTTCTCTAATGGTGCAAGATCCCTGCAAGCCAGCTGGTGATGGTGACAGCTGTTACCAGTTTTTTTCCTATTCATTTTTAATGCAACCAATGTTGCATCTATGAGGAACAAACGGCAAACACTGGCTTAAATTTAAGGACATGCAGTTTTGGCACTTAATGAATTACACTGTTGGGGTATCATTGCTCATCATCTATTTCTGCATCATATTTGAAAGCAGCCTCTGGGAATGACTTGGACCCTGGACAGGAAGTCTCTCCCAGTTCAGGTGACTGCAACAGGTTGGCAATGCCTTCAGGAAATACCCATCTGTTAGCAGATGCCAACACTGCTGGATTGCAGATGGTACAGCTGGTTCATGATCTCTCTGGGCAGCTCTGGAGAAAGCAATGTTTGACACAGTGAGGCTACATGTCAGGAGGAAGTGTAAACACATTCAGTCAAAGATCTGAGCTCTTTCTGATCCCTGATATCATTTGCATTTCAGCTTCAGAGTAAGAGGAATTGGTGGAATGCAGACAGGATGGGTTAGTTTGAAATTAGGCACTTTGTTCTACAAGAAGGAAATCAAGCTAGTCCTTTGCTCTGTTGCGACTCACTTCTGAAGTACATTTAAAATGTTTTGAAGACACTGATCTTCATTAAATATTGTTTAGCACAATTTTTAGCATGTCCAGAATGGCTCAAGCTGCTTTGAGGTGGCACAAAGGACAAAAGGGTGCACCCCTGACAGATGGCCATCAACTTTCTGCTTAAAAACCATCAGAGAAGAAACTCCACCATGTTCCAAGGCAGCATATTTCATTGCCAAACAGCTTTTATCGTCAGGAAGTTTTTAATGTTTAGGTGGAATGTCTCTACCTAATATGAATCCATTGCTTCATTTTCTAGTTTCTAGGTCAGCAGTAAATAAGCTTGCCCCCTTCCCATTATGACAAATCTGTAAAGGCCTAAACTGTGAATGTGAAGGAACAACTGCATTTTATTTTTTATCATTCTGTTTTGGATAGGGAGCAGTCAATGAAATTGCACTCATGTCTTATGAAGAAAAACCAAACAGCTTCTGAATCAAAGCATTTCACCCAAAACACAATGGCTGAACTTAAAAAAATAACCACATCATATCAAGCATGAGGATGCCTTCCTTTTATCCCTGCCTACTTAAGGAAATCCTGGTGCAGGCTACTTGAACTGCTCATTTCTTCAGTAACCAAACCTCATTGCGTCTCCCATAGGGTTTCATGGGAGGATCATAACCATTGCAAAAATAGAAGTCTTTATGGTAGTCCTCCTTGTCTCCCAAGGCAGAAGTCAACTTGGCTGCATAATTCACATAATCTGCTTCTTTGGCGTAACCTCCAAATTGCCTAGGAACAAAGAGAAAAACAATACCAGTGGATGATATTTGGACTGATCCCAAAGAGAAAGTGAATATAAGAAAAACAGAAAAAGGAAGGAAAATAGCAGGACTATTTCTTCAAGAGAGGTTAATAAGCATCTTTCTGCAATGTACTTCCTATCTAGTCAGAGATAGAATCATAGAATCATAGAGTTGGAAGAGACCACATGGGCCATCTAATTCAACCCCCTGCCATGCAGGAAAAGCACAAAGTATCCATGATAGATGGCCATCCAGCCTCTGCGTAAAGGTTTCTAAGGAAGGAGCTTCCACCACTCTCTGAAGCAGAGAGTTCCACTGTTGAACAGCTTGTAAAGCCAGGAAGTTCAGGTTATGTTTGAATCATAAGACATGTTTGAATTGTAAGATAAAATCTTATGTACAAATCACATTGAAATGAAAAGGAATTTTATGGTAGAAGAGTGTAGTTGTGCCATAGGTTTGGTTTAATGTGACACAAACTGACGCAAAAGCATCCAGCTGTGTCTCCTGGGTTCCTTGACCACAGCACTGTCTGGCATCGCCTAAACCAGTTTCTCAAAATGTGCTCCTCCAGTTGTTTTGGATTTCAACTCCCACAGTTCATAACAACTGATAAGCTGGCTGGGATTTCTGGGAGCTGAAGTCCAAAATATCTGGAGGAGCACAGTTAGAAAAATCCTGTCTTAAATTAATCTGAGATTTGAAGGAGGATCCTTTCCCATTAACATTGTTGAAGGAAGATTCATTTGCCATTCCAGTCAGCTTCTGTGAATGAAATGAAGAGGACCTTTCTTGGATTTCTCTACAGGCAGAAAAAAAGATCTTGGGGAGCCCAATTTACCCCAAAGTAATTTGTGCAGAGGAACTACCTATTCTATGGAGCCCTTCAGAGCCCTGTTTTCATGAAAGTAATTTGCAGAAGAGAGCTGCCTGCTGGATTGTGCATCATGTTGATTGGTTGAGGGATATGCAGAATGCATTTTCTGTACCATTAATATAGTATATCTGTATTGCTGCACAGAGCACTCTAGAGTAAGAAGACTAATGACAGCCACAGAGTTTGGAGATGTTATTTTTGTTTTTGGATCACAACCAATTGTGTTGTGGAGCCAGGGCTCAAATGGTTGAAGACTTGGCATTTTGGATTAGCTAGGTGGTAGGCACTAGAGCCTACCTGATCTTGGAAGTTAAGAGGATCATCCTTGCTTGCACTTGGACAGGAGAGTATCAATGAACACCGTGTGTTGTGGATTACACTGCACAAAGAACATCCTATGAAATTCATGGGGTAGCCATAAATCAACAGGTGAGATTCACTGCTTTTCCTGTCTATTTATTGTAAAACAAGATGTTTTGGTGCTTAAATTGTAAAATCATAACATAATTTGATGTTTAATAGGCTTTTTCTTAATCCCACCTTATTATCCAACATTTTCACTTATCTAACATTCTGCCAGCCCGTTTAGGTTGGATAAGTGAGAGTTGTACTTTTGCTGAGTTACATCCACAGCAGCTGAATAGGGAAGTGATTTTCCTAGAAAGAATATATGATAAGCTACTCCTGTTGTAAGCATTCAGAGATTGTTTGGTTTGGTGTGGACAGGAGTTGGAGGGATATAAAAGGTTCTGGAATATTTTAAATAATATACAGCACTATATATCTGCCTGTTTGAACCCTCCTTGAGAGTTGCTGCTATGAAGACTGTCATAGTGTAGGCCTGCATTTCAAAAGTTATAACCACAACTCTAATTACAGCTGCTAGCATCCTCCTGCCAGCATGATCACTGGCCACGAGGGCTGGAAAATTCTGGGAGCTGTAGTTTCCCAGAAGCCCTGGATCTGCCATGGGTAAACTTCAGCCCTCTAGGTGTTTTGGACTTCAAGTCCCACAATTCCCAACAGCCTACTGGCTGTTAGGAATTGTGGACATTGAAGTCCAAAATACCTGGAGGGCCAAAGTTTGCCCATGCTTGCCCTAGATGAAGGAGGAAAAGGCTTGGTTGACATGTAACCCGGATTGTCTGGGTTAAACCTAATGTGATGGCAGATATGCAACTGATTCCCTCAAAGTAAAATAGAACTGAATGAGCCAGCTGAGACTATAATTCTGTGGAAAATTGAGTCTATCTTCCTGTCCTGTTTTCAGGAGGGACCATCTCCTCTGAAGCTGCAGTAATTTAAATATGGAAATTACACCTTTCTCCTATTGTTGCTATTGTTTGTTGTTACTATTGTAGAAACAACCCTATCAACCCTATCATGTCGTTTTCTTGGCAGGATTGTTTCAGAGGCAGGTTGCCTTTGAGGATGAGAAAATGTGACTTGCCCAAGATTTCAATAGCCAAGCAGGGATTTTAACCCTGGCCTTCAGATTCATAGTCCAGGGCTCAAACCATGACCCCATCTACATTGCCATAAAATGCCGCTTCAGAATGCAGTTTAACTGAATTATATGGCAGTGTAGACTCATATAATCCAGTTCATTATGAAAGTGTATTACATGGCCATGTAGACAGGGCCATTTATATCATGCTAGCATGCTAGAAAGCATCAGTCATAGTTGCATAGAGCATGGGGGAGAGTGGCTGCTTTTTAACTAAACATACAGGACATATGATCTTCTGACACTGTGTCTCATTGTATACTGTACTGAAGGCTGAAAAGGTTTTTTTTTACTTTGTGATTCTCCAATAATAACTGAGATGACACCTTAAAAGGCTGTTATCACATCAAAGAAATGTTGAGGAAGGCATACACGGTACAGAATACAAAACTGATAATTTGCTTCAAAAGGCAAAACATGTCTCATTTATCCTGCCTTTTAACTCATCACTTTTCACAAATAGAAACTTCATCCAATTAGTCAAATGACAAATCTAATACATTCCCAGTTAGGGAGTGAGAATTTATGAAAAAGAACTTTGGGGGACATTGGGTGCTTTGTTAAAAGAATAGGGGAAGGAAAAAAAGTAGGCTCAACTCCTATTTGCCCAAGTGTCAGTCATGGCCAGAATCGATATGTGTATTTAGTGCCAATTTCCAGAGATGTCATTCAAGAGAACCATCTACCATAAAGGCATGAAGTGTTATGATGGCTAAGGCAACTGATCTGAAGGGAACATTTGCTGGAAAGCCCCAACATGACATTCCACGTCAGACATTCAGACAGAATGAGGGAATCATGGCTTCATATTCCATTCACGGTGTCCATATAATTAAAGTTGATCCCCAGTCTTTTCTTGGATGGTGTGTGTATGGGGGGGAGGGGGAGAAATTCATTCTGAAAGATGATCCTTGACAGCAGACTTTGTCATAATAGTCACACTAAAGTTGACATAAGAGTGCCATCCAAAGGCCACTTGTGTTTGGATGATCTAGATTGGCATTTCCCTGGATGTGCATAAACCTGTTTCCCAACCGGAAGCATCAGCCAAGAATTTGTTCATGTTCCCTTGGCTTTGCTCAAAAGAACTGTCACATCAAAACTGACAAGCCTGTCTTTTCTCCACGAAGTTATTACAAATAGATTTAGCACTCTAGAGCCTGGTACAACACTGTTGTAAAAGAGGGGAAAGACATGTTCTAGTAATTCAGAACTAAAGCTCAAATAACTCAACTCTGCTCCTGAGCCTTGTATTATTTTAATTTCAGGATATTGACAACCACGGCAGATTGTCACTAACCAGAGATTTCCTGGAACATAAGAGAAGTTGTAAGATAGTATCCAGCTTGCTACTCTCCTGACATTTTGTACTACAACTCCCATAATCCACATTTAGAACATAAAGACTATACTACTACAGATATAGAGATATCTAGGTGGTAAAGAAAGACAGAAACTGTATTTCAGTTAACAAACCTAACATCGTATTGCTGAAGGCTTTCATGGCCAGAATCACTGGGGTGTTCTCTGGGCTGTATGGCCATGTTGCAGAAGCACTCTCTCCTGACATTTCACCTGCATCTATGGCAGGCATCCTCAGAGGTTGTGAGGTCACAACATCCTCAGAGGTTGTGAGGATGCCTGTCATAGATGCAGGCAAAACGTCAGGAGATAATGTTTCTGGAACATGGCCATACAGCCCAGAAAATACACAACATCCCAAACCTAACATCTGTGCTCATATTTTACTGGGACAGGTGGCTAAGCAAAGATACATCCCTTTCTCTGTACATCCATCTTCTGAAAAGAGTGTTCCAACCTAATCCACAAAGAGTGCACAAATCCTCTGTAGGGCAGATCTAAAGATGTAAGGGCTCTAGGATGGCTAACCTTTCACACTACACAATTATAGTGCTATAAACCATTTTCATTGCCATTGCAACATCCTTGGGTTTGTAAATAGAAATACTCAAATTCTCTGGCTGCGAAAGTGACATATCCCTCTAAACTGCAAGCCTCAGCATTCCATAGGAGGTTGTCATAGTAACTAAAGTGGAATATGGATAGTGTGAAAGAGGCCCAAATCACACACAAACATGTATCAGAACCTAGATACTGGTGTTTTTTATATTAAACAACAGTCACCCCCAGGTCAAAAGCACAATACAGAATATGTACTTATCACACAAAGCTCTGCTCTTTGAACTCATTTATGCTCAAGAGTTATTTTTCCTTCCAAAGACACACTCTTGGGGAATTGTAAACAAATGAGTATGTTGCACAGGTTCAGCAGCATTCCATTATGTCTTTCACGGTGGAGTTCTGAACTCTGGTTACTGGATGGGGATCAACTGAATCTTAGCTGTATATGCACAGAGAAGAAACAAATGAATACCTATTAACTTGTGCCTTCAGAGCATGTGGCACTTTACAGTGTTGTATAAGTCAAGATGACTAAACCGAGACTATTGTACCTTGGATATATAATGAGAAGACATAACACTGGAAAAGGCAGTAATGTATGTTAAGGTAGAAGGCAGTAGGAAAAGTGGAAGACCACATCACAAATGGATAGACTCAATCCAGGAAAACACAGCCATGGGTCTGCAAGATCCGAGTAGAGTTGTTGATAACAGGGTGACTTGGAAATCCCTCATTGATAGGCCTGCTATACATTGAAGCTGACTTGATATCAGGTAAAAAACAACAACAGTAAGCCAACAATGCAACGTTTTGTCCTAAAGGATTTCCTGTTTGCAATATGATGGCCATAAATATTGTCATAATGAATCCATGCCTCCAGAGGTGCAGATTTTCAATGATATTGGGAAGTTTAAAACTGTGAGGAAGGGGAGTGTGTCGTCTTCACCATATTCCAAATGGTGACTTTAAGAAAAATATAACTTTCTCAGTCTATAAAGTCTTACCTCATGATCTGAAACACTTGAAAACCAGGATTTTGGCTCATATGAATGCCTCCTACATTCTTCCCCCCTCGCCCCATGAAATCACCATATGGGGCAACAGAAGCTACGATGGAGAAAGAGGTCTGTATATCCTGTATATCTACAACAGTGATCTATAAATAATGTTAGAGATCCTCATGAAATCTAAAAAGTGGACGACTATACCAAGCTTCTCTCAGAACTGTCTTAGGATACCTACGTAGAGTAAACACTTATTTCCTCTCGTTCTTCAATTCGAATGCTTTCATCAGTAGGGGAAGGAGGACTGGCCTGGAACTGACTTGGAATCCGTAACAAGACTTTCACCTTACGCTGCAAGGACCCATCATCTTCAGGAAATACAGTCGTACAGATTGGTGCCATTATTCCCATCCCAGCTCCTAAAAGAAAAAAAAAAACAAAACCATGAGTCACAGATTCTAGGTGTATCACTTTAAATGCCATAGCTACATGCTACGAATCCTGGGGACTTGTTGCATAGTGAGGTACTTAGAATTCTCCGCTACAGAGCTCTAGTAATGTAATTTAAAAGAGTGGCTACATATCTGTAGCAAAGAATTATCATCAAACTATAAATCCTAACACTCGGGGCTCATCCACACAATACCTTTATCTCAGGAGCTCCCGGTTCAAAATAGTATAGTGGGTGGCCAAATGATGTCCCCTGAAAATATGGGAGAAATTGCTACAAAGCACTAAAAACATGAAATTTTCAGTTGTGGGAATATCCTGGTTCTGGGCAGAAATTGTGGATATTTGAATATCTGCATGTGCTTACACTCAGAAAATACAGCATTGTTTATGTTGGTTTCCTCCCGGGTTATACATATTGGCTCCTAATTGGCTGTATCCAAAAAACATGGCAACAGTTGACTACAGGGCAAAAATTTTATGCTTGCAAGAGAAACTTCATCCCCTACATGCTGAATGAAGTTTGCGACATATAAACAAAGATTTTGCCATGTAATCAACTTTCCCTATTTTTTTTTATGATAAAAGCAATGAGGAACAGATATGCATAACCCAGGAACATCCCCCTGTTGTTCTCAGACACAAGTACATGACCAAACCTGTCTGGACAGATGGCCATGTAGCCTCTGAATGATAATAATAATGATGAAATTGTGTTCCTGGCACAAAAGTGTCAGTTCCTGTTTAATAGACTAGTATTTACTTTGAAAGTCGTGGTGCCACAAATTTCATTAAATATGTGGAGGACAAAGTTTCTCTTGCTAGGACAGCCCTCTAGTCAACTTTCACCATCATTTATTTATTTATTTATTTATTTATTTACGGTGTTTCTATCCCGCCTTTCTCAGCCTGATGGTGACTCAAGCGGCTTACAAATTGGCAGCAATTTGATGCCTCAACAGTCATTAAATACAGTTAAAAACATTTGGCACAACATTATAAAAATCCATACAAAACCCCCATTAAAAACATAGAATCACCAGTGTCTTCCTGGTAAACTCATTTTTCCAGTAGCATTTTCCCAGTAAAATAAAAGCAATGAGGAATAGATATGTATGATCCAGGAACAAAACTCTTATGAATAATGTGCAGATTTGCATCTGTGCATCTAAAGTTAAAAAAAAAACGCAGAAATTTCTGGTGGACACCCCATGGCAGCCATCTTGCAGGCTTCAAAATCCCATAACGAAGAAGCAAGTCTGGACATTGCAGGCAGAAATTCCAGGACCAACATGTCTGTGTGCAGGCCTTCTCTCAGGACCTGGGTTGTTTTGCCCCTCATGGAAAACCCATGATTTGGTGCTGTCACTTATCATGGAGCCATGGCATTTTAAATGGTATCAGATTGCAATACAATAACTCTGTTTGTACAAATACTTGTAGTAGAGGTAGTGGTGTTTTCCCTTGAGCCGAGCAAATATATGATTAAATGGCTGAGGAAGGAAGGAAGAAACAGAGGTGGAGGAATATTGGTTGATGAACTTAATGGGATCATAGGAGATTTGAAGGAGTCCCTGCCAGTTCCCCAACACCCAGCCTTCTGACTAAAATAATACTCCACCATCACAGAAAGTCAAACACAGCTTATCCGTTGCAAATGGGAGTAGCTGAGCATGGGAGGAAGAATCTCTGTGTTATTTGTGATCTCTCCTAAGGAGAGCTCCTCACCCTGGTCATTGCTCCCTCCAACATATTTGAGAAGTTTCAGCACAGCTTCATTTCTGGCCTCGTCAAATGGTTTTTCAGTGAGCTCGACTGTAGCAAACTTTCCACCTTCGTATGTCCTTTCTTCATAGGATACTTCATCCTGGTAAAACACAGTGATCAGACAAATAAATTCCCTAATAGACATAAGCACGATATGTCTTGAAAGAAAAAAGTCAATCTCCACAACAAACACTATATTATATAGGAAACCCTGCTGTTCAAAGATGTATGATTACCGTATTCAATATGTAGTTTTAGAGGGAGAGAAATTACCAATCAATGACACAATTGTTCTACACATTACACTTTCCCCCACCCAGGGGAAAGAAAATGCACATCTCCACATACTGGTCAGGTAGGAAAGAGAATCAGACCCAATTATTCCCTCTAATAGCAAACTTAGCTTGTGCTCGAAATGTTACAAATAACGGAGGGCTCCTCCAGATGGGACAAATTGGTCGAGAGGTTGTGGTGTTTGGCTTCATTCTTGGGGCTGGCAGAGGAATCATTTTTAAAAAGCCATCTTTCACATTTCTGGTCTCTTGGACAATTTTCTGGCAATTCCAAGAACTAGGTGTAACAATTTATCCCCACTCTCAAATGAGTTCCTTTTTAATTGGGAGGTGTATCAAAACAATGTTTGACCGTGTCTTCTTTCCTTTTCTTCCTACACTTTCTCTATCATTATAGTGCTATAGTTCATCAGTGAAATGGCCCACTGCACTATAACTTTGCAAATTTGGAAAACAATCAGAAAAGAGAAAATTTATCTTTTACACCATTGAACTATCTTGGTAAACTCTTGCCCCAGGTTTTTTTCCCTGAGTGGGAAGGAACTCTGGAAGAGCCCAGTGCAGATCCAAGGAATCCCTACAAGCAGTCCTCCAAAAGAATGACTTGAGAAAATGAGGGAGATATAATAGACTACAAATTCTAAGGACCTACAAGGAGAACTCTTTAGACCAGTGGTTCTCAACCTGTGGGTTGCCAAATGTTTTGGCTTTCAACTCTCAGAAATCCTAACAGCTGGTTAACTGGCTGGGATTTCTGGGAGTTGTAGACCAAAACATCAGGTTGAGAACCACTGCTTTGGGCCAACCTAGGAGAACTATGAGAAATTAGGTGATAGGTAAGTCCCTGCAGCAGCTCAATGAGGAATACAAAGGCTGACTGGTAATGAATGTAAGTTGGAATCAAAAACCGGTGGAGAAGAACAGAGAACATGGCTGACAGGTACCTTGAACAGAGATGCTTCCAGAAAGGTGTGGGATAGGTAAGAGGAAACTCAATCTTCCACTTTATCTCTGCCTGCCCCATATATATATGGGTGGAAAAGATGGGAGTTGTAGTCCAACATATCAGAAGGACACATTAGGTTGGAGACAGCTGGATATACACTCAAGAAGAAACTAGACTGGCTGGGGGTCCAGAAGCTCATTGAGTCCAGCATTTTCTTTAACACAGAGCCACAATGCCCCCCCCCCCCAAACAAAAACAAAAAGAACCCAAACAAACCCAGAGTCACAAAAAACTATTTATTTTCAATAAGTTGTCAAAGGCTTTCATGGCCGGAATCACTGGGTTATTGTGAGTTTTCCAGGCTGTATGGCCATGTTCCAGAAGCATTCTCTCCTGAGGTTTCCCACATCCTCAGAGGCTGAGAGGTCTGTTGGAAACTAGACAAGTGGGGTTTATGTATCTGTGGAATTTCTAGGGTGGGAGAAATAACTCTTGTCTATTTCAGGCAAGTGTGAGTGTTGCAATTGGCCACTTTGATTAGCATTGATCACTGCATCTTGTGTTAATGAATTCCATCCATTATGCACTGGATGAAGAAATAACTTCTATGATCTGTCCTGGTTCCGCAGGCAAATTTATTTTTGTGAGATTACCTCAAGATTAGTGCTGCATGAGAGATGAATAAATGTATCCACATCCACCCCGTTTTTCAAATCTGTCACAGCTTTCCAAAAGTCAGCGCTCTCCAGATACTTTAGACTACAATGGTCATCCTGGGCGGAGATGACAGAAAATGTAGTCCAGTATAGCTGGAGGGTGCCTGGGCAGTTTACTGTTCCATATATTTCTCATTATACTATCACAATTTTATGTTCAGTCTCTTTTGTAACAGCTTCTTGCATTGATTTTACCCTTTTCATTGCTGCTGGCAAATTGAGCAAATGTTTTCATCACACTCTTAAACCACAATGTCAGTCTAAGGCATGTCATGGCTCTTATAACAACCCAGACAAAAATGTTCATGAGATTATATACATTTTAGGTTGCAAAAATCAGTTGCTTTTAAAACATGTCAAGAGTGATTGCTAGTTATAAATGTGTATTTGCTTTCATTATTTACATGTAAATGCATAAGGCCATCAAATAGACCTGCCACCAGCTCATCTATAAGTACTCATGGTCATTGTTTCAACAAAACAAGATCAAGGCAATAGCAGTTGTTAAACAGGTTCTTTCACCTGGGCCTCCTGAGAGCTGTGTGAGTGTGGATTTGACAAGCTATTGAGAAGAGAAAGGAGATGATAAAGGACAGGCACAGATCATATAATCTTAGCACATGATGTACTGCTGCTGTAGGGTTGCTGGTTATTCTGGAAATACACAAGACTTAAACACAAGATTTAGGCTTTGCTCCATTGTTTCTGTAGAACGACATATCAGGACTGAAGTAATTTCTTTTTTTTTTAATGTTGCCGAGTGAAATAGAAATTCAAAATGCAGGGCTGGTATGGTATTCTAGCTAGCACACTGGGCTTTTATGCTGCAATCCCACTGAAGTTGAAGTTCATAAGGCAGGACCACAGGTAACATATGATTAGAAGAGTCCTGTTAGATCAGACCAGAGAGCCTATCTAATTCCAAATTCTGCTATTTACCAGGAGCCCACTGGATACTTTTGGGAAGCCTGTGAACTGGACAAGAAAATAATTTCCCTCGCCTGCAACATCTATAACAAATCCCTTGGCTTTTGAATCTTTAGGTGGTCATGTCTATACTTATTTATTTCATGTCAAAAGCATTCCATACATAAATATAAAAACTGATAAAAATAGAAGAAGCACAAGTGGCTAAATAATTTTGACCAAAACCAGGCAACAGTGATTGTATTGTCTGTAGCTTTAAACAATTTTTCCTCTGTACGTGAGGTAGGGCATTGTGGACAAGCATACAGGTGCGGAGTTGTTTGTTCTGCTCCACAGTTGCATAAGGTGGAGGGTTCTTTTCGGTAGTTCCATTTTGCCAGGTTGTCTTTTGATCTGCCCACTCCACTTCTGAGTCTATATCTATTCTAAAACAATTATAGTAGTTTTGTGAGATATTTGCCCTTCTCTGCCAGAGAGCTCTGGTGACACAACAACTACAAATCCCAGGATTTCCTGGGATTAAGCTATAGCAGTTAATATAGTATCAAAAAACAGACTATCAAAAGTGCCAAATACAGATGCACTGCTTGTTTTAAAGAATTGATTTATTTTAAAAATCTTAAACAACACAAGACAACTCGTGCTATCTATTTAAAATGTCCCTGCATACTTCAACAAAAGACCATTCATTTTAATTTTGAGGGGCAAAAGGGAGGCTTTCACATCACGCAATTGTAGTGCTGCGATTCCATTTTAACAATAATGGTAAAATCGGTTAGAAACTTGGGATTCATAGTTTAGTGAGGTGTGAGAACTATGTGACAGAAAAAAGCCAAACACCCATCTCTAAAATGCAAATCCTATGATTCCACAGGATGGATCCATGGTAACAAAAATGGAATTATAGCACGGCAATGTGTTGTGCAAAAGATGGTCTGAGGAGCCCAAGAGGGTATTGCGAGGGCTCAAAACAGCCTTGGTGCCACTGCTGTTCTATGGGCTTGAGCAGTTCGAACAATTGTCATTGCATATTATATTCATCTTTGCATCTTGCTCCCTAAAAGGAAGGGGGGAAATATGATTATAAATGAGAAGTGGAAGAGGAAAATATGCATATTGGTCTTGATCAGAATAGGAGGAGGGGATGCTTCCAGCTGTGAAACAGCAAGCAACTTGCATGTTTTTCTTTGTGAAAGGAAGAGTTATGACTTATGGTAGCCATAACACTGCTTAAGCTAATATCATATGCCACTTGGCCCTAGCACTGAGCTCTTCACTTATTACTCTTCAGCCTGAAATTAGTTTCATACAGGGAGGAGAAAATGAAGACATTACAACACATGCCGTTTTATTTTTATTGAATGGCTGTAGCCACAAGACTACCCAAGGGAGCTGTAGAGGATTTATGAGATGCTTTTCGCTACAAGTCTTGATGTGTAAAATGCTATGGCAAACCACATGGTTTCTCTGCAGATAATTGTGTATAATTATCTCTACCACAAACATAACTGGCATGCTGCCCTGCATGTTTCCTGGGGATATTTTGTGCTTTCCCATCTGCACCCCAGGCAAAATTCAGCAGGTGCTGTTCAGGTCATCATCTCCAAGCTGAGAGTTGGTGGCCTGCCATAAAAAATGATAGCAAGTCTAATGCCAAATTACTGTGGGACTAGATTGTGCTGTAAGGATATATATATGAGTCAGCTTCTCCTTCATCCAACTCTGTGGAGATTTTTTTTCTCCAAGATTTTGTGCAGGGCACCTGCCAAGTAAAGCAAATGCTAGTGACCCAAATTGGGCAGAGTTTCACAGTGGAATGGCAAGATGCCACACACATCCCCGCCGGGACCCCTTAGGTACTAATGGAAGTGATGCAGGATGGTGACCTTCTCAGTGTTAGCACCCCGCTTATGCCATGCCCTTTTCCAGAAGTTCATCTGGCACTTTCATGATAGCCATTTCAGTGTCAGGTGAGATAAACCTTTCTTATTTTCCCAGGCCAGTAGAAGTTGTGGGATGTTTTGATCCTGTGTATTTTATCTGTGTGATTTGGCTGATGCTCTAAACCAAGTTATGCATGGGATATTTTAAAGTTATGATATAATGCATTACTAAAGGGGTATGTTTGGCTTTATATTTTATTAAAAAAACACATGGTGAAACAGCCAGAGAACTTGGGGGTGGCTTGTACAAATGTTGTATGAATGAAGAAAACTATGTGGGTGTTTCCATTTACAAAAGGCACATCTGGACTTTGGTCTACCTCTAGGAGTTAGGAGCGTTGATATTTATGGGAGGGAACATTTGTGTACTGGGTCAGCCTGCGTCTCAAGCCTCTAGTGAGGAGTCTGGGGATGAGTTGCCTCTGGAGACTTTTCAGAACCATGAGCATGAGGGAATTCAAGACCTAAATCTGGATATAGACCAGTGATTCTCAACCTGTGGGTCCCCAGGTGTTTTGGCCCACAACTCCCAGAAATCCCAGCCGGTTTACTAGCTGTTAGGATTAGTGGGGGTTGAAAGCCAAAACTTCTGGGGGCCCACAGGTTGAGAATCACTGATATAGACTTAGTTCCAGAGCCAGAGGCACCAGAAGAAAATGGAAATGTGGCAACACCTCAGCCTGCAGAGACAGACCAGGAGCAAAATCAGGGTCAAGCTTTGTCTTCATTCTGTAACCCAGCTGCTCTGCTCCTGTGCAGACCTGTAGCTCACCCGAGTCACCAAAAGAGCAGAGGTGACAGAGGCTAAGGTTTGCCTTAAAGGAAAGGCAAGTTAAGGCAGGATCCAGCTTGTAAAAGCTAGGCCCAGTTGTGGGAACAAATTGCATTCGTGTTGTACTCACTGGTTGCATTTCACTGAGATTTCCTAACCCTAATCACTGGTTTGGATTATTGTTGGCCTGTTTGCTCCAGCCTTGACTTGTGCATTTGAATTGTGGACTACTCTTTCTCTGGATTATCCTTAGACTTGGCTTAGTGACTTTGGTGAATATTATTCCCAGTATGTTCTTGAACATTGATGTGGCTGTTATTTAACTATTGGGAGACCTGATGTCTGGGGTTAGCCAGCACAGTTTGTTACTTTTGAACATAATTGACCCCAGATGTTATGTAACCTCAGATTATGGCTAGCACATAGTCCAGTAGGAGAGGCCATAGGGAGCATTTCTTGCTCAATGATAACCTCAGAAATCCGGGAGGAACTGGGTTATTTGAATGCCCATACAACCCTGAAAACTAACAGCAACCCAGTGGTTCCAGCCATGAAAGCATTCGACAACACAACTAATCTTATAGATGGCCATAGTAGTGAGAATAAACTATGCTCACAGATGGAAAGATTCAACTATCCTGACACAAGAAGATTGGTTCAGGAAGATGTATGTGTAAACTAGTAGAAACTGAGTGGCTGTTAGGAGTGGTGGGCATTGAAGTCCAGAACACCTGGAGGGCCCAAGTTTGCCTATGCCTGGTATAAAATGTGTATGAAACATCAATGAAATTTGTGCTTAGACTTGGGTTCCAACTCCAAGATCTCTCCCATTATAGACATTTCCAAATCCAAAATACTTCTGTATTTCAGATAATGCCCACTCAACTTGTACTAGCAGGGAGATTATAAGGGGAAACATTCATGAGCTATTTTATAACAATTGGTGCTGGTGGTATGGATCCCTGTGTAATCCAACTAAGGATGCATCTACACTGTAGAATTAACATAGTTTGACATCACTTTCACTGCATTAATACAATGGAATCATGGGAGTTGTGGTTTGATGAGATATCAGTGCTGTTTGGCAGAAAGATCTTGTAAAACTACAACTCAGTGCTATGGAATCATGGGAGCTTTTTAGAAAGTCCTTTTTACCAAGTAGTGCTTGTTGGTGCCTCCCAACTCTCAGGATTCCATAGCATTGAGTTGTGGGAGTTAGAATGGGATTGAAGGACATTAATCCTACAGTGTGAATCAGGCATGGGCAAACTTCGGTCCCCTAGTGTTTTGGACTTCAACTCCCACAATTCCTAACAGCCTACTGGCTAGGTTACTGTGAGTTTTCCGGGCTGTATGGCCATGCTCCAGAAGCATTCTATCCTGATGTTTCCCTGCATCTATGGCAGCCATCCTCAGAGGTTGTGACAACCTCTGAGGATGCCTGCTATAGATGCAGGAGAAATGTCAGAAGAGAATGCATCTGGAACATGGCCATACAGCCTGAAAAACTTACCACAACCTTGTGAGGTCTGTTTGAAACTGAGCAAGTGGGGTTTATATATCTGTGGAATGTCCAGGGTGGGAGAAAGAACTCTTGTCTGTTTGAGGCAAGTGTGAATGTTGTAATTGATTAGCATTGAATGGCCTTGCAGCTTCAAAGCCTGGCTGTTTCCTGCTTGAGGGAATCTTCTGTTGGGAGGAGTTAGCGGGCCCTGATTGTTTCCTGTCTGGTATTCCCCTGTTTTTTGAATGTTGCTCTTTACTGTCCTGATTCTAGAGTTTTTAAATACTGGTAGCTAGATTTGGTCCATTTTCATTGTTTTCTCCTTTTTTTGTTGAAATTGCCTACATGCTTGTGGATTTCAATGGGTTCTCTGTATTGTCTGACATGGTGGTTGTTCCCAGCTGTTAGGAATTGTTGGCGTTGAAGTCCCAAACACATGGAGGGCCGAAGTTTCCCCATGCCTGGTGTAGCTGCACCCTTAAGGCAACTTTTCCAGGGGCTGGTATGCCGAACCATCCTCCCCAGATCCCAATCGTGGGAAGACAAGAGAAAGGCCCTCCCTCGCGTTTCCTACCTTCTCCCCTTGGCTCAGCACCCGGCAGGGCCAGACCTCCGCCGAGCCAAACAGGGAGTTCTTGATCATGCCAAACATGGTGGAGCGGGGCTAGCTTGGCCGCAGCCCTTTCCGTCCAGCGGGGCTGTCGCTCCTCTTGCCGTTGGCACCCGGGGAAAGGGACTGACAAGGGAGAGGAAGGAGGAAGGACTCCGCCCCGGTGGGCCCAGAGGTTGGGCAGCTGCAGGCTCAGCCCAAGAGCAGAGAAAGAGAAGGAGGAGGAGGAGGAGGCGGGAGGCAGCCTTTGCCCAACGCAGCTGGAGGAACCACAGACCTGCCCAGGAGGAGAGAGGAGAGAGACGCCCAAGGGGCCCCCTCCTTCCCTGCCCTGGTAGTGCTCCTGGATTTTTTTTTGAAGCAGAGAGTGTTTGAGGACATCCATAGGGATGCTTGTTTATTAAGCGATTGTCCTCCCAACCCTGCTCTATGCCTGTGAAACCGTGGACTGTCTACAGAGGTCACATGCAAATTCTGGAACGATCCCATCTGCGCTGCCTCCGGAAAATCCTGCAAATCTCTTGGGAAGACAAGCGGACAAATGACAGCGTGCTGGAAGAAGCAAAGACCACCAGCATTGAAGCAATGGTCCTCCGCCATCAACTCCGTTGGACCGGCCACATTGTCCAGATGCCTGACCAACATCTCCTAAAGCAGTTGCTCTACTCCGAACTCAAGAACGGAAAACAGAACATTGGTGGTCAGGAAAAGAGATTTAAAGATGGACTCAAAGCCAACCTTAGAAACTCTGGCATAAACACTGAGAACTGGGAAGCCCTGGCCCTTAAGTACTCCAGTTGGAGGTCAGCTGTGACCAGCAGTGCTGTAGAATTTGAAGAGGCACGAATGGAGGGCGAAAGAGAGAAACATACCAAGAGGGAGGCACATCAAACCAACCCCAAACGGGACCGCCTTCCACCTGGAAACCAATGCCCTCACTGCGGGAGACGATGCAGATCAAGAATAGGGCTCCATAGTAACCTATGGACCCACCCTGGAAGATTATCCTACTCGGACAATGAGGGATCTCCTAAATGATGAAATGAAAAATGAATGCTCTTGTGCCAATCCATCAGAGAGGAAAGCCTTGGGGTGCATCTATGCCATCCAATGAATGTCAATGACCCGGTGGCGCAGTGGGTTAAAGCCCTGTGCCGGCAGGACTGAAGACCAACAGGTTGCAGGTTTGAATCCAGGGAGAGGCGGATGAGCTCCCTCTGTCAGCTCCAGCTCCTCATGCGGGGACATGAAAGAAGCCTCCCACAAGGATGATAAAACATAAAAATCATCCGGGTGTCCCCTGGCCAACGTCCTTGCAGACAGCCAATTCTCTCACAACAGGATGCTCCTGACACGACAAAAAAAAAAAAAAAAAAGGCTCAGTATTATGGGATCTGTGGTTTGGTGAGGCACTATTGCTCTTTGGCAAAAGGAGGCTATTTATTTATCGTGTCAGGAGCAAACCAAAATAGTTGTATTGCATTAAAAACAAACAAATGAAACACAAAGTTTGCAAACTTGGTATTCTATTAAATGTTCTTTGACCAGTAGCTGGCCTCTTGGACTGCTTCTGGTGTTGCTGCAAGAAGGTCCTCCATTGTGCATGTGGCAGGGCTCAGGCTGCATTGCAGTAACCCTAATGCTAACCCTAACCCATTGCTCCCTTGTGCCTTGGTCTCTAGAGCAGGAGAAAGTCATTCCCCTCCCCTCCTCCTCCTCAATGGGACACGCTTTAAAATCTTGAAATATGGTTCTCATGTTCCCTATCTTTTTTTCTCCCAGCTAAACACCCCCCAGGAAGTCAAAAGGAGGAAGGGAATGGAGGGAAGGAGGGAGAAAGGGAAGAGAGAAGGAAGCAAGGAGGAAAGCTTCAATCCCTGGGTATTCAATTAAAAGAGAGGAGCAGGTGCTATTTTCAACACAATTGGAGAACACCTTAAATAATACACTGGGACAAATTGGAATACGTCTCCAAGTGCACGTTGTTGTTGTTGTTGTTGTTGTTAATAATGCACTTTATTTATATTCCGCTTTATCTTCCTGGAGGGACTCAGAGTGGATTACAGTACATATGAGGCAATTCTTCAATGCCTTTTATACAAACAATGACATACAATACACAGATCAGGTAAAGGGCTTCCCTTTTTTAAATTTCTGGTGTCTGGAGGTGATGCTCAACTTCTGGCCATGAGGAAGTGCTGTTATTCTATTTCCCATGCCAAAGAAGCCTGCTGTTTGTAGAAATCTCTGATCTTGTTGCCAGCATGTCTGCATGGGGCATCCTTTTACCTTCCCACCGAGGCGGTACCTATTGATCTACTCACATTGCATGCGTTCAAACTGCTATGTTGGCAGGAGCTAGGACTGACAGTCAAGGGCTCCCCACGACTTGTAGCTTTGAAATGCTGAACCCCCCCTCCCCCGGTCAGCAGCCTTTCCTACAGCTAGCAGCTTTAACAGTTGTGCTACTGCAGTTGTTGTTTTGAAACAAGCCCAGTATGTTTCTGCATTTGTATACATTCCAGTCACCTTCTGCAGGGCCAACATGCAGTATATCAGCAGAAATGTGTGCAGCTGAAAATCTCCTACCATTTTCCCATTCATATTCTTTCTTTTTTTCAGTCCAACAAATGAAATGAGATTTTGCGCTCCAGAAAATTCCTCTGCTGGATTGTATACTGACCTTGAAGGCAGCCATTCACGTTTCTATATAGGTCAAAATGTATTGGGCTTTTTTTGGAAATAAAAACAATAATAAACCATAACTGAGCACTTGGAAATGTAGCTTCCCTTTTGTCCCCTTCGATCCAATTTTAAACACATAAGTGGAAAAAGTGATAAATTTTAAATGAAAGTGACTTGAGATGTTGCAATGTATTGGTTTGTTGGACAACCACTCTCATGATCAAGGCTGCCGACATTGCTGGCTTCAGGATTCTAGAAGCTGAAGCTCAGAAGAAGTAACCTAGTAACCTTTCAAAGTGTTGATAAAATCCTGAGTAGAAACTGATATGCAATCAACTCTGGGTGGGAAAAGATTATATGGGGTGAACACAGATATATATGTTGCTGTACATATGTTGCTGATGTCCAGAAGCCAAGAAAGGCATGATAGGATTCGTGGCCAGTTTTGGTTGCATGATTATGAACCTTCCATGTGGTACACAAGTGTTTTGTTTGTTTGTTTGTTTGTTTATTTATTTACAGTATTTATATTCCGCCCTTCCCACCCTGAAGGGGACTCAGGATGGATGACAGAACGCATATACGGCAAACAATGCTGGTTGTACAATGACAAAACAGACAAGAAATAGAGGTATGTATTCAGGCTTTCCCAACTTTCGGCATCTTTGGAGCCTGTGCTTAGTTCCGGCCACAGCGGGCGCTGTTGCTCCATCTTCTTGCCAAAGAGCATTTTTCTTTGTTCATAAACTTTCCTCCTTTTTTTTTTTATCGAAACACAGTGCCTAAATATCTCCCCGCTTTAATGCGGTTCCCATTTATCTACTCACATATTAGTTTTCAAACTGCTAGGCTGGCAGAAGCTGGGCTGAAGGATCAGGCACTCACCATGACCTGGGCTTTGAAGTATCAACCATCTGATTGGCAAGATTTATTGCAGTTTTGTGATTTACCTGCTGCGCTAAAGCCCAGCATGCTAACACATACATATAGACTATGTTTTCAGTGTATTTCTGAAATATTTTGGCATGAATAATTTGAAAAACACTCTGAATCATCTATCCCCATACACAAGATCCATGCTAATATTGCCTGGAGATATCCAGCTTGTTTGACTTTCACATTCTTAATCGGTCATGAACTCAACCGCTGGGAATGTTTATAGCAACAAAGTTTAAGTAGATCGAATTAATAAGGTCATTCTTCTAACCACAGAAGATGTACATAGAAGATGCTCATGGAAGCCTGTCTAGTTCAGCATTGTTCATGTCAAGGATGGCTGACTTCTGGATTGCAGGGTCAAAGCAGGGCTCAAGACATACAGTTCGAAAGAAAGATTTCTGGGCTGAGAAATCTGTCCTGTGTTTATATAAATCATGATCTCTGCCTATTTTATACAGCTTTATTTTTACTGTAAAATAGAATTGAGTTTCAGAAGGAAGATGGTATCACTTGAGTGTAATGGAATAATACTGTTCGGTTGTTGTGAGCTTTCCGGGCTGTATGGCCATGTTCCCAAAGCATTCTCTCCTGATGTTTTGCCTGCATCTATGGCAAGCATCCTCAGAGGTTGTGAAGTCTGTTGGAAACTAGGAAAATGGGGTTTATATATCTGTGGAATGTCAAGGGTGGGAGAAAGAACTCTTGTCTGTTGGAGGCAGGACTGAATGTTTCAATTAGTCACCTTGATTAGCATTTAATGGCCTTGCAGTTTCAAGGTCTGACTTCTTACTGCCTGGGGGAATCTTTTGTTGGGAGGTAATTCTCTGGCCCTGATTGTTTCTTATCTGGAATTCCCCTGTTTTTGAGTGTTGTTCTTTATTTACTATTATGATTTTAGAGTTTTTTTTAGTACTGATAGCCAGATTTTGTACATTTTCATGGTTTCCCCCCCTTTCTGTTGAAATTGTCCACATGCTTTTTGGATTTCAATGGCTTCTATTTGTAGTCTGAAATGGTAGTTGTTGGAGTGGTCCAGCATTTCTATGTTCTCTAATAATCTGTTGTGTCCAGGCTGGTTTATTAAGTGCTCTGCTATGGCTGACTTCTCAGGTTGAAGTAGTCTGCAGTGCCTTTAATGTTCCTTGATTCATGTTTGGGTGCTTCCAATATTAGGACCACTGTGGAAAGAGTATAGAATCAGCATTCTTTTCTAAGGTATCTCTATTACATTTACTAAACCCTATAGTGCAAACAACACTTAGAAAAGAATGGTGATTCTATACTCTTTTCACAGTGGTCCTAATACTGGAAGACCTTCTTTGACATCAGAACAAAAGAACCAATGGCAACAATAAATACAATGACATCTTGGATTTAGATCAAGCCCTGTGATGTCACAAAAAATCAGGTAAAAGGTTAGGACATGAAAATAAAATCTGGGACATTCTTACAAGCAAAATTTTGAATCCATTAGTGCAGTGGTTCTCAACCTGGGGTCCCCAGATGTTTTGGCCTTCAACTCCCAGAAATCCTAACAGCTGGTAAACTAGCTGGGATTTCTGGGAATTGTAGGCCAAAACCCCTGGGGACCCATAGGTTGAGAACCACTCCATTAGAGGAATCAAGGCAATGACATCAAAAACGATAAGACAGACCAGAATGCCAGTCATCATAAGGAAAAGACTAACTCAATATATAAATGGGACTTCAACTTTTCTTTGTAATCAGAGTTCGGATGATGGCATATTTGCAGCCATAATAGTTTTGAGAATACAAGGTGCTGGTGAAGAAAGATGACTAGAACAGAGCTTGTCAACCATTTGACAAACTCTGTTCTGTCATCTTTGATAAAGGGCAAAGCATTTTGAAATTAGGAGCAGTAAGCTTTCTGTCAGCCCTCTCACAGAATGATAGAGTTGGAAGATATCCCATGGGCCATCCAGTCCAACTCCCTGCCAGGAAGCAGGAAAATCACATTCAAAGCACCCCCGACCAGGCCCGTAGCCAGGATTTCGTTTGGGGGGGGGGGTGAATTTTTTTCAGGGGGGGTTTCGGGGGGGGCTGAGTTTTGGGGGGGGGGCTGAGTCTGAGTGAAAGAGGGTCTAGCCTAGCAAACCTTTTGTATCATTACCCCAATACGCCCATGCATATGGGATATATTGAGTATGGTGATCAGATCATGATATGAATAAACATAACTGTTTAAATAATGCACCAGTAAGGCCTTTTTGTGAACCATCATGAGAATTTCGGGGGGGGGGGGGCTGAAGCCCCTCAAGCCCCCCCCGCTCCTGGCTACATGCCTGCCCCTGACAGATGGCCATCCAGCCTCTGTTTAAAAGCCTCAAAAGAAGGAGCCTCCACAACACTCTGGGGAGAGAGTCCCACTGCTCAACAGCTCTCACAGTTAGGAAATTCTTCCTAATGTTCAGGTGGAATCTCCTTTCCTGTAGTTTGAAGCCATTGTTCCACATCCTAGTCTCCAGGGCAGCAGAAAACAAGCTTGCTCTCTCCTCCCTATGACTTCCCCTCACATATTTATACATGGCCCTCATCATGTCTCCTCTCATCCTTTTCTTCTGCAGGCTAAACATGTCCAGCTCTTTAAACTGCTCCTCATAGGAAGTGTTCCCCAGACCCTTGATCATTTTAGTCACCCTCCTCTGGACACATCCCAGCTTGTCAACATCTCCTTCAATTGCGGGGCCCAGAATTGGACACAGGTGTGGTCTGACAAGGCAGAATAGAGGGGTAGCATGACTTCCCTGGATCTAGATACCATACTTCTACTTATGCAGGCCAAAATCCCATTGGCTTTTTAAGTTGCCGCATGACATTATTGGCTCATGTTTAGCTTGTTGTCCACAAGGACTCAAAGATCTCCATAACTGAACAACCAAAAATAATAGTCCTGTAATTATTTATTATTTATTTGTGTGGTGAGTGTTACTTGAATCACAGGGGAAGGAAACATGTTGCACACAAGTCATGTGCAGCGTCTTTTCTGTGATCTGCCAAGGCCCCATGCATTTTTGAAATGTAATTCTTTTCTCAGTTGAAACATTGCTTCAAAGGGCTCGTTGGAAACTCAAGAAGTGATATATTACTGATTTTTACTCTCCCAACACAGCCGCTCCCCCAGTCAGTGGTTTGAGTGTTGGACCAGGTTTCCAAGAGATTCAAATCCCTGTTCCACCATGGAAACTTATTGGGTGATCTTAGGGAAGTCATACTCTTAAGAGGAAAGCGGTGGCAAATTCCCTTTGCATAACTCTTGCTCAGAAAACTCTGAGAAAGAGGCAAGATACGAGGGTCATACAGTATATGTAGTCTTTTCTTTTTTCCACTTCTTTACCCCCAAATGTTTATTACTTTGACTAAGATTGTTAGTATTGAAACAAACAAACAATGTTTCCAATAAATAAATAATATATACATTTTCTTTTAGTCAGCCTTTTATTGTACTTCAAGAGCCTTGGCAATAGAAAAAAGCAGTATTTAATTCTTCTCAGAAAAGAAGCTAATTCATCTGCACTTGCCTCTGTGCATACACCCTATCCCACCTGACTGGTCGTCTCCTCCAACGGATGCTGCTGGGCCTCCGACTCCTTAAGGCTCTGTATCGGATGGGGAAAAGGATCCTACTTATGACATTCAGTCGTTCATTCAGTTCCACCAACCTCTTCTTTATTGAGTGTACTTGCTTCAGGAGATTGTCAACTGCCTTAGATACAGGCTGGAGGCTGTAAACAAAAAGGAGTCAGTACTGGGGAATGTATATTGTTGAGGAGAGATTTGTTATTTATGGGAATAAAACTACGTTTCACCTTCCTGATACCTAAACATCTCTCAGAATGACTTAGAGCACGTCAAGTTGATAATGAATATAATAATTTTAAAAATGGCAACCATATAATAAACACAAGTGCTGCCGATGAAACATGAGATAATACAACATGTGAGGCAAACACCTGCCAAAATAAAATCTTCCTCGTGTGGTGAAAAGTTGCCAAAGAGAGTACTAAGCTAGTCTCTTGGAGCAAGAATACAATGCTTTAAGTTTAGGTGTGGCTCCTGGGAAGGCAGTATTGCTTGTCCCAGAGATGGACATGTCACCTCCCAACTTGAGACAAATGACAAGGTGGTACCATCTGGGTAGGGATCTTTGCTGTGATTGTGAGGGGTGGCATTTGTTATTTTTGTTGATTTGCATCACCTTGCCTAAAGCCGTGGTTCTTAAACTGTGGACCACGAGGATGGAAATCTGGTCCATGAGCCACCTTTCTTTCTTTCTTTCTTTCTTTCTTTCTTTCTTATTTTATTTTCTCTTATCTTATCTTATTTTATTTTATTTTATTTTATTTTCACTCCTTTCTTGCTGCCTGCCACTCCTTCCTTGTCACTGGTTATAGCATATGTTCTGTATCAGAAACTAGATCTAATGTGGTCTATCCAATGCAATTTTCTGAATCAGCACCTCAAACCAAATCTAAAGTTGATCAAAAACTGATTTGTAAACCTTTTGGTACTAATGTTGGAGAGTGGTCCCTGGTTCAAAAAAGGTTGGGAACCGCTGACCTAAAGGCAGAGCTGGCCTTATCTTGAGAATCAGTCATGCCTTCATTAGATCTAAGACACAAGTGAAGCGTTCCTCATTCCCTTGTTAGGGCAGGGTCTAAAGCACATATGTCAAATTCAAAGCCCATGGGCTGAGTCTAATCCTCCATGTCATTTTATATGGCTTTCCAGATGCTAGACTCTGACTCCTGTATTCCTCTCCATTAGACATCATGACTAGAGCTGATGGGAGTTGCGATACAATAACATCTGGAATGCTGCTGTTTGTTCTGTTTAGTCAGGATAATGGGGTTTGTCAGGCATCATATCCAAGACTTGTGGATATGATGCCTGACTGTAAAATGCTCTTCAACCTTTCTTCAACCTCAGTGCCATTGGGTTGCAATTCCCATTATCCCCAGTCCACATGGTCAAAAGTGATGGAAGCTGTCATTCAGTAACATCTAGGGACCGAAACCGAATAAAAACTTGAGTACAAACAACTATGTAAATAAATTATAGTTGACTCCATGTATCCACAGATTCTCCATCCATGGATTCAATGGCTGTTTGAAGGCAACCATAAGGCTGATGTGGCCCTTGATGAAAATGAGCTTGACAACTCCATTCTAAAGCATAGTCTATTTACTTACTTGCTTACTTACTTACTTGCTTACAGCATTTGTATTCCGCCCTTTTCACCCTATAGGGAACTCAGGGTGGATTACAATGCACACATACATGGCAAACATTCAATGCCATTAGACATACAACATATATAGAGAGACACAGAGGCAATTTAACATTCCAGTTTTCCGTCTTAATGAGGGCATGCCCGATTCCGGCCACAGAAGGAGCTGCCACTTCACTATCCACTTGTAACACTGAGTCCTTGATGGAATACTTCATCATTCTTACGCATGATGCTGGAAGGTGTTATGGTGTCATCAATTAGTTAAATTAGCCTCCTTGCATAAAGCTGTACCTACATTTCCTACTTGACAGATGCAACTGTCTTTCAGGCTGCATAGGTCAACAGCAAGCTAGACTATTAATAGTCAGGAGCTCACTCTGATCCGGTCTGGCTTTGAACTCATGACCTCTTGGTCAGTAGTGATTTAATCCAGCTGGCTACTAACTAGCTGCACCACAGCCTGGTCCATAACCAATGTTCTTCTACCAATGTTTGAATTTGGATCCTGTGTGCCCCCTGCATGGTTTTTTGGAATCCTCAATTGTCAGGAGTAGAAGATGGTTCCTCTACCTGTCATCTTTAACAGTTTTTAAAAACTGAGATATACTTTTGATCACTTCTGCAATTTTTTTTAATTTGTAAGGCAATTCTGGACCTGATGTGCCCTGCAATTGGTCCTTGGAACAGTAAAAAATAAAAATAAAAATTTCCCCAGGATATTAGTAAGTGCCCATCCATCTTAGTGAGGGGTGTATGGTATGAGAGGAGGTTTTCCCCAGGTGTCTTGGATTTATGCAGTTGTGTGCTTTAAAGCTCACTACCAAGGTCATTTTGAATTGTTCCAAGAAGCAAATTGATAATCACTGCAGCTCTTACAGGATAGGGTATAAAATGATCATGGAGGTGAGTGCCCACCAGGATTCTCACTGGTTTGAAGATTTGAAGGATTACATTTTCAGGAAACCGTATTTTCAGGAAATTATTGGCTGACAGCAGATCTCAATCAGTGCCACAGTTTTGAGGAAGATAAAGCACCAGTGTGGTTCGAGGGTGCTAGTGGAAAGATGCTTCGGGCCATTTATGAGATTCTTGGTTAGCACTAATTTTTCCCCAGTGGTCCAACAAATCTCATTCCCACCTTATTCCTTTGATCTGTGTTACTTTAAAAATGAATACTGAGAAAAAACAGAATCACTTTCTCCCATGAAGGGTATACCACCTATAAAATGCCCTGAGCTGTAATATAGGCTTTGAAAATACAACATGCCAAAATATTTAATGCCAAAATGAAAGCCATATACTTGTATAGAAGAGTATCCAAAACTGAAATATGATTTACATTAACTGTTAGAAGGTTAAAATCCAAAGAGAATGGGAGTAAGGATTTATAGCGGTTTCGGTGTTCAGAATGCTTTATGGAGTACAAAGGGACCTGCCTTGATGAACTTATAATCCAGAACGCAGGACAGCAGAAACAGCGAAGGAAGGAGGAGGCAGTAAAGGGCAATGCAAGATAAAACAGAGAAAGGGCATGTTGTTAAAATTTAGGTGGACGGTAGAGGCTCAGTTAGAGGCAAGATTTGAAAAAAAAGTTTCTTTTTGCACAACCAGAATACCTCAACTGGTGCAAGAATTACCCCCCCCCCCCCTACTAGGCCTGGGTGATTTGTGAAACTCTAAATATTGTAGGATTGCAAGTCCCAATAGCCCTTATTAGTATAGCCAAATATGATGAGAGTTAGAAGTCAGCAATATTTGGAGGGCCTCAGGTTACATATGTGAATGCAGTGTTATGTCATGAGAATTATTGTTATATGGCTCATACAAATCATTTGTCACTGGGGGAGTCCCTGTGAGATAATTTCCATCCTACCTTTAGTTACAGACAGAAAAATTTAGGCCCATACAGAATAAGCAAGCATGTACTTTTGCTTTTGTCTATTACCTAGAGGCGTTTCAATCTTAAGTAGATTTCTGCCACTTCTTACCTCTGCTGACATTTTATGTATGCATTTTAACATGAAAGAGTGTGTTGGAGAGATAGGACCTTTCCACTGTAATCATCCTCTGTCTGAAATATCTGCCTGGTGTCTTGGAAGGATTGAACTTGAGTAAAAGGCCAATAATTATCTTGCTTTAAACCAGTGGTTCCCAACCTTTGGTCCTCCAGGTGTTTTTGACTTCAGGTCCCATGATTCCGAACAGCTGGTAAGCTGGCTGGGATTTCTGGGTGTTGAAGTCTAAAACACCTGGAAAACCAAAGGTTGGGAACCACAGCTTTAAACCATAGTTAAAAATGCTTTGGGGCATGAGAGCTCACAGGGACCGTGAAACACCTGAAATGATGGAAAGCATGACATCACACAAGGTTTTGTCATGCTTTGAATATAGTTGATAGGAAGCAACTGGTCACAAGTGTTAATGAAACAATTTTTTTTGAATGTTGGGAATTGCTCCCTTTTGCTATGATCTAAGAAGCATTTCAAGGGCATGCTTAGGTAGTAATTATAAGACAGGACTTTCTTGATGTTTCTGGGATTTCAAGTTTTCTACTGAAGGAGATGGGACCAAGTGGAAAGCATCAGGATGGCATTCCCTGTAATCAGTAATCTTTGCCATTTATTGCTGATGGTGTCTAACTTGTGTATTTTAGTTGTTTTCATGTCTTAACTGTACTCAATTTTATTTAAATGGTACTGTTATTAGCACTCTGAGTGCCATTTGTTTGACAGAATGGGGGAATGTGACTCTTGTAACAATAAACTAAACATAAACAATGGACAAAGGAGGCTCCTGAGCAGGCATTTTTTCCAAAAGGAAAAATAGAAATATTACAACAACATATTATAACATTATAATATTAAATTACATAAACTTCAATAAGAACCAATGTAAGATACTACACTTAGGCAGAAAAAAAATGAAAAGCAAAGATGGGTGGTGCTTGGCTCAACAAAAATCCATTTGAGAAAGATCTTGGAGTCTTCCTGGACAAGCTGAACATGAGCCAAGAGTGTGATGCAGCAGCTAAAAAAGCCAATGGGATTTTGGGCTGCATCCAAAGGAGTATAGTGTCTAGATCGAGGGAAATCGTGGTGCCTTTGTATTCTGTTTTGGTCAGACCTCCCCTGGAATACTGTGCCAAATTCTGGGCACCACAGTTTAAAAGAGATATTGACAAGCTGGAAGGTGTCCAGAGGAAGGCAACTAAAATGATCAAAGGTCTGGAGAACGTGCCCTATAAAGAACTGGGCATGTGAAACCTGCAGAAGAGAGGTTGAAAGGAGACATGATAGCCATGTATAAATATGTGAAAAGGTGTCATAAGGAAGAGGGAGCAGGTTTGTTTTCTGCTGCCCTTTAGACTAGGACTTGGAGCAATGGATGCAAATTACAGGAAAGGAGATTCCACCTGAACATTAGTAAAAACTTCCTGATCGTATGAGCTGTTCAACAGTGGAACTCTCTGCCTCGGAGTGCAGTGGAAACTCTTTCCTTGGAGGCTTTTAAACAGAGTCTGGATGACCTTGTGTCAGGAGTGCTTTGATTGTGCTTTTCCTGCATGGCAGGGGTCAGATTAGATGGCCCATGTGGTCTTTTCCAATTCTATGATTCTATGATTTATATTAATATAAATGTTATACACAAGCACACACGCACACACATGCTCTGACATGTTAAGAGTTCTCCCTCCTTCCCTTTCTTTCAAGTAGCCAATATATGACAAAGTTATAGTTTTAATAGCATAAGGCTACTATAGCATGGCCTTAGCCTCATGTTTACTCTGAAACATATTTCTTCTAGTTATGCACTGATATGGTGAAGTGTGATATTTACTACAGCTTTTAATACACTCATAAAGTAATTTTTTTTAAAAAAATCTACAATATTTTTTTAAAAAACTGCCTTGGCAAAACACAACTCTGACCATGGGGGTGTCTTGTGAAGTATTACGTCTGCAAGAAATGATGGATAGAAAATCCTCATTATCACAAGAGTATAGCAGCCAGATACTTAAGTGCAAATTACAATGAGTAAAAGTTCATTATGACAAATAATGCTCATTGAGCCAGCTCAGATGTTGATGAGATAATAAAGCATTCCAACACAGGAGTAGTAGTGATTCATGTAGCAATGCCAGAGTGCTAATGTGCTCAATTTATGTTATCTCAACAACTCTTACATCAAACATTGAGAACTTTATGTCCATGGCCAGATACAGTGGAAGAGGGCTGTTCAACTAGCCAAACAGTTTTTGCTCTAGATGTTTCACCTTAAGCCCTAATCTTGAACTTTCTCCACTCAAGATAGGAAAACACTCTTATCTCTGATTAGCAGCTGCAGAGATAAAAGACCTTTCCCCTGAAGAAAAGCTGAGCTATGTTTCCCTATGTATTCTCATATTTGTGTGAATGGGGTGGGAAAGAATACGGTGGCTGTGTGGTGGGTCCCAGGAAGTTTCCTGGATAGTAATCCAGCCCTTAGGATAGAAAAGCAGCCTTAGCCCTGCATCATAACAATCCTTTTGAGAGGTCTTTTCACATTACCCAGTTATGAATTGGCCATCTGCAGGGATGTTTGCCCAGGGGACACCCAGGAAGCTTCTCTCATGTCCCTGTATGGGAAGCTGGAGCTGACAGATGGGAGCTCACCTCATCTTGCAGTTTCAAACTACTGACCTTCAGGTCAGCAGTTCAGTGGGCACAAGGGTTTAACCCATTGCACCACCGCAGCTCCTTAGCACTATAATGTAATAATGTGAATGAACTCCACTATACGGTTCTGGAGAAATTCTCAGCCAGAGAGCTAAAGGGCTTCCTCAAACTGGACATCTCAAGATTTCATAGCAAACAGTTTTAGTGGCACCATAGCACTTTAACTATTTTGTGTTCAAGGGTACAGGGTGAATGGAAGGCTCAAAAGTGGGGATGGAAATGCAACCTAGATTTTAGACTTAACTTTAATGGATCTATCCAAGGTGCTGAATTCAATCCATCCAAGGTGCTGAATTATCTTCAAAATAGGTTTTGAAGATAGACCTTTTAAGATTTAATTCACTGCTCCATTGACTTCTAAGCCATCAGCTGTCCTTGGGGCAGCCTTGCCAGTCAACAATGCATGTTGGTTCTCATGAAGAGGAGCAAATTATTCAGTTAGATATTTAGGTTAATGTTATTATATTTTTAGTATTTTTAGTGTTGTGTTTTTAATGTTGAGGCACGAGGGAGAGGTGTTTGTGGGTCTGTCAGCTTCATAACATAGCTTTGAATCACCTTTGGGGAGATAAAGTGGAATAATAATAATAATAATAATCCAAAATAGTTTGGCTCACTTTTTGTGATGTGTAACTTTAATTGGGGGCTGCAGTTGGCACAATAGGCTAAACCCTTGTGCTGCTGAACTACTGACCTGAAGGTTGGCAATTTGAAGCCATCGGTCAGGGTTTGCTCCTGCTGTTCATCCTAGCTCCTGCCAACCTAGCAGTTCAAAAACATGCAAATGTGACTAGATCAATAGAAACTGCTTCAATGGGATGGTAATAAAGGCACCCATGCAGCAATGTGACCAGGAGGTGTCTACAGACAACAGGCTCCTCAGCTTGGAAATAGAAAATGAGCACCTCCCCTGGCCAGAGTTGCTCACTGCCTCCAGAAGCTGGAGATGAAAGGGGAAGCATTTACCTTTGTTCTGTGTATTTGTGTGTGATTGTTATTTCATTGTATTACAGGCATTGAATGTTTGCCTTTCTGAGTATGTTGTAATCCGCTCTGAGTCCCTTTGGGGAGATAGAGCAAAATATAAATAAAGTATTGTTTATTATTATTATTATTATTATTATTATTATTATTACTACTACTACTACTATTATTGATGTGTGTGCTCATGTGTACATTTGATGTTGTGATTCAGATGGCAAGATAGCTTGGGCCAGCTGGGAAATGATAGGATTATAAACCTCATTTTACTGAGATAGGCAGAGAGCATTAGCTTGCATAAAGTCACCAGTCTGCGGGGAAATTTGACCCAAATAATTTCTGGCACACAGCACTCTTTCAGTACCATCCTAGCTGTGTTTCCACAAAAGTAAACCTTGCTGATTTACTTCCATGTATAGTTCCCATGTGCTTTAAAACATATGCAAATATAATCAGCTCCTGACAACATTTTGAATGTGAAAGAAACAAACTTATGGTTTGTAATCTTCTGGAGACATATTAGTGCGGGCATTCATTATATATTTAGCACGACATTTCCTCCTATGTAAGCAACCCATTAGAAACTCCTCTACACTTAACCAGCACTTATGTTCAGCTTTGCACTCATTTAAGAGCATATTTTTTTCACATGGGAGTATTTCATGTTCACAGCCAATGCTATAAATGTTTTAGAATATAAACAAACAGGAAACATTTTGATAGTTTTCCATATTCAAATCTCTTTATTGTTTAGCAGAATATAGGCTAATTTTATGAAGTTCCTTTTTTGTAAGCAGGATAGATTTTTAAGGCCATTTTTGTCATTTCCCCTCATCACTCTTTGCCCTTGTACTCAAGCTAAGCAGCTCAATTTCTACTTTTCCCAGAATTTCTGGGCAGCTGCTTCTTTAGGGAAGATGAATTTGAATTATGAATGAGAATTTCATACTCTAAAACAGACATAAAGCCATCCTCCCAAATTGCCTAAGACAGCACAGCAAACAATAAGGACCTTTGGGAGATGCAGTCTATCCTTATTTGGAAGACTGCATCATTTCCTGTCTACTCTATAGAGATCTTTGTCTCCCAGAGTAGTACAACAACAGGGTCATACAGTTGAAGCTGGAAACAGCGGAAGGTTCAAGACAGAGGGAAGGAGGTAATTCTTCACCCTGTGCCTAATTAGGCTAGAGATTGCATAAATAGATGAGATACACAGACGGTGATCCATTTAAAAGTGATGCACCATGCAACTACTTCATTGTATCAGATGTACTGGTTTCCAGTTTGCAAGAGTGCAGTTAATGGCATTATGGCATATTATGACTTCTGAAGGCCTAACTGGCTTGAGAATAGGCTATGTGAAGAAATAAAAATGTCTTCTGTTGTTCCTTGCCATTGTATTGACTTCAACTTATAGTGACTGTGTGCATGAAAATTTCCAATGTCCCCTGTCATCAGCTCAAACCTTGCAACTCAGGGCCATGGCTTCCTTGACTCCACCAACCCATCTGTTGTGTGATATACTTCTTCTCCTACTGCCCCTGGGTTTACAATGCATTGTTATTTTCCCAATTAGTCACTTCATCCCATGCTAAAGCTAAAGTATGACAATCTCAGTTTAAATTTATTCATTTTTAATGTGAATATGGGCTACCTGTCATTCATTCAGCTATTGCACCTCATTCTTGACCAACACAACCTTTTGTGAGGCAGTTAGTGGCATTTCAGGAGAGCTACTTTTCTCTGGCCACACCTTGAAAATGGAGCAGAGCTTGAAAAAGGTTTTTTTTAAATACTGTGACCTAGCCAGCCTCTTTTTTAAATTTCTGATATGGAATATTCTCACCCAAATGTGATATCATACTTTCCTCATTCTCTATTCTGTTCGAAATCTTTCATTAAAGAAGTGCTCGATTGCATTGTCACTTAATTTAAATTTATTGGTAATTTCTTTTACTTCTTTGTGTTTTTGTCTTAATGCTGCTCTAGATTTGATAATTGATTATGGCTATCAACCATCATGATGACAGTGCAAATACAATGAAGATTATGGATCATCTTCTGATCTTGGAAGCTAAGCAGGGTCAGCTGTGGTTAGCTCTTGAATGAGGGACCACCAAGGAATGCCAGATACTATATTTCAGGGGAAGGCAACAATAAACTACCTTTGAATATTCCTTACCTAAGAACACTCTCTGAAATTCATGGGG